>NC_087076.1:2317901-3664151 GCF_026151205.1 Bolinopsis microptera
CTTGACCTTGGAAGCGAAGTTGCGATATCGGAGGCTCGAGACGCGCAGAGTGCCTCGTTTTTGAACCATTTTTTAAAATCTTGATTTCTTCGGTCTAGTTGATGCAGGGACCATGTTAGCCATGTCTGACAGTCTTCCAGTTAACAGAGAAACCGATATCACCATCTTCCCATCTTCCCGGCCGGCACTTCAACAACTGAACTGCCGGGTAAACGGCGGGAGTAACTCTGCCTCTCTTAATGGTACAAATTCTCAGCTATCAAGGTCACAGGGAGGGGTCCTTGCCGGGTCCTTGACCAACTCCGACGTTGGGCGTGCCATCAAGTGAAATGACCACCCTTATGCTTTACTTCGGACAACCATGGCTTTATAGTCACGGCATGTAACTGGCACTTACAGGAAACCGAAGGATCAAGTCTAACGCCAGCCACGGTTAAGGTTTTATACCACACTTTCTTCGTCCGAAGCTTCGCTGTATCGATCATGTACAGCTCCTCATTTAACCCTCACACACGATTTCTCGACCATTCGGCTGTGTAGACCGGGGGACTGCAGAGGTCCAACGGAACCCTTAGCAGAGCGTCAACGACGCTCACCCCATGGCTAGTGGCACAGATGGGAATCGAACCTGGGACCCTGTGAATGAGACATTTCACAAGCAGGCCGACTAACGAACTGCACCACATAGCCACACTATCACCCACTCTATTTTCATAACTTTGTGATTTCTAATTAGTTTCACCCCTTATTATCAGATCAGATGCAACATTTAATAATAATTTAATAAGGCGTCAGAGAAAACAATATAGGTCAGTGGCGTAACGAAAGGCCCTGCTGACCCCGCTGTGCAGGGGGGCGCCGTCTTAGGGGGGCGCCAAATCGTCGTTTGAATGTGGGACAATTTCGAAAACTTAACTAAAGTACTAGCAAAACTGCGCGTTTTGCTCTAGATACACACTTTTTTAGAGATTTTACCGGCGTATTCTCTAAAATCACCTATTTTGTTCAATTTTAGGGAGGGGCACCAAAAGGGGAGGGGGCGCCAACAGGGGGCGCTTTTTCGGCAGGGGGCGCCAACAGGCAACGTTACGCCACTGATATAGGTGTTTTTATTTTTAATGAGATTGGTCTAAAGATTCTAATTTTGACGACCGAATCCTCGAACAAGAATGTACAGTATGCTATCTGCAAAGCAACAGTTTTCAAGTATAAAACGTGGCGGAGCTATTAAGGCCTACTATATAATAAGTCTTATAATGTGCAAAAAAACAGTTTGGTCACTTGGTAACCAGTATGGATAATATTTTGTTCGACCGGTTGAAGCCAATTCTGCGTAGAAACCAGAATGGATTCAGACCAGGAAACCAGGAAGGTCAACAACTCAACAGATATTGGTACTGAGACGTCTTATAGAGGGTGTCAAGAGTCGGAAACTGCCAGCTGTTCTGACATTTATAGACTTTAAGAAGGCTTTCGACAGTGTACATCGTGGGAAAATGCTAAAGATTCTAGAAGCTTACGGCATTCCAGTCAAAATCGTGCAGCTTATACGGCTCATGTACGAGAAGACAATGGCCAAAGTCCTAACTCCAGACGGAGAAACTGAATTGTTCGAGATACTTGCAGGTGTGTTACAGGGTGATACCTTAGCACCTTACCTCTTTGCAATAGTCATCGACTACTGTATGAGGCAAGCCATAGGCGATGATGCGGAGCGACTTGGACTCACCCTCGAACGTAGAAAAAGCAGAAGAGTGGGGCCCAAGATCATCACCGATGTGGACTTTGCAGATGATATAGCACTTATATCTGAGGACATGGACAAGGCTAACGAGTTCCTGCTCAGAGTAGAATCGGCGGCAGCAAGCGTGGGACTACACATAAACGAAGGCAAGACCAAGGTCATGACACTGAATATGGAGGATCGATCTAGCGACCTACAAAGTCGATCCGGGGAAGCCATAGAAAATGTAGATGATTTCATCTACTTAGGCTCCTGGATTGAGAGCACAGATAGGGAGATAAGGGTTAGAAAGGGAAAAGCGTGGGTGCCCTACATAGACTGAAGGATATCTGGAAATCCAAACTGTCAAAGAGCCTAAAGATTAGATTGTTCATAGCGGCTTGTGAATCAGTACTGCTCTACGGATCAGAAACCTGGACACTGACAAAGGCTCAAGAGAAAAGTTTGGACGGGACATACACAAAGATGTTGCGTATGGTGCTGGGTATCTCATGGAAGGACAAGGTCAGCAATATAACTTTGTATGGTAACCTCCCAAGGCTGTCAAACAAGTTACGAAGCAGGAGATTAAAAATGGCGGGACACTGCATCCGACATCCTGAGCTACTTGCCAGTGATTTAGTCTTATGGGAACCTACGCACGGCAGAGCACAGCAAGGCCGACCAAGACTAAGCTACTTGTCTATGTTACTGAAGGAAGTTGGGACAAACTCTAAAGAGGAACTGCGAACCCTGATGCGGGACAGGGATATATGGAGGGGGTTTTCTGGCGTAGATCGGACTTAGCTCAGACATAGTATTAGTAGTAGTAGTTTGTTCGACTTGATACCCATTAGTATTGTAAATTGATTTCAGCTGCACTTGATCAATAGTTTTTGCTATTAGGTTGTTGAATTACATTTTCTTTCATTATTGGTTTTTATTTTTTCGATTTGTGCTCTTCCTCCAACTTCACCACCCGTAGACTCGGCGGTAGCAGCATCTCTCCTCAAACCAAAACAAGAAAATAACTAAGTCCCGGCAAAAAGTCAAAAAAAAATTTAAACGTGGAGTAGAGTTCTTTATTTCTTCCACACGTTTAATTTAATTTTGACAATGTCTAGGACAAAACTATCATCATGTTGTGGAAAATTGTAGTTTTGACAGCAGGAGCAATTCCCGGTAACCAAACTGTTTACAAAGCGAAGAGACGAATAATATTTGGACACGTTCAAATTTAAGGATTCTTCGCAAATTACGCTTAAACAAATAATTTAGAAATATTAGTATAATAAGATAGCTGCAAGAATCCCTTATTATGAAAGGGCAAATGGGTTAGGGTGTCGGAAATGTGGCTTAATGTAATATATAAACAAACCCTTAAGCCGTACATATATTACATTGCGATGGAAAATGCATTGCGATAAAAAACACGCTCACGGCTGTTGCGGCGCGGCTTTTCACCGAAATGCATTTTACATCGCAATGTTATATGTATGTTCTACTTATATTTCAAAGATACATCATTCACAATAATATCAATTCACAATAATATCAATTCAGAATAAATTATCTATTCAGAATAAATTATCTATTCAGAATAAATTATCTATTCAGAGTAAATTATCAATTCAATCATTAAATTATCATCATACCATCATCATAAATTGCATTGATTTTGATGCCTACATCACCATAATCAAGCAATTACAAAATCATACAATAAAAAGTAAACAGTTCGTAGTGAATATTTCTTGACAGAATAAACATACACAAAATGGATAGATATGTTATTAAACAGTGATTTAACAGTGAACATGTTGTGTTAAAACATATTTACTAAGACCAGCAAAAAAGGGCATTCATCTATGGATTACAATCAAGCAGAGTAATGAGGCGTATAGTAAGTTGAGTAACAAAGAGATAAGAATAAAGATATATAACATAAATAGGGACACCGGACATAAATAAGAAACGAAACGGTAGAAAAGGTAGATTCTGGAGTCATCAGTCAAGTAAATAAAATAGCAGCATCAGACAAAGTCTTTATTTTATCCACTTAACCAGTATGATCCAAAATAGAGAAATATATAGATATAGAGATAGATGGATTGATAGATAGATAGATAGATAGATAGATAGATAGAAAGAGATAGATGGATTGATAGATAGATAGATAGATAGATAGATAGATAGATAGATAGATAGAGAGATAGAGAGATAGATAGATAGATAGATAGAGAGATAGAGAGATAGAGAGAAAATGTCTCTGTTTCATTAAGAGGGTAGATTGAGAGCCTGGAAAGACCACTTTACCAAGCTACTTGGACAACCTCCAGTAGTCCCAAACGAAGAAGTGGACATACCAGTCGTACATCCACCACAAAACATCAGTGTGGATAAGTTCACCAAGACCGAACTGGAGGCTAAGAAATCGATTAAAGAAGGTAAGGCATTTGGAGAGGATGGAGTTGCCCCTGAAGTACTGAAGAGGGTAGATGTTGATGATTTGATCCTTGACTTCTGCAATAAAGCACTAATTGATGGCGATGTTCCTGACCAATGGAAGCACCTAAACATTGTGCCTGTTCCAAAGAAAGGGAATTTGACCAAAGTAGATAACTATAGAGGTATTGCACTGACATCTATAGTGAGTAAGACTCTCAATAAGATGATACTGAACAGGATCAAACCTGCCATGGAAGACATCTTAAGGATCAATCAGAACGGATTCAGAGAGAGTAGGTCAACAACTAGTCATATTCTTGGCCTAAGAAGGGTATTTGAGGGAGCCCGGGATAAAGATCTGACCGCGGTAATGCTCTTCATTGATTTCAAGAAGGCATTCGACAGCGTGCACCGTGGACTCCTCATGAAGATCCTCCTGCAAGGAGATTGTAGGCTTGATACAAAGAATGTATGCAGATACATTTGCTCGTGTGATTACCGAGGATGGTCTGAGTGAAGCATTCTTCATTCTAGCAGGAGTGATGCAGGGAGACACTTTGGCGCCCTACCTATTCATAATCGTAATTGACTACATTATGAGGGTGTCCCTAGAGGGAAGAAACTTTGGGTTTACTCTACACCCTAGAAGAAGCCGTCGCTATCCGGCAGTCAAGGTCACTGATGCGGACTTTGCTGACGACCTTGCTCTTATAACAGATAGTGTTGCAGAGGCACAAGATTTCCTCAGGAGTTTGGAACTGGCGGCCAACTCAGTTGGACTCCACCTCAACGAGGGGAAAACTAAGTACATGGGAATCAACATAACAGATGATGATAACCCGACTCTGGTTGTTGGGAGTGGGAAGAACATTGAGAAAGTCGATGACTTCGTATATTTGGGTAGTAGAATGAAGAGTTCGGAGAAGGACTTCGAAGTGAGGAAAGCTAAGGCATGGGGAGCGTGTCACCAGATGAAGCTTGTATGGAAGTCGGATATGCGTAGAGATCTCAAGATACGACTGTTCCTGGCTACAGTCGAGTCCATCCTTCTATATGGCTCTGAAACATGGAAACACGGTCAGCCAGACCCTCGCAAAACGTATTGATGGATGTTATACGAGAATGCTGAGGATGGCACTGAACATTGACTGGAAAGAGCGGCAGACTAACGCCAAGGTGTATGGACACCTCATCAGAGCATCTGATAAGATAGCTGCACGGAGGATGAGACTCGCAGGTCATTTAGCCAGACATGAAGAACTATTGAGTCATCAACTTCTCTTCTGGGAACCCCTTCAAGGACATCGTCGAAGGGAAGACCACATCTCACATACATTGACATCCTTCGGAAGGACACGGGGCTTGACGACAGCAAAGAGATTAACAAACTCATGCTGGATAGACAGATTTGGAAGAAGACTATTTCTGTTCGGACGCTGAAGCCGCCCTAAGTCGAGTAAGTAGAGTCATTAGGTATTAAGTTGAGAGATGAGTCGAGTAAGTCGAGTCATTAAGTATTAAGTTGAGAGATGGATGAGAGTAAAGATATACTCCGGAAACGATTCTGGAGTAAAGGTTAAGTAGATAAAATAGCAGCATCAGACTAAGTCTTTATTTTATCAACAAAACCAGTATGATCCAAAATTTGATAGATATAGAAACAGAGAAGGAAAGATAGAGTTGATGAAATAGACAGCATCTGATATTGTCTCTATTTTACCCTGAACCCAATCCAAAAGCAATTGACACGAAAATAAAACAGGCAGCATAGACAATATGTCTCTGTTTTATTTACGGTCAGGAGTTTGGAGAACGGAGATTCATTTAAAAGGCAAAAAAGAGAAAAAAAGAATGATAAGCCAAGATAATTGCAAAGGGAAAAAATGCGAAAGGATAGATAGATAGATAGATAGATAGATAGATAGATAGATAGATATAGACAGCACAAGGAGAAAACAATGTAGCGTGAAAGACTTAAAAAAGTATATTTGAATGGCAACAATAGATGAAAGCTTAATTAACAACGAACAAACTTTGACACATTAGGGACCGTTTAAATACTACGTGTAATCACTTTTTGGCTAATTTTTAACCCCCTCCGTCCGTCCATGATAATTTTTACACATAGATATCAAAATTACACTTGCGTTATCATTTAGAAACCCCTCCCCCTTAGTGATTACGTAATACGTGAACGACCCCTTAATATAAATGATTCAACATTAATATGATAACAGAAAATTGACTCATGATACTTAAGTTTGAACGCTTTCTAGCTTATTACAGATCTGCAAATTTTGAAGCACATTTTTTTGACAGACACGTGATCAACTTACAATCAAAGTCCAGAATCACATGTGTCAACCAAATATGTTTAAATTCCGACAAGTCTCTTAATTAATACTGGTAGGTAGTCAATTATTGTACAAATAACTGTCAGCGTCCATACCCATATGCTGGCGTAATCTTTCCTTAGTTACTTCTTTCATCTTGGTTGCTTCTTTCTTTAAGTTTAGTCACTTCTTCGTTACGGACAACTCGACGAAAAGGCGATTCCTGAAAAATGATAATTTAAGAATAATACAGGGTGGCCCAGAAGTAACTACCCAGAAGTAAATTTCATAAATTAAAAATCAAGAATTAAGAATGAACAATGAAGAATCGCGTTTTTTAAGTACATAGTTTAAATTTTCACAAGTATCATATACGCACTTTCACAATTGTAACCAGCTTCCATTTCAGATGTCGCAGTGATTGTTGTGTCCAGCATTTTGTCCACCGTGTCTCGTAAATGAAATAAATAGTGTGTATATAAATAGGTTTTGTGATCATTATCAATCCAAGCTCCGCTGATTATTAAAAATAAAATCATTTCGAAAAACCGCATTTATTATCGACTTCGAGTGAACAGTGTAGGTCTGCTCCAATGAAAAAAAAGTGGTCGGAAAGGCGAACTTTAAATTAAGTAGATAGAATAAATTAAATAATCAGTCATAAATAAATTGATATGAAGAACCTTTTTCTGTGCTGAATAAGTCTTTCGATTTCTTTGGATTCTCCCTTGACGTATTCGTGTCCACACTGTCTCGCCGAGTACATGAAATGAAGTATACACATAAATAAGAAATGTATAACGATTAATCCGAGCTCTTCATAATTGAAACCAAAATTGTCCGAAAAAAACCGCACTTTCCATGAAGTGAACATAGTAGGCCTGTTCTAATGGAAACGTTTCCCAGATCGAAAGACTTAGATAAGGAGAACTGAATCGATTAAAAAGTTATAGATTAAAAAGAAACAACCTGTTAAAAGACTGTTGACTTTTTGTGATGAAGGGTTCCAATTTTAGTCTTAGTTAGAGTCGTGTCCTGAAAAATAAATATCAAATAAAATCCGTGTAAATTATTGTTTTTAATCCGTTTTTCATAATAGCTGTCGTTAATTCTTAACGAATTATACAATCGTCTATAGATGTAATTATTTAAATTGTGTTTGGGCCACGAACCAATCGAACGAAGAAAACGCTGACTTTTCCCCCTTTCAGAAGAACATAGATAGAGGTGTAGCTTCACGTTGGGTGAGAATACCGGATCAGTATGAAAAATTATATTTCAGTGTAATTCAGATAAACGTATGACGTAATACGTATGATTTAAGAAAAAAAAAACAAAAAAAATCTGTTTGAACAGCATAAAGTAAACATGAACACTGAACACTTTAAGGGATCATCTTACGTTACAAATTTTAAAATAAATGAAAAGCAAGCAGAAAATAATAAAAAGCACAAAAAAATAAAAAAATTCAGGATAGAAAAAGTGAATAAAATTGAAGCAGGTAGGTACAAAGTAAGCTGGAGCGATTCCATTCCCTGGTCAAGTTGTAGATAGAGTTATGCTGCTCACTCACTGACAACAAACCAGAAAATAAACCAGAAAACAATAAAAAGGGGGAAAAAATGGAGAAATGAAAGAATAAATACAAATATGTTCAGTGTTACGACTATACAAACCCATTCCCTGGTTAAGCTGTACAGCGATGCTGCTCACTGACGACAAAAACCAGCAAATGAGTGCATATGTCGTTTGGTTAAGCAAGACAAAAAACAGAGTAGGATAATAAATATAACATAACGAAAACACACTCCATAAAAAAGAAGCATTGAATTGGCATTGAAAAGGAAGTTAAGAAACAGTAAGTAGAGTTAGTCACATAACTGAAATACACAACACCAATGCAGTTCATATAATAGTTGAACGAGCGTTAAATACAAAGAGACCATATAGTGGGACAAATTCTATGATCTACGAATGAATATAGGGGAAAACTTACAGACACAAAACTTTAAAAAGTTATCAGTAAAAGTAAACTTACCGGTAAAAGTCCATAAGTTGTATACCAGAAGTGTCCTCCAGACCTGCAACGAATACCTTGATTTAATTCTTTCGGACGCAATTACAGCATCTTATTTTTTAGATGACTGGGGGGGGGGGGGGGGGGGGGGGGGGGGGGGCAAATGCTGAAAGGAAGAGGGCAGGGCAAAATCTTGCGGACGTCATGTCCACCATTGTCCTTTTGGATTCTATGAGACAAGCGAACATAGACGGAGGTGGCACACCCCCATATGTGGACGCTCCCTTTTTTAAAGTATAATCAATTCCCCATTCAATTTTACACTCGTTTAACTAGGTAGTGAGCCATCGACAGTGAGCCGCGCGTGCCGACTGTAGGATGGTTTTTTAGCGCTAATTTCGGCCAGCACAAAATTCTAGAAACAAATGCGTATTGATTAACCTTCCCTTGATCCAATTTTAACAAAAATTGGTTAGCTTACTCATAGACTTACAAGGAAAGTGTCCGGAAAATTTAAAGCATATTCAACCATCAGACATTACTTTAACGATGATTTTTTGAATGATTGATATTATGGATGATTGGATAGAGTCTAGTGCCCCCTCCTTCACAACTAGTATGCATATATAGAAAGTTATAATAAACTTATAATAAAAAAACGTAAAATAGGACGACATCACCACTTAATGACGACGTCAAGGTTTTTCAAAATTTAATGCCATTTAAAGTTCAAGAATTAGGAAAACTAACAGGAATTAATTTTAAAAATCCTACCGGATTAATAACTGTATGTTCCTTTGATAGCAAGTAGACTCCACTTTGTTTGAAAGAGAAGTAGGGCTGAAACAGTTATTAATATTATTGTGCGTATGTGTCTAATTAATAAGGTTTAAAAATAAAAATCTTCTCTTTTTCATTTAACTTTGAGTGCGCCAAACACTAACAATGTATTCAATTTAGTGCAGACAAATCCGTCACATAAATTTGGATTTCATGAATAAAGTATTTTTTTTTGGTAATTAGCTAATTATATTATCCAATTAATTGATTATCAAATGCACAAATTTTATCATTTAAAAACATTTCTTTTGGAATGTTCACGACTATAGGTTTTTGAGTTAATACGCACTAAACGTACTTTTAATTTAAGCAAAATTTCGAACTTTTTGTTGCGTCAAATAGTGATTCTTTAAATAGCAACATTCATTTCCAAAAGTAACAGTCAGTGCCTGTTCACTCATTTTAACGTAAAATTCTTGTTTGGGTCAATAGATGAATTTTTCTGACGGATCTGCCTGTACTAATTACGAAACGAAATTGTTCGTAATTTTTCTATTTAAATAAAATCAGAATTAAATGAAGCGTGAAGAAAAAGTCTTTGAAAATATTTTCAAAAATTGTGTACTACTTACTTTTTTTAATAAATGGAGTCAGAATCAGGAGCAGGAGTAAAGCAGGAGTAACACAGACATATTTCGCCTATACTGAGAGATGAAGTGGTTAGACGATATTATAGAAGTAAACGTGAAAGCGCAATGACACGTGACCAGAAACGCGCAGAAATAATGGCCCTAGAAAGATGAGGCAAAGTGTCCTTCTGGCAGGCAGGAAACTATGTTTTTCTGCAACACGCGGTTTTACTTTGTAGCTAGTGTAATATGAACTAATTTGCTTCACCGAATCGACGTGTCATTTGTTGCATCAAGACGGATTTTGAATTTACCTCCCTGATCGAGTTAATAGATCGATCATTTTTTGAAATAGACGCTTGAGGCAGTCCTCTACACTAATTTAAAACATTGTCAGTCTCTCAAGGGCTCCAAATTAAACACAATTACCACAATCAACGCATAAATAATCGCCAAATTGTGTCATACTTTCATGTGGATCAACTTAAAACTTTTACAAAGTGTTGGATAAGTTAAAATCATGGTTGGTTCGTTAATTTCTACAAAAATTAATAAAAAGATCACGTGCCTCATTCTTCCACATTTATTGGGTATCTTGCAGGGACAAAGTATAAATCCCAATGAAGTCAGACTTTGTTAATTTGCTGTTTTATTATTGCCCTACTCTTGTAATGGCAGAGCTTCGTGGAAAGTAGTGGAAATGGACAGATGGACGAAAAGACGGACGGACAGACAGCCAGATTCAAAAATGGATACCTAGAGGCACGAGAGTTTTTTTGTAGATATTAAAGAACACGCCGTACGTGCCTCTTTCTTTCACATGTATTTTGCAGGGACACATGTATTGACTTTGAGTATCTTGCAGGGACAAAGTATAAATCCCAATGAAGTCAGACTTTGTTAATTTGCTGTTTTATTATTGCCCTACTCTTGTAATGGCAGAGCTTCGTGGAAAGTAGTGGAAATGGACAGATGGACGAAAAGACGGGACGGACAGACAGCCAGATTCAAAAATGGATACCTAGAGGCACGAGAGTTTTTTGTAGATATTAAAGAGAACGCTGCGCTAAGAACGAGAGTTCTTAGGCATTTTTGTAGAAATAAGCAAATTTAATAAGTTTCATTTTGCATATTATATAAGAAGGTAAACAAGTTTTTCCAATTAAACAATCAGACAAATAAAAATGAATGGGTATGAATCTTCGAACTAGCTGCATCATATCTTGATAATCCATCTGAATCTGATTAACATGTTACGAATAGTCGTCAGTAGCATATCAACCTGAAGTAAAAAAAAAGTAAGAGACCAAATGGGTTGATGGGTTGACCGTATTAATTAATGAAATTATTTTCACGGACTTCTAAAGGTAGGTTCTAAAGTCAGTTTACATACGTTGGGCATTTATATATAGCTCAGTCATTGAGTGTCTGATTGAAATAATTCTTTTTAATATGACTTACTATCACCACTAATTCAAGGAACATATCTATACTCAAAGAGCTCGCTGACTGTAAGGGAGAATGTATATCCGTATTTCGCTGCTACTGATGCTGTCCTTGATCTTGCAATCAAGGCTTCTCCGTTTTTCGTCTAACTATGTACTGTTGGGGGGGGGGGGGGGGGGGGGGGGGGGGGGGGGGGAGGGGTAGGGTTCAAGAGTGGTTAGGATCAGTATGTGGAGCCTTCTGTTTTGCTGTATAGCATTTTGCTGAATAGCATTTTAGTCACTCCACAGTTTATTAACTGTGTCTCAACTCTGTTGATTTGATATTGAATGGGCGTGATCTGAAATATTCGAATGTCAAGTTTTGGCAAGTTTTGTCAAGTTTCTACAAGTCTCAAATATTAAACACAGCGGTGGTATAAGACTCAACGTATGACCCCCCCCCCTGCAGTAAATATTGATTTCCCTTTTTCAAATTTAAGAATTTTCAAGATTTACATAATATATATGTTTCAGTTGCTTTTTAAACGATTTTATCTCAGATTATGATGTTACAAAGAACAAAGAGGATCTAGTCAACACTCAGTAGAAGTACTGCTACAATATACTATGTATAGTGCCATTTTTATGACACTACGAAATAAATTATAAATCCACAGCAACCGTGAGAGATATACATTTTTTGGCATAATACAAGCATTTAAGGGCTTATTTTAGATGCTAGGAATCATTTAAACTGACTTGTAGTGGCAAACTTAACAGGATATATTAATGCGGGTGTAAATTAATCGCGATCTAATTTATCACAGTGAACAGTATTTTGGTCGTTATTAAGAACTTCTGCTCCACGAGGCTACCACGAGGTAGATGCTAAAAGCATCACCACGAGGTTAGTCAATTCGTCAGTTTTATTTACCTTTTCACGCAATTTTAGCTGCGCGCGCTACATGTATACAAATTTCACATGTGATGTGATAAAAATGTGACCGATGTGGGACATTACAAATTTGGATATCCTATTTAGATCCACGATTTGTTCAACCAATACTTTTATTAGAGGGATTCATGTCGTGTGGGCCAATGTTGAGTTAAGTGTATTTGATAACTTGTTTTACATATTAAAATGGTGTGCGTACTAAAGTCAATCCTATTTATCTAGCATCTTCAGGGCCGAAATCTTATTATGAAATCCGTGAGTGGGACACCGGAGAATAACAAATCAAACAGTCTTCCTTTTTAGTTTAAAATAGATTATCATAGTGTGGATACGAAATAAATTATCACAAACAATTCTGTAAACATTTAAAAAATCAAAATATTTCGTTCAGTCGTATACTATACATGTGATATATAATTTATCTCAAGGGTCTCAACAAACAATACAAGCGAGTAAATAAACCGATAGAAGCCACGTTTACAGGTTGAACAATTGTTTAATTAACCCGTTACAGAATGTTTAAAGTAATCTTCTAAATTTTATTAGTATAAATTAAGAACTAATACTATTGATATTTAATTTTGACTGGTCGAGAACTAGAGATGAGAAATAAAATTGTTATTGACTGATTCAGTTCTATAAACATAACATTCTTTTAAATAATCAGCAGGGATAAATATAAAAATTTGCGAGAAAAAATATCTAATTAATTTTTAACCAAACTCGATATTTAATCAAATTAGCACAAAATTTAAATGATATATATATATCAACATGAAACATTCTGTTTGGGCAGTGGTTAAAAAGTTTGAATTGTTTTTTTCTCATTTGTAAATGTCCCTTTCCAACTTGTCAGGAAATCAGGCAGACAGGACACATTTGTGTGGAAACCGGGTCAGACAGTTGGGCAGCAGATCTGAAGAAAATGTCAAAATTAATACACAATATTCGTTAAAATGTAAAATAACTATCAATTAATAAGACAGAATGACTACTTCATGAAGTAAGATATTTACATTTTTGAGCTATCTCTGATTTGGGGTTGATGATGTTGACGTCTACTCCAAGTGTTCGTCTATTACACGTCGTCTGTTAACTGCATTGTTATGGTGATTATTACCCTGAAGTAAATATGAACGATATGATAATATTAGTTAATTTTCTCAGCACAACAATTGATTTATTTAAGCGCTACAAGTTTGACCTGTAATGTCTTTAGATTAAATCCTCTCTGATCGAACCAACTTAAACTTATGATTTAGGATGGATATCATGTGACCAACTTGTAGTCTGTGCTCATGATACAGTAAAACCCCCGAATATACCGCTGCTATTTACATTCCCAAAACTCCGCAGTAAATCGGGGTTTTAATGTACTTCAAATCAGTATAAATCATCTTGACCTGATACCATCTATAGCTCTATTCCACTTTTCCAGGAATAAGAAATTTTGTCTGTTTGGATTTGGAAAGAACAGAGTAAGAAGAACAAGAATATTTACATTTGGTGTGCAACTAGATATTTTGGAAATTGTTTATAATGTTATGTGTAAATAAGCGGCGTTGAAATGTGGAAACAATGAATCGAGGATTTTAGTGGAATGTAAAATGTATTTGGACAAGGTTCTTTAAGGAAGTGAACTAAGTTTGATTATTAGCTGTTGTGGAATTTGAAATGCCGTTAAATTGTTGAAATGACAGTCAATTAATTTATGATTCATTCACTTACAACCCTAAATAAATATAATGGCAACTTTGATAACACAAAAATTAAGGACAAGATAAAAAGCCGATTATGCCGCTCTGGGTGATATAATAATAATAATAACAACATTTTTTGTAGTGTAGGATTGTTCGAATTTCTATTTGTTAATTCATATAATATACACTTTATGATTGTTTCGCCCATTTTTCTTCCCTTGCATTGCAAGCCCTGTCTCTGTAAAAACATCCACTTTTGTAGATACAACAGTCTCTACGTCTTTATCCTCTGGTCCCTAGGGTCAGGCTGACTCACGCGGCCAGAGGAAATTAACCGATTGCCAAGGGTTTGCTTGCTAGCCAGTCGAGACCTCTTATTGAGACCCGAATATAATAATAACGCTTTATTTGTATACCGCTCTAGGCCGTATAAGCGACCAAAGTCCAAAAAATGAGGTGATACTGGCCAACAAAGCGGTGCAGATAAATTTACCTTAGTAGTCCCTTTTCTAATCAAAAAATTAAAATGTATATTTAATTGTAAAAAACCTTTTCGATTTTTAAAAAACTTTTTAAAAAGTCTGGCGGTCCATTGGACTATGTGAAAAACTTTCACCCAAAAAGTCCCCTGTTCCACATTACAGGAAAAAGGTTTTTTGAATGAAATTTAAAGAAAAGGAAATATGAGAATCATTGCTTTATCAATTTTTGAAATAAGATTTTTGGGAAAAGGTTGGGTAACACTGAATACCTTTTGGGATAAGTTTTGGCAGGCAGACGAGGGGTGAAGGAGGAAGATGAGGGTGCACATTTTACCTATTAAAATGTAGATAGTGTTATTCGTTATTATATTAAATGTTAACTGTATGCAGTAAATTAATTAAAAGCAGTGTCTGGAATTGATGCAAATGATGTAAATGATGAATTATAAATATACGATTGTTGTTGAGTTTATTTCAAAATCAGACAATTACCAATTGATTAAAAGTCGTAAAAAGTATTATAAAAAAGTGGGATAAGTACAGTTACTAAGGATGCAGGGCCAATAATACTTTAACTTTAACTAAAATGTCTCTATCTGTATCATTGATAAAACAAAAACAAAATTTTAAAATATTCGACACCATCCAAAATAAATAGTTTAATTCTCATCAATTGTGTGTACATTGTACAATTGGTGAGAGCTATACTACCTTCACTTATTGAGGTACCAAAACCAGCATTTTATTGTATCAAACAATTACCAATTGATTAAAAGTATTATAAAAACGTAGGAACACAATAGTCAAATTAATACGTTATAATAATACGTTAAAATAAAACGTTAAAATAATACGTTAAAATAATACGTTAAAATAATACGTTAAAATAATACGTTAAAATAATACGTTAAAATAATACGTTAAAATAATACGTTAAAATAATACGTTAAAATAATACGTTAAAATAATACGTAAAAATGGGGGGAAAAATGAAATAAAAATCAAACAAAATTCAACAAGCGTGCAGGGCGACTTTCATTTATAAAAAATGTAATCTGAAAATAAATATACAAGCAAGTATTTTTCATTTACTTACTACTTTATAAAATATATTTACAAATAAGTCCTGGTCGAAGTCAAGAAGGTTATGAATGATATTGATTATTGTTAGGTGTCGTTCACGTGGTATTACCAACGAGCAACTTAAGTATGGACAGGATGGGTTGGTTGATCAACGAGTTGTGTTGTTCAAGAAAGTGTGGGAAGATGAGAAGATTCCTGAGGATTTAAGGTGTTATTATCATCGTTGGAAAGAAGGGTGACACCTCTCATTGCGCTAACAACAGAGGCATTACATTAAAGATCCACAGCCTCGAAGCTCCTGCAGATGATACTCCTGCGGAGACTTAGCAATGGCATGGAAAAATTTCTCCGGGAGAATCAAAGTGGTTTTAGACAGAATCGCTCATATATTGACTCATCGCTCATATATTGACTCACATATTCACTCCACTGTATTATAATACACCAATGTATTGAGCATAATATCCCTCTGCATATCAATTTTTTTGATTTTAAAGCAGCTTTTGATTCGATTGACAGGCAGTTCATTTGGAGAAGTATGCAGCACTACGGCTTATCTGACAAGTACATTAGAATCATGAAGGTGTTCTTTGCTTACACAGTTAGTGCTGTTAGGGTCAATGGAGAGGTTTCAGGTTGGTTTGATGTCAACTCGGGTACTGGGCAAGGTGATATACACTATACAGGGACCACCAGTCTTCAACTTTTGTTTGAATTTATCGGCATACCTTATGGAACTGAACAAGGTCATTAGTAAGGGGGCTTTATTACAGCTGCCAGCCCCCGGGGTAGAAGAGAAACATCTCTTGGACAATGGACACTGATAACGCTGATGACATGGCCATGTTCGATAACTCAAAAGAGGGGCTGCAGGAAACCACAGACCTTCTCTGCAAATACAGTGCCTATGCGGGTCTGGAGATTAATGCTGGCAAAATAATAATATATGTAATATGTGAACGACCCCCAACTCACACTATCAGTAGTATTAACAAAATACTAAATATCTAAATCAGAAAAACAGTTCTCGTTCCCATGTCCAACATTATGATGTTCTCTTCCATCATAATTTTTAGATACTCAATTACCTCGTTCTCTTCGAGGTTAATTCTCGCAAGTATTCTGTCCAGCGGGAGATCTTCTATGTTAAATGTGAATATTTCACGAATAATTCGTTTGAATTCCTCTAAACTTTTCGTCCTTCGTCGTCCTTCTACCTAGATTTAGCATGAGTTAAAAAACACAGCATTATTAAAATTGATTTTATTAAAACGTTCTCATTAGGCATACACACACACATTCTATATTCTCATTCATTATTCATTATATTTACCAGGTATGCCTTGGAAAACACTAGACTAGGGGAATTTAGTTGAGTTGTGTAATATTGTAGGGTATTGTATTGTTAATTTGGACTCGATGCTTCCCCCTGGTAATGCGATCTCGGAAGGCAGGCCTCCCCTTTGCGACACGAAAACCACTTTATGAAATCTTCTGTCCGAGTTTTTTTCCCCAAAATTTTTAGAAACCTAAATAATTTTGGCCCCTTGTCCAGATTAAATGGTGAGGGGGAGGGCCAGGTCATATAACAGCTGCACCGAAATCGGAATTACGACAACTGAACCCAACGATCGGATTTTCAGGTTCTCCTTCTTTGCAGGGGACTGTGGTCATTATCACTATAGAATAGAGCATTGGAGCCCGGTTAATATTAATAAGTGGAGAAAAAAAGTTAAACTTTGTTTTCTCCGCATTTGGTGAATCGTTTTGTTGCTTCAATTATGAAGGCGATAATCCTTGGTAGTGAGAAATTATCCACTATGTCTGTCACATCAAGGTAGAAGGAGTCAAAGTATCCTCCTCGTTGGTAAGACCACTTCGGGTACTGGCCAATAAAGTGGTTCATTGTCTCCTCTTCCATGACTCCATACTCGTCTGAAATGAGTGTGCCTTTTTCGGTAAGAGAGTCTGCATTTTCGTTACCTGTCAGGTTACTTGGCTCAAATGTCGTGTCTTCTGATGCTTTGGGAGGGCCTGCCATGGTTCAGATCTTGAGCCTTGGGTCGGATCTCGATGCTAGAGGAGCAGTGGACAGTATCATTTTGGCACGCTTCGTGATAATCGTGAACACGTAAGCTTGTTAGATCAGATCTCGCAATCGAAAGGCACCTGAGACCTTGTTATCTATTAGTTTCCTTGTTATACAGATCCCCACATCCAGAAAGTTTTATATTTCCTCCCAGATGCGTTTTTTTCTAAATTCTGTGGCAGGGGTCTGGGGGCGCAGCCCCCAGCAGGGTCCAGGGGCGGAGCCCCTTGGCGGGGGCTAGGGGGCGCAGCCCCCCGGAAATTTTTTGCGAAATAGGGTGTTTTAGACGGCATTTGGCATTAAAGAAATTTGTAGGACAGCAATAAACTGGGATTGAAAAGAATCAAGTACTCACGTAAATTTGGTAACTTCACAACAGCAATCTGCATTCTCCAATCAGAATATTTCACTGTGTTCCAAAACTGACAGGATGTTCCTCTTTGATTTTTATACAATCGAAACATTTTCTTCAAAAATTTCCTCAATTAATTTGTCTTTATTCCAAAAAAATATTTCGAAATTTAGGAGTAACTTGTCAAAAATTTCCTCTTTTTCTCCCGTTTTTCCTCCCAAAAAAAAATTTCCTCCCAGGCTGCCTGGCAAGATGGCGTGTTTCTGGATGTGGGTACAGATCGGATCAATACATAAGGAAGAGAGATGGTGGTCACAGTATCGAATCACGGTTGTCTTCAGCAAGTAGAGGAGCTCAACTTCTTCTGGACACAGGCAGCAGCTAAACTAGAGCGATATTTGGAAACCTGTTTATATAACGCGGAAGAGGATATTGTCATATAGATCCAGTCCACCCACCTCTGAATATCGGAACAGAACCTTTTACGTTGGATACATGATAGCAAAGTCCAGTATAAAGGAAGGGAAAGCATGGGTGACGACAACATAGCCCAAGAAGTCTTTAAACGATGCGACCTTGATCAAATTGTCTTAGACTTCTGTAACAATGCTCTATTGAAAGGTGCGAAACCAGACCAATGGTCTGATTTCTCACCAATTCCAAAGAAGGGCGACCTTAGCGAACCAATGAACTATCGGGGAATAAGCTTGGCATCCCTAGTTGCCAAGGCTCTAAACAAGATGGTCCTAAACCGGTTGAAGCCAGAAATCGAGACAATTCTGCGCAGAAACCAGAATGGATTCAGACCAGGAAGGTCAACAACTCAGCAGATATTGGTACTGAGGCGTCTTATAGAGGGTGTCAAGAGTCGGAAACTGCCAGCTGTTCTGAAATTTATAGACTATAAGAAGGTTTCCGACAGTGTACATCGTGGGAAAAGGTTCAAGATTCTAGAAGCTTACGGCATTCCAGTCAAAATCGTACAGCTTATACGGCTCATGTACGAAAAGACAATGGCAAACGGGCAACGTCCTAACTCCAGACGGAGAAACGGAATTGTTCGAGATACTCGCAGGTGTGTTACAGGGTGATACCTTAGCACCTTATCTCTTCGCAATAGTTACCGACTACTGTATGAGGCAAGCCATAGGCGATGATGCGGAGCGACTTGGACTCACTCTCGAATGTAGAAAAAGCAGAAGAGTGGGGCCCAAGATCATCACCGATGTGGACTTTGCATATGATATAGAACTTATATCTGAGGACATGGTAGTGTAAAATAAGATGGCACCAGACCAGTCCTCCCAAGGCGTACCGATGGTCTACAGTGCCTGCTCACAAGGGTGTACTCACAATATACACTACTCACTCAGTCGTTCTTAGCGACTGACAACCGCAATAACTCACAATATCTAAGTATTGAACTCTACGTTAATATAACAAATACGATATTCTAGTACCGTACACGGAATCAACAGAAAGGGATACTAAGGTGTTAATATCGAGAATATAAATCAAATGGGAAATATAAACTCGTTACGAACGCTAGTAGAAACACTAAACTCTTAGAACTTGCACTTACTCTGAATTGACTGAAACACGATATTCGAGTATCGAAAGCTTACTAATTTACCCACACGGAAATAGGTGAGGCAACTTTAATTTGAACGGTTATAATGTGGTACAATTCGTTCCTACGCTAGGTTGAACAAGGGAAACAGTTGAATCCCCATGTATATCTTCGAAGATGAAATTTAGGAATTCCAACAATAAAAACTTAAAATGGGCAATAGGGCCAGCCCTTCCAAATAAATTAATTTATAATTAATCCGTCCCTAAAACTTTCCAAAAACTGATCCCGGTTCAGACATGCGGTTACCGACGCCTTTTTTCCGGTGCTTAAGTGGTACCTGGTTCGGGGGCTGGCCCAGGAATAAAACTATTTTAACAAAACCCAACGGAAAATCAGTGCTACTTTCACAAATCTTAAAACTGAATACTATTTAAACTACCTATCCTTTTAAAGTTTTTCTTCACTTTAAACTGAATTAAATAAAAAGAATTTTAATAATGCCTTTTAAAGTCGTTGCAAAGCCCCAATTACACTTTGGGAAATTTATTCGATTTGTCAATACTCAAAGGTATTGAAAAAATTGATACATCCCCCTACTTAAATTTAAAATAAATCCAAAATTACCTCTAACAAACCTAATATATTACAAAAATTTCAATTCCTAACCTAAATGTCCAACCTACTTTAACAAACCTTTAAAAAATTTTTAAAATAATAATTACGGTAAAAAAAATTCAACTTCATCCCCGGTCTCGACAACTACCCATAAAAAACATTCCGGTGTTACCCCAAATTTAAAAAATCTATCATTAAAAAATACGTGGGTTCCAACACGGGGACCTTCCTTGAGGGCTAACCCCTTTCTGTCCATAACGGGGAAGGCAAGTAAGGTCTGAACTGGTAATGGCAGGACGTTTAGCCGGATACATCCAAATTGGGGGTTTTCATTTACTTAGGGCTATGGATTAGATGCGCACGTTTAGAAGGATAAAGGGTTATGAGGGTAAAGCCGGTTGGGGGCCCTTATAGCCTGAAAATTTGGTCCCAAAACCGGGAAAAAGCCTATAAATTAGTTTTTCATTGGCGGTTGTAGCCCGGTTTTAGAAACGGCACTATATAGGCTCATAGGAAAAGTGGAACGGGGACTTTACCCTGGTGGTTGCGGTATGGAGTGCCGGGTATTTTCAGGAGGCAGGGAGGCGGTTTTTAATTAATTTGTTTGGAGCCTCCAAGGGTGTAACGTTAGAAACCGGTTAAAATTGTGGTCACTGCCAGACCCTTAGTAAAGCCAGTGAATTTCTCTTATCGGGAATTGAATTTGGGAGGCACAAAGGGGGACAAAGGGGGAGTACTTTTTCTATGGTTACTTTAGGAAGGGTTGGGGAAACTTCTTAAGAGGAACTGCGAACCATGCAGGGGGAAAGGGATTTCTGGAGGGGGACTTCTGGCGTTGATGGACTTTTTTTTTTCCGGACGTTGATAGAGTTGTAGTGTCGGAGGTTTTCGATTATTTTACCCCCGGATAGGGTTTCTTTGACGTTTAAGTGTAAAAGGTTTAGTTAGGTAAACAAGGGTTAAAATTGTGAAAAGTTGGATAAAATATTATAACCAATTAACATTTAGTAATAGGGGGGGTGGTTAATTAGCGGTTTAAAATTTAATTGAAGTTAAATATAAAAAGTTTTGAAGCTCCGGCCCGAATCCTTAAAAGACCGGGCCTGTTATTCCACCTGGCACCGCACCTGTACGGACCCCGGGGCCGGCCCGCCTTTCTTTAAAAAAACAACGGCCCCCCTTACGGTCTTTCCTTCTAAATTTTAAATTAATAATTCTAATTTTTCCACTTTGCTAACCAAATAATATGATTATTAAAAGCTTAAGAAAGCGACCAGAACATTACCCCGGGGTTTAAACCGATTTCGGGCCATAGGGGATTTGAAATTCCAAACCCCCATAATCAAATTCCAAAACAAAAACATTATTTTCCCAAAAATATCAAATTCATACCCCGGTCAACCAAATTAAAAACTTAATAAAATTAAATTAAAAAGAAAATATTAACATCTCCCCTTTAACATAAAAAATTTCCTGACAATTTAAAAAACCCATTTCTGTTAACAGTTTCCAATTCTGGAAGGCCCCCATTCCTGCCAATTAAAACAACAAATAAGGTAGACACGGAAATGGGGGAAATTTATCGCTTTTTATCCAAAATGGAATTTTCCTAATAAGGTCCCCGGTTAAAAGATTTGTTGAGGAGAAGGGAAACGAGGGGTCCCCAATGTGGGAATCGGAGAATCAAATGAGGTTTGATGTTTTTTTTCCTGCGGTTGGGTACTTTTTTTTCGGGTCAGAAACTTCCTTGGTCATGAAAAGTGAACGGGCCTTCCACAAAGATTGTTTTTCCCTATAGGGGTTTCAGGAGGGCGTCAGGCTCGAATTTTTTAACTTGTTGGAGCCTTCAAGTTCTACAATTACGAAGCAAAAAAACTGGCGGTCCCGATCGGGACAAACCTGGGGCTAATTTGCCAGGTTCTTTTCCCAACGGAACCTTTGCCAGGGGTTTTTGCCCAGCAACACAAGGACAAAATGTATTCAAAAGGTTTTAAAGGATTTGGGAACTCAAAGGGAAATGCGAACTATCAGGGCAAGGGATTTAGGGGGGGTCTTCTGGGCTGTGGACTTTTTGTTCCAATGTGCGAAAGTTTTAATTTTGTTTTGAGATTGTTTTATTGTTGTTTTTCTAATAATTTGTCCTTGTCCCAAAGTTCGGGATTTACACTGATTGGGTTTAAAATTGTATGTTTGATGACCAATTTAAAATCTTTCAGTTTAAATCTTAAACAATTTTCCCTTAAATTAAATTGAGTTTTTGACTTTTCCTTTCCCCTAAAACCGGATTCGTGATGTTTTTACACTTACTGCCCGCAACGGGCGAAGCCCATTTTCCTTCCAATCGATCGGGAATTCCATGTTTTCTATTTTAAATGGGTGAAGTTGTATTTTTAAGCAAGTGTCCCGGTGAACATGACAATTATGATGAAATTTTAAGAAAGCAATGAAAGGGTTAAAACAGCCCGTGTGAGATCAGCAATTGCTACTTCCATCTCTATTCTCTGTCAAGCTGTCCAGAAGAAAATTTCGAAGAAGTTTAAAGTTTTAGAAGTTTTTTTCTGACAAGAAGTTTGCTAGAGCCGCAAGGCTGGTTGTGTTCCGGCAGTATCCAGATAGCCCGAATAGTTGATTGGTTACCAGATCGGTAATCACACTGACAAGCACTTTATAATGACAGCTGAAATTTGCCACTATATAGTGACAGCACCATGTAGTGACAAGTTAATCTTATATCGACTATTCTTTACTTTTTACTCCACTGTACTTTACTTTTCTTTAATTTTACTTTACTCCACTTTACTAATTATTTAAATTATGATTCCGTGTACTGTCTGGAGTTGGGTGAATAGTTTGGGTGCCACCTTAAAAGTTTCGTCAATGACAAGATTGGCACATGAATGAGCCAAGGACGTCCACGTTGGAAGGTGTTCCGAATAGTTATGATCCCCGCAGTGAAGAGGTGTATCAGAGAAGGTCAAGGAGGGGGTCGCCAGTGGCTGTGTTGAAGTAAAAAGGAGGAATGGATAGGTACTCGAGGGAGGTGGTGTTGGTAGGTTGTCTGTTAGCGGCAGCTCCTGCTTTTTGAACCATCTTCGAGAATCGAAGGACTGTTGGTGCAACATCCAAGGTTAGCTTTGCACAGTCCTGAAAAAACTTCAGCAACGATATGTTTAGTTGATAAGTCTGATGTCGCTCTACGTTCCTTCATCGTCATCTTAGAGCGGTGTACCAAGATCTCTGCTCTTTGTTCATCGCGATTGTGGGTCGGAGAGTTTTTCACTGTCTGTTCATGAACAACCAGTCGAGCAAGACAGTCAGGAACAACACAGGTCCAGTATGTCTTGATGACTCCATCAGTTCCGTTCCAGATCATATGACCGCAAATGTTATGAAATTATATGGTATGTACGGTATCTTGGATGCAATTAGTTACGACTAGCATAATTTGCCATTAATTGAAGCGTAGTAAATTGCTGGATCAAACTATTGATTACGATTTATTTAAATGTGGTATAAAAGTCTGATTGGCTGCTTGCAAACCCTTGTCCTCTTGGTGGCCCTGGAGGTGTTGTCGAATTAGACGAAGCAAAGTTCAGAAAAAGGAAATACAACCAAGGTGGATACAGAGAGGGGATGTGGGTACCTGGTTGAGCTGACAGAAACACAGGACAATGCTTCCTCCTCCCTTGTCCGAACAACAAACGTGGAATCGAAATTCAGGAATCGAAATTCAGGCTTTGGCGCGAAGCGCCAAAATATTTAAGCTGTTGGCCCCCCCCCCCCCCCCCCCGACAGGGGTCGGGCTATCTGGATACTCCCTGTGTTTCTCGCCTTTGTCCCAGTTGCTGATGTTGAGGAGGTGTTCTACGAAATAACATACTGCGTCCAAGCTAACTATCCTCACTTAATTTGGTTGGGTGTTGGAAAAACTCATTCTAAGAAAAGGATTAGAAGAAAAACTTCCAATGACCAGTTGTTCCAAATCTGTTCCAAATATTCGGATTGCTCTAGCAAGGTTGACTGTTTGAGATTGCCAAATACTTTGACCATGAGATTGAGTAATTTATTCTGCATGTAAATATTATGTTGAGTTTGAACTATCATTATCTTTAAAAAATCTTTGTCTTAATCTTAATCAATGCTGAAATATATGCAGCTGTGATATCAGTGGAAATCTGAATGTTTTAAGTATCCAGAGGTGCTCAGGTGTCGGGGATATGTCATGATTGGTTCCTAGCTGATTGGATTTCCCAAGTTTGCATATTAATTAGTTAAATAGGTAAAATTGACAGGTTCCCAGTCCGTCAACCATGCCCGTCAACCATGCCGCTTCCACGCTTCCTACACCCCTGACTTGATCCTGAACTTCTGGCTCAACCGACTGATATATGATATCAAGGTCACGTGGCTCCATACTGGACTCTAGACAGTGGACACTTATCAGTTATCATGGGTGGGAGAGGTTTATATCACGCATAATGAGCGTAGCAGGTGATGGGATCTACATGTCTACCCTACCCTACAAGTAAAACACGTACCTTCTCAAACTCAGATATCAGCTCATCACAATCTAAATTCATTACTGGCTCCCAGGTGTTGTCAGACTCAGGGTAATTCTGAAATTATTGCTTTTCAGTTTTCTATTATCAGTTTAGAAGTAGTATAAATTAGTAGTAACTAGCGTTAAGATTTAGAACCTTTCAGCGAGAACAAGCTTCACAGAGAATAAATAACAATTACACTATTTAACAAACTTCTCCCATTGAATTTCGAGCAGAGGAATCGTTCGGACCTAACATTTTTGATAAATTTAAAAATAAAATATAAATTTAGAGCTGTCGGTTTATCAGGGGGAGGTGACAGTTGATTTGCGAACTGATCGGTGATGGATACAGTGAGGGGTACAGTACATACTGGTGAATATTGGTGAGGGGTATAGTACATACTGGTGAATATTGGTGAGGGGTTCAGTACATACTGGTGAATATTGGTGAGGGGTACAGTACATACTGGTGAATATTGGTGAGGGGTACAGTATATACTGGCGAATATTTTATGTGCCCAAGAGGTCACAATTAACATGATTAAAATGAAAATCTCGCACTAGTTAGTATACTAACTAGTAATACGTACCCACTACCCTTTTACCATGGTAACAATAGTAGTACGTACCCTCCATTTGAGATAGTAGAACACTGTTCCGTCTTCTACAACCCTCTTATCCAGAATCTTCTCCACAACATAAACCTCCTCCTCTTCTACTGCTCTCTTTTTGGACTTTTTCTTGGCGGGTTTTGAAGAGCTGGCTGTTTCTGGCTTACCCATTATAGTACAGTTAGTTTTCTCCACAACATAAACCTCCTCCTCTTCTACTGCTCTCTTTTTGGACTTTTTCTTGGCGGGTTTTAAAGAGCTGGCTGTTTCTGGCTGACCCATTCTAGTACAGTTAGTCTTCTCCACAACATAAACCTCCTCCTCTTCTACTGCTCTCTTTTTGGACTTTTTCTTGGCGGGTTTTGAAGAGCTGGCTGTTTCTGGCTTACCCATTCTAGTACAGTTAGTGTTAGTGTATAGTGTATAGTGTATAGTGTATAGTGTATAGTGTATAGTGTATAGTGTTAGTGTGTATTGTATAGTGTATAGTGTATATTGTATTCACCGTATAGTGTTAGTGTTAGTGTATAGTGTTAGTGTATAGTGTAAGTGTTAGTGTTAGTGTATAGTGTATAGTGTATAGTGTATAGTGTATAGTGTATAGTGTATATTGTATTCACCGTATAGTGTTAGTGTTAGTGTATAGTGTTAGTGTTAGTGTTAGTGTATAGTTTATAGTTTATAGTGTATAGTGTATAGTGTATAGTGTATAGTGTATAGTGTTAGTGTATAGTGTATAGTGTATAGTGTATATTGTTAGTGTATAGTGTATCATAGTGTTATTGTATAGTTTATTATAGTGGTTATTCAGACTTAGAAGAATAACATTGTCAAAGATTTGAAAATTTGACTTTTCGTGTGTACTTATCAGATGCTTGCTGCCAGTTTCATATATTTATATAGATTACAAACAATTTTATGATATTTAATAAAACATCTTCTTAATAATCGACTTAATATACAACTGATCGATATATTCCTCAAATTCTTAGCTTTTAAAACATTTTTATTGAGACTGACTGCATTATTTTGTTGTTGAAGAGGGGCTGAACCTAAATGGCCCACGAGAGGATAGCATGAGAATGCTCTGCCTGCCTCTGGGGTATGGCAACCTGGAGAAGGTTGCCGGGGTTGTCTATGTAGAGATTAAGTGAAAGTATGAAATGGGGGGGAATGAGTAGACGCTCAAGTGAAAAATAAAAGGTGATGACCAGAAATAATGAAGAGAGGCCACTCCTATCTTGTCCAGGCCACTCCTATCTGGTCCAGTTCCTCTGGCACGATAAGTTGTTTGGTGTGATTTGCGAAATTGACAATAGTGGAGATATGTTGGTTGTCAAAGATGCCGTCGACGCAGAGGTAATAATCCTGAAAGTATTGCCCTCTTAATTGTGCAATAGCTGGGCACTGTCCGAGAAAGTGCGGAACAGTCTCCTCTCCATCACCACACATATATATGACACGCAGTTGTGCTTGATTTTCAAATGGTATGGAGATGCTTGTTCATACCACAATGTGCCGTGATAAGGCATACTGCAGTTCTGTACTTTTGTCTATTGTGTTTGAATGCAGTGTTGAGGTTTTTGATGATTGCTCATGCTTGGTACCAAGTGTCATTTTGGTGTGTTTGACCAGTCGTCCTGATCCAGTCTGGCGACTTTGTAGATCACGACGATCAGGCGTTTGATATAAGGCTGTGGAATGGGACAATTCAAAGTGGATTCACTGGTTGTGCAAAGCTTGGCATCCTCATCTGCTTTTTCGTTTCCCCGCAATCCGATGTGTGCTGCTATCCATCGCATCTCTAGAGTGTTAGTGGATCCGAGTGCATTGAGGGAGTCATAACAGTCTCTAGTAGTTCTATTCCTCGTTGAAAGCGAGTAGATAGCTTGTATAGAGGAGAGGCTGGTGTGTTGGTATAAGTTTAGAGGAATTTGCTTCTCTGATGGCTTCTAGCCACCACTGTAAATAAGCCCCTCCTTACGTTAAAGTTTCAAAGCCGGGTTAAATTTTGAAAAAGTTAAAGTGAACTGATTAACCTGAAGGAAATTTGGCTCGGGAGAGGTTAATTTTTGAAAGTCCCAGAGAGCAATACAATTATTAGCTCAAATTTTCGGCCTGTAACATCAGTAGGTCGTAGATCAGATTTTGAGATTTTTTTACTCAGTATTGAACCTATAGATCTAAGCTATAGTTCACATATTCCCAATAATAAATCCTTTTTAGTTTGGATGTAAAATCGATTAGATAGATACGAAATAAATTATCACAAACAATTCTGCAAACATTTCTTAAATCAAAATATTTCGTTCAGTCGTATAAACGTGATATATAATTTACCTCATATAATAAAACAATACAAGCGAGTAAATAACCGATATAAGCCACATTTAGAGGCCGAGCAGTTACAGAATTTGCAGAGTAATCTTCCAAGTTTGATTAGTATAAATTAACAACTAAAACGATTGATCTTTAATTTTTACTGATTGAGAACTAGAAATGAGAAATAAAATTGTTATCGACTGATTTAGTTCTGTAAACATTATGTTCTTTTAAATAATCAGGGAAATACATTTGCGAGAAAAAATATCTAATTTATTTCAACCAATCAATCAAACTTGATAATTCATCAAAATAGCACGAAATTTAAATGATTTCATAACGACACGTTCTATTTGAGCAGTAGTTAAAAAGTTTGAATTGTTCTTCTCATTTGTAAGTGTCCCTTCTAAGGGACACTTACAAATGTGTTCCTAAGTTTCCAACTTGTCAGGAAATCAGGCAGACATATTTGTTTGGAACCGTGTCATTCAGATTAGACAGCTGAACAGCAGATCTGCAGTGATCTGAAGAAAATGTGATGTCAAAATTAATACACAATATTCGTTAAAATGTAAAATTACTGAAATGTTATCAATTAATAAGACAGAATGACTACTTCATGAAGTAAGATATTTACATTTTTGAGCTATCTCTGATTAGGGGTTGACGTCTACTCCAAGTGTTCGTCTATTACACGTCGTCTGTTAACTGCATTGTTATGGTGATTATTACCCTGAAGTAAATATGAACGATATGATAATATTAGTTAATTTTCTCAGCACAAGAATCGAATATTTAAGCGCTACAAGCTTGACCTATAATCTTTAGATTAAATCCTCTCTGATCGAACCAACTTAAACTTATGATTTAAGATGGATATCATGTGACCAACTTGTAGTCTGTGCTCATGATACAGTAAAACCCCTCATGATACAGTAAAACCCCTCATGATACAGTAAAACCCCTCATATACCGCTGCTATTTACATTCCCAAAACTCCGCAGTAAATCGGGGTTTTAATAAACTTCAATGAAATCAGTATATAAATCATCTTGACCCGATGCCATCTATAGCTCATTTCCAGGAAAAAGATATTTTATTTGTTTGGAAAGAGAAATATTCACATTTGGTGTACATCTAGATATTTTGGAATTTACGGTCGTTTTAATGTTGAGTGTAAATAAGTGGCGTTGAAATGTGTAACGTAAAAATTATTTATAGGTTCTATGAAAATAAGGAAGTGATGAACTATGTTTGATAATCAGCTGTGGAATTTGGAATGCCGTTAAATTGCAAATTCTTAAAATGACAGAGTCATTTAAAATTTCTTAGAAAATAAATAGAATGGAAAATTTTATATAATTTCTTCAACACAAAAATGAAGGACATGATACAACAGTTAGCTTATTCTTGTCCTTTTTTAACGCTATGATATAACATAATTGATAAAGCGCTATTTATATGAACCAATGGGTTAACTCAGTAGAAACAATAAGTACGAATATAGTAAATATCCATTATCCAGTTTGAGAAATTCTGCTAACACGATTCAAAATTTCCAATTACAATTATAATTAGTTAAGGCACATTTTCGTGCTTGATCAATCTGTCAATCTGTGGTCGAGTGTTGAGCAAGTGAAAATAAATAATGTCAAGGCATATTTGAGAATATCACCGATATCACGATAACAACAGCTAGTATTAAAATGGTCCATCAAAATGGTATCTAATATCCCAGATTTCAAATCCATCATACCTGACATGTTTTTGTTCAAATGGCCATTAAAATGGTCATTATTCCTTTGGAATGTAATTGTTTGAGAGAAGATAATTAAACACTAACTTTATCTTTTGCCGATTATGCCGCTCTGGGTGATGAATCATTGCTATCAAGGAGATAAGAATACTTAGTAAATAGTGCGATAGTGTAATATATAGCGCTATATGGACGATAATGTCGAGAAAATTCTAACATTTTTAACACGCTTCGACAATAAGATATACCAAAAAAACTAGTTGAAATGCAGTAAGCTGTAGGAACCTTACATATTTTCCAAATTTATACACACATTAATTTTTCGAACTACACAAATCTACTAACCAAACCAAACTCGATACAATACCGCTACTTAATAAATCTCTGAAGTGAACTTCAGTAAACTTCAGTAAAACTTCAGTTAAAATGCTAATAATTAGCCACAGTAAGTGGGTGGTAACACTGAATACCTTTTGGGATAAGTTTTGGCAGGCAGACGAGGGGTGAAGGAGGAAGATGAGGGTGCACATTTTACCTATTAAAATGTAGATAGTGTTATTCGTTATTATATTAAATGTTAACTGTATGCAGTAAATTAATTAAAAGCAGTGTCTGGAATTGATGCAAATGATGTAAATGATGAATTATAAATATACGATTGTTGTTGAGTTTATTTCAAAATCAGACAATTACCAATGATTAAAAGTCGTAAAAAGTATTATAAAAAAGTACGATAAGTACAGTTACTAAGGATGCAGGGCCAATAATACTTTAACTTTAACTAAAATGTCTCTATCTGTATCATTAATAAAACAAAAACATAATTTTAAAATATTCGACACTTTCCAGAATAAATAGATCAAACAATTACGAATTGATTAAAAGTATTATAAAAAACTTAGGAACACAATAAGTAATTAGTTGTTAATACGTTTAAATAATCAAATTAATACGTTATATTAATACGTTATAATAATACGTTAAAATAATACGTTAAAATAATACGTTAAAATAATACGTTAAAATAATACGTTAAAATAATACGTTAAAATAATACGTTAAAATAATACGTTAAAATAATATGTAAATGGGGAAAAAAAAAGAAATAAAAATCAAACAAAATTCAACTAGCGTGCAGGGCGACTTTCATTTATAAAAAATGTAATCTGAAAATAAATATACAAGCAAGTATTTTTCATTTACTTACTACTTTATAAAATATACCCTGATTTAACTTAAAGAATTCTAGAGTACAATCCTGTCACCTCTTAGTCTCAGCCCACTCAACTTGTTGCTTAAAATCAGAATAAACTTTCTGACAATTAATATTAGTAGCAACTATCTTCAACAGCTCTTTCAGGACACTCAGTTTGTCCTCGTTGAAGAGAGTGGGTAGAGGTGAGGAAATGAGGCGCTGGAGAAGTGAGTGTAGCCTGTCCTCCTCTTGCTGCATGGTCAGATACCGGACCAGGGAGGATAACCACAGCCTGCACTCGGAGAAAGAACTCAGGTTCTCCGCTACCAGGATCTGTTGCTCTAACATGAGGACAGTGTTGAGGTGGAGCTTGTCTCTGTTGGTAGAGCTGGTGTCGGGGGTGGAGGACGTGGGTCTGGAGGATAGGGCACAGGATTTGAGAGGGTGTGATTTGTTGTTTGTTGGTTTGGAGTTCTTTGTACCAGGTTGAGTCTAGTTGGTGGTGGCCGATCAACATCCATGCTGATAGACTGTAACTGTAACAGTAGCTGGTTTTGTTGCTCAGTCCAATTGTTACATTTCCTTCTTTTGTGATCTCCAGGCTGCAGATGGACTTGTTTTCAGTCATGAATGATGCAAGAGATTCATCTTTGAGAACGTTCTTCTTCTCAGCAACGTTCCAAATTGTTAAAGCAGGAGCACTAGTGATCACCACAACATAATTCCCATTAACAGCAGACTTTACAATAGAGCACCCCACATTGAGAAACAGAAATGCTAAAACCCCCTGTTTGTTATAAACATGAAGTGTGCCATTTTGACATCCCAACACCAGGTAACTATCTCCCGCAGAGAGTGATGTAGCCTTGCTGTATATAACTGTCTTCCAAGACTTGGGTCCCAGAGCGAAAGTCACCATGTTCTGAATGTTATCAGCCTCTACTCTGCAACCAGAAATCAAGGCAAAAGTTTGTCTTTAGATTCTAATTTCTGTTGTGTTTTTAAAACAGGAGTTTTCCTAATTGGTTGTAAACGGTTTGATAATTTAACTGGAATGTCACCGAGACTAATAGCACTACTTTTAGTCTCTAAGGGAAGCACTTCAGAAGCTTTAGAGTTAGATACTGGGGTTAACAGCACCCGTTTTGTTGCTTGGGTAGGCTTCTGAGACGCTACAGGAACTTCTTTCAGTGTAATGGGCATGATTCTCCTTCTGCCGTCTTTAGTAGTGGTCTCTACTTGCTTATTGAATACATTAGAGGATACAGGTGAGGATACCGAGGAGGAAGGTTTGGAGGAAACTGAGGAGGATGAGGGCTTTTCAAAACGTAGGGACAGTTTGTCGGGGACAGAGCTGAGAATGTTATCGTTTTATACCGTTACCATTTGAATTAGAGAAGGCATTTGCGAATCCCCCGTTGTTTGAAGTGGAGAAACCGTTATGTTGGTGACGAGGTTCCGGCTGCAGACTACCCTCCCTTGACTTGGAACTAGCTTCTGTACTGAGCTCATCTGTTGTGTCTACATCCATTGGTTCCTCTGAATCGCTGCTCAAAGATTCCTCATCACCATTTGGTCTTCTTCATCCTCAAGAAGATCAGATTTTCTATGATAGTGAGTTTCTCCGGTTTAGAATGAACCGTACAAACTACTTCTCAAGCTAGCTGTCTGCTGAGGGGACAAAGTCTTACCGATTTCAGCACTGCTCAGCTCAATATAAGCTAAACTCCCATCAAGAGAACAGATAAAAAGTCCGTATCCATCAGGAGTCCATGACATGTCCAGCACTGAGCTGGCGAAGACATCATGCAGAACAAACAGGGGCCGTTTCAGAGCAGTTAACGGACTTAACCAGACAGATATGCTGCTGTCTCTACCAGCAATAGCTACACAGGATACTGGTCTTTTGTTGTAGTAGAATAGATTAGGGTTGAATCTAACACTTTCTATTGCACGACGGTGGCCCACAAAGTCCATCCTAGCTTTCCAATCCTCTCGTTCAATAATCTTGGCGACAGGGCCCTCGTTGTTCATTGCGTGAGAGGACACGATGTACTGACCATCAGGCGACCAACCGATCCTGAGAACGGTTGTATTTCCTCCACATTTTGAAAATGGGTCGCTTATCTTAGCTTCCTCCTGCCAGTCAGACAGACGCCAAACTCGCAAAGTTCTATCCGTTGACTGAGTGGCCAGATATCTGCCGATAGGATCCCAAACTACACCTTTCACCATACCATCGTGACCTTTTAATGTAGTCAGCTTTTCAGGAAAATTCCGACAATTCCACACGATAACACTGTTATCAATACTTGAGGATGCTAAGTAGGAATCATCAGGAGACCAAGCCAAGTCCAGCACATCACTGTCATGTCCACGCAAGATATGAAGACACTTATAAGATTCAGACTCAGAACCCTCATACCTCACAGCCCCCCAAATCATCACTAATTTATCATCACTAGCACTTCCTAGAAATTGACCACTGCTGGGACCACCTAACACAGTTGACACATCTTTGGTGGGTGCTCAAGTGTGGCAATACTCTTCTTGAAGGCAGACTTCTCAGCTTTCTGCCGAGCTACAGGTGCTACATGCCAGATGTGATGCGACCATTGCCCTCTCCTTGTCCTCCTGTAGCAAATTTTTTACCATCAGGGTGAACATCACACGAAAAGAGCGGCTCTTTTGATCGAACCCACGAGGGTTTAACTATCCGCATTCACCTCTGATATTTTCAGTTCGGTACCATGCTAATTCTGAAAATATTGTTGAATTTGTAATATATCCAAGAGTATACAAAACAAATGGAATAAGTTTCAATGATCAACATCAGATATTACACTAGTTCGGTACCATGCTAATTCTAAAAATATTGTTGAGTTTGTAATATTATATCAAAGAGTATACAAAACAAAATGGGGATAAATTTCAATGATCAAAATCAGATATTACACTAGTGAAAACATAACAATCATTTCAATTTAATATAATATTGTCATAATATTTTAATATAGTGGCCCTGGTAATTAGACGATAATGGCATCTTACCTAATACTGGTACAGACTACAGAATTGTATACAAAATTTTGCCCATTCTTTTCAACATCAGATATGACACTAAAGAGAATAAACTAAGTTACATATTAAATAATTGATATAATACATAATATAAACCCCTATATAAAAGATTGCGATATGTCTATAAATATTATTATGAAGACTCAAATACATAATGTAGAAATAACAACTCAAAGCTTCCCTTACATTTTACTGATTGTAATATTACACACATGTTATGAGCATACTAAGAAATAAATAAAATTAGAAAATGTTTAAAATTATTCTTTGTGGCACTATGGTAGTCAACAATAATTAGTCAACAATAATAAGGTTTAAGAGTCTGTTATTAGTACTTTGGTATTTTTTTAAAATTTGAAAATTCAATTAATTATCTCTACTATAATTCAAAAGATTCTTTCTGTAGGATGTACGACAAATCAAACGAAAAATACGAACTTGCGTAGTAACTATGGTAACGAGGGTATTACACGCACGTGCACGTGCAATGATTGTTTTAACGATAGGTTTTGTTGATATTACGCTGTGTTTAGTACGAGCAACATTTTAATTGGCTGTATCTTCAGTATCTTCGCGGCAAATATTTTTTGCCGCGATTTAAACTTCCTAACAAAAAATACTATTAGCTTCCTCCCTGTGACCACGGGTTTTCTAGTTATATATATAAATCAAGCGTTACATTTTAGCCATGCAAAATTACAATGACATATTTTGATAAACTAATTGATAAAAGGTACTGCAATATAAGTTGCTTAATGTTTGGCCGGATGACAACTAAAAGAGAAAAACAAACTTGATTACATAATAATTAATTCGGCTGAACCAACACATAGCAAGAGCCACATTAACGTTGGGGCCGTCTACCAAATTTGAATGACATACAATAACAAGAAATCAAACATATCATAAATAATTATATATGGATTTTGTTCATTACAATTCCGTCATAACTGATAAAAGAAAAAAGAAGGACAAGCGGATAGGAAATTGGACGGACAGAATTGTAACCAACAAAAACACATTTCTGAGACTCATAAGACTGATGAGCTAGTCTGGCCAGACTGTATCGGCAGCCCATAGGTACTTGATCAGATTGGCCTTAAAAGTAGGAATCCGCTCTGACTGCCGGATACATACTGGTAGACTATTCCATTTCAGCATAGATCTATGAAAGAAGCTATTTCGGAAGGCATCCGAGCAGGCACAGTGGTACTCATGTAAGTTGAAGTATCCGACCTATCAATTATTTGAGCAATGTGCCTAGTGTATCGGGTGCCCTCTGGACGGCATAGGACTATATAAGTAGGAAGCGAAACTGGGATTATGCTATTCACTATTTTATAGAAGGTCATAAGATCGTTATTAATAAACTTCTGCATGACAGGGAGAATATTTAGCTTCTTTTGCTCTGTAGCAAGTTTATCGTCATTATAACTGGAGTAGGGTTCACCATTGATCTATTTAATAGCCCTCTTTTGGATAGCAACAAACTGTTGAAGATGAGTTGCAGATTGAGGGGACCATATGACAGAACAATGTTCAAATATGGACCTAATTAACGCTAAATAGAACGATATTTTCTGCCTTTTATCAGTAGTGAAATGACATGTTCTCTTAAGTAGTCCAAGTGGACCTTTACTGATAGTTGAAATTCGACATATGACGTCATCTAGCGTCATCTAGCGTCATCTAGCGTGAAATATCGCCAGATGATGATAGATGACGCTAGATGACGCTAGATGACGCTAGATGACGCCAATTAGCGACATTGTCGCTAAGTGCACGGCACCTTTCGAATGTCGCTATCTAGCGCCATCTAGCGCTATCTAGCGCTATCTAGCGCTATCTAGCGCTATATGACGGCTATATGACGCTAGATGACGCTAGATGACGCTAGATGACGCTAAGCACGCAGCACTGACGCCAGGCGACAGATAGCGCTATTTTCATCAAAATTCTAGGGACGACATCTAGCGTCATCTAGCGTCATATGTTGCCGCGACATCTGACGCTATCTGACGCCATCTAGCGACATCTGACGACATCTGACGACATCTGTCGCGACGACATCTGACGCAGGCGACATCAAGCGCTGGATAGCGGGATAAGTCAGTTTACGACAGTTCACGCTATCTAGCGCTATATAGCACCAGATAGCGCTATATAGCGTCAGATGTCGTTGCGACATATAGCGCTAGATAGCGTTAGATAGCGCTAAATAGCGTTAGATAGCGCTAAATAGCGAAGAATTTTGGGTCGTGACAGTCCAGGCTATTTAGCGCTAGATGTTGCTATCTGGGTGGGTGTGTGTGTGTGTGTGTGTGTGTGTGTGTGTGTGTGTGTGTGTGTGGTGTGTGTTGTGTGTGTGTGTGTGTGTGTGTGTGTGTGTGTGTGTGTGTGTGTGTGTGTGTGTGTGTGTGTGTGTGTGTGTGTGTGTTTTACTGGGACCGTAAGCGCAGCCTGTCTTTTCCCACCCAATCTTTTTTGTTATTTTTATTTTATATGAAAATTAATTTTTACTGTGTATGAAAATTAATTATAATTTAAGTGAGAATGATATAACTATAACTATAAGCTTGCGCGGCTCGTCGAAGTCACCCAACTATTACACTCGATTTATCAAATATTCGGCTGAGTGGAAACAAAATATTAAATATCACTTAATCAAGGGGTCGTTTACATATTATAATTATATAAGGGGCCTGATGCCGCCGGCCGGGGTTTTCCAAATTATTACGCTCGCTAGTGTGATTGTGACATGATATTAACAATTAATAGCTTAATAGCTATGTATGGAACTGATTACTAACAATGAGGGGTCGTTCACATACCCCGTAATCAGTTTTACCATAGCTAATATATTTATGTCAATATATTACACTAGCGTAATCAATAATCATTTGAAAACCCCAACCTCCTCAGCTGATTACGTAATACTAATATGTAAACGACCGTCGACCCTTAACATTTCGGGATCGGAAGAAATTAGCGGCACGCACTATTTCGACAAAATTTATACAAGTTACTAACATCGTTGATTCATGATGCCAATCTTTCACAGCTCAGTGGTGCATTTCGCCGAAAAGCATTATTGGATACCAAGAAGCATTTTTGGATGCGCGGCGTGACACACTCACAGTAACGCATCGCGTTGATTCACGATGTCAATCCTTCACTGTTCACAGCTCGGGCGAGGCCCAGTCATGGTGCATATCGCGTCGACAATTTAGTAACATAGTTGGTCAGTTCTTAATTGACGATGTCAATTCATGGCAGCTCGGCGCGGCACAGTATATAGCGCATTTCGCCGATCTAGCCAGGTCGCTGTGAGAAGCCTTATTAAGTGCGCGGCGCGGCACAGTAACGCATCGCGCTACAAGTCAGTTCGTACAAAAGTCGTAAAAAATTCGTACAGTTTGGCACGTTTTTTCAGTTCGGGATTATTTTGGGAAAATTCGCCTCATAAATTTTCGAAAAGCTAATTGCAACAATTTGTGTTAAAATGGCGGGAAACGATGACGTGCGGATGCATGTTAATATTTTAAATCTGAAGTGTAACCTCCCGGACAAAAATAACAAATTTTTTGGACTGAAGTGATTAAAAAACAAAATTAAAAAAAAATTCGGTAAAAATTCCTCGACAGCTTTTTTAAAATTTGTACAGTTCGACACCTTTTAAAAGTTCGTACAGTAACGTACTGACCAACCCCAGGAACCCTGACCGGATGGGGGCTTAACTTTGAAAGTAAAAGAGTTGGAGACTTCCGGTTTTTTGTAACATGTTCCTTTTGTAAAAGTAACGTTACCTCTCCAGGAGGAAAATTCAAGACAACGTAATTGTTGAGTTATCTCAAAATCTCCAGAAAAGTCCCCTTTCGGGCCGATCAAAAGTTTGCAACTTTAACTTTGCGGATTCCTGTACTCTGGTTGGCTGAATTGTGTCACGTGGTAGCTGCCTGAACATTGGAATGCGCCACGCGTGCAAATCATGCTTGTTGTCGCGCGCGAGGTCAAGCCGTCTGTTTAAATTAAACCAACTCTAGTACCACCACCAGCCGGTAACTTTTCCTGGGACTATGTTTAGTAAAGCACTTGTGGTTGCAAGAAGCATTATTGGCTGCGCGGCGCGGCCCAGTAGTGCATCGCGCTACAACAAACATCGTCAAATAGATTACTCGAAGCTCAAAGCTGTAAGGTATTTATCCAAAATAATTCCAATCCCGAAGATCGTTACTGGGCCGCGCTCAGCCTGTCATAAAGCTTTCGCGCTTGCACTTCACACTTGCGCGTAGTTCGTAAACTGAAAACTCGTGGGTACGATATATGATTATGAAGCATTTTCATTCGTGCAGGAACATTAATTTGAAATTTAAACGGTTATGTAATGTGTAAACCCATTGTAAATGTGATTACTGAACAATAAATTCGGCTCGACTCTCATTACATTTTTTTAATAACTTGCTGTGCGAGATTTCAATACTATTAATTTGCAAATGCTAATTTAACATTAAGATCTTTACATCATCTTCTAGGTAGTGCGCCGCGCCATCGACAGTGAGCCGCGCGTGCCGACTGTAGGATGGTTTTTTAGCGCTAATTTCGGCCAGCAAAATTTTCTTCAAACTAATAGATATTGAGTATCCTTCCCGACCTCCAATTGCAACAAAAATTGGTAAGCTTACTCATAGACTAAGAAGGAAAGTGTCCGAAAAATTTAAAGCATATCCAACCATCAGACATTATGTTACAGCTAAAACATAAAAGCAGCGTATTTTGCCCCATTTTGATCACTATATCACTCCGATATCCACCAAATTTTTCGGACAGATGTAAAAACCCTATTGGAAGGTCGTGGCCAATTTTCAGAATGATCTCATTTAAGGAACTGAAGATATATCCGAATAATACGACAAAAACGGTCAAATTTGGACGAATTTGGTCAAATTACGCGACTTTTACAGCTACTTTTGCTCCAAAAGCCGCGCACCATCAAATATGGCACATAGGCGAAACTCACTGATCTTTTCAAAGATCGTGATTTTTTTATCGTGCACCCCCTACATCTTCTTTCACATAGCCATGTGTCTAAGCGTACTACTATACTAGCGAGAGGGCTATGGTTAGAGCATAAACAGCTTATACTGGAAGAATCTCACTCGTTAACGGGTGATACTCGTAATTTACTATCACGCGCCGCTTTTTCTCAAAATATTAGTCTAAGCCTATACCAGCCGGCAAAGTTTTTATATGTATACCTACATACAACGTTAAAATTTAGTTGAGTTTTGAACGTTGCTTATAGTTGATAAGGTAACCTTGATCTAACGTAAAATAATAATCGTTTTGCAACGTTAAAAATAAAACCTATAACCAAAGTTAGATATTTAACGTTTAACAACGTTTTATATGTAACCTACATACAACTTTCAAATGTAGTTGAATTTAAACTCTGCTTATAGTTAATAAGGTAACCTTGATCTGACGTCAAATAATAAACGTTTTGCAACGTTAAAAATAAAACCTATAACCAACGTTAGATATCTAACGTTTAACAACGTTTTATATGTAACCTACATACAACGTTCAAATGTAGTTGAATTTTAAACTCTGGTAACCTTGATCTGAAGTCAAATAATAAACGTTTTGCAACGTTAAAAATAAAACCTATAACCAACGTTATATATATTTAACGTTTAACAACTATAGCCATAGCTATAGCTGTCGCCGCGATATCTAGCGCTAGATAGCGCTATCTAGCGCTATCTAGCGTTAACTGTCAAAAACCGATATTCTCCGCTAGATAGCGCTATCTAGCGCTATCTAGCGTTATCTAGCGGAGAATGTCGGTTTGTGACAGTTTACGCTAGATAGCGCTATCTAGCGCTAGCTGTCGCCGCGATATCTAGCGCTATCTAGCGCTATCTAGCGTAAACTGTCACAAACCGACATTCTCCGCTAGATAGCGCCAGATAGCGCTAGATAGCGCTAGATAGCGCTGCGTCAGATGTCGTTGCGACATATAGCGTTAGATAGCGCTAGATACCGCTAGATGTCGCAAAAAAAAGGGCGGAAATTTTATGAAAATAGCGCTATCTGTCGCCTGGCGTCAGTGCTGCGTGCTTAGCGTCATCTAGCGTCATCTAGCGTCATCTAGCGTCATATAGCGTCATATAGCGCTAGATAGCGCTAGATAGCGCTAGATAGCGCTAGATGGCGCTAGATAGCGACATTCGAAAGGTGCCGTGCACTTAGCGACAATGTCGCTAATTGGCGTCATCTAGCGTCATCTAGCGTCATCTAGCGTCATCTATCATCATCTGGCGATATTTCACGCTAGATGACGCTAGATGACGCTAGATGACGTCATATGTCGAATTTCAACTATCAGTAAAGGTCCGTCTTAGGGTGAGAATCCCTGCCACGTTTTTGGTCAGTTTCGCCGGGGCTCATGTCTTTCCTCGAGGGAGCATTAGTGTCTACAGAAAAACTGACAAATCCTAGCGAAGTCCAATCCTAACCACATCTTCCATCAGAGGTGGTGCTTGGTCAGCTGGTTACTGAACGGATTGGCCTGGAGAATGGCATAGTCCTGTTACTCTCAAGTTAACCATAGAGGGGGACAGGCGCTGTTCGCTCACGGCTGGTTCTTGGAGCCAACACCCTCAGCCCCACATAAGTGGGAGCACTGTCGGTGGTGGCTCACCCAGATAACGGACAGTGTCTCTCCTTCTTTCTTCTTGGACTTGCATTGTTGCTGGCGAGTCAGCCAGTAGCAATGCAGCATCTCACTCACTCAATCACCTCAGCAATTCGGTCCTTTTTTTCATTTGCATTACTTTCGCTCATTCTCCTGTCATAATGCATTCTCTGCTACCATAATGCCTTTCTTACCACGGTGTAACGCATGTTACACCTTGCGTCTTTCTCTAACACCATCATCATTCCAGCAACCTTGGAATTTCAACCCTACACAGGTACACAGCACTATGGATATCCACTCTCCACTCTACGGGCGAACACAAAGCTAGAGATCTAATTAGGATTCGAGTACCCCGGCTACCCTTGTGACATACATATGTGGAAACCAGTTTAAGCAGCAGTACATCAACACAATGGATCAGCACTACGAAATCTGATATCTGCATCATACTACTCCGATCCAGAAATCTTCGCTAAACCATCACATGAGATGAATAACTACAAGTTGGACTCCACATAACATTATTCCTTGTTCTGATCAGTCAATAAATGTAATCTGCATCAATTTTCCAATAATTACATCTTCTTACTAGTTTATTTTCCCTCTCAGGGCTGGAACGCAATGTTACAGCCCACTTTATAAATTACTAAAACTCGAGTTATTCCAGATTGACGACTTGACACAGATATTCATCAGACAACCTAAATAAAGGACTCCCACTCTCCAAACCAGTAGAGATCCAATCACTGCCTCCAGGGTACCCCTTCATCCGGTATTAGCAGTTCCTCCACCACCACCAGGTTAGAACACTCCCACTAATCACCCCTAAAAAACGAACCTACCGCCTTGCTCCACCAAACACAACTTCAATGAAATCCAGTTACTCAAACCAGTTAAATCCGTCCTTCAAATTTCCCGCATTAAACGTAACGCGCGAACGCCATACAACTCAAGGACGTAGCAACCTAATAGTCGTCATTTTTTAAACAGAAAATTTAGTGCGCGCGCGAGCCTGCGCGCGCACGAGCTTACGACTATTCCACGAGATTACGACAAATCCACATAATTGAAACGTTCCATCACTCCAGGTTGATCTGATTAGTAAACTCAAGGAAGATGATACCAGATCAGTCCCGAACTTCGCCTCAGCATCATACTCTGCCTAGTGTCGATAAAGAGGATTCACAAACAATCGAGATTCACTTACAAATATTTGCTATTACCTTTTACAATTGCAGTTATATTCGTTGTTTTAATTATCTCCATCAACCTTGAATCTGTCACTGCCCATACTACATTCCCAAAATTATCTTAGCGCTCTTTCATCGTCAAACCCCACTAGTTCACTACATACGCCAACCAATAAACCTCAATTAGGATGGTTTTTGCAACACATTCTACAAGCTTAGAACTTATAAAGTAACAGCACCATCATAACCCACACATTACCTAAGCACAAATCAGCTATTCCCCATTCACTCACGAGCGTCGACATATCTCCGCATGTACATCTGTAAACTGGAGCGGCCCCCCGCGATGCGGAGCAGGTGAGCTACCTGGTTCGGGCTACTTCACTTATCAGAGTACGCTAGCTCCACAATACACTCGCTTCAAGCCCTCAGATTTGCACGCATCCATCACCTTCACAGGGCCGGCTGCCCACATCCTGTAAAATCCTGATTCTATATGCTCGCGGGGTCTATTACCTGTTTGAGCTCTATTATTACGCGCGCGTGCCCAGTGTACAGCCCACCGGCTTGCGCTGTCCTCTTGGCATTGTTGTCGCCTTTATGACCTTCAAATCTAAAAGTAGGTTGAGGGCACTACATGGGGTCTAGCGCTGCCCCGTGTCAAAATACATACATACATACATACATACATAAAGGTCCGTCCAAGTCTGGAGTTGGCTTTGGAAACAAGCGCTTTACATTGTGCACCCCAATTAAACCTGGAGTTTATTGCGACTCCTAAATCTGACTGAGAGGGCACAAAGTCAATATCTCTTCCAGAAGGTTTATAGAAGAAGGCATTGAATGGCAAGTTATCCAGCACGTTTCTTTGCAGGGACACAGAGAGGGCTTTGCACTTTTGTGGGTGAAACTTCATTCGATTTCTCACTGACCAATCATACAATCTATTGATGTCATTTTGGATTATGTGATGGTCAGGGTAACCAAGAATCTCCCTCCAAATTTTAGAGTCATCTGCATAAAGGGCGATATTGGTGCCTTCAGAGACACAGGAGAACATGTCATTTATAAATATTACAAACAATAGAGGGCCAAGTATAGAACCTTGAGGGACACCAGACCGAACTGGTAGAGAGGAAGACGTTTGGCCTCCTATCACTACTTGTTGCTGTCGCCCCTCAAGATAGGACTTGATAAATTTAAGCATTAGTCCATCGACATTAAAAATATTCTTTAATTTACTTAAAATGAAGTCATGCGAAACGCTATCAAAAGCTTTTGCAAAATCAAAATATATTATATCAGTCCTGGACCTGTTGTTCAGTGCAAGTGCAAGATTGTCCGTGAAAGGTATCATTTGGGTTGTGCATGAACGTTCATTAACAAAACCGTGTTGTCGGTCATCCAACAGATCAGAACATGCAGCGTATAATGCAGTCTTTATGCACCTTTCAAAGACTTTCATAACAAGAGATGTTAACGAGATAGGCCTGTAGTTCTCAACCGAAGACTTATCGCCCTTTTTGTGCACTGGTACTACAAGTGCCAGCTTCCAATCAGGGGGTATGCATCCGCTTGAGAAAGACAGGTTAAATAAAACACTAAGTGGGTATGCAAGGCTTTGGGCACAGTTTTTGAGGACTTTCCCATGAATCCCATCAGGGCCAGGGGCCTTGTTAGGATTTAACTTTTTAAGAATCAACGGAACATCTTCTCTACTAAACACAAGACTGGAAAAACAATCATCACGATAATCTATGTCAATGCCATAATCGCTCTCTTGAGATTGAGAAAACTGCTCATAAAAATATTCGTTAAAAAGGGCAGCTTGATCAGATGGATTGTTTCGAAAGCGATTATGATATTTGACAGTTTCAGGGATCCTGGTGGACTTTGATTTAGATTTAACATAGGTCCAAAATTTCTTGGAGATAAGAGCATCATCGGAGTCATCCTCAACACTGAGTCTCATTCTTTTCGTCCATCATATTTTTAAATTTTGTTCGAAATGCACGAAACTTTTGTTTATGAGACTCAGAGTTGCTCCCCTTATGCCTTATTCTCCATTTCTCCTTATTTCGTAGGAGACGATCACATTCGGAGTCATACCATGGGGGCTGGAACTGAGACTTAATGGTCTTTTTAGGGATCCATCGGTCACAGGCTGCATCAAGAACTCCCCTGAATCGACTCCAGGCAAGATAAGGATCATTACACCCAAATATAATATCCCAATCGATGCTAAATAACTCAGAATTCAGGCCCCTAAAATTACCTTTACTATAATTAAAGATCTTTTTTTAGGCTGCTTAATATACTTGGTCTTACCATCAATGTCAAATGTGATACAAAAGTGGTCGGACATACACATTTCGTTTTGATCTAAAACATTAAAATTCTTAATAAGGTTCTGAATGTTAGTGAACACAAGATCTAAGGTGTTGCCTGACTTGTGAAAAGGGGAGCTAATAAGTTGTGTATGTCCGAGGTCATCAGTGAGAAAATTTACAAAGCTAGAATGTAGCTGGCAAGATGACTGACCATCTGGCCAGGAAATCGAAGCTAAATTAAAGTCCCCTACAAGAATGTGCCTTTGCAACTTTCTGGCAGATGCTAAAGTAACAAGATGTTTCTTGAAAGATTCAAAATTATCTAAGCCAAGCGTTCCTACTCTATAGAATGTAGATATGCAAAAGTTTCTTACACATTTAGTCTTAATTATGACGGATAATAATGCAGCCTGAACACTAACCTTTGAGAACTTTAGGATCGAGATATCAATGTCTGTTCTATGGGCAATCAGAACACCACCACCGTTTTTTCTGAATTTCTTGGGCTGGGTTGCATCCACAGGATGCGATCTTAAGGATCGATCAAGCCTAAATACCTGTATTTGTCAGGGAGCACCTCATTACTGAGAATGGAATTTTTCAGCCATGTCTCGTTTAGAATAATGATGTGAGGCTTATGTTTGTAGATATAACCATGGAATTCATGTATCTTGGTCATATTTAGTGGTGGTGTTCCTGATGCTAAATCGCGGGTATTTAGGAAACCATGGACATTATTGTAAACAACGGATAAATTTGGTCCAGGGTTCAGTAAGGAACAATTACAAATTACTATCAGGGAAATATTAAGGAGAGATAGAAAAACCAGACCACACCTAGACATGACCCCAAGCCAGCTGCTGGTAATACTGAAAAGTAACTTAACAGTCTGTTTCGGTGACATGGTAGGTGACAGTTCGGTTTTTTGTGGTAGATAGCAATTTTACAGAAATTGCAGTTAAGGCTGTCCCAATGCCCCTCTCCCCCCTATACACAAGTTTAAAAGGCCTCTCCCAGCCTCGGATCTTAGGATTGGATTTGCAAAAATTCATAAGACAAACTGCCTACGAAAAGCTAAGACTAAAAAAAAGCTGAGACAAAATTTAAGCGAACCTGAGATGTCAAAATAACCTAAGACAGCGAAAAATCCTGAGACAAAATTTAAGAAATCCCGAGACAGCGAAAAAACCTGAGACAAAATTTAAGAAATCCCGAGACAGCGAAAAAACCTGAGACAAAATTTAAGAAATCCCGAGACGCGCGAAAAAAACCTGAGACAAAATTTAAGAAATCCCGAGACAGCGAAAAATCCTGAGACAAAATTTAAGAAACCTGAGACAGCGAAAAATCCTGCTCGACAAAATTTAAGAAAACCTGAGACAGCGAAAAATCCTGCTCGACAAAATTTAAGAAAACCTGAGACAGCGAAAAATCTTTAGATACAATTTATACAATAACCACAAGAATATACATGGATATTACATCTTTTCATTTTCTTTCTATAATAATACAATATTACTAGGTATAGTAGGAATGTCAATAAGTCAATAGAATTTGTCTGAAATCTCTATGTGCCCGCTAATGAAGTGAGTATCCTAGATCATATCTTTACAGGTAGGACTGTATTATAATGGGGGCCCCGATGTTATAGCGGACATCATCCCCCCTCCCTCCTTATGCCCCTTCTGAAAAGCTACAAAGTTAACTTTCTAATAAGCTACAACGACAACTAGTGTCTCGTTTTACTCCCTACTGTACAGGTTTACTCGTCAATCCAGGTATATGAGTATATGTGAGAATGATCCTGAAACTCTGAAAATATAGTCTAGTTGGGTTTTCCATATCAGTACAGTAGTGTACACAATCTTTGTACTTATCTAATGTGTTTAATCGTGTACACAGTACAGACAGTTCCATTCGAAATTGAGGATTGTATGCGATAAATATGTACATCAAAAATTTCATTAGAACATCACCCCAGTAGCATAACGGCTAGGCAAATGGCTAGCTCTGCACGAGATCGGGAGTTCTAACCTGCGTGAACTTTTGCCCAGCACACAAATTTTTTCATGATAAATAGGAAATAAACCTTTGTACCTAGCGAACCAGTGGCAGAAGCTTGAGCAAATAATTTTTATCGTGATTACCCTGAAGTAAATATGAACGATATGATAATATTAGTTAATTTTCTCAGCACAAGAATCGATTATTTAAGCGCTAACTTAACCAACTTAAACTTATGATTTAGGATGGATATCATGTGATCAACTTGTAGTCTGTGCTCATGATACAGTAAAACCCCTCATGATACAGTAAAACCCCTCATGATACAGTAAAACCCCTCTTGATACAGTAAAACCCCGAATATACCGCTGCTATTTACATTCCCAAAACTCTGCAGTAAATCGGGGTTTTAATGTACTTCGAATCAGTATAAATCATCTTGACCCGATGCCATCTATAGCTCATTTCCAGGAAAAAGATATTTTATTTGTTTGGAAAGAGAAATATTCACATTTGGTGTACATCTAGATATTTTGGAAATTTACAGTCGTTTTTAATGTTGAGTGTAAATAAGCGGCGTTGAAATGTGTAACGTTAAAATTATTTATAGGTTCTATGAAAATAAGGAAGTGATGAACTATGTTTGATAATCAGCTGTGGAATTTGAAATGCCGTTAAATTGCAAATTCTTAAAATGACAGAGTGATTTAAAATTTCTTAGAAAATACATAGAATGGAAAATTTTATATAATTTCTTTAACACAAAAATGAAGGACATAATAATAATAATAATAACGCTTTATTTGTATACCGCTTAGGCCGTATAAGCGACCAAAGTCCAAAAAATGGAGTTGATACTGGCCAACAAAGCGGTGCAGATAAATTTACCTTAGTAGTCCCTTTTCTAATCAAAAATTCAAATTTATAAATTGTAGATTGATCTTAAAGTCCTGCGTCCATGACTACTGAATCACCAAAAATACTGTTCGCACATGATACAACAGTTAGCTTATTCTTGTCCTTTTTTAACGCTATGATATAACATAATTGATAAAGCGCTATTTATATGAACCAATGGGTTAACTCAGTAGAAACAATAAGTACGAATATAGTAAATATCCATTATCCAGTTTGAGAAATTCTTGAATTAAAAGGAGTATCAAGGTGGTTTGTTTTATAGTATCTGGATTATAGATATCATTATTATTATATGTAAATAGCTAAACACAGTCAGGTAAAGAAACATTTTCCACTTTGTAAAACATGCTCTAGTTTGCTGAAAAACTCAAATAGCGCTTTAAACAATCATTTTAAGTACTTAAATTCTGCTAACACGATTAAAAATTTCCAATTACAATTATAATTAGTTAAAGGCACATTTTCGTGGTTGATCAATCTGTCAATCTGTGGTCGAGTGTTGAGCAAGTGAAATAAATAATGTCAAGGCATATTTGAGAATATCACCGATATCACGATAACAACAGCTAGTATTAAAATGGTTCATAAAAATGGCATCTAATATCCTAGATTTCAAATCCATCATACCTGACATGTTTTTGTTCAAATGGCCATTAAAATGGTCATTATTCCTTTGGAATGTAATTGTTTGAGAGAAGATAATTAAACACTAACTTTATCTTTTGCCGATTATGCCGCTCTGGGTGATGAATCATTGCTATCAAGGAGATAAGAATACTCAGTAAATAGTGCGATAGTGTAATATATAGCGCTATATGGACGATAATGTCGAGAAATTCTAACATTTTTAACACGCTTCGACAATAAGATATACCAAAAAACTAGTTGAAATGCAGTAAGCTGTAGGAACCTTACATATTTTCCAAATGTATACACACATTAATTTTTCGAACTATTCTACACAAATCTACTAACCAAACCAAACTCGATACAATACCGCTACTTAATAAATCTCTGAAGTGAACTCAACTAAACTTCAGTAAAACTTCAGTTAAAATGCTAATAATTAGCCACAGTAAGTGGGTGGTAACACTGAATACCTTTTGGGATAAGTTTTGGCAGGCAGACGAGGGGTGAAGGAGGAAGATGAGGGTGCACATTTTACCTATTAAAATGTAGATAGTGTTATTCGTTATTATATTAAATGTTAACTGTATGCAGTAAATTAATTAAAAGCAGTGTCTGGAATTGATGCAAATGATGTAAATGATGAATTATAAATATACGATTGTTGTTGAGTTTATTTCAAAATCAGACAATTACCAATTGATTAAAAGTCGTAAAAAGTATTATAAAAAAGTAGGATAAGTACAGTACTATTAATAACTAAGGATGCAGGGCCATTAATACTATAAACAAAAATGTCTGTATCTGTATCATTGATTTAACAAAAATATAATTTTAAAATATTCATCTATTAACATCTGCAAACCAAACTTTTAACTCGATTTGATTTATTACCGCTACTTAATAAATCTCTGAAGTGAACTCAACTAAACTTCAGTAAAACTTCAGTTAAAATGCTAATAATTAGCCACAGTTAGTGGGTGGTAACACTGAATACCTTTTGGGATAAGTTTTGGCAGGCAGACGAGGGGTGAAGGAGGAAGATGAGGGTGCACATTTTACCTATTAAAATGTAGATAGTGTTATTCGTTATATTAAATGTTAACTGTATGCAGTAAATTAATTAAAAGCAGTGTCTGGAATATGATTTTATGATGTAAATGATGAATTTTAAATATACGATTGTTGTTGAGTTTATTTCAAAATCAGACAATTACCAATTGATTAAAAGTCGTAAAATGTATTATAAAAAAGTACGATAAGTACAGTTACTAATAACCAAGGATGCAGGGCCATTAATACTATAAACAAAAATGTCTGTATCTGTATCATTGATTTAACAAAAATATAATTTTAAAATATTCGACACTTTCCAGAATAAATAGTATAATTCTTATCAATGGTGAGAGCCATACTAACTTCACTTATTGAGGTACCGAAACCAAAATCTATCTTCTGTATGACTGAGATTTAGACATCAATGGATCTTTTTTTTTCTTCTTTTTTTGTTGTTGACATCAATGGATCTTGCCGGTATATTACTTTTAAAACAAAATGGGGGTACAGGTTACATGCCTTGATAATCTCAGCTTTAGTCAAGACCTTTAAAGAGATAATGTTTTCTACAAACAAGTCCTGGCTAAGTCCAAGTAAGTAAAAATGAATAATTTTGTTGTGATGATTGTTACAGGAGTTCGGGAGTACTTTTGCTGAATCATCCCACTTTTTTTTTAGTAGAACAGAGAGCTGAAGTTTGTGATTTTTAACTTTACAGGACCCTAATTGACAATCTGCATCCCGGAGGTTTATAGCACCTCCTTTTATTTGAGTCTGAACATAGCTTCGAGGCATGATCTTCGACAATATGAAAAAAGTCCCTTCTTCATAGTCACTGCAGTCAATAATACGACTGGACTTCTGAATATTTGAGAGGACCTGTTTAACATCAACCATGTACTCTCCGGCTAAAATCCTGTTGTTGAAACTTGTGCAAAATGTTGAATATTCTTTAGCGTTGATATTATACCGTTTAAAAAACATCCACGTTAAGACGACATCTATCTTAAAATAGCTTTGATCAGCACTTTGTTGAATAGTCTTAGATAACTCGATAAAACTGGCAAAAGTTAGTGATAAAAAGGCTTTCCCTCTGACATCAAATGAAAGCATTAGATCACTTCCAGGAGATAAAGCTGATAGAAATTTATCACAAGAAGTATTCGTATTTGATCCAGTAGTTGTGTGTACAATCGATTCAGAATATATTTCTTTTGCGGGGACATGAATTGCTAAAGAACTATCAAAAGATACATTTGGTAGACTGCCTTCTCTTTTTTTAGAGGAAATAGTAGAATTAGGTTTTAGATTAGTGTTCTCATTTGAGGTTTCAGCTACAGGCTCTTTTTTGGTAAGATTCTCTGAATTTTTTATCTGAAGAGCTGCTTCTTTGACGACACTTGACGAACCGTTAGGATTTTTTGGAAAGATAGAATGGTTAAGAATAGTTTTATAGTCCGCACTGTTTTCCAACCCAATAACATCTGATGGTTCAGTAAGTTTCTTTAACACTTCAGTATAAACCATGTTCACCATGTCTGTACAGGGAAACATTGCAGAAATCAATGAAGAGTCGTGAATATGACTTTCTGATTTTATTATCTTCATTATTGTAGTAAGATTTTCAGAGGATGTCAAGAGCTCGATGATTTTCTCAGAACAATTGATAATTAGATCATTGGACCAGCAACTTGTTTTATTTAAAAACGACTCAGTCACAAATCTTACATATGTCTCAACATCTTGTAAGAGATTTACAAAGGATTTTTCACACTGTTCTTGTATTGATTTTATCTTGTAGACACTTGCAAAATGATATAAGTTCGATATTTGACCAAGACAAATATTTACTGTTCCACCATGTAGAAAAAGCAATGATTGATGAAGCATATCCTCAGCACCAGAGAATTGCAAACTTTCATGTAAAGTAATTTCTTCTGCCCCTGAATATATCATATCTTCGAAAACCGAGCTATGAAGCACAAGAAGGAGTGAGTTTACTAAAAATTTGGACTGATTTATCTTGATACACACTATATGAGGAAGATCGAAAGATTTGAAGAACCTAACAATATTCTTTTGACCTGGTAATGATATTGAGTCCGTATTTATGTCCATTCTTCACGTCTGTTTGATCACTCAGTGCTACAGAATAGTTTGAAATAATATATCGTAAATGGTATAATCGATAAGTATGATCAATAAAGTTAATTTTATGCTAATTCAGAAGTTTTCATACCTTCTTACGACTATTCACTTCAGGTAAAGAACACTAAACTAACGAAGTAAATAACAATCAAAGGAATGTTTGTGTGTTTTTAAACAATTGTAGATTGTTATAGCTTATAAACGTGAAAGGTAGGAATATGAATATCAGTGCATAAATATTATTAGATGAGTTTGCTTTGTAATGAAACAAAGAGTCTTATAAAAAATGTAAAAAAATTAAAATTGAATGATTAATTGTCTATATTCGTTGAAATGTAGATAAAATATAGATAAATAACGTTATCCAATTATGTTATTAGATTTTAATTTAAAATAAAATAAATTTAAATTTGAGGTCTGACCACTTCAATTTGAAGACAACATAAAATACGGGCATTGAATTGTGTTAAATATAAAGCTGCCCACCACACAGAGTAGAAAGAGATCTGTCTACATGATGCTTACTTCACCGTAGATGTAATATTATTTATATATACCTCGATTAAGACAAAGTATTTAATAAGGTGGACCACAACATACTATTTGCAAAAGCAAAACATTGCGGAATTCATAGAAGCATGCTACAGTGGTTAAGTTAATTCCTAACAAACTGCCTCCAGATAGTGGTCTTTGAAGGAACTAAGTCATCCTTCCAGTTGGTGATAAGTGGAGTGCCAAAAGGTACAGTGTTGGTACCAATTCATACTCTACATCGTTAACCAATTGGTCATGCAACTGCTTACCTCTCTTGGAAAGATATTTGGTGTTGACGCCAAATTTATTGGCAAGATATTGGACCTGGCCACCAAAGCATCTTAACAAGAAGACCTATGCATGTTTCTATGAATTTAAAAAAAATTATTTATTAACTTTTGTTTTATTATTCAGTCTTCAGTCATGTCATTGCCTGGGCTGGAAGAACCAAAATGCAGCTCAATGAAGCTAAAATTGAGATCCTCAACTATATGCTCAATAATTTGATTCTGCTACAAAATCTGCTATTTACAAATGATCTGCTCAGTTACAGTCTTACAACAGGTCAAGTAATTGAGCCAGCAGAAACTGTCAGGGACTTGGGGTTGGCGGGCCCTTCGTTACGCCACTGCTGGGGCCCTCGTCGGCGGGCCCTTTGTTACGCCACTGCTGGGAACGTCTCACGAAACTCAATATCATATCATTTGAGAGACGTGGAGAAAGGTGCATCCCCTGACATGGAATAAAAGTACAGTACTAAACAACAAATCACAGTGCTCTGTGGCAACACACTATGAAAACTCATTTGGAGTGAAAGTGGCACAGCTGTGGAATCTTCTTCCCAAAGAAATAAATTCCATCTCTAATTTGGACCTGTTAAAATCGTCACTGGCTAGATTCCTTAAAGAATTCCCTGACACGCCCCCTACTAAAGAATACACTGCTACTAACAACAATTCACTCTTGGAATGGTACTTACAGTGATAGAAGGACGTACTTGATACTGTTGTCCTGAAGCAATCCCAGCCAAACCTACCCAAAGTGTTCAAAGTAAATAGTATACAGGCTCTAAAAAATACAGAACTGCAATGCAGATGTCTTCAATTTCTTCTCAAAGAATTGGTCCAATAATAATAATAATAATTCTGTACAGTTACATAATTGAAACAATTATGGCCCCTTATTGTGGGCAGAGTATGTGTCTTTATTGAATTGTCCTGATATAAACTTATCTGAGTGATGCATTAAAATAATTTAAGGTGAGTTCTCTTAAAACTTTAAGACAATAGGAATAAATACTAGGACCTAATAAAATGAAAACAAAATGCAGCCATCTAATTTGTTGTTGAGCTTTCTCTTCTCCTACGGTTGACTAGAGGAACCATCTTTGGCGAGTATTAGGAACTTAGACCATTACAAATACCGTGCTGTAAGTTTGCAAGGCATGTGGACTAAGTGGGTCGAAAACAAATTTTAGGAAAACAAATTTAAATTTTGGTATTTATTAATAACAATCAAAACATATCATATCATAAAAATAAAGCCGCGCGTTGGTTGACTGCCTCAGTAAGGTGAATAATTTAAGCTTGAAGGTGCCCTGCGCATTTACAGAACCTTATGCGGCGATCACATATTCATGACGACCTGTGAGCGCCAAATTTAATTTAAAGATTCTAGAAATCATACATCACTACGAGTTACTCATGCTTTTGAGTTTTGGATTATAAGAGTGCGGATTGTCAGGTATTTCATTCATTCATACTTAATCGGTTTAAAGCTGTATATTTAGAACTCACTATTGTTTAAACTACGAAAGCAGAACGTAGATAATGGACAACGAAATAATGGACTTGAAAGTGGGTGTTGAGAATCCTCAACTATACTAAAGATTGGTTCAAAGTAACTAAATTTGCCTGTGTCTCTGGAGGCTCACATGATGATGAGAGGTGAAACCTTTATATACCCAAATCTAGAACACATAAAAGCTTTTAGTATTTGGGAGCAAAATGTTGGAATTCAATCCCAGTGAACATAAGAAATATAGATGTATAAAATTCTCGTTCATGTTGGATGTAATTTTTTAAAAAATTATTCGAACAATATACACATAATTGTCACAATGACCCAACAGTAAAGAAATCACTGTTGATGTAATTGATGGTGTCTCATCATATGGAATAAAAAATAACTTTGACTATTTGTACACTCCAGCTCTGTAATAACAATAAAGTGTTTTGGTGTCTTTGCTAGGATAGCAAGGTCCCCTTACCTGTGTATACATGCATTTCTTAAAATATCGAAACACAAAACAAGTGATTATAAATTTATTTAAGAATTTTATGACATCATTAAGTTAGGCAAGCAAGTGTAAAACGGTCACTATTAGATTTTGACCATTCTGTGTACATTTGTAGATGCTTATTTCGATTTTAATGATAAGTATTTAAAGTTAAGGTGCACAAATTTGTACTTCAAATCTTTATATTCGGCAAAACAAAATTTAAATTCTATTGCCATATTACAATGATTAATAATATCATAATAAAAATAGTTAAACTTTAACATATTATCTTCACGATTACTATAAAACCAAAACTAACTCGAATCCTAAAGCATAAACAGTTCAAATATCCTTTTACAAACCTTTCACCTGCGCGCGTCCGAAAAAATGGTTATTTTCTCACAACTCGTCAAGAAATGATTTTCATGCATGCTACGTAATAATTTTATTCGAAATCATTGCAAAAATATATTGATATAGCTTACTTTTTAAATCCTACAGCTTAATATTCATACAACAAAAAAGTATAAGCATGTACACAAAACAGTCGAAATCTAATTGCCACCCTGTAAAACAACTTAGCGTGCTTGCAGTTTTGTCAATTAAACCAGCTGAAAATGCCAACTTGTTCTACATTCTAGCTTGTAAAGAAAGCAAGCATGACAATGCGCGCGACGCGTCGAAGCAGTGTTGTCTTCCAATCAAACCAGCAATACCAACAAAAATAACATGGTTAAATGGTTAAAAACGTAATAAATATATAAATAGTTCTAAACATAATATTGTTGTACAATAGTGTTTTAAAATTAATCCCGTGTAGACACCTGTTGCACGCTACGCACGAAAATATTTAATCTTGTTTGTGTTGCATTGGAGCTTGCTCAAACCAGAGCCCTTTCGCTTACAATAGCGCATGACCGCCAAAAACGGGCACAGGATATTACTTGTGAAATAAGCGCGTCACGCAGTACGTGTAGACTCATGGCTAGGTGAATGTTGACGCATTAAATGCTTGTTAGCAGTATGAAAATGATAAAACGTAAATATTCGTACAAAAAAAGATACAATTAATTTTAAAAATAGGTTGGGAGTGTTATAAAGTTGTTGTACTCTATAAGTGTATATTCACCTACAAGCATAACTGCTTGGCGTGATGAGGTACATCTTTGATTGGTCGAAGGTCTTTCAACAACACACCATCACCACTTTCATAGTAGTCCCCGGCTTATGACGGGTTCATAGCGGTATTAAACATGTTTTTCTGGGCCCAAACATTCTACGCTCCTACTATGCTATTACTGGTCTCTTGACTAACTCCCAATCATCTGTCCATATGGTATTGTTTCTGGACAAATAGATGGTATACGATGCCCTCAGGCTGATGTCAGCGATCTTCATGCAGGCCTTCTTCTTCTCTTTGTTGTTTACGTTCAGATGGTTCATAAAGGTTGGGAGGCTATAGTTGTAAATGCCTCGAGCTCCCACTTCTACTGTCTGGAGCTTGCAAGCCCATCCGTTGGCTTCTATCTCTTCTGTCAGCTGCTGATATCTCTTCATCTTTCGCTTCTCTTGATCAGCAAATTTCTGCTCATTTCCACAAGTCAGCTCCATTAGATAAACCTTCTTTGCTTTATCTGAATAGATCACTACATCAGGTCTTAGTGGTGTAGCTGCAATGTGCTGCGGGAAGTTCCTCTGTCTCTCATCCTCATCAAATATTATCTTCCAGTCGTTGGCATCTGAAAAGAAATATCTTTTGGTCTTATGATGAGTTGGGTCAGCTAAGGTAACCTTCTCGCGCTTATTGCCTGCCTTGTGAAAGACCGACGGTGCCCTCTTCGATTCCTTGGCGATGTCGGAATTAAACTCTTCAATCTGTGATGAAACAGTCTTCATGATTTCACGTAGGACCTGATCATGGCGCCAGTTGAAACGTCCCTGTCTTAGTGCAACCTTGCAGAACGTCAGGATATGATTGAGTGTCCCTTGTTTGCTGCAGAGTTTACAGTTTCCTGAAACGGCTTTATTCCAAAGCTTTAGGTTGCTAGGTGTTGACGCAGTGTCATGAATAGCATTGACATGAAACTTTAACAGTTCCGGACTAAGTTGATAGATCAAGTTATTCCATGTGGTGTCAAATGTCATTGTATTTTCCCATGTGAGAAAGAGGTTTTGCCGCTTTTTGTCAAAAAGTGAACAAATAAGTGTCTCTTCATCAAAGGTCCTCACCATGTTGGTTAGCAGTTTCCTCTCTGATGTGTCCTCATATCTTGTCCCATACCCGAGGCCAGTTGTACCAACTGCAGGTTTTCCAACTAACTCTTGGAAGTAAAGTTGGCGCTGACGGTCTTTCAGCTCTTTGGGATAAGACCACATCTTCTGTGTGTCTGCAATAGCCTTATGGTTAGAGTACACTTTTTTGATGTAGGGGTCACTTGAGTTACAAAGTTGGTGTCCCTTAATAAGTTGAATGACTTTGTACTCAGTGCAGATGTTTTTCAGCTGCAATCCTTTCTGGTCTCTACTCCTGTAGAGGACGGTGGTGGTACAAGGATGCGCAATTCCTAGCCACTTCTTAAGGTATCTGTTACACAGTGCCTCAAGCTCTCTCACAAATGTGATGGGTAGGTTATAGACAGTAAACCCCCATGACATCTTACTAATGATGAGGTTGTTATACACCCACGCCTTCATTGGACCGGTGATTTCATCATTAGACGTTGTTTCCAAAAGGTCCTCTAACTTCTTCTTAATCATGGACCGAATTTCCTTTACCTCAAGATCTACATACATGTACATTCCTAGGAACTTCATTGGTGCTTGGATAATGGACGGCACCTGTTGTTCGCTTAGTACAAACTCTGCATCATAGGTATTGTACTTTCCTCCAGTACACTTCATAGACATAGACAGGCACTTCGATGGTTTAGCCTTCATTTTCTTCGACCAGTCCAGGAACTCTTCTACTACCTTCAACATCTTCTTCATCTCCTTCTCGCTCTTCGACAACAGGGTTAGGTCATCAGCAAATGCTTTCTTTGAGGTCTTGCTATCACTGAAGCTTGGCTCATACCCAACTTGACTGCACAGTACAGCTAGAAGTTCCAGTAGGATGTTGAATACTATAAGGAACAGGATCACGGACAGTGGGTCTCCCTGGAACAGGCCTAGCTCATACCAGAATGTTCTGGATGTCCATTTCCTGCACTTAACTAGGACATATATTATATATATTTAATATAAAAAACCAAAATTTTGTGGACTGACATAAATTTAAATTTAAAGTTTTTTAGCCAATGCTGTGGATGTCAACTGTAAAAGTGAGGTATGCTTTTTGTAGAGATATTAAAGATTATTACATTTCATTTCTCTGTATCAAGAAAAAGGTTGATGGACGATGAGTGATTCATACCTACTGACACCTACAACCAGAGGGACCCCAATAAACGTTAGTCAACTGTGACGGACGTAGCCTCCCAATAGGGAGGTAAAATGGGTGCCCCAACATTAAAAAAAATCACAGTGAAACAATTTTAAATGACGATTAACATTTTTGATATTTTACCTTATAATTGACACCCAGAATACATATTTTTGATTTTTCTGAACTTATATATATTTTAAATATCGAACACCAATTGCACTATTTGAACTTTTCTGTTTGTCTAAAAGACCCGTCAAAGAAACTCTTTTTATAACAACCATGCCCTCAAACAGTGTCGTTTACAAATCTAGTTGCCTTTGGAATTCATTCCGTCAGATGTTGGCACTGAACGACCTTGAAATCACTCATGGTGTATTCAAATCAAAGGTAAAAAAAGTCATTCTCTCGTCTCAGGGTAAAGGTGACAAGAATACCTGGCCCCTTTGGCAAACTTTCTGAACTCAGGCAGCTTGAACGACTAAATTTGAAAAAGTAAAACTTCTTGTCTGAATGAACTATTAGAACCTCAAGAAGCTGATCTGCATGTCTCCGCTACTAAAATGTTTAATGAGCTCAATCACTCATCACTTAACAGTTTAATCTTCAAAGAAATTAGCGGAAAAACTTTCTAGGAAATCAGGCCAACGATATAGTTGATCCCTACATAAAAGAACTTCAATGGCTCAAGGTACAAGAACGTATTGAATTTAAAATACTCCTGTTAACTTTCAAACTGCTCCATGGGCTTGCACCTTCATACCTGTCAAACCTTGTTAAGTACAATTCCAGTGGTGGAAGAGATGTGTCTCTTCATTGCCCCATAAACAGTCCACCCAGAGCCTTCTCTTCATCTGCTCCAAGATTATGGAACAATCTTCCTCAAGAAATCACAAAATGTGTAAACATCAAGGACTTTAAGGGAAAACTTAAAGCTCACCTGTTTAGAAAGTCCTTTGATTTTTACTGAGTAACTAATCCTTTATTGAAGGTTAAGATTTAATTAAAATGTTTATCTTATAGCAGGTCAATTTCACGCTTTAAATTAAATTATTTTAGGCTGTTAGTTTTCAAGGATTTTTGGGCAACATTTAAGATAATAATCTTTTTTTTTTGCGTTTCACTGTGTCTGCCAACAAAATTGTAGTGTAGGTCGGAAAAGGAGGCTCTATCCTGGGACACCAACATTTTTTGGGTTGGCACCCGGGAGAAAGCTACCTTATTCTTTGTATTTTGTCTCAAGTACTAGAGCATCTTTTCTTCTCTTTTTTACTGTCTCTACTTTTATGTTGCCCAGATTGTTTGGTATGACTGTATTGGATTTTCAGATATAATCTTTATCATCAGTTACTGTTCTGCAGTAAACTTCTTCAATCAATTTTTATTGTATATTGGAAACTTCAGATTGTTTGTATATTTGGAGTCTATAGAATTTCTATGGATTTTTTAAGGAATTTTTATTGAGTTTTTATAGAATTTTTAATATATCAGGGAATTTCATTTTTATAAACCTGATTTTTAAATTTGTTAGGCTGTTGAGTTTCATACTGCGATTTCTGTTAGAAAACCTGCTAACCCTTCTTGGATATCTGCTTGTTAGGTGCATCTGCCTTATTTAGTCACGTTATATTTTACAGTTTTTATCTCCTGTTTTCTGAACAGTTTCTTGTTCCACCTCCGTCTAAGGCAAAGATGCACACTCTCGTTAATTTAAGTATCTTTTACAGCTGTGCATAAGGGTTAAATTTAAATTATTTAACCTTTTGGTGCTGTATAAAAATAACATTAATTTATTATTATATCGGGTCTCAATAAGAGGTCTCGACTGCCTAGGCATCAAACCTTGGCAATCGGTAATTTTCCTCTGGCCCGGAGTCAGCTGACCCTAGGGACCAGAGGATAAAGGCGTAGAGACTGTGTGTATCTACAAAAGTGGTTGTTTTTACAAGAGACAGGGCTTGCAACGCAAGGGAAGAAAAACGGGAGAAACAAACACAAAATGCATATTAAATGACTTAGAAATTCAAACAATCCTACACTACAATAAATGTTTATTACATAATTATAATATGTTGTATAAACAAGAAACAGGGCTTGCAGGGCAAGAGATGGGACACATAAGAGCTGGCCACAGAGTGTATAATACAGTAATTCAGCAAACACCTATTACTAATACTGAAAACTGAATCACAAATTATCACAATAATTACAAGAATATATGAAATACTAAACACAATTTTTATACAAGAAACAGGGCTTGCAGAGCAAGGGAAGAAAAACAAGAGAAATAACTGTAACAATTGTATATCACAAAGTCCAGACGAAAATAATCTTTGCACAAATCTGGGAGTAAATTCAATACAGTACTTAATAAATACAATAACTTTCCGATATGTACATTGATATGAGTTAAAAGTTGTATAAACAAGAGACAGGGCTTGCGGAGCAAGGGAAGAGATAAAAGAGGACCAGGCAAAAAGTATATATTACAGTTATACAGAATAAACTAAAACTGAAAGAAGTGTGTATTAAACACTCAATTAGATGTCTAAGACCATCCTGAGAATTCTGGCTGATCCAAGCAGAGCTGTCTTCTGAAGATTAGAGATGCTCAGATTGCAGTGGACTGCATCGAGGTGCTTACGAAAGTTTATGGTGACAGTTCCTAAAGCGCCTACCACCACTGGGACAATTGTAACCTTTCGTAAATTCCAGTTCTTCTTAATCTCTCTTTTTAGGTCTTGATAAGCTAGTATCTTATCTTGCTCTCTATCCAAGATCCGGGTATCTCCTGGGACTGCAACGTCGATGATGGTTGCTGCGTTGGTTACCTTGTCTACCAGGAGAAGATCCGGTCTGCAGTGCTCAATAACGTGGTCTGACTGGATGTGAAAGTCCCACAATAGCTTGACTTTTTCGTTCTCCAACACCTTCTCTGCTCGGTGTTCGTACCACTTTTTACTGCGTGGGAAGCCGTATTCCTTGCACAGACTCCAGTGTAATGCGGCAGCTACTTTGTCATGCCGACACTTATATTCTGTCTGTGAAAGTTTTGGGCACCCATTCAGTATGTGATCTATTGTCTCATAATGATTTCTGCAGAGTCTGCAGAGTGGAGAAGAGCCAGGTGTTTTGTCAATCTTATTCTTTACATAGTTAGTCCTAAGTGCTTGGTCTTGGGCTGCTATCAACAATCCTTCTGTCTCCTTCTTCAAGTCTTGTTGAGTGAGCCAGTTCCAAGAGGTTATCGGATCTGCTATACCCGTCATCTGCCTTGGAAACTGTCCGTGCATCACTTTAGTAGTCCACTTCTCCTTGCGTATTTCCTCGCGTTGTGTTCGGTCAGTATCTTTGTCTATCTCTTCACCTAAGAGTATCTTGTCTTTGACAAAGTAGTCCTTCAGAGCAATCAGTTCCGGGTCTCTACTCTTCATCACATAGGTGGTGAGTGCATTCTCCTCTCTCTTTACGACTTCCTCTATACTATGAAGCCCACGGCCACCAAGTTGACGGCTGACGTATAGCCGATCAACATCTCCTTGGGGATGATGAGCTCCATTTATCCTCATTAGTGTTCGGGTCTTGACGTCCAAGGCTTTGATTTCTCCAGCGTTCCAAGAAAGAATTCCAGCTCCATATCTTATCATTATTATTATTATTATTATAGTGAGGCAATGACATTTATTAGGAAGAGAGTAAGATTTGACCTTTTGAGAACAGGACCAGGATAGAAATGGTCAGGCAATTCTGTATCGGTACCAAATGGTATAAATCAAATCAAATCATGGTAACACTTCACCTCTGAACCGGAATGGTTTTTGTATTCCTATTTAATAAAACTAAAGTGCCACGAACTTTGGGGGGAAAGCTAAAACCTGCGGTATATGGGGGTTTTGGTTTTTAGGGTCCCAAATTGGTCTAAAATGGGTGGATAAGGCCTCAAATCTTGACTTACTTACTTTTTTTTGATATTTGCACGTATGAACTTAGAAATTTAATGATATTCAACTTTTAGAAATTAAACTTAATTCTTGCTGCACAGTGCCTTTGCATATAATAATAAGTCAGCTGACTCCGGGCCAGAGAAAAATTACCGATTGCCAAGGTTTGATGCCTAGGCAGTCGAGACCTCTTATTGAGACCCGATATAATAATAATAACTAGAAATTTATGCAGTGCTTTATAGCTAAAAAGAACTCAAAATCCAAAGATTCAGTTCAAGCCATCAAAAGCGACTCATGAACATGTACATAAAAACTTAGAATTTTATGAAGTATGGTTTTTATGAGAAAGATATTATATAATACTTAATATGAACACCTCTTCTTGAAAGGGATGAGTCTTTAGTCTTGCGTTTGTTGATATAGTCTGGACTCTGTCGCATGTTGTTGACGCATTAGAACACTGTTAAAGCAATTGTATAATCTATTCGTTGTCTTATTGGAACAAAATTGGCCTTTTTCAGGAATAGAGTGACAAGTTGTTCCATTTTTTTAATAGCTTTTCCACCAAACAAGAATCATACACAGGAATTTTGTACCATCTGGAGTATCTTTATGAGAAAATCAGGTAAATCATGTAAAAGTCCATTGCAATAGTTTTGAAAAGATGAAACAGCGGATGAGCTATCTTTTTAGGTCATAGTTAAGTTTTGAGCCTATAACTCGAAGGTTCCTGAAATTGATGTTGTAACAACTAATAAGTGAATTGATTTTCAAATGTAAGGAATTGATCAGTTAAACAAAAAATTCAGTTAAACAAAAACTGGACATGAAGAGTAACTGTTCTTTGTCTGTACTACAAAAGCTTATGATTTGTTTTCGTTTACTTTGAGTTTATTTTGGGTCATCCAGCTCTTAATATCTTGAAATGAATGTGTTATTCTCTCTTCGATTGTTGACAGATCTCGAAATAGTAGGTTAAACTCTATGTAAAGTTGGGTGTTATCTGCATACATGTGTCATAGCGAAGTACTGTCAAGCATGAGAGGAGTTCAGGGTTAATATGAGAACATGAACTAACAAGCACACCTTGAACTGAGCTTATGAGCATCCTCACTGGCTAATATTATATTACGGCCAGGGTATCAAGTCAATTAAGTCCACTATATCTTAGGGATAATCATCCTCCTCTATTCAGTATTCCTCTAAACGTGAACGTCTAAGTGAGATGTGATTCAAATGCTGAACACTTTGCATTGAAATCAGATGACAAACAGTATGCGACATCTAAAAGAAATAATCAGACCGATAAGTGTACAGATAATTGTACACTGTACAGGGACCTGTACGGTAAATCAGGGTTTGCAGTAAACTGGGTTTGCGGTAAATTGGGCGCAGTAAATCGGGGTTTTGCTGTAATAATTATATATATATTCTAGCTCAGTCCCATTCATTCCACATTCCCTCCTTCAATTCTCTAAATAATTATAGAATTATTAGGTATGGCACAAGGTCTGAAGAAACACGGAAAAAGTCAGTCAATCAAGAAGAAGAAAAAGCCTGCTATTCAGAAGGTCAAAAAAGGAGCTAGGACTTTTGCTCCAAAAAAGAATGCAAGACTTCTAGAACATGCAGTGAAAAAGCAGATTGAGAAAGGAATAAATACCAATATTGAAGAAGCACTAAATAAAGCAATGGTTAACGATAACCATAAATTCAAAGTGGTCAAAAAGGCTTTGGGCGAAGAATCAAAGAAATCTGTAACTTCCAAAAAATAAATTTTAGGCTGCTTACTATTTATTTGAAATTGGGGCTGTTTTGTAGGGTTGATGTTAACCTATTTATTCGATAAGTTAGCTATTAATTCTACACAATTTTTATGTGAATGGTAAATTCATTTCAAGTTGCTGTTGTTATGTGCATTTTTATCAAATTTTTATCAAATATGATTCAACAGCTTCCACTAGAAGACTGCTTCAGTTCTCATTCCAGTAATTTTAAGGTTTCTGTGCCTTTATTTATGGTATTTACAGTTGTTGGAAAAGTTCAATATAGCCAATTTTTCTAACAAGCTAGAACATATTATACTGTATTTATTGTTTTCAGTTGCAGGATTACTTGTCTAATTTATTTTCTTTCAAGATTCGTACAATTTCTCTTCCAGCTTGAATAAAAAATCTTGGTCCATTGTATGGATATCTTCAAATTCAAAATTATCTGTTCTAAATGATGAAAGATTTTCAAGTTAGTAGTTTGTAATGTTTTTGCCAAGTTAACCTACCTTCTTCAGGACAATCAGGTTTGGACCTGTATGTAGAAATTGCAGTAATTCTAACGAAGATGCACCAAGTAAATAGAACTGATTCAAGTTCAACCAACCAGTTACTGCCTCTTTATCTTGACAAGTTTGTTGCACAAATTATCAGATCCTTTGGGTGGCAGGCTGTTGCTCCTGAATGCTTGTCTTTGCTCACTGATTTAGCAAAAGATCTGATTCTCAAGATTGGAACTAAAGCATCAGTCTTCGCTCATCATGCTGGAAGAGCCACACCCTCCTTCTACGATGTGCAGTGCAGTATTTCTGAGTGTGGAATTGACGTTAGGAATATTCACCTCACCAGAACACTACCAAGGGTGCCTAGTGTGGTGAATAAACCACCTGAAAAACCACCCACTATTTTGAAGATAACAAAACCTCTACCACAGCCCTCCTATATACCAGATCATTTGAACCACGATTTTCCTCAGCCACACACCTACATAAAGACACCAACTTACTCAATGCCAGTTTCATCTTACTCAAGTTTGCGGGAGGCTCGGGCCCGGCAGAGAAATGAAGTGTTGAACAGTTTGAGCAGACAAGTTGTAAACTCCTGCACTTCTATTCAGCTCATACCCGGTCTAGAGGACTGTGCTTGGGCCACTCCTGAAACTATAGACTCTTTAGACTACCTCATCACTCATCAGGACGATTTCAAAATGAAGAAGAAAAAACGTAGAGTTCAGTCTAACAATATATACCTCCAGCCTCCTAAATGCTCGTGGGCTGGGTTATTTACCTCTTGAACACCGAGCATAATTTCTGTGAATTTTACAGTGTTTCATATAAAGCCTTAGTGCTAGATATGGTATAATTAAATGTTGTCAAACATGTGTCACTTAGATTGGTAAATGTATTAGACGTTACCGCATTGTGTATTGACGTATTGACCAATCTTAAATCTGCAAAGCATTCTTCATTTTGGCTTTCTCTATTTATAGCATTATAACATTATATTATTTCTCTATTAATAAAGTAGTTGTGATTTGCAACATGAGGATTGCAGACGATCAAATCTTAAAGAACTCGAATTGTTGATGAGACTATTTACCGTATATTAACTCATAACTGCAAAATTTAAATAGTTTAAATCAATCCTCGAGAGAGACAGTTGAGGAAAACTGTTGGAATGTTGAGTATGATTTCTACTCGATTATATTTATCATAATATTATTGACATTATAACATCCCAGCAGTTGACCACAATTGATACCTCCTGCAGCTTTTAGTAATCAGTATATTATTTCCTTGTAGTTCAAACACACACAGTGTCACGCCGAACATTTTGTCGTCCTGCCTAAATAAGTATTTATTTGATAGTGTCTATTGCATCCTTTCCAATTATGTAGTTTAAATTTTGATGGAGTTTTAAAGCTTATATAGCATAATGTGCTATTGCTGTTTTGCTTTCCCAAAAAAGAGAGAAATTCCACTCTTGAGGCTAGCCGGACCTTATTTAAAAAGGTTAAAATATATTTATTTCATAATAACATGGTTACCTCAATATTACTTAAACTAAATGTTTCCAACATGAATCTTTATAAAGTCAAGAGATAGTTTCTCCACCAGTCAGACAAACTTTTCTCTTATTTCTCTAATTATGTATTGGCCCACCGTATTATTTGTAAAATATGCATATAGCCATAGAAACGACCGTCACTATTCTTTGTAACCATGCTCCTGTTCAGGTAATGATCTTGTGTCAGTTTTATAGATGTTGACGGAGGTCAGGGATGCGAAATGCTAACTCAGTTTCAGGAATCTCTTCAAAGCCCGATCCAAAGGTATGCAATTGTAAATTATATTTTACAAGTTAATGTTATTTGTAAATGCTCAAGATCGATATTCTACTTTTATAGAAATGGTATGAGTTTCTAAGATCGACTAAATAGCGTAATGTTGCGCGAATATATTTAGTGATCTGTGCGCTTTCAACTTTTAATTATATAGCTTACTGTGCTTCACAGTTTAAACTCTACCAAATATTGTACGATCAGAATTGAAAATAATTCCTTTCTCGGACTAGTAGAGGCAAACAATGTAATTAATTGCATTAAATTCAGTAATGGTTCTAATTGGGTGGCAGGGTTATTATAATCGTCTCACATGAAATTTGATACGTGCAATTAGGCTGAAGTGAGCGTTTAACGAAATTGGAACACTAATAACATTTGAGGGCCAATGGAATATTAATGCAATAATTGTACCTTTATATAGGCCCTTTCTCTTCAGACATATCCTCTCTCGTCGAGTGGCCTAAAATCTGTAGCTTCCAACTTATTTGCGAACATTTGGTTCTTTTTAAGGTTAAATGACTCGCGGGGCCAAACTAGGCTATATGTAAGGTGTTGAATTTAAATATTCCAGTCGATTAGTCTTCAATATTGACCTAGATTAGTAGATTTATGCTATGCTTTCCACGATTTATATAATTTCCGTGTTCGCAATTAAATGATGTATCATCTAAATAATTAGAGATTTGTAGATCATACCTATTTCTCGGAAATGATTTATTGAAATCCTGTTAATCCTCAGAATACGTCATTAGTTCAGTAGAATGTGCAATAGTTACCTTGTTTGGTTGAAGTGTAATTTTAGTGATTCATTTTAAGAGTTTGCAGAGCTTGCACTCACCAAGTTTAAAATGCAACATGATGGTTTCAATGATATTAAATTTCTTTAAAAAAATGATAGTTGGTGACGAAGTGACAGTCTCCACTCAGTGTTTCAAAACAAATTAGTTGACGACGTTTCGGCAACATGCCTTTGTCACGGACAGGACGTTACAATAACTTACATAGCTGCAATTTACAATGTAAAAATAATCTATCAATACCATGAAATATTACAAAATTTCGTTACAAAAATCTATACAATCAACAAGCATTAACGTGAAATAACTACAAATTTATAACAGAAAATCTATACAATTCAAATATAACTGGCAATATCATGAAATAACAATAACAAATTTAAAAGAAACAAAAATAGAGCTACATTTTCTTTTAAAATTCGTAATTGTTATTTCATGATATTGCCAGTTATATTTGAATTGTATAGATTTTCTGCAATAAATTTGTAGTTGATTGTTTAGATTTTTGTAAAAAATGTTTGTAATATTTCATGGTATTGATAGATTATTTTAACATTGTAAATTGCAGCTATGTAAGTTATTGTAACGTCCTGTCCGTGACAAAGGCATGTTGCCGAAACGTCGACAACTAACTTGTTTTGAAACACTGATTGGAGACTCTCACTTCGTCACCAACTATCATCAAAATATATGATCGACCCACTCATAAGAGCGAAGAAAGATTACCGATATTAAATTTCATAAGAAGTTCACAATAGAGGAATTTGAATAAAACTCAGCGCTTTTTTCGTTATCAACAAAATTAAAGATATTCGGCTCTTTTACATGCAATGGTAATTATTTTTAATCACATATCACCGCATTTTATGGCGATGAATGTCTAAAAGTTGCTACAAAACGTATTCTAAACGTCCTCTTTGTCAGACGTATAGGAGGGGGGGGGGGGGGGGCCAATGGCATAAATGGAGAAAATGGAGAATTACTCATAGGTTTTTCCATTTTCTCCATAGAAATAGTCTCCATTTTATGCCATTTTATGCCATTTTATGCCATTGAAAACCTGAAAAATTTAGAATTTCGAGAAAAATTATTAAAAAAAAAGATATTTTCGGCCAATGATGAACAGAGTATCATGAAACATGGAGAAAAGTGCTTTTTAGAAAAACTTTGAAAAATTTGACTTAAAAAATTTTCGGCCCGAGTAATTCTCGATACGTACCTCCCGTATCGAGAGCTCCCGATTCCGAGCTCGTGTTGCAAAGGCCAGGGGAGGCCTGCCTTCCGAGATCGCATTACTTCGAGTCCAAAATTGTGTATCGAGGGGAAGGTGTGGACTTCGAAAAACCGAAAAAATATTTTCGGCAAATAATGAACAGAGTAGCATGAAACCTGGAGAAAAGCGGTTTTCAGAAAAAATTTGAAAAAGTTTGACCGAAAAAATATTTTCGGCTTATAATGAACAAGGTAGCATGAAACGTGGAGAAAAGTGTTTTTCAGAAAAACTTTGAAAAATTTTGACTTAGAAAATTACCCCTCGGTACACAATTTTGGACTCGAGGCTTCCCCCTGGTAATGTGATCTCGGAAGGCAGGCCTCCCCTTTGCAACACGAGCTCGGAATCGGGAGCTCTCGATACGAGAGGTACGTATCGAGAATGACTCGGGCCGAAAATTTTCTAAGTCAAAATTTTTCAAAGTTTTTCTGAAAACCACTTTTCTCCACGTTTCATGCTACCCTCTTCATTATTAGCCGAAAATATTTTTTTGGTTTTTCGGTTTATCGAAGTCTGCACCTACCCCTCGATACACAAATTTGGACTCGAGGCTTCCCCCTGGTAATGCGATCTCGGAAGGCAGGTCTCCCCTTTGCAGTGCGAGCTTGTTTCGACTGTCGAGGATGTGGGTCTCACTTCTCAGTGCCTATTACTCTCCCCTATTACTCACTCCTGCTGTAGCCTGTAGAAATAACTTTACACTAGGCTTGAGTAATTATGAGTTTGCCTGAAGTGTTCCTCTACTAACCTAGTATAAGCATCTAGTAGCCTACTATGAGCTTTCATAAGCTTGTTACGCCCCTAGTAAGCGTAAATAAACATGTTAGGATGTCCAATTTAGGTGTTAAATGGTGTTAAAGATGAAATTTCGAAGACAAAATTCATGGCGTAAAATGGAGAAAATGGAGAATTACTCATGGGTTTTTCCATTTTCTCCATAGAAAAAGTCTCCATTTTATGCCATTTTATGCCATTTTATGCCATTGGCCCCCCCCAGGAGGGGGGTGCCGGGGGGCACTTGTTAATGGGATGCTGTCTGTACCAGAAAATTTAGAGCAGAAAGTTGATCTCTCTCTCTCTCTCTCAAACACTGCACGTGACCTGGGTTTATTGAGTTATTACACATTTTATTAGCAAAGAAGTGTGAATCCCATTTAGTGTCCTAACTCGACAAAATAATGTTAACTTGTAGTTTGCAATGGTCAGTGTTAACGACTACTCCCACGCAAATATCCTGACAGTGCAGGATATTTGTAATGTCCTGAAGCTCCGTCCTAATATGCGTAATTCTCTGGAATATCGGAAATATTCTCACGAAATGAAATATTTATTATTAGTTTATATTTTATTCTATCCCAGCAACAATTTAATAACAAAAGCTAATGAAAGGTACATATTTTGAATCTCACGGAGTTATTTATTTTCAACCGTATATATCTTGCGTAGAATTTTTCGGAAGATGTAGCCATATTTATTAGAAAAGTATGATCGCTTAAATTCTTCCTCACGTTAGCTGATTATTCCTGGGACAGTCGTCTTACAATTAATCAGGATTGCTGCTGTGGATAGCTCAAATCTACATTTTCTAACAGCCTTGATCATATTCCCACAATTTACAAAACTGTTCAACGATATTCGGCTCACTCAGATGGTGTTCTACATTTCGTGCCTTGCGTGAAATCACTAAAAGTAGGGTGGCCATGAAACTCTCAGTTTGTTACCTAAAATAATAATACTGCACTAAAATTTGAGATCTGGCGATTCGTAAAGTTACGTAAGAGCATTTAGTAACATTCTGTGCACACCTGTAGCACAGTATTAACTAGCACTATTTAGTCTATTTAGTCACTAACATCTTCAACATTTAGTCACTAACATCTTCAACATTTAGTCACTAACATCTTCAACATTTAGTCACTACAATCTTCATCATTTAGTCACTACAATCTTCAAAATTTAGTCACTAACATCTTCAACATTTAGTCACTACAATCTTTAATGATTGTACAATTTTGCAATAAAAATAAGGAAACACCCAACTTTGTAAAAGCGGGTCCTTTCAAACAAAAACCAGAAAACTAATAAAATTAAATCTCGCATTACAACACGGTAAATATCCCTGAGCTGTAATCATAGGTTCATCTCACGACTGACCCCGACCCCTCATGACCCTCACCCTTCTCTCTCCCTCGCTCTCCCTCCCTCTCCCTCGCTCTCTCTCTTTCTTGTGATTAATGAGAGGTAGCAGGGAACACCTGGTTTTATACAGGACTCCTGGCTTGACAGAGTGTTGTTATCTTATACTACTGCTGCGTGCCTTGTACAGTCCAGCTTATTACTCATCCAGTTCGCTCGGTTCGATTCTTTTCTTTTTCTCGTACTTAGTACGCGCCACATGTTCTCTTTTCGTGGCTCACTTCTCTGTAGATGAGTGGTTAAGAAATGGTGCTTTGAGTGTTCAGCATGAAGAAGAATAAGGTAAGATTTATTTTGATATCCTACAACACTATATTAATTAACAGTGTCGTGTTTTTGCCGTGACGCAAGTAACCAGGTAACAGCGCATTTAGTGTCATCAGAAGTCTCGTGAGGATTAACCGAACTTCTATTTAACCGGATTGTAATCGTCAGCATGGCATGATTATCCTGAAGTAGTCTTACATTTAGTATCTGGATTTTAAAAGATGTGATTCAGAGTAAGGCTTTAGTGGTAGGTCAGGTAGGGCTTTAGAAAGAAATAGCACCGTAACCACCTACCACGTGATATTTAGAGAACTTGAAACGTATAATCTGAAATGGTGCGGTGTGAGAGTAGGTCCTTTAGTCATTACCCCAAACAGCCCGGCTACCTTCAGAGGGTACTGTAATTATGGAACGAGAAGACTAACGATCTTCATTGCTGGAACCACTATCTCTTATGCGCAGTTTGTCTGTTATTAAGGTTATTGCTAGTCTGCTATTAGGGGGACTGGATCATATTAAATGTATATAATATATTGTCCAGCCGAACTATTGAACCGTTTTTTAATGAAAGTAGTTTTCCAAAAGGCTGAAAAGCGCGTGGCTGGATCCTTTTATAGATTTAAACACACAAAGGTTTCCAGCTGTTCCTCGAGAACAGCATGCCGTCTGACAGAAGAATATAGTCGGCTCGCTTGTTGAGCACAAGGCAACCCAACAATGAAGTTTGTCGTGATTTTCGAGCGCTTTAAATTTGATTAATTCCTCTCTCGGACTCTGCTTTCATTACTGGACTTGATACTCTGAAAAACTCGCTGCTTTCCCCTTAGGTAACTTCGTATTAGCGCTGTAGCATTGTTATCTAGGTTAACTTAGGTTATAGATGAGATAGATCGTGTTATCGTTCAGGGAAACAGGTGACAGTAATTTGTATTATATTAGGTAAGATAGGTATTAGGTAAAGTAATCATGTTTGCACTTGCACTGTGCAGGCTCTCTCTCTCTGACGTAACTATGTTGTATATTACAGCTTGTGTTAGGTAGGGGTGGGTGGGGTGGTGTAGCTTGTGTTAGGTGTGGTTGGGTGGGGTGGTGTAACTTGTGTTAGGTGTGGGTGGGTGGGTGGGGTGGTATAGTCTGTGTTAGGTAGGGGTGGGTGGGGTGGTATAGCTTGTGTTAGGTAGGGGTGGGTGGGGTGGTGTAGCTTGAATTGTGTTAGGTAGGGGTGGGTGGGGTGGTGTAATTTGTGTTAGGTAGGGGTGGTTAGGGTGGTGTAACTTGTGTTAGGTTTGGGTGGGTGGGGTGGTATAGCTTGTGTTAGGTAGGGGTGGGTGGGGTGGTGTAGCCTGTGTTAGGTAGGGGTGGGTGGGGTGGTGTAATTTGTGTTAGGTAGGGGTGGGTGGGCTGGTATAGCTTGAGTTAGGTAGGGTTGGGTTGGGTGGTGTAACTTGTGCAGTGTTAGGTAGGGGTGGGTGGGGTGGTATAGTCTGTGTATGATGTCTAATGTCTATTGAGATAAGTTACAGAACGTGTAGATATCAATAACTCGTACCATGACTGAGGTACCCCGTACCAGATTTTTACGGCCGTACTAAAGCACCATGACCCAAGTGCCACATTCGGACGAAATAATTTGAATAGTTTGGCCATGTGTGAGGCTGTAACAGCGCGCTAGCGGGCCTATTAACGTTTAACAGTAATGTGGTGTGATAAAGTTAAACTCCGTGCGTGTGTTACGGGATATTTGATGTGATACACTCTTTGTAGCGAGTAATTTGTCTGAACTCTTTGTTGTCATCTTGTGCGGATGTTTCATGTTTAATCTTATAGAATGTGGAGTTTTTGAAACCATTCTGTTTCCAACCTGGTTATTCGTAACATTTTTGATACTACAGCTCGAAAGTTTCTGATAGAGTAAGGTTGTGTGGTTACTGGTTAACACTGTCTTGTAAATACTGTTACAGATAAATCAGGAAAGGTTCTAAATATTTCCGTAGTGTCGCAATAGTAATATTCAGAACACTCATACTAAAAGTATTTACGAACTGTCATAATTAAACTTTGCTTGCGCTGCCTGCTCGGTCGCATAATATGTACTGCTACGCACTTCATAACCAAGTATTTTGGTAATTGGGTTAAATTGCTTTTTTGGGTTCTTGCGTCACCAGATCTTATGTATCCATTTTATTTCGATAATTTATCTTATAAAATATCAGGTTTGTCCCACTAGACCCAAAATGGTTACATTCAATCATCAGTATCTTTCAGAATAAAATTGCAAGTTTTGCATTTTAGCGAGGAAAACTGTGAAGTGTGATGGTGAAAATATTTAATATTCTAATTAAAAGTTCACTAGAACCTTTATCACCCTCTGTATATAGGTCTGGTATCCTAACAACCATCATTTAAAATTCTCCATATACTTAAGGAGTGATATTATAACTAGTGCTGGAGGCCGGTCCACCTGGCCCCAATAACCCGTCAACCTAGGATAAATGGTGACCGGTATATAATAAACCTTACAATAGCCATGAGGATGCATGGTATCGAGCAGCGTAACTGGGGCAACAATGGGTCTTGTCTCTTAAAATATCAGAATTAGTGGTACCGATATATAATGAGGTCCTGGGACGGATTAACAAACAACACCCCTCACTGGGAAGCCTTGTCATTGTGCAGGTGTAATCAGTTCTTTCTTTGTCGTTCGTAGCTAGCTCTAAATGAATTCTAAATTTGAGGTGTATTCTGCTGTATTATTTTGTAACGGTATTATATTTGCTGAGTAAGTAAACGTAAGTAAATTGTTCTGTTAGCAGTTAGACATAGTTTCTGCTCCCGGTGGGTGTACTGGTTATTCAAAATGTCCAGTAGTTATAGAATTACACTGGCTAACTATCCCTTCAAACGCAGGGTATTTAAAATCCTGAATATTGTAATGGCCGGGACCAGGCATACAGTTCAATAGCATGCTATCTAGTCGACTACCCCAGACCTATTAAATCATGAAGCCAATATTATTATATAATATATGCTATATGCCACAATTATTATTATCATTTTATTCTACCGTTAGTTGGCCGTTTAATTTCAATATAATTTCGTGTCACAACATTTGTGTCAGGACAATAATAATAATATGTCAAATATAGAGCTTGCACAGAATATTCATTATATTCTATTCAAGCTGATCAGACAAGCAAATATATTTGGCTGACTTGTTGTTCACATTTAATCAGCGGACTAGTTGTATAGTGTATACCCGGTATAACTCAAAAACAGCGCTCTTCTCATTCGAACAGTTTTATTTTAATTTGGCAGTAAACAATGTTTCCTGGCTTTTCCCCCGTTTTAAGAGCCGTGTAATACTGGCTCACAGGAAACCGGCCCAGTATTTATTATGGCATGTTATTATGGCATGGAATATGTTATTGTGGTATACAGATTGTAGCCGTTTGCAGTGCTCAATCCAATGATCGCTCTAAAAATCAAAGACTTCACTATCTCTTTAATATCACGTGGTATTACACGTGGGTATCTCTTGTCGTGCCAACTTAAACATAACCTGCTCTTTTGAAGGTACTCCTTATCGTGCTCTTAGTATACATTTTAAATTTGTCTCCGAAATTATGGCCATTTAAAATCCCAACATTCTTTTTGAATCACCCTGTATATTATTATATATACCAAGTCATTTGTTTTAAGTATTGACGAGAATAAAGCTTTAAATTCTATCGATGGTATTGCTCCAGTTTCCGATTGATCTTTTGTTATCTTGGCAGTTTGTAATAATTTGTTCTTTTTGATAATCTGCTTTCAGCATTAATCAAGTCTACCTTGATGAGCATTGAGCAACTATACTATTCCTAATTAGTGCTTCTAATTAAATTATGTAACGAGTCTATAACTTTATAACTCTAAAAGTAAGAAATAGAAATAATTATAAGAAAGATGCCAGTCCTTCACACAATATTTTCAGTGTTTGGTGATCAGTTAAAATATAGATTTTATTGATACGCCCACATTGGTCCCTCCTTTTTAAACATCTCACTCCTATCGGGTTACTGGATATGAGGCTACTCACAAAATAGTTTCACACCCTCAGACTTGTTATCTTCGTAGGGGGCTGTGATCAGGATCAGGATGACCGCAGTGATCGACCGAGGGCAGGATTTGCGACCGAGACCGAGGAAGGCATATTGTAATTTAACCGAGGCCGAGGAGAACCGAGGTTTTGTTTTTCAACTGAGGCCGAGGAATTTTGGTACAAAAAAAAGTATTAATTGCATCAGATATTTCGCTAACGATTAGGATGTACAATGAGGTAGAATTTCTCAGGATTGCCGTTTTATGTATATATATATATACATAATACATAATAAGTATGCAAATTTTCATTTCAATATATTTTGCCTGGGATGAAGGCGAGTTATCACAAAAAGACGTTAGTGAACCAGGTTTCTGACTGTACAAAATCCTCGGTCAAATCCTTGGTTAAATCTTTAAATTTTGCCGAGGCCGAGGAATGGCAATTCGATTTTTTACCGAGGCCGAGGCAAACCGTTAACTGAGGAATCATTCTTCTGACCAAGGCCGAGGAAAAATCGTCATTCCTCGGTAAAACCGAGGCCGAAGCCGAGGACTCGGTCGATCACCGGATCACTGGACGATGATCACTATAAAATAGAGCAATGGACTAATGGAGCCCTGTGCTTACCCCTGCCTTGTTATAATCAGATGGAAGATATTTTGCTATCGGTTCCCTGAATCTCTTCCTTACCCCGTATGTTTAAATACATATACACTATATAGTATATATAAGGTATATTAAGTATATTCTCCCCCTTCTGAGTGTACATGTGACTGTGCCCCTAGTTCTGACTGAGCTGCCCTACAAGGCCCAGTAGTAGCAGTAACAGTAGCGCAATAGTACAGTCAACTGCTCACATCCTCCATTGTTCAGACTTACAGACAGATGCTGTAATGTTCCTATTGGACCACGACTACTCTTGCTATGCTTCATCTTGTAACCTTTATTGTGTAAATCTGAAGGCTGTTACCGTCCTTTGTTGAATAAATTTATTGTAATTAGGTTTCTTTAAACGGTTCTTGTTATTTCAATGTATTACGGCATATAATAGGCATATAAGATACTTGCAGTAGTTACACTCGAACTTATAATAATTTTAGTAGTATAAGTTCCTCTGGGAGAGTGTTGACTAATGAATGTAGAACTTGTAGCCCTGAATCCTGATTATCGCCAAGTCATTCCCCCAGACCTCCCTCTCGTTGTGTTGCCCTGTATTACGGTCGCATCATCACGCTATTTATATTAACATTTTATAATTCCGCCGTGGCTAAACAGGCATCATTTCTCGTCTATTTTCTAAAAAAATCAAAAAATGGTGAAATTGGTGACGATTTTTACCTTGTTTGGTAGCATTATAAACAAGGTCAATCTAAAATCTGGTTTAAAAATAGGGCCTGGAGGTTGATTTACTGATAAGCACAACTCTCTGGAATGTTATTTTTAAAGCTAGCTTCTCGAATGTCGTATCTTAACAGGTTATTCAGAAACGTCATAATTTAGAGGTCCAATCTACATACAGTAGTTAGTAAACCCCAGATTTACCGCAGAGTTTATCTACTTGGTTTTGTGTTATTTTCCTTATAATTAAAAAAGCTTAAGATCTCGTGTTATATATAATTAAAGATCTCGTGTTATATATAATTAAAGTTTTAACAGGAATAATGGAATATAGTGTGCACCAATTATAACCTCTGTAGGAGCTTCAAGCAAGACACGGTCGTTTATCGTCAGGTAACCTCCTAACTATAAGTATTTGATTCTAGATCAGTACCTTCATTCTATAACTTCTCCCGGATTGCTGCTAGGTTTACGGGTTGCTCAGTCCTTTCATTTTTATTGGCAGAGCCGCAAAATACTTGATAACCAGGGCAGATTGAATTTTAGCAGGGGGCTGGATTCTGGAATTAGACCGTCTTGGGAATTGTAATTTGAATTTGCAATGATTGAGAACCACATTGCTATCCCCGTTTAAATTTATTCATTTAGTGAAATTTCATGATTCAAAATTTACAACAATTAATCAATTTTGAAATGAAGAATTTTATTAAAAGGGAACATTGCAAACGTCATTTGTGGGTTTGCGAGAGGTAAATTTGAGCTAGAAATTTGAAAAAATAGCCAGTCAATAAGTATTGGCTTCACCGTAGTAATGTTTAAAGTGCAAGGTATTATAGGTAGACTGTGATAGTTACATTGTGTTGAGAATGAAGAAATTTGAGAATTCTCCGTTAATCGTGAAATTATTCAAGTGTATACTCGTAAATAGCTCCTTCCCTCGCCCACTGGGTCTACTATCCTCATCAAATTTTAGAGGTTGTGTCAGATTACCTCTTTGTCGGGTTCAAAAAATAATGACAGGAAAATTTGATTAGTTCAGTTGTCCGTTAACGCGAGGTATTTTTAGATATAATACTCGTTTCTTCATAAATTTAATTTCTAATTTGCACACTCGCATCGATAATTAATAGCCAGATGGCTAACTAAGTGCGATTTCAGCTATTTTTCTTCCTGGCTTGAATTATCAGTGCATCTCTCGATAAATCAGTATAATATTGGTCCGTAACTTCTTAACGCGTTACCAGGTTACCAGGTAACCAAGTAACTAGGTAACCAGGTAACCAGGTAACCAGGTAACCAGGTAACCAGGTAACCAGGTAACTAGGTTACCAGGTTACCAGGTGACCAGGTTACCAGGTGACCTGGTAACCAGGTAACCAGGTAACCAGGTAACTAGGTTACCAGGTTACCAGGTGACCAGGTTACCAGGTTACTAGGTAAGTTTTCACTCTTACTTCCACTAGTTAGTCTCTACAATTAGTATTTCTAGAAGCTACGTCTTGTAGGACTGGTGCACTGATGGTGCAACTTATTTAATTGACGTTTAGTTAGTTAAAGGAATCGATATTGTCATATTAGTAATTCAAATAAATAATATTGACTTCTTGATGATCAGTAATTTGCTATGTTTCTCGAAAATCAAAGAACGAAGCAATTTTGTGTCTTCACACTGTTCCCTTAGTATAGGCTATAAACTCTTAACCAGATTAGAGTTGACGTTTAGTTAGTTAAAGGAATCAATATTGTCATATTAGTAATTCAAATAAATAATATTGACTTATTGATAATCAGTAATTTGCTATGATTCTCGAAAATCATAGAACGAAGCAATTTTGTGCATTCACACTGTTCCCTTAGTATAGGTTATAAACTCTTAACCAGATTCGCTATTTAAATATTTATTGTCATCATGATTCACTTCTGATTATTAACGACCTATTAACAGTGCACGTACGGGTTATACCATCAGAGATTTCTTCAGAATTTGAAACTTTTAGGAGGAAATTTTGACGACTTCCGATGTTCCCTATAATTTATTATTTCCTTTCATTTTGACTCTTGTATTTGTTAGTTAACACACATTATTTATCTGTATCACAGTGAACCTCGTGATCACACCGTTTTTGTGTATAGATATTAGGTCACGTGTACTTCGGAGTTGCTAAATCTAAGTTTGAGTATTTGTGAAATGTACCATGTACTTTAGTATTATGTAACGAGGTAATGTAGCCACATTATGGCTCGTTCAGTCCACAAAATGTTTTTGTTTCAACCCTGGTGTCTGTTTTTCTTCGAAATATCACCAACCACCAAGCCATTTAAATATGCTCAATATGATTTTAATCTTCTAGTTTTAGTTCAAAGTTATTGTTGTGTTTTAGATTTTATAAATAAAACGGCTTAAATCTGAATGTTGTTGATGCTTGATAGTAGTAATCTCATGATTAGTTGATATCCGTCAGCAAACCTTGTGATTTTAACATTCATTGCAGAGCATTAAACATAAAAATAGGTTTGGCTGGTTATAAAAGTTTGAAGCTAAGCCAAAAACCAAAATTTGTCTTACGTTCTTCTTGAGTACATGTGATATAGCTTTGAGCAAATACACTTTCTCTATAGTTTAATGGTGTAAGTACTCTAGTAGCTAATAGAGTAAAGTAAGCCTAATCCTCAGTGAATACACCCTGAGTGACCAACCCTCTTTCGAGGGGTGCCCCTCCATGCCCCTCTAAACGCCCCTCAGTGGGCCTAATGCCCCTCTTTTGGAGAGGCATCAGTATTTATCCCTCTGAAGCAAGTAAAACTGTTCAAATCAGCTAATTTCCTCAAAAAAATTTCGCCGGTTGCACTGGGATTACTTTCAAATTCAACCGTTGGAACTATTATTTAAGTTTTCTAATTGCGTATTGAGTTATTATGGGTTATAGGAGTGTAGGAGGAGGGGGGGGGGGGGGCTAATTATGCACTGGTATACATGAAAGTATAAAAATGTAATTTGTACGACCCGAAGGGACGAAGCTCGCCGCAGGCTAAGCTTCATCTAGGGCTAGACGCCCCTCTAAATGCCCCTCTTTTAGGTCAAGATGTATGCCCCTCCAAGTTATTTTTCTCTGTTGGTCAGTATGAATACACCAGTTGGATTTACCCCTGATTCGGTGAGATTCTGGTAAATTGGTAAAGGTGTAAAGTAGGTTGTACACTGGCCAGTAGTTCCAGTTCTAATTTAGATAGTTAAATATCGTTTAAATGTGCTACACGTCACGTAATTGTGGGATTCCTTTATATCACTGGGTCGAGAACCTGGTGTATTCATACTTGAGCTCTTTTGTTGTTATATAGATATAATTATTGCTCTCTCTATGATTAGTGTGCAATAAATGGGCTGTAGCTTGAGTCTTACTTCATTTAGTTGCCAGGATTGAGGATTCACTTTGACTCAGACTGTGCTTTATCCTGGAAATACGCGTGATTTGGCTGTATTAAAGTAGATATTTCTGTTCTATCGCCGTTATTAAAGTGCATACCTGTAATGTTGCCTAATATAATTTGTCTGACATCAAAGTTTCCTAAAGACAGTAGCGTCTAGCGCAGTCAGAGTTCTTACTCCCTTAAATAATTCTAAAATTTCCTTATGAGTTCAATGTTTATTTGCCATAATATGGCAAATAAATATTATTAGGTCATGTCGATTTCCCTATTTAGAGCAGTCTTGAAAGGCTTGATGCTCTAGCAGACCCCGCAATTTCTTCATTAATCTTAAAGCTATACGTAATGTGGGGCTGATAAAACCTGGGTTAGGTCTAGACAATTTTAACCTGATAGTGATAGTTTCATATATATCTCGTGACAGCTCTTTAATGAAGGTTCCATTTTTGTCAGTTTTTATGACAAAAATGGCACGTGTAGTAAATATTGATAGCTGAGCATCACAATTCTTCTAGGAACAACTGATTTGATTATAATCTGTTTTAATCTGATAATTTGTCAGGACATTATCTCTACTATAATTCAGAGAATTATTTTTGTTGTATGTACGACCGCCCACGTGCAAATTATCAGATTAAAACATGAGTGCAAAAATCATGATGAATTGAGATCACGTAAGCAGATGTTGGTACTGAGGCCGGCTAGTAATGGAGATTGTTAAGATTTGCCAGCTGTTCTGGAATACATAGATTTCAAGAGAGCTTTTGATATCGTAGACCGAGGCAAAATGTATAAAATATTTGTAGCCTAAAGTTATATAGGTTGAGAAAACAGACATAGTGATCAGGGTTAGGATTGGACATGTTGCGTATGGTTCGGTGTTTCTCAAGACAGCAATAAAGATCAAAATACACCAACTTTTGTCTTTGCATGAATTGCGGGGATTAATGAAAATAGTTTATAAGATGTTTATTGACTGAAATATTTATTTTTCAATTTTTACCGTAAAATTATGAAAAATGATACCCATTCATTCTTCAAATTTTGATCAAATGGGCATGGGCATCGATAGGTTTACCAGTATTAACTGGCTTCGACTGAATGCTTTATATTATTTATTAAGATTAGATCGCAATTAAATAAATTCTATGGTTTCCCTACAAGACATAACCACTAATGATTGCGAGATCAGATCTTATCTAGAGGATATCTTGTATCAATGTGCCGATAAATTGTACACTAATTTCATTAGTTGTGTTCCTTATAATAATACAATTAGTGGTTCTTAACTCAGTTGCAGACCTTATATAGTTAATAGTTGTATTGTAATATTATAATAAAAAGATAAAATGGTCTGTTTTGTATAGTATCATGTTCACTTCCAGCAATTTAACTTGCTAATGTAATGGTTTATTTTACGAATTGCTGTTTTTTTGGTACAAACTACCTTCAATCCATTCTTTTACTTGTTCTCTTGTTATATAACAACAGCTTGTGAGTTGTGTGTGGTTGATCATGATATTTATATTTATTGTGTTGATAAATCAATACAATGATTCTCAATTTGACCGTATTTGACAACTCATTGTTTCAATTTATTCTTGGCTATCTGGCACCTAATAACATTATTTTAAAGTAGTTCTCGTCAGCGCTTTATTTTGTGTTTAAGTTGGAAATGTTCAATTGTCGTCCCTGAAGAGAGGTTTACAATATGTCCTCCAAGACAATGGTCTTCCTCAATGAGGTAAGAAGGCATTTAAACACTTTTATAATTTTTATGTTTGAAGAATTCTCAATTCTGCTATCAATAATCAATTGTGAGGAAATCTGTTTTCCTCTAAAATGAAAGTTTTTCTGAACATTCGAAATTATAATCTGTAACATTATAGCTTTATAGGAATGCTATTCAAATACACGCATAGAAATTAGAATATCAAAATTTCTTAATCAAGAATTTTTAGAGCTTTGTGTTTAAAATTAGTGTTTGTTAATACGGAGACAGGTCGCAGCATAGTGTAGTCTGGAATCTGGATTATTAGATTAATAGTATTATCCAGTATCATAGTCACGGTCCCACTGAGTGTTGGGCGAGGCCGACGCGAAAACAGCTAGGTAGGCGGTACAAAGTTACAAAAAGTATGAAAATGGAACAGAGATGTTAACATTGCAATTTGCGCAGCTAGTTTATTTTAAAAGTTACTGCAAACGTTATGGGAAGGTATTTCTCGGATACCAAAGTGAACTACATTAGTTCCTAAATTTATCACTTTCAAATTAATGGCAAATAAATTAAATTAATGGAAAATAAATTAATTTAATGGCAAATAAATTAATTCAATGGCAAATAAATAAAATTAATGGCAAATAAATAAAATTAATGGCAAATTAGATCAATGGCAAATAAACACGTACAAATTTCCCGTCCAAATTTTGGGTACTCAAATTTATTGAGCCCATAGTTTTGGCACGCAAACTTTTGAGAACTAAGGTAGCTACTGTGTAGAAAACAGAAAGCAGCTCTGACATTATGAAAATATCCCTAGTATAGGTGATAGGTTTGCAGACATAGCTATAGGCTTGTTGCATCTAATCAGAAGAGAGCAGGAAATAATGTTTGTGCCGCTCTATAGCGCACATTTCAGTTTCCCAACCAAAACTAATAACATTGATAAATATCTAGATGGGCACTGGACATTGACGAGAGATACAATATCATATTGGTCTGTTTAATAATATTATTTCGTGTGCGACCGGGATCTGATTAAACTCTAGAGCTGAAACGTTCTCGGTGGCCCTGTTATAAATGCACTATTTTCACCTGTTCTGTTTTGTTGGTTGGGTTATATATAATGCAGGGTATTTTCCAATACCACAATGCCTGAATGCCCGCCTTTTCGAAAATGCTACTCAGAGTGGAATAATGAGAAACCTGTGGTAGCACGATATTAACTTATTATCGGGTACTTGGCAGCGCGTGATTCCAACACCACGAGCCACTCTGTCCGTCTAGGCTAGCTGTCTTACTTAACATTTAAGACTTAACTAATCGTGCTATAATTCTGTAGGTGGTATTCTTTACAATTGTTATAACTTTAATATAGTTATTCTAGAAACTTGTAGATTAATCTGCAGTGCATCAAATCTATTATCAACTATCCTGCTAACAAAGTAGTACCACTGATGCGACAACACAGTGATGTACTCTAGACTAACGTTCTGCAACCCTTGTTATTACCATTCACAATAATTGTAAGTCACAAGATTAACCAATAGGTGCGCAATATTCGAACCAGTGGCCAATCAGGAAGCAAGCTGAGCCCCGCAGACAATAGTACTGCAGAATCCATAATCACTAAATTTAGTCAGCTGTTTTTGCAGCCGCCCGGACAATATTTGCGTGGTACTTTTATTCCAATACTTGCACTTATAGACTTCGTCCTGGGAACAGAACTCTCTGGAACAAAACTTTATTTTTTCGACAAGTGCGCTGTCAGCTAAAATACACTGTACTACAGATTTACTAAATGACATTGTTACCTACACTTGTACTTAGTAGCCTCCCTCCAGATGTTTCTCACCAATCTCTGAAGCTCCTTGTAATTATTGTACATAATAACATACTACCTCTATCATAATACCTATAACATAACATATAATACCTATATTTAGTACCAATATAATAACCTCCATTTACACAGAGCATTTTAATCACCATTACATATCTGTCGGTGTGTTATAAGGCAGCAGCTGTAGTGTCTACCAGTGTGTTCCTTTGTAACCTGGTAACCTGGTAACCTGGTAACCTGGTAAACTGGTGTGTAGCTCAAGTGTTTCCGTTATTGCGCAGTGAGTTTCCCTCCCGCCACTAGACTTGAATTGTTACCTACTCTCTTCTCTGCCTCATCAAATATGTCTCTTCTCTTTTTAGATTTACCGTTACATTATTACTGATTACCCTCATATAATAATGTTTGTAATTGTATGTAAAGTTGAGGTAAGATGTACGTGGTATTGCTTAATAAAACTCAACTCGTGCTTGTTATCTTTATCGTTTGCCGGTCTGACTCCGAATCTTGATTGTTCCTTCGCTTCTTTTCATACGTTTTCTTTTCTGCGATTGTTGTAGTATCATAGTTTTATTGGTAACAGTCAGTCAATGACTCTTGTGAGAAATGTGCCTTGTTTTGAAGTGCTTGTAATGGCTACTACAGTGCCTCTTTTCAAAAGAAAATATGTAATAAGGAAACAACTGTAAATAATGACATTATAAAATATAACACAATTCCGGAAGCAATAATTGTAGTCTAAACGATAATTGCAGCCCAGGCCGGGTAACTTGAGATCCATTTAAAGTTCGTTGCCTTAAGTCTAGTTTAAACTATTATCCTCCCTCAGCTCTAGCGGTTTCAAGTTTATCAGTCATTTATCTCGTTACTCTCAATATTTGGAACGAATACAATAGAGAGCTTTCCGTCCTTCAATTATGTTGTTCATTGCCAAGTACCCATTGTATTTGTAGTTACATGACCGTGTTTGTTAGTATGTTCTGTGAGTTGAGACTCACACGATAGTTTCCTTACAGCTCCTACTGACTACTGTGTGTTGCTTGGTACTGACTACTGTGTGTTGTTTGGTTACTGGTTACTGGTTACTGGTTACTGGTTACTGGTTACTGGTTACTGGTTACTGGTTACTGGTTACTGGTTACTGGTTACTGGTTACTGGTTACTGGTTACTGGTTACTGGTTACTGGTTACTGGTTACTTGTAGTAGTAGTACTTGTTATTTATTTTTATAGCCTCACAAACTCTGTAGAACCAGACCCCTGTCAATTTGTCACTACTTTATTAATAATCACCTGATTACTGGTTGCAGACTGTCTACATGAACCAACTAGAAGAATATGAAGAGAGAGAGCTCCCTTTTAATAAGTCTAATCAGTTTGCCCACACCCTCTAGTTAATTTATTACTTCTCAGTGAAGTCAGAGAACACCGTCTTGATCACGTAAACAGCCTCGGCAACGTTGACATTTAACACACAAGCCGTCCGGGTACAAGAACATTATTATTATTTATTATAGTACCAAATATACAGAATATTAGTATATTATGATAATAGTAGAGGGACCCTCAATTTGAGCCAACTCCAATACCAGTGATGTCTTGTACATTAGAAATATGTTTGTTTGGCTAATTCGTTATAAATTATTGAGATATTAAATTAAGGAAAATAGTAGCTGTTTAGCAATATCTATGGTCTCTAATATACACCCTCTAAATATATATAATCTCTTATGCAAAGATTAAAGAAGGATTATATATATGATCTTTCGATGGAATCTAAGATATGTCGTTATAATTTTACGATCGCGCATAGTACAGTAAGCTTTTCTAGGATAATCTTGTTTCATTTGCCTTCTTCCAGTCGCAGAGAGACTCGCTAATTGGCTTGCAAGTGATGGAATACCTACTGTTTCACCTTTAATTAATATATTCGCATATATGATATATCTACCATAACTCTAGAATAATTGACACAGCTATATCGTTAGCTATTAGCGACACTATACGGCACGGCATATAATTACTATTTACTATAAATAGTAGTCGTTCCTTTCCGTGAGCATCTCCACAACACTCAGCATCAGAGCAGCACGTTAAGCAATTTATAAAACGGAAAGTTACAAATCAAAAACAGGTGCAATATATCCCTTTTTGTTCCCGAAGTTCTGGAATTGAAGACATCGGCGTAATCTTTTTTTAGAACGTAACGTGCTATTTGATTTGAGAGATTACTACTTACTTACTGCCGTCAACTTTAAATATCATTCCTATTAAATGAGACGAGTATGAATTATACTCGGATGTTGGAGGCCATTAGCTTAAGTTTTACCCTAGAGAAAGATTGATTGATTGTGCCACCTGGTTGAAACAGGTGCTGCCATGCTGAGTATGCACCTGACACGAGACACAAGACACGTGCCTGAGTATGCGTGTTGATACTAATATTATAAATCCCTATAACTTTTAGGAGCCGCAATAACACTTTTATTTTCGTCTGCATCCGTCGCTTTTCAGTTGATATATTATTTTATAATTGATCAAGGAATGGAAGAATTGTGTATTTCTGATTTGCAACCTTTTTTCCTGTATTATTAGATTGATTTTTCCTGCGGGCGTGAAACATTTTTGTCACAGACTTTGAAAAACGTAATCGCTCTTCGTAGTCTTACGATTCTTGAATTCAGGAAGAAGCTAAAATACTACCAGCCTGTAATTTGTCATAGCTGTTAATGGATTTTCTATTGTCTCTTGATACTGTATCCTTTGAAGAATATGAATTGCATGTTTTTTCTTCTGATGAACGAGAATGAAAGTTATTTCATATGTAGCTGTTAAAAGTGTTTAAGACTAAATGCCGATAAGCACCTTTTAAAGAGACTTCATGTACTTTATTTATAGTCTGTTTTGAGTAGAAGCCGTCAGTAGCCCCGAAATTCCTGTTAGGTTAATTTATCAGCATTGTGATAGGTTAATTTATCAGCATTGTGATAGGGCAGTTGATCTGATCGGCACCCACCCACTGATAACAGAATACGGCAATTCAATCTACGGTCACACCACTAGCGTCAGTGACGGGTTACATTTATCCATTTGTCAGTAACTCTGACATATACCGAATTTAGACTTGAACTATAGTTGCTAAGCTATAGTTGCGGGTGGGCGACAATTGACCCCCCGACAATTGACCCCCCGACAATTGACCCCCCGACAATTGACCCCCCGACAATTGACCCCCCGACAATATAATTGAATACAATTGACCCTGACCCTGACCCTGACCCTGACCCTGACCCTGACCCTGACCCTGACCCTGACCCTGACCCTGACCCTGACCCTGACCCTGACCCTGACCCTGACCCTGACCCTGACCCTGACCCTGACCCTGACCCTGACCCTGACCCTGACCCTGACCCTGACCCTGACCCTGACCCTGACCCTGACCCTGACCCTAACCCTAACCCTGACCCAGGATCCTGACCCTAACCCGATCAATTGACCCCAGTGTAATTACATGGGGGGTCAATTGTCGGGGGGGGGGGGGGGGGTCAATTGTCGTACTAAACCCTAGATTTCGCGACAATTGACCCCAGTGTAATTACATAGGGGTCAATTGTCGGGGGGTCAATTGTCGGGGGGTCAATTGTCGGGGGGTCAATTGTCGGGGGGTCAATTGTCGCGGTACCATAGTTGCTACTTGCTAAGCTATAGTTGCTAAGCTAAAGTTGCTTATGTTTCAATTTCTTCCTTTCCTCGAATTTAATTCCCAACGCTCTGTTAGGAAGCCTTATTTCATGACCCCAATGCTCTCTTTAATTTGCTATTTGCCGCAAACTTAAGCTCTGTTGTAAGTTTCTGAGATAATGATCTCTCTCTCACTAGGTAATCTGGTGAGTGGTGCACTGTTTGCGACTCAAGCCGTATATTTGCCCCCAGTATTCTGTAGTGGTCTGTAGCGAACACCACAGACTACCGAAACAAGCTAATTTACAACATTCCCTACTAACCACTTAACGCGAACTGTTTCCCACAGATGTGACATTAGGTGACCGTTCAAATCGCTTCTTAACTATGCGTTCAATCTATCAAATATCTTCTGAACTATGCGTTCAACCTATCAAATCTCGTCTTAACTATGCGTTCAACCTATCAAATCTCTTCTAGTTCTTATCTATGCGTTCAATTTATCAAATCGCTTCTTAACTATGCGTTCAACCTATCAAATCTCTTCTTAACTATGTGTCCAACCTATCAAATATCTTCTTAACTATGTGCTCAACCTATCAAATCTCTTCTTATCTATGCGTTCAATCTATCAAATCGCTTCTTAACTATGTGTTCAACCTATCAAATATCTTCTTAACTATGCGTTCAACCTATCAAATCTCGTCTTAACTATGCGTTCAACCTATCAAATATCGTCTTAACTATGTGCTCAACCTATCAAATCTCTTCTTAACTATGCGCTCAATCTATCAAATATCTTTTTTAACTATGCGCTCAATCTATCAAATCTCTTCTTATCTATGCGTTCAATCTATCAATTATCTTCTTAACTATGTGACATGCGTTCAATCTATCAAATCTCTTCTTAACTATACGTTCAATCTATCAAATATCTTCTTGACTATGCGCTCAACCTATCAAATCTCTTCTTAACTATGCGCTCAATCTATCAAATCTCTTCTTAGCTATGCGGTCAATCTATCAAATATCTTCTTAACTATGCGTTCAATCTATCAAATCTCTTCTTAACTATGCGTCCAACTTATCAAATATATTCTTAGCTAAGCGATATTTTTTGACCGTCATTTTCGTGAAACGGCATTCTCACCAGTCACCAAGAGAGATACTGCTTACATTTTTGATGAATTTGATTGTGTTAGCTTGATGCCTCATGTGTACGCCATATATCGTGAGTAAAACGTCTCGCTGATTGATTGGCATGGTCACGTGATACAATTCCTGGTGTGTGATTGGACCCCTCTCATTACAGCGATCTGCGGGAGTCTCTCCACACACACATTTCCAACACGCACTGTGATATTTATAACTTTATATACCATCTTCATCATCGGTTCGCTGTGAACATCTTGATCTATTAAACACGATATCATATAATCGGTGACAAATATTGAAAAGAATAGGATATTTTACACCGATCTCTGCTCGCCATCTGGCGTTAAAATACTGCAATAATAATACAATGTCATTAAATGTGTACTTGGTCAGTCTCATCCAACTCTCTCCACACGTCTTTTATATTGTATTGAACACCGGGCCGCGTTGAGAGATGGTGCAGTCCTTAGTTCATCTCGCCCTCTAATACTCCGGACAATGGCGATGCTGTTTTTTCTAGATTGCCTTCTCAGTTTGTGTAACTACTGACATTGTTGTTCTTAACGTGTTATTAGGTGACAATAGGTGTTTTCTAGCCGGTGACTAGGAGCTCATTACTCAGATGCATTTTTATTCTCCTTCGGGGTACAAAGTACGTTTCTTCTGTTTTATATATTTACTCTAATGGAAACAAAAATAATATTTCTGTCCTGATTCTAATCAATACGCTTTTAATCATAAAACTATCAAAACATTAATAACATTATTATCGTGATTAATAGTCGTCTATTTTCATCTAAGAATGAAATTTGATCCAAATTTTGGTTAATTGTTAATCAAGTTGATCAAAAAGGATGTCGCGAATAAAAAACACTTAAAGGACTCCAAAGTCCATAACTTGTTCTCAATAAGTTATTCTCCAAAAATCTGCTGTTAGATTCAATATCTGATAAAACAACTTAAAATAAATTCGTTTGCTTAAATTTCTGAAAATTTAAATCGCGGAGGACCAGGGGTGGGTGGAGACTGGAGGACCAGGGGTGGGTGCAGGGGTGGGTGTTATCAGTAGTCTTAGGTATTATGTGAACGATTCCTTACGATTTGTTAATTTCAGGTTATCCCTGCCTGGCGCACAGATGGAATCAAATCAAAATTTGAGGTAAGCTATTTTGAAAAGTTTTTTTCATAGTTGTGATTCAAAAATTCAGAAGTTAAAGAAAAACAAATTTTGAGGTTTGGTTCGTAATCGTATTATAACGAGATGCTTCAAGCAAACGTTGGTGCGCTTACCCAATAAGAAATTAGAATTTTCTGGTTTTTTATCAAACATGGTAAATGGTAATTGGTAAGTGGTTACCCAGATTTAACTATATGTATAATATTATGTGGACTTGTCAGGATCAATGTTAACTCTCAAACAGATTGTGTCACTCTGTAACATGTAACACTTCAGAACAGAGAAATCAAGCTGTTATACAGCCAGTACTTCTTCAAGCAGAAGATGGAAATGGTTGTCCTCCTTCTCATCGTCCTCTGTATCAACTCCCTCCTCTTCATAGTACTCTATTTCATTAACAAGAAGGACTGGACCCACCTCCTCATTCTGGTGGTGGTTGTGTTTATAGCTTGCATCATATTGCTAATAGAACTACTCAACTCCAGAACTAGGAGCACTAAACATTTGACTCTCATATCATTTATAATCTGGCTGCTGCAGTGTGTACTGTTGTTTTCACTAGCAGGGATCAGGCAGCAGACGTATAGAACTCCAAGTGACGACGTGGCCCTGGTGGTGTTCATTACCTTCGTTACGTACACCATGTTACCACTGCGACTAATTCACACTGTCATTCTGGGGGTCATCTTGGCCATTGCTCATGCGGCCACAGTTTACGGTCTGTCTGCAGCTAAAAATAAAACAGAGGAGGGCAATGTTGTGCGTCAGGTATGTTGGCTACTTTTACTTGACTTTTTATTTTTCATTAATTTTACAGGGCTGTTCTTGTACACTGATTTAATTATAACATGTCGCATGTTATAGAATGGAATAGATGCGATTTCATGATTAATAAACTAATCTTTATAACTATACCATGATTAATAAACTAATGTTTATAACTATACCACCGTCCCAAAACCTGGCATCTAAAAATTGAGCTTTTAGTTTTAGTGTAAATTTATTGAAGATTGGAGCTATTAGTAGAGTTTTGATATAGGTACGTTTGGTATAATCTACAGATTTGTGATGACTAATAGAAAGTAAGGACATGTTTAGTTAATGTAGCTCACCAGTCACTCTTTAACAGTTTTATTTTTGACGAAATTTAAATGGTTCTATTTTTATCGAAACTTAACATTACCAAATTTGGGTCTTTGAACGCATAACTGTGGCAGGCTTGCGAGTAACTTTAAACCGTTCTTATAGTGATTTTTGACCAAATAAGCATAATGAATAGCAGTTTATATTTCTCAGGCTCATATCTGGGGTTGATAGAGATAGTAAGGACTCTATTTCTAGGTGCTACGCTCCTTAGAAAATATTTATAATTTCCAACATATCCCAACACATCTCGATTCTTTAGAAGAATGGAGATAGAATTGAGGAGTGTGATTGCGGGTCGCGTAATTAATGAACACTGAATAGCGCTATGTAGTGATGGTATAGTAGCTTAGCTGTTTACCACCCATTAGGGTCATGTTTTATGAAACTACAGGGTGGGCCAAAAGTCAGTGTGCAAACGTTGGGTCTTATACCTCCGCCGTGTTTTATATTTGAGAGCTGTTGCTTTGCAGATGGCATACTGTACTTACTGGTTCGAGGATTCCGTCGTCAAAATTTGAAAATTCGAATATTTTAGACCACGCCCATTCAATATTAAAACACCTATATTGTTTTCTCTGAACATGCCTAATTTTTTTAGAGACTGTAGATTATCAAATGTTGCATATGATCTGAAAACATGAGGCAAAACGGATTAGAAATGACGAAGTTATCAAGCATTTTGTGTATCTTGTTAACAAAATTGACTGGGTGATTATGTGACACCGTGACACGACACCTTAATTGGGCACCCTTAACAATTCCCATAATGTTTAACGGGGTCGTTAACGGGGTCACCTTATCACGTGATTAGGTAAACCAATCACCTGATCACACGTAATGAATATACTCGTTATTCTTCAAATCTCGGTCATCTGAGAAGCTACAGTTCTAATTCTTTCAGGACAAACGTAATTCGAATGGCCAAACACAATTCAATAACATTTAGCTTGATCCGACTATCCAAACTATCAAATAAATGTGAAAATGAACATCCATTTGAAAAAAATGAACGCGAATATTTTTCGAGTTGACAATTCCTCGAACCAGTGGTGGTACTAAGTCATACCAGAAGGAAGTGTTTCAATTGGGCACTCAGTGACTGAGCTATTAAGGCCAACGTTTGCACACTGACTTTTGGCCCACCCTGTATGTCATATAATCATGTTTTTATCCCCCTCAGTTGTTGGCGAACATTCTAGTGTACATATGTAGCAATCTCTGCGGACTTTACCACCATCATCTAAGTGAGATTGCGCACAGACGTACTTTCCTAGAAACTAGGGGTTTCATCAAAAATCAGCTGGAACTCAGCCAACAGAAAGACCAACAGGTGCTGAACGTTTATCTTGATTAATCATATTTTACACTACAGCTTCTTTAATATAACAGCTGTTGGGCAAAGTGACAGGAGAGTCTTGTTTAATTCATCAGAAAATCTTCGTTTAATAAATTGTTCAAGTTACATACCTGGTACATACCAGTACATATCAGTACATACCAGTATCAAATAATAATCTTGTGGGCAAGTTGTTCATTATATAACGTCACTTGTCTTTATTGTAATAATAATGTGCCAGCTATTTTAGTGGCAATTAATGATTCATGGAACAATACTTAATGGCAAATTTTCAAAGAAAGGGCGATTATTACTGGAATTACTGGAATTACTGGAATGTAACACTGGTACTCGTCCAGGAGTCGTTGCTGAACTCTGTATTACCTGGTTACATAGCAGAAGAGATGCTGAAAGACATCCTGAAGGGTAATGGTATGAGACAACAACCCATGAACCTCCAGTTTCACAAGATTTACATCAAGAAACACGATGAAGTCAGGTATTTCACCTATACTAGCATTGCTGAGTAGTATGAGATATTGCCGGGAATTGGAAATTAAGGATTATTTTCCTCCCCAATTATTTGTTTCTTGCTTTAAATGTCAGCCGTTCTTATATTATTATATTATAGTGGTTCACGAATTAAGAAATTAATTAAAAATTAACGCATATCAAGAATATGACTACTTCACTGCTACAATCACGTGTCTAAATTTCAGTATTCTGTTTGCGGACATAGTGGGTTTCACCAAGATGGCTTCAGGTTGCACTGCTCAGGAGCTTGTTAAAATACTGAACACTCTTTTTGGACGATTTGATGATCTAGCTAAGGTAATTTTGTCCCAAAAACTTTTCATAGTTTATTTAACTCCTAAAATGATTTAACGTCTTAGTTTTTATAATCATATGGGAAGTGGGCAACATCGTTAATTCTTTAAAGTTCAGTAGAAACGACCTATTTAGATAAAACTGAGACTGATATATTTGTGGTCTGTTGGTAACCCAGCATATTAACCTGCAGAAGAATAAGTGTATGAGGATTAAGATACTGGGCGACTGTTACTACTGTGTATGTGGTGTTCCCAACCCCTCTCCTGATCACGCCATATGCTCTGTTCTCATGGCCTTCGATATGATCACTTGCATCAAGTTAGTCATTATAGTGTTCTTATTTAACACGGTCACTTACCTCTATAATAATGATTGTTCAGGTTAGTTGGTAATGCTTATGAGAATTAATTTGATTTTCTAATATCCAATGATTGCAAACCGTCCTGTGACAGAGAGGTACGAGACAACACACGAGTAGAGGTGAACATGAGAGTGGGAATTAATACTGGGGGAGTGTTGGGTGGGGTACTGGGTCACAGAAAGTGGCAGTTTGATGTTTGGAGCGACAGTGTTACTATTGCTAACCATATGGAGAGCGGTGGGCTATCTGGGTCAGTTTACTTACTTTCTCATCCTTGCTTATTTTATTTTATTGATATTAATAAATGTGATTTCTTGAAGGCGGGGAGCTCACTTTCTCCTTATTATAAGTTTTCACCATTGTAATGTGTAGAAATTAAGAACATGAAAGAAACTCGTTTGTCAATCCCTAATCACTATCCAGTATCCAATGACGGTGATTAGAAAGTTAATTAAATCTCCTCCTCCCTTAGTCGAGTACACATCTCGGCGTCTACTCGAGCATGTCTGCCCTCTGATATCCAGTGTGAGCCGGGGCACGGCGAGGACAGAGACAAGTACCTGAAAGAAAAACAGGTCACTACATACCTGGTCCTTAACCCTGAATCTTGTGCTGAGCAGGCCGCCGTAAGTTATCATTAGCTGCATTTTAAACATATTTTTATTAGTAATTTATTGTCAAGGTTACCAAAACACGCTCAGTAAATAAAATACTTTGGTTTTTTATTCTAAAATGATATGAATATCACACAACTTAATCAACATGGGTCAGTCAATAAAATCTAAACTAAATACTAAATACTTAAAATACTTGAGTGGTGATACTTGGTCATGTGAAGGTCCATGTAGACGTTATTCCCGTTGTCTGGAGGTAGAGCAGTATGTGCTGCTAAAAGGTGGAGCAATATTTACTTTTAGTGACTTAATTTTTTAGATAATATGAGTTTATAGAATTTACATTTAAATTTATAGTGGTGAGAATTATATGGTGGTTATCGCATAGTTACTGGACCATTAAGGTGTTTCTAACACAGTATCGTATTAAAATTGTAGGCTTTATTCTAAATTGGCTAATTGGCTTGAGTGTAGGCTCTTTATTAGCGGTGCATTCTACAGAATTTCTGCTCCAATCGTTCTACCTCCAATAAACAGCTATATATTATGTAGCTTATAAAGTATAAACAACTGTCAGCTGTAAACATTTTAACATTAACATCAAAATGTATAGATATATTTAATGTGCCCCTGATTGGTTAAGCTTGTCTAATGTTTTGAAATAAACTACATTTACGTTTGCTTACTCTGGCTGGATATATTGGGCTGAATTCAAGTTGTAAAGAAGTTGGTTCCGGTATATTAATGTATACATTTATTGGCCAGAGCATTGTATTCATTATTCAAGGATATGTCCAAATTCGTTGTATAAAACATAATGTATCTCTTAACAATGTATTAAATCACTGCAGCAAGGCGATATCTCTAACAATTAGTATTACTCTGTGTTTCATTTTGATATAACTACGATGGGTAACATTTCTCCTATGATCTAAAGCTTAAATTATCATACAGTCTACCGTGAGTAAAACTCACTGCAAGTATTTTGAGTCAATTAATCGCCAATCAATGAAATCAAAGTTAAGCTCCTTGCAAAAACTATGTAACTGTCAAACACCATCACAGCCAAGTTGTTAAATATATCCGATACCGATACTCTACAGCTTCAGCATCTTACATGCCTCTTAGTCTAACAGACTATCAGACCGGGTAGGATGATTGTTATTTTATTCCAACAATTTCTAATAATTATCCGAGCCTTAGAATTTTTTGAATCTATGAATTAGATTTGATTAAATGTTCACTATCAATTCATATAATGTCTGATGGTTTTAATGACGTGATTTATCGATCAATCTTTCTTGCCATATTGGATATTCATTTGACAGCTTCAAAGGAGATATCTTGGCTGTGAACCATATTGTTTGTCGAGAAAGTGACACAAAAAATGTGTTAATTGTTTCCTAAACTAGGACAAGGAAATGTTCACGTAAAAATGCTAAGTTTTAAACTGAAATTAGATTTTAATCTTGGTGGGGAGATAAAGCGATCAGCTTCCAGAATCGACAATTATTGATAAATCAAATTCCAGAAACTCTGTCACTTGTCAAAATAAATATAGTTCACCTCCCCGCCAGAATCCAGTTTAGTTAATTCTGCAATTAACAATTTGGTTGAGACATCCCGGCATAGTATGCCGGGCATACTTTATAGCAATGTTTTGATCTGTTATCAGATGACAGCATAGAGTCCGAAACATGATCTTTCAAGAATTCAGAATACAACAAAACATATTATCATATAATATCATGACGCAGTGAAACTATCGGACTACGATGTATATTGACTCGGTTACATCGTTTCCTGTTACCTTCTCGGCTCCCTGTTAATCGTTTTAAAAAGACGAGCTTTGTTCAAATTTAAAGTTTTAAAATATACATTATTTATTTATTTGCAATTTGGATTGACTAAAGAATCACTGAGAAAGTATTTGACAATGTCCCCTTAGAAAGTACTATCAAAACAGCTGCCAATTACTATGATGTTGAACCAATCACCAGTCCCTAACTGTATTATAATCACACAGCGTGCAAATATGTCATAAAAAGAGGGAATAACAAAATATGGATTCGCTCACTGTTTTGTATTCATTATAAAGTTCATCGTTTGAGGTTTCTGAATTTGGAGAATTCTTTGGAGCACAGGAAGTAAAGCAGGAAGTAGAGCTCGTTTCATCAAAAGAGTTCACTTCCGCGCCGTTAGCATACTTATATTAAAAAGCAGTTGATGGGGGAAGTAATCATTTTAAAGCAGTTATTTTTCTTTATGGTGATTTGCATTCCAGGATCTTTCTAGACAGAAAGTGAGAAAGAGTTAAAGACAAAATTAACCAATAATTACTAATAAGAGTATATAATAAAAAATCGAATCATTATTGAGATACCTTTCGTGCTAAAATAATATTGTTTGCGAAAGAGTTATTAAAATTACAGTGTAATAAATAAAATCTATTGTCTATAATATGCATCGAAAATAAAAACATAACCCAAAAAGGGTATATTCAAGCAAATATTTAAGCCTGACCTTATATGGTAAAAGATAACGTTATGAACTTTCGATCTAATTAGCAAAAACACACTGCTCATGCTATACATTATGTCACTCTTCCAATACCTTTGAAAGCTTCAATAAGAACTTATTTAAGAAATAATTGAGGCAGTTCAATAAATCAATCCTAAAAGATGTCCAGCTATAACAATATTAGTGATATAGTTGTGATATAATTGTGATGCTCCAGAATAGTCATTCACAGTGTACTTGTCCAACCAGTCCTCATCCCATGTTTTGAGGTATTTCCTGAGTGCCTCCTCCTTAGTGCCTGGCTGGACACACACCTCAGCTCCACAACCATAGTTGCAGAAGTTGGTGGTATTCGTCTGTGTCTCGTCACACTTCCCTAGTGCAGGTCCTTGACAGGCTAGAGTGTAGGGGACGTAGGGTCGGGTGTGGTAGTGATAAACCACCTCGTCTGAGTCATCACTAACCGGACCAAAGTGACCACCACACTCGTCCACAACAGGTGCCTTGCCTCCAACATCCTGGAATGTGTAAATACCAAACCCGTCCAGTGCCCAGCCGGTTAAACGGCCGTGTTTGTGGGGGGTTGCACCCCTGGAGATCCCTTTGTGATCCTCTGTGAAGGCATTCAGACAGTCCGGTGCCTTGTGGAAGTGATAGATTGGAGTGGAACCAGGTGGTGCCCCATCTGGCATGTTGCTCATGTCCAACTGACTAAGCGGTGGAGTAACGTGCCCACCACAGATTAACTGGAACTTTGCTTCGTCGATACTGATGCCCCCAAAAGTGGCAGATCCTCTGATACCGATGCCATTAGTAGCCACGCCCAGTACAGCTCCATCTGACTTAGCTGCTCCAACAGTTTCAGCATCATACATGTCTCTTGGTCTATCAGAGCGGGTAGGGTTGCCTTTCAGAGGTATTTTGTACCAAGCTTCACTAGGGACCCACACATCACCATAATCTGTAGAGCCTGGCCCGTTATCACCTCCACACTTGAAGATGTCCTCTGGGAAATAGCATCGCTCCAATTCTATTTCCTCTGGGGTGCAGTACCCGTTTCCTAGTCCCAAAGGACAGTAGGGGTTGTAGTAGAAATCAGGGACAGAATTCGAGTGAATGTACCTGCAGAATCAGTATTCAGTGATGATTAAGTAATTGATAACAGATGATCAAATGATCCAAAAATTTTGAAATACAGGAAATTTTTTCCACAATTAACGTGCAGTTGTTACAGAGAAAGAGAATTTTATCCAAACTACCTGAATTCTTTATCTGTATCCATCTCCATGCAACTCCCCCAGTTGTTTGTCTTCCCAGCCTCAGTCCAAGTAACAGTCATACATTCAGCCGCTAAATCAGGGAACTCTGTCTTGTCTAAAGCTCTCTTTTGTCTGTTAAGTGGGGTGATGTTAGCGTATTCATTACACATATGGGGTGTGTCCCGTACAGCATGGTGGCAACGCTGGAAATGAATCTCTTCCACTGAGGAGCGCGCGTGTCTCCCCCCATACACTGGAACTAGCAGTACCACCTGGGAAAAGTGCCAGGAGGTGACCGGGATTGGCAATTTTGAGCTATCCCGGTCCCGGTCCTGGTCCCGGTCAACCGGGTCAAGTCACATTTTTCATCCCGGTCGCGGTCCCGGTCAAATGCTGATTTATGATCCCGGTCCCGGTTAATTCAGGATTCTTGGTCCCGGTCCCAGTCCCGGTCAATCACTCAAATTTGCCGGGATTTTGACCGGGATCTTTTACATAATTTCATTCACTGTGATTTTAAGTTTTTACTTTCATTCATTGTGAATTTCATCTTTAAACAACCTCTGAGCCAAATAAAACAATGTTTAAAATTAATATCGTTACATAACTCATAAGTGCAAACTAACATCAAGTTTTCAACTCGGGCTACGCCCAATTGTAAATTGGAATTGGAGAATGAAACTGTTGAATAATTTGAGGGATTATTGATTGAGGAATGAGGAATGAGGGTGAACTTGAGTAATCAGTACATGAACATTATTGGTGTAGTACATTAGGCCCATGCCCCATATTGACGGGTATTTTCTAGTTTTTCTAATTTAATATTCTAGTTATTACTTATTCAAATTGTTCAATTATAATGTAAATGAAAGTTGCAGCTTTCAATATGAGAATACCAGTTTTGGTCCCGGTCATCCCGGTCATCCCGGTCAAATCCCGGTCATCCCGGTCAAATCCCGGTCATCCCGGTCATCCCGGTAAAATTGGATTGTTGGTCCCGGTCCCGTTCCCAGTAAGATAGAAATCCCAGAAATTATTGGTCCCGGTCCCAGTCCCGGTCACGGTAAATTGATAATCTCAGTCCCGGTCCCGGTCCCGGTCAAGTCACATTTTGTATCCCGGTCCCGGTCCCGGTCCTGGTCCCGGTCAGGCCTAAAATCATGTCCCGGTCGCCTCCTGAAAAGTGCAATATCGATAATATGATAAATGAGACTATTTGCACGTAAGGAGTATGGTGGATGTGAGGAACCACATTTGCTAAAATTCAATTCTCCGCAGCCTACATCCTAATCCGGAAGGAGTGTGATATCATGTAAATTTATCCAAAACAATATTGCATTTCTTGAGAGTATACCTAACATCTAGAAGTAAACATCCGTATATTTACCAGATACAATGAAATCATCGTCAAGACTCCACCCAATCTTCAAATCTGCGTTTCCAAACTTATCGAATGTTTTGTTGGTTTATTTTAAATTAATTTTATTCTCTATAATGTAAGATTCTAAAGGTAAATAATAAAGAACAAACAATCTATTTTGCCTAAAGCTATCGATTAGTCAGCATTGTATTTCGGACGAAAATGAAACTGAAAATGGTAAAAGAGCTGAGTACACTGTCCTGATTTTCAACACTAAGAGGTAATTGCGGGGGGGGGGGGGGGGGGGGGGCAATCCCGTCATTTGTCTACTAAAGATCCCCCAATTTAACTTAATCGTGGTAATTGCACGAGGTATTGGAAGATGGACACGCAGTTCCAAATAAATGTCGGTAAACCTATAAGTCCATAATGCAATCTGATGCCGGAAAAGAGTGCATGTTTACCGTCTCAGAAAGTTTCTCAGAAATGTGTCTCCTTTTAAAAAGCTGGCAACAAACCCACGACTACGACTATCATGATAAACTATGAAACCCGCTGAGTTACAATACATGATTATTGCAGATGTAGTATAGATATAACACGGTTTTAGAGTATAATTGTAAATGTAACATCCAGCCTTGTGCCTACCTTCTCGTCAGGGTAGGGTACAATCTGTACATACTAAGTTTAAGGAGCAGTAAGTTTTCATAATGCAGAGTCCTGGACTCCAGGGTAAGATTATACTCCGTCATCTTACCCAGAGTTTCGTTACACTTCTTTAAATATGTTTCGACATTCTTCTAAATCTAATAGAATTATGGTTATATGGTTATAGGATGACATTTTTACGATGGAGCGAAGGTTGCCATGACTCAAATCACGTGATATTAAAGGTTTTATGTATTTCGACATTCTTCTTAATTACATTCTTAACCCAATTAAAGGTACTGTCTGGATTAATGATAAGATTGTATTAATATATTTCTAAGTTCTAAAATTCCAAGAAATAAAAAGTCTGGCGATAGGATTGGAAACAAAATGGAGTCCATAAATCCTACGAATAACGCTATTAAATTAAAACTATTAGCTCTAAAAACCTATAGGAATCGAGGTAAATGAAAATTATAGTTTTTGAAACTGACTAAACATAACTACCAATATAAAGTAACGAGTCCTTGTAATCTCTTAGATATGTTTATTGTTTATTTATATCAACTTTTTTAATTGTGGTATATTTTGAAACCGCGTTAGGTTACAAATCATAAGGTCAATTAAAGTCAAATATGATCTGTCTTATCAACTATCAAGTAAGGTTGTATATCCCCGTACCGTACAACGTACATATGTAAATTGTAACCACGTACATGATACACACATAAACTTATCGCTAAACACAGTTAAAGTGGTGATAAGATAGCAAAATTAAGCATGCAATTAGTGCTGAACCGAACTGCTCGTTCACCGAAGAACGGGGACACAGCTAGTGATAGACTTTTTTTCTAGATCAATAAATAAAAATCAATTTTAATCATAGATTATAAGATCAGGTAATCACACATCCCAAATTGTGCATAGCACAGCCTGTTATTCCTAATATGGGCATAATTTAAGTATCAGTTGGTGGGAAAGGTTACTCATTTTAGCAGAATTCAGCTAAATCAGGATTATTGGTATTAACGTTGTTGTGCTGTAGATACCATGTCGACACTTTAAATGGCAAACTCAGAGTTACTGTAAAACCCAAAACAGGACAACTTTTACCTTTCCACTACTCTAACTGTAAAGCCTAATCCTAATACAATGCACTATTGGTCTACAAGTACATTAATTGCATCTTAAACCTCTTAATCAAAGCACACCCAAATTATTCCATATTAGGCCTGGGTGGGGCAGTTTGTGTAAAATTATTGTAAAAATTAAGTATTTGCTGCTATTTAATTATTTCTTTACTTTTTGCTTCACGTTCTCAACAAGTCTCATCTCTAAATATTAATATATCTTGGCAGATCGATACAGCACTGAAACTTGTAAATTTAATATAACTGTCAAGTGTATTAGTATCGATCATGTGTACAAGCAGATATTTGAATGCACTCAATTTCGACCCCCAAGTGGTGTCAAAATCACGAAATAAATAATTATTGTAGTCTCTAAGAGGAAAACAACTATAAAGCTGTTGAGATGGGCGTTATTCCGATTAAAGGTATAAGTTTAAGATAATCAACCGGAAATGATTGCGGAGTGAGCGAAATCAGTCCTCAACTGAAGACACGCTAGAAGGACTCTCAAATTAAAATAGGAGACTATCTAATTGGTATAAGCAAATCATATACTCTCATATAAATCAAGAGGCTTGCATATAATGAACATATTGACACGGGTGCAGAGTTGAGTCTGTACGGAAACTAGTAGTTTCAGATCCTTGTTTAACTTGCCGTACAGCAAGGTCATCCACTACTTTAGCCCGGCGAGGCACATAACTCCCTCTACAACTCCATATCAAATGTTTCATATATACTAGCCAAGTTCACAAGATATATCCTTGTGTTTGAGAAGAGCTCGTTAGAACTGCTTCCTTTCCCTTCAGTATCCCACAGTCTCTGATATATTCGCCTTTCAAAATCTACTACAGATTTTTTTCTCAACTCCAAGATCAGAAACCTGGACACTGACAAAGGCTCAAGAGAAAAGTTTAGACGGGACATACACAAAGATGCTGCGTATGGTGCTGGGTATCTCATGGAAGGACAAGGTCAGCAATATTACTTTGTATGGTAGCCTACCAAGGCTGTCAAACAAGTTAAGAAGCAGGAGATTAAAAATGGCTGGACACTGCATCAAACATCCTGAGCTACTTGTCAGTGATTTAGTCTTATGGGAACCTATGCATGGTAGAGCACAGCAAGACCGACCAAGACTAAGCTACTTGTGTATGTTACTGAAGGAAGTTGGGACAAACTCTAAAGAGGAACTGCGAACCCTGATGCGGGACAGGGATATATGGAGGGGCCGGGGTTATCTGGCGTAGATCGGACTTAGTTCCGACATAGTAGTAGTAGTAGTACATATGTTTAGTAACCACATGATTAGTAACCACATGATTAGTAACCACATGATTAGTAACCACATTTTGTCGTACTAAGGAAAGAAAGTTCAGTCAGATAGTTATGCAATAATGCACGAATATCAGAAGACTAGTGACGTCAATAATGTGACCTTGTTAAATGGAAGGTTCATCTCTATAGATATCTAACAGTGGGTTTTCATTTAATCGATATTTTCCATGGAAAGCTGAGCCTTCAAGCAAGAAAGCTCACAAGCCAAAAAATGCAGACTCTGACTCCAAATTTAAATGAGGGAACCAAGTTGATCAATGAGCAGTTCGGCAAAATAAAGACAACTCATGATTAATTAAATATGCCATAAATGAAATATTAATCTAGCGGTGCTATTATTAATATTTATTTGGTGCATATTAGCTGCTAGGCAGTAAAAATATTCTGTTATCGCATCACTTATTACTGTATTTCCTAAATTAACCTAAACCTTCAGGCTCTACAAAAATACCGGAAGCAGATAGTTGAAGAGGAAGAGAAAGAGGAAGTAGAGGAAGAGGTTGAGGAAGTGAACGGGAACTTGAACAATTCCGAACAACATGAACAGAACAACAAGGGTCACACCAACGGGGCTCTTGTTAAAGGGAATAAGACCATGTTCACCAGTAAAGAAGTTCTCACTAATGGGTTAGAAGTTATTTCAAGCCATCATTATTTTTTAATTGTTGTCACGCTATCAAACCGGAAAGGTTGTCTTTGATAGGTAAGATAACTAATGATTATGAACCGCTCCAATTTTAAAATCCGTTGATCTGATAATTTAAGCCGTTAGTTTATAAACTTACTTCATGAGAATAATTTGCGTTAATCATGTTTGAGTTCTGCATAACTCTTGTTATTATTAAACAATTCTCAAACCGGTTTATGATTATACCTTATGGGTCCTATGTTTGCCATACTTGTCTCAAGTTAAAATTCCTTGAAAAAGAATAGCAGAATACCTGAAAAACTTTGGACCGACCAAATTTGTAGCAGTTATTGTTAGGGTTATATGTAAAATAAACTTGCCATATTGTCGCTTTAATCAAGAGTTTAAATTCCCAATTAGTCAGACTGAGCAGGTTGAGCTGTAGTAATACACAGTACTGAGGTGTTAAAACATTTTCATTACTATCTTCAGTAACATCCTCAAATTATTTGTTATATAGTAGTGTTGAAAGTATTAAAATTGTCGCTTTAATATATTATGTACATATTGCATATTATATATTTATATTATTGGGCAGATGAAGTAAACTCTAAGAGTCACCTTTAGTTTTTATGACGAACTAAAGTGACATCATTGAATAATAATTAATGAACTTATTTTAAGTAACAATTAATCAATTGATAAGAATTACATAATAATAACTAAAATACCAGGAACAGCGGCTCAACCGACCCTGAGGATGAGATGACAGTACACCAATACGTTGGGAAGTGGGAGAGTGTGACCCCCTTTGCAGCTAACCAGAGCACAACTAAAACCAATGATAAGAATACTGCTGGTCAGACAGGCATGGTCATGTTGCAGGTACAACATAGTTTCTTGGATACGAGTTGCTTGACTTGTTTTTTCTTGAAGTCAAATTGGTGATAAACTAGAATCTCATATTATACGAGTCAAGGGATTTAACTATAGCTATGGTTAGAGGATCAGTCTTCTGATTGGTGCTTGCTTACCTTGTTATGATTGGTCTGTTCTCCAGGTTGGACTGTTTCCTATGCACGCCAGTATAGCAGGACGGAAGGGTCGGAACCAGGTAATCAACCACCAGCAGAACCTGGACCAAGAAGTAAACGAACACATGAGAAAACAAGTAGAGGACGGTAGAAGGAAGAGGAAGTGGGAGAAATCAGAACATATCCACCGACTTACTCTTAGGTAGCGGCATTATTAGAGTGTTGCGAAATATTTAGGGTTTTTTGCGATTTAAATAAATGTGAATTTAACTTCAGGGAAAGTTAGAAAGTAACTCAAAATATTGTGCCATTTCAACCCGGGACCATCTTTGCCAGATTCAAAAAAGAAGAAATGGAGACAGATTTCCAGCGACTTCCCGACAACATGTTCAAATACTACCTAGCTTGTGCATTTCTCGTCTTCCTATTTATTGGCTTTATCCAGCTAGCCATTCTCCCGATCAACCTATACACTGCTGTCGTCTTCATTGTAACTCTAGTCGTACTGTCTGTCACAGTTATAGTCGCTATGGCAACACCAAAGTTCTGCGAATGTTTGAAGCAGTTTAGTAGCATTATAACTGAGAACCACCGAATAAGGATCGCACTAGCAGTCTCAACAACTCTCCTCGTCTATTTCGTCGCTTTTATTCAAATCGTTAGTTTTTTCTAATCATTTTGTTATGATTTTTGACATGTTTCAATTTTCTTATGTACTTGTAAAAAGTAAAGGACTGTTTCGCATCAGTTAATGACAAATCTGAACACCTGTTTTACTGAAATGTGCTAAAATGTCGATGTCTAAAATACCAAAACTATTTAAACATAGCAGAAACTGAATTCAATAATTCTCAGGCTGGATGTAAACCGTGTGACAAAACAGCCTCGAACAGTAAAGAGGCAGATCCTTGTAGAGACCCCTCACAATATTGTATCTATCCCATGGTAATTGTTTGATCATTTTCATTAGTCTGTCTTTAAATTCCTGTAATTTCATTTATCTTGAGAAATATCTATGAAATTCTTAAATCAGGTTCGCAGTTGTCATCGTTTCTCTCCTATCTATTATTGAAGTAAAAAATAAACAGAATATTTTCAGTATTTCTACATCAGTGGAATGTTGGCAATGCTGTGCAGCGCAGTATTCTTAAAGCTGGACTACATTATAAAGGCGGTGCTGATGGTGGTGGCTGTTCTTTCCTATAATCTTACTATGCATTATCCAAGAGTAGAAATCTTCGACTCTTACGACAAAACAATTATGTCGGAAAATGTATCCTACATGGTCACTGAGTAAGTCAAAATCAAGCACCTTTCAATTTCCTTAGTTTAATAAAAAATTCTTTGAAATTTTAAATGGTTGTTAGCAGAATGATACTTTATGTCATTTTATTTTCAGTGAAAAGTTTAACGAGGATATAAAGTACATGCTACTGTTGAAGGAGTATGGAACAGTGTATCTTATAATGCTTGGGATTGCATTTATTATCTTAGGTGAGTTACTTATACTGGTGTCGTTAGTTGGGTTCTAGGAATTTATACTTTCATTAATATAAAACTTCTTGTATTTGATGCGTACATATTTAATAGTGATGTTCCCGTAGCATTATATCATAAGATGCATAAATGCTGGCCACTAATCTGGCGACTAATAAATAAATTCAGAAGTGAGACATGATGTGGAGGTATTAAAACGTCCCTGGGGTCTTTTCTGAGACCCCGGGGAGGCTCTCTTGCGTTTGTGTGACTAATAAATAGATATTACTACGCTCTATAACTTAAACTTAATTAAAACTGACCAAGGCTCACTGAGTAAATAGTTTTCGAGAGTTAGCAATAACCCCACTATGAGTGCTTATACACATCACTAGAAATAAAGTGAGATATCAAGCTTACCACCCTGACGATTTTATAAACTATTCATTAATTAGGCACTGCATAGCAGTTCATTTCAGAGATTACAGGATGCTGGAACTATAACTTGTTAGCCTCTTATCGCGCAAGATCAATCAGCTCCCGACCAACAATTTCATATTACACCTCTGAATGAGGATGTAACTTTGCTTAATTGTAAAAGTGAGATAACGTCATGTTTGATTTGAACCTTTGATTTACTTCTAGGTCACGAAGTTGAAAGAACAGATCGAACTGACTTTCTACAAAGAAGCCATGCAGCTCAGAAAAAAGATCAAATGGAGGACTTCAAAACGAACAATGGAATTCTTTTAAGAAATTTGCTACCTGGACACGTTGCTGAACACTTTATGGGTAGTCATAAAATTGTAAGTGGTCGACTTGGTGTGAACAAATAGTAATTTAAAAGTAAACAGATCGTAATCGGAACGTGAACCGACCTCTTGGTTGTGTAATTTCAGTAATGTCGTTTTTGGAAGGCGCAATGCAACAGTTATTATCATGCTCGCGCAAAGAGGCGCGCATTTCAAAATATATTCCTGCGCGTATGTCCTTTTTGTGATAGGGAATGAAGACCTGTTTATCGTTTGTCAAAAACCCATCGATCACATAAGAAGTTTCATTAATCAATAATTCTGCATAGAAAACAATAATTCACCGGTGGGATAGAAAGTGTAGTCTAATCAGGAACCAGCAATCTCTTCACGTGACCATCCTATCGCAAATAGCATCCAAGTTTTGGCTCCCATACATGAAGATAAGGTCCTTTTAATATTAATTTACGCCATGAATGACACTTCACATTTCAGGGTTATTACTATGACGACTACTCAAGTGTTGGTGTAATGTTCGCCTCTATTCCTAACTTTTTCGCCGAGTTTTACGCTGAAAATGACGTAAATAACAATGGTCTAGAGTGCATGAGGGTCTTAAATGAAATAATAGCAGATTTTGATGACCTCTTAGAGAAACCCAGATTTAATTGCAGTAAGTATTTTTTCTCTAAATTTTATGATACCCGTACTAATCATTTCTGCAAGATATTTTTCATTGCCGTATGGTTGACATTGCTTCCAATAAATATGAAACTATCTAATTAATCTTACAGTTGAGAAGATTAAAACTATCGGAGCTACCTACATGGTAGCCGCTGGTCTCACTCCTAAAGCAGTCTATGACGGAACTGATACGGATCTCGACGTGTATTTGTGTCACACATGCGAGTTTGCCTTCGCAATGCAGGACTGCATCAAGAGAATCAACAAGCACTCCTTTAATAATTTCCAATTAAGAATAGGTATGTTGATAAGTCATAATTAACGATTATTTAAAGATTGCTTGAGTGTTTTTCCGTGGCCAAAATTTAAAAGATCTGATCCTTATGCTTATCCCATCGGCTCTGTCGGCTCAAACGGTGCCATATCTTGCTTATTGACAAATGTTTTAACTTTCTGAATTAAATTTGTAAATTCAACAATCTTTGAAAATTTGTTGGTGGGTGAATTATGATTTACTGATATCACATTCATCTATTGATTACAAGTTGGTTTATTTTCTCTTGCTGCTACTAGGTATTAATCATGGGTCACTGGTGGCTGGGGTGATCGGGGCCACGAAGCCGCAGTACGATATTTGGGGAAATACTGTTAATGTTTCTTCTCGTATGGAGAGCACGGGCAAAGTCGGCAAAGTTCAGGTAAGAATTAGTTTTTAAAAGTCACGGTTTAGGAATTTAGGAATTTGGAATGCAGAGAGGCTAAAACAGCTGTTTAAATGTGTTCTCAGAATCATAATTATCAGTCTTTTTTCTTATTACTAATCGCTATTTTTGCAGATTACAGAGGAGAGTTGCTTGTTACTTGAGCCATACGGGTTCAGATTCGAGGAACCTCATTTTGTAGAAGTTAAGGGGAAAGGGACAATGAAGGCCCGATTTTTAATTGACAGAAAAATTGTATCTACTTGATCTATTTTTTTCAGATATTTTAGTGTATTTTCGTTATTTGTATATTTAAATAAGTTATGACTGAGTTACATTTGCGGTTAATTTGATTTCATTTATTGTAAAATACAATATCAATCATTCAGATTTCAGCTCGATTCACATTAGGAGGGATTTCTACTTTCAATAACGATTTAAGCTAATTTTGACCCTTAAATTACCTTTCTAATAACTTTGATGATTTTTATGATGAAATATTGTTTTGACTTAAATTCCCCATGATATTCTTGTTTAAACTTCAAGTTCTTGTATCAGTTGAGGGTTTTATTATTGACCAATAGTAGGGCAGTAAAGCATGATTTCATTCAATTATTTCAATTCAAACAATTTTTAATTCATTTAAAAAATATTATTACGATTAATTCAATGCTTTCAATATTTGTAATTTAAATTTTGGTTTAAGAGCCACCACCAGAGTAAAAGTATTTTTTAAACAAATTATGCGATTCACAAAACAGATTGCGAGGAAAACATCAAACATGAGGTTTTTTATTGGAGCCATGAATCGAATAAGTAGTCAGAAGTATTGCAAATTTGACTGAAATTCCTCCAGAATTTGAAATGTCAGAAGAAGGCTAATGACTCGTTTAGTCGTATTCAAAAATTGTTGCAATCTAAGATTTCCCCTAAATTTTGTATTAAATATTATAGGCAACTGATATGATTTTACCGAGCCGCAATCTTCCAATTAGAATTCTTAAATTTTTGTCTGTTCTCGATCAGAACCCCAAATACAACCATTCATATTTTCTACAAATTCATGCGAAAAAGTATATGAAAAAAGTTATGGAAGAGGGACAGAATAAGCGATTATGAAAATTGCGAAAATTTGCAGTGAAATGTACAATGTACTAATGTGCACCTCTATTGTATATGGTGGCTTTGTTTGGTTTTAATAGTGCAGCAACTTACCTAAGAACGTCACATATTTATTTTTTATTTGAAATAATGTGTGTATTTGTACAACAGTAAAGATATGATCATTGTAAGTACGAAACAATATTCATTTTTTGTTTAAACAGATGAAACCAAGACTTTTCACTTGTCCTATTGTGCTAACGAATTTGTTTAATTAGAAATCGACAGAGTAGTCTCTTATATTGAGAACTCATTTTTACATAATATGAAACGTTTTGTAAATTCAATTCAAATCCATGACAAATGTAAAACCGACAAAAAATATAATTGATCAATTTAAAAAAGTATACTCTGTTAACTTTAAGCAGAATAAACGGTTTACAATCTGAATTCTTTCAAATAGAAAAGGGTATTGCTGTGAGTGTGAATACTGAACAATATATAACAAGGTTAATATCTGCTATCCCTGGTTTCAGCTGCTGTTTTACTTTCAACTGACAATGTTCAGAAAACGTAACTACGGAGCGGGTAGTTCATCATCTACTTTTAAGGATCTCAGTACTCACATCTGAGCAGCTAGGAGATTTGAACATTGTCATAGTCTATTATTATACTAGTAGCTTCACTGTCGCCCTCAGTCCCAGATTGTCCCTCCTGGTCTTGTTTCTCTTCTAACTCCTTCCTCTTATCCCTCTTCTTTTCGTCCGCCTCTTCCAGTACTATATCTTCATCTGCCTCCTCTGTATTTCCTGCTTCTTCCATCGCTTTTCGTTTTGCTTCTTCCTCTGCGGCTATTCGTTCTGCTTCTTTTTCTTCCCATGTTTTCTTTCTGAACAGGAGTTTTAGATGAATGTAAAATTCTTTTTCGTCGCTAGCCATCTTTTCGAGTTCTGCCTTTTCTTCTTCGGTAAGATCTGGTCCAAAGAAAATTTCTTTGTATTCTTGGAGGGGCACAAATATTTCTTTGTTCAATCTTTTTTCTAGACCATCAGTTTTTATGATTATTCTGATTCCAGTCTGGTCCTCGATTTTACCGAGAAGGCTCCTTGTGTCTTCTTCCTCCTCTCCGTCCTCTACCTCCCCATCTTCTTCTTGAGTGGCATTCAAAGTGTCTTCTTCTGAATCTTTGTCCTCAAACACGTCACTCGCATCCTCTCCTGTCTCTTCAGCTTTCGCGGCTTCTTCTTTTGCTTTTGCCTCTTCTTCTGCTTTAGCTTCTTCTTCAGCCTTAGCCTCTTCTGCCTCCCTCGCCTTTTCTTCTTGTGCTTTTATCAATTGTTTCTGAAAATATATTGTGCTGATCCTATATTTATTATTTATGTTATAACTATTAACTATAATATATATATATATATAGGATATATATATATAAGGATTGTTTATATAATATAACGAAGGTGCAGTTTATATCTCCCGCGAAAGCACATGACACTCCCCAAATTGCGCGCATTGTAGTAACTTCATGAATCAATCTTTGGCAATCTATTAAGAATCAATGTATGCACTTATATAAAATTTATATAAGTGCATACATTGATTCTTAATAGATTGCCAAAGATTGATGATAATAAATCACTTGGGAGTTGGGATACTTTTGAAAGATAATGACAAGCTAAAAAAACCGTATTCTCCGTAAAAACTAAAAGTACAATAGCATTAGCGTGAGTAGCTTTTGTTGAGGTGCCTCAAAAGGGTCAAAAGTGATTTTGGACGATTCCCCGTCCAATTTTGGTCGAAACCCATCAACTTAGTGCAAAATAAAACAAGTTATAGAACTATTTCATACGTGTCAAATTGGATGTGTTTTCGCTTACCTGGGGACCCCAGGCTATTATGTTCATAAACATAATAGAGATTAGGCGGAATGACAGGCTGAGCGCGGCCCAGTAAGTTTTCGCGGGATAAGAAGAAGCTATTTAAAGTGTCTTACGCGGAGGGAAAGTAGATCTAAATTCTAAAATGACCAAAATTAAAATTGGTTTACGTAATGTGTGAACGATCCCTATTGAGTATTTAGCATCATACATGTGGCGATATCAAATACTTCCTTTATAATGTTGTACGAATCGCTAAAATTGTGTATGTGGCAATCTTACATGCAATAGAACTGCCAGAAATTGTAGAATTGGATCATAATTTTATAAAGGGAGTCCCACTCTCTTACCTCTTCAAGACGTTTCAAGCGTTTCTTGTTTAACTTCTGTGCTTTTGTAATGGCCTGAAGACGAAGTATTTAAATATCAAGTTTTTTTTCAAGCATGTAAGCATCATTACTTTACTGATTTAAAACTCAGAAACTTTACTACAAAACTCATCGGGAAAATTTATCGAAAATCAATTAAGATTCTTCGTTATCGCTTTGTCAAACCTTAATAATTCTTTTAAGTCTTTTCTTTTTGACTGCTGGTTTTTCTAGATTTACAGGCGTCTCTAGCAGGGTCTGTGAATGGAAGTCTTCATTATCTATTTGGTAGTCTTCGTTTATAAGTTGGGGGTCTTCGTGAATTGATGGTTCGGGGACCTAATCATGAAAAAGGAAAATTTCATGTCGAAGAAATTTCTTACATTTAAAAAGTTTCATGGTTAGAAGATGCGATTTAAACATAAAGTGATTACATTTAAATAAGAAGATTATTTTCTCTGATATTACCATAAATCAACTTTTTAATGTATGACTATGAGTAATTACTTTAAAAATTTAAATAATATGGAATGAGTAGAACTTTAGTATTTTTAATGACTGAAAGCATTAGTACGAAAAACGATTAGCGGCTTGCAAGTAATTTGGTGAGCTTAACGTTTGTTACGTCTGCATTTTATTTTTAAGTTGTTTAGTTGTTGTTATTGTAGCCGTGTCATTACAGGTTGTCATTGTAATCCTTGGGCAGCTGCTACTCATTAAACTCATACAGTCAACAAGTTAATGCAGTCTATTGTTGCTAATTAGTTACAGCTTGCAGTAAATTATAGTTGTGATTGAGCGTAGCTTAGCCTTATCGGACTTTAATTTAACGGACATTAAAATGAACGTTGGGGCCTCCAGCTACCAATTAATGTCCGTTCAAATAAAGTCCGATAAGATACGTATTAAAGAATGGGTTATACCAAGTCTGGCTTGATCTCGATTTCATCCTCATCTTCAATATCTAGGTTTGGTGGTGTGTAGTGAGAAAAGTCCAATCTGAACTGTAATTCCACGACGTTATCATCGTTAACCACCACTATCAGCCTCTTGGTTCTTTCCTCCTTCGTTCCCTCATCTGCAAAGAAATTGCATGAAATATTTTTGTAGAAGATTGCAGGTTGCACCTTAAACCTATCAAGTATCACCATTTATTATTGGTCAGATAATTTTAACAGGATAATTCAGATATTGATACCTACTTCCAATCAGAGAATCTTTAAATTCTTTGAGAGTGAGCCTTGTTTTTATAACCATTTGCTTCCAATCATCTTCATCTTCCACTTCCACTCCCACCTTTCGCAAAACATTTCTCATCGAGTCCTCAAAGTTTGACCCACTTTCTTCTTCTTCTTCACATTCCTCTTCTACCCCATCTTCGAGCACTTCTTCACATTCGTCTACATTTTCCTCAAAGTCTTCCTCGTCAGATTTCCGCCCGAATAAACTGAACCCTCCCTTTTTAGAAGTTTCTGGATCGTTTTCTGCGTATTCTTCTTCATCTGGTATGGGTGGTGGGGATTTTTTCCTGAAGAGACTAAATCCTCCTTTTTTTGCTGGGTCGGGTGATTTTGCTTTTGCTCTAAACAAATTGAATCCACTACGTTTAGGTTTTAGATCTTCATCTGGTAATGGCTCATTTACTTCTACTCTGTCAACCTCTTTAACAGCCTCTTTTGGGTCGTCTTTTTGTGCAAACCAACTTTCGGACATAGTTCAGGTAATAATATCGTCTTTAAACCAATGAAAACTCACAGATTTAAGCAGAATGTGCAAAAAGGCAAATAACTATAGCACACATAAATTTCATTTTAGCAAAGAACATTGATTTGCTGACATATTGCCTTAAGTTTACAGCATGCCACTGACTCTACAGCTTTAAATGAGCAAATCCTGTTTAATCGTATGTCCGCATAGTTTGTAACATCATATTCACATTCAAAGTTCATCATCTTAAAGTTGGTGACATGTAAGCATCGGTGCTGCAAGCACCGAATAATAAGACAACTTATGAATATTAGTGTCCTGCAACATTTTTAGGACCTTTACTGATAGTTGAAATTCGACATATGACGTCATCTAGCGTCATCTAGCGTCATCTAGCGTGAAATATCGCCAGATGATGATAGATGACGCTAGATGACGCTAGATGACGCCAATTAGCGACATTGTCGCTAAGTGCACGGCACCTTTCGAATGTCGCTATCTAGCGCTATCTAGCGCTATCTAGCGCTATCTAGCGCTATATGACGCTATATGACGCTATATGACGCTAGATAACGCTAGATGACGCTAGATGACGCTAAGCACGCAGCACTGACGCCAGGCGACAGATAGCGCTATTTTCATAAAATTTCCGCCCTTTTTTTTGCGACATCTAGCGGTATCTAGCGCTATCTAACGCTATATGTCGCAACGACATCTGACGCAGCGCTATCTAGCGCTATCTAGCGCTATCTGGCGCTATCTAGCGGAGAATGTCGGTTTGTGACAGTTTACGCTAGATAGCGCTAGATAGCGCTATCTAGCGCTAGATATCGCGGCGACAGCTAGCGCTAGATAGCGCTATCTAGCGTAAACTGTCACAAACCGACATTCTCCGCTAGATAACGCTTGTTAGCGCTAGATAGCGGTATCTAGCGGAGAATATCGGTTTGTGACAGTTAACGCTAGATAGCGCTATCTAGCGCTAGATATCGCGGCGACAGCTATAGCTATGGCTATAGTTGTTAAACGTTAAATATCTAACGTTGGTTATAAGTTTTATTTTTAACGTTGCAAAACGTTTATTATTTGACGTCAGATCAAGGTTACCTTATTAACTATAAGCAGAGTTTAAAATTCAACTACATTTTAAAGTTGTATGTAGGTTACATATAAAACGTTGTTAAACGTTAAATATCTAACGTTGGTTATAGGTTTTATTTTTAACGTTGCAAAACGTTTATTATTTTACGTTAGATCAAGGTTACCTTATCAACTATAAGCAACGTTCAAAACTCAACTAAATTTTAACGTTGTATGTAGGTTACATATAAAAACTTTGCCGACTGGTATAGGCTTAGACTAATATTTTGAGAAAAAGCGGCGCGTGATAGTAAATTACGAGTATCACCCGTTAACGAGTGAGATTCGTCCAGTATAACCTGTTTATGCTCTAACCATAGCCCTCTCGCTAGTAGTACGCTTAGACACATGGCTATGTGAAAGAAGATGATGTAAAGATCTAAATGTTAAATTAGAATTTGCAAATTAATAGTATTAGGGGGTGCACGATAAAAATAAACTTGCTCGGATTTTAAAATTTTTTGTACCACTGTTTTCTAGAGACTGTGAGAATTTTCACAATACCAAATTTGTCATACCTTTTTGGAAAGATCAGTGAGTATTGCCTAAGTGCCATATTTGATGGTGCGCGGCTTTTGGAGCAAAATTAGCTGTAAAAGTCGCGTAATTTGACCAAATTCGTCCAAATTTGACCATTTTTGTCGTATTATTCGGATTTATCTTCAGTTCCTTAAATGAGATCATTCTGGAAATTGGCGACGACCTTCCAATAGGGCTTTCACAACTGTCCGAAAAATTTGGTGGATATCGGAGTTGATATAGTGATCAAAATGGAGCAAAATACGCTGCTTTTAGCTGTAACATAATGTCTGATGGTTGGATATGCTTTAAATTTTTCGGACACTTTCCTTGTAAGTCTATGAGTAAGCTTACCAATTTTTGTTGTAATTGGAGGTCGGGAAGGATACTCAATATCTATTTGTTTGAAGAAAATTGTGCTGGCCGAAATCAGCGCTAAAAAACCATCCTACAGTCGGCACGCGCGGCTCACTGTCGATGGCGCACTACCTAATAGTATTGAAATCTCGCACAGCAAGTTATTAAAAGAATGTAATGAGAGTCGAGCCGAATTTATTGTTCAGTAATCACATATATCGTACCCACGAGTTTTCAGTTTACGAACTACGCGCAAGTGTGAAGACTGAAGTGCAAGCGCGAAAGCTTTAGTGCAATTTAGCTACGAAAATACCAAAACCCTTAAATTATGCGATGCATTCAGTATTTAGAATTAATATATTATAAATTTATAAGTTATGTCAATCCTCTTACCTGGGGACCCAGGCTATTATGTACATGTTCATAAACATTAAGATTTGTTGTAGCGCGATGCACTACTGGGCCGCGCCGCGCAGCCAATAATATAATGCTTCTTGCAACCACAAGTGGCGTGCTTTACTAAACATACTTGGTCAGTACGTTACTGTATGTACGAACTTTTAGTTTTAAAAGGTGTCGAACTGTACAAATTTTAAAAAGCTGTCGAGGAATTTTTACCGAATTTTTAAAAAAATTTTTGTTTTTTAATCAGTAATCACTTCAAGTTCAGTCCGAAAAATTTGTTATTTTTGTCCAGGAGGTTACATTTCAGATTTAAAATATTAACATGCATCCGCACGTCATCGTTTCCCGCCATTTTAACACAAATTTTTGCAATTAGCTTTTTATTATATATTTCGAAAATTTATGAGGCGAATTTTTCCCAAACTAATCCCGAACTGAAAAAACGTGCCGAACTGTACGAATTTTTTACGACTTTTGTACGAACTGATGACTGACCAACTATGTTACTAAATTGGCGATATGCACCATGACTGGGCCTCGCCGAGCTGTGAACATGAACAGTGAAGGATTGACATCGTGAATCAACGCGATGCGTTACTGTGACTGTGAGTGTGTCGCGCCGCGCATCCAAAAATGCTTCTCGGTATCCAATAATGCTTTTCGGCGAAATGCACCACTGAGCTGTGAAAGATTGGCATCATGAATCAACGATGTTAGTAACTTGTATAAATTTCGTCGAAATAGTACGTGCCGCTTTCTTCCGATCCCGAAATGTTAAGGGTCGACGGTCGTTTACATATTAGTATTACGTAATCAGCTGAGGAGGTTGGGGTTTTCAAATGATTATTGATTACGCTAGTGTAATATTGACATAAATATAATAGCTATGGTAAAACTGATTACGGGGTATGTGAACGACCCCTCATTGTTAGTAATCAGTTCCATACATAGCTATTAAGCTATTAGTATTATGTCACAATCACACTTGTAGCGCGATGCACTACTGGGTCGCGCGCGCGCATCCAATAATGCTTCTCGCAACCACAGATCGTATGCAGATCGGCGTGATGCGAAGGATTGACATCGTGAATCAACAATCACACTAGCGAGCGTAATAATTTGGAAAACCCCGGCCGGCGGCATCAGGCCCTTTATATAATTATAATATGTAAACGACCCCTTGATTAAGACTAAGTGATATTTAATATTTTGTTCCACTCAGCCGAATATTTGATAAATCGAGTGTAATAGTTGGGTGACTTCGACGAGCCGCGCAAGCTTATAGTTATATCATTTGCAGTCTCACTTAAATTATAATTAATTTTCATACACAGTAAAAATTAATTTTCATATAAAATAAAAATAACAAAAAAGATTGGGTGGGAAAGACAGGCTGCGCTTACGGTCCCAGTAAAACACACACACACACACACACACACACACACACACACACACACACACACACACACACACACACACACACACACACACACACACACACACACACACACACACACACACACACACACACACACACACACACACACACACACACACACACACACACACACACACACACACACACACACACACACACACACACACACACACACACACACACACACACACACACACACACACACACACACACACACACACACACACACAGATTTAGGATTACTGTTACTGTGATAGGATATGATATCTTATGCTATATGTAGCGACGACATCTGACGCAGCGACATATAGCGCTAGATAGCGACATCTAGCGCTAAATAGCCTGGACTGTCACGACCCAAAATTCTTCGCTATTTAGCGCTATCTAACGCAATTTAGCGCTATCTAACGCTATCTAGCGCTATATGTCGCAACGACATCTGACGCTATATAGCGCTATCTGGCGCTATATAGCGCTAGATAGCGTGAACTGTCGTAAACTGACTTATCCCGCTATCCAGCGCTTGATGTCGCCTGCGTCAGATGTCGTCGCGACAGATGTCGTCAGATGACGTCAGATATCGCTAGATGGCGTCAGATAGCGTCAGATGTCGCGGCAACATATGACGCTAGATGACGCTAGATGTCGTCCCTAGAATTTTTATGAAAATAGCGCTATCTGTCGCCTGGCGTCAGTGCTGCGTGCTTAGCGTCATCTAGCGTCATATAGCGTCATCTAGCGTCATATAGCGTCATATAGCGTCATATAGCGCTAGATAGCGCTAGATAGCGCTAGATAGCGCTAGATAGCGACATTCGAAAGGTGCCGTGCACTTAGCGACAATGTCGCTAATTGGCGTCATCTAGCGTCATCTAGCGTCATCTAGCGTCATCTATCATCATCTGGCGATATTTCACGCTAGATGACGCTAGATGACGCTAGATGACGTCATATGTCGAATTTCAACTATCAGTAAAGGTCCCATTTTTATTGTTCATTTATCAAGGTAACATATCTCGAAATTAATTATAAACCCAATCACCACAAAGATATTAACGAAGTAATCAGTGCACAAAACTCCAATTTTTCCAAATATTCCGTCCGACCTCAACTTAAATTAGGATCTATTTTTATAATCGTCATTGAAGGGAAGGTAGACGATGTGAATTGCGGTGATGGGAAAATCAGTGTAACAGCAAGTCGCACCATACATCCAGTCGTCGTGATGTGCAGTGTGGAATTTATTGTCTATCACCATGGCAGCGTCTATTGCAACCCACTGTAATAGTCAGGGTCATTAATTTGCTACTATTTTATGTCGGGATTTTTGTTATTCATTGTATCTGAGAACAAATTAGCTTACACAAAATTTGTTGTGAACAAAATGGATATGTAACTTAGGTACTCTAAAATTACTTACCATTGTAACGAAAAATACTATAGCCAGAATAACAATCCATGCTGTTGACCACTGAAACAAAAACACAGATTTAAGGGAATAATGTTATATACTTTTACAATATAATTTGAACGTTATTACGTTATAATTAAAACACATATTTTTTAATTAATTCATCAATGAATTTGAATGCAGCAAACTGTTGCGGGAACTTACTGTAAAATCTGTGAGGCTAATGTACACAATAACAGCTACAAGCCACAGTACCCAACAAAGAATCCCAATTAGGATGAGACGAGCTGGAGTGTAGCTTATTGGTAGAAAGGAAAAGATAAAGTGTAGCAGGAAAACCAGCTGTAAAATATCAGGGTTGAAATTTAAAAGAATGTTTCTAAAAATTTTAATTTATAAAAGAAGCCAACTCACTATTCCTTGAAACAGTTACAAGAGCTATTATTTCGTTTTGTTAAAAATGTAACACAGTTCATTAAGAACACCAACATCAATTATCATGCACTAACCGCCAGGCCTTTCACCACTACCACAAAGTAAAAGGACACCTCCTCAAAGTACAGAGCAGTCAACGACAGTGCTAATGACAGTATAATCGTCTGAAGGATTGTTTGCCAGTATAAGTATGATATTATAATTAGTATAATAAGTATATTCAACATTTAGTTGGTTAATTTGAAAATGTGACTATTCAGAAACTTACCAGCAATACCAGCCATAAAACAAACTGAGGAAACTCCTTCCTGAGAAAATTAATAGATATGGGGCTATTCGGCATATTATAAGGAAATGAAATATAAAAAAGTTCACTGATGACCAAAGATGACAAATTGATACGAGCTAAGTATTAAATTAAAAATTACCTTTTCGGGGCGAATAGACCAAGAAAGATAATCAAAAGTGCCAGTATGACCCAAAGTGCGATCATAACAATAAATCCTATCAATGTATACTGGACCCAGCAGCCTGCAAATGCTCTGAAATGTTGGACTTAGGTAAACACTCAGCAGTTAACATTTCATTAAACAGATGGTGAAGTTAGTTGGAATGTCAAAATAAAAATAGCTCTTATAGAATCACTCAGTGTCACTTCGGAGGCCATACAAAACTAGTCGAAAGAAACCTCTTGTTAGTTCAACAAGCGGTTGTGAATGATAATTACGATTTACCCAAAAAGGAATATTATCAAAATTCCGAAAATGAAGAGCATCTGAAAGAAGAGGCAGAGGTAGAACCACCGAATATAGTCTGAAATATTTACTCTTAGTTTTGGTAGATTCCGGACTGCTCCTAATTCATATTGGTGATAGTTCATTTGAATGATTTTCATCGCAATGTAAATTGTACAATATCATCGAAATAGCTACCTAAGCATGCAAATACGCATTTTTACACATGTAGAATATGTGTTAATACGAAAGACATTCTACGATGTGCGAAAGCTTTCACAATGTAATTACTAATTAGGTATCAAAGACTCACACCAAGGTTTCTTCATTCTGACAATATCTGTTTCGAATTTCTCTACAACTGTTTTCCCCGTTCCTGAATCTTGTGCCGGAGTTGGGACCACCACATCCTCGCCTCTTGAATTTACACGTGTTCTTCGAGTTGACTTGATTGATTTCTTAGAGCTGCTACGAGCTGCTGGAAAACGGTTCAATCAAAGTAAAGGTGTCATATAAAGTAAAAGATAGTTTAATATGAGTTTACTAAAATCAATTATATTATTAATTGAATCGTTTGGTTTGAGTGTCTAACCTCTACTCGATGCACTCCTTGAAGCACTTGCTGATGCTGATGCAGATGCTGATGCACTCATAGCGTAGGACTGAGTCTCCCTAAATTCGACCAAACTTTCCTTCTGAGCCGAAAGGAACTCCTGGAATACATATGTCCTCGTAAATTGAGCGATCAATTTTCAGAAAAGGAATGAATATTATACGATAATATTACGACCTTGTTATTCCTTGTAGTTGTAGTGCGATTCGGTTACTAATAACACAGAATATACGACATTAGTTTAATAATTAAACCATTGATTAATAAATGATTATTGGTTTTTCCTTTGGGTTTCACATTCACCCCCAGTGTGAGGTCCTAGTAGTAGTATATTTTTCCCTCCCATAATAAAAGTAACTGTACCTGATAAGAAGCCCCAAGCTTGTTGAGCTCCTCCTCGTTTTGACAGGAGCTAGTGAGCTCCATGAAGTACTGATGTGCAGTGGACATTGCCTCTACTCGCTGTTCCTCTGTGCGAGCTTTGTTAAAATTATCCAAGTGATAATTGAACTGTGTTCGAACTGCTATCGGGAGACCTTTACCGATAAACACTCTGAGTGTTTAGGAGAGAAGTTTGAGGAAATTGGCGACTACTCCTATTTTAATATCATACGGGGGGGGGGGGGGGGGGGGGGGGGGGGGGGGGGAGGGGGGCTCCATTTCCTATCCTGATTTGATGGTACATATAATATAATAGCGGGAGTCGTCAATTTATTCCAATGATAATATTACTATTAGGATGGCACTCACGCTCCTGGTTTTCTACTATCAAGGAACTCTTGAAAAGCCTCAGAGGACATAGCTCTCTCTTTATCACTCTTACTGCTCTGGTATTGTAACGTGAAGTATCTGAGTGAGTTGACTTTCAGTCTTAACATTCGGAATTTAAGATATTATACCATAAATAGAAACTAGTGAGTTGTAAGCATTAAGAAGTAAGTATTTGCATTCGGTTGTAAAACTAAACCGATGAGCTGCCGAGTTCGCTGCGTCTCTGTCCTCTTCTGATTTGGCTTTGTTGTACTGCTCGAGGAAGAATGTGTACTCCTCCGCCATGTCACCTGCCACCTTCTCATCGTCCTGACTTCCTCCTCCTTCAAGTACATTATTTTCAATAACTAATCAGATAATTAGATGACTCATTTTTCTGACGAAATTCCAGTCAGAATTTGGGCTCGTTGTGTTTGTTTTCGCGACTATTATAACTAACTGGTTACAGGCTTATTTTGATGATGATATTAACCACAATTTATTTTCAGAGTTCAAGAAATTTATGAAACGGACCCGTGGAACGCTACCTTTGACATCGGTTGATCTTATCGACTCTAGGAATTCAAGGTATGCTGCCTCCACAATGTCAGTAAACCTTTTGTGTGTCTTCTTACTCTTCTGGTAATGTCTGTGGGCTGCATTCAGGACCTATGTGGGTTCATGCTGGAGTTTTTGTTATTTATATGTAAAATCCAAACTTATATTATTGTCTAAGCAGTAAGCAATAAGCATGTCGTATGGGTCGAGATAGCAACCAAAAGGGTTAAGTACCCTTACCCCATAGTGTCAGACTTATATATCTTATCGGACATAATTGTCATGGACAAGTTTTCGGACATAATTGTCATGGACAAGTTTTCACGGACCAAATTTTTCACGGACATAAGGCCGTAGGGACACATACACTAAAATTAATGAAAATAATTACCGGACTTTATTATTCATGGACCTTATAATGCAACAAACATAATTATTCACGCTAAGGTCTTCAGCGTGAAAGTAATGTCCGTGATAATAATGACCGATAAGGTACAACTGGTTCATATCTTAATGATGCAGGCTACAAGTCAGGTTTGCATGTTATAAACGTACTAGTTCATGTAAATTTGCAGCGAATACAAAACAAAAGGGGTTTTGGGTTCCCTTTTAGCAGTTACCTTATTTCTTCCCTCATCGTTGTCAGCTTTAGAATGTTTATCCTTGAAATATTGATAACTCTGGCCCAAGTTGTCCGCCACCTTCCTCACATCTCTAGAATTCCTCAGTTTCGGTTTCTCCTCGTCTGACCCGAACAGATTGTTTATTTTATTGAGAAGATCGGGAGTGCTCCTGGAGGAGCTGGGTCCTGGTGGAGCTGATCCTGTAAATATAAAGCTAAAATCAGGGACCAACAACATATTGGGAAGATTTTGCATTCCTCGTCAGTAACTTTAAACGTTGTAGTTGTGTCATTAGCGTCAGTATTTATTATTTAGAGACCTCAACCTGCCTCCCTTATTAGAGTAGCTGAAGCTATATATATTAACCCTCCTTTTAAATAGATAAATTAATATACTTAAAATGTTCTTATAATCTTTTACTTTCAGGGCGAATCTAGATCCGATAACTTTAGTCAAAACTGAGATTTTAAAATTGAAATCTTATTAAATATTGTATTTGAAACTATGCAATATACTTCCATTCAGGAGCTAATAGTAATACTAATAGCAGACCTTGTTCTTGAAATGGGATAGTTTCAAATTCATAAATCTCCAAGCTTCACGAATAACAAATTAATCGTACTGTCAAGCTTGCAAAAGTATTTAAATGGTCGAGACTAACATTCAGCATTACCAGTACGAAACTTTCATCGTATATCATTTTGTTATTTAGGGATCGGGAGTGTCTCTGCAATGTTGACGCCCACTAGTAAATTTAAACATGATATTTTACTCATGCAACTCCTTGTCATGATGGAGAGTTGTTAATTCCATCTGTTACCCCGGGGTGCACGTGTGCACGCTTCTATTTGCCACCTCGTCTGTGTTTTGCGCGTTACCTCACAATTCACGCAGCTTCAGGAAATTATACCCATTTTAGTTGATAAATTGAAGGGGATTTATGTCTAGGGGTTAACATGTAATGCTGGAGCACCCTAGCGAGACGATAGGTTTTGTATTCTCTTTCTAGTCTGGTCCTGCTTGTATCGAATTAAATGTCAGACTGATTCAGGATGACACGTGTTGCAGCGGTGCTCGTCTATTTTTATTGCACTGTTTCATGGGTTCACTCATAGATCCTTCTCTATCGACTCATAGATCCCTCTCTATCGACCTCTTACTTTTACGACAATAATTTAGCTAAACTGCCAAACTGTTAGTCATTTATTTTTTCTTTCTGTTATTTACAACCTTAATCATCAAAATGCTAACTTGAACTAGATTGTTAGTTACCATATATTTGTTGTTAAAGTTATACTATAAAGTTGTCGGCTAACAAGTTCGTTATTCACCTCTGGCTTGTTTTGAGACGTCAGGAGTTACATACTCCGGCTCTTCCGTATCTTCGTCTGTGTAATAGTTGTTTTGGTAGGTGGACATGATCTAAGTCCGGGACATTAGATGTCGTTTACATCCCACACTGAAGCTTTTCCTTTTTCCTTTGCTGCGATTTGAAAATGTTTTTTATGGCAGTAGAGGATAGCAAACTTGTTCAATCCATAACAAACTGGTATTAAAGTATGAACACAACACTAAAATTAAAAGATTCTAAACAATCGCATCAAGTGATCTTAATTTCTTTCATGTTGTCTGTTGACTTTTATATGTAACACTAACATTCTTAGTCAGTATTTGACTGATTCAGATGATAAAATTGTGAAAATGTTTTTGCAAAAAGGTCAAAACTTAACGCCTAAATCAGTTTTAAAGAATTAGCTAAATGCTTCCATGAAGAAAAATAACAAAACTTTCAGACAACAAATACTGTTGGAACATATTAAAACGAAAGTAACAAGGAAATGTGATGAACTATTAAGTATTAATGTTACCGAATCTATTGTATATCGGTTGTATACACACTATTAACAGTGCAAACAATACAATCTAATAATCGCACTGATAAAAGTCTTCTTTTAAGAATATTCCTTAAGCAGCGCCGTGAACACTAATGTTCTTTTTCATGGATTTATGGCAACAGCAGCTATATAATAAACAAGTTTTGCTCGAAATTTGAACTTCAAAATTTCCAAATTCGTCCATAGTAACCTTCAATATTTTTACATAATTTCCACATGAAATTACGGTCTTGTATGACGATACAGTTGCAGGAAATGACAACCTATGAGCTGATTAGTTGAAAGTAATGTCTATTGAATTATTGAATAAGAAAACTATACATATCTTATTCTTTGTTCCACAATTCACAAGCGGAAGTTTGTTTTTCCCATCCTCCACTGATTATTGCCGGCCCACCTTGCTGCCATCAGCTGCTGTGATTTGAGAACTATTTAATTTGAGAATTCTCAGAGCCTGTTTTTATTTCCTGGATCGAAGGTATGACGTTGCGCTTTATTACGTTGTTTATACCACAGTAAAATACTGTTTTAGTTCTTAGGAATATAATAGTGCCCACTGTTATTGGACGAAGGCTTGATAACAGAATTCAAGTTTGCCTGTCCCTAAAGCGGTGTGGGAAGATCTGTGCTCCTAGAGGCACTACTGTAATGGAATCACTGGTACCTCGTTTGCTTCTGATTGTCACGGCTATAATGTTGATTGCTTCACTATACAAAATAACTCCAATGCAGTTTAATCACTAGACTTTAGTTCTCGTGTATATATTATAGTACAAACAGTATAAATTGCGATAGTCTCGAATACTGATTTGTTTTGGTATAATATCTACCAGGTTTATACTTTATGTGTATGCCGTGCTGTTAGATATCACCAGATCCTTTGACTCGTGAGTTCCTTAAAATTCTTAGTTCAGAGACATTTGATTCCTAAAATCTTGAACTCTGTGCTTCTTCAATCTCCCTGATGGGCCATCGTTAGGTACTGGCAGTACCTATAAATTAATAAAGCTTTATTGGAAGGTATTTTTACTGTTCACTGATCATTTCTTACATTTTATTGGTGATCGAATCGAACTTATCAAAGATATACTTTTGATGAATCATCAAAATAGTTACGTATTGTTCGGCTAAGAGTTTGAGTCAAGTATGTAACGATTTGTATTCTGCCCCAACTTGACTAGCCATCAGAAATTGAGGAAACTTCAGTCGTCAGACTGGTTTACTGAAACTGATACTTTCTGCCAGGACCGCGTTTGGTTTGCACATTTCTGGATCACCTGACTTGCTTACCTAGTATCCACGTGACGTCACCATGACATCACATGAATCACAACCTTAACATATAAACATGATCCTGATTATCACGTGACATAGGACACGTGGGCCACGTGACGCGCGCGTTATCACGTGACCATGTCAGCTCATGTGAGAGCGAGACCCCAACGTTGGACGCGTCGCGACGATGTGCTCTCTTCTCCCCTACCTTTGTGATGACCTGAACCTACCACAGGTTAATTAAATTACCGTGAAATAAGTTTAGTCTGATACTTTTTGAAAGTTTGACATCTCTTCTGGTCTGTCTGGTGACAGCGTTACTTTGTTTACCTTTCCCCAATCCCGTCATTAGCCACCCACTTCACATTTGATCTGTTCCACTGGCCTCATCTCCTCAAATCAGTACTGATGTACCACTTTCGATACTCTTTCAGTCCTCACCAGTCAGCAAATATCACTAACAGTAACAATCGTGATCTGATTTACTGATCGTATAAAATCCTATTTCCTTGTTTCAATGAGCAGATGATAGTGGACTCTAACCCTGGTCTACAGTCGAGTAGGTTCAGTGACTACCGTACAGGTCTGCCCTAATAATTTGAAGTAGATTTCCAATCCGCCCTCCCAGTTGCTTCTTACTCCCTCAACACACGTTGATTATACCCACATTCTGACATCTCATAATCAGCCTGACTAGCTCCTTGCTGGTGTATGTTGCTGCTTGACATGGTTCAATTAACAAGCAGGATCTCAATGTCCTCCATCCTACTTATTGCTAATTCCCTCCGTCCAATCAATGGTTTTTGCCGGCACTTCTTCCTATTACCTTGTGGTTAGGTCTTTAGTTATGTAATATGTTCGTGGTACTCAGCAATCTAATCGATTGGGATCGCTTGGCGCCTAGTGCCTCTGTACTGTGATCTATCTTCGCATCCAGCTATCTGTACCGCTTGTATTTACTTTTTTCATCGCATTTAGAATTCGTTTGTTTGCACTTTAGGACACCCTATCATTGGGAATGGAAATTTATATTTCTTTTTTCTTGGAATTTTAAAAAGTTGCATTATGTGATTTATGAATTTTCCTGGTAAGTGATTTTCCTCTGTGTTAACTTTATTAGGAGTTAAGGCTTGATATGATACTGTTGCATCGATCGTATAAAAGCTTAAAAGGTTTAAAACTTGTCAATCAATTTTATGTCACTTCATTTTATATTTTAAAGTTGTCTCAACTTTTGATGTTTAAACATTTCAAAGAATGATCATTATTAAGAAAATTATGGGCATTTATGAGTATGACATTCAATGCTCTATTTTCCAAGTAATTTTTCAAGTAATCTATAACGGCAATTCAGTTTCTTGTCTATTTTGTTAACTTTTGGCATTGTGTAGAACATATTTTACATTATCATCAACTTATCTTTGTTCAAGATTATTGTGAATGATTTGACCCGTAGAGGTTTAAAACTTAACTCTTTGAATAATCTTAATAAGCTTAAGATATTAGCCGATGATAGAGTTGCTTGGAGAAACAAATTTTAACTCTAGCTGTCTTGATCTGTACTGATCACCATTTTAGGATGACTTGATTTCTTTTAGGGGTCTTGAATATTTTAATGGTGTAAATGTTTCTTAATAATTATCTACTATTATACTTAAATAACTTACACTTTAGAGAACTTACACTTTACTGAGTGGGGATTAAGTTAGTAGAAATACTGAGAAATAGGCTCATTTCTACAACAGAATATTCTACAGCCGTTCAGTGGCAGATGTCACCTTGCTGATTGAGCCTATTCATTCGCCATCTTTGTCAGGCCTGATAAAAAGAATCGGATATTGTTTTATCCACCATGCATCACGTCCTGTATACCTGTCACGTGCATATTTCAACGGTTTTCTGAAAGCATTATCTCCTTTATCTCATGATAAATATCGTACTAAGGCTGTTGGTATTACTGAATATATTGGATAATAAATGCGCCCTTTGAAATTTATGTTCAGCCCTTTTATTCTGTTTATAAAGCTGCCATCCGGCTCACCAGAGCGTGATTGTGGGTGGTTTTGTCCATTTCATTGAAGTGGACGGTTGACAGGCGCCCAGCAATTGTAAGGATTATTGCCTCAAAACTGCTCCCGTTCTCAAGATTTCAAACCAATGGCAGCCCTGCCTCTCATCCCAGCCAATAGGAACACAGCAGTGGTGCACGTGACACTTTACTATTGTGAAACTTTATTGCTATTGGATCAAGGATTCGACAAATTGAACCGGTGGGATTCTTGATCAAGAGTCGAATGAGAGCAAGAGTTCGCTCATGACAGCCATCCATACGACTGGTATCCTTTAAAGAGCACTCTGTCTTTTGTTTTCTGGCACTCTGATACTGAGATCTTACAATTCTTCCCCCTTCCGAACATTTAAATACAAAGTTCTACTTCTAGTTGTCCCTCTGACTTTGTAGAAGCTGTGGGGTGATCCGCCACTATTCGACATAAACCCAGAATAAAACCCGGATATGGCTGTCTATCCCAGTTTAAGTAAACAAAACCCGTGTCCTTGAAGAAGCTGTTCAAACTTTGTGACTCAGCTGCCAATCTCTGATCGGGACGTAGCCACGTGTCCTATTCAGTTGTAGATCTTTGACACTTGGACTATTGATGTTAGGTCTAGACTCGTTTTTAGGACCCCCAAATTGAGTTTGGCTCCCCTTTTTGTCGGTACAGTCACGTGTACCAGGAGGGATCATTGATTTTTGTAAAAATACTTTTAGTAATATGTTAGATAATGTAGACCGTCGTTGATGTTTTATCCCATAATCCTAAAATCAACAAATGAGCTGTTACAACATTACTTCTTCTCAGATGAATGCTATATAAATGATGGACGTGTACTACAACGCTCACAATGCGGGACACCTCAGTTCGGGAATGTTTGGGGGTTCTGCCCCCTTGCACCCCCTATCCTCCCCTGCACCCTCACATTCCTCTTGCTCCATCATGCAGGTCAGTTTTCTTTTGAGTGTACTGGGTATGCTAATTGTGACAAGGTTTACCAGGTGTTTTGATTTATACAACAGATTCATGGTATTTCAGATATAGGGAGATCTTTGTAATATATTTATTTTGGGCTGCTTCATAATTGGCCACAAAATTCTGCAATTTTCCCTTTGAAAATAGTTTAGCAGTAGTAAGAATGCAAAGAAAAATGTATCTGGAACGCACTTTACACTTTGATAAGGTTTTGTAAAGATTTATTATGGTATGATTGAATAAAATTGATTCGATTGTAGCCAACAAAATGAATTGTCAAAATATCTAAATTTTGTTAAAAAGTTAAAAGAATGCAAACACGGTAATAGCGTTGTATTAAACCGCGTTTTACAATATATAATCATGATGATGTATTTCTTTAAACTTGAGTTTCTAGTTCAGTTCTAGCTAGCTATCATCCAGACTTGATCAATGTTTCTGAAATGGCGAACAATCGACCGAGATTACTCTTCACATAGAGACCTTTTATTATTCTAAAATTTGCTTCGGCAGAATAGAATTATCAAGATTAGTATTACCATGGTTTTGTAACTTTGTGTTTCTTACAAGAAGGTAGGGCAGTAATTACAGTTGAATATTGACAGACACCCCTTTGCAGGCCCCAATGTCGGACGTCTTCAATTCCGAGTACATGAACAACATGCAAGCACACAGTATTGGGACTCATTGCTCTAAATCACCCACCCCCTTTGGTGTCCAGGATATTTTAGGAATGCCGCAGGTTGGTCTAGGATAAAATGCTTGCTGATCATTCGTCCGGCTTACCTGGCTAGTTGCCAGGAATGAGACCGGTCCAGTGTCCACAGTGTGATGGTAGAGTCTTGGTAGAGTTCTGGTAGACTACTGTAGGGCGCTCTTTCTACCCGTTTTATAAGAAAGTGTAATGAGTTCCCATTCCTTATTTTATTATAGAGACGTGAGAGAGATATTTTCACAAATTTCTAAACAGTGGTGCAAATTATTCAGGTTGAGCAGAGCAGACACCATAAAGTGCCTGTGGTTCACATAGCTAAGAGATATGACGGTAACAGGAATAGCTCGTTTGGAGCAGCTTTTGTATCGGAGGATGACTACGACAAGATCGTAGCAACGGCAGATGTGCTGGATGAAGTAACGGCCCTAAGGCTCGGTCTAGAATATGAAGGTAAGTGGGTGGAGTTGATCGTCTACTTTTTGTATCTTCCCAAATCTGTTCGCCAGACTGATCTCATTGAAATGTCTATCATTCTCAGCCATTTGACCAACCTACTCACAATATAAAGTTTTCTTAATTATCCTCCTGGTCTTAATTTCACACCTAACCTCGAACTATCTGCTGGCTTATAGCTCACTAGCAATATCCTGGTCTGTTCATTAACAAGTTTCCAGTGAACTCACCCTTCCTCACGAATTGACGGTTAACAAGAAGTTGTGGTCCGTTAAACTTAAAGTGCTCCTATCGTACGCCAGTCTGACAAATAGACAGCAATAACAATTTGTCACAGCTCTCCTCTGGCAACTACTTCTTGTAGTATTCGTGAGTTCTGACTTTACATTCCACCAACAAAAAGCTCCCAATATTTCCTTAAAGAAATCCTAATCCATAAAGATCGAGCGATCAACGTAATTCGAGATCTAAGATTAGTTACATTAAGACTAAGGGAATTGGGCTTTGTTTTCCCAGATCAATATTTAGTTACATTAAACCGTAAGGTTAGACTTAAGACTAAAGACCAAAAGAAGTCTCTATAAATAGACAGGATCAACCCAGACCAGGATGACCGTCCAATGTTGCAAGATTTGCTTCATTACGTTGCACTTTTATTACATTTACCCTAACAGTTACAATAAAATTTTGTGGTCTGACACAAATTGTTATTATCCTGGGTTTTAAAAGTTCAATAATGCCATATTTTAAGATTCCAAGAGATGGATGTAATATGAATGAGTTCTAGGACACAAAATAATCCTCAAATTGTTATTTTCTAGACTCCTGTACTAATTCAATGTCTGACACTGGTAACGTGACTGCATAATCGATAGGGCGGATTTGAGTTGTACTGCACCCCGTTTAATTGCTTCTAAAAATCACCGTTACCTACTAAATGTGTTTAAATAGTCTCTCAAGGCTGAACGGTGGGATTTAGGGTTTAACCCAACCAACGGGCCACGCTCGAAGCCTGTCTCCCAATGAATAGCCCATTGTGTCTCCTCCTGCACTCCCTCGATAAGTTCCTCTGACATGGTTCCTGGGTCACTGAGAGGGAACCTTAAGATACACTGGGTATAATATTGCGTGTACTTAACTTTTTACCAAGTTGAACGATAAATCGAAAAATTTGTCAGGCAACCCGCATTATCAATTCAGTTAAGAATTTAATAAACATTCCTGTGACCTATGGAGCTTAACGGCCGACGAGGGGTGGCTAGCCTATGTAACAATTCTCAATGAGGGTAGCCGCGCCAAATTAAAACTTGTAACACTTATTGAGATCTGTCCGGGCCCTAATTGTTTACCTACAAAGTACACAGGGCTATCGATCTACCGAGTGCTTCTGAAAACGATCTCATTTAATTATGAGAGGTTCAAGCTAATTATAAGCTTGTCTAGTAGTCCCTCCTAATTTAATATCAGTCAGCCTTGGAGGCTTGCTTTTCCCCGTGAGATCATGTTCCCTCGCTGCTAGCTGACACTTCTTCTTCAGAACTTCCACTCACTTCACCTGGGAGCTGGACATTTGTTGCGTGGGGGTAAAAGCCTGGACTGACCTGTCATCATTGCTAAATAGTAGTAGGGATAGCGAGGCGGGATACCGGGATAAAGGCGTTGTAAAACGGACAGTTAAAAGAAGAATAGTACTTTCTTGTCACGTGCAGTATACCGTCATATCATGTGTAAGACTCTAAAATTAGAAATTACGTTCTACGGATTGAGATAGACCTGTGATCTGACTTGAACAAAGTGGTAGTAGACCTGCAGTTACGTGCTAGAGTACTGAGGGGTTGAACTCAAGTCTACTCGTTGAACATAGTCTAAAGAGGATAGACCAATACATCAGACTAACACGTTTGTAGTACCCGAGATAACTAGAGCCGAGAAGTTAATTCGAAGTCGGTCTCAAGGCATCCATTTTTGGTTTTACAAGACGGGTATCATCAAATAAATTATTCAGGGCTTATCAGTACCGGAGCTTTGGTTTAATCTCTACCACCGTCTCATAATCTCCAGCAGCCATTTACATTCGTCCTCCAATCTTAACAGAATTTCATGGCTCTGAAGCTTCACAGGGCGGTCAGAATTTTGTCAATCAAGTCTTAAGGTTGTGCCCAGTATTCATCAGATTAAACACTGTTCAGTGTTGAAGACCCCAATCTGCCACCCCTCCATAGTGAGCTTGCAGGAAGGTCAGCAAATCAATCGCCGAATTGTTGTCAGCTGGACTCTGGCAAATAGACTTTATGTTCTACTTATAACTTGATTACAGTTGATGGATTGTGGGATAGCTGACCAACCTAAACTTTGTGATTAATTGCAAACGTCAACGCTAGCTACACATACTCATGATCAAGTAGAGTGGATTGGTACAATGGAACTGTCTCGTTTCATCAGCATGAAAATATTTGATAATCTCTGTATGTTGGTACACCAATACTATTACAAGTTGAGCACTAGTTAAAGTTTGACTCAAGCTATTCTTATGGACTAGACGAGTTCCAAAACTCAAAACTTAGAGTTCAATCAAAATAATGATTTGACTAAATGCTAGGAAAAGTAATGATCTTAGTAGTTATTAGTGACAGTAATTTTGGGCTAGTTTTATTTCCTTAATCTAAACTTTTCTACAGCCACCGAAAATTTTTCATATTTTATTTCCACGATCCACACCCTCTATTGAACGTTATCCTCATATTTTCACTGAATCCAAGACCCACTTCTCTATCCAGTATCCTCTGAGGTACCTCTTATTTTGTCGGGCCTTTGATAACGATGAGGGGAGCGGTCAAGGTAGTACTTGAATTAAATTACTAAATTACTCACAAGAGATTTATTTACATAGTAAAGGGGCCTAAAAGTGAGGGATTTACAATGATTTGATAGACGGGCGGTTTCCTAAGATTTTCTTGTCGGATAGACAAGAATAACGATTTATATTGAAGATGAAAGGGTTGTGAGCCTTTGTATACGAATTACGAGCACATGTACATTGCTTAGCAATGGTTTCCAACGGAGGACGCTGTCAGGGACTGTATCACAGATACTACACACTCAAACCTTCTAAATCTAATTGCGTTCTTTATGCCGCTCTGATGAACCAGTTTTTGATTGAGGGAGTTAGATCCACTTCAAGAAAGGTCTCTAGTAAATCCTCAGTCGAACTGCAATGAGGACTGGTATCGGTCGACATAGCACACCATACCCATTGCCCATAAAGTTTTCAATTTTAATAGTCACATCAAATTCTCATAATTCCTGAATTAATATTATCACAACCTGTTACAATAACTCCTCTCACCCCTCTCTCGTCCTAGTCATGATATTTCCTAGTGTCTACGTTAATCTTAACTGTTACACCTCGCAACTCTGTCTAATTTTCCATTAACGGGCAAAACAAGACAATGATTGCCAATTAAACAACAGTTGAGTGTCCTGTTAATGTCAGATTTGGTGACACTCTTGACTTTGTGGGGAGTACATTTGTCTCCAGCAAGACCCATTATCTTCCTCTTTATCGGCCATGTGTGAACTTTACCCCATCTGTAAACCTTATACTTAGGTCATCAGCTCATCACTCTACATTCTTGGCATTTTTGGGATACTTGGGACACACACTACACTTGTCATGAAGTTCAGTGTCATTATATCCGCATTTGAAACAAGTGACAGTGAGACAGGGTTAGCGCTGAAAACATAATATTAACTATTCCTAATCATCTGTTATAACCGTGATTACTGATCAGCTGGTTAACTCAAGACCAATCACTAAACATTATCCTCTCAAACTCAAAGACAGACTGTCTTTAGCGTGTCCTATTAACATAAACGCGAATTTTGATCACGTGATAATTTCAGCTACGATTCCTATTGGTCCGCTGAGGAGACACCGGAAAGAAAGGAAAGCTAGGACTGTGTTTACGAACGATCAGCTTCAGTTGCTTGAGAACCGCTTCAGGTCTCAGGTAAGACTACTAATAGTAGTAATAGTACTATAGCAAGATCAGGTTTATAGTAGCTATAATAATAAGGGGTGTAAGCATTACCGTATATCCGTAGTTTTATAAAATATATCTGCCTCTTCAAAGTAATCGCTATAGTGATGCTTGATTGCTATGCTTCAGTGTTTTACCTTGAAAAGCACTTATAGTAAATTTTTCCAGCCAAGACTGTCAAGTTTAGAGCGGGAGGAGCTAGCCGAACAGATCCAGCTTTCAGCAACTCAGATCAGAGTTTGGTTCCAGGTAAAACGCGAACAAATTTTTAATTTTTACAAAATATGGTCTTTGATACTCGTACTGGTCTGTAGGAAACTTGTTAAATGACTGTTTCACCTCACCGTCAAAAATGATGGTTTATAATTATATTATTAACGACAAACCAATCTATTCAGAACAAGCGTGCCAAGATGAAGCGAGACAAGATGCAAGTGGAAGAAGAGGGACATCAATACTCAAATTCCGTTATCTGAAGTCCTCCTCCCCACGATAACCAACCACTCACACGGCGGAATTGTTGCATGCTCCTTAGCCAACCATGGAGCTTCGCGTCAGTTACGTGACGACGATCGACCAATCTGTGTGACCTATCAGCAGCACGTGATATTGCACTGAGTTCGTTGCACGTGAGTCGTGAAGTAGAGGAGCAGAGACGACCTCGTTAGAATGCTGCCAGATGAGATTAGGAACTGATTCTGTGTATATGTGAATAAAGATTTTGATTAGGCTGCAAAGAACAACGACAATTTAGGATTGTGACTCTAAAGTGTCTACTTATAAGTTACTAAGGTGTCTGGTTTATTTGAACAGTAATAATTTCCCTTAAACTTTTAAGCCTTTAGACGTCCAAGATTTCCGTTTTTATTACCTCATAGTTTTGGTAGCTGCATAAACTAAGATTATCAACGAGAAAGTTTCCCAGTTTATGGCTTATGTCCAACTCTAAATTGGGTAGTTCATTTAAGAGAATGTACGTAACAGACCAGTAACCTCCCCTCATTTACTTGTTGCCTGGATCATAATCATTGACATTTATTGTGGATTTCAAGGTTTTATTAATGATAATAAACTTGTGTATTAAATGATATTGCCCCTAAAATAAGTGGAACCCCACTGGATTTAATACAAATACATGTTTTTCAGTTGACAGATCTGATTACAATGAACTTGATATTGCCTCGATTAAATTGTTAAACGCGTTGTTTTAACTTGAAACCTTATGCAACATCATTCCTTTTATATTGACGCTGATCCCGGGATCGAAGTAAGACAGGGTGTTTATGTCAAATCACCCTGAGGGATCCATTACCTCTTTAAACGACACTGACTTTCTTGACATGGGAGTTTATCGTTAAATGCTGCGAAACTGGTAATCATATAAGAGACAATAATCTGTCATATCTGCGGTATATAATTAGATATATGTACAATGTTTGACATGCTTTAATCGGAAATATATTCAAACTTAGTTTTAAATACGACGCCGTCATATTCCCAGTATTGACACAACAGCTTCAAGCTTAAATCGGGGAAGTGGAAACACGGAAATTATTTTTGACAAATTCAGGTAAGAAAGATTTCTGATCTTAGCGAAGCTTGCTGATCGGTTATCAACACATCACAAATCCAAATTGTAAAATCAACAGTAAGCAATAATAAACAGTACGCAATGAATCCTCAATACTGTTACCACTGAAATTGTGCATAAAAACCAATCAATTCAATTGAGTCAAACAGGCGTTAAGGGGGCATACCCCAAATTTGTCCAGACCAAATGACCTCATAGGCAGTTCAGTGACCTTCTAGCGCACCGTTTCCACACCAAAAAAAATTATTTTGAGAATACCTATTTTTGTAATCGAGCATTTCCTGGTTAAGAGTGCAATTTTCGGAAAAAATTATTTTGTGGTTGAGACGCTATAAGTTAATCATTTCTTGCGGTATCGGGTTGAAATTTTGCTCGCCGTTTATTCACATCTATGTCAAGGTGTGTGTAAAATCTTGATATTGTATCTAAAAAGGCTGGTGTGTTATGAATTTTTAAAGTCAAAAAGCTAAAATTATCCTTTTCAGGCTTATTTTAACAAAAAGTCAGTCAGGGAAGATCGGATTATTTGATGCTTGACATCAAATTGTTCTCTGAATTCTGGCGCAGTTTTTGATGCCCTCAAAATGTTTTTACTCATTCACCTTCTGATCTATTGGACCTCAAAGCCAAACAACAAATTTAGGCACATTTTTCGTTTTTAATATTTACTGATTTTTCTAAAATTTTGATAGGAATGTGCTAGTGACTTTTTGAAGGGTGCAAAATAACCGCAACTAGCACATTTATATATGAGTTATGAACAACAAAACATCCTAAAATGCTTCCCTTTGAAGTTATGGGAGAAAATGTGATTTTTTGGCTTTGCAGATAAAAAAAATCACATTTTCTCCCATAACTTCAAAGGGAAGCATTTTAGGATGTTTAACGGTGCGCTATTAAGTACATTAAGTACATTAGAATGAGATCAAATTAACGGACATTTGGCACCTGACAAACCGTAACAAAATACAATGATTAAATATTACAATAAAAAATAGTACAAAAATCACAAACAAATTGGTTCTTTCATTCTGGGGCAGGTATGGGGGTATCTGTATTTGTGTATAGTCCCTTGAATATACCATATTGATAATAACATTGTCGTGAGACTTAAAATGAATATTATCAATAACGTCCAGAAAAAGTAGGGTGCCTGGGGAGAGGTCATAGTGAATGCGAGGACGAGGACTGCGACAAAAACTGATAATATACTGACTACTTGGCATCTCCGTCCCATCGAACTTAACAACCAACCTGGGGAATTGAGGTTAATAGTTACTAGGAGTAGGAGTCATGAAATTTATCACTTCATAAAATTTAGGCATAAATTCTTCGAAAAATGAACGATTTTCCACAAAAATTTCAGTTAGATATTTGCCTTAGTTCATTATTATTCCTTATTATTCCAGTCATTTTGCTTTCAATTTTAAGCATGTAGGTGGTGGTCTGAGTTGTTTCACATTATGAAATTTACGATCTGCCCAGTAACTACTAAAAAATACAGTGATGATGGCACAGTACAAAATGATAGATATACAATAGTGATATTTAGTCTCTCAATCAGATAGTTTAGTTTACTTACACTCAGCATATCTTATCATACCCCTTTCACATACAATTATCATTATGACGCCTCACCAGATGGTCGAAAGTTTTGACCAGTGTCCAGTTCTTTGAGAAAATCCTTCTTCCCCACATAGAATCAGTTCGAGCCTCCATCAACAACCCTGAGCAGAAAGCGCTACTGATATCAGATGTGTTTCGGGCCCAACACACACAGACACTAAAAGATCTGATGACAGCCAACAACTGCATCCTAGAGAAAGTTCCAGCTAATATGACCCATCATCTACAGCCCCTGGACATATCTATCAATGGACTGGCTAAGAAATTCATGCGCAATAAGTACGAAGATTGGTACGCGAAAAACATAGTGTGTCAGCTCAATGGAGGAGTTTCATCAGACAATGTGAAAATTGATACCCGCTTGACAGTGATCCGTGAAGTACACGCTCGTTGGATCAACGAACGTTTTGTATATTTAAAAGGGAGGCCAGATGACATAAGGAAAGGCTTTGAGAAGTCGGGTATAACTGATGCTTGTAGATCAGACTTTACGGTGGATGATAATCCATTTGCAGATCTTGTTTAAATCTCTAGCTATCCGTACCTCTAGCCATTTGTTTTATTAGTAGCTGTTAGCTATTCCAGTTATTTCTATTCATTTAAAATATAAGCCTTTTTACTTGGTCAAGCCATGAGGCATAAATGACAGATTATAGAAAACTAAAATTTCAAATATTATTTCACTTGGATATGAAGAAAAAGCCATCTTTCTATGGATTTCAGGGCCACAGGCCAAATGCCAAAAGTTTGGTTAGCAAAAAATTTATGCAATTAATTTGGTCTGCAAAAAATTTGGGCGAGAGGCCCGCTCAAATTTTTTGTCGCCCAAATTTTTGGGAATTAAGGTATTCACTAATGACTCCCAGTGGTGTCAAAAGGCGCCATTAGAAGGTGTAATTGGAATCGTTAGTGTTATGGTCGGATCAGACGGGCCGTGATTGGAGCCGTGACAACTCTCACGAAGAGTCACGTAGTATGTTTAGAAGTCATGAAAGTTTTCACGTTGTCATGTTGTGAGAATAATTTGTGAAAACTGCTAGTCACGCGTTTCACGCTTTTCAAAAGACGTGAAACGCCAAAATCCGTATCCTTGGCACTCTGTTGTCACAGTCCGTTGAGCACTTCGTGAGAGTTGTCACGGCTCGAATCCTGGCCCGTATGTTCCGACACTTAGTCCTTTGAAATGGTGCCAATTTTGTGGCAATTATTCCACTGTTCATTATAAGAAAATTAGATTAAAAACTTGTTCTTACTTTGGAGAGGAGCTCCCCCGTAGCCGTGTAAGTTACATTGTTCCCCCGTGCCTTTCAAAACGTAGCAACCCTCACAAAATGACAGTAACTGTCTCTCTGAATCTGAATCTGATCGCCCTGTGTCAGAGCTAGAAGCTAGATTGTCCGCATCATGAATTCTCTGCATGCTTATCAAAGAAATAAAGTAAAGGTTTAAATACTAACAGTTAAACAATAGCTGCGTCACATCACACATGTGACTGATTATTCGCTTAATTAGATTTAATAAATGTATTGACATTATAATTTAGTAATAATACATGGTTAACGATTTATATTAGCAATATGGTATTGATAGGGAGGTGACATAACCATTTTGAAATAAGTATATTATTTCATTTTGGAGGTGAATTAAAATGGCCAGTCCTCTATAAGTATTACCTCTAATTACCTCTAATCAAGATACGTGAGCTGCAACCACGTACCTGCCACATACCCGAGCAAATGAAATGGTGGACTTTAGAAATAAAACTAGGACACAAACTGATGTCAGATAGAAAAACTAATAAATTGAAGCATTAAATATCACAGAGAAAATACTGCCAGCATGATGACTCCAACACAATAATCACTCAGTTATAATTTATGATTGTATCTAAAATGTAACGTAATACCACACAAATGTACAACAAACTAACATGCCAAAACTAAGAGCGAGTCGGGAGAGTCATGTTACACTGGCAAGAAGTACACACATCTGTATCACCACAGTAGGAAGTACATTACCTTACAAGACATTTTTATAACGTACGAAATGCGACGGTTTTCCCGAAATTTCGCCATATTTTCGGACCGCCAAAATTTCGGTCGTCGTAATAGAATCCGTCGCATTATTTTTAGCTTATTCCAATAATTGTGGCTAGATCGATTCATTTTGTTCTTGAAAAGTTAGTGATATGATGGTGGGACAAATAAACACAATATTCCATGATGAATTTAATGTCAAGTTATACGTTTTAAATTTACAATAAATTACATTTATGTGCTAACATAAACGTCTTATAGACTAAGTCAAGATAAACAATTTAATACCAAACTCAATAAGTGAAACTGAAAGATTCGAGCCGGACCCCTTAGAGGAAGATGAAAAAATCATTTATAAGTTTCATTTTGTTTCAACATGATTTTACCGATTTTTAGAAAATTTTGAATTTCCTTTGTGTCAGAAAACAAAATGATGAAAAATACCCTTATTTTCTGTGACGTCCGAAATGTGACGGTTTTTGTTCAATTTCGCCATATTTTCGGACCGCCAAAATTTCGGTCGTCGCACATTGGTCCGCCACAAAAATGTCTTGTAAGGTATCACTTATTTCTAAATTAGCATAATCTGTCGTAATTACTCCGGATCACGGGACAAATGTTCAAAATAATGAGACGAAAGTCGAAACTGCGACCACGAGAACATTCACAACCCGTACGTAAAAACTATTATGCACTATACACGCTATACATGGCATCTCTGCGATCAATAAACATTAAACATTGAATACCATCTCGTGGTGACCGTACCTCCTATAATAAGTATACTTATACTTTATAAGCTAATAAGTATAACCGGAAGGTAGCTAGAGGCAAGCTTTTGTAACTTGCTGCTGCACCTTGCCTTATAATATGCACAAGATTATATACTTCAATGCTTTAACATTAAAAAAGGATAAATTAATAAACCAAATTGTGACTTAATAATATACAACAACTATAGCGAATAGCAGAAGCGAGAAATTCCCCAAATGTAACTGTGAAACTATTATATATGGAAAGTCGGCCATCAAAAATATTAATTAATTAGTTCGACGGCACGATAAGTAACAACTCCCAAATTGAGTTATGACAAGCATTAAGAGCTGGGATGAATGTAGAAACGGAGCCATGATGAAGCGGCTGAAATTACAACACACCACCTAGACAAATTAAGAAATGTACTTATACCAGCGTTTCCACGTGTTATAGTGTGGTAGCTGTCACGTGTAGCATGTGTTGATGCACTTCACAGCATGCGACACGCTGTATAGTGTATACCTCTCATTAGTCACTACAGCTGTGATAATACTGTGTGTTCTGTGTAGTGAGATAGAGAAACTTCTCAACATACGTGTTGAGGGGACATGTAGCAAAGAATAAAATGATTGAGATTTGCGAGACTGAGAGAGACAACCTTAACCTATTTATATATTATAGAAATAAAGTGCCACAAAGTTCACTTTAGTATAGTATAATAAGTTGCCCAATTATGCTTGTTGTGATATTAGTTCAAAAGTTAAAAAAGATGTCACGAGCATAGTACGTTTGAAGTTGAGCAAAGCAATGAAATTTAAACAGAATAAACCACAAATCATGAATGAATCATCAAATCATGTGCATATCAGGATAAACTTGGAACAGTAAAATTGATTTAAATCGTCACTGATCGTACAAATATTGCTGCCGTACAGCTGTATGAACTGTGTATGAACCAATGCGGTACTGGTAACATATAAATGTACTGATTACTTTTTAGATATCATCCCTCTATTTAAGGCATAATCACTGATCAGGTACTGCACTCTTTGAACACCAGGCCTTGTATCGTTATAGGTACTAACGACATAAAAACTTTGACAATGCAGGACAGCAAGATATTATGTCATCATAGCTGTTGAGTGCCAATGGATCTACCAAAATAGGTTTCTCAGTAGACCACACAGATAGTTGTTACTGTAGATAGGTTCCGACAACAAGGTACTAACGATACTATATATTCAAACATAAACACTTCAACCATCATGGTTACCATGGTAATCATGGTAACCATGGAATATACCAATACAACAATACAACAATACAATACAATACAAGGGCAGGTCTCTCCCGTAATTGTTGGGATGGCCTGAGGTGCTTATCTCATTCACAGTAACCCTAAGCCACTCTGTGCCGAGGCACTATACTAGTTGTAGAGTGTCCTACGAGCCATTATAGAGTGTGTAATGTGTATCACCAGCCAAAGCTGTACCAAATCACTGGCATATACCAATACACTGTCAATTAATGTAAGCTACACGGAATATCAAATATTATACATCAAATATACACAGTGCAGCTGTACGATCAGCAATTACTGTGATTAAATGTAATACACAACAATATAATAATACATGTAATACATGTAATACACAGCAATACAGTAATACATGTAATACATGTAATACATGTAATACACAGCAATACACAGCAATACATGTAATTCTAATAGCATACAGTCCCGGTAGTCATGAGTACTCTCACCACTTAAGACGTGTCCAGTTCTGTTAAACTTAAACTACACAGTACAAGTAGATGTAGTATAGAACGTACAAAATACAGAACTACGGATAATGATATTTCACTTAATATGTTGACTCTCTAGTGATCTCTAGCGACGTGTGGTCTCACAGATTGATAGCATTAAAAACTCCATATATGTACGACAGTGGCGGAACATTACAATTTATCAAACAGAACTCTTTTATCTTTAAGATCGTTTGCTGTCAATGTCCCTATAGAGCATAATTTCCCCCAATCCATGACTTAAGACCAAGTGCCGAAGGCACAAATAATACAAAAGAGTCAAGGATAAGAGTTATAGCGAATGAAATTTGTTTGGTGCAGTGTAAGCTAGCTTGCGTCCGTCGCCTAGTGTCGTGCATACGTGCTCGCGCGCACAGTTGTCCCACGCTCCTAACTACTCAAAGTTATTTATCGCGATCGCGATATATTCTGAATTAAATTATTGTTGGTTTGCGGCGCTGAACTGATCAAGTAAAAAAAAATTGAGCGGCCATCCACAAAAGAAAAGCGGCTGCATTTCTTGTTATCATTGCATTACAATATTGTTGTGTTCAACTCGATCATTCTTATTTATAGGCGCTCTTGGCATGCCCTGGTGGCTTCTTATCTCTGCTAAGTCATAAGTTAAACTTAACTGGCCGTCCTAACATTTTTTTCGGTGGCCGACTTTGAAGAACCAAACTGATCCGGCCAAAAGAGGAGTCAGATCACGTTACCCGGTTACCAATCATCATCAATTAACTGAATAATTGGTTTCTGAGCAAAAAGTTTACCCAATCTGTCAAATATGAAAATGGGACAGAGTTTGGAAAATACAAATTTTCGTTTTGTTAAGTTTTTTGCTGTGGGCTTCCTCCGCCCGCGCGAAATCAAACGTCCAGCACCTCAATCGTGTCATATGCCACCTAAAGTTGACTGACTAATTGGTTGCGGGCGAAAAATTCAGTCAAAACTGTAAAATTTCTGCCCTGGAAATTTCGTCTTCGAAAACTGAAAATGGGACAATATGATTTTACGATTTTCTTCGGGATTTTGACTTGGAGTACCTCAATTTGGTTTCATATCATCATCAATTAACTGACTAATTGGTTTCTGAGCAAAACCCGAGTGTTCTGCTGTGGGTTTCATCCGCCCGCGAAATCAAACTTCCAGCACCTCAATCGTGTCATATGCCACATATAGTGGACTGACTAATTGTTTACGGGCGACAAATTCAGTCAATTCTGTTAAATTTCGGTCCTGGAAATTTCAGTTTTAAAAACTGAAAATGGGACAATATGGTTTTTCAATTTTCTTCGGGATTTTGACTTCCAGCACCTCAATTTGGTTTCATACCATCATCAATTAATCATCATCCGGCCTTCTCACCTCGGAACCAAGGGAGCATGATATTCACCACAAATTAAGAGAGAAATTAAAAGCACGAATAACCATGGTATGAAATGTAAAATAAAATGGAAGAGCACAATCACATTCTGAATTGATTGACCGAAATTCATAGATTCAGCAAAATTCCCGTATAAATAATCATATTTCATATCTATTTTTAATAAAAGTTTTAGTCAAAGCTATAAATCATTCACTGCTCGCGTTTAAAAGAAAAATTCTAACACAATTTTTGGATGAAAGAAGAACAACGTTATCTGATCTTTAAAATTTCAAAGAGTCCAGTCGTCAGGATCAATGCACTCTCAGGTCTTTTGATAATTAACGTAATTAGCAGTACCAGTATTATTCATAATATAAAATCATCAGACGAGTCATCAAGTTACACTGACATAACTTGACAAAGGAAATCGTAAAGAAGATTTATATATAAAATTATAACTTTCGTATGGATTTTATATCTGTACATTTGAACTAAAAGCTAAATTCCACTCAAAATAAAAAGTCTAAACACACTCTCAAAAGCTTGCAACAACTTTAACAAATGTTAAGTAAGAACTGTATCGAACTTCCTCATGTTTCAGTCTCGGGAATAGGATAACGCGGAATGATGACAGGATGACCGGGGATGGATGTTTCGTCGGAGTATTTTATCCGAAACAGAGACGATGTGACCTATTTGACAAGATGCTTGTACTTGGAGTAGATAGCGTAAAGCACCCTGAGGGTTGATTTCAGGTCCTTGCTGACGATACTTTCAGCAGTACACTTAGGTCGAGGGATTCCTGCTTCTTGCATCAAATTCAGGGCGAGCGTAACGTTGTGTAGCTGAACAAAAATAAGTTAATTAGATATTCAAAATCTGAATACGCAGGCCTTAAAGTAATCTGAAATTTATCTCGGTAAACAGCAAATATTTAACAGCCTGTCTAAGAAATCCATTTAGGAGAATTCAAGCGTTACCGCTATACTAGCTAAGATGAAGGCCAAGGCCTCAGTGTCAGTTAGAAATAAAGTTTTAAGGAAACTCAATTTAAAACGTCAGTTAGCAAACACCACTATTAGCACGTGATAAGCGCGTGGAGCAGTTTTAAACCAGTTACCTTGTGGTCATAGGCCTCAGGTTCCATGCTGAAAGAGTACATTGGAACATAGTACCCCTCAGCCAGACTCATCATGACCACCAAGTTTACACCGTTAGCAAAGTCCTCCTCGATATTGCTGCAACCTCTGTTTATCTGAGACAACTGCTTGTTCGCAAACGCCATCAGGGACTGAAGAGAATAGGTTTAGTTAACGAAGACAGATACACAAAACAAGGATTAGTGTTTTTAGACAACCTGTTTCCTTGTTTATGTCTGGAGAATAGTTTGTTTCAAAGTAAACAAATAACAAGAGTTTCGCTAAAAGAACTCACAAATGATCCACAGACGAACGCGACGTGGTATGTTGTAGTACACAAAACTAATAAAGATTGATAAACTGTAACTCAATGGCATCTCTTATGATATCAAACTGAGAAGTGACTTACCCCCTTAACAGCATTGAGTTTGTCGGGAGCAGAGTCGAACAGGGTGTCGAATACATCACGTTCCTGCTGTCTGGCGGCAAAGTTGTAATGTCTGAAACAGAGACTATTAGAGACTAGCAGAGATACAAGAGACTATCATAGACTATTAGAGACTAGCAGAGACTAACAGAGACTATTAAAGACTAGAAGCGACTATGTCACGATCTATCAAATCAATAGTATAAATTCTGTTTTATTGAGCTATGGTTTAGATAAAGTGCACTACTGCTTAGATATTAAAAGAATTTGGTATTGTTCCGACTTTGTTCTTTAATAACTAGTTGGGAGTTTAGTGCACAAATTTTTGTTTGGCATGCGATAAATCATGAGAACTATTGAAAGAAAAACATACTCCTTATCTTTTTTTTCACAAACAGCATAGATCGGAGTAGACATTTCAAACTTATTAAGATAACAACGAACTAGAGGGCTTGAAAATTGTCGAGACACAAAAGTGAAATAGTAATATCTCAGTAGAACAGATATGAACTGTAATACTAAGTTGAGTAGCAACAATGTATTGAATGTCAAGATAAGCCAGGACTTGCAATCATCGCCACTTCATCACTCCCACTACGAGTTCTAAAGGTAGGAATAAAGACAGAAGCCAGGGTGCTGCGACAGATTTGAATTGCATTCAATCAACAAGTGCTGGAGAACAGGCATATTGTGAGGAGAGCCCCTGACTCGGGGGAGGGGCCTCACTACATGAGCTGTAGGGACTACTTATCAACAAGTTACAATAATGTAGAGGGATATGAGATAAAATACTCACTCTCTTTCCTCATCACCAGTAATCTGCTCGGAGATTGTTTCTGTTTGTTGTGTCGCTTTCTGGTGGAAACAAGGTATTAAAGGAGGCTAGAATTTCCTTTTTTTGACATATTAAGTTTAAATAATCTCGATTTATCTGCACAATTTTATTTATTTTTTGGCTGAGAATCTTCGAACATAACTTCAATCAAGTTTACACGCATTCTATTGCAAGCGCTATTTCCAGTACTCCCTTATAAATATACTTACTGTTATCTGTAGAACTTGTATCTTGACAAAGCTAGGGAGTCTCCTTGGAATGCCGTAGTGTCTTGCCAGCGCCACCAGCAGATGTAACACAGATATCAGGTATTTGTTGTGGATATTGTCCACATTCCATTTGATTCCGTCATCTACAACCTGCAATGATGGATTCATCTAGAACTCCGCGTTAGTTTCTTTTTATAAATAGGCCAGAAACAAATCTTCACTCTACCTAACTAATTATCAAGTTGATAACCGTAATACATTGGGGGGGGGGGGGGGGGCGGGGGGGGGGGGGCAACCATATTAAAGTATATTAAAATGTAGGATTTTCCCCGATTTTGACCCGGGGATATACTTTAATATACTTTAATATACCTACAATATACTTTAATATATCCCTATCTCCTTGGAGGCCTACATCAAAAATTGTTGCGCAAAGTAAGCTTGAAATGCAATTCTTAATCGATTCCAAAAAGTTCTTGAAAAAATATTGAAAACTGATGGAGTTATTTCAATTTTAATGAAGCCATTTTGGCTAGTATTCCGAACCGAGATATTATGTGCAATTTTCCCAATTTTGTTCATGGAGGTCTTTTTACTTAGTATCCACTATATTCAACAAACACTGAGTTATATCTTTCACATAGAGTTAGTCTCATTAAAAAATATTGAAATTTTATCGAATTTGGGCAAATGCGAATTTGAGCAAAAGCGTTTGCCCAAATATGGGCATATTTTTTTAAGCTCATAGCTCAGCCAATTTTTTACCAATCTGGATGGAAATTCATGTACTAGTCCTAAAACAGGCTTATCTTGCGAATCTGAGTGAAAATATAGTTCATCATGTAAATCTTAACGAAGAATATAAATCTTCTAATTGTAGGTATATTAAAGTATATTAAAATGTAGGATTTTTTCCGATTTTGACCCGGGGATATACTTTAATATGGTTGCCCCCCCCCCCTACATTTATCTATCTACAAAACTTGGCTTCAGATACAGGGTGTCTAAGAAAAAAGGTAACCAGGTGACTTTTGTTTTAATAACTCGCCTCAGATTTAACTTAACAACTTAAAACTTCAAAATTTCATCAGGAACATGTTCATTTTGCCCATTCAGTTTTTGAGGCTCTAACTAGATGTAATTTCCTGACCATATTTATAATCATATCGAATGCCCGTTGTCAAACAGTTCCCAACAGTTATGGATTGAACAATGGAGGCACGCACGTACGTTTTCTTCTCGTATAGAAATTAGCGAAACTAAGCTGTAGAGGCACGCGCGTATATAAACCAGGACGTGTAGAAATTAACGAAACTTAATTGTAAAGGCACACGCGTATATACACCAGGACGTGTAGAAATTAACGAAACTAAACTGTAGAGGCACGCGCGTGTATATACAAGGACGTGTAGAAATTAACGAAATTAAACTGTAGAGGCACGCACGTATATATATATATTATTAGTCAGCCACAACTATCAGTAAAACACCATCTGACTTCAAATGTCGGTTAAATGTACCTTTACAGTCATCCTCAATAAATGTATTTAATTGTAGTTGTGAAAATAGTATATATATATATATATATACGGTATACAAGGACATGTAGAAATTAACGAAACTAAACTGTAGAGGCACGCGCGTGTATATACAAGGACGTGTAGAAATTAACGAAACTAAACTGTAGAGGCACGCGCGTATATATACCGGGACGTGTAGAAATTAACGCGACGACTGCATCTCGGGACCGCAATAATTGACCCCCCCCCCCCCCCCCCCGATAATTGACCCCCCGACAATTGACCCCCTATGAAATTATACTGGGTCAATTGTCGCGAAATCTAGGGTTTAGTACGACAATTGACCCCCTATGTTATTACACTTGGGTCAATTGTCGCGAAATCTAGGGCTTAGTACGACAATTGACTCCCCATGTAATTACACTAGGGTCAATTGATCGGGTTAGGGTTAGGGTCAGGGTCAGGGTCAGGACAAGGATGAGGGTTAGGGTTAGGGTTGTATTAAATTATATTGTCGGGGGGTCAATTGTCGGAGGTAAATTGTCTCCCACCCCTGCATCTCATCTTCATAAGTAGACATAACAGCTTTTAGAAGGTTTGTAAAATTAAATTGTGTGACACAGACAATAAATGACGTTCTCAAAATGTTCTTGAGTCACTAACACTGATCACTTGGTATTTTTTGGAACACCCTGTACAATCTCAGAACATTAACCACGTGGAAAAAGTTAAAAGACTATTTATACCTGGAGATGATAGTTGATCTGATTGAGGACTTCAGTTAGTTTAGCTTTCTGAGAAGCAATACTTTGAGCTACTTCCTTGTGCTCTATCTTAGCTCCCGCTAGTTTCTCTGAGTACAAGTATAGGTTAGTGGACATAAATACTGGATGTACGCTAAACTGCTAAACGAAATGTATGCTTCATTCAGATAATAGGGGCAGTTTATCTTTCAGCACTTATGGAAATACAATTTAAAATCAATAACGAAATCTTGAAAAGTCAATAATCCCGCTCATAAGCTGAACAAAACCTTTCAACTTGTAATTAAATTAAGTGATTAATTAACCCATTAACACTAACCAATCAGAGCGGAGAGGACCTGACCGTCGGACAGATCCTCGCAGAGGTTCTTAACCACAATGTGATCATCAGTGAGGACGTCGTTAATCCACTCCTTTAGTTGCTGGGAGAGGGCCTGCACTTGGGGGTCCTTCAGAGATTCATTTGATACTTGTCGTTTGTAATCTCCACTTTCTGCGAGGATCAGGGTTATTTTAGTGGGGTGGCAATTTGGTTATTTGCCGGCCAAAACTCATGCCCCCGGTCAATCCCAGAACGGTATTTTCACCTTAACTTTTCCTTTTTAAAATTTTATCATATACAGTTCTTCAAATTGTTGAGTGTAGGTTAAGTTGTGTTTGAGTGTAAACTGGCAGTCAAACAAATGCAGCACTCATAAACAGCTGTACAATATTTTTATTACTGAATTGATTATTTCTCCTAACCTGGCATTAACAGTAAGGGTAAACCGGCCCCAATCCCCGGCTCAAAATAGCACCCCGGCCAAAAAGTGGCTTCCCGGCTAATAATCTGCCCCCCGGTCACTGGGTGGCAGAGAGTGGGAGGGTTAAATAATATGGAACATTTAACAAATAAGCTGAACTAATTGGTGTGTGTGTGTGCTAATGGAAGAACAATGATGGATTAAAATAGTGAAGTTTCCAGTCAAACAATGACATAATGATATAATGGGTTCTAGTAGTTTGTGCTGTTAACAAAGATAACTTCTGTGTTGACAGGTGAAAGTCACGTGGTATGTGGTAAAGTTGGTGACTTTATTGACAAACCATCTTACACACGTATGTCTCAACCACTTACCAGAAGCTAATATCTTCTTTAGTTGGGATTCGTTAGTTAGAATCATGGCGGATAACCCTAAAAAACTGCTTCTACAAAGATAAACTTATGAATTTTTGAAATAAGGACGCAAAGCACTGAACTATTACATATATTTATATCTTAGTGAGCAAGAAAACCACTGATAATCTTAATAAGAACTAATGAGAGTAACCAGGTCAGAGAGAGAGGCTGACAGATGTGCCGCGAGAGATAACTACTGTGTAGAAGTGCTCAGTTCACATGAGATACGGTATACTGGTTTGCTTGTTAACTAATTAATTACTCGTGCGACGGAGAAACGTCTCGCTCACTCCGCGCTACCATCTGTCAACAGTACAATATGGATCGACAACAACGACAATTACGAGCGTGAGATTTTTATACAGTTCAAACTAAAACGTTGAAAATATGCCACTGGGCAGGCACATTTCTGATGTACGCAAATATCACAAGCTAATTGATTCCTCTCGGTGGACTTATTTTGATTGGATGAAATTAGCAGAATTTTACGAACTTAACAAACAATAATTAACAACTTCACATTGCAAGTTTCATTGTAACCGGTGCTATTATTTGCGACCACAGCAACTTAACCTAAATTGTAATTCATTTTCGTTCCTGCAATGTACATTTTCTAAGTTTTGTGTCTAATTTTGTAGTTTAAATATTTAAATTTCTGACTTCCCTAATCTTAAAGAATTGTATCAGGATAAAAGGCGATTGTACACTAAATTACATACTACATATATATTATACATAATTGATAATATACATACATGTATATGATATAACTAGGACTATAATAAGTTTATCCACTCACCATCCATGCCTGTTTCCATAATTCCAGAAGTCAGAGGTCTGAGGGCTTCTTCTTTTTCTCGTTCTAGCTCGTCAACTGAAATGATTTAATTTATTGGATCTAGATAGTATACTCTATATTTATACATATTACATAGTATCTTTAGTATGGGACAAAGGAACCTGACAAGGAAGCAATAAGTATTACCAAATAAGGGTTACGACCATGGTCGCTAAAATCACCACATCGTATATAATTGACACGGAACTAGCCATGCACTTATACTATACCACTATACTACTATACTAGCAGACTAGAGCTGAGTTAAGGGTTGGTTCCCACACACCAATATCTTATGAGGAAGCACAGTTACAGAATAAAGTTGCACGACTAAGCGTACACTCTGCTCCCACTGAATATAGAGAGAACGACAAATAAGGAGGCCGGGGTTGAATAAATACATTAGCAGATAGTTCATTCTACGCACTCGCTCACGCTGTACAGACAAGAACACAAGACAATCCACTTCAGACCAACAAAGATCCTCAGAGTTAGGAAAACCTGAGACTTGGTAACCACTTTGCACAATTGGGCACTTTCTTTTGCGGGACATGGACCAGCGCTTCCTTGGTAGTAACTTTAGGACTGACTTCAGGGTAAAAGCTCGGCCACTGTACGCGTTCATCACCAGCTCGTCAAAAACACAGATCAACTAACTTCAATTATCAAATGAGAAAACCGTAAAACATTGACGGACTGAGCTGGAGTAAACGGGAAGTTAGAGACGAGGTAGGGTTGGTCCGGAGTGACGGCGCACGCTTGGTAATGGTCCGGAAATGACAGTCACGTGACTGTCACAACGGGTCGTTAGAACAGTTAGTCTTTGTGCCCGAGACAAGTCAAACAGTTATCCACTATTGTGTAGAAGTGGTTGCAAATAACTTATCCCGCTGTTAGCCGCGTCATGCTGTACCACTCGCATGAGACGGGAAATTGTGATTTGGAGGAGAGATCTGTGTCCAGAGTTTATGAGACGGATTCTTTTTTTGGCTCATGAGATGAGATAATTATTTAAATTTACCTGCAGCGATACGAGCCGTCCGGAGAAGAAAACAATAAAATATGATATGGCGACCAAATGTGAGTGTGACACTGACAGTAAACGGTTCAGTGGAACCAACTCAGGTTCTAAATACCCAGGTTGAGAAAAAAAACTGGACTTCCGATACAAATCATGAGTGTTGACGTATCCATGATAACATCCGGATATTCTACGGTAACAAAGATAAGATGAGGTGTGAAGAAGGGGATTTACCTTCTTTACAAGCATTTGCAACACCAGCCTTCTGTCGGCCGAGAAGAGTAGCTAGGAGGGTCATATTGGAGGCTTATCTTGCACCTAGGACAGCACAAACTATAACAACTACAGGAGGGTTTTAACTAAAGCAACGCAGCAATTACATCGTTCTCTGACGCAGGGCTCATTGGGTGGGCAAAAACACGTGACGAAAATACTGTCTTCTGACTGGCGGTTTCGTTGTGATTCTCAACAGGCGAACTTACACGCCTGTCATCAAGTTTTGGGGGAGTTTTATACGATTATATTGTACAAATGTTAAGTCACAAGAATGTGTGTGTACGTTAAATTAAAATTTCAGACTACAATCCGCGGACGGGCGGCAAGGATAAGACAAGATTTGACAATGACTATCGGCTAGTAATGTACTGTTTGTCATAATAACTACTGACTGTATCCAATAAGTAGGCAAGGGTGTGCCTAGAAAAGTGATCCGCTGCAACAAAGACACATATAAGAAAGGCAAATCACAAAAAAAACCGTATTGGACACGGACAGTAGACGGAAATAACACAGGGCAATACAGTGACATAACTTTGACGTGGTCGGACAGTAAAACAAAACAGATGTCACACCCTAGTACAGTTAGTAGATGTATAGCTACCCTACAACTGTAGCTGCAACTCTAACCTAGAATAAAAAAACGGTGCCTACTCTGAACTATTTGAATTAAACGTCAATGGAACAAAGCTTTGTTGCTTTATTATATCAGTTCTGAACCATTTCATGCCTGATCGACAAATCAAGAAGAAGAATTAAGTTTATTATGCGTAAATTATAAACAAATGTTTTTCGATAAATGCTGTAAGCACTCCAAATTATCTTCGGGTGTGAGGGTTAAATGAGGAGCTGTGCTTGATCAACACAGCGAAGCCTCGGGCGAAGAAAGTGTGGCATAGTGCCTTAACCGTCGCTGGCCTTATGAACGATCCTTCGGCTTCTTGTAAAGCTCTTCCTTGAAAGTGCTGGTTTACATTGTAATGCAGGTAATGCCGAAGTAAAATAACAAAAGGTGGTCGACTCATTCGATGGCCTTGTTGCGTCGCAACGAATCCTCATAAGATAAGATAAGATAAGATCTTCAAGGACCTCGGTTTTGCTGTTAATCGTTGTCAAGCGAGATTTGAGAAATTTTAGTTTGGTGAAAGTTCAATCTTATCTACCTTAAACCCATCTTTAACCGTTTCGTCGAGCACAGTCACCTTCACGAGTCTGGAATGACACAGTTGGGGAGGCCCAGGGGAGAGGGGGGGGGGGGAAGGTTATTAAATTGCTATCTTTGATCCATTTATCTACCGCCCAATTGATCTACATTATTCGATATATATGAACGAGAAGTTAGACTGAGAGTAAGAGCACTTTTATTGCAAACAAACTGTGACCAGAAGGTCGGCTCAACTGGAAGCTATTGGCAAAATAACATGAATACACCTTATTATTATCGCATGCCAACATTTTAAAGTATTAAGAAAATTTACCTGAGTTGAATATCCTTTTCCTTTGTAATCCTGTTTTCTGTTTGCGGAGAACCGCTTTATTAGCCATTAGAATGTTAATCGTAAAACTGGTATTCTAAGTGACTCTCAAATTTCCATGGCTCATAAAAGGGTCTGCTCTGATAGTTTTTCGATAAGATGATGTGTCACTCCGCAGTCCGCACTCATATACAATTTTCAACAAAACAATTAACATGACCAAGAAATGCTAACTAGCACTGAGATGATAGATCTGCAAGAGGAAACGATCTATGAAATTCCATTGTTCTGAAAGTTAGCAACTGTTGGCATTTCAGGAATTTTTCTTGACGAATCAAGAAGAAGAATTAAGTTTATTATGCGTAAATTATAAACAAATTTTGTCGACAAATCCTGTAAGCACTCCAAATTATTTTCAAGGATCTCGGTTTTGCTGTTAATCGTTGTCAAGCGACATTTAAGACATTTTAGTTTGGTGAAAGTTCAATCTTATCTACCTTAAACCCATCTTTAACCGTTTCGTTGAGCACAGTCACCTTCACGAGTCTGGAATGACATAGTTGGGGAGGGGGATCGGGAGGGGGATCTGGAGTGGGAACCTTGTCTATAAGTCCAGCTGATAAATAGATCGGGAAGGTTATCAAATTGCTATCCTTGATCCATTTATCTACCGCCCAATTGATCTACATTATTCGTTATATATGACCAAGAAATGCTAACTATCGCTGAGAGGATAGATCTGCAAGAGGAAACGATCTATGAAATTCTATTGATCTGAAAGTTAGCAACTGTTGGCATTTCAGGAATTTTTCAGATCACTGCTAGTTCATTATTTGAAATGAAGTACGTGTTGAGCAGTGAGCACGTATATTAGTGTAAGACAGCTGTCCCTCAAATCCTCAAGTCTCTTGATGATCTGCAATTATTTACCTAGGGCAAGTCGTATCTGGGTTGGAGTGCTCTTATCCATTCGATTCACAGGAAGAATGGTGTAAAGAAAGTATCACCTGACCGGTGTTATAAAATAACTGGTAAATCAACTGAGATCGGACTTTTTTCAGCTACGGGACAGAGTCAGAGATTATCATATTGACAACAATTTGTATTATTTGTACTGTTCGAGATTATCGATGAACTTGAAGGAAAAAATTGATTTCTAGATGAGATCGAAGTGACATGAAGAAACATGAATTTGAAGTCAGGTTACATATAGAAGGGTAACTATCTAATTAAGCTTACCATATTTGGCAGAAGATATGTGCATCAAGTGACCGACGTGGGTAGGAATACTCTCCGAACCAAGAGTCAAATTGAAATCTTTTTTGAACACGAACATGATAAAAACGCGGCGGACTATAGGCAAACTTCGAATCAATTAATAATGCTTTATTTGGATAATTTTCATGTTGAGCTATGCGAAAAAAGTCATTGGTAATGAGCTCCAATTTCTTAATAGTGTATTTTCATGAGGGGAAATATTACTTAGTCAATTAGTCTGCCACAGAGCTAGTCAGCCACAGAGTCTGAGATAAACTGTAAATCTACAGTCGGGTAACTACATTTGTGAACGGTACAGCGGAACTTTCAAGGAAGGTTAACTGCGGAATCACGTGACAGCCACATGATTATGGATACTAGTCAGACACCGTACCAATACACCATTGACCATACCAATGATAAACCTGGAATTACATATTGTACGCATTATGTTATTTAATAACTTTTGTCTTACTTTCTTAGACGAAACCGTGCAATATCGTAAAATAACGTAATAATAATTGATAGAATACAATGTTTAGCCGAAAAAGTATGTAACATGATTCGTACAATAGGAAACACTTTATCATTGGTACGATGCACGATTCAGCTGCATTGTCCATAGTAATGTGAGCGTCATGCGATTCCATGGTCCAGCCAATTTGTTACAGAGAAACGTGAATGTTACAGAGTCCATTATAGTTGTAGTAGTAGTATTATATTGAATGAAGTACGCTGACGGTCGCATGTACGCTGTGTGTCACCTCCTTACGAGCAGCATCACCTGTTTTATATCTCGAGGACCGCCTGGCTTCTTCAGGGATCCATTCTTAGATTTTGACCGACTTGAAACATGATCATTTTTGCCATCCGTTTTTTGGATTTATCGAAAGTATGGTGGAAGCAATTAAATGGCTAATTTTTGCTAAAGCACAAATTCTTAATTTTACATCTTAACGATGAAGACCTATTACCCCTTTTGTCTTCTTTCCGCCATAGTGGAAATACTCAAGTGTCCGTCTCAAAAATCCAAAATATTAAAGATCCCAAGTTAAAGATATCTAGCTCCGAACTGATCACTTACCAAGGTGAGGACGGTATCCTCTTTTATCGTCTCCATCCCCACTGAGACACAATAACAATGGTGTCTTGTTCATATCCACTGTTCAGACCAGATACAGATAATTCAACAGTTTTAGACAAAATGTAGTTAATTGCTTTGAGAGGGAAAGTGAGATTACGGAGACTACTCGAGACAAAGTGTTATCTTCTACAGGTAGTAGTTCAGGTGGGTGATTTCCTCCAACAGATCTTAAAATTCTAAGCTCTCTTTGACAAGCACGAACAACTAAAATATGTATTATATAAACTATAGAAATATTAGGCAAAACAAAGCTGGGAAATGCCCAACATTTTTTGATCTTTGCCAAAATTGAGATGAACAAAAGAGTAGCGGCTAAATTTAACTACTTTCCACTCTTGCCAGATCAAACTAAATTTAATTGAATTTAACCAGTGCTCATCCTATTAACAAAAGCGTGCCGTTTAATTGGGTAACAAAGCAAACGGTATGAACTCTTTTTTTAGCTTAGCCAATGCTTTGTTTCTTCTTTACAAACACACTTAACATCATACTTGAAAAGGAAAAGTATGAGGTACAGAGAAAAATAATGGTACAGCGGCAGATGATCCAATTATATAGCTAGAGACCAATTAAATGATTTGGTTACAATAGCAAGCGATAAGAAATTAAGAGCTGCAAGCAAGCAATTAAGAGCGAATAATGAAACATAGGCAGGTTGTATTAAAGCAGCGAGTTATGCAGGTAAAGAAGATGTCGCGAGTTGGGAGGAAATGAGTTTCACAATGAGTACGGGCACGAATAGTCTGCATTACAATTACAGCCTTGACTTCACGGGTTGTATAAATTCTGCAATCTACTGGAGGCTACATTTCAGTCGACGGCCTAAATTTTTCTATGCAACAGAGCAAATTTTAATGAGACTATATGGGAATTAAAGACAGTATAAAACAAGTGGCGAGCACTTGGTATGACTAAGGTGACTTATTGGTTTAACAATCGCGTTTCAATTTAATAATATTAAATGCTTCCTTAATGTATATTGTTGAGCTAAGTTAGTTTATTGTCATTATATAGACAGTATTCAGCTATCATGATTCATGATGTAACTTTCGGGAGTATGGTTCAAACCTCAGCACCCCTAAGGTACAAGAACTCATTTAAGTAAGTGAAATTACCATCAGTCATCTCAACTTTCATTTCAACTTTGTTCAATCCTCATCTTGCCAAATGCCCGCGATATTTTCCAATCATATGGTTGTACGGTATCCAACACATAAAGTTATTTGGCATTCATAAATTTCGCTACGGAAGTACTAGTTAGAGAGTAAAGACTGGAATTAAGCAACAATTACAAATTAGGAACGAAGGATTAAAAATTAAGAAAAGTATTGTGTTGTTAGTCTATTGTGGATCAGTTAGAGCTATACGAAACGGTCGACCAAAATCAGCGGAGATCTTGGACAGGTAGTCGTGTGTGCCAACCATTGATATGCTGCCTGATCAATATATCACATAATTTAATTACAAACAGGTGAGAAAATCACAAATTTCTTTACAGATAAAATATTTCTCGGCGTCCTAAACCGCACTACAGCTCGTGTTAAATACACGAATAGCTAAACTAAAATATGATAATAATATTGAATAACGAACTTTTCCTAATTTGAACGCCTTCAACTTTCAAAGAACGAATTAGCAACCCTGCTGCTGTAGACCCGAAGTCTGATTCGGATTAGTTCAACTGTATTTCTAATAACTAATTTATGAATTAATATGTTGAACATACTACTGCTTAGATTCTATTCGCCATAGCATGCACCAAATGGCTTGTTCGTATAGAAAGACATTGTACGTACAGTGCAGCTAACATTGAATATATGGCTCAAGCCGGAAGGAAGCAGCGTACAAGGTTTAAACTATATTAGATATACTATTGCTGCACATATCTCCAGATATTTGGTGGTTAACTCCAACTGAGACGTTTTTTAACAGTCCCGATGAAATTACAGTAACCAACTGATGAGAGGTTCTGGATCATCACCCGCTCAGTAGATCAAAGTAATGTCGAGAATCTTAAAAATGCTGGAAGTAAAGTCTCAGAATGATTAATTAGGTAAGTACAATTTGCCACAATTCTCAAGCTGAGATATTTGCTTTCACCTTATATTAGAGTGACATTTTCATAATCTTAAGGGGGATACTCACGTTTAGATAAGATTTTAGGGATGGGATCTTTAGCAGGTCCTCTAGCAGCCAAGTCTTCTGACGAGGTTTTCATGATGGTATGTGTGTAAAGACTTGCGTTAGAAAGCCTCTTATTTAGGCTTGCCGAGGAGCCAGAAGTAGGAGTATTCATGACTCAACTTATCAAAAACTAGTATTACAATTGCTAATACTATGAAATATCCTTCACAACAACTGGGTAAACAACAGAGCTCGATCCAGCACAAAAAACAGGGCGTACAATTATAGATCTCTGTAAGTGACCGTGTCCTGATAAAAGGTGATCACGTGGCATCAGCCAAGCTCTCTTGTTGGCTGGTTTGAATCACGTGACTGACATACAAGTCTCTGACAGGTTGGGATACGGAGGAAACCGTTGCAGTTGTATGGGTGGCTGCTAGAGATAGTGGCCTGTGTTTGGTGGCGGAAATTTAATGGGTAATTAAACCTAGGGAAGCACAATATTCAGTTTACCATTAACTTAATTCTACCTTACTCTCTATATGGTATTATCAATTACCTAGACTTAAGAGTCGTAGGCATAATTATACAACCTCTCTTAAATTCTTAATGTTAATATTCAAAGATATTTGTTTCCTCTGTTCGTGGCATGGTCAAACTTGGACTAAATAATGCGCGAATAAAATTACAGTACTAGACAGAGTGGCGACAAACTACATACACAGTGGCAATCAATAATCAGTATGTCAACAAAACCATTACCAAACTGTTATCCTAATATTATCGACGATATTTCGCCGCAGATACTGAATAAATATAACTGTCAAGACGGCGGACTAAAAACTTACAATTATCGTAGATATCATGTCTATAAAAGAGATATGATTCGCCCTCATCCTGCTGCTTTTCAGATCTGTCAGATCTTGGTCCGACAAATTCCTGCCTGAGGGGAACTTTTCCCACCATACTTTGTTCCGGATGATTTGACCTGACCGGAGCACACTCAGCAGACCCATCAAAAACTTGAAAGCCATCTTCTGATTCAGTCACATTTCTGTGAGCACTGGCTGTGAGTAAAACTTCCTCCTCACTGTCCTCCACGGTATTTTCTCCAGCTTCAGTATCAGTCACATCACCCACTATATCACCGTAATCTTCACAGATATCCGGTAAATTTTTCTGAATACCAGTTACACTGTCACATTTCAAAACAACTTTTTCTGCGCCAACAAATTGAGTTGCTGGCCCGTAGAATCTAGTTGGATCAGATTCATAGGCAGGACTTAAAACATCGACTCTACAACAATTCATAGCTCTAACAACAGAAAACTTAGCGATTAAGATACAGTCGAAAGTGTGATACATTTCACACTGTACCTTTTACAAATTTATGATGATCTTTCCAAAAAATACTCAAGAGCAGATTTAGTGGCGTCATATGTCTGCTGCTTTGAAAGAAGATAAAGGGGGCACGTACTATATTCTACAATAAGTACATGATGAACTATCAGCTAACTGCTGAGCTATCATGACCTAATTTGATTACATTTTTGATTTTCCCCCTTGACTTAATGAATAAGACGAAGCCGGTAATCCTTATTAAATTTATCTTATAACTTAAAATTCAGGTAACAATTTAAAATATAAGCTCATGGTTTGTTTTCATTAATTTCTACAGTTCGGTAACTTATAATCACATATGATTATCCACTATATCAGTAACTAGATACCGAACAGAACCTTGTAAGAATCTGTATATTATATTGTATATTATACATATTACTTTAAGTGACTCACCTTAGGTTGAAGATGTAGAAGTTATTTGCAGCAGCAAAGAAAAAAAATCAGTTCAGTAAACAGAAGCTATGTACAAACTAAACTGTCAAGCAACCCCAGCCATACGCTATAACTTAATTAGTAGCCCGAGAAATTCATTGCTTTAAACGAATATATATAAAGCAAGTTATACAGTCATACGAAGCAAGCAGGACACAACCATAATAGGTAAAATTAACCGTTCTAAATGGTAATTACTTTAAGTTTAATTCGTGATCCTTTTCATAACTTTGTAGCCTGCCCCTCTGATTTGGGGCTCGAAATCGCCCTAAATTAAATATAATCAAGACTTTGGTCATAACGGACATTACAATTTCTAAATTGACTTCTAAAATTGAAAAGAAGAAAAAAACCGTTGCATGTCTGCTGAATAAAACAATAAAAACTGTCAACGCACATTATCCGAATGTTAGAATCGACTAAGCGTAGGAAAGTTTTTGACGGGAAAATTTTCAACAATCATACAAAATGTGGTTGTCTAGAGACCGTTAGAATGATAAATGAGAGAACCTAATCATAATAGCAGGTTACGTTATTCAGCTGCTGTTGTTATCTTTTCTCATCGTATTCCTAAAATAAATGCAGCCAAAATTTAGCTACCACCAAAAAACTCAGCCGGGCAATTTGTGGAGACAAAAACTCGACTCAACAGATTCCAAAAATTTAGAACGCTAGGAACACGATTTTGAGAACATGTACAAAACATGATAATAAAAAGTTAACCACTCTTACTTTGATCCTTCTGATGCTTCTTCTTGCGACTGAGTGTATTTGTTAGAGTATCCAGCTTGCTAGAGAAAGATCTGTCCCGGGGCTCATCTGGACTTTTGTTGCTGGAGACAGAGCTTCCTTCACTACGACGTGGCAGGGACATAGTGCTTTTAAGAGAGGAGAGAAAAGTGATTAGAATCAGTAAAAAGATCAAAGTGTGATAAGATTAAATCAAATCTCAAAGTTGGAATCAGAGGTAATATTCAGTAATATGCTTACAAATAATTGGAAAAACTGTAAAAGTAACAATTTAGTGAAATCACTCAATCACATCACTCTCACCAGATCAGTTGGTTTCAGTTAATCAAGGAGATGATAAAAATCACACACTCACGAGCGCTTACAAACAGAAAGCACAATAAGGTTACACATAGAGTGCCTCTTGCTCTTACCTCTCAATTTCTTCAGTGTTTATCTGCAGCTCTGCAGATAGTTCCTTTAAGAAACACGTGCTCACGTTTCACCAGTCTTGCTTTCACTTTTCACTAATTCGCCGGACACACTTTCGCAGTTTAACAAGTTAACTTTACAATCAGTCGTTCAAGAATAAAACAAGGGGATTAAAACATATTAAATTCGGCGATATCATAAAGTGTTAATAGACACAATTTACTGAGGTATAATATAAAAACAAATAATTACATAATACATAGCTAATAGAACTTCTGAAAAAATCTGTTTCGTTATATATATTATGAGGTTTCGTATGTCAAGTGGTCCAAGGGAAATGAAATTTAACCAAGCGGAATTTATAAATAATCCTTTAAATTAATTTCCAAACTCTACTGGCTCAGCCAGTCAATAGCAAAATTTCTAAACAACGTCAACAATAATACCCATGAGTGTGAGCGATCACATTTTTAAACATAATATATTTATTAAATATGTAAATTATGTATTTGTTATAGTATACATTAAAATATAATATTTACAAACGATATGTTATATAATTGTACATTGTAAAAAGTTGTTTGTCAGTTCTATAATTATTGTACCATCCAATCAAGATAATCTGAACAATCTTGCCCCGTATATAAACCATTTCGGCTCACCATTGACCATACATTCGACCAAAGTAACACAAAAAATCACTCAAGGTAATTTGTTAAAAGCTCCATCACATTATAAGTACAAGAAATGTTTTGTTCATCAGGAATGTAGTGAACTAAACCAAAATATCAACCTCAAAATAAGATCAATAATGAACTTTACCCAACTTCACTTATATTCTGATCTGACTTGAACAACTATCGGTTGTTTATATTCTCTGCAGCAACTAGAGCTTCCCGGTTTTCATAAGTCCAGAAACCGTTAACATCTATGAGAATACTAACAATGATATCTCCTTGACAGCATTTAATAAGATCTTTAAGGGTAATTCGGCCGGACCGGTCCGGCTTCACCATGTCAAATACTTCGTTTATCAGGTCCTTCATATCAACCTGACAGGAATGAGCAGTTAGTAAAATTAGTGGGTCATATTGCGTGCTGTCATCGACTGTTTAAATTCAAATTAATGAGACCTTACAGTTTCTATCTGGTTATTTGGAATGGTGCCAGGAAATGTTTACTGTGTATTATTTTGAAGTAACAATTCTATCCAATGGATCGGTCACTCATTTAGGGATTGGATAAAATGAAGCATCAAGTTAATTAAAAAGTGAGATAACATACTCGCCTCCACATCCTCAGTTCCAGACTTGGATTGAAGCTAAATACGAACATACTATTTTAACATTTAATACTCACCACATCCTGGCCGTGTCTACTAAGCTCCTCCTGTACTGCTCTAAAAAAGTAGTTGAGTGAGAAAACAGTGAGAGCAGCTTCTCCTTCACAGTCCAGGATCTTAAAGAGGTACTGCAGAGCTTGAGGCGTCTTTCTGTTCTCGAGTGCGAGTATGAAATCGAGATAGGTTTTATAGTCCATCTCACCTTCATATGTTAGACACTCCTGGAAAACTCTAGCGAGAGAAAGATGTGAGAAAATAGTGACCAGTTAGTAAATCATTGGATATAGAAAGGGTTACAATTTATTACGGGCACAATTATTACATACACAAAGTCAAGCAAGGCAAGAAATTACTACTCGAAAACAAATTTGCATTTTTCCTGTCGTAGAAAACCAAACCTATCTAAGAAGACCGATGTCAAGGTCCCACTTCCATATCTTCCCAGTTCACTTTTACTTAACATGCCGTTGTGATCAGTATCTAGAGTAAGATACTGCCCGTAGACGCGCAGTGCACTTGCTGCACTGAACCAGTTGGAGTCCTGCCGCTCTCGAGGCAGACCTTCCTCACGTAGCTCTAACAGCTCATCTAGAAAACTACAGCACAAAATATCCTGAAGAAAACGGTCATATAAATAAATGGTGAATATTTAATATACTTTCTGTCGTTTAGTATTTTACACTCGTAGTTTCGTGGGAATAGAAAGCAAACTATACTCTCATTGATCATAAAGAGAAAATAGGTTACCTGAATTTTAATTTTCCCTGTTCTCAGCGGATCCAAGAAGAAGAAGAACTTCCTTACGGCAGTACAAACGTAGAAACTGTAAAAACTCTTCTCTAGTCCATCCAGTTGAGGCAGAGTCGGTATCATCTCCAAAATATAGTTTTCTAAATCAGCCTCTCTAAGGTAACCGAGACCACTAATGTCGTAGAGAGACAATCCTATTCGAGACTGCTGCAGCCATACTTTTCTCATCACATAGTGGAAAAACTCGACTATTGCGATTCTGCCGTGAGGATCCTTTTTGTAGAGTTTACTAAAGGTAATCGCGGAGAAGTAGTCTTTACACTTAGGACTGACTTGGTCTTTAACCTGAAGATTTGTAGCTTTGAGATTTAAAGTCAGGTTACAAAAAGGCTGTATAAAACGGATGAGTCCTGGTCATGCCTTCTAAGAAGGCAACAAGATTCCATAATTGCTGCCGATATGAAAATTCAGATGCAGTCAGATCTTGAAGGTTTTTATCCTCCTTAACATAATTTATCATAAAATCTCACCTTCAGATAGTCTTCAAAGTTGATCATTCTGTCCTCAACAGGCGGAGATAAGTTATCTTCCAACAGATCTAAAAGTTTCTGCAATTCCTCATTTTCCAGCAAGGCGGCACTTTTTCTTGTGAGGAATGCTAAAGTGGAATGCATCAAAAACATGATTTTTAACAAAAAGCGTGATGTCACTTTCTGAGTTTGTTCGTAGAGGACGGTAAAATCTGGTAAACCATTTTATCAGGTAAATCACATCATCATGACTGGGTAAATGTAACACTAAACGCACCTGCTCGAGATTCTTCTCGTAGTTTCTGAAGAATTAGATCCTGTTCCGGAGGAAGTGGGGTATAGAAGCAGGGAATTGACGCGTAGGAAGGGTCCCTTTTTCTACCTCCGCCCCATTCTAGATAGTATCTGATAGATAAAAACGTGTTAGAGCTGATGACAACAATAAACAAGAATGTTCAATTAACTGTATTTTCGGAAAGTTAAAAGTAAAGCTTTGAACTCTGATGTGGGTATTTAACAATGGTAGCACTTACTCTTCAAACATTTTGCGTTCCTCTGTGGAGTCTTTCGGGCCATTGCTTTCTTGAGCTTTAACCGCATTAAACTGCCTTAGTTTTTCCACCCATGTGGACATTTCTAGAGAAGTGAGATATAACATCATAAACCTTAATAACAGTCTCAATCGGAATTAATATGTGATAGCTGAAAGTTTAATTTTGGGTAAAAATAGCCGTTATTTTGACTGATAACTAAGCGCGCTTAACACGCGCGGCAAAACTAGCGCGAAATAAATGTACTTTTGTTATAATAATGTTTTTGCGTGCTACGTTTATGCGATATTTACAAGCTCTGATCCTGAAGCTGTAGCAGTGAAACCATGACACTCTTTGGAAAATAAATTACACTATAAATAACAGCTCCTTATAAACATCCTATTTACATCTGAATCTGGTTACAGGAGAGTATAAACTGATGAACTACATGATACGCTAGCCGGCTAGCATCTAGACATGGATTTATCTGACTAATGACTGAGTGATGGTGTGAATCATGGTAAGAAATCGTACTCCTTTTTGAGTGGCAGAGTAAGCTTAAGTTGCTCTTTGTCAGTTATCCATTGAGCTGACCCCTGATTACTGACTACAGGTTTGGGCAAGTGTAACCGAAGTGCGTGCTTAGAAGTCCAACAATCCACCCTATCGTCAGTTACATTTAAGTCGATTTCTGATGATTTGGCGTTAGGAAGGGAAATGGTGATCACTAGTTCGTCGTTACTTCCTGGATTCTTTCCACTCATTCCTGAATTGCAGCGAAATTAATAAATAATGAGATGTAAATTGTTAAATTATATGCGATCATTTTAATTTTGAGTCTAGATTGGGCATAATTATAAGCTACAAGCACTGTCACGATGTTTCCATATATTTATGCAGTGCTAGAGGTTTGAGCTGGCAGAGGGAATTCAGGGGGAGGAACTGGATAAAAAATATTCAAACCGATCGGTGAAATGAGGTGCAATTCAAAAGGGCGACTCACCTAGGAACATGTCCTCAGTTCCTACATTTTGTTTGAAGCACATATCGTAATGAGGCTGAGGTCTTGTTTCCTGGTGCTCAGTAGCCACACCCTCAGGTACAAACTCAGGATCCCAAATATCTTTACCAGTCTGCGCTTTCTTCACCGTGGTGGGAGTTACCTGGGGTTACACACAGTGTTATTAGCTGTAAGTTGTAACCAACCTTCAATAACTGTGTTTAAATAAGTCGTGAGGAAATGCTTTCTATAAAAATATTATCTTATATACCTTTTTCAGCAAAGTACCCTAATTGAGTTGATATCGTACAAATGGAAGGGTAAATAGTACTTATCAAATTGTAATAAGTTGTACCAAATACGTAAATAAAGAAGAATCATGGATTCCAACCATACCTTACACCTTAAGATAGTTGACATATTGTATGTATATTATAAACAATAAACACGTACGTCAGGAATCTTAGATTTAGGTTTGCTTTTCCCGATATCAGCGGGGGTGTGTTTTACGCAGTCGGTTTCGCTGTCGCTATCATCCTCCTTCGGATTGAGCATCTGGGCAAGCGCTGAGATGTCCATATTCACGTTACTTGGAGCAGCTAGCTATAAATAGAATCGTCATTATTTACATTGCTTCATTATGTTTTGTTTTGCTTTTGTTTGCGGCTAATAAATGTTTAATACATAATGTGCCAATAAAGCAATTATGATCCATAAGGACATAATAATCTAATGTGTCAAATTGTATAACAATAATGTAATTAAGGCCACAGGGGGGGGGGGGGGGGGGGTCGAGGCTTCAAAAAATGCAAAAAAATATTATGCTTTGAATCGATATATATTTTTGTGGTGGATACTTTGCCACCACTCATTTGTCTGTAGCTATTTTAATTTTTCTTATAAATGAGGTTAACCAATTCTCATTTAACCTCATTTTTTTGATAAATCGATAATGGAGGGCAGAAATATTGATGCCATTACAACTGAAAACTGCGATAAGCTTTGTTTTTATTGTTTTTATGTTATTTCAGCAGTTAAACTTTGAAAAATATACAAATAAAGGCAAAATACTCAAAAATCACATAACATAAAAAACAGTTTTTTGCCTCTCCTGAAAACCTCGAATTTTTGACTTCAAAATCTATCTTCTCCTAGAGTTTTTATCCATTTCACCTCAAATTTGGAACTTATGTTCCTGACATAAATTTAAAAGTTTGTTATGTAACGATTGTTGTAATTTTGCTCCTAACTCTTTTTATGAGGTTAACCATTTTAAATTTTGTAACCCGCACTCATGGTTAACCTCATATCTCAGCTTTGGAGCAAGATATCATAAATCGTTACATAACAAAAACTCAAAATACCTTGAAGAACATTGTTGCCAAGTTACAAGGTTCTAAGTCGTAAACTGAAAAAGAAGATAGATTTTGAACACGATTTCATTTAAAGTTTTCATTTACAATAGAATTACAGGTAAACCTCAAAATTCAACGCGCGATATCTTCAAATAGGAAACTTTGTTTTCGGTAAGGACAAAAGCATTTGAAAATTTAGATCCAGCTCTACAACATATCTCAAAATCTCAAAATCGACCTCGGACCCCCCCCCCCCCTGTGGCCTTAACGGTTAATTAACGGAGAATACACTAAATATTTCAAGAGGAGCTGATATTTGAGGTATTTCAAGAATCTCCCCAATATCATAGAGTCAGTAAAACTACCGGTTAATCTGAGTACATTTAATTGAGCAATAAGAACGCCATGTATAATATATACACAATAGTTTGATGTTAGGCAAAAGTTTCCTAGAAGGAAACGACAAGGACACAGAAAAATCTCTGCTTATCATTCATTATATAAAGGAAAATAAAGCTTTAATTCAACACCGCAATGGTCTGGCAAAACACACACATTATATTATAATGCACAAACAAATAGGTACTGTTAATTATAGCTCCCTTTAAGAAAAAAAGTTTCCAATTATAGTTTCCAATTATGTTCAAGCAGCCAAATAAAAACAAGAATAGTGAATACCAAGTAATATCGATAATACAGCACAATATGAAGCTGGATTTTTATGGCCGGTGTCAGCACAAACAATATAATGGTAGTATTTGAAAAGTATTTTTTGGTACTAAGACAGCACAGGTAGCACAAAAGAGGTTTCTCAAGAACACTCGAGAACATTCTAGAACGTTCCAGAACGTTCTATGAGCTTGTGAAGTATTCGTGAAGGAGAGCCTCCTCTGCAGAGAAACGGTGTGAAGGGTTAGACTTGAGGTGTTTCAGTAGCAAATCCAGACCCTGGCGAATAACAAAATGAGAAAAAGGATTAGTAATTAAAGAAAAAAGTATATTCATGAACCAATACGCTTTAATTTGATTGCCAAAGAGATTTTAAATCAACCTCAAATAAAGTTGCCAGGTTACTTCTTAAACAAATGAGAATTTATCATATCATTTTTAACTAACAGCAGCGTTGAGAGCCGGAACAACATTAGCTATAGGTTTAGGAGGGAATCCCGCTATATTACTATATCTAGGTAGCCGAGTAATACCCGGCCAGCTCTCCTCAGTAGGACTTCCGACCAGCTGAAATATCTTCAAGAGCTGGTCCTCTTCATCAATACCTAGCAAGACACGACAGTTAGAGCACAATGCAATGTATACAATGTATATAATGTATACAATGTATATAATGTATACAATGTATACAATGTATATAATGTATACAATGTATACAATGTATGCTAGATACTGCTGTATAGCACTGAGTAACAACTCAGTGCTATACATTGTATAGATAGTATGTAGTGGATGATAATAAGTATTATTACTATAAGTACAGAGTATATTATTAGTATCAGAGTGTAACAATTTACATACCCTTTTGTTTTAAACTTAAGCGAACATGTCATGATTCCAATAATGTACTCATAGTTTTGGAATATTCATAAGTTTAAATATAATAGTTAAAAGTTGATTAAATAAACCTGGAAGTAAAGGTTCACAAGTTGCCATCTCCGCGAAGATACAGCCAGCACTCCAGATGTCAATACTGGTGGTGTAACGCTTGTTACCCAGCAAGACATCAGGCGGTCTGTACCACAACGTTACAACCTGATCATTGTAAAGTTAATTTCTTCTGTTTCACTACTAAGCGATAATTGTTTCACTTTCATGGCTTCAATACTTATGTTATGTTTATTGTTTAGTTTGAAAAGATTAAAACCTCATTGGAATAACTTTGCAGAGGCACGTTGAATACTCGTGCAAGTCCGAAGTCAGCAAGCTTGAGTTCTCCGTTGGCGTTCAGCAGAAGGTTTTGAGGTTTTAGGTCCCGGTGTAATATGTTCTGAGCGTGACAGAAGGCAAGTCCTTTCAGTAACTGCTCAGGAGAGTTTGAGTATTGGTGACAAAGAGTTTCAATAGAAGTTGAGATACATATATTACTCAAATGTAAATAAATTCTTGATTGTTAGTTGAAAATTAATGACAGACAAATATCATTGATTGAACTGAATGTTAATTCTAGTTACCTGGTACATGAACTTCTTTACTTTAGTAGGGTTCACGCCAGTGTTCTTATGGGACTCTAGATAGTGGAACAGGTCCTGATCAACATACTCAAACACCTGGGCAGTTTTACATTTCTTTAGTATTTAATATATTTAGTTTTACATTCCTTTAGTATAATAATATAACAACATTCTTCTTAACGTGCCAACTTTACTTATTAACGTAACACACTAACAAAATGTTGCTTGTTTTACGTCAGAATATATATGTCAATTTCTCTCATACACCCAGTAGAAAACTAGCTCCACTCACTTCAGAAGTCGTGAATGATTGCGAATTAAGATTTTAAAGTTTTTTCCTTCATGTTTGGGCTACAAAGTTACAGAAACACGGAAGTTTCTTTTCTAGTTTTCTCACCAGAGTAAGACGCCGGTCACTGTGCAGAACATCTTGTAGCCGAACAATGTTCTGATGTTTCAGCTCCTTCATCAAACATATCTCCCTTAGTGCTGAACTTGGTATACCTAAGTAAGGATCTAAGTCAGCGGCGGGGGGGGGGGGGGGGTGTTTATATTTAGCGTTTATAATCAGAACTGTTGAAATATACTGTCAAGCTGGGTCCTGTAACTAATTCTACGAATGTGATTACATGATAACTTGTAAATGAAGGAAGGTTAGAATTGTGGCCACTATGAAACGAAGGTTCTCGAACTTACCCTCGTCTTCAGTGTCAAGTCTGTATCTCTTCAATGCTACTATTTCCTGGGTCTGCCTATTCTTTGCTTTGAAAACTGTACCATACGTTCCTTCGCCAATCTTCTCCAACTTCTCATACTTATTCATGGGGTTCATGCCTGCAATCCTGTCTTCCCTGTGGCGCTATGCGCGCGAGTCTTTAGACCAGCGGAGGCGTGCGTACAACTGAGCCTGCCCAGCAAACCATTAGATGGTGGACATGATTGCCTGGGGCTAGAAAGAGGGGCTAGATAAGTGAGGCTAGACAAAACATTTAAATTAGGATTACATTACATTGAAAACAGTGTTCCCCTTAAATTGTATAGATGATAGTATTGTATGAAAATTTGAGCAAAAATATCAATCTCAGACTGTACAAAATCGTTGACAGTAATTTCACCAAAGACAGCTATGCATATCGAGGTAAAAATTTTAAACTTGTACAGATTGGTCGGCAACTTTTGCTGATGAAAAAAAAATAACGAGGCGGTTTTTTTGGAATAATGAGTGTTGTTAACACAGAACAGAATAAAACAATTCAAAAATATACAACATAAAATTTGCTTAAAAACTTCGTTAGAAACACAGCTCTTTTAGTGAGAGTGATTTAACAATTATAAATTTCTCACAGAGTTTGTCAAATATATTTTGCTCGGCTTAAGTTATGATCAGGTCGTTTAAATATCGCATCAAATAAATGGAATGTTTGATAAACGTTAAAACGTTGTTCTTTTTAAACTACAACAATCAGGAAAATTATTCATTGGCGATATATCACGGGAAACAATAATCATGCGACCGTTAAAACAAAAATAGAAAAAGCTCGAACATTCAGATCACCAAAATATTGTAAGTAAAAGGTTCATGCAAAACATTAATACTCATGTAATGAGCCATTACTCAAAAATGTGAGTACACATTCGAAATCAAAGTTGACCTTTAGGCTTCAAGAATTGTTGCCTAACAATCTCACGTTAAGCTTCGCAAAGGCTCAACATAGGGTCAACATATTACAGCACATGTCTGTAATTGCACGTAAATTGTAAAGTTTATCTATTTAAGAAAAATAAACTAAAAACAATGTTAAATATGGCATGAATACAAAACAAAGTATAGGCAAAACAAACCAACAATGAAATTATTGCAGTTCGCAGACAGGTACATCATTAAACCTTAACCCTGCAGAAAAGTTTGGGAAGTTTCATTACAGTTAAATGGGATCGGTAAACATATCGCTCAGGTGTCCACAGAATTTAACTTGTGCCTTGGACAAAACAATAGAAATATTTGTCTGGCATGAAGTTAAGCCTAGCATCAGATTTCATAACTGCGCAAAACACGAGATTACTTTACTCAGTTAACCTTTGTTCCAGGTGTCGGAGAATATTCAAACCACAAGCTGTCAGACGCTCTCACATTCCATCTTCATAGACCGGGGATATCTCTCAAGTTACTCAGCACCCTCTGTGCCTCATTCAGTGCAGTCAGCATCTTGGTTGCGCGTTCTCGTTTCTTAGTAACTGCTTGGCTCTCTTGGAGCAGCTCGTCAAACTTCTCCTCGCAGTAGAGCTCGCTAATCAGGGTACTGGAGAGAGATTTAGTCAGGTAGGCTACCATAAAGAACATTATCGTCTTGGGAATTGTGTCCTGGAGCTGCTTGCGGATAATTGTAAAGTATTGGACGATCAGTAGCTCTATCATCTGGACCTCCTCTCGCTCTCGTTTTGTCAGTTTGTGGTCTATCTCCTTTCCGGAGTCCGTGCGTTCTGAAACAAAACCAGTTTTAGTACTAGAGCCAAATGAAATAAAGATATTTTGTAACACTAACATGTGTACTCAAGTTCAATGAAATACTGGCAATATTTTACAAATTTTTGAAACATGGTTAATACAGCTTTTATCGAAGGCTGTGATTTAATAAATTAATAAAAATAGATTATAGTAAATTCAAAAAAATCGATCTCGAAACTTAAATTTTCTGCTGATGAAATAACTACGTTTAACATTGGGAACTGGAGGAAGTTTGCACTAACCTCTTTGATCACAAATGCTAATTCTGGATATCATACTGGAAACGGAGGCTGCATCTTGAGAGGGTTCTGAGTTGGTCTTTAATCTCTCGGACATGGCCCTGTACCGGTACATGAAGTCAGGGTGGTTGGTGTTGATGTATCCTTGCTCGATGTTCAGTAGATTCTCTACCATGTGACGTGTTGGCGGTAAACGCTCGCTCAGAAGGTTGATTCCTGACGTCATAGCAGCTGACTTCAGGTTATCAAACCTCTCAAAGTGTCTTGTGCAGGTGACCGAGATGGTGTTAGCTAGTTCATCGTATGACAAGTCCACAACTCTCAAACATAGGTCTCTCAACAGTCCTATCTGACGTTTAACCAGCATTTCAAACGCGATTTCTGGTACAAAAAGTGACGGTCTAGTTCCCATAGAGTTTCTTACAGCATGTCTAACATCTGACAGATTCAGTCCAGTCATGGGATCAAACTCCTCCAAGGCTTTACCAAACGTGTCTTGGAATATGTAAAACAGCTTTGCTCCTCCTGATATTTCTGTTGTTTGGATATTGGTTGAGTTACCGTTGATAACACATCTGAATTCCTCGCAAAATGTGTTGATAAGCTCTAGAATGGCAGGTCCTTTCTTTGAAATGGTTTTACCTAAATCATTTATTACAGCCTCCTGAACTCCTCTCATATGGGACACTCTACTTCGGAGACCGGGCAAACATTTCTTAACATGGCCCATCAAGATGATACTAAGTCTTTCAGACAGATACGATGTTCCCATCTTTATTGCCAGGTTAGGGTGGCTTTTGGAAAAGAACTTTTCCTCTTCCTCCAAGGCTTGTTTTATTGTTTTGCCTGCCTCAATGTCTAATTGGGATCTGTTGACTATACCAACAAGTCCAAGCTTGACGGGTAGGGTTATTCCTTTTAACAGGTTCATTCCCTCAACTCCTCGCTCCATCAGGTCAACCTTCGTAATAACGGCAATCGTTCTCTCACCAAATGGATCTGCTTTCCTTGCAACTTTGATAGCATCAGATGTAGCGATGTCTTGATTACCAGGAGTGATGGCTAGGATTATTGCATTTTCATTCTCAACATAGCTCAGGATAAGTTGCTCAATTTGCGTTTCAATATCCTCCGGCTGACCTCCAACAGGCACTTTAGTGAGTCCAGGCAAGTCAACTAAAGTTAGATTCGGCGTTGAATTACTGAAAATCTTGAGGTGAATGGGGACAGCTGAGATACCTTTAGTGTTTCCAGCAACTCTCTCTGTATCAATACTTATCTCCTGTTTTACCAGCTCGAAATCTGTAAAAATCTCCCCCTTTCTGTGGAGGAACTCTGCCCAGATCATGTGCTCGACTCCATTAGCACTACACTGTTCATCTGTGTTTATAAGCTGCAGAATCAAGGGACGACGTGTTACAATTCCCATTCCACGTGGTAGAAAGTCCCGGCCCACTATGTTCTCTAGGACAGATGATTTACCAGAGGACTGGGAGCCTAGCACCACGATCTGGGGCAGGTTCATGGAATCAGACGAAACACCAACTGTTGTAAATACATCTTGTAGCTTATTCATTGTCTCCAGTAAGGAGGCAAGTGTAACCACCATATTGCTTCTTTAGACCTTGCCTGTCGCATTTGAGATCAAATCTTATGTTTTTAATTAAACAGTGTTTAAAATTTAAATGTAAAATTTAATAAATTAAGGTAGATAATTACGTTTGGCAACCGCATGTTTACACGACAATTAAAATACAAATAATATACGGCTACTGTCAATTTTAAAACCTTGAGTGAAACAAATTAAATGCGATATAATAATGATAAATTATGAGATGTTAAACAATAGATATAATGTACACTGTACAGGTACCAATAGCCAATACTTTTAACAAGTAAGCATAATATTTGCCTTCTAATGGTTATGAATAAGTTTCAACTTTTAGAATCTTTTCCAATCAAAATTGCAGCAAGTTTTTCTTTTCTGTCTCTGTTTTCTTTCTCTTGATCAATAATATCATTTTCATTTCTTTTTCTTTCAGCTAAGCAATCTTTGGTGAAGCAAAACAGCTCATTTCTAAACATTTTCTGGAGCTCCGATGAATTTTCCATTTTCATCGTATTTTTCAGCAACTTAACACTCCTCTCCAGATTAGGTAAAAGTGAGTCAAACTTTTTGAAGAAAGCAGTAAAATTCTCATTCGTCTGTTCGTTTTGTAGCAGATTGTAAGCTTCAATAACACTGGAGAGGGGATCTGATAACTGGGGAACTAAAGTATTGGTTTCAAACTCAAGAAACATATTGGTCAACCCACTGAGAATATCTAACACAAACTTGGTGTGCAACTCAAGTCTCTGATGGCATTTTTGAAGTTCGTTATCCATCATAATGTTTTTCATTTTAAAATGCTTTGCACGATGGTTCGCTATTTGCCACATTATAGGAATAACTTCGAAAACTTCCTTTTTCCTGGTGTGTTTCCTTAAAAACTCAAGAACGGATTCCAAAGTTACTTCCTCAGACAGTTTTCTTTTTTTGTTCAATAGTTGGGGCTGAAGAAGTGACAATAAAGTTATGTCATAACAACAGTCGTTCAACCGACTAGCAAGTTCAGAATAGTTCTGCTCAAAATCCTGATTTGTTGTCGTGAAGTCCCTCATAGAATTTGAAACTTCTTCAGAAGCTGATTTTGATTTGTGATGGTGTTTTTCTGATACAGTGCACTTGAATTTTTCCATTGAAACCATCAATTCTGATAATTTGTGCTCGAGATTACTCTGAAATAAATACAATTACAAGATATGAAAAAGAAAATTGCATTTCATGAAAATAATTTACACAAATCTACATATGTTTACCCCACTCCTGTGCGGCAGAGATATCGCATAAGACAAAACTAATAATTAACACAATCCGTAATTAACGACTATTAATAGAGATAAAAGCTTACTATCTGTTTTTTGTTGTAGTTGAATATGCCCTGTGTAGACGAGTCTGTTTCACTAAACTTGTTTTCAATAGCTTGCTTTTCCAAAACACTCTGAAACCATTTGAAAGGATTTAGGTTCAAATAGTAAAATACAATTGTACACGTCATATTATGTAGTACTAAAACTTAGCACGAAAGTTAAAAAACCAGTAAACGACCGGGGATAGGATTGGGCCGGGGCCGGGGCCGGCAATGTCCAAATTTTGCCGGGGCCGGGAATTGGCCGTTCTGGAATTTGGCCGGGGCCGTGAATTTAATAAATCCACGGCCAAGTTAGAACTTTTCAGGACTTAGGATCTGAACTTATTTTTACATGACAATATAATGTTCGTATCAATTGAACAGTTTAGAAGGTAATTAGATTTCATATATATTTTGGTAAAATAATTTTGTTCAGCTGAAACAGTAAATAAAAGTTGGCACTCTGGACATCATCCTTTCAAAATTGAAAATCCATTTTAAGATTTATATGAAAGTTTTAGGCCGGGAAGAAATAGCTCCCCCGGCGCCGGGATTTCACGGCGCCGGGAATCCCGGTCGATTACTGTAAAAAACATTATATTATATGCAATGTTTATTATTACAATTAGTAAATTAGCAGCTCCCTTTTTATATCTCCCAGCTCCCATCTAGTTACAAGCCAATAGGCAGGGCTGATTTGTGAATACCTCAAAACTTTCACTGGGTTTATTGAACTTTTTTCCTACTCCTCTAACTGTCTTTATAACATTCTCCAGCTCCGTCCTCTTTATAATCACAGTACTGTTGCTAGAATCTACCAGCCAATTCTCCATTTCTGAAGTTATGTTTTCCAGAGTTGTGCTAGCATGCTGCAAAGAAACCTGCCTGCAAAATATTTGTTAAAAATAACTTTGCTTCTATTTTGAAAACATATTATATTTTGTTTCGTTTTCACCAGGTGGTTTAATGATCTTCAGCATGGTATGTAGCTTAAAATACCTTTGGTTCAGTTGCAAAGTCATGTTGTGACACTGTCGTTCCAACATGAAAACTTGACTTTTTAATAACATCAGTCTCCTTGGGTCATTACTTTCTTTTGGAGCTTCTGACAATAACTGGTCGTATAGACTCCTGTTAATGACATAATATTATTAGGTATAGTACACGATAAAGATAAACAGTTCATAAGTAGATAAAAAATCAGAAAACTGATTACCATCTTTTACAAATGACAACTATTAACCAATCAGCTTCCAGAATTAACCGATCAAAACCAAGAATAATTATCATGTTCCAGAACCTCCCAACCAGGATCGCGATCGGTAGGTCACTTGAATTGTAACTCTAGGGTAAATATTCCTGCTACGGTCTCAATTTTTCATGCAAACATTACGGTTTTAATTTATCCTCTTGTAAATAAGAATTCATAGAAAATCAGGCACAAGCAAGAGTTTATACTATATATTAAGTCATCACATTGTAACTGATTAATGACCTCAGAACCTTTTTTATCTTAAAAAGAAATTGACTACAAACATACCTCAGTTTACAAAAGTCCTTATTCAACGATTCATTCTTTTTTTGAAGCTTGAGAATCTCTGATTTGTCGCTTGTCATTATATAAAACCACCCACTCAATGCAGCTATTCAATTTAAATGTGAAGCTTTAGTATCGCTGCAAGTTATTAATGTTTGGTGTTATATCACTATTATAAATTCTAACTTTAGATGCCTTATCAATCATAAAAGTTATACAATACTAAGTAAAACTATTATAATTATAAGTTACATTGAATTATTAATGCTAATTAAATGTTCAAATGTTGAAATTGTAAAATTACTGTCCCGCTGATGATCAATTATTTGTACAGTAAAAAATCAAGCAAACAAAATTGGAAACATCTCCCATGATCTGATTTAACCTGATACAAAGTATTTTTCTGGTTTAAAATGTTACAAGTAAGCAATACCACCGATCTCGTAATGTCCCATCCGTTGCTCATTTGTATGTTAACCCTTTTGTGCCTTAAAAAATTGACATCCATTGCGATCAACAATTGCCGTTTGCAGAACAAACCATCTTACACATTATCATTTTTATCATTTTCGGTATTAACATTGTGTTCCATTGGATTACTTTGTATCAGGTAGTAGCAGTGCTGCTATATATTATAGCAGTTATAGTATAAAATGTAAAAATAATGGTGTTCTAAAGTCTAAACTTATAAAACGTTCAACGAAAATTCGTGGATATTAAATTCAATATAAAAGTGTTCTATAGTTAAAAATAAACATTCAATGAAATTTATTTTTTTAAATTTGTTGACTTAAGGAACCCTAAAGTCTGAACTTATAAAAAAAATTTGTTGAATAAAGGAACCCTAAAGTCTGAACTTAAAAAACGTTCTACGAAAATTCGTGGATATTGAATTCAATATAAAAGTGTTCTATAGTTACAAATTAAAATTCAATGAAATGTGTTTAAAAACTGTGCAAACACACTGCTGAAAGTTAGGACGTAATAAATTGGACGATTAAATTATTTTTCTCAGCATATCAATATAGGGATATTTGGATTTAATGCATAAACAGCGGTGCCGGTATCGCCCTCTACTATTCATGCAGCTGAAATCCATATAACAACCAATACATTTGTTCTGCCATTGTTTAAGGTGGCGACCAAGAATATGATTATCTAGAGCAGAATTTGTTCCAAATTTGCGCCTGCAACCCTGGGCAAAACAATGGTGCTTGTCATTATCCCCTTGTTCTTCTCCTGGATCTTTTCTATCTGTATCAAAATAATCGATTAAAATAATGATTTTTATAAATACGATAGGTTCAAGTAGAATGTAGAGTGCTAACTATTGGTATAGTGTAGGAATGAGTGCTTAAAGATAGGTAGTAGGGTGCTGACTATTTGTACCTTGGTGAGGTCATATAATGCAATTTGTAGATCTCAATTCACTTAAGAATATCGGCAACGCTTACCCCATATGATCTCATCAAAATAAAAACAATTAAACCAATTTAGTGCCATACCAGACTCACCCTGATTCTGCTTTCTAAATTTTGCTTGCTTTTTCTTGTTTTTACTAATTCTGTTCTCTATCTTGCGCTTTTCACGTTCTTCTTGCCTCCACTTTTCTTTTTCTATCTCCAACTCTAAGAGGAAAGATTGGATATCATCTATTTTATTGATCTACTACAATAATCGCAAACTCTTTCACGTGATTAAAATTTAGCTCCTGAGCTCATATGTATTGAATTTAATAGGAAGCAAATTAAATTAAACTAACTTTTATTAAAGCTACTGCCACTGCCCAGGTTATCGTCATCAGCGTCATTCAGTGAAGGCTTTAATCTATGTTTGTTAATGTCATTATTTCCACCGATATCATGATCACCTGAAAATATGATTATTAGGACTGATTGCTAGGAATGACTAGACTAATTATGAATAATTAATTATTATTATGAATAAATTATTGTAAAAATGTGTGCAAACAAGTTCAAATATGTAGTTACCAAGATCAGCATCAGTGGAGGAAAAAGTAGGTCTTGCTCGTCTTGGAGGATTACGCCTCAGGACTTGCTCATTCCTGCATATTCTTGTGGAGTCAGAAGAAATACTCAGGCTCTTATCCTTAGTATTTATTGCTTTTCTGGGTGGCAGCAATGAATCCTCAACATGAATTACTTCTATTACTTCATCCTCTTTCTCAGTACTATCAATAATTTTCATGTAGGGATTATCTTTGTCAGACTCTACTCTACCTGCAAAAGATAAAATTTTTAAAGGTTTATATGCTACAGTAATTACATTACATGATAATATGACATGCCCTCATGATTGTAAAAACTTTATCACGACAGTGATAACAGAGTAACTTATATGTAGGAATGATGATTATCTTAGATTGGCAACTTGACAACCCACAAGTACATACTCTGGCCCTCAAAAACAGTTAACACATTATGAGAATGAAGAAACTTCTGTTGCTATATCTGTATTTTGCCATGCATTTTCCAAGTTACAGACCTAATTTTTTCCCCTACTCTTGCCAGGCTAAAAGATCGTAGGGAATAAGTAATCGGGTCTGGATATATAAGGTGGCCCAATGGTCCTACATTGACGACAAAAGTCTACTCCTTCGCAATATAGACCACTCCCCTATAATTATGTGTATAAAAGGAGTCTATTAGTTAATGTTAGATACAAATAATAACTAAAATGTGACAGAATATTATATGATAGTCAATAAAGTTGGCATACCATACAATAATTATATGACGTGACATGATGTGCGCATTGTTAACACGAAACAAAACCGCGCAAAATATGAAGTGGTCTACAACCAAACCACAGATGAACATGATGGCGACACCTTAGATGCGCACAGAATTTTCAAGTTTTGCACGCCTAATATAATAAAAAAAGATTATCACATGCACCAAACACCACTCTGGGATGCAATAGAAGTAAAACAATTACATTATAGGGAAATTTGATCATACGCGGTGTAACCGCGGCGAAATTCTTGTTTACTACGAATCCTGTTCTCAATTAATTCTTATAATAATATGGTCTTTTTATTTTTATATATCTGATACCAATGTGAAAGCTAGATAATGTTTACATTGATAACTAAAACCATCATGATATTACATATGATTCAATATACAATGACTAACTCCGTTTTGAGCTTCTTAGTTGTTGACCCTTTGATCCAGCAACATAATTAGAGGCCGAGGCAAACTTTTCTCCAACTTCAGCCTCTGGAAATTTATCTGACTCTTGATGTTCCACTGAGTGAAGCTGAATTTCGGTATTTTGGTTGCTTCCAATCAGATAAATTTCAGTTTTATTTGAACTGTAATCTTCCCCTTTAATCACACTTAGCTGAGAATTATCTGATTCAACATAAATCATAAGCTGAACTTCAGTATTTTGGCTCTTTTCAATCAGAGGAGGATTTTAATTCTGATTAGAACTAGAGTTTACTGTTTTAATCAAACATTTTTCACAGTTTTAAGGTTTTAAATAGAAATAGCATATCTAACCTCATCCTTGGCTTCAAAGCCATCATTTGATTCCTGTTTAATCATGATTGTGCAGTCACAAAAATTATTCTGATTATTTGCATAGCTTCTTTTTCCCAATGTATTCAGGTCAGATGATTTTGCATCATTTAGGCACTCTAACTCTGATATTGCAGGCAAATTCTGGGAATCATTTTGTTGCCAGTTAGGGTTGTCATTAATATCATGGTCAATAGACTTAACATCCTCAACCTGCAAAAACTTTGGGTTAAATACAACCAGTCAAATGGAAGGGTAAGCATCTAAATACAGAACTTGTTATCAGATTTTTGAACTTAACTACTGAAGATTCGTCATTCTAGGTATGCATTCATTACTTATTCAAACTATGAAGTCTTTGCCAATAACATTGACCCTTTCGTTAAATTCTGCTTTCGCCAGACCAACATCTTATTCAATTGAAAAACTGCAATATTGTTTTTACTCTCTATGAGTATTGCTGAAAGCACAGTGTAAGGCCTACACGGACCGCCTCTAACTAGCCAATCCCTGTTTACATGCCGTGTAGCAGGGGACTAGAAAGAGCTAAACTAGTAAGCGGGGCATAGCCAATACACTATACTCCCTATGATCTTTATGACACTGACAGCATGTCTCCTTGACAACAGAACTTCCCCTATTGTCATGGAGCACGTTGATATTATGCTTTAAGCTTATTAATGAAAGGAAATGTCATTTGTACATTATTATTCATTGATTACTTACTTTGATTGTGGAAGAGCATTGGTTAGTAGAATGGTTTCCATTGTTATTTAACTTCTTAACAAACTGCAGGAAATCAACGAACTCTTTCTTTCCAATGACAATAGATTTGTTGACAGACTGACTCAACCAACTGTCCATCTTGAATATCATATATCCAACAAGTATCGAAGGCATTATGAAACTGATTTACAATAAGTAAGTAATTTAATGCAGGATACATTATAGATACAACAATAATAAATACTTTTGTTGAGTACACAATAATCGTACTCCTGAAATAATTGACGATATTTATATGCAATTCTAATATTGGTTTTCAACTGTCCGGAACGTATTTTTAAAAACACTAATTGATACAGCAAAATCCTGTTTTAGAACGGATTATGGAAAAATTTAAAAAATCCAATGAACATCTATTATCTGAGCACAATATCAGTGATGTGAAAACCTTCAACGAATCATATGGGTTTACTGTGCTTCAAATCAATCCCAAAAACCTTGATAAGTGCAAACAAATGTGGGCAAATCGACTTATAACCTCCGCCCTTTCGGTTTAAACAGAGAGAAACCGTGTGGAGTCGCAGATTCAATTTTGGATATGTCTCTCCGAGCTTTACTTCTCAATCTCAACGGCGATGATACAACTTTTTTTGTTGTATACCCAATCTAAAAAAACACAACTTTGTAGTAAATAGATTCAACATGGCCGCTGAATTACTGATGACAATGGCCCAAACACCAATGAATATGGGTTTACAATAAATGGGGGTTTTTGGTTTTTAGTGCCCGAAATTTGTTTTAAAAAAGGTGGGCAAGGCGCGCGTAACATCTTATCTTACTGCTATCTCAACGAATAAACACACAACGACTTTGACAATTGACCGACGACTTAACGATTGTGAGTTATGACGGACTTAACTGTATGGGTCAACTACTAAAACTGCATCGTATACTATCTTAATCATTATATTGGACATGAGATGACGAAGTATCTTGAGCAGCACTTTATACCTCCACTTAGAACTTGATTAGTCACGAACAATAGAATCATTATAAATCAATACAATAAAACATCTTGATCAATAAATGCCTAGCAGCACCAGACAGCAGCTGTGTACCTTTTTCGACTCCACGGAGTCCCTGATGGACTTTTGTTTACCTTTGTTAATAATTTGACCGCAACCTTTCTTTCTCGAAACACAAATCCTACTGTACTTCATTACAGTATTAAGATAATATAAAGCAAATCATGTGAATATATGACTACGAAATAGATCTATAGACTTGTCCATAATATTTAATACCGTATTGATGGTTTTGAATTTTGTACATTGAATTTTAATGTGAAGCGTTTACTCTTCCCCCTCGGCAATTAATTAGAAAGTTAGATTAATGACAATAATTGCCAAATGACGTAGTAGATATAGATGTTCAATGTTGTAGAGTGATTTCAAGAGTAGTGGTCCACAGGGGCCCGAAAAAGCCGTACAGGCACTTGGGTCCTTATCCTTGTCACTAGTCCCAATTGGATTCACTTTACACAAAACATGAACGTTTACAATTTAGACGTACACCATACACATTGGCACGATATTTATTAGAAAGCAAACAGTATAAAATAATACGTGCGTGCGCGGCTTGAGCCGCGCCGCATAACAATTTATGCGTTTAGGGGCTGGAGTACGCGTGTTTGCAGATTAATGAATTGTTGCATTGTAAATATTTAAAGTTGACGATATATTATGATTTAATAGTAAATTTTTCAAAGCTGGCTTTGGAATTAGGTAAAATTATAATTTATTTATTTAAAAGAAAAAACCATGGATAGTTTTAAATTTACATAGTCGTATAACTATAATCAAGTTAATCCTGTTTTCAAGAATGCGCGGCTTTGGCGGCCAGTTATTGACTTGTACATAAAATTGAATTTTAAATAGAAATGTGAATGTATTAAAATTTAAAACTTTCAAAACGGAGGCTTATAAATACTATTATATTATGATTGTAAAATAAAGGATAAAATTTTAAATTTGTTTCACTAAAAAATTTGTTTCACTAAAATCTGTAAATGTGATAATTTTGATCTCAATTATTGGCTAAATTGTCTTTTATATTTTTACATACAATTAAATCAAATGATGCAAATATTGGCAGGGCACACTCAATTCAAATGTTGGAATTAGCAGAGCAAAATGCATAAGTAACGGAAATGGTCCATTCGTGCTACCAATTGAACTTTAAACAATCAAATAGGAAGGAAAACAAAATTTAAATTTTGGAATTTATTTGATTCACGATGTCAATCATTTGCAGCTCGGCAAGGCCCATAAATGCATTTTGCCGATCTACCCAGTGGTTGCAAGAAGAATTATTTGATGCGCGGCGGGGCCCAGTAGTGCATCGCGCTACAAGTATTTATTAATAACAATCAAAACATATCATATCATTTCCTGCCTCAGTAAGGTGAATAATTTAAAATTGAAGGTGCGCCGCGCATTTACAAAACTTCACGCTAAAGTTTAAAAATCATTCATCATACTATTACGAGTCATTCATGCTTTTGAGTTATAATAGTGCGTATTGTCAGGTATTTCATTTATTCATACATAGTCAGTTGAAAGCTGTATGTTTATAACTCAATTTTGTTGAAACTATGAAAGAGAAGTAAAACAAAATTTTAGTAAAACAAAATTTTTATTTACCACAAAACTTCACATAGCCATGTGTATACGCGTACTGCGGCGGTCGCGCGCTACTGCAAGCGAAAGGGCTCTGGTTAGAGCAACCACAAAACAATCAATACATATTTAATATTATTATACATTTATAAATAAATTTAAATTTAAATTCAGCTATAATATACACAATACACAGCCCGCCACGCAGACAGCCACACAAACTTCTCAGGTGCAGATGTAAGCGCCGCGCGCGCGAGGTTTGTTATTTTACAATTACATGTCACGATATATTATTAATTATCAGAGAATTTTAGAAGCAAAATAATTATTGCATATTGGGAAAATTTCGGTCGTTAACGCAGTACAGAGCGTGGACACTGCAATGCTAATAACGGAAAATTCTGTGGCACAAGTTTCATTCAGCTACCCAATTTATATGTGACATGTACAATGTAATTGTATTAAAACCAGATAAATGTTATTAGTAATAATCGACGTTAACATTTTGCAATTTACAATTGCACTTAAATCACATCTAGCAAGTTACTATTTCTTTGCATTATATATGTTACGTCACTATAGCATATGTCATTCATTCACCTAACCATGTGCTTTCGCGCCACTTCGGGCGCGCTTGTTTCACAAGTCAAGAAAAGCACCTATCCACGAACCCCGATGGGAAGGTTCGTGCGCGCGTGCGCAGTGCTGACAACAGCGTCTTTGTAGCGCAGGTAGTCTTGGCACTTCTCCCTCCAGTATGCAGTAACAACTTTTCAGGTTTCTATAGTGCATAGTGACAGTGTATAGGGGTTAATTAGGTATAAAATACAGTACAGCTGTACTTACACCTACATTCACAAGCATGCAAGCTCACCTGGTCCAATGAGCGGGAAACAGAGGACAAGGTCTGGTGACGTCATAGTCACGTGACCTCATAGGCTCATAATCACGTGACCTCAGACCCAATCAATGATAATTAGGTTCGGGCATGGTCAGCCCCCTGTCAACCGATCTTGAGGTGACGTACGACACCTCGTTTACGCAATCAATGTCTGAAAGGCTACACACGTCGCATATGAGGACAAAAGCGCGGGTAATTTTGGCACCACTGTAGAGTGGTGCCAAAATCGTTGGGTGGGTTCATAGCTAGAGCCCTTTTAACCGCCGTGAGGCGGGCGCGCGCTACTGCAAGCGCAAGGGCTCTGGATAGAGCAATGTCATTCATATTGTACGTTATATAAAATAAAAATAAACATTTTATAATTGTTTCAATGTTCAACACTGCTAAAAACAAATTACTGGGCCGCGCTCAGCCTGTCATTCCGCCAAATCTTTATTCGGGCTGAGTGATTTACGACCTCCATCGCCTCAGAAAAAATGGCAGTACGCTCATTGGAAGTTGATGTGCGCGTGACCAGCATTCACGTGATCATTTAGAACCAATTGGGGCCTCAGAAAAGACACGTGCACGCAAACTGCCAATTGGAGAAAAGTAACGTATTAGCTAGAGGAGCCGCGCGCTGAGTTAGATTGTAAAATTTGATTATTGGATTGTAAAATCGAGCGATATGAGTGTCATCAGTGATGTGCTGCTCACTGCACCTCGTGTTACTGTTATCACACTGCACAGTAACTTCGGTACCTCCTTCATGTTTATGTTGTTCCTGTAGTTAAAATATATTTTGATGACCTTTTCGATTGCTCGTACGACATTTTTAAAAAATCGTCCAGTTGTCTACACTTGTTTATATTTAGCTGCCCGACATTTACTTCGTTTAAAGACCCTAGCGAAAGATGTTAGCTTTACTTAATATCAAAGTAACATGGTCCTGTCATGACTACCACTCTGATGAGGGATGGTTTAGTTTGTCAATCAGTTTGCAGTTATCTGAAGATTTTCTTTTATATACTCATGCTATGCATTTGAATTAAATTTCCGAACTAAGATTGTGTTACTTAAATCCAAATCAAGAGGTTCAGGGTTCAGAAGGAACAAAATATGTCAGATTGATGTTGACCATTATACTGTCTGTTTGTAGTTTTTATTTCTTTCGGACTGCCTGTTCGGGCCCGGCTACTTTTTGTCGTTTTCAAAGAAGACCTGTGATCGAAAGAAATCTCTTAGATGTGATCTATAGATTAGTTCTGCCCTGCACCTTTTTCCTTTACAGTTAGTGTCAAAATTCTGAATTGGATCGTAGAAAAACGCTTTAATGGTCTGATATTCATACTGTACAATCTTTGATGATGGATTAAGATATTTAATCCTAGTTATTACTTATTTAATAGATCGCATTGTGATGGAAATCATGTGTTCTCGTACTCTATATTAGTCACTTTGTCCTTAATCCTAGATGTTGTAAAATATTTAGTTTGTTTTAACATTTTTGCAAGAATAGATTAGTCTCCCTGAATTGAAATCGGGAGTTAATCTATATAAATTAATTTTTAAAAAAAGGAAGCAACTCACGGTATCACTCTCATAAGAGACATGTTTCATCATTTACCGGAGTTGCAACCAAATATACACAATAAGGTTTGGTACTTTATCCGTACCTCCCCTTTCATAGAAATAATAGCAAAAATATACACCTATCTTTAAGAAATCAACATCTGATATAAAACATTCGATGAACCAAAATTAAAACAATTTTCCTGTTAATAATTTATCTATATAAATTATCCTTTATTGTGAAATGCTTTGAGAGCGTCATAATTTGCTGTGTCTGATCTTAATTCTTACATATCAGTAGTGTGGATCGAACCAAACGTTTGATTTGTTTCTGTTAGTATCTGTGCTTTGTTTAACCACAGGATACTTTTTTCCCCAAATTTTACAGTCATCCTCCCAGACAATTATATTCTATATTATGTTATCTTTTACAGAGTATTGTATAGCTCATCTAAATGGGCCAAGTTGTGTAAAAATCTCAAATTTAATAAATAACATTTTCTAATTGATGTATAGCCAAGACGAGTTCGTTAGTGTTCTCCTTGGTAATTTCATGTTTAATTCCTCTTTAATTCCTCTTTAATTCCTCTTTAATTCCTCTTTAATTCCTCTTTAATTCCTCTTTAATTCCTCTTTAATTCCTCTTTAATTCCTCTTTAATTCCTCTTTAATTCCGTGTGTTATTGTCTGTCTCTCTTGACCCCACCTTAAAGAAACACCGGTTACTGCTAGTGTTAGTAATTTCACACAATGGGAGTCAAGAGGCTTATTTCATCAACCATCTAGTCTGTTAGCACTTGTTTTGGTCAACGGAACAACACAAGTGAAATATGATTCTTTGTTTCTGTTATCAGTGCTTGCTTTTACCTGAGGACCCCAGGCTATTATGTTCATTAATAGAGATTAGGCGGAATGACAGGCTGAGCGCGGCCCAGTTAGTGCGATTCTTTCAATTTTGCCTAGGTCTAACTTCCATATCAGTTCATATCGCCTTTGTGTGTTGTGCACATGTGCCGTTCTTTTATGATATTCAACGATCATTCTGTGGTCTATAGTTCATAATTCGTTCTTTATCTATCCGTCTGCCAATCAAATGTTTTTGTAGTTTGTACAGTGTTGGTGGACAAGTTTTTAGCGTAGGTGTAAAATGATTTGAACGTTTAATATATCTGTTATTGCATCCGGATCACGTATACTTTCAACTTTTACTTTTATGACGAAGCCTCTTGTAGTGAAGGTTTGATCTCAGAGTCAACTAAACCATAAACAGTCTTCTAAGAATAATTAGTTAAAATATAGCTTCACTTATTTGTACTGGTTCCGGCTATCTCGTGTGTTTTAAGTTTCAAATCCCCGTGTTCTGTTCTCAGGAAGCTGCCGTTAAATATTTTGTCTCAGAATTTAATAAACTTCATCTTTCAGTCGTACAATCCACAATATATTTCGATAGTGATACTGACTCTGAGATATATGCTGAGAGCTCGCATTATTTCTTACTATCTAGTACCTGATTATATATTGATATTTACCTGGGATAGGACAGGCTTATGTGACCACTGACACAATTTATATCGTGTAATATCATAACTTTAGAAATCCTTGTATATCCCCTTGCCTGTTCTTTGTCACAAATTTTAGGCAAACAACTGTTTAATCCAAATTTATTGTTTCGAATTCGAATTTGCCACTCTTGCAATTCCTGTAACTCATAAATTTAATGAGGGACACCTGCCAATTTATCAATATCGATAAAAAAATATAACATTTGTTTGCTCGCATTATTTCTTAAGTTCTTTATCTTACTATCTCATGCCTGATTATAGACTTTGCCACCTAATAGTCCTGTTTTTTACACCTGTTGTTTTTGTACGGCGCCACCGTAAAGTTTTCCACCGTAGAGTCTTACGCCATAGATTCCCAGACCCACTTACATTCACCGTGTAGATCTCCTGTAAGACTAAGACTAAGAGTAAGAACATTTTAAACTCTGTTACCATTGAGACAGTTTCAAGTAGAACGAGTCACCGTGTAAAATAAACCGTACTATTATAGCTGATCATTGGCTGTTTATGACATATAATACTATTCACCGACGTTTTTAGCAAACTGCGATTGTCATGACTACCTCAGTACCTCTCGATCCTCGTTATAATTAACATTATTATCTTGCTATACGTGGTGTTGGCTTTTATTTTCCGTTTCACTTTTGCAATTTCATCTATTTTGTCTTGGTCTAACTAGTGTGCTATCGTATCATGCTATCGTACCATGTTAGTTTACAATGCTTTTAGTCATTAGTGTCGCTCTTTTGTGATATTTAATGATCAATCTGCAGCACTTAGTTCTCTATTCATCCATCTGCGAAGAACATATTAGCTCACTTTTGATTATTTGAACCTTTGGTTATTGGTACATCTGTCAGTGTCAATGCAATCACGTCTACGATTTACTTTATAACGAAGCATCCTTCATCCTAGTTATCATAGACATTAGACATGGAGTAAATTAAACTGACTCTACTAACAATCAGGTAAAATATGACTTTACGTATTTGCACTGGTCCCAGTTATTTCGTGTGTTTTAAGTAGCACATCCCTGTTTTCTGTTCTCTGACCGATAGACTTAATAAATCAATGTGTGATTATTGTTTAAGAAAGTTGCCGGTAAATATCTTTTATCGGAAAGCCTGATCATTAAGTTGCACTTTATACAGGGTGGCCCATGATAGTCTACCCATCCTTATCTCTTAAAATTGTTACAGGTCGCTGAGATCTTGCTAATTATTTTAAAAACAAAAAGTGGCATAACTTATGTTCTGATAAATATTTTTTCTTCTAAATTTCACAGAATGTTAATAACAAGTAGATGAACCTTTGTGGCAAGTTTTGTGTGATTGAGAGCTTCACTGAGCTTATTTGACCAATTAAGCCCCTGAGCGAGCTAGCTTGAATTTCTCACCCAGAACTGTTTACATTGGTTAATAGAAACCACCAAAAAAAATCCTGGGTAAAAAAATTAAAAAACCACCGATTTATTTATGTTTTACCAATTCTATTCACCACGATGCATCGCACATTCCATTCTCTACACTGCTGTACAGTGTACATCCTATATTTTAACTGCAGATAAGGACTATCACAGATGATCCTTCCTGCTTGTTTATATCGTTCTGCTCACTTGCCTTAACAAATTTAAAATTATAGCTGGATGATTAGCCTACAATTTTATCGATTTTACAAACGGTGGTTTGAAATAGGTTTACAGCAGGTCAGCCGATTCCCATGAGATGAGTAAATAAACTTGAAAAGAAAACAAACGATAACGTAGATTTCCGGTCGATAATCCATAATCTTATGAATTCTCATGGGAATTTTACGATAGCAGGGATAGATTTCCCCCTTAAAAGTCGCAACAATTTATTAACCATTAACGATCATCTCATCATGCCTCTACTAACTCTCCAGCAACGGATATTTATTGTTTCTGAATCCAAGGATACCCCCTTCGCAGCTCTTATCCAACTGTTAATAGCGAAATTCCCTGGAATCACTCCCCCTACTAGGAAAGCAGTCTACAACCTTAAGAAGAAATTTACAGAACATGGAGTTGTCACCAACCGACAAAAGGATGCATCTGGTCCACCATCTACGGGAGTGACCTTTGAGAACACTGTGGCTGTAGTAGGATCTGTGGCAGACCACCCCAGGCAATCGACCAGAAGACGTTCGGCCAATCTTGGCATACCTACGACGACTTTGCAACGCATTCTGAGGACTGAACTGAAACTGTACCCTTATCGCTGGACAGTTCACCACACTCTGCAGCTTCAGGATCCACCAGTTAGAGTACGCTTTGCTGACTGGTTGCTTCTGAAAGATTCCACAAACGAGGACTTTATCGGAAACATCTGGTGGACCGACGAAGCCAAGTTCTGCCTCCACGGTTCCGTCAACAGCCACAACGCAATACACTGGGGCAGCCAGAGACCTGACAGCGTGCAGCAGAGACCTACTCAGAACTCTCCAAAGCTGAACGTCTGGTGTGCGACCTCTTCTCACGGAATCATCGGACCATACTTCTTCAAGGATGCAGCTGGTGCCACTGTAACTGTGAACGGAGATCGCTACCTACAGATGTTGCAGAGCTTCTTCATACCAGAACTCTTCAACTTCTGTGCACACCACGACCTGGATCCGTCTCTCATGAGCTTTATGCAGGACGGGGCGAGAGTGCACATCCCCAACCGCATTATTGATTACCTTGGTGACCAGTTTGGGAGCATGACGATCGGAGAGAAACTTGCTCAACACTGGCCAGCCCGCTCTCCTGACCTCACTCCTTGCGACTTCTTCCTGTGGGGATGGTTGAAGGATAAGGTCTACGAGAGTCTACCCATCCCCAACCTTGCTGCTTTAGAAGTTGTCATTCGTGACAACTTGCGGAACATCCCCATCACTCACTGCCAGAACTCCTGTTTATCAGTAGCCAAGAGGATGGACGTCCTGAAGAGCCGAGGCGGTGGTCACATTGAGCACCTTCTCTAAACGGTGATTTTAATCGCCAACACAAACGGTGATTTTAATCGCCAACACAAACGGTGATTTTAATCGCCAACACAAACGGTGATTTTAATCGCCAACACGGCGGGCAATGGATGAACCTTCTTGTGGTGCCTGCCGAGAAACGCAATTCAATTGATTTCAGTATCGATAAAATTGTAGGCTAATCATCCAGCTATAATTTTAAATTTGTTAAGGCAAGTGAGCAGAACGATATAAACAAGCAGGAAGGATCATCTGTGATAGTCCTTATCAGTTAAAATATAGGATGTACACTGTACAGCAGTGTAGAGAATGGAATGTGCGATGCATCGTGGTGAATAGAATTGGTAAAACATAAATAAATCGGTGGTTTTTTAATTTTTTTACCCAGGATTTTTTTTGGTGGTTTCTATTAACCAATGTAAACAGTTCTGGGTGAGAAATTAACGCTAGCTCGCTCAGGAGCTAATTTTGCCAGACAAGCTCAGACTCACACAAAACTTAGCACGAAGTTGTGTCTAATTATGATTGACATTCTCTAAAAATTTGAAGCAAAAATATTAATCAGAACGTAAGTTATGGCGCTTTTCCATTCTGAAATAAAATAATAAGCAAGATCTCAGCGACCTGTAACAATTTTAAGAGATAAGGATGGGTAGACTATCATGGGCCACCCTGTATATAGATAGTGTTACTGATTCTGAGAAAGAATAAGGCATAGAGCTAGCATTATTTCTCATTACCTCATACCTGATTAGGTTGACATTCACCCGGGACCTTAGTCGTGCTCAATGCTCTTTGACACAATTTATATGGTGTCATGTCATGGTGTCATAGGATATTGGTAATTTCTTTATTGAAAGTCTCGCATTGTCGTCCTCATTTTGGCTTCATCTATCCATCTTAAACTGCCAGATATAAAATCATGGAGTTTAACATGCAATTGCGTACACACTTAAAAATTCTCGTTAATCCTCACATCTGTTCTTTTTCTCAAATTCTAGGCGAACAACTGTTTAATTCAAACTACTGTTCAATCGAAATCGAAATTTTAATTTCACATTCTTATTTGCCATTTCATGTTAGATATAATATAAGTAGCAGTGGACGATTTCCGTTACCTCAGCTCTGTAGTCTGGAATGTACTCTGCCAATTGCAACACTTGACTAAATTTATTTTATATAATTATACTGTTTGACACTTTTATATAATTTGCTATTTTAATTCTTGAAACTGTTGTAAATCTTGTTACTTTGTTACCCTTACGTATGCTATTTATGACAATCTTCTACGGTAAAATCGTTATTATCACTCCAAGCCTTACTTGGTAACACTGTCCAACCTTCTTCTTCATATTACTACAAAGCTGTCCTCAATAACATAATATAGTTTTCGTCAGTCTCACTCAGAACATTTTTCTCAGGTACACATTTGTTTACACTCATTCTCAATGTTTGGCCCTTAAATCTTCCCCTGTACATTCAACAAATATATCCCGAATAAGGTGTCCACTATATAGTTACATAATATTATGTTGTGATCAATGATCGCGTTGTTTATCGTGAGTTGGCACTTGATGAATGTATAGTAGTGGGCCAATCAGGTTTATCAGCGTCTTTATCAACGCACTGTTCATTATTATTCTACCCTGATTCCGGATTCGCTATATAAGGATTGAATGGAAAAAAGGCAACCGCCCTGTGTAAACTATTTGAGCTCAATTAAAATGTAATAGCGTGTACATGGTTAATACTTATAGAATGGTGACTGGTGAGTGTGATAGCTCCTTCCGCATAATATAAGATGAATCTGAATATTTCAAACTCTGGTTACCACGGAGACAGTCTCAAGTAGAACATACACGAGTTGCCGTGTCAAATTAACCATAATAATTCAGTACCATTATCATTAGCGGTTTATGACGTAGCTTATATCAGCAGCGATGTTTTTACTGCTAGCTTTATTGTTTTCAGTTGTCTCATTTATTTCAAAGGTACCGTACGCGTACCGGCCTTAACTTGTCTTTAACTATAAATTTAACGATATACGCAGTCATTTTAGATGTAACTGCACATGCTGCCATGCTGGTGAGAGTATAAAGATGTAACAAGCTTCGACGGTAAAATCGTTATAATCACTCTAAACCCAGCCCAACTTGGCTATACTGTCTAACCTTCTCCTTCATATTAATATATAACTGCGAAGCTGTCCTCAACAACATGATATAGTTTCCTCTGTCTCACTGAGAAATTTTTCTAGGTAAATTACATAGCCTTCCTTGCTATATGATATAATTTATCGTGAGTTGGTACTTTATACATGTATAGGGTGTAGTGGTCCAAAAGTCAGTGGGTATATGTTGGCCTCAATTGCTCCGCCGTGTTTTACATTTGAGAACTGTAGCTTTGCAGATGTAATGCCATATAACTGTTTTTACCATGGTAAATGGTTCGACGAGATTCCGTCGTCGAAATTTATGGTTTTGCATATTTGCACAGTGGAACTATCAGGTTTATTAAGTATCAACGTCTTTATCAACGCAGCTGCGCATAATTATTCTACTTAGTTTAACTCTCTTTCTATTTTAGCTGAATTCCATTCCCTCCCTCTTCGAGATGATTGCTTCCGTCAATTGCGAAGGACTCGCTCAAGGTAAGAAATTGACTCTCACGTATTTTTATAAGTTCAGATTAATCGTTTTAGCGATATAATATAATACTAAGACAAAAGTTCCGATTTTATGCGAATATTCAATTTATTTGTTTAGAGTTTGCCATGAATAAGTATTAAGTATTTGTTAATGTGGCGGCTAGAATAACTAGATTAGCCATCTTGAGCTATGATTTATCATGAAATACTTACAATTTCGACAGTTGCTTTTTAAACCTTAACTCGATAATTTTAGATAGAGAGATAATATTAAGACGAGCGGATCGATAAATCGAAGAATTAATTCATAAACTCGATTGTGTTTCATATAGTTTCATCTGCAAGATGGTAGACTTCTTCACTTCTCAGTTCTCAAAGCTCGACGATCTTCATATTATATTATACTTATAGGATAAAGGTTGTTATTTTATTTTTTAAATTAAGTACATTCATTTAACAATTCACTTTATTTGATAGCTTCTTTTGATTAACCCCTCCAAGCTCGATATTATATTTTATCATTAATATTATCTGCCATTTGTTCAATTAGTTACATTTCCAGGGTCAAATTACAGATAGTAATTGAGAGCGGCTTTAGAAATCAGGGAACGTGACCTATACATAGCATAGATTATCTCTTAATCAGGTAACATGTTAAATTGAGGGTAATTGTTACAATCTCTTAATGTGTACGGCAGATTATATCGTTAGTCATAACAAATATTTGTCCACCTACATGTTTACAATTGGCCCTTACTCACACATATAACCAATACTCCACACTTTCCTGTTACTGGCGACCCCAGGCTATAATTATCATTAACATAGACATTCGGTGAAATGAAAGGCTGGGCGCCACCCAGTCTGAGGGTTACTGTGCCCAGTAACTCCACCGTCTACACGTGCGCGCGGCTCTAACCGTGCTTCAATCGAAGCAATGCTAATTATAGTGGTTACACTCACAGTCACACACACACACACACAGAATAGTAAACCTAAGAGTTCATGAATCCGATATTTTGGAACAGTAAGACAGAATTGAGACAAATTTGGAACAGGCTTTTGGGGCAGTAGTTATGCCTGGACTGACTTAAAATTGATCTGGTATAAGGGGCATGGGAACTAACATGTTCAGTCACTGATCAGAAGTGCCAAATGATCCCCTGGTTCATGAAATGAACGAAATGAACAAAAATGAACTTTCCATAAAATCGCCTGAAATGAGTTGAAATCAATCAGAATCGATTGGTATTGATACTAGGAGTATTCCTGAAAAGTTTGGAGGCTCTAGCATGCTCAGAAAGGGCTCTAAGGGCAATGTCCCATTTTGGTTTCAGAGTAGTTGAGATTTTGGAACTGGATTGAGACAAATTTGGAACAGGCTTTTGGGCAGTAGTTATGCCTGGACTGACTTAAAATTGATCTGTTATGGTAGAGGGGCAATGGGCATGTGAACTAACATGTTCAGTCTCTCAGAAGTGCCAAATAATCCCTTGGTTCATGAAATGAACGAAATGAATAAAAATGAACTTGATCCTAAAATCGTTGTAATCACTCTAACATCTAAACCCAGCCCAACTTGGCAACACTGTCCAACCTTCTCCTTCATATATGATATAATTGCATAATTCTCCTTAGTAACCCGTCCCCGTCGCCATAGTTACAGACGTAAACAGGACATGAGTGGAATATCGTTCATAAAAGGCTATAAGCAAGCATACTAACTAATCCGCTTTACCAAGGTGTGTCATATAATGTACATACAATTATTTACACGCAATATTTGGCGCTTAAATCTGCCCCGTACATTCAACAACTATATTCCGGGCGAATAAGGTGTCCACTTCATAGTTAAATATTGTGATCATTTAGTCGCGTTGTTTATCGTGAGTTGGTACTTGATGAATGTATATAATAAGGGCGGGCCAAACATCAGTTGGTATACGTTGGCCTCAATAGCTCCGCCGTGTTTTACATTTTACTGTAGCTTTGCAGATGGCATATAACTGTATTTACTATGGTTCGACGAGATTCCGTCGTCAAAATGTATGTTTTTGCATATTTGTACAGTGGAACAATCAGGTTTATCAACTATCAACGTCTTTATCAACGCATTATTATTCTACTCAGTTTAACCCTCTTTCTATTTCAGCTGAATTCTGTTCAACGAGTACAGTAGACACAAGACAACCTCAAGAAAGCTTCTAGACTACTCCGCTTACTGTCACAACACTATGTAAGTTCATAATTTTACGAATTTAAGAATTATAACACATTTCTTTCTTATTTAAATACCTGAACCTTTTTCTATTGAAATCTTCTATATTAATCAATTGTATTATATTTATATAATATACAGTGCAGTATACACTATACATTACACAAATATGTTAACTCAAGGTAGTAATCAAGTTTTAATTTATGGACCGAACTGAAAATGTATCAAAGGTAAACAAAGGATCCATACCCCTGTTGCCAGAAATAGACTTTAATAACACTGTAAAAAACGTACTGTGCAGAATTTGGGCTCAACGTATTTGAGCATACAAGATTTAATATATTATTTGAACTTAATCTAAAATCCTCAATCTAAATAGTTTCTCCAAAATGTCTTATTTAATTAATTACCATTAAGTAAGTATACATTCAATTTGAACATATGATTTATAATATATCCAAACAAATGTGTAATTCACCGGTTGACTCATGATTAGGTCTCCGCTATTTTGCGATAAACGAAAATTGAGACGAGGTTACTTAAAATATATCGTTAGTTATAACTAGTATGTCCCTCTTCACCCTGTCACTCAGTCCTGGCACGATTCCTTCAATATCTTCCAAATTAAAAATATGTCCGCATTCATTTGTGAGAAGTTTAATGACTCCTTCCGTGAGTTCACAGTCCAGAAAGGGTCTGTTGTCACTATAGGACGTCAGCTGGCATGCTAACGCTTTTGCAAAGAACTCCCTATCTTCTTTCGTCACTGTGCGTCTAGGTTCTGGAAATATTATGACTGATATTGCTGATTCTTCACCACTCGCAGGAGCACAAAGTTAAATTGTTGTTGTTGTTATCATTACTTTTCGATAAAAGCAAAAAAGCACAGTTTAGGCATGAACGTTACAAATATTACATGTGATTTAAAACATTCGGTACTAAGTACTCAGTACTCACGCATGTCTACATCCGACCTCCTCTGCTTGTTATTCCGTTCCCGGAGTCTTTGAATGAGTGGGTCTTGGGAAGGTCTGCAAACATCGCAGCAAGTATCGTTATAAACGTTGTCATGCAGCTTGAGTACCCCTGATGACATTTATGTCATCGCATTGAAATGGCTAAAATTTGTGATTTCAAATGCCGTTGGAGAACTTAAAGTATTTGCCAACTAATAAAGGATATTGAATTACTTTTTCAATTGTAGGACTACGTGGAGCTGTTTTACCTTTAAAGGTACCAGAAAGTATTATCCTACGGCAAGTTCCATTCTGGTCGCGGTACATAAGACACTCTCCGTCCATATCCCTGGTCTTGTTGTGCGTAAATACAATACATATCGCCTTTAGATTTGCACTTCTCCCAGCCCGACCTGAGATTAAAAAGCAACGTTTAAGACAATTAAGCTCGTTAAACCTTTAATAGAGGTATATGTGCAGAGCGCTCTATAAAATTATTACAAATAACTTAATTGTTTCACATTACCCACCAATCATCTGGATGAAATCCTCTGCCGTACGAGCCATTTTCGAATGGATGACGTATTGGATCCCTAAAGAATATACATTTTTATCAAATTTACTATTAACCGTGTTTAACACAGAGAATCCATTTGTTTGAAATAGACTGTTTAAAGGTGTTTAAAATAGTCTTCGATATACTTGGTGCCAAACATAGTACATACCTGCTGCATCAAATCCCATAGATAAGGCACTTGTAGCTATGACGAATTTGATACGCCCATTGATATTCATTAGATCAGCCGCTATTTCTTCCTGTTTACTGTCTGGTATCTGGGAGTGAAATACTTCAACAAGACTAATTTTCCTCGGATCCTTTTTGAGTGCCTGAAATTAAGAAAATGTCACTGGTAATTGGTAAATAATGAGTTCCGTACACAGTTAACTTTAGTTAAGTCGGTAGATGGTTTAAATGCTGATAACCCGGCACAAAAAGAAATTTTTAAACAACAGTTTAACAAGTTTAAGTATGAACAAGTTAAATGGTTATGTCAGTCTTCAATATTTTATATCCCATATAAGCTAAACATGTGGCCATAAAATGAATTATTTAAGTATGTGCACAATCAATCATATTAATTGTATATATGCTGGCAAATAACCATTTTTACCTGCATGAATTCTAAATATCTATATCCGCAGTCAACCAACGAGTTTTCGAAGATTATCACCCTGGGACACTCTTCTGCTTCATTCTCAAGTAAGGACACCAGTGGTACTATGTCTAGCTTTCCCGGGATATTAATTAAAGAAATCCTGCTATTAACAGGATTTTGCGAGATTCTCATCAACTGATGCAACATTACAGAAAGTGTCACATATGCTCTAGTTCTTTCTAAATGTTAAAGCAGAGAAATCTGGCTATATAATATATTTATCAAATAAATGTGTAATAACAACAGATGTATACAATTACTGCAATTCTAAAAAATTTAAGTTTACATTAATGTGCTGATACGATACACTCCAAAATATTCCTAATTTTGTGTTGTTATCATAATCCCATTCCGCAGGGCACAACACCACAACTTCAGAAGATGCAAGGAGCGTGTTCTTAACTCTCCAAAACGAAGGTTGGTGAACAATAGAAAAATTGATATTTTGTTGGTTGGCGTTATCATGGTGAGAAACCAGGGGTATTACGAGATATTATAACGTCCCGAAGGTCATTTTAATTGTAATATTTATCCAATCTAGTACAATAATGTAGACCAAGGAATACCGATAGGGCAGCTAAGTAATTAAGTTTTCAAACTGGGGCGTTTTGAACATTATAGTACCTAACCACAAATGTTTAAAACTTCCGAGAATGGGCAGTATCGAGATAGCCCGACCACTGTCCGCGGACAGTTGTCCGCAGACTGTATAATAACAGTATCCCCTGAATCAAGCAAACAGGTGTTTGTGAATAGTTCAAAATAGATTCAAATGTGGTCTCTCGGATATAATTAGTTACTAATAATATTGATTGCTCAATGAAATAAATGATTACGATTAAAATGTGGTATATAAGTCGTTCGTTTTTGGTGAAGTATTATCAGTTGCCATCATCAACAACAACAACTATTCCAATTCCTGACATGGTACTCTTCTGTCTAATGGACGAAATTAATGGACCCACCGCCTCCCTCGAGACTTCCTATTCCAGAAAAACCTCCTAAAGAGCTCCATGTCCTGTTCTGGGTGTAATGCATCTATGTCCCTGGTTCCCTCCTCGTCCTCGAAGTCTCCAGATGGCCTGATATGGCGCTGCTCCCCCTGCAAGAAGTACAAGAATATCAGAACAGACAGCATCCTCTCTGGACAGAAGCTCGCTCTCAAGACCTTCATACAACTGCTGTTCGCAGAGTAGGGCTGAGTTCATCCGTTTCGTTTTCTCTGAGACCATAGTTGTAGTTGTTCAAGAAGGAGTTGATTATAGAAATGATTGATGCAGTCTGATAATAGTTATTCTTTATATATTGCATGATGTGAACTGATCTCGTAAGGTTGCTTAATCGTTTAATAAGCCTTGACACCACCGCTGATTGAAATTCGCGTGCGATGATGTGAACCCTGCTTGACTCAGGGGATGATGTGAACCCTGCTTGATTCAGGGGATGATGTGAACCCTGCTCGATTCAATGATTCAGGGGATGATGTGAACCCTGCTTGATTCAGGGGATACTGTTATTATACAGTAATATGATCTGGTAGACAGGTGTCTGCGGACAACTGACCGCGGACAGTTGTCCGCGGACAGTGGTCGGGCTATCTCGATACTGCCCGAGAATGTTGGGTTAATACAGTGGGTGCTTAATATGTTTACGGCATGTCTAAATAAGAGAGTTTGAATGCATGTCACGTGATATAGTTAACAGTCAGTGTAATTACGAGTCAGGGAATGTGTCTAGCTATACAGGGCCCTTTGGTGTATTTGTAATAAATTTTTTAGTGACGTGACACCTCTTAGTAATAAGTAGTGACGATTAACGGGACAAATTATGGTTAATTTTCTAAAAAACTAGCAAATATGTCACCTTTAGATAAAAAAAGGACCCACGCTCAAACATTTTTCGAGGTACGTTAAGCGCGCGCACCGCAGTTCCTTTTAATATGATTATGACGTATCGTCTCGGTTTAACAATCATAACGTGATCACGTACTGTACGTGACGTATAATCTTACTTATTTAGTGAACAAAGAGTGTGAGAGAGTGTGAAAGTAAAAGTACTATACTATACTGCGAAACGGACAAATTGGTTTAGTCAATAAACTGGGATGAACCGCTTTTGGTGTTACGCCTTACGGTCAGATAAATAAACTACTGTATTCTGGTCCCAATAGTTTACTGTGACTTTTGAGTTGAAGATTAGGCGTACATCATAATGTCCCTAGTGTTTTGTTTAGCTCACCAAGGTTTAAGGACTATTTGAAAGTGAGGGATTTTACTAAGAAGAAGCAAACATCGACCAATAGCTCTTATTAATGCTATTTGTTTGTTTAAAAGGCGAAATGTGGGATTCTATTCGCTTTAAATCCGGTTCCATAATGATACTTGACTTAGTGCGGCTTTGATGTCCGAGCAAAGCTATTATAAGTTAAACCTTAGTTTGTTAAAGTTGGCGGTTTTTCAAGAATCTCCGCCATACTGTCCATATCTCAGTTCTCGATAGGCGTAGAATCGTATCATACTGATAACTGATGTTGTGAGCAAAAACAACATAACCCCTCCCGCCTTGAGCCTTCCTGCTCGATATTATAATATTATATAAATTAGTGCTATCCCCAGATGGGTTTAAAGCTAATGGTGCTACTAATAGTTTTGCCTTTGGTATTTGAGACGGGTTTTGAGAAAATCTCTCTAAACAGGCATATTTACATGTTAGTGTGTTACTGAAATCTGTAATCTTTTCGGCAAATGCCAGCTACTGTAATAAACCAGAATTATAGCATATATTCTAAGATGACACTTATACGCAGCTCTGAACATCATACATTCTATTCAACTGTAATTATAGTGTTTAGAATTTGTATAATGTACTGGCACGTCTGCCAGCTTTATTCTGACACAATAGATATAAATCACTCTACACGACACCGGAACTTCGATATGTTCCTAAGTTATAAGTTACGTGAATTTTCAAGTGCATACGGTAAAGTGATCTTTCCTTCAGTTACGCAATTAAATAACTATTCGAAAACTGAAAGACTAGTTGTTCCCCTTGAAGATGTATGTACAGTAAAGCTTTGAACCCCGGCCCAAATTAATATCGCCTCAATCGAAAGTTGCTGGTAACAACTTATAAGTCAGTCTGATATTTCAGTCTCGGTGTAATTTTGTGTCGCCAAGCAAGGATAAATATACAGGGGGGAGGGGGGCAAAAGTCCTAATAGCTCAGTCACTGAGTGCCCAATCGAAATAATTCAATCGCATTACATTTGTCCTGAAAAAAATGAGAATTCTGGTTTCTCATATGACCGAGATATAATACTATAATATCTTCGCCACAGTATGCCATCTGCAAAGCAACAACCCTCTAAAATAAGACACGACGTTGGTATAAGACCCAACTTATGCCCACTGACCAGAGCTGGTCCAGATTCCAGAACTCAGAAGTCGATGGTAACCCTCCTGTTATGAGAGGGGGGGGGGGGCAACGTAGAATTCTACTCTACTTTATTCTACTTTATTCTACTTTATTCTACGTTCCCCCCCCCCCCCCCTATGAGAATATTCTCTAGCTGCTGTACGCTGCTTAGGATTTGTTTTTGTTCAGGGGCAGGCTTGTCACATAGGTCCAGGGCTTCCGGACTTTTGGGCATGGTGCAGGTTGTGGTACACACTCAACTAGGTGGTCTGAGAGTCGGAAAACCTCCAAAAAGAGATGTCATCAGAATGTAAGCCACTACCTGACTAACCTGTGAATAGAGTTTTCTAGACTCAATAATCATGGCAGGTAGTATCTTCGGTGCGTTGCTGAGATACCGATTTAGTGAGTAGTAGGATGGTCATCAAATCAGAAAAGGCAGACCTGAGTTGATAGCACGGTACTTGTAACGGTTTCCTCATTCTGCTCTCAGACTGACTAATGTCTCCACTTTTTTATCTCCTGTTAAGATTATCATTTCTCCGCTGTTAGGATTGTTCAATTATGCTTTTTATTTTGGACACACCATTGAGCCAGATTGTCGCAGCGTATGTCAGAGAAGTTCTGAGTATAAATATTATATAGGCTTATTCTGTCACAAACAATGAATTATTAATCTCATTTGCCCTATCCCCAAGTTCTGATAAGTCTACAAAGAAGATCAGTAAAAAATAACTGGGATATCATTACAGTTATTAAAGTTCCGATCGATGCTATTAGCCCAAATGAATGGGTTTTTATATAGATTCTAAACGAACACTTATTCTTTCAGGAGGGGATCTGCAATAAACAAAGACGATATATTTTTGGCCAGAAATTTGCGGAGTTCCTTCGTCTTGATATCGGTCTTGGCTGCAGTTGTATCTCTCGAAATCAGGTATTCACTATTAAAAGCTATCCTGCCTGGCTTAAATCCTGGTTGTTAAAATTAAAAGCCTTTTTGCATGGTCATCTTTAATTAAAAATAAATCAGCTTTGTTAATAATTTACTGTCGTCTCCTTGGTATTTCCACGGGAGACTTTGGGACCGGAAACTGATCCGGCCCCCAAAGAGGGGTCAGATCACGTCACCAATTAGTGACGTATAATTAGTGATGTGATCCATGGATTGAATTTAATTGACATAGAAATGGGCTAGATCTGGGGTAGAGTTCACATGTCAATTCTATAAATCATAGCTGTACATTAAGAAGTCAACATGATCTGACTTCTCGACTCGTAGATCACATAAAGGACGGGAGCTCTTGCTAAAGGGGGGGGGGGGGGGGGGGGGGGTTCAATCCATGGATCACATCACTAATTATACGCCACAAGCTTCAAGCTTGCATGTTAATTACTTGATGACGTATATGGTGGATCATATCACTCCGGCCCCAAAGTCTGGCAGCCGGTATTTCATGATAGAAGTTGGACATTTTCTCTCATTTTCACACGTAGAATCTTATTTTCTTTCCCTCAGTGACGGTTTGAGGAGACACTGCATCTCACTGCTCGGTGGAGACACGGGGATATGAAGCTGTTAATCCCTCTTAAAGTCCACTGCACGTTGTCACAGAGCCTCAGTCCGATCAGAGCAAGCAGCAAAGATCAAAGGAGACTTTTCCTCCAATGTCAAACAGATAAATTTCGACAGAAAACTTCTAGCAGACCTCGGATGATTTAGGAAAGTAAACATACTTGCAATCTGTAAGACAAGTGACTCTACAGGAACTAGCAAGAGGCAGAGAAAGTGAAGAAGATTCGACGACCGAAGCCTAGCAGATAAAATAATAGCCGATGAATTTGATACGACATCATAAAATACTGGAGTCCACAAAGGAGCATGTCCTACTTTTCAGCCGCTCCTCAATCGACAGATCCTCTTGATGGCTTGCAGACATCACGTCCTTGAGGCGGATCTTGTAAGAGGATCTGCCTCTAAGCAACTGTTCGGTGACACAACATCACTTGAAGTAACCCTTTTTAAGATCATGAAGACCTCCTGGGAAGATCTCAATCTGCAGAACATTGTCCTTCCTGATATCCCTACTTGCAACAGGAACGGAAGATCTTCTATCCTTCATTACTCAAATCCGTCAACTCAACAACCAGCCCAGGAGAATAAAAGGAATTACTAGAGCTAAACTTATCCATGGAGAAAGCATAGAGATGAAGAAAGGATGCGTCTTCCAGATACAAAGACCTGGAGCTGACCACCATGTCAGATGGATGGCTAAGTCCATATACATTATGAAAATGATTCTACTTCACTAGATACCACTTCACTGGACGAAGAAGAGAGACGTGCAGAAGATGGCTCACGTTGTTGTCTTCGTTTACTTAAGAGCTTGGTTCAACGCTCCTTTCCTTGAATCTGCAGCCTCCGCCGACACCCGTTTGTTACACTTACAGAGTCTTCAGAAGTACAAGAGTGTGGACAGAGTATTAGCCATCATCACGACAGTCCTCAAGACATACCTTTAGAGCGAAGAACTCTCCTTGCAGCAAGAATAGGCCAACAAACTCTTGAAGCAATTCAAGTTGGAACTTGAAAACTTGTGTTCGGTTGTTAATGTTATTGAGCTTTATGAACGTCAAATAAGCCTAATTGATGAAAAATTATTCTGATATGTTTTGGTTTTATGACCAGGGGTTATGACAAATATATAATAAGGATGTTGGTCTAGTTTCTCGTACGGGTTTTCAACATACGCTTTAGTCCTACACTCTAGTTTGGGGTTGGATTTTAAATAGTCACTTGAAGTACGTGTTAAAGTATCCTACGTGTTGGTCGAGTGTTGAGTGATTAAACATCTTGATCGCATGTTTATTGTTTACTGTTTAGTGTAGACCTTGTTCAGTAGAAACTCAGTACGGTGGTCCGCGGTAAATTTCATTCTTTATTATACGAAAATGCATGACCTGCATGAGGTATGTTACCTGGGGACCCCAGGCTATAATGTTCCGCCGAATAGAGATTCGGCGGAATGACAGACTAAGCGCCGCCCAGTAAGAGGTATGATAATACTGGGTTTCGAAATCTTTTAAATATCTATTCGATTGAGTCTTATTACCTGGGGACCCCGTTTTAAATTCTCATAAACGTATCAATTGAATATATTTACTAAAACTCAAGTCTCATATTAAAGTATTAATATGACAACTGTGTTTAAGAACACAAAGCCCGGGGTCCCCGGGTAAATTTAAAGCTAGGAATCATTATATTTATAAGTGAATTGTGTATTTGGTACTGGCCATAGTACTCCCGTCAATCTATTTGTCATGTCAATAGTTTACTGTTTACGAATGAGTCCATCATGTACTGTTCTCTTTGATGTATGTAATCAAATTATTAGATTATTAAAGTTAACATTTTGTGAAATGTCAATCACTTTATTATATTTACCTCAACCTGTAGACCTCTGGCTTTTAACACAATTGATATACCATATATAATATATGGTGGAATTACATCGGTCGCGTTTTTGTGTGGAATGCTAGGCGAGTTGTTATGTGATCATATTCATTAATTAATAATAGTTATATAATCATGAAACCTTTGATCCGTCAAAGTTCGGAATTGCAATTGACCAAAGGACATGAGGAGAACCTTCATGAAGTATCACGCTACTGCACCTAGAACTTACATTTCTCTTGTTGCCACTGTCACGTACTTCTTCAAAAACGTATGAACGGTCTTCAGATATGAGATTATTACATTACAAAACATATATTTTGCGCGCTCAGCATTCCACGCGCAAAAACGCGCCCGTTTAGAGAGACTTGCGCGTATTAGAGGGTTCAGTCTCACCAGGCTATGTTAATGAACATAATAGCCTGGGGTCCTCAGGTAAAAAACAAATACCTACTTGCCCATCGATTAAGCAGTCGCCAAAACAAGGCTCAAAGTTAATTTACCTTCACACCTTGTTTTGGAGATTGAAGGATGTCAATGAATAAATAATGGATAATATTAATACTGAATATGATGGATAATCAGTATTACCAATAAAATCCACAATCACGAATCATGTTTTAGGAAAGAAAATTTTTTTTAGGAAAGAAAAATTTTTATTTACCACAAAACAATCAATACATAATGTTATATTCATAAATAAATTCAAATTTCAATTTCAAACACATATACAGTACGCCGCGCACACAGCCACGATGGGCAAGCACTCGCAACTGGATGCCGAAACAAACGGCACAAGTCTTGCACCGTTCATGCAGCATACGTCGCGAGATATCATGAGCTCCGCGCCGCTAACTCTGCGATTCTAACGGATGAATTAGGCTCCCCTCCGACAGAAACACAGGTAATAGGGGGTTGTGGTAGGACACGAACACTGTTCGTTAACTCGTACCCTGGGTACCCCCTAGATTTATGTCCCGCCGGAGAGAGCTCACCACCAGTCATATCGAAAGCAGCTTTTAATTCTGCATTGTAAATATCCCGTCGTCATAATAAATATATATTACCACTACACACTTGTCACTACACACTTTTATGCACAGTACAACTAAAGTATTAACAAGAGACAGAAGAGTTTTACATCGGCTCAGCACCGCCAGGACGTTGGCTATACAGGTGGTTCATAAATTAGTTTGATTTGGGTACGGTTCGACCGGGAAAGTGGTCGGGATTAGTTCTCATAATGAGTGATCACTGTCGTCAGAAATATTAGAGCGGGAACTTCCCCAGGTTCCAGACGAAACGCGCACAGTATTTAGAGTTTCAGCGCGCAATGCTGTGCGCCTTCCCATATTGTTTTGTCATTCGGCGATCGCGTTCAACGTGACTGGTGAGGAAGTGTTATGTTGTTTACCTAAATTCAAGCATGGTATTCATAGATAAGATTAACAGTCAGTAAGTGGGAATAACAGGCACAAATCACTTTATACTCATAATTCAGTGAAATTTTTGTCACACCAATCAGTTCCATACCTGTTTTGAGCTCTTAGAAGTAACTGTTTAAGCAAATTCTTGACAGAGCTGCAAGAGGAGGTGAAATTCATCGGCCCAAACACAGATAATGGACAATATACCGACAACAATACTAAAAACCCGAGTGCCGCATTGACTTTTCCGAATCCGTTTTTGTTATAACCCTGTCTGGGTTACTGGTTTACAAAGAATACACAAATTATAATTACAATTAAAAGAATAATAAAGTTATAGTAATACAATGAGTACAGTGGCGTAACGACCGCCCCTGCTAACCCTGCTAGCAGGGGGGCGGCACCTTAGGGGGGCGGCATTTTTCCGCCCCATTACACAATTTTGCCGCCCCCTGTAGCCGGTGATGACCCGTGACTCTTCATACCGAAGTAAAAAAAGTAAAGAAATTAGTTGAACGTGTCTACTACTCCAAAATTCTACACGAATTTATAGCGCAACTTAACCACGCGCTGAAAGTTGCGCAAAAAGTGATAACGATACTACACTTTCATTGTTTAAACTTTAGCGCGGAGGCCAATTTCTAATGATGCGCGGTGTGACTAAAGTTTATACGACGGTAATTGTGTGAACTCTAACCTTCGAGGTTTGCAGTTTGTGACTTTTCAATAATTTTAAATCCGGCTCCTTAAAACCTGGGCTCTGGCCATGTTAGTTATCGTAGTAGGACAAATAGAAACAACCGTTTCGAGATACACTTATAAATTATGTTAAGTAAAATAAACATCATGATCACAGATCAAGTCAACCCAATTACAACAATTTACAAAATACAAAAAAATAAATAAATGTTCAGTGGAAACGCTTGATGCGCCCTGCTTTTGCACTGGCAAATTTTTGTACCAGCTTCGAGCGATCAAGTTTGTCAACCTCACTGTTCTCAATTGAGATGAGAGCTAAATCCTTAAGTCTAGATTGTGACATAGTCGACCTTAGATAAGTTTTTATCAACTTTAACTTCGAGAAGGACCGTTCCGCCGATGCAACAGTGACTGGTATAGCTATGAAAAGCATCAAGGCTGCTACCAACTGCGGACACAACAGCGGAAGGTCTCTCTCGAAGATAAAGTTGATCAACTGGAGAGGACTTGTCACATCTTCGGTCCTTAGCTCACTCCCGTAATCTTCCTTCAGGTCAATTAACTCGTCTGCCAATGATGGCTGCAAGTCCTTGTGGTAGATCTTTACCAACTCATTCGCAGCAGTTCGGAGGTCCGTGCAACTCTTCGTCAGTATGTGTTTGGGCTGCAAACACGCGAACTTGCTCACTATTGAGTTGTGTCCCTCAAATCGAAGAAGGATTTGTTCCCGACATGTCTTCAGTGTGGGAAGAAATATCTGTACCTTGAACAAATCCTTCTTCGATGGTTCTGGTAAGTTCTGGCCACGAAGTTGACCAGAATATCTGTAGAGGTTCCGGGCCATGGTGAGCTGGAATGACTGCTCGGCCCCAGCATAGATGGCTTGCTGCTGAGCTTCTACGATGAGAGTATCCCAATTTCCCTCTAGATTTCGGAGAAATCTTGTAAAGCTGCTGAGAGCAGCTGGCACAACTCCAATGTCCAGGTTTTTAGCCTGGAGCATGTTAGTAATAGTCTGTGCCTTGGAGAGCAGCTTCTCCCAAAACACCAGAGTAATGGTGAACTCGAAAGTTCTAACTCTACTCAAAAGTCCCGCAGATGTTCGGCAGTTGGTGAGTGATAGCTTCGTCAGAAGTCTGATGATATCTGGCTGCCGATTCTTGATGGCCCTAACGCTTTCATGACGAGACGACCACCTCGTTGGGCAAAGTTTTTTTAGGTCTAAGCCCGGAGAGTTCATCTTCAGCTCCTCCCAGCGTAATGAGCTCGATCCAACAAACGTAAAAACCTGGCCCAGACAGTCGAAGAAATCACTGGTGTGGTTGGTAGCAGCCACAACATCTTTTATCACCAAACACAGATTGTGGGTCGAACAGTGCACGAAGGGAACAGGGTTCGTGGTTCTGTTCTTCAGTATCGTCTGTACTCCCCCATAAACTCCCGACATAACACTGGCTCCGTCAAATCCCTGTCCTCTAAGTTTGTCCAGCGTGATTCCCAGCTTCTGGAGTTCTTCAATAGCGAGATTAGCAATAGCCTCTGCTTTTCCAGATGACATTGCGATGAATCCGAGGAAGGTCTCATGCACCTGTACTTGAGAGTCTCGAACGGAAACCCAGCGCACCACCAAACTTAATTGGTCTACCTGTGAGGGAAATATGTCAATAAAATAGCTTCTAGATTCTAATACACATCCGATGGAAGAAATAAATGTACAACATAGTGAAAAGGGAAGGTGTAACGGTATTTTTCTTTACCATTGTCCACTGTACAGACATAATCATATTACATAAACAAATTTGAAATCAAAATGTATTTGACCAAAAGATGGAACGAACCTTTCCCAGATCAACTGTCGAATCAAGGATAATCGAAAAGTAGGGGCTCTTTAGGATATCCGATACCAAGGAGATCCGCATTTCCTCGGCGATAAGGGAGATCAGCTCGTTTTGGATCGCAGGGCTCAGATATTTGGTCTTCCCCTTGGGCGTGGCGATCACTTGCTTCAGGAGACCGTCAAACTGGGCAAGCAGTTTGACCAACTCTAGGAAGTTGGATCCCTCACAAACTCCATCCCCCACAACCTCTCTGTGTCCACGTAATCCAATGTTCATAGAGGCAGCAGCTATTATGATGGCAATTACCCGCTCGACGACCAGAGTCCACTTTTTTTCGTTCTCCTCGATGATCTTCAGCTCTTGAAGATCGACTGGGCTTTTGATGAAGTGCAGTCGATTTTTATGCGCCTCTGCGTGGCTCTCGGACGTCTCATGTGTCTTCATCTTCTTGGAGATGCCATACTTCTTACTGGGAAGAATCTTGTCTGCCCACGGTGATTTGGCTTTATCCCCGAACAGCCAGCATGTCTCGCAGTAGGCATATTTGCCTAGTGGAGAATAGCAGAGCCATTTTCTTCGCAGTTCGAGTCCATTCTGTTGCTTACTAACATAGTAGTTCGACAACGTTGAGGGTTGACAAGGTCCGTGTTGCAGTATCGCCCGCTTGTCAGCGATGCTGAGACATTGTCTGTCTTTGAACAGCTCCTTGTCGCTCGGCCAGTTCACCTCCAGTGATAGAGCAGCTGCAGCTTCCACTACAGCATCGACTTCGTTGCTTCCTTCACCTGGCGCAGATTTCATGATCAACTGTAAAAAGCAAGCCAAAAATGAAGATGTTTCTGTGAAAAGAAATTTAAGGATGTGGCAGTCAATCTATGATGTAATATCTAAGATCACACCATTCACGACGAGATAATAGACTGATTATCGTATCATACTCCGTATTACTATTTGTTAGTAATTAGTTATGAGTTATGATAACAAGTCAATTATATGTACTTTCTTGCACTAACAGGAGTTTTAGAGAATCATGTCACTATTTCAGTAAATTAGTAAAGACTTATTATTTTGGGGTTCCTCCAGTAATTTTCTTACCTGTTTCGTCGTCCGATTCAAATTGGAGAAACTCCAACTCTTCATCTGGTTCCTCGACTGGATCGGGACGGCTCTCCTCCCGCCAATACACGTCTTGTGCTGCTACTCGGGCTTCTGCGGCAGTAGGGAACGCTGGTCCTGCAGTTGCAGTGAAGCTTGTTATCTTGGGATAGGACTTCATAAACTCATCCTTCTTCTTCTTCTTGTTTCTGTACGCTGCCCCAGATTCTTTAGTACGCTTCATGTTAACTGTTGTGAAAAAATAATCAATCAAGAGGTCGGTCGTCGTCAATTACAAATTGCAATGCGATTGATTGTCGAATTAGATATATTGTATACATGATGATGAGTAGTGAGCAGCCTGCAACTTATTATCATGTTAATAATAATAATAATAATAACAAATTATTATATAACCAAGAATGGTACTAGCTACTAATGTCAGAGCGGCTCTCCTAACAAAGAGAAAACTATAATATTTTATAATAATAGTATTGCTAATTTTCAAACCTAAAAAAAGTGGCTCTCGGGCGGTAGGACAATGGACATATCTCATGAGTGATGAGTGACGGAATGTTGGCTATCGCGGAAAATCACAGACTATAACAAAAATGTACGCATATGACACATGTAGATTAAATTGGTGGACAACAGTCATGCAACATGCTTTAAAAATCTATGTCAAGTGATGAGTCAACTACATTAAAGGCTAAAGCTAACTTTAACACATGCTTCAGTAGGGGTACTGGGTAGGATATTGCACATCAGTACAGGAATAAACGTTATAACTAATATTAACTTACGAAGTTCACGTTGTAAGACGAAAGTCGGGTGGCCCAAGTGGGTACGTGACCAAGAATACAGTAGCGCTTGCAGTCCTTCCAGTTTCCCATTTGACCGGACGGCGGACTCTGAAAATATCCATGCGACAGTAATGCAAATCAGCCCTCAGGGATTAAATCCTAAGGGCTAAGACCTAACTTATCAACAAACGTCATACAAAAACATCATTAATACTGTGACTCGTGAACCGGCCAGCGCAAAGCTGAAAGGCGAAAGCACCGCTGACCTTAGGCAATTCCGATCAATGATCAATGATCAATCAACAAAATCGAACGTCGACGGTCGAGTTCACAATATTGCAATTCATTACTAAAAACTAGTCATAGCAGTTAGTCGTGGCAATCTGCACACTGCAGGTTAACAATGGAGTCAATTGAATTGATTATTGATCTATAAGATTAACAACCGTTTAGTGTTTACACTTTACTATACCGTTAATAATACGAGATCTGAATGAGCTGTTGAAATACTTAATATAGAATTGATCAACAATTTACTTAAATTAAAACTTAAGATTCAAGATTAAGATTGATAACTTTTAAGTGATAGCAGATAACGATAAATGATAACTGTTTACTGTCAACTGATAGCTCATAGGCATGGAACTTATCAGATAACGGCTTAGTTTCTGCACTCAGCAGTCAGCAGTGAGCAGTCAGAACTCAGATTTCAGAAGTCACAAGTGACAACAAGTCTACAGTTTACACAATTACAATCATCAATCAATTATCAACAATCAACAATCAACAATCAACAATGTACACGTATGACGTAGACGCCACTCGCCAGACGGTAGACGCAAGACGTAGTAGACTGTAGAGTACATTCTAGGGCACACGCCATACGGTAAAACCAAGATAACAAACGATTAGCATTCTGATAACTACACGTGCGTCGTGTATCGGTGTCTCGCATTGATATCATCGACTGACATGCAATTTCCTCCAATCACAAGGCAAGCAGCAGACCACGTGAATAAATTTTATCCAACGCGAACGCGCACAAAATGAATAGAGGTCGATATAATGGTATATTTTTGCTGCCTATGCGCGGCTCGATTTTAATATTTCGTGGGTTTAACACGCGCGCGTCTTGGTCAAAATTTAATTTGCTTTGTTTTCTTAGACGTCGTGTTGGTAAACATTACTGATTACACAGTATACCCACTACACTGTAACTTCACGCGACGGACAAATCTCGGCGAGCGAAGCGAGCCGGCTCCGGATAGGGGCGGCAAATTTCAATTAGCAGGGGGGCGGCACAAAGTAACGTTACGCCACTGAATGAGTAATGGATAAACTTGTGTTACTTTGTTTCTCTTGTTACTCAAACACTATGTAGGGTGAGTGAATGACTGAATGACTGAATGACTCAACTCACTCTATACTACTGAATTACTAACTAGCTACTAAATAAATATCTCAACACTATAATAAATTAAATGTAAATAAAGTCTTCTTTAGATTAACTATAAAATTAACTTCTTAGGATAAACTACTAAGATCTCTTACAAACTCCCGTTTGTTGTAGGCTTCTGTTTCTTGTAGGCTTCTCTATATTAGGTGAATACTTGATGATCATGAAGGGCCTCTTGAACTAACGACTGTAACTAATGAACAAAAACCCTGGGGGAAAACTACTGTGAGTAAAAGTAAAAGGAAATAGTAAAACCAAGTGAAACTAGAAAAGGAAAGAGGAAGCAGGAACTCCAAGACAAAGAAACTAAACTATAACTATAAATTACTTACCACTCTTTCCACGTCACAGAACACAGATCGTATCTGTCGACCAGAATCTGTAGGATCATTTAAATACTAGACACTCCTCTCTCTTCTGCTGAACTGCTAGAGTCTGGAGTCGACTTAAACACTGGAACACTCCTCTCTCTTCTGCTACACAGCTAGAGTCTGGAGTTGAACCTTATCTTCCTTCTGGAGTCCCTTTACCCCAACACTGTATATACAATCACTGGAACTAAACCTTTGCTAAAGTGAGATACAGGGTTAGATAAGTTGAGTACAATTACAAGCTACAAGATTGCGAACTTAAATAGAATTAAGATTCTAACAGTTTTTACCGAATGCTCATATACCAGTTACTCATGCTGCATTTATAGTCTAATAATATTTATTTGTTTTATTCTCTAGCAAGCATTCTGTAAATCGGAATGTCGCATTTATTATAAAAAGAACTAGCCAACCTCCGCATTATAATCTTTCGTGTGCCAAGTTAGTTTATAAAATCTAATCATATTATAATAAAATTGATCCAATAATTTAAGATGAACGGTATATTGTAGCTCATCATTGTTCAAATTCGAATGAATGAATTAATCAAGTTGTGTTCCCTTTCAACCCAACTAAAAAACAAACAAATGCTTGCTCACCAGTGGTGACGCGATAAAACAACAATAATTGATTGAATTGTGCTATAGTCATTTTTATGTAATTACCTTCAGTTCAAATGAATTCCTAACCATGGGAATTTTGTTACCAGCGTCTCCTAGTTTAGGGAGATTATCAGCCAAATGATCAGAAACGTTATAGTATAGAGCGTGAAGAGGGCCCTGCCAAAATATTTAAAATTGTCTCAGGACACCCCTTCAGCTTCAGTACATCTACATTGTACATTCTAGTGTACTGTAATAATAATAATAATAATTCTATACAGTTACATAATTGAAACAATTATGACCCCTTATTGTGGGCAAAGTATGTGTCTTTGTTAAAGTGTCCTGGTATAAACTTATCTGAGTGACTGCATTAAAATAATTTAAGGAGATTTATCTAAAAGGTCCTTAAATAATTTCAGATCTTTTTTGGCTCCTCCACTGGAGCTTTGCATAAATTCAATATTTTTTCGTACCAGACAAATGTTATGTCGGCCTGGATACAGTACATTTCGCTACCAAATTTATTTTAAAAGTTCCACAATTTGGGGAAAAAGTGCCCCCTTTGATGATCCCCCTCCTGTACAGCATGATACCATACACTATACTATGACACTGATATATCACTAACAATATTGTCTTCCAAAGATCACTACTTGCTGGCCACACACATCTGAACGAAATTCCCCTAGTCTAGTGTTTTTTCAAGTCTTGTTCTGTGAGTAAAGTATGTGTTTTAATAAAATGAATGTATATCTTTGAATTTTTAAGATTTAATTTGAGAATGAAGTATATAGAAATTTTTAATTAGCACTGTATAGTTTAAGATATTTATAGCTGATTATAACCATTGTTACAAAGGCCTTAATTTTTCACCAGCTCTCCAATATCCATCTTGAAGTTGCATTTTATATCATCAAACTACACAATATGAACTTAAGCATACTATATAGTGTAGACTTTCTGTCACAACAAGACTGCAACCCACAGTAACAAATATAAGTTCAGAACCCCTAATGTCTGCTAACAATTTTCTTCTGATCCTAATATGAGCCTTTTCTCTAAAAAGTCAACTGAACTAGCGTTTCAGTGTGTGCAAAAGCTTTCAGGCACGCACATTCCTTGCCCCGTTAGTTACCTGTCCCTTCAAAATCAAACTAACAGTCGAGGACAAAAAGTCATACACCAAATGAGCATTATATTTCTATGAATTGTTTTACATCTTTTTAATCTGTAAAATGTGCTAAAAATTAAATTTCTTGTTTCATTGAAATTTCTTGTTTCATTGACCGATATATCGCATGATTGTTATTTTCAGCAAAACAAAGTTATATTTCTCAACAAAATCTTTACATGTCAACTAAAATTAAACTGTATTCGCTTTTGTAGTTCTCTAGATTTGCTTAAGGTTTGTTCTCAGAACGTTTTTTGCTGAGTATATGTGTATGCTTATGAATTAGCTGATTTTCACTTCTCTAAATCAATCGTTCAGGTCATCAGTTTTTGTGGGTTATGAATAATCCAGAATATAGTCCTTCAAAAAAGCCCAAGTACAATGGATCACAGACTACACATTTTACCAAATCCCGTTTCTTATTAGACTCTGCTACTGACCGCCAGAAATATAAACTTCCAGTCAAATCACTTGCATACAATCCTATCATGTTGGGAGAATTTTCATTGTCTAAGGACAGGATATTTTCTAATGGGGCCACAATACCAACTATTAAAGATGATGCAAAATTGCCAATCGATCTTAATGATGGATTTGAAGACTGGTATGATTCATCAGAAATACCGACACTGGATGTTTTGTTCAAGTGGATATGTGATAACAACTTTGTTATTGATAATATAGGCCTTCTGACATATCGTGGACTTTTGAAGAAAATAGCTGTGACAAAATATGATGTTTACAAAAACCATTGGTGTGTTAGATTAAGTAAGTTATATTCTACTGTCATAATGGATGAGGTTGATACTGAGGAACAGAAAAGAAAGCGCCGCTCTGAGTCAGTGCAACAAAAGAAATTTCAGTACTATGGCCATAAATTTGAAAAGGAAATTCTCGAGGTTGAAGATGATCAAAAAGAAAGTGATATTGTTGTGACGTCAAAAATTGGACAGTACAGATGTCTGTTAGCTGCTGAAGTTGATGGCAAAGACAAAATGGGAAATATTGTTGAGATAAAAACACACCGCATAATGCTAAACGGTCATCACAAACAAGCTTTCGAGCGTAGTAAACTATTGAACACTTATCTACAGTGCTATATTGCAGGTATCAGTCAAACTTGTTTTGGGTTCAGGGATCAGAGAGGGCATGTGACTCAAGTCAAGAACTATTCTCTTGATGAAATTGAGGAGCGTTGTGTGAAAGTGTGGAACAAAGATGCCATAATGCAATTTCTGAGTGAGGTCCTAAAGTGGGCCCTTAATCAGATAGAAACTGGAAAAGTGTATCATCTGCTGTATTCTGGTGATAATCACATAACTCTGCAACAGGTTGAATATGTTAAGTATTTGCCGGATTGGTTTATTGATCATGCTAAAAAATCTCACGAGAATAACAATTCTTAGTGCCATGCTCAAATCTTTGAATACATAGAGTTTGAATATAAAGGATGATATGTTCATATTTTGGATTCAGTATTCATTAATTAATCTAAATAACATTTGCCATCATTTGCAATTAATACTCGGGTGATGCACCTCTTAATTAGTAATTACCAAGGTTGTTGATGTAATGAAATTTCTAATGACATATTACACAGTTTCCTTTTAACCAGTTCGTCATATTAAGAAGTTTCTCAATACAAATTCTTACACCTGTTAACATGAGTTTATGACCTTTTCATTGATATACAAATTAGAAATCTCTATATCAGATCATTTTTAGAGATAGATATGACAAGGAATGACGTAATACACGAAAAAACAGTTGCTGCAGTGGACTCACCAGACCATATTAATTGTGAAAGATGGAAGCTAGAGGCTGTCAGAAATAACAAGATTGTTAAAAACATTATATCAAAAATCGATAAAACGAAGAATTTCAAATTCGAAAATTCGTGTATTTCTTGTGAATTCTGTCCCAATTCAGGTTTGTTATAATCATAATTATCGAGAGCCTTACAAAGCAGCCCTGGAATAGTTTATAAATGAAAACATTTGTAAAAATAAAACGATATTTAATTTTCAGCTTACTGAGTTACGTTTACAAATCCATAATTATTAATTTTACAAGGTATTATTATTAGGTTTAAAAGGTGGTCTAACAAGTGATCCTGAGATATTACTGTGCGAGAATAGTCTCAAATCTGCCTCTGACGTTGAGACCGTTCTTAGTCATGAGCTGGTCCATTTTCTTGATCATCTTAATGTAAGTCAAAACTATATTTCAAGAAATGTACGTTTGATAGCATTTATAATTTCGTCCGGGCCAAAAATCGTAATTCTTTTTCACTCAGCCTTAATCGACTTGTAACTTGGTAAGCTATTGTCCAATCAAATAATCCTCTGGAGAAGTTCTCGTAAAAATTAATAAGAAGGTTCAGTAAAACAATTTACCCAATAGCTTAAAAGTAACTAAAAAATCGGTATTAGAGTGACAGACTGGGGGGGGGGGGGGGGGGGGGTAATGACTACTTTTGGGGACTTGGGGAATTACGTCAACGATTTTACCCCGAGTCCCCATGATTTTTAGTCCCCATTAGTCCCCAAAAGTCTCCATTAGTCCCCATTTAGATGATTTTTAGTCCCCATTAGTCCCCAAAAGTCTCCATTAGTCCCCATTTAGATTTATCCTACTCTTATCTTGGACAAAACATCTCGATCGTATCGTTATTAAACTAACTTGAAAACCATAAATAACTGTCAAAAATTCTGGGGACTTATGGGGACAAATGGTGAATTACGTCAACGAGTTGACCTCTAGTCCCCACGATTTTTAGTCCCCATTAGTCCCCAAAAGTCTCCATTGGTAGTCATTACCCCCCCCCCCCCCCCCCCCCCCGGGGGGGTTAATGACTACTTTTGGGGACTTGGGGAATTACGTCAACGATTTTACCCCGAGTCCCCATGATTTTTAGTCCCCATTAGTCCCCAAAAGTCTCCATTAGTCCCCATTTAGATAATTTTTAGTCCCCATTAGTCCCCAAAAGTCTCCATTAGTCCCCATTTAGATTTATCCTACTCTTATCTTGGACAAAACATCTCGATCGTATCGTTATTAAACTAACTTGAAAACCATAAATAACTGTCAAAAATTCTGGGGACTTATGGGGACAAATGGTGAATTAAGTCAACGAGTTGACCTCTAGTCCCCACGATTTTTAGTCCCCATTAGTCCCCAAAAGTCTCCATTGGTAGTCATTACCCCCCCCCCGACAGACTTAACCAAAATTGAAAAACCATTTTTTTTTCTTTTCAGAATACAGATTGGACAGATATCAAGGCCCTGGCACGTTCAGAGATCCGTGCTGCTAAATACAGTCTAGAATGTCACAACCAATATGGTGCTCAACTTTGGGAGGGAAATCAAGAACATCCCCAGCTGTGCAGTATATCACAGAGATTTAAGCAATGTGTAAGAGACAGAGCCACTGACTCAGTCAGACTTGTCACCAATGTTGGGTCCTTTAAAGCTCGATCTATTGTTGATGAAGTTTTTGAGAAATCATACAGTGAGGAATTGTGAAGATTTTATTAGTTGATTTGTGGATTGTAAAATAGTGGACTATAACTGATACAGAGACATAACAAAAAATTCTCAAAGAAATATTAATGTCTTGGAGTTAGCTCGAGTAATCCAGTTGCCAACTTTATTCCTTTGTTAACGTGTAAAATGATTGGAATTGTACTGACCGTACAAAGGGTCTCTTTAACTACTGGGAATTTTAATTAACTCACATTTCATCTCAGTTTGAACTTTTAGTTGCAGATTTCACCACAAACCTTTATCCACCTTTCAAAATCGTTTTACCACCAAGCATGGACTTTTGATTGATCACAACAAATATCGCCTCAGGATGTTATATTTCTAATTATTTTGTAAATACTGTATAAAAATAAATTTTAGATAAGTATTGAGCCTATTTCAAATTAAGAACTTACTAGCCCAGAGTTAGATTTATTAAACTAGTGTAATGAAAATCTATTAGATTTTAAATTGTGTAACTACCCAAACTTTGTTCATAACTGATAATTAAAATGTATGTTTAATCCCCATATAAATTTCTTAGAAGTTTTAATATTGTGGCAATCGGTGTCTGAATATTACAATGTCTCGTGATATTATTTTGAAATTAAGATAGACTATAATAAATAATTCCTTATAGAATGTCGAGCCCTGGAGGGGAGCAACAGCGCTACTTCTGTCATCAATGTAACACAACGTGTATCCCGCAACCTCCTGAGTTCCTATGTCCTTCATGCAATGAAGGATTCATTGAGCCAGTAGTAACACCTCCGCCACTATCTAGACCTCCTATGGGAATGTTCCCTAGACTTCCAGTGAGTTTACAAAATTTCATCAATCTAGACTTTCAATCTAGACTTTCAAACTTAATCCTATCTTCACCTCACAAAGATTCATTAGAGAAGATATGTATTGTAACTTATTTCTTATTTATTGTAACCCGTCACAGGAGGATATAGAAATGGGAGCAGTAGGTGGAAATGCTGATCTGGGTCTCAGGACCTCAATAGATACGTTTAGCAGAGGTCACATGCAACGTCACATGGAGGCGCTTCATCTCAACGACTTGCGGTCCTTGTTTCAGGGTTTCACTCCTCCTGCCACATCTGCTTCAGGTTTACTATTACTCTAAATTTATTAATTAAACTTAGAAACTGATATCAATTAATAACGTAACTGCACCTGCAACCTTACAACCAATTCTTTTTCATCCTGCTATATTTTCTATTTAAGAATAATTTGACAGGTGAGAGAATGAGAGTTTCCCCGCCAACTTTAAGCAGTGGCTCCAACTCTAGTTCCTCTAACAGTGGGGCCACCCCTAACAGTGGCACCCTGCCCACTAGTGGCACCATGCCCACAAGTGGCACCATGCCTAGCAGTGGCACAGTGCCTAGCAGTGGCCCAACACCAATTAGGGTTGGAGGACATTCTCATCGTATCCATACATCCAATGTTAGTCCCCATTCAGCGGGTGTGCCACCTCCTGAACTCTTCCCGGTAAGAACACTGTTTCGTTAGACTTTCTAAATTTTATCAAATAACGGAGTAGTTCGCTGTTTATTAGTCTCATGATTGAAATACTGATATCTGGATATTATCCGGTTGGAAGAGACAAGGACAAGTGAAACAAGGAAGTTAGGAGTAAGGGCAAATTTTCGGCGTCAACGCCATCTTCAGGCTAAAATTGTTATAAATGTTAGTATATAATAAATGCTTCTATACTAGTTAAAATGCTAAATTAAAATTACACACACTGAATACAGGTTACATCAAATGGTATTGTACATTACATTGAAAATAGTGATGTACACACGTTTTACACTCTGTCCAAGTACATAATATCTACTGAACAGCAGGGTCGTGTGCTATTTGTTTAAATTTGTCTTTGAATATGTTGTAAAAGAAATCCCTTAAGCTTCTCGCACTCTTCTTTGTTATTGATACTAGGTTTAAATAAATTAATGTAGTAAGCTTCTGTCACTTTACGTTTAATGGTGCTATATAAGTTAATTTCTAAAATATCGAAGGAAATATCTGGTTCTATGTTATCGTGAAACTCTGAATAATGAGCAGCCAACGCATTATCAGGATAGGTTAAAGGCCTGTTGACTGCTCTTCGATGCTCTGAAAATCTATCGTGTGCTGTTCTACTCGTTTCCCCTATATATAGCTCTTGACATAATTTACACGTAACTTTGTATATGACACATTTTGGTTTGCAGTCGTGATTTGTTGTGATGAGTGGACATATGATACAGTTTGGTATGGTGCAGTGTGGTTTGTCGTGTGGTCGTGATGAACATAAGATCTCTGAGAGTTGTGGTGTGAATATGAATTTGAAGCAGAAAAAGAATATCACACTGCACGCCAACAGCCACCACAATGAGGGAACTAAAGTAGCAACCATCAAGAACTTCTACAAAACGGCTGCTTTTTGCTCATCAACACCAGAGTATAAAGAAGAGTCCATGAAGATAGTAGACAACTTGTTGGTCAACAACGGTTACCAAGACCCACGACGTATAAACAAAACAGGACGACTTCACCCTCTCTCACCTACAACACGTCATAACCCTTCATCATCAAACATACAAGATACCGACCACGTAACATGCACTCTACCATTCATCAACGAGCCATTTTCCAAAGAAGTCACTCAATTTGCCCTCTCACACAACTTACCGGTCAAATTCATATTCACACCAGGTAAGAAACTCTCAGAGATCTTATGTTCATCACGACCACACGACAAACCACACTGCACCATACCAAACTGTATCATATGTCCACTCATCACAACAAATCACGACTGCAAACCAAAATGTGTCATATACAAAGTTACGTGTAAATTATGTCAAGAGCTATATATAGGGGAAACGAGTAGAACAGCACAAGATAGATTTTCAGAGCATCGAAGAGCAGTCAACAGGCCTTTAACCTATCCTGATAATGCGTTGGCTGCTCATTATTCAGAGTTTCACGATAACATAGAACCAGATATTTCCTTCGATATTTTAGAAATTAACTTATATAGCACCATTAAACGTAAAGTGACAGAAGCTTACTACATTAATTTATTTAAACCTAGTATCAATAACAAAGAAGAGTGCGAGAAGCTTAAGGGATTTCTTTTACAACATATTCAAAGACAAATTTAAACAAATAGCACACGACCCTGCTGTTCAGTAGATATTATGTACTTGGACAGAGTGTAAAACGTGTGTACATCACTATTTTCAATGTAATGTACAATACCATTTGATGTAACCTGTATTCAGTGTGTGTAATTTTAATTTAGCATTTTAACTAGTATAGAAGCATTTATTATATACTAACATTTATAACAATTTTAGCCTGAAGATGGCGTTGACGCCGAAAATTTGCCCTTACTCCTAACTTCCTTGTTTCACTTGTCCTTGTCTCTTCCAACCGGATAATATCCAGATATCAGTATTTCTAAATTTTACATTAATTGAATCCAAGTATTGTAGACGCCTTAGACAATCTTGATATTGCAACTGTGCTTTTGTAGAGTTATATGTTCAACTAAATCAGTAATTTTCCGATTACTTCTCGATACTTCAAAATATTACCCAATTACATAAAATTATCTAAAAGAGATATTTTTATAAGGGAATGGGACCTGGCGGAACCAGCAGATTCAGGTTTGTACTAGGGGATAGTCTGAACGCTGACGGGAACACAGACGTCCCTACACTGTTCAGTATGATAATGTCCGGGCTGAGTGGAGATCCACAGCCTATGGTTGGTAATCCTGGTGACTATGCATGGGGACCAACTGGGCTTGACAATATCATCTCTCAACTGATCGGACAACTAGATGGGTCCGGGCCACCCCCTGCACAGGAGCAAACCATTGACTCACTGCCTGAGGTGTATGTACCCAAAAAACACATAGAAAATAAGCTTGACTGTACAGTGTGTCAGGAATATTTTACTGAGGATATGAAGGTCAAAGAGCTACCATGTAACCATTACTTCCACATTGACTGTATAGTACCGTGGTTGAAGCTCCACAATTCTTGTCCCATCTGCCGAATCTCAATAGACGGACAGCAGGATGCCTCCATGGAGGACGTTTCCATGGTGAACCTGTCTGGGGAGGGAGACAGTCTGCCTGATCTGGAGGACCATTCTGCTAACTCTGCGGCGGAGACGAATCAGCCGACACCTCCTCTACCCACCAGTCAATCTCAAACTATACACGAGGATGATTTGGACTGAAATTGTGCAAAATAGAGAAAGTTTTGATGAGTGTGGATATAAAGATCAGAATTTTGTACAGAGAAAGAATCGTAAAAAATTCCGAAATTTGTAAATTTGATGGGATCTCGTAAGGCCGAGCGTGAGTTTTTAACATAGTAGTGTTTAGTAGGAGGCATCACGGCTCTCACCATTCCACGTTTCGGCACTCATTGGCTTTTCACTAAGATTATTAAAATATTTGTAAAAGGCCAATGAGTGCCGAAACGTTCATTATTTTCATATACACACATAGTTTCACCAGTTATTTCCTACGTTTTACTTTGTCGAGAGCCGTGATGCCTCCTACTAAACACTACTCAATTTGAGGGGGAAAACTGAGCCGTAAAATGTAATTCAAAGATACTGTAATTGTATTTGCAGTCAGTACCTTGTATATTCTGAAAAGTTTGCCAAAAATATAAAGACAGTTACTATTAAGTTTCCAACTTTTTCGTCGCCCGAACGAGGACAAAACTTTTTGCGCAATTTTTGTGATCAAATTGATTTATAATTTTTTGGTATCGAACTTTTTGGGGTTGAGGTAATATAATCCGCCCTCCTGCGGCATTTTAAAGCAACATATTTGTATCCATCCTAATTCACGTTTCGCTGATTAAGAGTTTTCGAATCATGTTTTACTAACCACATTTATTAACAAAATATTTTACCAGACCCTCTCCGAGTTAAAGAGCGAATTTGCTACAATTTTGTATATGGCACGTTTTATGATAAAATTAGTTAATTAGATGAATTTTGTTACGTACCGCCTCAGCTAGTTGTATCATTTTCTTGGTTTTTGTTGTGCAATTTAAGGAATATAACAATCGGTCACATTAACAATTCAACTTATTGGAAGGCGCGACGCCGTGTACGCTGATATCATAACATTCTTAGAACGCGCGTTCCTCTTAACAGAAATCTGGATTTTACATGAACGTTCTTAAATATCAGTCAGGTTTCCACGCTAGTTTTACTTAAACTGACTCATCACATAACATTTAGGGTTAGGATGTGCGGGAGATTAATATGCGTACTGGAGGGGCATAATTTAACAGTGAGGTGCCAGTTTCGGGATAGCGCAGGAAATGTAAGTACATTTACTGGACAGTTTCAAACATAGCTTAATCACAGAACTCAGTGGAATTTCAAAAGATGTTAAATAGACCTTAAGCTATACGCCGAGTCTAACTCTGAGATAACAACCCAGATGATGAGACCAGAGTGGGAAGGTAGCTATCACACACCCGGGTACAATCTACCTCCAACCTCTCAGATACCGGTTCTGTTTGGAAAGATGGGAGAACGGAAATTTAGGTGAGAAATTTATATCTTCAACACATTATAACTTGTGTGGTAATATATGAGCCTATAAGCAACTTGCAAACTTGTAAAACTAGAAGTTATTAACCATGGATGTCAGGTCAATGAGATGGGGTTTGGTGCCCTCTAGTCACACCAAGTCGATCAAAGACTTCAAATTGTCCACGCACAACTGCCGGGCTGAGAACTTGCTAGAATCACAAATCTACTCTAAAGCTTTCTTTAAAGGACAGCGCTGTGTGATACCAGCTGACGGTTTTTACGAATGGAGTTCCACTAAAGGAGCGGAGAAAATACCCTACTTTGTCCACAGGAAAAATTCAGATGAAAGCGGGGAGAGAAATGTTAGTTTGAGGGACTAGAATAATTAATTGGTATTATTATTTATATTTAACTCATAATATTTAACGTTACCACCGCGTGGTCTGCAGTGTTACTTTTTAGATAATAAATAATTGTTTTATGTGAATGTTTCATGAACGTCTTGCAATTCTAGCGTTGAAAATTTGAAACGTTTCAGCTCCTAATGATGGCAGGTCTATATGACAAATGTCGACTGAATAACGAGGATTGTATACTATACTCCGCTAGTGTCATCACAGTCAGTGCCTCAGCACCAATGAGCTGGTTACACCATCGCATGCCTGTGGGTATTCATTGTACATTAACTGAGCTAAAATCTCTCCTTTTCTTTAATGGAAATAGAATATCAGGTAAATTTCATCTATTAAGTACATTTATCTGCAGGCGCTATTGGAGACGGAAGAAGAAGTAAAGAAGTGGTTACACACAGGAACGCTTAAGGCGAAGGAAACGCTACCTCTTCTTTCGTCCCGACTATGCATTGACCTCTATCCAGTAAGCAAGGTGGTCAATAGTGTGTCAACGAATGGACCTCACTGCATCCAGAAAACAGGTTAGATTCAAGATGATTCATAATAGGGGGGGGGGGGGGGGGGGGGGTTGGGGGATAACTAGTGATAAAATAAGCTTTCCAATCATCCATTCATGACTTTTTCAGAGTTAACATATTTAAAAAATAGTTCATGTTAAGAAGTGAACAGTGGATATATCTGTTAAAATAAGTAATACGTGAATATCTTTTATTACAAGTTTATTGGTTTAAGTCGTTAATTAAGACACCATTCCATAACGCATTGAAATCTGAAAGTTCTTTAAGCTCGAAATAAATTTCGCTAGGACTGGTAAACCAACATATTACTCTATTCGCAATTTTCACCATAAAACTAAAACTGAGCCACTGGTAAAAACTAAAATTATAAACTGAAACGTTATGAAGTGAGCTTGAAAGTTTATTTCACTGTGCATTTCAGAGCCACCTAAGAAAAGGAAGTCGAACACTCTGGACAATTTCTTCAACAAGAAAGCTAAGACATCCCCCGACCCAGTCTCTGATGATATGATAAAGAAGGAGGATGACCGGGCAGGCACCTCAAATAAGTAAAACAATAAACATATTGAGCCAAGATATCGAATAATGCTTATCGAAACCTCCAAAGAAAGGTCTCAGAAGTTTTTAATAGTTATCAGATTGATATATTGCTTTCGTTTACGGAAGGGCAGTTTTTATTTAACATATTTTCAATCGATCACAATTTAATGCCCGTATTTTAATTGTTTTTAATTTGAAGTGGTCGGACGTCAAATTAAAATGACGTTTGTACATCTTTTTTATTCTAAATTAAAATCTAATAACGTTATTTTATCTACATTTCACACGAATATAATCAATTAATTATTCAATTTTAATTTTATCAGTTTTTACAAGATTGCTTGTTTCATTATAGAGCGAACTCCTCGAGTAAATAATAAATATATTCATGCACAGATTTGATTTCTCTCACAAAAGGTTTCCTATTCATATTCTTATCTTTCCTGTTTATAAGCTATAACCCGGATTATTCCAACAATTGTTTAAAATTACACTCAACTTCTCAGCATCACATGACATCAGATATAAAGATAGTACCACTTGGGGCGGGCCAGGATGTGGGTCGAAGTTGTGTGCTTGTCTCGATGGGCGGAAAGAATATAATGTTTGATTGTGGGATGCATATGGGATATCAGGACGAGAGAAGGTTCCCAGATTTCTCCTACATTTGCCAGCCTGGCGGAGCTACAGATGTCATAGATTGCCTGATAATATCTCACTTTCATCTCGACCACTGTGGTTCTTTGCCTTATTTCACCGAGAAATTTGGGTATAATGGCCCTCTTATCATGACAGCCCCTACTCGGGCCATAGCTCCTATATTGCTGGAAGATTACCGGAAAATAACTGTCGACAGGTTAGTTAGCTACATAATAAATTGTTAACTTCAATCAATACTTAAAAGTTAAGAGTTATTTGAATTATTAATTATTGACGACGATTAAATATATAATATCGGTAACATAAGGTTGTTACTTGACAACTTGATTTGTCCCCCACAGGTACGGAGAGACAGACTTCTTCACGACCCCACAAATAAAGCAATGTATTAAGAAAGTAAGGACGATAAGGGTTCACGAAACGATACAAGTCGACAAGGATATCAGTGTCAAGTGTTACTACGCAGGTGAGTCATCCTGCAACCAACCATTAGTTTTTATTCAGATATTGAGCAGGCGTAGTTTGGAAATTATCATGATTATATAAGATAATGCTATTTTTAGCACTTTTTAGCAAAGTGTTATTCAGGTCACGTGTTAGGAGCAGGAATGTTCCTGGTAAAAGTGGGGAACCAATCAGTTCTCTACACGGGGGACTACAACATGACACCAGACCGGCATTTGGGTTGTGCCTGGGTAGACCGGTGTAATCCGACTGTTCTTATTTCTGAGTCCACTTACGCTACCACTATACGCGACTCCAAGAGATGTCGTGAACGAGACTTTCTGAAGAAAGTTTACAATTGTGTCGAGGCTGGTGGGAAAGTGCTGATTCCAGTATTTGCTTTGGGTCGAGCTCAGGAACTTTGTATTCTTGTCGAGGAGTTTTGGGAGAGAATGAACTTGAAGGTTCCAGTATTCTTTTGTCACGGTTTGACTGAGAAAGCTACAAATTACTACAAACTTTTTATCACGTGGACGAATGAGAAGATTAAATCTTCGTTTGTTAACCGGAACATGTTCGATTTCAAGCACATTTCAGCCTTTGACCGGTCCTACATGAATAACCCGGGTCCAATGGTGGTGTTCGCTACTCCTGGTATGCTGCATTCTGGCATGTCCCTCAGTATCTTCAAAGCCTGGTGTCACGAAGCTAAGAACATGATTATCATGCCTGGCTATTGTGTGGCAGGTACTATGGGTCACAAACTTCTAAATGGCTCAAGAAAGGTTGATACAGATAAAGGGCCGATAACTGTCAACATGACGGTCGAGTATTTATCGTTCAGTGCCCACGCTGATGCAAAAGGAATTCTCCAACTCATTAAAAATTGTCAGCCTAAAAATGTCGTTTTAGTTCACGGAGAGGAGAGAAAAATGACATTTTTAATGGAAAAAATAACGGATCAGTTCGAGATACCGTCGTTTAAACCCGCTAACGGAGAACAGATAAACATTCCTTGTCAGCCCCAAGTCTCCGCTACCATGTCAAAAGAAACATTCAAAACAGTGCGTAGTGCTGGGAATCAGTTTGAAGGAATGGTGGTTCGGAAGAACAACCAACTCGTCCTCTTATCAAAAGAGGAAGCAGTCCAGCAGCTCGGTCTTAAACCTCATACCCTCAATCTCAACTACAAACTCTGTCTATCAGGACTAAATCTAGAAGGTTCCGTGATCATGGAGAGACTTCACTCTCAGCTGTCCTCCATTATATCAGACCAGAAATTAGGTACGTTTAAGCGGCAGCATGACGGTACACTAAACTTGAATTCAGTTCACATCACGTGCCGAACAGAGGGAGGGAGGTCTGTTATCCATGTATCCTGGAATGTAGAGGATGAACCCATTGGCAAGGCTGTGTCAGAAATTTTAGAGGAGTGTGGCGAGGACCTTATCACGAACTAAGCTTTAAATGAAGATAATTTATTGTAAACTTCGCTTTTTAAAATTTCTTGATTGCTTATTTTCATAGAATTTTTATCTTTGCAGATCAAACTAAATCTGACACAAATCTTATTTATTTTACCATCCACTTTATTCTAATATTGATAATTTTGATGTTTCCATTCTTTAATACATCATATCACATATGAGACTGAGTGATATTGTTGCCATTTGGTTTAAAAACTGTATTTCTAAGCATCAAATTACTTATTTGAATTGCTATGAAATTGAAAGATCGAAATTAAATCTGTACTTCTATACTAGATAAGATCATGATAAGAAGGCAGACACGATTGAGAAGAGAATATCTTTACCGCAAGGTTAGTTTCATCATTTTGTTTCAATCATATCGTTTTTATTCCGCGGCCGCAAAATGTGGAACTCTCAATTTCGACTTGTTCAATGTTAATGCCATTCTGTTGTAAAATATTCTGTTGTCAATAATACCATTCGGATAAAATACTAGGTAACCCACAATCCTAATAATAATATTTCGTAGGGTCTCGAGGAGAAAGAGAGAGCTACAGCTGAGAGGAAGGCTCAGCTAAAAGTAGCTGTAGAGGAAGGTAAACGGATACCAACTGAATTAAAGAAGGATGCGATCAACCTTCAGAAACAGATCGATCTTGACGGTAAGAACTTTCCGTTTTTATCAAAGTTTGACAACCTTTCATCAGATTGTCGTACGGTTTACCTTATTGTTAGCGTGCTACCGAATATAAGATTGTACTGACAGTTTAATATGCCAGGGAATGCGGATACGACAATAAACTCTATAGATGACGAGTATCTGTACGCGGGAGTACAAGACCCCAAACTAGTGCTCACCACCTCCCACGACCCCTCCTCTCGACTCAAACAGTTTGCAAAGGAGATCCGTCTCATTCTCCCAAACTGTCAGCGCCTCAACCGTGGACACTTCGTGGTGAAGGATCTGGTAGAGGCGTGTAAAAGTAACGATGTGACAGATCTGGTAGTGTTACATGAGCACCGTGGTGTCCCGGACAGCATTGTCATCTGTCATCTCCCTTACGGCCCTACTGCTTATTTCTCCCTCTCCAATGTGGTCATGAGGCACGACATCCCCAATGTTGGACCTGTTCAGGAGGTCTACCCTCACCTTATCTTCCAGAATTTCACTACCAAACTGGGAAAGCGTCTTGAGAGTATATTAAAATACCTGTTCCCTGTTCCAAAACCCGAGAGTAAACGAGTTATGTCGTTCGTTAACAGTGAGGATTACATATCCTTCAGACATCACACCTACACCGGGCCAGATAACAAGATCGAGCTGTCCGAGGTAGGTCCCAGGTTCGAGATGAGGTTATTTGAAATCAGACAAGGCACCTTGGAGCAGAATCACACTAATATCGAGTGGAAGTTGAGACCGTATATGAACACTGCCAAGAAGAGATACTTTCTTGGGGACGAAGAGGAAGAAACGTGATGAGGGAGATGATTTAATTTATTACTTAACTTTCAGCTGTTCTGTTTCGTCCAGATGAATCTACTTTACTTCTGCGTTTTAACTGATTGGGGTTTTTTATTTTATTTTTAACAACAGTCGACTATTGGACGGATTTGACCAATTTTGTAAGCTGCACAATTTATCTTATCATAATCATGTTTTATTGAAATTTGAATATCAAACGATTATTCAAACCCAAATTTTAAATATATTTGTCAAATTTAATTGCATTATTTCGACAGTTTTCTCCTCATACCTCAAATTCTTCTGTTTAGTTTAACATGGCTCCACTAAACTAGACTCTCTATTTAGTGATGGAGGGAGAAAAACCGTGGGACAGTACCTACCAATACCAGTGTAAAAAGAAGATGTTTGAGGAGCACAAAGAAGAGTTGGGGGAAAGTAGAGCGGTGGCCCTGGCAAACGTGTGGGCTAATTATCATTTCTTAAGTATGCCGGCTAGCTATCTCTCCTTAGATATGCGTGTTTACTATCTCTTCTTAGTGATGTGATTTCATAGGATCGTTTTAAACATTTTCTAGGTTCATTCATTTTCAATTTGCACTACGTTCTGTTTTTAATTGTTTTCTTCTTTGTTTGATCACATAATATATCCGGCAGATTGTTCCTACCCTCCTGAAGCATTAGCAGCCATCAACAGCTGGGGACCTCCACCTAGAGATGCAATGTATGAGGAGAAGATGAAAGAGTTAAAGGACAGAGAGGCAATAATGGCTGGAGATAAACCTACAAGGTACATTAATACTATGTTAGCCAAGTTAATATAATACCTTCAAGATATAGATACTGGATGCAAGATAAGAGAAAGTTCATGTTCAAGAGATAAGAGAGGATAGAAACATTGCTTTCAGTAAAATTATTAATTGCAATTTTAGTGCCCCCCCCCCCCCCCCCCGCCACATTTCTATGTGCTTCTAATCAGTGGAATAAATTCACCTCGTTAAAACTTTAAACACGTATCTTTATGAAGTAATGTGTGAGAAATTATACATAATAACGATTACATATTAAGAAGATAATTTAATATTGCTACTAAAGTCTAAAATACTCATTGTAGACGGCCACAAATTCGTCAACATTCAACATCATTAACGCTTTCCTCAATCCTCACTCATAGTCATATCGATTATTCTGACAGAATCTTTGAGTTTCTTTAACAATCGTTTATGTTCATATGACGGAGGAGGAGATTGGCAACGTGGATCATACTCTCCGTCCACATTAGATGTTATCATTATCACAACACAGTATACTCTAGCTCGTGACATCTTCAGGTAGAGGGAAGGTAATGGACATTGTTCCATATGGTCTAATACAATAACAGCAGGGTACTCAGTCGAGTAGCAAGAGTCCACCACACACCACTCCATTTTACCAGATCTGTACTTCACAACGCCTACTTTGAACCCACAAGGAACATCTGTATTAATGTGTAGTTTATCGAATTCTTTGTTCAAGATTGAAGTTAATTTGGTTTCTGTATCCTTCATATTGATGACGTACAGAACTGTTCGAGGTCCCTGTATTGCATGTCCTGGTTTTAGGGCTGGTAACAAAACTTCTATATTGTCAGTTCTAGACTCAAAATTATTGTTAGAATCAACTATTTCATTTCTTATCTTCAATAAGATACCCGCTAAATCGCCAGTACTTCTCATGTTCAACGATAAATTAACTCTATTGTCAGCTGGTATGAGTTGAATGATTGGCTCGTACACTTCCGACATGACAATTTCATAAAAAGAGCTTATCTGGGTTAAATCACTCGTAATCCAGACTCTGTTGGATAATGATAATTGTTTAAATCTACTTAGTAGGTCCTCACGATGTAGTGTGTACAGCGCTGCTTGACAATCATCTACGAAAACGTGCACATTCCTTCCCACTAGTTTCTCCATAAGTTGTATAAAACCACAATATCTCACTATGTTAACCATCACTACCTGGTTATTGTGCTCTGATATCACCTCTACCAAGGTATCTAACGAATCCTTGTGAAAGATTGCTTCCACAGTTTTGTGTCCGATATCAGCCTCGTCAAAAATATTTTTATAATGTAAAATGTTGGAGTTGCTAGTTTTAACGAAGAAGACAGCTCTGTTCACTTTGCTAGATGAGATCAACTGTATTATCTTAGCTAACAAAATTATGGTTTTCCCTGAACCTGCTGACAGTCCATTTATGAATAGAAGGTTATCATCCCTGTTGAAGGTTTCGCATTGTTCTGATGTCAAATTCTTTACTCCGATGATATCTCTAAAGATGTGAACTCCGTTGTTAATATTCACAGCTTCAACTTCAGATCCCTTCCTTACATCATGATTTAGTGGATAGTTTGAACTAGGAGATACTATATCTTCCTTTCTTAACAACTTATCAATTTCCACTACACACTTTCCTAAACTACACCTCTGTTCATCGCACATGTTTTCATCAGTGCACCATATAGCAATAATTGTTTCTTTGACTTCTTTTTGAATAATATCGATAGCATCTCCTGTAATGAAGTTCGTTACATTTGTACACCACCAGCTCCTGAAATTAAGGAAATCTTCTTGGCAGATGATCTGCTTCTTCTGCTCTTCATCCATGTCAGTTAAAAGAATACGGGGTGTACTTGGAAAAGCGGAGAAACTAAATACCAAACATTCCTCCGGGCCATTCTTCATCATGCTCTCAATTAAACATTTCATTTTATCTCCCTGGTCTTGGGATTTTTCGAATGCCAGAGAAAGTTGTTTTCTTTCTTTCTCGGTTAAATCTTTGGCCACTTTCTTGACAAGGGAAATATTACTCACCTCAACTATCACAATAAAGTTCCTTCCAATAACCAAAAAATCGATGTCGCCTTCTTGTTCTGCAGGATTCTTTCTGCAAGCCACACAATTACTTCTAACATGTCTGGTATCGCACAGTCTATGTTGGTGATGAGTATACTGGAACTGTTGCAGAATTAAGAAGTCTCCACTCAGTCCCTCCAGTGCCCGATACACCATCATGATCACTTCTGCCTCATATTTTGCCTGCAGACACTCTTCATTATCAAAATCTCTGCTGGAACCCCCCTCTTTGTCTATGTTGATGTTTCGTCTGCTCGGAGCAGGTGGTAGCATTATCGGAGTCTCATATTCCGAAACACAGTACTTCTCAACGATTTCTTTACCTTTTACTTTGTACTCTTCCAACGTAGTGAGCTCTGAAAAATACCACGTTAGAGATAAATAGCCCATCGTCTTAGTCTTACTTCAAAATAATGATCTTTATTATTGAAAATATTTAAAATAGTAGTAGTCCGCGAGTACTGAATCAGTAAACCTACCAGACATATTGCTTTGTTCACCTTGACCAGCAGTCGCAAGTATATAATTGTAATTCATTTCTACCACAGCTAATACAACTGCGAATGTAATATCAATACAAAAAACAGTTTTAAAATTTGACCGCTAAATGCAGGGTATATCAGTTTTAGAGGACAAGAGGCATTTTTTTCCCTTTGAATCAATCAAACTAGATGAATTGTTGTAAATACTGAGATCAAACTATCAATTTACAGGCTATCGTCAAACATGTTGCAAGGCGTCATCTTCAGTGACATAAGCCCTAGAAATTGTAAAAAGTTAGTAAAAATCTGAACACTCTTAAAACGGTTATAAAGTTAAAATTAAGATGTAAGGAGTAAGGGAAGGCCAAAAGGAGTTTTTAGAGGAATTTAGGGAACATCTTTACTTGCTCAGGGTTTAGCGCCAGGATAAAGATTCCTACATAGTCCAATCAAATGTTATCGGATAATTCAACGTAAGTTTAGAACTCAAAACGAACGATTTTCAAGTGCAGTCAATTAACAGTCATTTAAAAGTGTTACAATAAGAAAGTCAATGATAAAATCTAAAATTCTGTCTCAGACACAACAGTCACTGATGAGAGAGAAGAACAAAATGACAAATGTACGAAACTAATTTAACATTGAGTAGAAAGTAGAAATAGAAATGGCGGCTGCTGGACTGACCTTGTTATTCCTAATAAGGATTGTCATGGGTGTGTTTAGGCGGGAAAATACTCGTTCCCGCCTAAATAGTAAATAGGCATTTCTTCATCTACAATCTGTCTGTATATAACTGGAGTCTGGTTGTGTACATCACTGTACATTGTACAATGTACACCCATTTTCAAGGGCAGGTACCACATGAAATATATAATATAATACATGATATTTGTTTGCAGTTCACCGTTCAATGAATAATCAAATGTATCATTTTAACAGTAAGCTTACATTCAGAACTATCGCAAAAATGAGGATTAGCTTTGAAATCCATGGCTGTAAATTTTGTAAATTGCAAAAGCGACCCCTCCTTAAAACTTTGCTGGTTTTCCTTAAAATAGGATTCAGTAGTTAAACCGGTTTTGTTTCAGCCAAAAGAAGAAGCAAAGAATGCAAATGCACATGTGACAGAGTGACCGGTAAAAGAGACTCTCAAGAATATCAAGGGTCAGTTCAGATCTTGAAAGTTTTGGAGTTTTACCTCTAATAGGTAATTATCTAAAAGACCGTTATCAGAATTAACTCCATTAACTCGAGTTTGTTCTTTGGAGGGAGCCTCCAAAATCCGGACGGAAAGCAGAACACTTGAATCGAGTCACTTTAAGTCGACGAAAACTGATAACTTTATTATTCAGCGAAGAGAGTGACATTTTTCTAATCTTCATTTTAATATTTGACAAGTTGGTGTTTAAGTTGTATCTATACTATTTCTATTCCACATATTATTTAATGCTTTTATTGTCATTTTATTGCAATTTAACGTGTGCGTGTCAAGTTTAAACGTTATAACATAGACTCTTGTTAATGGGAAGATGGTCCACATTTTTAAACATCAATCTCCCTATACATATAACATATTGTATTAACCAAATCTTTCGGCATTTAAATTCTACTGAATTAGGTGATGGGTATTCGGATTATTTACATTTCTTGTGATATCTAAGATTATTCTAGTATGCTAACTCTAACTTATATGTTCAGTTTTAGTTCATGAACGAGAGCAATCCCACCGACATCCTCCTTGAGTCACCAGTCAACTTCAAGGAAGATGTTTCAGTGAATCTTCCAGATCCTTCTTCCTCGAAACATGGCTTCGGCCCTCCTCCAGAGGAAACGAAAATACCCGTTTCGAATCTGCCACCCCAACCTCGGTCTGATGCTGCACCAGAGCAAACACTAGACGCTTCAGCTCAACACTCTGATGCACCTAATAAAATACATATAATTATTGAGCAGTCTGTAGGACAGCTAGATGATCCACCAGAAGTATGCAAGGTTGATGGTAGTATGCACGACTCTGCTGGTGACGGTGGAACTAGTAGTAATCCTGAACCTGAATTAATGGACAATTCTTTAAGAGAAATCATTGAGGATGAGAAAGAAATACTGGATCCAGTCGAGGAAAAGCTTCTACTATTCTTGAAGGATTCGTCCAAAAGAGAGATAGAATTTGCTGGTGACATTTCCAGTCACGAGAGATATTTGGTGCACAGATTTGTGACAGAACATGGACTTACTTGTGAGAGCACTGGTAGTAATGCTAATCATAAATTTGTGGTAAAGAAGGCAGGCGATGAAGAGGACGAACTTGACTACGGAGCTGGCGGTGACGATAATGAAGAGAAGATGGGCGATGGTGAAGAAAATATACAGGATATGGATGATGTTGAAGGTGATGTGGTCACTGATATTAATGGGTCACCAAGTCAGGAAGATGTCGTGGAGCTTTACTCAAACTTTAAGGTTTTTAGCGAATTTTTTGTTCTCGGGACTCAGGGCTGGGGTCGTTCACGTGTGTATTACGTAATCAGCCGAGGGGTAGTCGAGGGCCGAGGGGAGGCGGTTTTGTGAATGAAACATGTTGACATATTTCTTTGTTCCTTTGCACATAAATTATTGCATTATATTATTTCTCCTTTTAAAGGTTATCATAAATCTGTCTCCAATTTCAGGAAGTGGAGACTGTCCAGAATTCTGCAAAACCACCAAATACGCAAGCGAAAAAACCAAACCAGAATGAAATAAAGTTTGATGTCAAACATGTTAATCCACATCTAACCTTGCGGGATCTGAAGTTGGAACATTTCTCTGGGTGCTACAAAATGGACAAACCTGTCGTTTCGCAAATTCTTCGAAATATTTGCGGAAGTGCAAAAATTCCTCTTCAAATAGTTCTAGATGAGAAGAAATGCGTTGGTAATCCAGGTCCTAACAGGTGCAAGGTTTCAATCTATATGAACGATATTCATGTATCCGACGGATTTGGAAAAAATCGTAAAGCAGCTAAAGAATGTGCTACCCTTACTGCAATAAAATATTTGCAGCACAAAGGAGTCACTTTGTGGGATACTATAACATTGGAAGATAGGTTTGTTGTTGCAAAGCCCATTGAAGATCTGGGAGAAGACAAAACCACATTTAAAAGAAACTTCCAAATATTTATGGAAGAATTCATCATGGATCCGAACATAGTGCAGCTTCGAGTTATAGGTAAATTTCTAAAACATGTTGCGGACGACTGGAGAAGATCGGAAATTATCAGTAAAAGCAATCAGTATAGTCTTCGTAAAGACGTAACTAGCAATTTTATTCGAGTTTCCAAAACCAATTCTCTCGTGCACAACCTTGCAGCTTATCCTACTGATGAGTGCAGTGGCCCCTCAGACGATGGTTTACCTAACAAATATGAAGGACAGGTAAACTTTTTTAACGAATACTATTTTCCGTCTTGCTTATAATGTTTATTTAATCTATCTTTAGCATCTTGTTTTCTTTTTATTTAATTTATCTTTCATCCAAATTAAAAAATATATATATTTATATATGCATATATCTTAGATTTTTCAAAAGGAATGAATCGAAGATAGTCCAGAATTTGAGTTTCAAATTGAGTTCTAAATCGACCAGTTTCAAGTAACATGTCTTCATTTTCAGAATATATCAAGTTGTGACCTCTCTCAAAAGTTCGTCGAGAACCCGCTTCTACCTTTCTCTCTGAAAGAACTAGCTAAAACGAAGTACGATCGTCTGAACGTAAGCTCTAACCTCCGTAATTTGCGTCCTCTTAAACTGGACCAATACCAAGGCGTCGTCTCGAGGAAAGTTGTTGGTCAACACAATCTTCCTGGTATCATAACAGAAATAACAGAAGCTGTTGGAGTATCATGTGAGTTCGATGTGAAGGGACCTTTCGCTGGAGTTCCGAGACTTCAGTGGAGAGCGTCTTTGTCAATTAACAAAGTATTCATTGCTAAAGGTTTCAGCAAAACCGAAAGTAAGTCCAGAAGTGACTGCGCAAACAATGCCTTTCATTTCTTACTTTCTGTTGGTCTTAACCTTATTTTCGACGATGAGATAATTGATGGACAGATAAAAAAGGTCGAGAAAGCCGAAGTTGAATCTTCGAGTATTCGAGAACAGTTTTCTGTATTCCAGGAGGATAAGAGTTTTGTAAAAATGAAGTTCTGTTATAGAATCAGTGAGACTGAAAAGGAATTGTTCGAGGTGTTCTGTGAAAAATATAATCTTACACTACTTTACGAGGGCACTGGTGAGATAATGGCAGTTAAAAAGAATTCACATCTGCACAAAATGGAACTCATCATAAAAGAAGCCGAACAAACCGTTCCCTCCGTTCAGTCCGTTATCATAATATCCAAGGAAGATCTGGCTGTAAATTCTTCTATTCGCTACCATATCCAACAGTTTGTCAATAATGACAGTTTGCTTGAACTTCAATTTCCGGAAAATTTGGATGTAACTCAAAAGGAACTAATCGAAGTCCTCTCGGAAAAACACAAGTTGAAGCACGATGTTGATGGTTTAAGTAAAATAATCCTCTCTAAAGATCCTGATGATCTTGCTAAAGTTCTGGAAACAAAGACAGAGCCCTCAATTTCTCAGGTATTGGTTTGTTTTGAACTGAATGTTTTGAACTTTTTAAAAAATGAGAAATTGGCAATGTACGGTATATATCAAACTGGAAACTTCTCCTTAAGAGTGGATTCCTGCAATCATTATCTAAATCTATATCGAAATATACCCTGTATAATATTTGTAAGAGGTCAGAAGATATTGTTTACCACATTAAAATTATCACATTGAAAGCCAGTTAAATTAATTGAAAGTTAATTGAATGTTAATCCTCCATAATTGTCAGGTTCCCGGGAAATCAACCACAAAACGAAAGCAAAAACAAAGACAGCAACTGACTGGAGTTCCGACTAGTTTGACCCCAAAACTCATTCAACAGAGAGGGACCAAGAGATCGATCATATCTATTCATGATGATGTTTTAAGGAAAACATTCAGAACGGATAACAATTCTGGCAAACAGCGGACCAAGCCCAATCCACGTATACAAAAGACCAAGAGTAATAGAAGGAGTGAGAATCGGAGAATTCAAATTGGGGCAGGTAATCCTGCTGGAAATAGTGGGGGTAACCCTGCTAGAAATAGTGGGGGTAACCCTGCTAGAAATAGTGGGGGTACTGATCGTAGATTAAGTGAGGGCTGGAAAAACAATGAGAGAGAAGTTGGAAGTCAAGGTGGTAGTGGAATGGACTTTAGTTGGGTTAGTGACGTCGTGAACAGAGCTGTAAACACAGCGGTTACTGTGAACAGTGCGACAAGAACTACACTGAATCACACAAGTAACAATGCGGCAAACAGGAACAGCGGCGTATCCCTCCTCCGCCCTCCTTACCTGTCTGAAGAAAGCAGCTCCACTAGCTCGTTTAACCAATCTCTAGCAGTTTCTAACAATCATGCTAAGAACTGGCAAAGTCAGACCACAAATGCGTCCCGCACACAAATCAGAGGATTCACATCACTCGGTTCTCAGAAGAGAAGCACTATACCTAGTTACTCTACTCAAAGTGTTAGTGATCCTAGTTATCAACAGAACACTAATGTGAATTATCAAACCAATGAGCAGGTACCGTATTATCCTGCCTCTTCTATACCCTCCCATCATCAGACTTCATCAGAAGACCTTTATTCATCATCATCTGGGGCTGAATACCAATCTCAGTATTCATCATGGTTCTCCAGGGGTGGCTCAAACTGAGAAAGATAAGCCGCTTGTTTTGCTACTGCCATTGTATGAAATTATTTACATAAGTTGCCCTTTTGCTCAAGTTGTTTGAATTTTGCCACAAGACAAGGGTTGTCTCTTACTTTAGGGTCTGATCTTGCTGTATAGTTGGTATAATCAGTGCATTCAAGAAGTGTGACATGTCTAAGGCCACTTGTTTTTATCGCATAAATTATCCCAATTACTATAATTATTACAATATCATGACAATTGTTGTTATTCTTAAAAGGTTACTCAATATATTGTATGATGTGCTACTGTAATAATCAATTAATTTTATGTCGCTTTAAATCTATTGTTATTGCATTGATCCAGAATGAATTGATCCAGCAATTAGAATCAGTCGATCAAGATGAGAATCCGACTGGAAATTTTACCTTAGCCGATTGTGTGTTCACAAGACTTGGTGATTGAGCTTTTCTTTGTAAACAATCTTGCATGTAAGAATAAGTGAGATCGTGTTAAGTTAAAATTCGAACATCGAAAATCGTGATAAACCCTCCCCCTTTTAACTGTTTATCTAATCTTAATCTATTGTAGGGAGCATGGAAAGTGAATTCGATGACCCATTTGAAACAGATGAATACCAAGAAGAAGGTTCCTTCTCCTTCACTTCCTCTTTAAGTGGCACTCTTTGTGTTGTGGATTGTAGTGATGAGATGCTTACCAAAGATAACGAAACTGGTGTTTCCAGAGTGGTTCTAGCTCTCGAAGCTATCAAAGCCACCTATTGCAACAAATTGATCAGTGGATCTCTGGACCACATTGGAGTCTTGCTGTGTGGGACAGACACTAAAACTAACGATTATCAGGGTCTTCATGTCCTGCTACCTCTCGACACCCCAGATAAAACCTGTGTTGATATTCTTCAGAGGACCTCAAACGAGTTTGCATCAGGGAAGTACCAGTTTGGGCACGGGCAGGTTTACTCTCCGTATCACCTGCTCTGGACTTGCAGTAGCATCTACACCAGCTGTGTTAAGAAACTAGGGACCAGGCTCGTCATGATCTTCACCAATGTGTCAGAACCCCACAATATCGACACTAAAACCAGACAACTTGCTGCAACCAAAGCACGGGATATGTCTGAACTCGGCATCACTATCTCTATAATTACTCTTCCTTCAGTGGACGGCAGTCAGTTTGATATGGACAAGTTTTACTCCGTACTTGTACCTGATCACGAGGTTACCAACCCAACTAATGACATTGAGGACTTGTCTATGAGAGTGCACCGCAGGGAAAGTAAAGTTAGAATGACAGCGAATATCAACTTTGTTGTTAATCCGGAACTAACAATCGGTGTGAAATGTTGTAATTTATTCGGTGAATCAACAGCGAAGCATGTTAATCTGTGCAGTAAGACGAACGAGCCAGTGGTTTGTGTATCCTCAGTAGTCAGGGAGACTGACCGGTCTGTGCTGCTGCCTCACGAAGTTTACAGATCTTGCAAACTGGGTGAAGAAACCGTCATTTTTGGGCAGGATGAAGTTGATCAGATGAAAGTACAGTCAGATAAAGGTATTTACCTGATCGGGTTTAGACCAGCAGGGGATATAAAGTTTCACCATGTTGCTGGTAAATCTACCTTCATTCGGCCTTGTGAAACTGTGTTTAACGGGAGCACTGATTTCTTTGTAGCTCTGCTAAAACGTCTCCATGCTCGGAAGATGGTAGGTATGGTGCACTGTGTGTCTCGTGAGGGTACTCCCGGTTATATCGGGGCTCTTCTTCCTCAACTAGAACAGAGGGATGAAGATAACGAGCAACTTCGACCTATGGGATTCCATCTTATACACTTACCTTTTGCTGATGATATCAGAAAACTGGACTATGAGCCCAGCGTAGATCCATCAACTGCACAAGTCGATGCTGCCAAATCGTTGGTCCTGAAACTAAAAGCTAAGCAGTTTAGCTCTGACTTAATAGAAAACCCGCAAGTTCTGCAGTTTAACAAAACTCTTGAAGCCATAGCACTAGAGAAGGATGCAATAGAAGAGACAGAAGACTGCACTAAGCCGAATATTGAGAGTATGAACAAAAGAGCGGCAAAAGAGATTTCGCAGTTTAATAACGTTGCCTTTCCGGCTGGTTACACAATTCCTGAAGACTGTAAGAAACCAGATTATAAGCGCGTCATCGCATTGGTTAGTCATTTCACAATTTTTTTTAAACTGTTTGAGCGATTTTTTCCTTCCCATATTAATCTAACTAGGGTCTTTCTGGGCCTTTTTTCGGAAATAATAAACGTCTCCTCCTCACCAATGGTAAAGTTTATTGATGTATATGAAGGGTTTAATTTTGACCTCAATCATTATTAGTGGCTTATGTATGATCATGATTAGTGGCCCATTTTAATTTATAAGTTCATCATCAACTTATTATTCTTCACACGCTAAGTGATTCTCATTGCAGGTGCAGAATAGACAAAGAGAAGGAACACTCTCGAAAGTGACTGTAACTGATCTGAAGCTGTACTGTAAAGGTGTCCGACTGAAGGTACCCTCTACTGCTAAGAAAGCTGAGGTTGTTGAGGCAATTAAGAAGTTTTTAGGATAGTTAAGCCCGGTAACCTTTTCAGCGCTTCATAGGTATGGTGACTCAGCATTTTTCGTTTGCTTTTAATTTTTTAGCGCTATGAATTAGTCTCACAAAAATTTGCTAATTTTGTTTGAAACACTGCTTAGCTGTGGGATATGTTATCATTATGTTGTTTTCTTAATCAAGTTTCCAAAAACCCATACCAGTTAATTAATGTGTATAATCAAATAATATTATAGAAATGTATGCAATTAGTGAAACAATCATAATACTAGTGTGGCTATTTATTATGTTATGTTAATTTTTTTAAATTTAGAGTAATGTAATTTGTTTGTAACAGAAAGTTTCCATCTTATTTTATTCACACTTTTTACAACTTATTTATTTTAGCTTTAAATTTTCTATTATTTGGATCCTCGCGTTTTATTGTCGCATTATTAAACTGTACGGTTTCGATGAGGTTAAATTAAAGAAAGTCTAAATGTAGATTTCTCTTTCATTGTTTTTTAGTTGACGATTCTAGTAAAATCATGTTCTGTCCTTCTAAAGAAATGATATCGGTGCCGTTTAATAATTTCAAGTTGTTTAATTCCAATAAATTAATAAATGCCTCCCTTAAACTTATTCTGCAGGGTACCTGACTATGAATACACAACCTGGTCCCTCCTCCCAATTCCACTCTGACTTGCCTGATTTAGCAGCTAGAAAAGGTGGAGTTTGGACCAACACGCATGCGTTTGAGGAGACGCTTGTAAATCCTGATGTAGACCTTGATGCTCTCGGTATGGGCAATTTCAGAGGTATTTATGCCACTACAGTGAGACTTGATAACCTTATGAAGAACATTGTCAGAATATGCAAACTTAAAACTAGAACAATTGTAATCCACGCTGGAAATCCGGTTACGGTAAGATTTGAGATAAATGGAACTTGGATCAGTGACGGGGTCGCTCAGACAGAGAAACAAGCTACAGTTGCTTCTATCAACAATAGTTTGATATATTTGATTCGCTGCAAGGGTTTTCAGATTATTGCAGCTGAGCATGTACCGCTAGATGCTATCAAGAAGGTTTCTCAACATAAGCTTTTATTTGATACAAACAGCGAAGATCCAACTGAAGAGTTTGAAGCTGTGCGTTTGAAAGCAGCTGGTCTTCTCCATGACTTCCTCATGGATCCTTTCTTAATGAAACTTGAGCTTGGTGTCGAGAATCTGTCTCGCGCTCTCCGTGAGGATATACATAATTCCGCTAATGTCTGTAAACTGACACACAAGTCGTTTGGTACTGAAATTTGGTTTTGGAAGATCAATTCAATAAAACACAATTTGTTTTATTTGAATCTTTTCAATCTGAACTCTTCAGTATTGCAATGTTTTTTAAGGATATCCTTTTATAAAATTTAAATTTCGCTACCACTTTTCTCCAACATCTAGGCTATAGTTGACTTTAAATAGTGTACTAAAAAGATTTGGAGTTGAGCCATATTTGTTTTTGACATGTCACATCGATTCGCGGAATGGATTAGTCGCTGCAGGCTGCTAAATGCTAATTGGTTAATTACTGTCACATGTCAAAAAATATGGCTTTCCTTTCTAAAAATAACCAAGTCTATTAATTTTCAATTCCCACACATTTCAGGTCCCTCCAGTAGAGAGAATATTACTTAGAAAAGGGAAAACAAAGAAGAAGTTTTCAGATGATGGAATTACTGTTGGACATTTATATTTACAAAAGCCAGCCGGTATGAAAACTGTTTTCGCTGAGCCGGGAGAGTCACTGACCAAAGATAAGATTCAATTGAAAGAGGTCAAAAAAGATAGAAGGAAGCGTAACAAGATGCAGGCTCAATTAAAGTACGAAAAAAAGAAGGAGCTAAAAAGAAAAGGGATAGTCGATGCAGTTAAACCGAAGCAGACACCTCCTAAAACGCAACCTTTACTTTTTGACGAAGATTCGATAAATCCTGAGCTTTTGAAAAGTTTTAAAGCTCATTTCGCTGGATTCAAATTTTTGCCAAAAAGGTGGAAAAAAGCCCGTCCTGATCCCTTATTATTGTTAGAGAAGTCTGCGATTTGCTCAGGTTTTCTATGTAAGTTCGCCATTGAACTCATGGACACTGCAAGTGAAGATGAAATGACTGTCAAACTTATGATGCGTAATCTGAATATCAAGAAAGAATTTTGGGTTTCTTTGGGTAAAGGTAAGACGTTCGCGGAAGCCAAAGATGATTGTGCGAAGAAAACTGTTAATTTCCTGAGGACCAGAGCTAGAGGTATACCGAAATTTAATAATGCAAAGTGGAACAAATTTCTTCAGAAATTTCATCATCCCGAACACGTGTGGTCTTTTTCCAAGAAAGACCTTGGAATGGATTTTCTCTTATCTGCATCTCACTGTAAGATACAGGATGATAATGTTGGCTTCAAAATTCTTCAAAATCTAGGATGGAGTCCAAACACTAGTATTGGCAAACATCGTCAGGGTGTTGCAAATCCTATTGAAATTTGGGTTGGTCATTCTGGTCATACCGGTCTCGGTTATAAAGATACAAATTCAGAAAATGGATCGATTATGGGCTCAATAGCGCTAGAAGAAATTCTGGTTCGATTCAGAAATAATGTTGATGCCTGGAAATTGCAATTTGTTGATCCTCTTAATGAAAACGATGGTAGAATAATAATGTCAGAAAGTTGTAAACTCAAATTGAAGAGTGTCTTCTACAAAGGACGACATATCGCGATGGTCTGGAAGCCGATCGTCCAGGCTGTGGGAATTACCACTGAGAAGTGTGAGCTGAAAGAGAATGATTATGAAATATCTGACGAAGAATCATTAATCCCGGCAGCTCGAAGTCACTTTGAAGGGTTTACACTTGATAATTATGATCCGGGAACGTATTCGAAATCCGAAAATAATGATGGAGACGGTCGGGGAGTTGAAGATGATATTGATGGAGAAACCTTCTATGTCGATGACGATATCGATGGTGAGACTCTTTGTGGCGATGATCTTGATGGATATGACAACGATGATATCGATGGGGAAGAGCTTGACGACAATTATGACGACTCTGATAACGATGGAGATGAACTTGAGGTCAATGGTGACTTCTTCGATGTCGATAGATATGAATTTGATGATGATCATATCGATAATGGCGAGATCAACGATGAAACTAAATCCTTAGGGACTACTTTCAATTCAGTTGACCAGGGGCATTTACATAATGATGATTCTGTAGCCGGATCTTCAAGATTTTTAGATCATCATGCCACTTTTTCTAGAAATAAAGTTCTACTTCCAGCTCCCCATGCTTCCCAAAGCTTGCTGTCGCAGCAACCACCTCGTACTGCTTCAATCATCCGACATCAACCAAAACCTCAAGAGATTCATCAAATACAGTCAAATAAAAAGCAATCAACCCAAAACCTATTGTCACAGCAACTATCTCATGATCCTGTGAATAGGAGCCATCAGCAGAGACCACCAGAGGTTCCTGAACCCCATGTCATTGAGCACAGATTCCAAAGACCACTTCAAAACCGTCCATATCACCCTTATGAGATACCTCAATTCAGAAACATGAGCCCCAATGAAAGGCCTTATCATCACAAGGAAAACAGATTTCCTCCCCGCTACAGACCTTACCCTCCAACACGTCATAATTACCCGCAGCCACCTCATTGAAGATAATCGCTACCTAGTGTTTTATAGTAACTTTGTAATGATAAGACTCTTGGAGCTCGAATTTTGTTTTGAATGTTCATATTGCATAAAAGATAATGGAGGAAGCAATCACCTAATTTCAGCAAGTTTTTTAAAATAAATTCAGGGCCTAAAACTTTCAATTAATCGCATTTGCGATTTTTTACTGTTATGGCCAACTCTGAATGATGTAGCTAAACCACGTTGGTATAATTATTTGAAATTACTATTGTCAAAAAACAGTATGATGTCATTGTAACATTTAATTCCCTCCCTCCCTCCCTCCCTCCCTCCCTCCCTCCCTCCCTCCCTCCCTCCCTCCCTCCCTCCCTCCCTCCCTCCCTCCCTCCCTCCCTCCCTCCCTCCCTCCCTCCCTCCCTCCCTCCATCCTTCCTTCCTTCCTTCCTTCCTTCCTTCCTTCCTTCCTTCCTTCCTTCCTTCCTTCCTTCCTTCCTTCCTTCCTTCCTTCCTTCCTTCCTTCCTTCCTCCCTCCCTCCCTCCCTCCCTCCCTCCATCCTTCCTTCCTTCCTTCCTTCCTTCCTTCCTTCCTTCCTTCCTTCCTTCCTTCCTTCCTTCCTTCCTTCCTTCCTTCCTTCCTTTTTTATTGCAATAATTACTGACTGGTTTGTGATTAAAGATATTCAATTTTACTGACCCTAACCAATCTTTTATAATCTTATGAAGGCATGACATCTACAGAATTCCCCGCATTTGCGATTTTTTACTGTTATGGCCAACCCTGAATGATGTAGCTAAACCACGTTGGTATAATTATTTGAAATTACTATTGTCAAAAAACAGTATGATGTCATTGTAACATTTAATTCCCTCCCTCCCTCCCTCCCTCCCTCCCTCCCTCCCTCCCTCCCTCCCTCCCTCCCTCCCTCCCTCCCTCCCTCCCTCCCTCCCTCCCTCCCTCCCTCCCTCCCTCCCTCCCTCCATCCATCCTCCTCCTCCTTCCTCCTCCTCCTCCTCCTCCCTCCTCCTTCCATCCTTCCTTCCTTCCTTCCTTCCTTCCTTCCTTCCTTCCTTCCTTCCTTCCTTTCTTTCCACATGTTTTTGTGTAAATGTTAAATTTTATTGCAATAATTACTGACTGGTTAGTGATTAAAGATATTCAATTTTACTGACCCTAACCAATCTTTTATAATCTTATGAAGGCATGACATCTACAGAATTCCCGTGGGTTGGTAGCACAGGTCTCGGATATAATGATGAAACTGGTGGTAGCACACATACCGGCTTCGGATATGGAGATGAAACTGGCGATAGCAAACATACTGGCTTCGGATATAATGATGAAACTGATGGTAGCATACATACCGGCTTCGGATACAATGACAAAAATGAAGAGAGTGGATCGATTGCGAGCTCGATAACAGCTACAGAACTCCCTTGGGGTGGTAGCACAGAGTTTCCCGAATTCCCGTGGGAAAGTCAGTATCAGTACAAGAGCAGAGTTTACAAAATACAACAGCACACTGAGAGTCTGGGTCTGCTCCGAGCAACTGCCCTTGCCAATGTTTGGGCTAATTATCACTTCTTAGGTGAGTCCCTTCTCATTATTAGAAACCTAGCAATTTGCAATTGTTTTGCATTTTTATCGAAATTAGGATATTTTTATTTTTGTTTATATATGAGATAATTGGATTACCAGAAAACTGATCAAATTAACTTTAGTTTTGAATTAAAAGACTTCATGTGCTCTCACAACATTTCTAATAACGCTTTATCGTAGGTTGTTCGTATCCTGTTCCCGTCCTTGAATCTATTAAAGATTGGGATCCTCCACCAAAAAACCAAGAACTTGAGGAAAAATTAGCAGAATTACAACAGCTAGAAAAAGAGGCAATGTACGATGAAACCCTGGTCAACCAGCGTTTAAAATTAAAAGATCTAAAATTCAAGATGTACTACAGTGGGTTTGAACAGCAGCCTCCACCAGTTGTACTGTTTTACAACTCTTCTCAAACTTGTAAAGTCCCCTGCTCCTTTGTGGAAAATGAGGGTATATCAGAAGGTAAAAGAACGGTTTCTCTTTTCATCAATGACGTTCATGTTTCTGATGGTAGGGCCACTAGTTTTAAGGACGCTAAGCACGCTTGCGCTGACAATGCTCTAAAATATCTGAAAAAGAAAGGTTTGGTTATCGTATCTCCTCAAAATGTTGACGAAGAGGCTGTCGGTAAAATTTCTAAGGACATTTTGACTGGCAAAGGTAGCGGTAAAGGAGATGATTATGAGGAAAACAGAATAGCTGAGGATAACGTGGGGTGTAAGCTCCTGAAAGCAATGGGGTGGACTTCCGATACTGGACTTGGCAAGGATGGGCAGGGCAGAGTAAATCCTATCAGTACTATTGGCCAGTTGAACCGGGGTGGACTTGGCTCCCAAAACTCGGAGGCTGGTATTTGTCACCAATCGGTAAAACAGCAGCTCCTCGACTTTCTCCGGAACGCAGATCTCATGAAACTAGAATTCACGGATGAGTTGGACAACTTGGAGCGGAAAATGATACACAAGTTGTCAGGAAAGTACGGGTTGAAGCACAAGAGTAGAGGGAGCGGCGCCAGTAGGAAGTTGGTGGTGTGGAAGGAGGAAACGTCTGTAAGTGAGATTTTAGCTGAACCCGTCACGCAATTTGACGAGGAAGATAATGATTTTCAGGTTCGTACCTTTTTTTCTCTACCTCAACTCTTATTCATTGAAATTGGGAGTTACAACGACTTATGTCGACTTTAGACTTTACACTTAAGATAAAATCACCTATCAGTTCAATTTACTGGAACCAGCTATATGCTAGATTTGTTCTTATGCACTTCCATGGTTTTAAATGTTATTTAACATTCTTTTAATTTAGATGGGAGCCGAAGCGGGGGCAGACCTTGATGACAGCTCAACATACCACCTGAACTCACTCTCACTTGACCCTCTGGTCGAGGGGGAATCTGATATCGTCATGAGCTCTGGCAAACGGAAAATGGAAGTGGCTCCAGCTCAGAGTAAAGTGTCTAGAAATACTAACGTGCATTTTGACTACAACAACACCAATTCTCGTTCTAAGAGGGGAGCTAAAAAGTCATCTGGACAGCGAAAAAGGGGTGGAGAGAGGACGATAGAACATCGTCAGCCTGAAAATCAGTCGAAAAAGTATTCTAAATCACGGGGACCGTTCAGGGAGGGCTATGTAGATCCGTATCTTGTTGAGCCTCCTCGGGAAACTTACCGTAGACCTGGCTTTGAAACCGAGCAGCAGTTTAGTAGGAATCCTAATTGGAGATCCGATCCTCCTCAGTCCAATAACCGTGCGGCACGAGGACGAAGAGGTGAAGGGTATGTTGAAGACCCATCTAGAGACCCCAGGACACATTATTCTTCAGGGTTTGGTATATACCGCCATATGAAACCTAGGACTAGAAGATGAGGTTATCAGTATGAACAATTAATATTGATGTATCCTTTACAAATAACAGAACTTTTTTGACATTTGATACATCTTGTAAGAATGGAAATATTGTGATTAGATAAGACGATACTCTTGGTATTTATTTGACTTTTGGGATTTGAGGTATCTGACGAAAAACGGTTTTTGTTGCGATATCAATAAATTTATTATAGCAGACAAATGCAAATTCAGGATTTCAGATTTTATTTCTATAGAAATGATCCCTAAGTTTCAACTGAACTACACTCAAGTTTATTTCCTTTAAGTTTATAATGCTTAAAACCCGATTCAAGAGCTTCAGATTGAAATTATTTGTAGAGTTAGAACTTGGAGGTTTAAACATTAAAGTTATTCATCGGCTGATGTATCGCGGAAAATTGTATTATTCGATTTATGAAACTGGTTTCCGATTGAAGTGAGTCTTATGTTTCATTTTATTCAGTTTTAAAGAAACTAAAGCGATAGAGTAGCAAGCTAGGTAACTGCGTAACGAAATGCGCGCTATATACTACTGCAATCTGTATACCGGGCGCGCTGCGCATCAAATAATGCCTCTCGTCACCCTTTGCCCTTACTTAGGTGATTATGGACTTCCATGCGGATTTTAACTTGCTTTGTGAAGAAATCGTTGGCGGAGCTAGAAGCTGGATCCGACAGATTTAAACGCGTCAGAGCCCTTCTGCTCCTAGAAAAATCGCGATTAATGAGTGTAAAGTGATTTTACCTGCCGCGATCTCAGGGTATTATATTTATGTCCATAATAATCATTGTGCATTGGAGGACTCTGCCGCTTCGACGCGCCGCGCGAACTAGCATTCTTGCTTCGCATGGTCGATCCTTGCTTTGGTTCGCAGAGCAACGATTTTGATGGGTTGGCATTGTCATGTCAATCAACCATAAACATTAATATAATAATAGAATAGAGATTAGGCAGAATGACAGGCAGAGCGCCGCGGCCCAGTAAAACTTGATTTAGCACGCTCAATTTTTAAATTGATTAAAGCATATTTGGTTATAAAAAATACATTAAACTTTAAAATGTATTTTACAGTGCCACTTTACTGTGCGGCGCTCAGCCTGTCATTGCATTATATTCCGCTATGATCTCTATTTTATATGTTCATGAACATAATAGCCTGAGGTCCCCAGGTAAAGTGCCACTACGCAAGCTTTGACGTTGATTCATGATTGACGATGTCAACCCATCGAGATCGTTGCTCTGCGAAGCAAGAATGCTAGTTCGCGCGGCGCGTCGAAGCGGCGAAGTCCTCCAAGCTTTGACGGATATTACTCGTCTTCTTTGAATAGAAGTAGCGCGCTGCTTTCTTTTCAAAATGTTGCCCGAGGTAAGTGCTGCGCCGGGCTAGTCCATTAACAATGAACAACGTAAGCTGTGCTAAAAGTATTTTTGTAAAAATGTTTTTAAGAAGACGTCCTTTTCAACATTGTTCACTAAGATGATGCCTTCACCTAACCATGTGCTTTCGCGCCACTGCGGGCGCGCTTGTTTCACAAGTGAGCCCGCCGTGAGGCGGGCGCGCGCTACTGCAAGCGCAAGGGCTCTGGATAGAGCAAGATGATGCCATATAATCATAAGTAAAATACAATTTTTATACAATTGTCAAATTGGTTTTTTGTCAACTTAACACAATGCCCTTCTTTTCCGCAACGAATACACTTTTACGGCATCGGTTGGCATAGTGTCCGCTTTCTAGGCATATCCAACATTTCCTGTTGTTGCCATTAGGTCTGTCAGCTTGTGAGTTGGGTTTATTGTACATAACAATCTGTTCCCTCTTTCCATCATTACCATTTAGGACATCATCCCCCTAGGAACATTCCTAGCGTCCCTTGAACGTTGTGCAGACCATCTCTCAGTTTTTGTGCCCATCGAGGGATTCCATCTGCGACAAATACATCAAAGTCCTCTTGCTCTTTCTTAATTTGATGGGGTACTTTCATAGGTAATAGTGCTCTTCTTTAAGACAGTCAACTTGTCCTTAGCAATCTTAAAGATAGCTTTCACAGCAGTTGCGTCCATATCTGGCTTAAATTTGACAGTTCAATGAAACAAGAAATTCAATGAAACAAGAAATTTAATTTTAGCACATTTTACAGAATAAAAAGATGTAAAACAATTCATAAAATATAATGCCCATTTGGTGTATGACTTTTTGTCCTTGACTGCTTGTTTGGTTTTGGAAGGACAGGTAACTAACGGGGCCAATGCGCGTGCCTGGGAGCTTTTGCACACACCAAAACGCTAGTTCAGTTAAGTTTTTAGAGACAAGGCTCACATTAGGACTATACGAAAAATTGTTAGCAGACATTAGGGGTTCCGTTTAAAGTTTTTACTATCTAGGTTGCAGTCTTGTTGTGACAAAAAGTCTACACTAAAACATGCTTGATTTTATATTGTGTAGTTCAAGGATTAAAAATGCACCTTCAAGGTGGATATTGGAGAGCAGGCGAAAGATTATGGCTTAAATTTATCAATGGTTATAATAAGCTATAAATATTTTAAACTATACAATGCTAATTAAAAATTTCTTTATACTTCAGTTTTAATACTTTCAACACTACTATATAACAAATAATTTGAGGTATGTCCAATGAACTCATGTCACCTAAAATGTCACCTAATTTGGCTTTCTAATTCCTAATATGTCTTCCTCAAATCCTAATGACAAGAAACCATTCACATCTTCTTCAAGGTACGGACTTCGACATCACATCAGACCAGAAAAACCCTTATCAATTAAAACTCAAGTCAGATCAGAAAATCCTTTGTCAATTAAACGTCAAGTCAGATTAGAAAAACCCTTGTCAAATAAATCTCAATCCCAATACTCTAGTAGCAGGGAGGGATTGAGTGTGCACTTCGATGTACAGAGTTTTTTGATACTGAATCAGGTTAATTAGGTCATTGGTAACTCAAATCACCGAGGGGCACATTTTGTGTCGCTAGTCCCAACCCTGTGGGGGCCACGCCCATATTTCACATTAGGCGCACATATGGGAAATATGTATCTCAGCTTCTGAAGGTCTTAGAGACTCAAACTTTGGCTTAAAATGACCGCAATGCACATATTTATATTGACACTATGAAGGGTATAAAGGCCCAAAATGCTTACTTTTGGAAAAAATCCAGAAAAACCGATTTTCACTGGGGCGAGAGTGAAAAAATCTACTCTAGAAGCTTATTGACATCGAGTATGCAGTTTGGTGTCTACAACTTTTCTAGAAACCAGGTCTTTTGTAAGGTAATTCTGGATCAGAATTGATAAGGTACGCAATTTCTATCAGTAATCCCAACCCTAGGGGGAAATTTCTAAATTACCCTCAGGCGCAAATATATGACTTTTGTATCTCGGCTTCTGAACGTTGTAGGGGCCTCTCTTTTACCTCAAACTAACTGCAAAGGCCACATTTATTTACAAGCTATAAAGCAACATAGGGTTTATAGTGCTTAGTTTTGGAGATATTCATTAAAAACTGTTTTAACTTTCGTGCATCCTAAATTAGTAACACATGTACTTAATTTTGGTATCCCGGGCTAAAAAAGTCTTACAGATACTTCACTTGCAGCACAGCAAAATGTTCAGCATGAAAACATTCAGATAATATTTATGGAGCAACACAATTCAGTTTCAGAAGCTCCTTCCAGCTATCTTATCTTATCCACAAATGTATACATCTAACCATCTCTCTGGTTACTTCAAACCACTTCAATCCCCAAATTTATACATGAAAATCTAACTATCTCGTTATATCTACCACAAGTTGGGCTCTCTCCTGTACTGTTTGGCTGTTATGGCTAATCACCTCCAATCTAACCTCATGTTGTAGAATCTCCTTCTAGCTACCTATAATTCTGCTACTTCCATGTCATGCCTATTCTACACAGCTACCACCAGCACGTTATAATTCTAGCTCTTTCTAGCAACCTCTGAATGCTACCTCCTGCTCTATACAGGTACCACCAGTGGGCAGAAACCACCAACTCCAGCTCTTTTCACTTACTTTGGCTACATCTATTTAGCTGCTACTGCAAGGCCCCCTGGCCCCTCCAACCTCTGCTCTTTCTAGCAAACTTAACTTAAGCTACCTCTTGCCTTTTATAACACCACCAGCAACAATTTATTCTGGCTCTTTCAGGCTGCCTCAGCTGCATTCAACAATTTCCAGTTAATTGAGGAAGAGGAAACCTGCTATTTCTAGCAACCTCTGAATGCTACTTCCTGCTCTATCTAGCTTCCACCAACACCCACTAATTGTTGTTACTTGTTAAGCTACCACTAGCACCTGCAAATTATAGCCCTATCCAGCAAACTCAGACTACATTATGCTATATCCAGATAGCACAAGCACCCTAAAGTTCTAGCTGGAGCCTGGAGGTAGCCTGAATTAGGTAAAACAGATAGAATTTGAGAGTGCTCATTTAGCTGAATAAGGATGGATGTAGCCCGAAGTAACTAGAAGAAGCTAAAATTTGTGGGTACCGTTTGCTAGTGTTAGCTGGATAGAGCAGAAAGTAGTCTGAGGTTGCTGGATAGTGCTAGAATTTGCAGGTGCTGGTGATAGCTGTTTGTTTGTTTGTTTGGGGACCGGTTTTTGGTACAGCGGCCAATGAGCTGCAGCTGAACAGAGTAGGAGTAAGTCTGAGGTGCTGGATAGGGCTAGAATTTGCAGTGCTAGTTGTAGCATAACAACAATTATTGGGTGTTGGTGGAAGCTAGATATAGCAGGAAGTAGCATTCAGAGATTGCTAGAAAGAGCTAGAATGGAGGTAGCAGAATTGAAGGAAACTAGAAGTAGATTCTACTACATGAGGTTGGATTGGAGGTAATTAGCCATAATAGCCAAACAGTACTGAAGAGAGCCCAACTTGTGGTAAGACCGGGATCCCGGCTTAATCCCGGTCCCGGTCTTAATCCCGGTCCCAGCACTTTTTCCCAGTCCCGGTCAAAAAAGCAGTCTCGGTCGATCCTTGGCTTTAACGAGATGGAAGCAACCAGAGGGATGGTTAGATGTATAAATTTGGGGATTGAAGTGGTTTGAAGTAACCAGAGAGATGGTTAGATGTATAAATTTGGGGATTGAAGTGGTTTGAAGTAACCAGAGAGATGGTTAGATGTATAAATTTGGGGTTGAAGTGGTTTGAAGTAACAAGAGAGATGGTTAGATGTATACATTTGTGGATAAGATAAGATAGCTGGAAGGAGCTTCTGAAACTGAATTGTGTTGCTCCATAAATATTATCTGAATGTGTTCATGCTGAACATTTTGCTGTGCTGCAAGTGAAGTATCTGTAAGACTTTTTTAGCCCGGGATACCAAAATTAAGTACATGTGTTACTAACTTAGGATGCACGAAAGTTAAAACAGTTTTTAATGAATATCTCCAAAACTAAGCACTATAAACCCTATGTTGCTTTATAGCTTGTAAATAAATGTGGCCTTTGCAGTTAGTTTGAGGTAAAAGAGAGGCCCCTACAACGTTCAGAAGCCGAGATACAAAAGTCATATATTTGCGCCTGAGGGTAATTTAGAAATGTCCCCCTAGGGTTGGGATTACTGATAGAAATTGCGTACCTTATCAATTCTGATCCAGAATGACCTTACAAAAGACCTGGTTTCTAGAAAAGTTGTAGACACCAAACTGCATACTCGATGTCAATAAGCTTCTAGAGTAGATTTTTTCACTCTCGCCCCAGTGAAAATCGGTTTTTCTGGATTTTTTCCAAAAGTAAGCATTTTGGGCCTTTATACCCTTCATAGTGTCAATATAAATATGTGCATTGCGGTCATTTTAAGCCAAAGTTTGAGTCTCTAAGACCTTCAGAAGCTGAGATACATATTTCCCATACATGCGCCTAATGTGAAATATGGGCGTGGCCCCCACAGGGTTGGGACTAGCGACACAAAATGTGCCCCTTGGTGATTTGAGTTACCAATGACCTAATTAACCCGATTCAGTATCAAAAAACTCTGTACATCGAAGTGCACACTCAATCCCTCCCTGCTACTAGAGTACAAGTAGTAGACTCAGTTAAAGTAGTAGAAACATATCATTCTGTTGAAGTAGGAACTTCTAACAATCATAGCCCAGTTGAGGCTCCAATCAGAAATGGAAGCAACCCTGATGCCCCTTCTGTTGTGTATCCATGTGGTAAATGCTCTCATGATGTCACCGGCTTCGAATGCGTTAAGTGTGATGGTCCCTGTGAAAAATGGTATCATACTAAGTGTTGTATGCACAAAAAAACTTTTGAAAAACTTGGGCAACACTCAGAAGTAATGTGGGTATGTAAGAATTGTAAGGCCCTAGAGAAGAAACCGGCTAAGCTAGTTAAAGTAGTTAAATGGGGTAATTATGCTTCTTTAAGTGAGATATCCAATGCTGCTGATTTAGCCTAGTAAAACAAATTTTTTTTTTAGTAAAACAAATTTTATTTTATACCCACAATCAATTCATATTTAGTTCAAATATTTAAAGTCAAAATAACCATTTCACATAAGTGGTTATATTATAATAAAATAATTTGTGATAAATTAATAAATTAATTTACACTCAAAAATGAACAAAATATACACAATTTTTACCTAGTGCAACACTGGTTCAGCGCGCGGCTGATCGAAAAAGTTTGATTTGATTTACTAACTACAGTGTACAGCGTACATGAAAAAATTACTTACTGAATCTTTTAATACTAGACACATTTTAATTCAGATGTTGTTCAATGAGTTAGCCACAAAAATGTTCAAATTATGTAGGAGGGTAAAGGACACAATTGCTAGTAGTGCTTCTTTGTGCCCGTTGACTACAATGAACATTTTGCGGAGTTTCTCCAGACGGCTTTTATCGGAGTGCGTGTTATTTACTTGGTTATGCACAAGCCAGGCCAACATTTTGTTTTTGTGTCAGCCGTGCTACCAGGTTGCAGAGTATTATAAACACTAAACAATTATACACTATACAAATTTGCTAATACAATATCATGCAGAGTCCGATCTAGCTGCAAACGTCAGACACCACAGTTCAGCCGCCAAGTACCGTTTAAGTGAACACCGAAACACGAGGTTTAGGTGTCATTTTGTAAATCATTTTATGGATGGATAATTCAGTAATTGTTGAAGAAAATTACAGTCACTGCCACCTATAACGTTATGTCATGGGTCTGATTAACGGCCAAGAATAAACGTACGTGCGCGCTTAAGAAACCCGCGCAAATGTTGAGAGTGTACAGAAATGTACAGTGAAATTATGAAATGGACCAAGAACATGTTCCTAGTGCCACGGGGCAAAGTGGGCAACGCCTTCATTTTTGAAGTAAGCAGATTACTCAACCTGTTTAATGACAAGACAGAATGGGAGAGTATAGCGTTGAGATTACTATTTATCTTCATTCCTATGATGCTGCAAAAACCATCTAAAAACTCTCGTGCAAAGGATCACAACATCTATCTTGATAAAAGGCTCAAGTTATGGAAAGTTGGGGACTTAAACGCTATAATCAGTGAAGGGTGTGAGATTCAGAAACGACTTGAAGAAACACGTAAAGCCCAGGAGAGATCCCTTGCTACCAAGTTTGCACAGCTCATGATCCATGGCAAAGTCTCAGCAGCAACCAGTCTCATAAATCGTCAAAGTGGTGGACTGTTGGATGTTGATGAAACCGTTATTGGACAGCTAAAGGAAAAGCACTCCTACAAGATTAGCCTTGCTAAAAGTCGCCTGAAAAAGGCACTTCTAAAGCTGCAACATGCTTATAATGATTCGGCATGGACCACAAGCGATTATGACATAATGCAGCTGTCATTTGAAAACAATCCCCTTCATCAAATTTAATCCAGTGATCTCGGCCCACAGGCTCCTCCTATTGAACAATTTTGATTTTGGTAAATGTGTGCTGACTCCACCACCTATGTATTTAACCTAATATTTAGTGTATTACAGGTAGAAATTGACTTAGGTAGGTATTTTTCTCTTAGGTAGATATTAAGAATTTGGTTAATTTCTTAATTGTATGACTATTTCCATTACTGAGACGTTTTTAACATTTAATTTAGGAGGGTTTTCGAAATTTTTATAGGACTGGTTCACAGAGTGAACAGATTCCAGATTTATATATTTTTAAACTGATATTTAATAAATGATTAAAAGAAATTTTAAAGTTGCCATTAGATCCAAAAATACACCCATTATGCTCACTTAAAAACAACTCTAAATCAGTAGGCTGTCACTCTATTAATGCACCACACCGCTACCTCCACTGCACTAATAGTTATACAATAAATTCTACAATCCTAATTTTGTATCGTTATGGAGACCGGTGTTCATACAAAACATTTACTAGGTTGCCGTTTGGTGTGAGCAATAGCGAACAGCACGCACACTCCTTTGCCCCGTCAACCTATATCTAATCTATTTAAAGAGTGACAACCATACTGCACATTGAATTAGGATTCCGTTAAATATCAAATTGATTTATTGTAAACTTGTTTAATCTGTAATAAATGGCATAAAATTGAAATTTTTGTTTAACTGAAATTTTTGTTTAACTGCATCCCTCTGCTATGAATGCAGCAGATGAAATTTTGATCACAGGTAACAAAGTGGCAGTCGAAGAAGTTATCTTTGAAGCCATCGATTCAATGTTAGTGAAAAAGGCTGCTAAGCTGACATCAGGATCAGGTGGACCAACACTAGTAGATTCAGAGTGCTGGCAGCACATCCTGTGTTGTAGTGCATTTAGTAAATCCCAAGAGCTTGTCGCTGAAGCAATTGCCAGATTAGCCAGGCGTGTATGTACAGAAGATGTAGATTTCAAATCAATAGCAGTGCTCACAGCTGGTAGGCTTGTCCCCTTAGATAAATGTCCAGGCCTAAGACCAATTGGTATTGGTAAGATCCTGAGACGGATTATTGGGAAGTGTGTGATGATGGTATTAAAAAAAGATGTTCAGAAGAATGCTGGACCACTTCAAACATGTGCAGGCCATGAAGGGGGGATCGAGGCAGCAATACATGCTATGGCAGAGGTGCACGATGATGAGGACATGGAAGCCATTTTGTTAGTGGATGCTTCCAACGCATTCAACGCTCTCAATAGGACTGCTGCTACCAACAACATGCAATATGTTTGCCCACCACTTGCTAAATATTTTGAGAACACCTACAGAGAACCAACAGACCTTTATGTGGCAAACAGCAAGGGAGTGATCATCAAGAGCTGCGAAGGTTTCACTCAAGGAGACAATATTGCCACTGGTGGATATGCTCTTAGCACCAAGCCACTTATCAACCGCCTGAGAAACATCATCAAACAGGTGTGGTTTGCCGATGATAGTGCTGCTGGAGGGAAATTGGAGGCAGTGTATAAGTGGTGGAAGGAGTTGCTCCAAGTTGGACCTAAGTATGGTTATTTTCCTAACCCATCTAAAAGCATTCTAGTAGTGAAGGACCCTCAGATGATCGACCAGGCCAAGGCATTGTTTGGAGAGTTCAATATGCAAATAACATCAGGCACAAGGCATCTTGGTGCAGTACTTGGCAATACAGGTGTCAAAGATCAGTACATTGCCGATAAGGTCCAAGGGTGGTGCGAAGACATCAAGATGCTAGCTGATATTGCAGAATCTGAGCCTCAAGCAGCCTATTCAGCCTACATCTCTGGCATACAACACTGATGGAAGTTTGTTCAAAGGACTGTTCCTCATATCTCTGAAGCCATGGAGCCGCTAGAACATGAAATAAGACAAAAGCTTCTGCCAAAGATGCTGGGCAGGGAGATTTCAGACTTAGAGAGGGACGTGTTAAGTCTACCAATAAGATTGGGAGGATTGGGCATTGGTAAACCCCACGAGGAATGCCAGTCTGAGTACACAGCTTCCAAGCTACTCACCACCGAGCTTACAAAGGCAATAGTGGACCAACAGGAAGTTTACACTGCATCCAGTAACCTCACCAAATCAGGGAAAGAAATGATAAAAAATTTGAAGAATTCCGAGCTCCAAGCCAAGTTTAACGCTATAGCTGAAAGATGTGGCACCTCCTCTAAGAGAGCACTACTAACAGCAAGAGAAAAGGGAGCGTCCAGTTGGCTTAACACATTGCCACTTCAGCAGTATGGCTACACTCTGAACAAAGAGGAGTTTCGAGACAGTGTCTGCTTACGCTACAGTTGGTGGATACCAAACACTCCCATCACCTGTGGATGTGGGAAAACAAGTGATCTTGACCACCTTCTCACCTGTAAGCTAGGGGGCTACGTGATAATGACCCACAACAACATCAGAGACACAATGGCAAATCTACTTCGTGAGGTATGTCATGATGTAAAAGTTGAACCCCAGCTACAGAAGGTGAATGAGGGTGACTGCCTCAACCCCAAGACTATAACAGGTGACCAAGCTCGGCTTGATGTATCTGCTAGAGGAGTTTGGACTCCATTTGATAAGACCTTTCTTGACATAAGGGTTTCACACCCCAATTGCTTATCAAACAGGACAAAAACTCTTTAAGAAGTATACGAAGAGAACGAGAAAGATAAGAAGGACGAGTACTTGGAGAGAGTGTTGAATGTGGAGAAGGCTACCTTCACCCCGGCTGTATTCCTCACATCTGGAGGAATGTCTAAAGAGTGTAAGCAGTTCGTCAACAGAGTAGCAGACCTCATTGCAAGAAAAAGGAAGGAAAGGTACTGCGATGTAGTAAGACACGTGAGAACTAGGATAAGATTTGCAATGTTGAGAACAACTCTTATTGCTCTACGAGGGTACCGAGGAAAGAAGGTGGACACCAAACGTGAGATTCAGCTATCAGAAGTTTCATACAACCTCATCCCTGCCCCTATAATGGAGTAGATCATGTGTTTTGTTAAAATGTTTTTGAAAAAATTATTAGTAGCAATGAATTGTGCTCTGCCAATTGCAACACTTAAAATTTGATTGTGCTCTGCCAATTGCATCACTTGATTTAATTGAATGTATATATATACTGTTTGACATATTTTTCATCGTTAAAAAAATAAATACTTCATTCTCAAATTAAAATTTAAAAATTCAAAAATATACATTCATTTTATTAAAACTTTCTCACACATACTTTACTCACAGGACAAGACTTGGAATACAGTAGCCTAGGGTAATTTAATTTAGATGTGTGTGACCAGCCAGTTATAATGTTTGGAAAATAATATTTGTGCAGTCAAAGTCTTTTACGGTCCAATCAAGCAGGGCGTGGTTGTCCGCATGGTCATCGTAAACTTGTGCTCCGTCTGGGATTACGTTCAGATATATTAACAGTAGTGTGTCTGGTGTTACTTCAGCTAACTCTGCTTCACTCTGGAGTAAGAAGAAATAGCTGACAATGTCAGTATATGAGTTGGATGCCGGCTTTAAATTCCAGACTTCGTTTATGCTTGTAACTCTGCTAAGCGTCCCATCTATTAGTTCTTCTAACATGCTTAGAGCTTTCTACGGTTACGTATCTTCTTATATAGCTGTTTCCGCTAATAGCACATCTAGCTGTTTACGCATGCCCGGATCATGCTCTTCTTTAGTGCATCCGTAAGTGTTGCTGTAGCCGCTAAGTATCGTCTTCTCCATAATAATAAATATATATGGTCCTCTTATATCTCTTCCCTTGCTATGCAAGCCCTGTCTCTTGTTTATACAATTTTTAACCCGTATATTGGTTAGACTGTGTATTCGTTATGTATTTTATATTATACAGCTTTGTGTACAAGTAATTATTGTTATTTACTGGACTAAGGGGTATACATGTGTTGGAGTTTTTCTCTTATTTTTTTTCTCTTGCTCTGCATGCCCTGATTCTTGTATAAACATGATGTTTGTTTAAATATTGTATATTCTTGTATTGATTGTGGTATTTTGTGGGTCAGATTCAGCAATACCCAATGGGTACTTGCTGAATCACTGTTTTATACACTCTGTAGCCAGTCCCTGTGTTCCGTCCCTTGCCCTGCAAGCCCTGTTTCTTGATTATACAGCATTTATTTATCGTGTATTACATTGTAGTATGTAATAAACATTTGTAGTAGTGTAGGATTGTTTGAATTTCTTTTTGCTAGGTTTTATAATAGTTATTTGTATAATTTGTGATTGTTTCTCCCGGTTTTCTTCCCTTGCGTAGCAAGCCCTGTCTCTTGTAAAAACAACCTCGAAAGATTTGTAGATACACATAGTCTCTACACCTTTACCCTCTGGTCCCTAGGGTCAGCTGATCCCGGGCCAGAGGAAAACTACCGACTGCCAAGGTTTGACGCCTAGGCAGTCGAGACCTCTTATTGAGACCCTTTATAATAATAAATCTATACTGTTACATAATTTAAAAATTATGGCCCCTTATTCTCTTATTGTGGGCAGCGTATGTGTCTTTATTTAAGTGTCCTGATTTAAAAATCATCTGAGTGACTGCATTAAAATAATTTAAGGAGAGTACCATAAAAACGTTAAAACAAAAGGAGTAACAACTAGAACATCTCTCTCTCTCACAACTAGAACATACTACTGTAATATTAATATCAACATTAGAACAAAATACAGTCTGAACCTAATTCTCTTCTCCTACGGTTGAGTATAGAGGAACCATCTTTGGCGTGTATTAGGGACTTAGACCATTACAAATACCCTGCTGTAAGTTTGCAAGGCATGTGGACTAAGTGGGTCGAGAGTACTCGACTTGGAAGTGGGTGTTGAGAATTCTCAACTAAACTAGAAGATAATGACGTCCAGAAGATGAGGCAGTAGATGGAGTAGTAGAGGAGTAACTAGTAGAGGCTGAAGGGGGAGTGATGTCATAAGGAGATGTAGGACATGAAGGGGGATGGAGGTAAAGGAGCACTATAAGTATCAATTCTATGATAGTTCACCGATGGCGATCTGTGCTAAAGATCGGAAGGCAGTGATGCTGTCATCACTACTATCTCTTAAGATAGACCAGCATGGTTGGTCACTAGTGGAGTGCTCTTGAATGGTTTCTCTGTAGGAACAGCAGTACAGTGGACAAGAGAAGATTCGATGGTATTTGTTGTCCAACATCTGACAATTCGCAGTTGTTGGCAACCCTTGCCTTGAATGCTGTGAAGGTGATGTCATGGCCATGCAAGAGAGACATTACTTAAGTGTCTGTGCTCCTGCTTGAATAGCGAGGAAACAACTTTTTGCTCCTCTCATCGATGTTGTCCAGTATCTCACCCGGATTTATTCTAGGGTTCAGTAGGAGATGTTTATTCCAAGTGAAGTCCATAAAGCGGGTTATTTCGTCTTTTGAATAGCTGACAACACCGTTGTGGACACTAGGCAGAAGGTCTATTCTGCTTCTGTTGAGCTCGTTAGACCCCCTTGTCCACGTTCTCCATACCTTCACTGATTGTCCTACTAAATTGGCGTTTGACCCATCATTCATTGTTGAGTATTGAGGATGTTTATGTCAGCAGGTCAATGGACTTTACTTTGCTCCACTTCACTTCTCAATAGAAACTAGTCCGTACCGAATACAGAGAACTCAGAACATCCTGTATGACTAAGTATTAGAAGTTTGTACATTAAGTATTACATTAAGTATTATATTATGCAGTGATGAATGCTTTAATATAAAATGTTAAATTGTCCTTGACAGCATCAAAAATATCAATCACAACCAAAGTTAAGAATAGCCTTAGCGTGAGGCGTGAGCGTAATGTGAGCTAATCATAAAATTCTAAAACAACTATAATTATAACTACATATCATTTTGCGGAACTTTGCTTAAAATTTTGAATTTTAACTCCATTTTAAAACTGAAATTGGTCAATGGAGGGTAAATTTGTTGTGTTCTTATGCTGTTGCCGAGCATAAGCCGGTAAAATCTCTTGAAAAGTGTGTTTCTAGAGCAAAACGCGCAGTTTTGCCTATACTACTAGTACCATAGTTAAGTTTTTCCAAATTGTCCCACATTCAAACACCGATTTGGCGCCCCCCACTCCTTAGATTGGGCCATTTCAGCGGGTCGGCGCGGCAGGGCCTTTCGTTGAGCCACTGTGTTAATGCGCCCGTGCACGTTCAAACATTCTAGATGACCACAGGCTTTCTAGTACATATTATATATATTGCAGGGTGTTCACCAAACATTTGTATGGTATTAAACATTTGTAGGTTAATTTACAAAGGAGCAAGCGCTCATTTTCATTGGCTGGATATACAGAGATGGATGGCATTCATTCAAAATCAACCAAGTCAGATATCAAAACTTTAACATATTTCTCAAAATTTCGAATATTGTGAGGCAACATTCACGGCAACATATGTGGAGAATATTTATTATTTTCCCCTATACTAGTTTGGACCAATTACTGCGGTAAAGAAAAAAACCTGATATAGAGAAGTTCACATGATCCAAATCCCCAGTATCTGTAGACTCTCAGATAAGGCATGGTATATAGAGGGTTGACTGTAAAAGAATACCTTATGTACCACAACCTGTATTATATTGTCTCCATAATCTACAAGTGCCTTTTTTTCTTGAAATAAGAATATCTAAATACTACACTGTACATCTAAATTATCATCTGGATTCTTGATGAGCTAAGTATTCTTTTCATGCTTTTTTAATTTTGAAGAAAAATGTTAGAAAATCAGAATGATCATTGACAAGGCAGAGACACTACAGATACAATATGGTATGATCACCTTGATAATTTGTTACATATCCTGTAATTATGTGCACATTATATATACTTTGCCTTGGTTTCAGTAAAAAAGTAGCTGACAGTTTTAAGATTGACTGCCTAGCCTCTAATCTGATATATTTGTATCTATTTTTAAATTACATGTAAGTTGAAAAGAGATACAAATATATATTTATACACTGTTACATGTTTCAGGCGATAGAACTTATAATAATTTGTATTGTGTATGTGACACAAATAAAAGTTTATGCTAATAAATAGATATTCCTGTATAGCTTCATTTTAAACGGATCATAAAAAACTGTGGCATTTTGTTGTAAATATTGAAACTTTAATGCTAGCTTAAAAACTTTTATTAAAGCAAAACTAACAGCATATTTTTAGGAATGTGTTTTGTGTGTGGACAAGTGAAATGAACAGACGGCTAACAAGAATTAACAGGAATTTATCGACCTTCTAAAACTACAAACATGATGAACCATCAAGACATATTTTCTGGTTTGTTTGGGGGTGTTGGAGGTCTCTTTTCATCAGCAGAGGCAATGCTTCATCAGGCATTCCATCCCAAAAGGTATGTTTCGTTACACAAACGTATTGAAAATTATTGCTTTTTACTTCCTAATACGTTTACGTCGGCCGAGTAGCGCAGTTGGTAAAAACGCCAGTTTAAGCCGTGCTGCTATCCTAGAGGTTGCGAGTTGGATCCCCGTTAGGGGGGCAGTTCTCAACATATTATAACCAAAAAGGAACGACCGATCACCAAAGCATGGTGTTGCTTAGCACAAAATGGTACGCAGCCTAGGCCTTGGAAACAAATAAATTGTTGGAAGCTGTGATGGGCTCCTCGTGCAGAAATGCATGAATATCTTCCTCCTCGCTTACACTTGTGTGAGCTTGGAGAGGCATCATGAGCGGGCGTTGCCAGGTAGCTGGCTATCCCGTGAATGGAAGCTTGTATATAAAATATGTTTATGTCCTAAAACTCGGAAGTTTTGCTGTTGTTATATTACTAGTATTCAATCTAGAGGCTTTAAAAACATCTTCTTTCTCAGTGACGACATAACAGTGTCTTTGGAAATAACTTTAAGCGATGTATATCTTGGAAAGAAGAAATCAGTTGTTCTCGATCGTAAGGTATTTTACTTAATATTGAGCAACAAATATAATAAAATTAAAAATTACAGTCAAGTATATACCCTGATATTAACATTCTCCCATGAGTGCTGGTGAATCGAATTTAACTATTATAAATTAGCATCAGTTTGTTATAGGTAACAAAAGTTCATAGTATGTAATTATTTTACTGCCGATTTCCACCGAAAGAAATACGATTTAACATATTGCCCTCTCAGAAGGGTTGTGGAGGATGTAGAGGAGCAGGGAGAGTCATGACACCCTGCAGAGCTTGTCAAGGTCAGGGTATCTCAATGGCTGCCATTCAACCATTTCCAGGATATATTCAGCAGGTTATCTTTCAATTTGATTTTATGAACTTTAAGTACTATTGGAAATTGAAAGTTTAAATATTCATGAATCTGGATATTTTGTTCAATATATAGACATAAGTCAACTATAAACAGGATATTATGATATTTATTAGCTGATGTACTCTAATTATCAAAGTATTAATATTCTGGCAAATCCGTCCAGGTCGCCCAGGAATGTCAGCTATGTAGAGGTACAGGTTATGCAGGGAGGGGAAACTGTCCCACTTGTCATGGACAAGGAGCCATGGTGGAGAAACGCCAGGTGGACGTCAGAGTGCCCAGGGATTGTAAAAAGAACCATGAGCTTGTATTCGACGGTTTAGGTGAGCAATGCAACATAAAGTGATATAAGACTAAGAACTAAAACTGTGACGTTTTTTACTTTGGATACGGAACCTCTCCAAAACCCTGATTTTCAGGACACCATCTGCCGGGAGAGGAGTCAGGCGATGCTGTTGTGGTGTTGCGCGTACAAGATCACCCCTTCTTCACGCGCCGTGGTGCGCACTTATTTGTGGAAAAAGAAATCTCCTTGACGGAGGCCCTTTGTGGGGTTGAAGTAGTTGTGAATACTTTGGACGGCAGATCTTTACTGGTGAGTTCTGAAGAACTGATTAATGTTGCCTGCCTGGTCAAATTATTTAAACTATTAAGTACAAATGTTAAACGCCATTAAAAGTGCCAGATGTACTATGCCTAGTAATGAATGTATCTTTTAAGTTTATTGCTACACTTTTTAGTTTGCATTAGTTACTGTAAGGTGGATAACATTTCATAGTATATGTGAAGGTAATGTGAAGTATATATGGAGGTAATGTGAACTCGTTCGATTGCTAAAATCTAAAAACTGTACTTGAGAAATAAGTATTGCGCGATTACATCCGATAGATAATTTTCTTGTACATAAAAATTCGAATCAGTTTACAAATATCAGGTAAATAATAAATAGCTTCTGTAACTACTGACTTTTAAAACTAACATAAATGATTTTTGCTCCTATTAAACAGCATTAGACAGGATCTTTGCCAAAAATGGTTAAGAATTTCATGTTATCTGCCAAAATCGTTTAAACTTGCTTCACAAATGAGTAATGACCATCTTATTCCTATGCAGTATGCCATTTATTTTGAGATTTGATAACTTGAAAATGGAAACATGGTGGTTTTAAAATTTACTTTAGCTGTAAGAAACGCTATTTTCAGATCCGAAACAACCCTAGTGCGATGATAAAACCATCTTCAATACGCGTGGTCGAGAGTGAGGGGATGCCGGTGCGGATAAACCGCTCTCAAAACCTTACTTACGGCAACCTCTACATCAAGTTTAAGGTCAAATTCCCCGAGTCTCTGGACCATGAAACCTGTGAGAAGTTAAAGTGTTTAATGACCGCCAGTCCACCCATAGAAATAGATCGGTGAGTTAAAAGTTTTTATTTACTGTCGCAAATTTATCCTATATTTGAAATAGAAAACATAGCTCCACATGGTGACTGAGAGGATATTGTTTACTGGTTACCATTCGGACGCAGCATTTTATAAATAGAGGTGGCAAAATACATGTGAATTATTCATCAACCCGATCAAATCCAAGTCTTGACCTTCGACATAGCAAGCAACATACCACCATATGATTTATTTAAAGTTGGAACACCTTTATCTCTGGTTAAACAATATTTAGGCAATGTTATGATAGGACTATAAAATTATTCTCATCATAACTCATAATGGAATTTTGGAAGATATTTCGATTTATTTGACAAATAATTCAGTTTATTTTCGTTAATCAATTCTTGATCCGAATTGTTGGACATGGCAAAAATTGGGATATATAAACAGAATGAAACATACTGAATCCTGACATTAATCTTTGTGTAGGAGTAGAGAAGACGTGGAAGAAGTAAGGTTAGACGAATTCGACACTACAGTATCCAGGAATCCGCTCGATGAGGAATCAGATGATGATTACAGCTTCGGTGAGGGTATTCAATGTGTTCACCAATAAGAACAGTGTTAACAGTGTCCACCAATAAGAACAGCGTTAACAGACACCTTCCCGATACAATCAATGCGCGTCACATATCTGCACGTGCAAAAACAATTCACTCTGTGCACTCCTTTCTTAGCGCCATCTTAGTAAAGTTCGAGTTAACTTGTGACAGTAGTCTTAATGTGGCAAGAGTGAACATTGAACAGCCCCTGCAGCCTGCCATTACGTAATGATTCTAGGCTAATCAAGACACCAACGTTTCTATCAACGTGGTAAATTCTCGCTTATTCTCCTAAAATGCGTATTTCAATTTAATGGTGTATCTGCTACTATTATCACTGTCAATTGCGTCAATTGAAATCTATTTATTAAGGAAAGATAATCATCTACAGTAACTTCTTCTTTCTCCTAATTAACCTTGTGTCAGCTTCTTGACGGCATATTTTCATACTTTGAGTAGAGATGGGTTTTATTTGAATGAATTTTTACCTTAACTTTTCCATCCATTCTGTTAGAATAAGCATTTCTTAGGAGGTATCTTGATGTTTAAATCACTTATATTTCTGAGATGGAAGTAATTAAATGATTTACTAACATTGGACTGATCGCCGAATTCAGTATTTTCTTTTTCTTTTTTAGGGCCTCAGATTTATATTCTTACACACGATGCCTTTGTAAAGCAGTATCCATATTTGAATTTTTTGCTAATTTGAATCGTTTAAATATTTGGGTGTCCTATGTGGCGACAATGCAAATGGATAAATTACGATTTGTCCATCTCATTTTGACATTTTGGTCTCTATTAACCTGCCAGATTAAACTTTACCTAATTAGATAAATCCAAATAAGGAAAGTAAGTCAAATGGTGTTTTAGAAATTTCCAAGTCTTGAAATGTACACATTTTTAAAGGATCAACTGAATTTGTTCATTTAATCTAGCCATTAAATTATCAGGAATTATACGATCGCGATGAAGGGCAACCATAAAAATGTTTTAAAGATGTTAATATTTAATTGTATTCTTTTCAAAACATGAAATGGCCGATGAACAAAAAATGTTTCGCTTATTATCGATTTCTTTCAAAATTATTTGCCAAATATTTGATATATTCAAAAAATGTCTCTTATTGAACAGAGTAAAAGATAGAATTTCTCAAACGAAATGAAAAAGGTGAAAATGTTTTATTGAGCAAACTTGTACATTTTACACGTGACACGTGACTTATCCAGACTAGATTTCAGACATGTTATTAAACAACAGAATACCTAAAGTTGGTATGTAGTATGTACGGTGTCTGAAACCCAAACGCTGTATAATTAATCTCGCTAACTTCCCTTGCTTACCTCAGCCCCCGCATGACAGAACCACTCAAGTTACTCGTATGTTGTACCGGAAGTGTGGCTGCTATAAAAATACCCCTACTTCTCCAACAACTCAAAGATATTATTCCCGGATTATCGATAAAGCTTGTAGCCACTCAAAATTCACTTCACTTTTTTGATACGACAAGTTTACCAGAGTCTGTACAACTATACACAGACTCGGATGAATGGGACACATGGAGCAAGATAGGTGACAAAGTGTTGCATATAGAGCTGCGACGCTGGGCTGATATGATGTTGATAGCACCGTGTGATGCGAACACTATGGCTAAAATATCAGGGGGTATCTGCGACAATCTACTCTGTTGTGTGGTGCGTGCCTGGGATCTGGCTAAACCCTTACTTTATTGTCCTGCTATGAACACTGCCATGTGGGAGCACCCCCTAACTGGAAAACAGATAGCGGTATTAGAAGGTTTTGGGTATATTCGACTGGGTCCCATTTCTAAAGTTTTAGCTTGTGGGGATGCAGGATTGGGCGCTATGAGCGAAGTCGCTGACATCGTCAATTCAGTGAAGGATAAAATTGGCAAGGTCAAGTAGTTGGATACGTTGTCTAATTTCATAATGATGCTTGTTAGCGTCGCTGACTAATGAAACATTCGTAACACTGTAATTATTTAATGAGTCGTCAATTTCCATTGTTTCTACTTGAGCTAATACTATTATTTGAAGGTGGTATTCGGTTTTTAAAATTATGAGAGTAACGAAATTGGTTGTTGTCATTTCTGTGATCTGGGAATGAATTTCATCTAGTGAAAAACCATTTAAAATAAAGTTCCATGTTTGTTGCCAAAAAGAACTATCGGTCACACTTCAAGTGAAATATGTTGAAACTTCGTATTTTACGAAATACGCGGCGAATCGCTCTACCCATCTGCGCACGTGAGTTCGTATAGGGTTCTTGTAGATTTCAATAAAGTGTTAGCTTGCACTTAGTTGTCAGTTGCAACTACCGTTGCCTGTATCATGTGTAATACTTTAGTACTTTGTATTGCTCTAACCAGAGCATATGTGCTTGCAGTGGCGCGAAAGCACATGGTTAGGTGAATACGTTGTAGGAGGGTCAGTGGCGCAACAAAGGGCCCCACACACGTCACCATGCTATCAGAGTGGGGCGCTTTTCCCCTAATTCTAAGTTTGTTCCTACGAAAAATCGTCCTACTTGCCAGCAAAATGTACTTGATTAGGCGCCATCTACTTAGGACGTCCGCCAATTTCACAGATTTTCAGACCACCCCCTCCCCCTGTCCGGGTGTGTCCGAATTATCAAAACCACCCCCTCCCCCGGACGTCCGGATTTTCACATTTCAGCTACTTTTAAGAGTACAAATAAAAACAACTCAAATTCATTGGTAATAAAATTCAAAGAGTTGAAATAAAATTCAAAGAGTCAAAATAAATGGGACTTTTTTTGTTAATTCTGCCAAAATTTCCGGATTTTCAGAAACCCTTTTTCAGAAACCCTGTCCGGATTTGTCCGGAATTCCAAAACTTAACCACCCCCTCCCTATATTTGCCGGACGTCCTCAGTAGATGGTCCCTTATTAGATATCCCGACCAACGTACGGCCGACGAGAAAAAAAAAACAAATGTTTTGTTGGGGCACCAAAAATTTCAGTTTTTGCTCGTGATTGCCACCTTACCCATACGAGTATTTACTGCAGGTTCAGTATGGGCTTTATTTTTACCAACACTTCATCCTCTGCTTTAACTATGCTTTAACTACATCATTAACTACAAATTTAATTTCGGAAATCTGCCTTCACACCTTTATTTAATTATATATTCTCAATTCTCATATTCTGGCACACAAACGGCATTACTGTATATTCGATTATTCTAACCTAAATTTGAACGTTCAAGTTTCAACAATTAACTTTACTGCCAGAAACTCACAAATTAGGCTATTTTTGGTTCCGAACGTGAGTCGTGCATGATCCTGTGATAAATGTAAATACGTAAAATGTTCATGTTGCCACTCTGCACCCTCTATAATTGATAATTTATGCTCATACCTTATCGGACCTTATTTGGACGGACATTACTTGAACGGACATAATTATGAACAGACATTAATATGAACGCTAGAAGGCAATCAAAACCATCAAAAATCCGAATTTTTTTCAACTTTTTTTGACGTTTTTTTAATTTTAGCAAATGATTTTTAAATCCATTTTTCATACACTTAACTATACTAAGCAAGAAAAGCAGTCCATAATAAGTAAAAATGTTAAAATATGTGTACATGATCATTATCTAATATCACATATCATCTTCATCAAATGGGTTTTCGTGCAGGGAGATATCCCGGTTTGTCTTTTACTTTATCGAGATGGGTGGTATGGTAGAAGGTATCGTAGCTGACATAAGCCACCGAAGGTCGCCTATACCAAGTGGGAAGCTAGAGATAAAGCTTAAGCTGTACTTTATGCATTCAAGTATTTCTCTAGTAGAGCAGTTGGGATCGTTCATTGCCCGGTACGACTACGAGTTGGACAGACAACCAGTTGTAAGATAAAATGAGGTAGAAGAAGCCGAAGATCAACTTCAAGATAGTGATCATGCAATAATGTGATATTTACAATTCAGATTGTTAAAATTTTATGATACCTTGTTTTTATTGATTCAACGATATAGTTTAGTCTAATGATAGCAATTGAAATTGACTGAAATTAAAAAGTTGTCATATTCTGGACAAAAAGTTCGAAATGGAAAAACTTTTGAAAAAAATTCAACGGACTTTAACTTGGACGGACATTAATTGAACGGACTTTATTTGAACGGACATTAACGTGAACGTTAGGGCCTCCAGCGTTCAAGTAATGTCCGTCCAAATAAGGTCCGATAAGGTAGTCATGGCCCCTCCATTAGAACGGTGCATTCCAATTGGGGTATCGAGATAGACAGGGACCAGGGTCACTGAAATTTCACCAGTCATAAACCGATCATTGATCATTACCAAATGTAACTGTATACTAATACAGTAGAATGCAGCAATGTCAATTTGTTGCTTACACTTTTGAATGCAAGTAAAATCCAATTTAAACGAAAAACTTTAATGAATCAACATTGATTAAAATTGAATTAAAAACATGTGTATTTTTCCCATTTTAAATCTTAAAACATTTTAAAAAATGTCCTCAAATTCGCTGAATTAAAACTGATAACACATCCAATTCTACATTTTCTAGCAAGGAGTGTTTATTTCGAACAGTTCATGTTCATGCTGGTAAATCCCCTAGCATAGCTCTGTCCCCTCGCTCCGTACTGCAGACTCTTCAGCCAGCAGTCTCCAGCAGAAATCCGGTAAGTAAAGGAAACACAGCGAGGCTCTTCCCTACAGAATCCCTCACATTTGCTTACACTGTATCGGTCCGTTGTCAGATGGACCAAGTCAGCTCCCTCGAAATTTGCGTTTGCGTGTGCACATCTGGAACGAGCAGTTTTATATATCAATATGGTTAAAAGTGCCCAATTATGAATCAGAACTTCAATCACAAATTATCATTGCAATCTGACTCCATAAACAATAGGTCATAAACTTACCTGGAAGCTTGCGATGCGGTTGAGGGACACTCCATGTTGAGACTAACAAGGCCGTGCGCAGCGGTCGGTCCTCTGAGTCCACTCTTGCGATGCTTCAGCCAGCAGTCCCTGGAAGATGCCCGGAAAGTGAGAGACACACACCTCTCTGTATCTCGACAGAAAATCTCGCACTGGCCCAATGTGTACGCTGTCCTGTGACCCAAGTCTGCTCCCCAGTAGTCCACGCTGGACTTAGCACAGCTCTGGTCACTCTTGTTGTCGCAGTCCATGTTGGTGCTGATCAGCCCTCCTTTTATAGAAGGACCATGGTTTCCTCCTCTTCGGTACTTGAGCCAGCATGTTCTGGAGGAAGAACTGTAAGTTATAGCTTTGCAGTTATTGACTGCTTTACACACATTTATGCAACTGTCAAAGTTGGGCGCCCTATAATTCCACAAGTCCGCTCCCCAGAAGTCATGGCTGTAGCGGACACAGGAACCAGAACCCTGGTGGATGCAGGCAATCGAAAACAATAAAGATACGTTTGCGATCGCAGACATCTTGAAATAATGATTCATATTAGTCCTGAGGCTGGTTTGAAAGCGAATTTTAAAAATTTCGGTTTCGGGTCCAAAGTAGGCAAATAATTTAATCAGCCTTTCTTATAATTAAGTAAAGATAATTCGCTATAATCTACTAGTACCTCGCAACTGTTCCGTTGATTTTTTTATAGCCGGAATGACTTCCGTTGATTTTCTGCGTTCTTTGCATCAAAAAATAAAATTTTCTAGTTTGATTAGCTAAATGTTGCAGGTTGAAGATAATTTGATGATATAATTTAATTATAATCGTCCTTTTCCTGATTCACGATAACCTTGATTGACCATGTCTCTGGCACAATACCAGACACCAAATTCTAATTCCATAAAAGAGTAGTATTCAAGATGGAGGTCTTCTAGATAATAATACGATATCAACCAATTTTAGCGTAGGTTTTGCCGTATTTTGAATTCAGCCACTTGTCCTTATCGAATCAGGGGTAGTCAACATCATCCAAATGGGAATGCTTCGTCCAGCTCCCAAAATTCAACATTTACGAACTCTGCATACTAAACTACTATTTTAACAATCTTGCAAAATCTCTGTTACAGGACATATTTTAATGTAGCTATAATTCTGAGGTGTAACTTTTTAACGTGTCTATTTAAAATTACCGCTAAAACTAAATAAGGTATTTAAATTGTAGCAATTGCATAATCATACCACATAAATAATCATCATCATGAGTTCTGCTTTAACAAATCAGGCGTAACAAAATTTGTATTTTTATGGTTCATATTTCACAAATTTTAATCATTCAACATCGATCAGCAGACAACCCTGCTCGCATGTTTTAATCTTGATAATGGAAATTTGTTTTGTGTTCTGTGTGTGTGTGTGTGTAAACTGTAATTTGAATGACATGTAATGGTAGAAAATATTTTCAAAATCTCTAAAAATTTCTATTTTGGTGGGCGTAGAAGTTTAGAAATGTGCCTATATTCTACAATGTAACCCAACATTGCTCGATTAGATTGCAATTGGCAGTTCCCAGTTCCACGTATATTTATCACAACTTTAAAGTGCTATCTCTGCCACCCACGATTATTATATCAAAACAAAATGTTCGATTCAGAAAGAATTTAGCAAAATACTGTGATGCTTACGTGGCCACCGACCAAGATTTCCTGCAATCATGATACTAGCCACAACCCTGGATATGGTAATCAGATTTAAATATTAGTACGATTAGACTTGTCTCTTCAGCTGAAAAGACAAATCTAATCGTACTAGTTGTTAGCCAAATTAATAAATTGGAACTGGAAGATAACCTCTAAAATTTACTCCGATTTCAGGTGGTTTCAAAGTTTCTGCGCTTGAAACCATCCGTATAAATGTAATCTCACTGACCATGTTATTTTAGCAAGTTTTCCGGTCCTGGATCTGTATGTCATTGCATGACAGATCTCTGCAGCACAGACCTCTCTGCTAAATCACGGGAAACGTTTCACACTTGGGTGAGACAAGGGACATCTTGGTAAATAATCTGCATGCCTGACTACTAACGATCCTCTAAATTGCCGCGTGACTTTTTCTAGAGCTCTCGTTGGCTGGAGCTAAAGTAGCTATCCTCTCATTGGTCAGAAGGCTCCGATGATGTGGAGTGTCACGTGACCAATGTCTGGACAGCCTGGTCTCTGCAGAGTTGGGGGAATCTTGTTTGTTGTTTTGCAAGATGAAGCTTCTTGCGCTTACTCTCTTACTGTTCGTCTGTGTACTCGGTGAGTTTTCGTGAACATTTTCATTGTGGCTTTAGTTATTGCCCTATTTGTAACAGGGACCATTGGTCCTGTCGAAATGGCCTCCTCGAAATATACTTCTCATCGGTCTGATACTCATTTTGTAAATGAAAACGTGTCAATTGTTAAAGCCGGATTGTGTAATGAAAATAGAAAACTGGATTTAAAAAATTAATGATATAACTTTCTCGTTTCAGGAATAATTTCTGCCGGTAAAAATCGGAAGAGAGGACGTCCTGGAATTGTTAATATCCTCCCTGGGTGTGAAGCCGATGGGTTCGATTGCACGAGAGAAAATCTGAAGGGATGCAAGGGGAGTTCCAACATAAAAGAACTGAGGCAGTATTGCTTCGCTATGAAAGGCCACTCCAGAAGTAAGTTTTAGTTCATCCTGTTCATCACAAAACGGTTTTGCACTGTCAAGCCGTAGTATTTGGCGACCAGCGATCAGTATTTACTATATATATTCACATATTATTATGTTAAAAAGTGATTTAGTCTGATTCTGTGAAATTAATATTTATTATAGTCTGTGGTTGATCTGGTTTGACAAGCATCTCAAACCAAAGCGTTCTTCAGTGATGGAGGAGCTTCAAGACATTTTTGATGGTGAGGAGATGAACAACAGAAAACCGAGAATGATAGAAGCTCTAGATGAAGGCTATGAAAGCCCGGTTTCAATAACTGACGGTACGTTATGTTTTATACAAATTTATATTTCATGTTGGAAATATAACTATTGGTTATTCAGAGATTTACCACCAATTCAATATTCACAATTTATATGCAAACTTAATCTCGATGACTTTTGCTTTGTCCAGGCGCAAGTTGTAGTATTGGAGGCGGTGCTATAATGACGTTTGATGGGTACTCCCACTCTATTACCGCTGGCCCCTGCACCTACGCTCTCACCCTCGACCGATCTATTTCCAAACTGGTCGTTTATGGTGTCTTTGAGTCTTACAGAGGTGGTAAATATGCCAACAGACTGAAAGAGGTCGCTATCTATGTTGATAAAACTTCGTAAGTGCTTGAACTGAATTTCCAATCAGTTTTATTTGTTTAAGCAATTGATTACCCATTTTAGCTAAATTTACCTATCCCATCGCTCGAATATTTGCGCTAGCTCTTTGAGTCTAACAAAATATTGATTAAACTGTTTTCCAGGTTTGTGTTAGGCGAAGATTTCGACATCAACTACCAAGGAATAGGATACGGTGCACCAGCTAGAATAAACAAGAACATGGTTGTCTATCAAGACGAACATTACATCTATGCTGTGGCTGAAGAGTTTGGTGCAATCCTTAGATGGGATCCAGCCGGCCAACTCAAGATAACTGTTGACAGCTCCTACAAGAACCAAGTTATGGGTGAGTTATATGAACATTAAACAGCTCAAACGGAGTCATCATTATTTATTTAGTATAATCATTCCTGTCGCAGCTCAAGAGAGCCGAAATACAATGTTCATAATTCTTCAATGAACATAATGGTTAATCTGAAAACAATAACAATAATCTGATAATTTAAGATGAGCGAGCCGTGACTCCTGAAATTGGGTTAGATGCAGTAACTAAGACAAATGAAAAATATCAGCACGTTTTATAGTCTATTATAGTCTTTCCAACTCCCACATAAATCATAATATTCAAGATATAATGAACAAGTTAAACATTAAACATGATCTTTATCAAGACTGTGTGGCATGTACAAGTTAAACATTAAACATGATCTTTATCAGGACTGTGTGGCATGTTCAATGACGACAGTAGTTCTGCGGGAGAACACAACACTTTAAAACACGCATTCGGAAAAGACGACATGAGCGTGAGTTTTTACTGAAGATACCGAGTTTGGTGTGTGATCGAAAATTATGTTTCTAGGGCATAAAACCACGGGACACAACTGTTATATCCTAATGTGTTGTAAACGGAACAAATGTCCAGTAATAAATAAGAACTCTATCACATTTTGTCCACATATTGTCGGCCCTATTTTTACTGGAAGCACACCTCCAAATAATCTGACCTGCAGGCGAATGACTTTGGAAAAGCCTGGGCTTTATCAGGCTGTTATCACGAGCCTTCTGAAAGAATTGCAGAAAGAGAGAGAAGCTGTGAAAAAGACTTCTTTGAGAATCTGTGTTCTGTTACTCACGCTGCACCTGGCATGGTAAGTTACTCACGCTGCACCTGGCATGGTAAGTTAGCTAAATTATCCTCGCAAAGTTCAAAATATCACCTTTTTTAAACGTGGGATGCCAATTATCAGTCGATGACCAAATTAACGATTAACTGTTTTCGTAAATTCTGAATCTTTCAGGCGGATTGTCTCAGAGATAAAGAGGCAGGAGCGAGATACCAAAAGGTACGTACAAAAAGTGTTGATCGAAGGATCAAATTATATTCTTTACTTTAACCTTCTTAACCGGTATGTTTTCACGATATTGGTATATTTAAAGATATTTTTCCATGCAATGCCTTTTTTGCTGATGTTACACGTGACAAACAATTCCTGATTAATATTATCTACATCCGTGTAGCCGCACAAAAAGATAAAGTTTAATGATTGATAATGATTATTAAATTATTTGCATTATAAATTAGAAATAAACATATTGATATAGTGACTAATATAATACACTCATAGAAGTGTTATAAGAATGAGCTGGAAACTTAGTTTCTGACTCCTAGAAACATCAAATTCTGGTAAAAATGTACTGGGTTTTAAAGATTATACCAGTTACACAGTTTACTTCTCAAATTTGAAGAATTTCCATAAAAAACCTCGTTATCTGACAGGAGTGTGTAACAAATCTCTGCCTCTGCGACGAAATAGATTCTTGTATGTACACTGAAACTCTGAGGATTAGTAACGATTGCTACGATAGAATTGGAAAGAAGATTGATAACGGTAGGCTTTTAGGATTAGATATTTTTAAAACGTGCAGAGGTGATAAATTGTACTTCAAAGCGAGCATACGCCATACAGCATAATTCGATTTTTGAGTGTTGAATTATACATGAAAATTAATCCAAAACTGTTTTTAGCCGACCTGCGAGCATATCTAAACAAGATAGAAATCCAGTCCTTATTGCCACGTGATCACGAAGATGTGCCCACTGAAGAAATAGGACCTGATGATCTGACGAGCAATCACGGGGAACCAAGTGCCTACAATGACTTTAAAGCAGGTGTGTAGACTACACGGGAAACTATTGTAGTTTCTACAGTAAGCTACAGCTTGTGATTTAGCTGTCCCTGGTTATGATTTGTTAACCTCGGAAACAGACAATGTGAGCAACTAAGATTATAATTTTAATAACCTTCTCATCTTCAGCTGCTTCGTGTTATGTTTACGGTCACAATCACATCCAAACATTTGACGGAGTTAACTACCAGAGTGATGCTCACGGTTGTACTTACCCTCTCGCCCTTAGATCTGGTATTCAGGTAACCAAACTGGGTGGAATATTAGGCCCCATATTTATTAAATTATTAACACTAGCTAGAATTATGAAAATTCCTGGAAATTTAATACATCAATCTTATTTTGTTAGTTTGTTATCGCGAGTTAATATTTAGGACTTTGCGGTGTATGGCACCTTCCAAGCGGAGGCGTCGTCCGGTGGTCTAGCTTCCCATTTGGTGTACGTCAGTTTCTTCGACATCAAAAACAGAGTCAGGTTAGTGCTTCAAATTTACAGACTAATAATTATACGGAATTTCTAGGCTAACCCATTTCCGCCTTTAATATTTTGGCATTTCTGGTGTATTGTCACTATAAGTTATAACAAAGATATAAAAGTATGAGAATAATTGGTGGATTGCGATAAACCGTCCGATTCTATTAAAATATGAACCGCTACTTTTTATATCAGTTTATTGTATACATTTAAATGTTTTTAAAAACTATAATTCTTCTGACTAGCCATTAACCAGTACCATTCAGGGTTCAACTAGGTCAGGGACTGGAAGTCAACTACGAAGGAAGATCAGTTCCTCTACCCTACAATAGAGAATTTGTCTCCATCTGGTGAGTGACTGTGTAATTTACTTTTTGTTTAGATTTGGTTCAGTAGTTTAAAAAAAAGCAATTTTTGGTCACGATGGAAAAGGAAAGGATACAGTCTGTGCTAAAATGTTCTGATAAGTTCAAAATGATTTGGCTAAATTATAACTGATTACTGACATAAGTCTCAGCTGTAACCTATATAAATATATATATCAAGAGTTTAAATTCCCAAGTAGTCAGACTGAGCAGGTTGAGCTGTAGTAAAACACAGTACTGAGGCGTTAAAACATTTTCATTACTATCTTCAGTAACATCCTGAATCAGAAACTCGGTTAATATCAGTTCCTACAAAGTGTAACATTGGAAATGAAATGACACAACTAAAAACGATATGAATATTTTTTAAAAACATAACTCTTGTGCCCCAATGCAATAGAAAACATTTAAGATAAATCCAACAATGGAATCCCAAACGGGTCCATGGCATTGAGCCCCAATGGACGTATAGTTCTAAGTTTCTGAATATAACGGTGTTCATCCACTTCTAGAGTTCTTGGGCTACTATTACTGAGAATTGACACTTTATAAGCCTGGTTAAAATTGTCACGTTGTTTCATGTTATGAACTTCTACAAGGTGTTTACCCAAGCTGAATCCGTCGTCGTTTTCTTCAGGGACAAACGTATTGTCCGAAATGAGTTTGTAGTAATGGGCGCGATGTTCGTTTACTCGTGCCCTGAGGGGCTGCACCGTTCTTCCTACATAACACATGTTACAAAGTTGGCAACTGAAGAGGTATACAACATTGTAGCTGACACATGTACCAGTCACTGCTTTGGCTCGCTGTCCATTGACTGTTATTGATGGATGTGGAGATATGATGTTACAGGTACCGCAGTGTCTGCCCCCACATGGTCTTGTGTGAGGTTGGGTTAAGTCATCCGCAAACTGTTTTGCTTTGACTAACTTCCTTCTAAATGATGTTCCAGTACGTCTGACGAATTTGAAGATAGGGCGTGATGTACCGGCTCTAGATGATATTGGGGAGCCTGGGGTGTTTCCACTTGTATGGGAACCAGATAATCCTGAGAAGCTCGTGGTTCTACTGAGTTCTGGTTCCAATCTTTGCACCGATTCTACTAACTCTTGATCACTGCCAAATGTTGAAATAACGCGGACTGCTGGTTCTGGAGACTTTGGTACCAGGACATTGCTGTTTGAGTTGTCCAGTGGTTTGAGACATCTTTCGAAGCCTTTGACCTTTTCACTGATGTTATCTACCATAGTTTTAAATATATATATCCATAGACACAGTGTTTCGTCCTATTAGGACTCATCAGTATGGCTTAAATCATCAGGGTTGGTTTTGCTGATGGCGGGAATCGATCCAGCAACCTTACGATTACTGTCCCGGGACCACGCCATATATATATATATAGCTGTAACCTGCCAGCACTAAGAAACTGCAGCGAAAATATTACAGAATCGTACACTTATAACTTATTATATTGCAATTAGCCTGCTGGTCAGACAAAAAGAAGATACATTTGGTGATCAACAAACGAATTAATAAACAAGCTAAGCTCGGCAACAATAATAGGTTAGAGCACTTCCACCTCTAAGGACGTTTTCATCTGTTTTAGTTATCTCCGACGTGGTATGTGGATGTCCACAGCCATAGTTGTAGTATTCTCCAACAACCCGACCATTGGTTGCTGAGCGCTTCAGATAACCATTAAGAGTGACAGCTGCATCACAGTTACGGTATATTGTGGATGCACAAGTTTTGGCACAAGAGGATTTAGGAGTTACTGGAATGACAGTGTTTCCAGAAATTCCCGTCCCACCAGAAGCTACATATCCCCTGCAAGCAGCAGTTGCTGCCATGTGGAAACTCCCCCAGGTAACGTCCTCTAGAGTATAGTCCTTATAAGCACCGGGAAGTACAGCCCTGTCTATTCTGCCGTCTGTACCAACCCTTACACTTTCCCTCCTCAACAAATCTACTTCTGACTGAACAGAGTCCAGGTCCACTTTCTCTGTCTCTACTATTTCTCTCAGCTCCCTTACCTTTCCAAGTGAGGTGGTGTTAACAGAGTTGATGTTGTTGTTTAGACTGTTCTGTGATGACTGTGTGATGTTTAAACTTTTAAAGAGTCTGCTAATTTGTCAGCAGTTTTATTTAGCTTCCCTTTCAGATAGGAAATCGCATCCTTTAGGTTAGATTGTGTCCTTTCCAGTTCTTCTATTTTAATCTCATTTTCTGTTACCTTACTCGGGGATATTATAGCGGGTTAATTTATGACTGGGAAAATTAATGACCGGGAAAAATATGGCGGAATTTTCCAAAACCCACCAAGCATCAAAATGTATTACTTAAGTTTACCTTACTCGGGAACATTATAGCGGGTTAATTTATGACTGGGAAAATTAATGACCGGGAAAAATATGGTGGAATTTTCCAAAACCCACCACTTTATCCCAGTCATAATATTCCCGAGTAAGGTAGTTTCTCATTTTGCCGGTCGTTCTCTGTTTCGAGCTCTGTACGGAGATCTGCAATATTTTGCCGAATTGTTGAATTTTGTAAGGTTATTGTAGCCTTGTGTAGACTGGCCATTTGTAGTAATTTATCGTCAAGATTATCCTCTAAGCAAGTTGCATCTTTTAAGGATTCACAACATTCCGTTAAGATCAAGAACGCTAGGAAAATTACTGGTACTAGAAAACTGGTAATCTTGTCAAGTATTGGTTTGGACGCTGAACAGAGCTTTATACATGTTTAGACTATACATACCAGTTCAGTAGTATTAATGTTTTTAAACAAAGTTGGGGGGGGGGGGGGCCAACCATATTAAAGTATATTAAAGTATATCCCCGGGTCAAAATCGGAAAAAATCCTACATTTTAATATACTTTAATATACCTACAATTAGAAGATTTATATTCTTCGTTAAGATTTACATGATGAACTATATTTTTCACTCAGATTCGCAAGATAAGCCTGTTTTAGGACTAGTACATGAATTTCCATCCAGATTGGTCAAAAATTGGCTGAGCTATGAGCTTTAAAAAATATGCCCATATTTGGGCATACGCTTTTGCCCAAATTCGCTTTTGCCCAAATTCGATAAAATTTCAATATTTTTTAATGAGACTAACTCTATATGAAAGATATAACTCAGTGTTTGTTGAATATAGTGGATACTAAGTAAAAAGACCTCCATGAACAAAATTGGGAAAATTGCACATAATATCTCGGTTCGGAATACTAGCCAAAATGACTTCATTAAAATTGAAATAACTCCATCAGTTTTCAATATTTTTTCAAGAACTTTTTGGAATCGATTAAGAATTGCATTGCAAGCTTATTTTAGGGCAACAATTTTTGATGTAGGCCTCCAAGGAGATAGGGATATATTAAAGTATATTAAAGTATATTAAAGTATATTAAAGTATATCCCCGGGTCAAAATCGGGAAAAATCCTACATTTTAATATACTTTAATATGGTTGGCCCCCCCCCCCCCCAAAGTTACAACGTTAATTATTAGAGATTTGAAGTGAAATGGATGGATAAACGATGTTGTCTAGACAACAGCTGTGGGCGTGATAAAAGTTACAACTTTGTTGAGAAAAGCTGGGAAAGGATGGAGCTGAAATAAAATGTTGTCCAACGCAAGGATATTTATTATATTAAGACCATTTGGAGCTGATAGAGTTTGGGCGGAACGTTGGGGATCATAAATATACCGTAAACTTTATCGAAGGTTAATTCTACCACTCCTTTATAAAGTTAGAAGCAGCACCATTTCCGCATGATAATTATGCCCGGGTGCAGGTAGAGTATTTTAGCGGGTCAAAAATAATTTTTTTTCAAGATGCAGGATTTAGGTGTTTGTAGATAGGGCTAAATATATTTACATAATTGTAAGTGAATTATCAAATCATTTATCGTATATTAAGACGGCAGATCATTCACCAGACGAGGTTTATCTCTAGTCTGGGCAAAGGTTTAGAGATAAATAAAACCATGCACAATGTACACTGCATATTATTTGGGCTTCAGACAACGGTCATTAATCGTGTCATTCCGTACGAGGCAAAGGGCGAGAAGAAAGGTAGCCACATCACGTGACAGGTAAACATATTGTCACGTGACAGGTAAACACATTGTCACGTGATATGTTTATAAGAAGCCACCTTGAGAACCATATAATTCACAGTCTTAACCTAATTCACTTACCAGGCACAACAGCGAAACAAACCAGATTTATATCTACGATCACGATGTTGGAGTGCTGGTGCGGTGGGACGGAGAGTCCGTGGTGACAATCAGTGTGGATGACCGTTACCATGGAAACACTAAGGGTATGTACAATTAGCTAATCAACAACACATGCCTTATCAGTTATCACAATAATGTTTTCTGGTAACTGAGGAAACTTATCTGTAACCAAGTCACCAAGTATCCATAACTGGGCATTATTTTCACGGGAAGACCTTCACCGTGCATAATATTAACTGTATCCATTATTCAGGCCCCAGGGTAATGATCTTAGAAATAAAATAATTCTGGATAAGTTTCAAATTTTGTAACGATTAGCTCAGACTTCTTTACTTCTTCCAGCACGAATAACACTGTTTTTTAATTGGTGACATTTCTAATTCTCATGCTTAATATCGTGTTAATTGTTGATTGTTAAATATAAATCCCAGGATTGTGCGGTACATATAATGGAGATGATGATGACGAGATCAATCTGCTGAAGGATACCCGGCTTACACCGGACACTTTCCAAGTCATGGTCCAGGTTTGCTGAGTATTATTTTCTAACTCATTACGTGAGGAAGTACTTGACAGCTGGTACTGCCCGACACCAGATATGTTTTTTAGGTTTGTTTTCGTTGTAGTTTTAATAATGGTGGATAATTGTTATTTTCTCTGTTCCTGACAACCCTCATGACCCTAGGAGTGGAAATTGCCGAGCTGTGGATTTAACGCCGACAATTACGCTGACCCCGCCACGTGCACTCCTTCGCTTGAGGACTGGAGTAAGTGCTACGTAGCTCTCACCAACGTTAAGTTCAGTTTCTGTGTCACCGACCTTCCTCCTATAAACTTCATTGACCGTTGCAAGCAGGTAGGTTCTCATTTTAACATCCTTAGTAATAACCCTTGCTTACAAAGTTACCCACTGTACTTGTAGAACATTCGCCTTAACAAAGCTAATATTATGCTAATATTAACTGTTTTGACCCCTCTGCCTCATTCCTTGCTCAGGACCTGTGTAGATGTGTAAATGACGAGGAGTGCAAGTGTGAGATTGTCAGTGCTTACGCCTCAATGTGTGAAGACGCTATCGGCAATGCCCTCGCTCCATGGAGATCTGCCGATTTTTGCCGTAAGTTGAGGCTGATTTTTCAGTATGTTGTTTATTTGACCATGCTTTTATTTATTTGATTATGCCCACGATCTCTCTACTCTCATAGTCGTTTCATCGAATCGGGCTCATTTTATGCAACATAACTCCACCCAAACACATTTTTCAAGAAAAGACAACTTTTGAATGCAAATGTTATACTTTACGATTATATCGTGAATTTGCCAAGCACTATCATCATCATGTTCGATATTCTGAAAAAATGAACAAATCTACCACCATGATAAAACAAGGTCGGTGTCCGTCAAGAAAGTTAAATTCTTAGGAACTCCAAACATTTGGCACGCGTAACCACTGCCACTGCTTCCTTAGTCTTTATCTAGGTCCTCTTTATCAATTATCATTCGCTAAATCATCGTACTCCTGAAAGATAATACAAAGACATTAGCAATCTCAGCTCTTCAGAGGGTAGATACTATGATTTCATGCCCTTAAAACTGACCCTAGTTTAGCAGCTGTAAAGTTATGATCTACAAAATTAAGTGAATATTTTTCTCTATGTAAAATGTTAGTTGGCCTAATCGACGATTAATTTCGTCGCATCTAATTTGGTTTACGACAATTTTATTCAAAAAATTGACTAAATTAAAAATTTGTTGTACAATAATAATTTGGTTCCGAAGGTATTAAACATTTCTACAATCCATAGTAACCACGGTAACCACAGTAAGTAACTTACCTCACTGTTACGATAGACAGTGTGCCCTCCTTTTTGGTCATTCCAATCCTCTTTGCTCGCCGAGACAGTTTCGTCTAGGCCCTCGTTATTCTCCACATCTCCCAGTAACTTCTGAGGAATTAGCGCCAATTAGTCGTGACCCGTGATTTAAGCGGTCTCTTATTTTATTTGTTAGCCATACATGTACTGTATAAGTCTGGGTTGAAAATGGATATCTTCACCAAAAAATGTACAATAAGGCACCAATTGGGTATTAAATGGCCATGCTAGGAGAGTACTTTTAAGAGTACCTGACGGTCAGGACTGCCCGAAGAGACACCAGATATCAACAGTATAGTTGCAATGAGTAACAACATTCTCCCGAGCTTGTCCTCCGTCTCTCCTCCTCCTTCTTTTATACGCTCATCCTACTTGTCCGTGCACCCTTAATATGATTAGTCCGACTATTGGCAACTAGTAGTACTAGTAGTACTATTGGCAACTCGGAAATCAGGTAACGAAGAAAACGTTCATGTGCTAGGGCTAAGAGCAGATTAATTGGAATTGCGACCAAGTCGCTGAAGCGTCGCTGATTAATGGGATTACTGGTAGTAACATGTCAGCACAGGTTTTGCCTGAAATGAAGCTGTTTTATAGAAAGTTGTTCTCACGAACCGACCCCATGAAGAGGTTAATCGCTTGGTACAATATTGATATTAAGAGTCCGACTACTACTACTACTATTAGTACTATTACTACTACTACTATTAGTACTATTAAAAGTAGTACTATTTCTACTACTGCGGTGAATCTTGACGTCACTAATCTACTGAGCTACTGCCCTTACCAATATTGATTTTTATCTAAATTCTATAATTTAACTGGTTAGCTGTGCACAAAGATGTATGTAAAACAAAATATGTAACTGTAAAATAGTTTCCACTGTCGTCAAATTTTTAATGTGAATCTTAAACTCACTCACTCACTCACTCACTCACTCACTCACTCACTCACTCACTCACTCACTCACTCACTCACTCACTCACTCACTCACTCACTCACTCACTCACTCACTCACTCACTCACTCACTCACTCACTCACTCACTCACTCACTCACTCACTCACTCACTCACTCACTCACTCACTCACTCACTCACTCACTCACTCACTCACTCACTCACTCACTCACTCACTCACTCACTCACTCGCTGTTTTTATAATCAATGTTCAAACAAAAAAGGTAAATAATCACTTTGTTTCCAGCACGAGATTTGTGCCTGTTCGGGAATAACGGCTGTAAGCACACCTGTACTTCACCTGGTGTCTGCTCCTGTGATCCTGGTTTCGCTCTCGGAACCGACGGGAAGAGCTGTCTTGTCGTTATAGAGGGTTATGATTAACGAGATATCAGTTGCTGGATTGATAGGATTAGGGTAATGGGGATGAACTGGAATGGAAATGTGAGACTGAGTTCGGGATGGTGTAGATTTTTCTTTTAGTCTATTTAAATTAGGTTATCACTTGTCTAGTAATGCTGCTTTATACCATTATAATAATGCATGCTCTGCAGATATAGTTTTCATCAATAGAATTATCTCATATTGGATTTTGGATTTTGGAGCCATTGCTCAATGTTTTGGCGCCATGATGGCTAGTAATTTAATTTTAGGCTGATTGTACTATCTTCTTTTTATATGAATTTAATGTATAACGATTAATGCGATATTTCTACTCTTCATCTTACAATACACATCATCACGATTTTACCTAGTTCTTTTTAATTTAGGATTCAATTCAAATTTATTATTTCGTTTTTATATGACAGAAGACTGAGAATTAGATATTAGATAACGACTTTTATACTTACAGATTTGTTCATGTTTTAGCCAATTTAAGTGATTCAAATTTTCCGTAAACTTAAAATCTAATTAATAATTAACTCGATCATCACTTACGTCTAATTATATGTTTCTTATCTGGAAATTTCGGCGTCTTATTGTGTTTTATCATAAATTCAAGGAGAGTAAGTCATGATAATTACGCAGGCCTTTGTAAACACCCTTGATTTGACCCTTACATTAAGACAAAGATTTAAAAATTAATAAAGCAAGTAACCAACAATTGGTATAGAATTAGAATAACAATTTTACTTCTTCACTCGGTTATAATCCAACGGGCCTTGTCCTCTGGTAGAGGTAGGTCATGAACTATCTCGGATAGTAAGGTGACCTACACCTGGGTCCTAAACAGACAGGAACGTAGACAGCGATTAGTAGCAGAGAGCTTCCTTAAAAACAGAATACAATTTATCTCCTAAACAGACACCAGAGGGACCCATTAGACCTGATGTAGATATCCGTATAGTGGGTGCCACAAGAAACAAAACAAAAAACTCGCCTCAATCCTTTCCATCTCAATCTAGTTTCATCTCAATACTTTCCATCTCAATCTAGTGCCATCTCGATCCATTCCATCTCAATCTAGTGCCATCTCAATGTAGTGCCACCTCAATATAGTGCCACCTCAGTCCTTTCCATCTCAATCTAGTGCCATCTCAATCTAGTTCCTTCTCAATCCTTTCCATCTCAATCTAGTGCCACCTTAATCTAGTGCCACCTTAATCTAGTGCCACTTCACTATGATCTGAATCAGGTACAGTGTGCTGGCTGCTTCTGACAGTGCTCTTGAACATTTTCTTCTGTTTAATCGACGAGACAAACAGCACAACGTAAACTTTGGGCATGAAAATAACGAGATTCAGCGTAACAGAGATAATGGTGATGACTCCGGCTAGTAGAGAAACCTGAAGGGATATTTTTAGTCCTTTTAATATTATTGATTTTAAGGCTTTTAATCTAACAAGTACTGCAATGAATTAAGCTTTTAATTTTCTTAGCTGAATATATAATTACTAATTAGCAGTTGATATAATGACAATCCTCTCCAGATGGGCGAAAGGCTAAAACTAAAGCATTCGTAGATCTATTACTATTAGATCTAGAGATGGTTCCCATTTCTAACTTCTAAGCCTAACCAGAGCCACTTGCACTCTGCATCATTTACCATGGATAATGGATATGGCAGTATTCAATAATGTTCAACTTGACAGTAAATTGTAAATTAATGTGTTGTTGTGAAACCAGCTTTTTTTGCCGGTACCCTTAAGGGATTTCAAGTCAACTTATAAAATCAAAAAATTCACACACCAAACAATATCTCACTCCCATCGGGCAGAAATTAACCTTTAATAAATCATAGTAAGTAAATGTATAGTCTATAGAATATGCGTATGAAAACTTAGCCTAGTTAAATAAAACCTACTGGTGAGACTTCCTTCACGATTGCTATTCAGCAATGTATGGTCCAAAAATCATCACGGGAAATTATATGAGTAACAATCCCGTTGGCCATACTTCATCAGATCTCAAAAAGTCTGCACTTCGAGTTGCTATACCAAATTTGAAATTCAGCGAAATCACGCACTTTATTCTAAACTCTTAAACTCAGCCCAATTGCACACAAATCAACAAAGAAGATAACAGATTAATCTGAGTTAATTATCTCTTATATGCATTCACTACACTCAAAACTTTTCCGTCGTTAATATAGTGATACTTCGACGGTTCAGCAGATATTTTCTCCTTTAATTGAGCTACAAGTTTTTTATGTGTTGCTTGTTCCTCTCGGTTTCTATCTGGAGCAACGAACCAGCTGTGGTAGGTTGTACAGAGGGACTTTTTCAAATGATTTGCTCTCGAGAGAGCCTCTTTCACTGATTCGTTACTATTCATAGTCACTTTGATTGGCCTCGGCCTACCATCCTCCCGTTTCTTCACACCGATACGATTAGCAGCTACAATATCAGAGTGGTTATTGTGTTGCAAAATCTTGTCCAGTACTTCATCTGCTAAATCAGCGGGGCACGTGGAGTAATCCTCCGGAACTCCGTGGACGATGAAGTTCCTGCTCCGAGCGTCGTCTTGAACAGCAGACTGTACTGCTTTCTTCACTGTCTTCAAAGTTGGAGCTTTATTGTCGCAGTTTTTCCTGGCAATTTCGCTCCATGTCTTCATCTCCGTTTTAATCTCAGTTTGAACAGTCTCCTGCACAGATTTTAGCTGCTCTCTCTGCACTTTTATCAGTTCTGACTTAACATAATCGATGGTACCGGCTGCAGATTTGCATAAAACAATGTTACTGATCAGTGACTTGGTTAAGTTCTCAATGAGTTTTGCCATCGTGTCCTTGTTACATTTCATGAGTGCTGCATGATTCAGTTCCTCAAATTTTTCAATATTGACAGCGTTCTTCGCAGTATTTGCAGTATTGACAGCTTTTAAAACTTTTTCCACTGATGAATGCAAAGCTTCCTCTTGTGTGTGTAGATCTGCTACGTTGAATTCCATTGTCAATTGTACAAAAAACGGGCTGTACAGCACGGTGCTGTGTTAAAGTTGATAAAACAGCTGATAAGAGACGATTTAAACCGTTGCATAAGCTAGATAAAATGATTGCTACTGAATAAGCTAGATAAAATGATTGCTACTGATAAAATGATTGCTACTGATAAACTATCAACTGCTACTGATAAACTATGGCAACTACAATAAAATTGCAAAATAAAATCGATTTGCAAATTAAACCCATGCTTAGCTGTTGTTGAGAAACTTACGTAAAACAAGTAAATTAATTCTATCGAGTACCTGAGTAAATCCTGCCATAGTGAGCATCGCAGGAACGTAGACAGCGATAAGTAGCAGAGAGATCAGTGAGGAGATGAATATGTGCATCGACTCCTTAAAAACAAAATACAATTTATCTCCTTAAAAACAAAATACAATTTATCTCCTTAAAAACAGAATACAATTTATCTCCTTAAAAACAAAATACAATTTATCGATCGATAGTTAAATATAATTATAAATTCAACAAATTTGGCCTTTCGATAACGTAATTTTATCAATAAATTATGAATTAAAAATGTATTATTCGAACAAAGCATACCTTGAAATTATCAGGGAGTTTTCTGCAATCCCATCCCAACATAGAGGAAACCAAAAGTAGAATACCAGCATAAACAATAGAAATCAGCATCAATGTAAAGTTCAGAGGGCCACAAGACTTAGTCACGACGATTGGGTTTTCTAGAGACTCTTCTACATGATTAATACTGAATCTGAAAATAATCAGTTTCATTTACAAGGATACAAGGATACAAGGATACAAGGATACAAAAGTGATAATTATTTTATTGAATTCACAATAGTTATAATTCTGAAATAATTTGATGAGGCTAACATCTTTAACTTTTCTATTCTTCGGAATAACCTAAGCATTTTGACACCACACACAAACCTGAATTTTGCACGGTTCAATAAAGCTTTCAATGAAGTTACTGGCTCACGAATCACAACATTAATTGGTAAAACAATGGTATGGTCTATGAACGTCTAACTCTATTAGTTCAAAGCTGGTGTAAAATCGAGTAAAGGTCCCACTATGCACTATAAGGTGACAATGAAAAATGTTTAGGTATGCACGTAATTTTGATGAACATTTTTTCTATAAACTCTTAACCTTAACCTGGGCAATCAAAGTTTCTTGTTTGATATTGCGTTAATTTTCTATTCTTCTTATTCAAAGAAAGAAGGCTCGGAAATTTTTTTAAATAATTAATTTTTTCTGAGGGGAACAGTTTTAGTATGCAGTAATTTGTATTATTTAAATTCCATATACTGAAGGACCCCTAAAGGACCCCTAAAGGACCCCTAAAGGACCCCTAAAGGACCCCTAAAGGACCCCTAAAGGACCCCTAAAGGACCCCTAAAGGACCCCTAAAGGACCCCTAAAGGACCCCTAAAGGACCCCTAAAGGACCCCTAAAGGACCCCTAAAGGACCCCTAAAGGACCCCTAAAGGACCCCTAAAGGACCCCTAAAGTACCCCTAAAGGACTGAACCCTTTTTTAAACTAGTTTCCCGATGCTCCATGTAGTTGGCCGCACGATTTTGATGTATTATACACTTACTTGTATGAGTCATCTAAAAAGAAACCAAGAACCAGGAGCACAAACAGGGGGATCATGAGAAGCACACATTCCAACATAGTCACCCAATTGTTGACGTAGTCTCTCAGCTTTCTGCCAAACTTTAAGGAGAATTTAAAAACTAGCCTGAAATATTTGAGAAAACTGTGACTTTACAATGAAACCTGCAAATCATCAACCAATTGTTATTTTCGAGCGCTTATTAAGCATCATTGTTATTTGTTTTCATAACTTAATTTGTGATCTAGATTTTAAAAGTTTAATACAATCCAAATGCATGGATACTCCTAGATTCTACACCTTACCATATTCTGAAGGTTTTGACCAGAAGAGGACAAACTGTCAGCATGATAAATATATGGGCAAATATCTGTATTGAAGTACAAATCATATTCTTTGAAGTTGGTTCCGTAGCAATTATCATCGATTCAATGTGCCCTATTAAGATTCCACAAAACATAACACACGATAGATCTCGTCCAGATGAGATTAAGACTCTGGAGTTCCAATACTTGATGTAAATCACTGAAAATTATTTTAAGCTATGATAATGAACCTCAGACTCGCACATCGTAGCTTACAATAATTATTACTCTTAATGACTTGTGAGTTAGAGGACTGCTACACATCGATACCCTTAAATTTGTTTATAAACAAATATTTAAAGCAACCGAAAACAATTTCAACTGCATCAAATTGTAAAAATGATTCTTACCAATTGTGAAAATAAGGACGGCGATGTTTACTGAAGCAATCATCCAGACAGCTTTTCCAGAATTAGTGTTGATATTCAGACTGCCAGCCGGTTGATCACAAGCTGTCTTATCATCATTAACCCACAAGAACGTTCCGCTGGAGACAGAGTCGCACTCTGTGCAGAAAGAATCACTTCCATTCATAGTGTAACTGTTACCGACACAGGGGAGACAGGTCCAACAGTTCAGAAACTTCTGATCCAGAACAGTCTTATGTCCTGTTAGTATTAATGTAAATGTCGATCATTTATGATGTAAGTCACCGCACCGTACTTTCTACAAGGTACTTTCAATAAAGTATCAATTTTAAATGTATGTTTATTGTTTAATGTTGATCAAATAAAACGCTTCTTTAGTTTAAGGTCGATCGTTTTATTTGTACATCGTTCTTTCCATTAGTTGAGCACCTTAAACTTTACAGCTCTCCTCCCCCTAATATGGTATTTCTCATTTGTTAATTAATTTTTCATTGTTGATTTCAAAAATTAAATGCAATGTAGAAGCTGATGTTCACCTTCAGTGCATGTACGGGAACAAGCAAAGAATTGCTCATCAGTTGTGCCAGATATTTCGAATTTGACGTTTTCCATGAAGTTGTCAAATAGCGTGTTGTCCTTACTGGAAGTCCAAACAGTCCTACGTTTACTAACTTCACCTGCAAATCTTTGCTATTATCTATTATTTATCGTCTTAGGGGTCGTTCACATATTAGGTAATCAGCCGAGGGGGGTTTTCCAAATGATGACGCTCGTGTAATTTTGAGCCCTTTTGACACAATAGCTAAGTGTAAAAATGATTACGGAGGGGGGGGGGGGGGGTGATTACGTAATATGTGACCGATCCCTTACCTCAAAATCAACAGGTTTGTAGAAAGAACTTAAATGAATACAACAGGGAGGTTCTGACGTCCCAAAATTGGAGGCAACAGGAATGCTTTGATTAGCAAGAATCGAAAGGGAAGAATATTCAGACTTCTATTCAAAGTTTCACCATCACAACAAATAATGGATATATACAGTTGATCGAATTGACAAACACTTAAAACATTAACCTTTTGCATCGAAGAGAATCTCAAAATCATCTTCCATCAATCCATCTGTATATCTTAGGAAGTTTGTATTCTCAGGCAATGGCACATTATTTTCTGAAATTGGAATGTACGGTATTTCATACCGACTTAACTTAAAGTTAAAGTCTAAGATAAACTGATTCAATTGACTAGACCGTGAGAATGCTTTCCCAAAGGTAGCATACCTTAATCTTACTTTTATTATAAAATATAAGGGAGTTACATCCTTAACAGTTAACGTAAAAATAAATGTTTTAAATTGTTCCATTCTGCTTGGAATTATCGTTAGTAAACTCTTAAACTTATAACTCGTACTTAGAAAGTTTTGTCGAGCCATTTCGCCAACTGAAGAAGTATTGATCATGAGTTCTTTGAAGGTTCTCTTAGAAATGTCAGCTACTTGTTCTGTACTGATGTTTGCCAACGATTTCAATAATTTCCGCACTGTGTAGTATATTCTGTGGTTATACCTGTGGAGTGTGGAGAGTTTAAATTTCATACATGAACAATGAAGAGTAAATAAATATTGTTGGAGCACTTTTTAGGATCAGAACGCGAAAGGTATCGCCCAAGTCAAAACGATGTAACATTGAAGGATATCTGAATCCTAATCCCTGAAGATTAACACACCTTGATTGTAGTGAATTGCCCATGCACATTTCTCCAATAGATTTACAGCCCTCATCTTCTCCTACAACACATGGTTCTAATGTTTTCACCCCGGTGTACCAGTGATCTAGTATCTGAGCAGTAAATTATCATATACTACTACTAGTGTATCCCGTGCCTACGGCCGGGACTTCACTATCGCAGTTGAAGTATACACACACACACACACACACACACACACACACACACACACACACACACACACACACACACACACACACACACACACACACACACACACACACACACACACACACACACACACACACACACACACACACACACACACACACACACACACACACACACACACACACACACACACACACACACACACACACACACACACACACACACACACACACACACACACACACACACACACACACACACACACACACACACACACACACACACACACACACACACACACACACACACACACACACACACACACACACACACACACACACACACACACACACACACACACACACACACACACACACACACACACACACACACACACACACACACACACACACACACACACACACACACACACACACACACACACACACACACACACACACACACACACACACACACACACACACACACACACACACACACACACACACACACACACACACACACACACACACACACACACACACAACTAACCAACCTTGCTAGAGATTTTCATCTCCCTATTCTGTCGGGTGTAAAGTGTATAACTCTCAATGTAGTTCGTTACTTGTGGTGCATCAAATCTTGTCTGACATAACCTAAAATATTTTAATTTTGCTCATTGTTCGGTTACAGCTTTATCATTCTAATAAATCAGCAGCAATGTTAAGAAACTACAGCAATGTTAAGATTAAGGGGACACACCCCAAAACCTTTTTGGTGCCACCCTAAATTTTATTTCATGTTATGAAAGTACGTAAAAAACCATTAAGTTTAGTCACATTCAAAAAATTTTAAATACTCACTCATTCGGAAATATTCACTTCTATCTTTTCTAAAATTTTCAAAATTTGGTCAAGTCTGTCGTTGTTAATTGTAGTACCGATTTCTTAAGCTCAATCAAATAATCCTTTGGAGAGGTTATTGTAAAACAAATTAGCTCAATACCAAATTCATGATATTTGAAGAAATATTGTTTTAAGTAATCTTCTAGTTCGAACACAAGAGTATAAAGTTTGTTTTAATTATGCACATTTTCTTACAATTTTTTTTCCTACAAATATCATGAATTTGTCATTTTTGGATCTTTTTTACATGATAACGAGGTCTGATCGTCATCTTCTTGTCTGTGTGAAGGTAAAATGGTGAAATCCTCTAGACCAGGCAGAGGTCGAGTGTTATCGGGATTACTTCTGTTATCGATGATCTCGCTCTTCGGAGAAGATAAAGGCCTTGCTCAGCAATGGGTAGGGTTTGCAGTTTAGATAGCCACGTGGCACGTTGCAACTAAATTATCCGAGATTCTTCTCGAATAATTTTCAAGACTTGATGTCAATTTATTATCGGAGAAAAAGACGATTTATGAAGGAGCAACCTTACATTCTACCTACTACTCATTTCTCAAGATGTTCGCAACATGATCTTGCTCTACCACTTTGACTTATGTCCCTTAAGCGCTTTTAACTACCGTTCACCGAACTTTGACTGCAGCTTTGTTAACAAGGTTTGGCCGGTAGAGGGTCCGCAGTAGTCCCATTACCTTAGTATTGCTGTATAACTACTACTTTTTTACATGTATTTAAAAAAATCTTTGAAATCTAAATTTCGCACTTTAAAACTCAAAATCGAGAGAAATTCAGTTGCATAAAACTGTTCACGATCATCAACTACACTCACAAACATTTGTGGAACAATATCTCAAGAACTGTTTAATTGGTAGCATGTACAAGTTTTGTCTGTGTCAAAAGTTTTAATTCCGCTTCGTTCGGCTCATTGTAAACGTTAGTATAAAGATTCAATTAAAAAATTAGCTCAATACTTTTAAAATAACTGAGAAATCGGTATAACAACGACAGACTTGACCAAAGTGCATTTTTCCGAATGAGTGAATATTTTTTAAATTTTGAATGTGACTAAACTTAATGTTTTTTTACGTACTTTCATAATAATATAACATGAAATAAAATGTATGCTGTCTCCAATAAAAGTTTAGGTGTATGTCCCCTTAGAACATACCTGAAGACGGAGACATTGTCAGCGGCGATACCTTTAATAATGCTTTCATAATTAATATTATCTGTCTGAGATAACACACATCCACTAGAATCAGCGATGAAGTTGATATTGGACAATCCTTTCTTATTACCCTGGAACGATATTTACTAATATGAAATTGAATGCGATATCTCATCTCATACTTTAGTCAGACAGGATTATATGATTTATCCACTGGAAGTGCCGGATTAACTGGAAGTGCATCAAACTAACGTATCGTAATGCAATAAAGATCGCAGAACGACTCCAAAATAACTATTTAACATTCAAAGGTAAAGGGTTAATTAATGTAGTATGTAACAATAGTACTAGTAGTAGTAGTATGTTTGGGCCATTCATCATTTCAATAAAGCCAGTAAAGCAATGTACTACACCAGATTCAGAAAAAACAATAAATAAATTCCAATTCGTCACACTCTTCGCAGCCTTTTATACTATAGTTTCGTCTGTCTTTAAGCAGTTGTTGTCAGTAGTAGTAGTTTTAAAAAAATAATTTTGCGTAGAGGCTGGGCCTGGGTGGCCCACGAGAGGATAGCATGTGGATGCTTTGCCTACCTCTGGGCCCTGGGGTATGGCAGTCCTATAGGACGATGCCGGAGGAATCAGAATGTATAATGGAGGATGATGGAAGTGTTATGAGATGTGTCGTAAATGAACGCTCAAGTGCTAGCTGGGTGTGGAAGAGAACGGTGAGCTAAGAGAAGTTACTAGTAGTAGTTGTGCAAACTCTTACCGGAAGATCACGAAACAATTTCTTAAGAGAATTCGATGATAGCAATAGCACAACGGTACGGAACCGGCGTTTTTCTGACGTAGGTTCACCCAACTTGCGGACTAGATGGTTGACGACTGAAGAGGTTTATTTTTTTATCTGATAGGAGAGAAAATTGAATAAAGATTTCTTAATTCGAAGCTGTCCAAAACTTTTCCAATTTACACTTGCTGGGCGCTGTACTTCCAATATCGAACGAATGCAAATGTCTTCCAGATTAACAATTCAAATATCACATAAAATATCCACCCACTGAGTCAATGAAATGAAACTATGGCTATTATCAATATTATATATTAAACCGTGTGTGATGTCAGAGGTTCCATTCACCAGAAGATGAAACTTCACGTCGATTTTGTTGGTTCCAAGATCAAGCTTTTGTATAAGCTTAGTGAACTCCGGTTCTTTTTTCTTTTCGTAAAAAATGCTCACAATGTTCGCCCCAAGTTGGTTCAATATGCTAAGGTATATTTCCAGGTTATGATTGTTTATTGTTAATATTAAATCTTTCTGAATTTTAGGTATTTTAAAAGAAAAAAACAGCTGATTTGTGTACTATCCCGTCCATGACACTTTAAAGTTCGATCGATGCGGAAAAATATAATTGCAGGGTAATGGGGATTAAAATTCTGGCAGGTGGGCGGCAAAAAGCTGTATCAGGGTCTGCCCACACTACGCCATGTGGCGACGGGCCACATGGCGTGGGTCAAAAGGCACAGAGCTCCCGCCATGTGGCCCGTCTATCTAAAGTCTAAACACACTGTGCCACTTGGCGTGGATTTAGCAAGGGGAATAGAGGCACGGATTTTAAAAATCCGTGCCTCTATTCCCCTAGAGTTTCCACGCCAACTGGCGGGAGTTCTAAACACACTACGCGCCAATTGTTGTGTGAATCCGGTGACTAGTGGCGGGAGCTCTAAACACACTGTGCCTTTTGACCCACGCCATGTGGCCCGTCGCAACATGGCGTAGTGTGGGCAGACCCTAAGGGGTGGTAAAAAGATGACCTGATCTTGTTTCACTTTCATTTTTGTCTTTTTTAGGACATTAGAAGAAAATATTAAGTGGGCGGCAAACATTTTTAGCGGGGCAGAACATAGGTACGTTTTGCCACTGCAAGGAGCTATTCATAATTTAGCAGTTTTAATCACTGTTAACTTACCTAGGAATGGTGTCAGAAACCTGACTGGATCTTGTTGATGTCATTCTGGTCATAAAGTTCGTGTTTGCTACTTTCAGCACTTCGTCCATTCTGATACTACTCGCAATTGTAAAACTGGGTATTCTATGAAAATGTAATTGTTATCTACCAAAGTTGAAATATATTCTTCAACCATCATTTGAAAAATTACTGGATAGTTTTAAAAATAACGAAAAAATCCAAGTTTGTTACTCCTAAATATAAAATACAGGTCACAGAAAATAAATGAAATAAGCTACATAATACAGGAGGGTGTCCCAAAAAAGACGCCCCAGTTAGAAACCCTCCCCAATTCCTCAATTTTCCTTTAATGGTACTCAATATGTCTTAGTATATTTACCTAAAAGGGTTGGGAGATTTGTTTGTGACTTCTGAAAACTTGAGCAAACTATTTTGAGTCCTCATTTTAAAAATGTCAAAAATTGTCCGAAATAGTCCTCAAATTATGGGCTCGTCCACCATTCGGAGCGCTGAGCCAAGAGGAAAAAACTTTTGTCATGAATTTGATTGCAAACTGTTCCTTTTTGTCTCATCTAACTCTCAAACACCTCAGTTAATGCTAAAAGTCCGAAGAGGTATATGCCTATTTTACAACTTGGGGCAGTCTAAACGTTTCAAAACGAGGATTCCATCATGGACGAAAACTATCACCTTTTCTGGGATGACACCAAAATTTCTTCTTATATCTTTAACGGCCAGGTAGCGCAGTTGGTTAGAACGCCAGCTTTGCAATCGTGAGGTTGCGGGTTCAAATCGCACTGTCTGCCTGGTCGTGGGGTGAGCGTCGTTGACGTTCAGCTAAGGATCCTGAGTGGTATATGCAGCCCCCCGGTCTACTCAGCCGAATACTCGAGAAATTGGGTGTGAGGGTTAAATGAGGAGCTGCACATTGCAGCAAAGTCTCGGGCGAAGAAAGTATGGTACACACTACCTTAACCGTCACTGGCTAAAAACAAATCCTTCGGCTTCCTGTAATTGGCTGGTTGCACTTGTGTAACAATGTGGCTGTTGGAATACTCCGAAGTAAAATAAGTGTCTTGATAAAAACATTGAACAAATTTTGCCCATCAAGTTCATATGAGACTCCCAATGGTCCTAAAAAAGTCTCCTAACCCTTTAGAAAATCATACTAAGAGATCTCAAAACCAATGAGTTAAAACTGAGAAAATTAGGGGGACACCCTGTATATAAAATTATAACACTTACTTGATAGCACTGACAAATGCAGCTGAATGTAAAACAGCTAGATCCCATTTGAAGCCCACCAAAGCAACTATTTTCGGGAACTTTCGAAGTATCTTCATGACCCTGTCTAAGTAGCTCTGATTCTTAACATAGTTGTGGAAATTGAACACTGCATAGCCCACTGTTGCATCTGAGATTTGAACAAATGAGATTTAGAGCAGTTGCCTCTTGTAAAACAGTAAGCTAAATTCTAACTCTAAATAAAAAAGCTCGTCACGGTGGAACTCTATCGCAAATATTTCCACCAATGAATTTAACTGATATGAGGTTTATCTCGTAATTAGCCTCATTGCTAGTTGAAAGTCGTAGTTGAGCGATCATCTATTATACAATGAGTTCCCTCCACTTTGTATCACGATTTTAATTGTAAGTTACACTTATTGTCTGCGTGTAAGACACGAGTGCCTAGAAAGATAACTAAACCTATCAAACTAGTAATATATAATGGTGAAATGTTCATATACTTTTGGGCCAGAAAGTAGACTGGTCTACAGCAGCTTGAAAGGACAAAAGATTTTGCACGTGATACTCGTGTGCCATACGACTGTCGATTATATAGCCGACCAAAATATCACCTGAAAAAAGGCATCGTTAGATTGATAATGTTGAAATTGATTTGCGATGCTAAGAAGTTAGCAGTTGTATCACTATCATATTAAGTTATAACAACAACATCCTAATATGATTCTTGAATCTTGATAATAACGAATACGATCACGACAGGATTAACTTAATCAGCAGTATTTTTAAAATTCTTGGGTGATCTATAAACGAACTCACCGTCGACATAATCAACATCGAGATCAGTGCCCCATTCCAAATCACTGCCGGTATTAGAACTAAAAGTACTAGCTGATGTGACGAGGAGAAATGATAAGACTATTCCAGCAATCATCGGACTTCTGTTATAAAGTGTTATCTTGTCCCCTGGTTAGTAGCAGGTTTCGTCGTCATCAGTTGGCGTCGCTAACTCTAAACTTAGATACAATTATAAATCGAGAAATAACAAGATACAAATAATGATAGCGAGATAGAAAGTCATTCCGAGTTTTAGTACGGTTTCTTAAGCGAGAAAGTTTAACTAAAACTACAAGTATATAGTGTTAACTGTTATCACCTTATTCCCCTTGGTTTTGTCAATGTCTCTTAAGTTTTAACAGATGTTATACTTATAATGTGTCCCTTACTTCACGTCCCTTACTTCACGTCCCTTACTTACGTTAAGTACCTATATTATCATGAGCTGTTGTCTCCTGCAATTCGCTTGAACTTCCTTACAGTTACACTTTTAGGTTTTCTCAATATGTTTAGTATGGTGTACTTGTAGTACCTTATCAAGTTATAGTTCCAATAGGACCCCAGCTTTATCTCGCCTATTTATCGACGAGATATAAAATGCACCTGTTTGAGGTTTCGGTTTACCATTTAATTTTTTATGACAGTTAAAAAATTGTAAAGCATTGTGAGGTAATATGATTAAAATTCATTCGAGATCAAGATTTAGGGGACAAAAAGCAAAAGCGAGCTGAAATACTAATATGACTCACAAAATGGTCAGGATAAAACAACACGAAACTCAGGGGTTACAATAAAATATTGATAAAATATTGATCTCACTAGATGCAAACAGTCTAAAAGTAAATCGGAGTCGGGTTAATTTCAACGGAAAAGTTTGGCAGAAGAAAGCATGTCAACTCAAAACACGCTTGATTGCTTACCAACGATTAATCCTAAAATTCGAAGTTAGACAACTAACCGACTAACCTAATGTTAAATATTTAAGTTAAACGATCAAATATTTTCAGTCTTGCTATTCGTCTTTTCGTCCGCTCCACCTCCTGTTAATTTTCACCGGATCATAGTGTTTGATAATAAAACTTGTGCATGATGAAGTTAAGTGCAACGAAAAGTGTTTATAGTATAAACACCGATTTTCATTTTTACAATGATATGGACTGGGTATAAATTATACCCTCGTCCGTGCAACATACTAATATAGCTCACAGCATCACTCTCTTGTTTTACACGGGTATTAGTAAGTAGAGCACAAAGGAAGCTCGCAATGCTCCTGTCTGGAAATATTAACATCATAGTAGTAAAGAGTAATGAGTGTAGGTAAATCGCCACATAGCATTGTTCCACACCACCGTTCACGTTATAAACCGTCAAATTATTCAAATCTTCGTAAACCTTACCCAATAGCTCATTAGGGGTCGTACACATATTACGTAATCATTGAGGAGGGGGTTCTAAATGATTACGCTAGTGTAATTTTAACACAATAGCTATGTGTAAAACTGAACGACCCCTTAGAAGATATGAGTCGTTGAACATTGGGCAAATGTGTTGAATTATTTATTTCTGATTCTCGGCCTACTTAACCTTCGCACGAAGATATGGTCCACCTTTATACTCTCTCTCTCTCTCTCTCTCTCTCTCTCTCTCTCTCTCTCTCTCTCTCTCTCTCTCTCTCTCTCTCTCTCTCTCTCTCTCTCTCTCTCTCTCTCTCTCTCTCTCTCTCTCTCTCTCTCTCTCTCTCTCTCTCTCTCTCTCTCTCTCTCTCTCTCTCTCTCTCTCTCTCTCTCTCTCTCTCTCTCTCTCTCTCTCTCTCTCTCTCTCTCTCTCTCTCTCTCTCTCTCTCTCTCTCTCTCTCTCTCTCTTTCTCTCTCTCTCTCTCTCTCTCTCTCTCTCTCTCTCTCTCTCTCTCTCTCTCTCTCTCTCTCTCTCATTACTAACCTTATTACACATTGCAGAAAAATTATCAGAAAACTTTGAATTTAAACTTAAAGACTAGGATAAAATATGAATTGTGTAGTCCGATCAGTGTACAACTAACATTACTGGAGAACCTGATCTTGCACAATAATCCCTTCAGCACGAAGAGTTGCAATATGTATATTGTATAATGTATATTGTATAATGTATATTGTATATTTATATTGTACAATGACAAACAAATCAAGTTGTACTAACCACCAGGCAGAGAAGTGAACGCAAATCTACCCGATCAGATCATGATGAATTTTTCATTGATGGGTTGACGTGATCTGATGTTGCTCTCATGTGTTATCCAATATTTAGTTTAAATCTTTTGATCTTAAGAATGTAGATCAAAGGTGGGATTTAGTACCATATCATTTTTTCCGCCGGAAGAAACATTCAGCAAAAGATCCAAAGCTGCAATGCAGGTGAAGCTTTCGACAATCAAAAATGCATAACTTAACATGAACTGAAAACAGGAACCGAGCTAAAAATGGAATGTAACACTTTTTAAATATTAGCAAAAACGTTTACTGGACTAGAATTGTAGAGTTTAGTGTATATATACAACACTGTGCACTGTGCAACGTTTACTGGACTAGAATTATAGAGTTCAGTGTATATATATACAACACTGTGCACTGTGCACCGTGCGATGCTATAATACTAATCTGTGGCTTTCAACGCATTTCTTCAATACGAAACGAAACGAAACAAAGTATTTACTACCCCGCTACTATTATATGTGACAAAGATATTGTATAAAACATAACTTACTAATTTAAACAATACGGTGTCCATGTCTGAGCGAATCTCATCAAAAAACTTTCTCTCCTCATCGGAGCAGAAAGTTAAAAACAAAATACGGGTATCATAAAATCAAAAAATACTAAATAATGTTAAAGAGATAATATCAGATTAACCGTCGCGAAAAATAATAATAGTATACTTATATAACTTTATTATATAACTTTGATTTTATTGACACACCGGAAAAAAACCGACTGATTATAACCAAAAAATAATAAATGTATAGTTATACTCGAAAAAAATTGTTCAATTTAAAAACGTTAACCAACATTCAAAATAGATATAATTTCGCCAATGTTTTAGATGTCTGACAACAAAATATATACCAGCCGTAAGTTCGCCTGTAATAACTTTCACATTCTCAATAATTTGATTCTTTATCATTACGAATGATAAACGATTTCATTTCCTTGAAATATCAAGCGAGATAATTTACAAGTAGCGTTAGTTATAGTACATTACAAAAGTAACGTTAGTTAGTACATTACAAAAGTAACGTTAGTTAGTGCATTACAAAAGTAACGTTAGTTAGTACATTACAAAAGTAACGTTAGTTAGTACATTACAAAAGTAACGTTAGTTAGTGCATTACAAAAGTAACGTTAGTTAGTACATTACAGAAGTAACGTTAGTTAGTACATTACAAAAGTAACGTTAGTTAGTGCATTACAAAAGTAACGTTAGTTAGTGCATTACAAAAGTAAAGTTAGTTAGTACATTACAAAAGTAACGTTAGTTAGTACATTACAAAAGTAACGTTAGTTAGTACATTACAAAAGTAACGTTAGTTAGTACATTACAAAAGTAACGTTAGTTAGTACATTACAAAAGTAACGTTAGTTAGTACATTACAAAAGTAACGTTAGTTAGTACATTACAAAAGTCACCTACCTATGTCACCTATGTTGAGATTCGTTAAGCTTTAACAGGGCCATCACATTGTGTGACCACCCCACAGAGAGGAGATCTCTCTGTCATTCCTCCAGCAAAGCAGCGAGTTTGAGTTCTGAGGAGTGTAGCCCCTGATGGGCGGTGTATCCGGAAGAGATAGCATGAACTGGGTGAGCTGCGATTTGAAATGCTCTCGGTCGCCAATGGAATTCAAATGGTAAGGCATTGCATTCCACAATTTTGGGCCTATGACTGCAAATGAATTATCATACAGTGACTGATTTGCTGCTGAGCTGTGTCTGCATGCAGATGGAATGACTGCAAGGTTTCCAAAACGTGGCCTGGAGACAAACTGCACGTTATAAATGTCGTTGCTGGTATGGTGATGGAGAATCTTCCACATATGAAGTAAAATGAACCGCTCCCTGCGACGCTGTAGAGACATCAGAGATAGCCGTTGAAGACGGTCCCAATAATGGAGATCACGCATTCCAGTAATCCTTGCGGTGAAAGCTTTCTGTACGCTTTCAAGCTCCTGGATGTCACATATATCTTGGAGGGGTGCCATATGCATTTATTTCTTCTAAAATATGCTTCGATATATTGAATGATGGCAAGTTTTGGTAACCCATGAATTTGGAGCTGTCCTAGACTGAGCAACGTATCTTACACAAAACATGAATGACTACTATTCAAAAATATATCACTGCACGATATATTTTTAAATAAAAGCGCAGAGCAACTCTCACGAAATCTTGTAAATAATGAACACAATCATATTGATTGTGTGATCTATGTCTATTGTTTAAGGACTGTGTTTGATCCTTAACTTTCCCTAGTGCCATGAATTTGCTTTTCCTTGACCTTAATGTTTTGTTTGTGCCATTCAATTACACCTTTTGTTTTCTTCAGCTCAGGGTAAGTTGACCACATCGAATTAATACAATTAGTTTATCAATTACATGGGTACCCCAGGCTATGATGTTCATAGACATATGAATAGAATTAGAAATTCCGCGGAATGATCACAGGCTGAGCGCCGCCCAGTAAATTTAGCAATAGCAAATGAAATTTTATAGATACCCAGGAACCCTGACCGGATGGGGCTTAACTTTTATTATTATTATTTGAAAGTAAAAAAGTTGGAGACTTTCGGTTTTTTGTAACATGTTCCTCTTTTAAAGTAACGTTCCCCTTCAGGAGGAAAATTCAAGACACCGTAATTGTTGAGTTATCTCAACATCTCCAGAAAAGTCCCCTTTCGGGCCGATCAAAAGTTTGCAACTTTAACTTTGCGGATTCCTGTACTCTGGTTGGCTGAATTGTGTCACGTGGTAGCTGCTTGAACATTGGAATGCGCCACGCGTGCAAATCATGCAGCTTGTTTTCGCGCGCGAGGTCAGGCCGTCTGTTTAAATTAAACCAACTCTAGTACCACCACCAGCCGGTAACTTTTCCTGGGTAGTCCCAAAAAAGCTAACAATCATTCGATTGGGTGCATGATCGTGAGTAGAATTGATATCAGTCCCACAAATTAAATAATTTGATCATGCAATCGGCGAACAGCCTGTCATTACGCCGGATCTCTATTCATATGTTTATCATTATGAACATGATAGCCTGAGGTCCCCAGGTAAGACTAAATTATATACTTAGAGTTCAGTGTATATATACATATTATACAACACTCTGGCACTATGCAGTGACGCAGTGTTATAATACGAATGTATTGCTAAATGGCTTTCAACCAGTTAACGGGTGATACTCGTAAAATATCTGTTCCGTCGACGAGTCCAACTCGGCGCGCGTCCTGGTAGGTTGTACAGTGGGGTGACATGTTTTCGTCACTTCTGAATGCGCGCATTTTAGCACGCGAGTTTGCGTGCACGTCACGTGAAATTGTTAGCAGTGAGTGTAATCACGAGTCTGGAGAATTTGTCTAGTACAAGGCCCAGACCCTTTGGCGTATCTGTACTCTGTAGTAAGTTTAGTGGCGATGTAATATTTCTGACACCACTTAAACCTGAGGAACAGGGAAGTGTTCACAATATCCAACTTAGCATGGTAAACTTATGATATCTCTGGCTGAAGATTAACAACTCTGTCGGTATTTATTTTTAATCAACTGAGAAACGTTTGGTATTGTTACCTTATTAATTTTATCGAAATCGAACAATGCAGTACAAAGATATTCCGTTTTAAACTTCATGGTAATGTTGAAGTAGAAAAAAATTCGTCGCTTGCTATTAAAACATGTGCTCCTTCATAATAAATATTATCATTATCGTGATGAAACCCCTTATTTATGGGCCTGCCAGTCTCTTCTGAAGCACGAATGACCTTAATTTCTACCGTTCGAGAAAAGTTCAGAATTTTCTCTAAACACCCATTTTTGAATTTTGTAAATCGGTGGTCCGGAAGCAGAGTTATGGTTCAATGAAAGTTGTTAGTTTAACACTGTTTGTATTGTCATTGTCAGAAGTGACGAAAACATATGTCACCCCACTGTAAACCTACAATCAACCAGGTGTGCGGGAATGATTTTCTTCATATGGGGGGGGGGGGGGGGGGGGGGGGGGGGGCCAAATTTTAATTTTTTTGGCGCTTCGCGCCACAGCCTAAATTTTTTGGCGCTTCGCCTGAATTTCGAGGGTAAGGATAAAAGGAAATTGTAGCATGTACTGTGCGGTATCGCGATTTTTTTCACGTTTGCCGCAACAAATCGCGATTTTTCAAATCCTGGCCCTCAGCCCTGGCCTCACGACAAATCGCGACAAATTTAGCTTTTGTTATTATGTATTATTAGATGACAATTCAGTGAATGCCAAATGGTTTCGGATTGCATGATTGTCCAGCTTCATCTAAATAGTACAAATAAAAATTGCAAATCATTTCTCCATCAGCGCGGCGTGCATAATGATAATGGAGAAATGAATGACAACTCGATCGTGAGGTATCGGTACATGGTAGACTAATGACTCGAATTATGCCTTTTTCATATTCCTACTTCTATTTGAGAATATTTTCATCGCATGGCCATGATAAAATCAAAAAGAAAACAAATTTGATCTAATTAGGTTAAAACAAAAGGATTAAACATTGTTTTTCTTTGTTCGAATTACGCGCGTTCTCTGCATGAATTTCAGAAATAGAAAACATTAAAATATGATACATAATTGTTGATAGATTAACATGATACTGATAGCAGCTGTTTTGTAATCACAGGCTTTTTGTTTTACGAAACGGTATGGCGATGTTATATTATATTGTTTTCCTAGCCTTCATTAAGTGCATTGTATATTCATAATGGACTGGATTATAGTTGAATACAATGTTTAAATGACCTTCTCTGCGGAATGCTGCTTGGGAATGATCTTACTTGGGGACCTCAGGCTATCACATATCAGGCAATAGAGATTCGGCGGAATGACAGGCTGAGCGCGGCCCAGTAACTTATTAGTATACTAGGACAAATATAATCTCCCCTCATATCAGTCACATTCATTTGATTCTATAGAGTTCAGAAAAAGAGTAATTATTATTAACACTTCTTAAAAATCACCAAATATTTTCACCATTTTTTGGGCGGTCATGAGCGTGAATAATCATGTCCGTGAAAAATTTGGTCCGATAAGGTATGTCCACTATGACTAATTAGTGACAAGTGTAGATTGTATCAAATTTGAAATTGTTGAAAGTCAGTTAATGTTCATCAGCTCATGGAAAGCTTTTTTGTTGCGCGGGACTTCTTTGTATTAAATCTCTCGTATATCGCAGATGTCATTAGTCCATTTTGAACAATGTAAACGCTGTTTATTGATCGTTAAAACTGTTAGTCAGAACTTGGTAAAAATCCAGTATTTATATGTTTTGAAACATAATATACCTTCAAATAATATAACTGGTCAATAAATTAGCAGAATTAAAAAACCTTGTTCACTAAATCGATAGCCTAATTTGTACTACTACTAGTTTTCTGAGGAAGAAAATCTGACAAAACATTGGCACAAATCGCTGACAGTGGAGGCATTGCACTACTAGAAACGTTTAAAACAGAAGAAGCCACAGTTGCTGAGGAATTGTGTTTGAATTCGGGCGACGTAACGGCGGGAGCTGCTATCTTGAGGAGTTGAGTGAAAACTGTAGCAGTGTCAGCGTGTTGCCGCTCAGCAGTAGCTAGAGGGGGTGGGGAGATGTGGGAGAGGGTGTAAAGCTCGTGCTGATTGTTCAGCATCACAACTTTCTCTCCCCCATCCACAACACAAGCTCCCTCTACCACTCCAGGGCACACAAACTTGTGGACAGCTAACGGTGCTGCACTTTTTACCCCAAATAGATACGCATCCGTTACAGACTTTCTGGCTATAAATGCGAGGAAAGTCTTGTCAGGGAGCCCTAAAATATACGACACGTTAGCTGAGACCTCCCAACAAAGGGAAACAGATGTAAGGTCCCACACTGAGATAAGATCTTTAGCAGAGTTAAGGAGATAATATCCAGATAAGAAGATCTGGTCCATTCTACTGATTAACTGAGGCACCTCTGCTTTAACCTCCCATTTGTCAGTTCCGTATAGCACTATCACACCCTTGTAACCGACCACAATAACACTTCCATCATCTGATATGACGCTGTTGTACGCTGGTCCGTGTCGGTGTTTCAGGACCTGTTTCTCAGTCCATTTGTCCTCATCGTCTCCACAGACCCATACCTTGACGGTACAGTCAGTTGAAGTTGTCACTGCAGTGGGGGAGGCAGTGAGACCTAGGGAGAGGGAGGTGGTCAGCTTGGTGTGGGGAGGATCTACACACGTCTTCAGAGTGTATCCTGTCTCGTGTCGTCTCCAGAACTTCAGTCTGTTCTCTGGAGTGACAAAACCGTCGTCTCGTCTTTCTATCGTAACCAACCATTCTTCGTCAAAACTTATCTGATAGAAAAAGTTATATCAAACGTAGGTTTTATTTATTCATTGTTTAATTCTTAAAAACCATCAACAGATTCTTCAACACTATACATCACAAGAATTTAAAGCACACAAGTTCAGATGTAAAACCTTGAAATGAGTTATGTCAATGTATGATAGAGTCTTATTTCTCGTGTGACCAGTGCTTTGGTTCTGGTTGGTTATGTCTACTATTCTCTTGTGTTCCCTCTTCTCCACGTCAAATACCTGTTATTCATTAATTTAGAACTAGAATACAAAATATAAAATATGGTAGAACGGAAAGAGTGCATGTCAAAAAAGTCAAGATTCTAAATATCGAAAGTGAAAGCGATTTAACCTGTAGATTGCCGGGGGTTGAAGAGAATACAACATCAGTTCCCGAGCTAGCAATTTCAGTTGTAGCACGTGTTTTGCTGCATGTGTCACGTGGTCTGAAACGGAAAGTACATCGTTACAAATTCTATGATTGAAAGTTGAGGCTACCAGATGATAATGAAACCGACGATAATCTCAAACAACCGTATATATTGTTTCAATGAACATCCAAAGGAGAGCTAATCAATATAGGATACCTTTTGAGGATATTGCAGAGTTTGAACTTGACAGTCCATGTGTTGAGAGAGACAATATGAATGGCAGTATCCTGGGTAACCAACACAACTATATCACCTGACTCCGGGCACAGCACGTGTTGTATTCCTGTACAGTGAGGTCGTCACAATGTGCCATGTTATGTTATGTACATCTCATATCAAACAACCGTGAAAGTGAAATAATTTAACTTGAAGTTTAAATCGTTCATAACATTGGTAACATTGTGAAAGTGAAATAATTTAACTTGAAGGTCAATGAGCTTATATAAACAAGATAAAGAAGGTCCTCTATTCTACAATACGATAGAATTGGAATAAAGGAATGAGTAACTTATAAATACACGAAAAGTAAATAGTAACCTCCTCCTATTCTGGGAAGGAACTGAGGCTGTCCGTCGAGCCACTTTACCAGCACACTCTCGGCCCCTCCAGAGAAGAGGACATCAGAGCGGGGAGCGAAGCCCATTCCTCCTACTTGGTTAGCGTGCCAATGCTGCACATCCCCTTCTACACTTCCCTGGTGCGTGATATCTTCAATTTTATTACTAACTAATAATTTTATTACTTTACTTTATAGCAAATCATGAGATGATATTAAAGCCTCCAAAAAGAAAAAACCACTCTGTTACAACCCCTTGAAATCCCCTCAGTTTCGTTGCAATCACGGCTTTCATCAAATGTGGAGCGTTCAGCATTTTAACATGCCGTGCAGCTTACAATACCTTTGTTTTGTTCATACGTTATTTTAGCAGGGATTGACAGCTTTAAATTTCCGTTAATCACAAACAAACCTTGACATTCCAGTCATTTAGGAAGCAAATTCTCCCATCCACATCCGCCACTGCAGCTATATTCCTTGTCGGGTGAAGCGCAGTAGCACAAAGATCTGTATCGTGTGTAAATCTGGTGAAGGTGGCGCACGTGCACGTGTTGATGACGCGCACTCTCGTGTCACGTGTGAACAAGATGAAGTTGCCACAGGATGATATTCGGAAGTTATCGCATTGTTTTTTGATGATAAGCGAATCAGAAATGTGGGACAATGTGGATGCACAATGCTTTTGAATCTTTGTTATCGTATTACCAGACTCTGAAACAAGTTCTTTTTTAATACAACAAGATCAATGTACTAGAGTACTAGATGAAGCAGGAAAATATTTGTGGAATAAAAATAATTTCATCACGTAAGTCGGTTTTAAATTTACTAAATTCGTTAAAATGCAATCAACAGTACTCACCTGTGCCTCTAGTGACGAGGAATATGTGCTCGGCAGAACGAGAAACGAGAAGGTGTGAAACTGAAGAGCCCGCAGTTAACGTCCTCATCAGAGTCCAGTCAGTCATATCCCAAACAGACACGCTCCCGTCACGTGACGTTACCAGAAGCTGCTGAGAATTAGTCGGACTCGGAGACAATCCTGAGGTATAGAGGGGTAAGTCTACTTTCAGGGAGGGGATGTTCACTGTTCAGTGACTTGAAAATGAAATCAGAAACACTATTGAGAAATTTGACACGCGATATACAGTTATATGATGCTATCGATGGATTTTGGAGATAAAAGACTTGTAAAGTGACCAACGACTTAACACTATTAAGTTCTATTAGGGACACACTACACTCCCATGTCCCGCTTTCCAGAAGAAATTTAACAAACAAATAAGGAGAAAGTTTGGAATTAAAGTGAATACTTGAATACTATTTTTACCTTAAATAATATAATATATATATTGAATTACCGCAAAGATCCGATCAATTGCATTGCAGCTGGGTCACGTTTATTGTGTCACAAGAAAAGTCAATAAAATTCAATAAAATCAAAACAGCGAACAGTCACTTTGCGATAACTGATCAAATACACGATAAAAGATAGCTATAATTTATCAATTTGAAACTGACAGTTATATAACTTTATAGATTATTTACTACATTAAGACCGAGGTTAGTCTTAGTTTTGCAGTCTCTATGCTACTAAATGTTGTATGTTGTCCTTGGATTCAGATGCCCGCGGTTCCAGTGCTTTTGTTCGCAATCACGGTGCATGGTGTGGCGTTGGTTCTAGGAAGGCGCGGACTCTGTCCAGCCCTTGAAGCTTGAGTAGACTGAGTGTTAGAGTGACTGGGTTCCGCCTCATATCGTCGTCCTGCCCAGCTGCGGAACATACCGAGGACAGCATTCCTAGCATCTCCCGTTCTAGTGAGGATGATGAGGGGGTTGATACCGGAGGTGATGATGGGGATCCAAGCGAAGATGATTTCGTGGAAACTAATCTGATCGGGCAGGACCCACATAACCAGCACAATACTGGCTACCGAGATGAAGTAAGGCACGTTTATCAGCAAGATTGTGATGCAGCTTGACATGTACTTCGTGTTATTCTTACCCGGACCTTTCCTGAAATCAAACTTCTAGTAAAACTACCAAATGTGTGTCTTATTTTAAATTTAATTACATATATAAGTTTAATTTGCCAGTAATAAAACATTTTGGTGTAAAATAAAATAAATTATCCAAACCTGGTAGTAAAGTAAAGGAAGATAACAGTGAACAAAGAAACGAACACACCGGCACAGCAGTGAGCAAAGTTTGCCCAGAAGCACAGATCCAGTCCAAGTTTCAGCAGCATATTTGACGTCTCATTTTTTTCGAAGAACTCCAAGATGACAAAGTAAGTACCATTGTTGAGGATCATATACACAAAGTAACCACCAAGGTACATCAGGACATACTTTTGCTTGAAGTTGGAGAAAGGAAACACGATCTTAATGGATCGGGACACAGCCAGAAGAAAGCCTATGATCTGTGAAAAGCAACCAATGAGGCAGGTCCAGGTGCGGGTGTATCTTAGCAGGACGTGGGAGGAGGGGAGGAGCTCCGGGGTCAGCATGACGTAGGTGTAGATAAGTGGGCCCCAGAGGTCAGTCAGAAAGTCAGTCACTGCAAGACATCTGAACAGTGTGCTGGCTTTTGTCTTGGTTGATCTAAAGTACCAGAACAAGAGTGGGTTAAGAGTGGTTGAGATTAACCAGGGGATTATGAAGAAGATTCCCAGAGAGTAGTTGACGGCTCTGTCTCCCGAGGAGGGTGTAAACGGCACAATGTCTGACGCATTATTAACGGGATCTGTAGGGTCTTTCTCATAGAGAGTTAGATCTTCAGAGAATAGAAACCTCCAGAAGATAATCATGATAGCTGTAGATAACAACTGAGCTCAGATACTCAAGTTAGGATCTATAAAACCATTCTGTGGTTGATTTCATGATACTTAGATTGGGTGGGTATATTTAGTGGTATAATAAGTAGCTAATATTGGTGAGGTTAATATCCCCGGTCGAGTGGTATGAAACACTACGACAACTGCGGGTTTTAATGGTTCTCAGCGGTTTTTAAGCTGGTCGATAAGTTAACAAATTGTGTTAAAGAGATATGATAACTCTCAAAAACAAACCTAACAATCATGGATGTAATTAAGTCATTGAATAAGGAATAAGGATAAATATATATCTCATTTGAAATGGTTCCCTTTAGTAAGATCCAAAGACAATAACCTCTTAATTAGCTAATTAGCGACAAGTTACACATTACGGAGCGAATCAATTAAACCCGCGAGCAAGAAGAAATCGTTTTTACCAATAGTAAAACGATTATAGGTATTAGCGGATAGAGTTCTGAGATAACGTTAGTGAGGAAACCACCTCCGAATTGGGAGAGGAAAATGATCTCATCCACAGCAAAAATTTGAGAGGTCTTGATGATGAATGACCACGATCAGGTCGATTTTCTGTCAAAACACAATCGGCATATAAAAGAGTAAGGGGTAAGTGTTCAAGTGTTGCCAGATGCCAACTAATCTTCAGATGGCTATTTGAAAAGTGTTTTTTGAAGGACGTGATTCTATGCCAGCTGTTCGGCTCCGTAAAAATCAGTAAATTTCTGGAGTTTTAAAGCAACCTTTGGTCAATATGGTTCTGATCAGACGCGACGGCCATATTAGTTTACTTCGATTGTCAAATCTTTTCTTGGATTTTCCTAAAATTGAGACAATTAAATGAATAAATGGGATGACACTAGCAATTAGCTGTTAAAGTACCGATTTCCTTGTCCTTTTTGGTACAGTCATAGTCCTTTCAGAACAGATTTCACTAACGCAACCCCGAGACAAAATGCCTGATAATTTCATTATTCTAACTTTGTTAGATCATGTTCCACAGCTAAACTTATGGCCCCCTGTACATTCTTGTCATCTTCGAGGCTGTAATGAGAGCCTCTTCCATTGACATTTCACATCATTGTTGGGATTGTGAGTAAGCTTTGAGATCTTGTCCCAACCGGGACTCCAACTCGCTAACTTTAGGCCAGTAGACATGTGAGATAACCAAATGAGCCATAAGAAATGAAATAAATAAATTATACAAAACGAACTTGACCAGAGGACTTTTTGAAAGCTTTGATTCACTGAATATGATTTTCAGCGACAACATATTGAAAAAATGTGTTTTACAAATAATCCCGGCATTTTTTTCAAATTTAGACGATAAAAGGTTCATCAAGATATTTCATTTAATACAGCAACACCTCGAACGAAAGTTTGTCTCATAAATCAAGTTATCGCACATAATAAAAAGCGAAGAAGCCTCGAATATCGATTTCAACTAAATGTGTATGATTTTGGAATCATTTAGCCCTCTAATCTCACCCTGCACAATGGTTTCAGATTGTTTCGGCTAGCTTTGAGAAGTAGCAACTATCTGCTGTTATAAAGGTATCACTATCTTTAATTATTAAAATAATCGCTGTTTAACATCTCCAGTGTTTGTATTGTGACAGCAATTTTCATAGCAACTAATGATAACAGTATAATCGTGGACATTAAACAAGGTAAAATAAACTAGTAAAACAAGTGATATTAGATATTAATGGTAGCAGTACAATGAACTGAACAAGAAAAAAAAAGAGGTTCACATTACTAGACACGAGAAGGGGGTGTGGTTTTGTGACGGTAGAGGGTGATAATCGGTCTTATTTGTTATTGGCAGACATTATTTGTGGATGGCACCCAAACAGGTGTCACTTAGCAGTAACTTCGTTAAACTTAATCGATAATTTGTTTTAATTCCACATTATATGATAACAACAACCTCTCCTTACTTCAGCAATTTAACAGATCAACTATCATGCTTGAAATATCGAAGTTTGGTTGTTGTGAACAAGCATAGAGAGGATCAGATAATAGTTTATTCGTAAACCAAAACTCATCCCAGAAATTAACAACTGACAAACCATTTGTAAAAGCAGGACTGGCGTAACACTAACCTGTAACCTCAGAAGATCCAAGTTTTTGCACGTGCAAAAGAGCAGCATTGCGGGTGGAGTAAACCAGAAGATGAGACTTTACTGCGACGTAGAGATCCTCTTTAACAAGAGTGCAGCATGTTATCTCACCGCCTCCCAAGTAGTAGCCTGTCAGCCCCTCTAGAGTGAGGTCCTCCATTGCTATTTAAGGGGTATTAGTTTAAACTAAGGCATAGATTTTGTGTTTAAAAGCTTTAAGATATGAAAACGATTTTATCTTAAATCCCTAAATTTGAATCCGAAACTCTGTTCTGTTTTCAACTATCTGGTTTCAAATAAAGGAATTCTAATAACAGGTCATGGGGAGGATTATATTATTACGCAGTAATAAACAGGATGTTAATCTATTAATTTGGTATTTTATCTAAATGATGCACATATTCTCTTGTTTAAAGATAACCTTTTTCAATTGATTTTATAAAACTTGCGAAAACTTCGCAAGATCTGATGCTTAAAACTTTTAAGCGAACAACAGCAATAGAAATTGGCAGAAATTACACACAGTAAAAACCTCTAAGCAAATAAATTACCACCAGCTGTAAAAATAAAACTGAACCTTACTTAAATACATATATAACATCGGGATTAATTCAAAAAGATCCGGAAATCTATTATAAAAGATAAAACACAATTAACTCCACCTTTTTAATTATTCAACAAAAAACGATCCACTTTTACCCCCTTCTTTTCGCAGTAATCTAGTATTACTAATAACAGCAGATTTGTCCAAAGCTTTGCACATATCATACACTGTGAGGGCAGCAATAGAGGCCCCGACCAGGGCCTCCATTTCCACTCCAGTCACAGCATTACAAGACACTGTACAGTTGATGTGTAATTGGAACCTAGTCGGGTTAGTTTCTGTAGGAGCCCCCTCTGAGGAGATGTCTTTTGTGACAGATTCAAGACAAGGATTTGAGTGCTGTAAAGAATTTAAAACCATGCCTGAAATGGACGGACTTTCTTTTTGACTGTCGGAAAATGTGAAAGTGATATCAACCTTGTTTAAGTTTATCTGGTGGCACAAAGGAATGAGAGAGGAAGTAAGTTTAGCACCTTGAATCCCGGCTATTTTAGCTACAGTTAGAACGGCCCCTTTACTGGCTGTGTTTTTAACAACGCTCTCGTAAGCCTCTCTGTTTAGAGAGATAGTGCTTTCTGCGGTGGCCATCCGAAAACTCGGAGTTTTATATCCTACATCTACCATATGGGCTTCCCCAGTGGAGTCTATATGTGATAACCCTAATGAACTATATTTACTATAGTGTTCAGAGGATGATTCGGAGCTCATACTCCTAGCAGATTGATAAAGTACATGTCTTCTGGGGTCAGGAATGCGGAATGTGGGAGGCGTCACACGTTTATCTGAAATTACAAAACTGTTAAAAAGTATAGTCCGCTTTTATTACCACTTTCTACTCTTAAGAGTTTGCAATTAAAACTCAATAATCGATAGAACTAACCCACCGATAAGGATCATTGGTCTCTTCATGCCCTTCTTGATCTCCTCCTCACCTTCAATATATGATTAGAAAATAACAACAGGGCTACTATGATCACAAATTGTCAAGTTAGTTCTGAAATACGTCATGTTGTATCATATGAGAACTGGCAGAAAAGTAGAATACCAAGTAACTGACCTCCATGGGAGAACTTTTTCCGTTTAACAGCAGCACTGATAACATTAACTAGCTCGTTTTCGTTGTCATGAGAGAGCGAGGGATCACGCAGAGTATCACGTAGGGACACTTCATCTTCCCCAAACAAACACATCTAAATGGACGGACAGTTTAGAAAGTAATAATGTAAGCAGGTGTTATTATTATAAAATCGGTCAAATGCAGTTTAGATTAGTTCAATATATTTTATACTTGTTATTGAGCACACAACAGGAGCAACTGATGAAATAAATAGATATTAGATAATTTCTTGCATGATAAATATATGTAGTAACACAGAGTTTTCAGTTAACACCGCATTCGACAAACCAGTAATAAGGAAATATGTGACTAACACGAGAATAACACGTGTCTAACACGTGACACGCTTTGTTCACGAGACGGAGCTCATTCTTACTTTGAGATTACCATCATGAGTAAGTCGCAGTCTGTTACACCCACCACAGAAGTTTCTGCTCATTGAGGAGATAAATCCTATACTTCCAGAATGTCCCTCCACAGTGTAGTTCTGAAATCACACAAGATATATTGATGTGATTAAGTGGGCGAATACAGGTTGGAAAATGAACTTGTTTATAGTAAACGAAATAACAATCTACAATTCTGATAATTGAACGTGGCTATAGTTATTATTCGTTATCTCACATACCATAGAGGTACTGGTTTGTTCATCATTCTGGCGACTCAGCTTGCCGAATTTTTCCTCGATGATGCTGATTTGAGCCTGATATGGTATGAACTTGTGCTTACTCCACGCGTTTCCAGAAAAGGGCATGAACTCCAGAAATCTAACTGATATCCGGTCTTCTTTCGTCAGAGATACGAAATCACATATCTCATCATCATTTACCCCTTTCATGACGACTGTGTTCAGCTTAAATATATAAACATGTAAATATATAAATATATAAATACACGATGTTAACAGGATTACATTTAACTTTTCAATTTATCAACATTTTGCTCTAATGGTGACATCCTCTGGATCAGACAGAGGTAGAGTGTTATCGGGATTACTTCTGTAGTAGTTGTACAGCAATACTAAGGTAATGGGACTACTGCGGACCCTCTACCGGCCAAACCTTGTTAACAGAGCCGCAGTCAAGGTTTGGTGAATGGAAGTTAAAAGCGCTTAAGGGACATAATCCCATTAGCTTAGTATTGCTGTACAACTACTACAAATTTTGCTCTAATATGTAAATCGAAGCAGAAAAGACAATGTTAAAAAAGGTTCGCAGATTACAGTGCACTTACTTTGACAGATTTTAGAGGAGAATCGATAGCTTCTCTAACTCCTTTCAAAACTTTTTGAAGAGTTGCCGCTGAAATTAAATTTAAATTATCTTTACATCTGTTATTCATGGATCTGCCAAAATCGAGCTTAAACATTATAGGCACATTAGTAAAAAAACATTGTCATTATTATTCGTCTTGTTGTATTGTAACATCGGCTGTTAACTGTTCATCGTTCCCCAGCACCGCACCAAGGGAGCACGTCACCCAGTATACATCATACATGTGATTTATACTGCGCGGCGTAAAAACTTAGTGCTGAAAGAAACTTTGTATTTACAAGACTTCACAGCGCAAGACATTTTATCATAATATCCAGGTCAGTTTTGCCACTTTGTAATGTGATAAGTTCTGAATGAGTTAATTAGACTCAACCCGGCCGTCATTGATTGATTCAAAAAATCCTTTTTATAGAACGATAAATTGACAAAATCAGTAAAATGTAAATCACCTGGACGGCGACCAATGAAAGCAAATTTCTGAGGGACTAAAGTATCCAGACTAATGTTAACGTTGTCAAGTCCAGCAGATACCAAGCTCGGTAAGTGGCGAGACAGTGTCACAGCGTTCGTTGTTAACGCCACTGTTTCAATTCCATCCAACGATTTTAATTTCTCTGCAGTAATTGTAGTATCAAACCAACGAATCACCAAGCATTTTGTTAGAAATTCCTAACAGTTAAAATATACAACAAAAAGTAATCTATCAAAAAGTAGTCTAAAAACTTACCAATTAAATAAACAAGGTCCTTGTTAATAAGAGGTTCTCCACCAGTAAGACGTATCTTATTGACCCCCTGGTTAGCAAATATCTCAGCTAACTGTATTATCTCACTTGTAGTTAACAAATCTGGTTTTGGAGTAAGATCCACCCCTTCCAAAGGCATACAGTATTGACCTGGTGTTAGTTTAGTTGTTATATAACCAATTATAAAATATATTTTAAAATCGGTTTAGAAACATTGAAATGCCAGTCAGAATCAGATTCTAAGAAAAATACGAAAGTTTACAGTGCAAAATTTAAAATAAATAAAAAATATTATCAAACAAACATCGTAGGTTGCATCTTTCAGCGATTGATATTCTGAGATAGGTGTGTTCTCTGTTGAAAGTGTCCACTAATTTTGCCTGTTTCCCGGTAGGAATCTCTTTAACAAAACTCTGTAACATGTTTGAGATTAAAGAAAGTGCAAAGTTAGCACAGAAACGCAATGTTCTTCAGCAAGAGGAAACGAAGAATCTATTCGACCATGTCAGGGTCAGGTGAAATGCTGGTAAACTTAATCTGAAGACTATTTAGTTACCTGAGTAGAGAAGGCTCTGAGAGAGGAGGGAAATTTGCGAAACATCAGAATATTTCTGAGGATTTTACCATTACTTGCAGCTGTCATGAGAGAATGAGATTATTATAGGCTGATTAAAAATGCCATTAAATTTACCTTCAGAACGAATGTTCAGTTTTTAGATTATATTCTTAATATCACTAAAGCATTTTATAACTTAAGCCAACAGTTAGAAATTAACACACAGTAGGTTGTACAAACTGCTGCAAATTGAATGTTGAGAAATATTAATTATTAACTCCCGTTGTTTTGAATAATGTACATTATTAGCTCAATAAATTTTCTACATGCTAGATATTAATACATATATACTCATCTAAATACATTATCATTAACATTTCATAAACGCAATCCCAGAAATATAAATCGTAAAAATTTAAATGTATTTTGAAAGTAGACTGTAGAGTACAAAATCCTAAATTATCATTATCAATGCACTACAAATAATCCGTAAACAACAACTAAACAACTATAATAAAATACAAACACACAAAACTCAAAGGTGATATTATCAAATCAAACAAAAGGGAACTTTCAGATACATAATATGCCATCGCTTAAAACTGAATGGGATGGCAAAAAATTATGAAAAAAGGAATAATATAATGGAATAAGAGCACTCAGTACTACTTTATTTATAAAATTATTGTCCGTCAAAATTATACTATTTTTACAAATCGTATGACACATTCTTTACTAGAGCTCCTTTTGATTGTTCCCCTAATTTGAAGACCAGCTCAACTTTATCAACTTCAAAACCTTCTTTAAACTCAACAACAACAGTGTAAGACTGGGTCACATCAGGGATAGACTCAACCGGTAGAGAGAAGTCTCCGTTTAGTTTCTGCTCAAATGTCTTATCTCCTCCGCTCTAGATAGCGATATTACAAATATCAAGAGGGGTTTATTGATAATCTAACACCTGACTTGAAGCATATCTATGAGTTTATTAATAACTATCTTGGACAGTCATATTCTGATGCGGTACTTTCTCTATAAATACATCTACATTCTACACAGTTGCAGTATGCTACAAATAATTAGAACCTGACTCACGGTTAATCTCAGTTCCACGTTCTCAATAAAAACAGCCGGTTCATTGAACCGTGGGGTAGTGGCTATAACTTCATCTCCAACTGCTTTGATCACAAACTCCTGTCGGTACTCAAACTTTAGATCCCTTTTAGTTTCTGAAACTTGGTAACATTTGCATTGGGATGATTGATTTCGTTCTAAAAATTAGAGTAACTTAAAAATGTCGTTGTAACACCAATCATGAAGCACAATAAAAGATGGTATATATAAATAGTGGAACTTACAAAGGTGATTTAGGATTCGTATCATGAAGTTGTCAATGTGATCATGAATACATATCTCAGCTTGTGTATCGTAAGGTGTATCTTGTCTGTTGCAGATAACAAAACAACTTGATAAGGATGGTAAGTCACAGAACGGAGATGTTCTCATACTGCTACCTGTAATACAGCTCCTGTTATTGGTCTTACATTTACCTGTAATACCTCCTGTTATTGGTCTCACATTTACAAATTCTCTATAATATATAGTATAACAACTCCAGTAAAAGAGCAATACATATACTAACAATAACCACTCAACACGTGACAACAGGTGACATACCCAAAACAATGACCAGGTCAGCAGCTTTAGCGGCTTTCTCTGCTTTTTTCAGGGGTCCCACAGGTACCATCTGCCCATACCTCACACCGGTCTTCTTTAACTTTCCGGAACATTCTTCTTTTTCACAACGGCGATGTAAAGCCGGAGTTATCACTTTTCTTATGTACCGTGTTTTGCAGGTTAGGCACTCCTGAGATACACTGATAAACAACAAATCAATAAGATCTAAAGCACACTATTGGTTCCTGTCATTTACTGACACATCAAGAATCACTGACATTATGAGTTGGTTAAGAGAATGTGCTTACCTCAATAAAAGCAGTCCCAAAAACGTTAGCTGACTTTTCCCAGGGAGTTCCACTTTTCTGATGCAATCCATCATGATTAGATGTTGCAACAAATCTTACAATATTAAAGGTTTAAGTCTCTAGAGTGATTTTCATTTGCCCATATTTTACTTGAAGTACTATTGCAACTTGTGAGGTAGCTTGTAATTTGTCAGCGAATGTTATAAAAGACCCGTTCAAAATACCCGTATTAATGTAAGACAAAGAAAGGAGTCAAAGCACTCATAACATAACAGATTAACAATGTTTTATTAAGGGGGCCGGGGGGGGGGGGGGTCTTCATCAAAATTATCTCGAAATTGATTTTATAGTTGTTTCTGATAGAGGGGAGTGATATCTATCAGCTGCTTTTAGTCCCATGGAAAAATATTGTTCCTAGCCGAAATTATCGCTGGTCAAAGGTCAGCGCTCATGAGTAATTGTATTGCGCGAGCGATTTTCAATCGCGCATCCTGAAAATCGAGTCTAAAAATCTATCTTCTCCTAAATTTTTTGAGCAATCACCCTGAAACTTTCAGGATATGTTCTAGGGATCATTTAGAAGAGAAGTATCGAGCCGAATTTTGAGATAGGCCTCAGAAAATTTTTAAATCGATTTTGAAAATCTTGGACCTGGAAAAATCGTAAAAAAATGAGGTCCAAGATTTTCAAAATCGAATTAAAAATTTTCTGAGGCCTATCTCAAAATTCGGCTCGATACTTCTCTTCTAAATGATCCCTAGAACATATCCTGAAAGTTTCAGGGTGATTGCTCAAAAAATGTAGGAGAAGATAGATTTTTAGACTTGATTTTCAGGACGAGCGATTGAAAATCGCTCGCGCAATACAATTACACATGAGCGCTGACCTTTGACCAGCGATAATTTCGGCTAGGAACAATATTTTTCCATGGGACCAAAAGCAGCTGGTAGATATCACTCCCCTCTATCAGAAACAACTATAAAATCAATTTCGAGAGAATTTTGATGAAGACCCCCCCGGCCCCCTTAATGAGCATTGTAAGGATACCTTTGCTAACCCCCCATAAACCAAGGATTGAAAGAAACGCCATTATGCTATTTCCCGGAGAGGCCCGGTATTATAGAGGTGCCACTATAGAGGTGCCACTATAGAGGTGTCACTATAGAGGTGCCACTATATATTCATATCACAGCCCGGAATTACAAACTCACTCGAATCTAGGATCTTTCTCCATCAAGAAGGAAATAGCACGATGCCCAACAGTTGGCATCTTGGAGTCCAAGTCCCTCTCAGAGATTCCCATTTGAGCTATATTGAGAGGTGCTTTGTCTAAACCATGGTCACCACGAAAATCTGATGTTTGAGTTATTTAGATAAATAAATGGACGTTTTAACATATATATAATACATCTATTGGTGAAACTAATAGCACTTTGCAGCCACAACATTATACATGATGTAACAATATGTAGTGTGGTAAGCACAGCCCCCTACTAATAAGAAGATGTAACAATCAAACCAGGAATGTTAGCAGCTGTAGATATTCCAGCTCCAGTGAAAAAAACTATGTGTTCAGAAACGTCCAACAGAGAATAGAGTTTGGAGTATTTCTCTTGTAACTCGTCAGATTGGTCAAGGAACTCAGTCATCCCTAACTGATTAGTATTTAGTTGGTTTGACAAAGTCAGGAAATATAATAATATATAATATATGTATGCAGATGCATTAAAGAGAGTGAAGATATTATTACTATCCCTCACCTTGTAGAATTACAACATATAAATACAACACAATAATAATTGTGAAAATCAATCCAAATCTTACATGTTACGGTGTTTGTACTTTACCTTTGTACATCTATACAAGTACAAATACACAATTGCAATGGAAAAGTCTGCTCATAACTCTGCAAAGAATCTTCTCGTCAACGGTTTATGTAAAGCTTGTTCGAATGATGAGGTTGTCAAAAGTACCGACATTGTACAGTGTTTTTGGTGTAAGGACAGTTTTCATGCTATCAACTGTGATGAAACTTGCAATGTCAGTGCGCCCACGGTTTTTACTGCTCACCTGTCTCATGCTGTGAACAACACTTCATCTTATGCTAAACGATTTGGTCGCTTTCTATTTATCTGTAATGATTGTAGTACTGCTGAGGAGGAAAAGAGGGCTGCTACTACCGTAGATCGGGTAGGATTGTTAGATAATAAAATAGATGCCATAAATTTGGAGTTCAGGGAAGAGATGTCTGAACTTAAAACCTTGCTGAAGGAACAACTGTCCCAGAAACCTGAGAGAGCTCAAGAGCGATCCTCAGATCAGGTTGATTTTATGAAACAATTTGCTGAACAGTTTTCATCTTTAAAAGAAGACCTCACGAAAAATATCAATGATGTTATTGACAATAAAGTAAACACTGTTGTAACAAAATCTGGTACTGTTTCTCATACAAAGGACGTTCTCTATTCCAGCTTGTTTACCGACTCAAACAGTTCCACACCATCTGCTCAACCACCACATGTTCCAATTGCTCCAACACGTACACAACCTTCATCACCCGAGATTCTAATTCTGTCCCCGAAAGAAGAACAATCGGTAAATGCTGCAACAATGACGAATGTGAAAAAATTTGCTACTGATAAATTAAAGAGCAGTCAAGTAGTATTTCTCAGATGTAATGAAAACAACAAGAAAGTTTCAATTGGCTTCCCTAATGCTGAAATTCGTGATAAGGCTACTTCACTTCTCAATGATGGAAATACCTTAGATTCGTATGGATATCAGTCTAAGAATGGCAACAAAATGCTGCCAAAAGTTACTATTTATGGTGTTTCTTCTGAAGTTCTTGACGATATAGACACTACAGCTGTAGGGAATGATGCCGATAAACTTAGGGATCTTGAAAAGAACCACTTAGTCGCCCAAATTGTGGAGAAAAACTCGTCCATCAAAGATTTGTATGAAGCAAGGCACACTATCAGTATTGTCTATCTCAATAAGATAAAACGTTTCACCAACGATAAGCAGGAACGCATAGAGCTCACTATTGGAATCAAACTATCACCATCTGTCTATAGAGTCCTCTTTAACCAACAACAAGGATCTCTCTATTTAGGTAGTCGCAGATACAAAGTAACTGATCGCTTCTACATCAAACAGTGTTATCATTGTCAAATGATTGGACACACTTCTGTTGACTGTAATGAAGTCAAAACAAATAAACATCCTACCTGCATGTACTGTATGGGAAGTCACCGGTCTTCAGCATGCCAATTTAAGCAGAAGAAGGACAAACATGCCTGTGCTCGATGTTTGGCTTCAACACACACTAATGATGCCGAGAATTCAAGAACACATAATGCGGCAGCTTACGATTGTCCTGTGTTGGTAAGAGAAACTAAACGTATTGCTGCTAACACTGATTTTATTTCAAAAAACGTAATGTGAAATTAGGTGCTAATCGACAGAAATCACAGCTTTCTATTGGTTGTTTCAACGCAAGGTCTCTATGCAACAAAACTTGTGGCGTACTAGAAATGCTTAAAGATAACTCGATTTCTATCTGTTGTATCACGGAAACTTGGCTAAAAACTAATGATCGGGCAAAGTTTGCCGAAATCCGTGATTTTGGGTTCGATATTATCAGTGCCCCTCGAAGAGGTAGGGGAGGTGGTGTTGGTTTTCTCTTCAACCCCAAAATGATATCGCCTGTACGCAATGATGTTACTAAATATTCATCTTTTGAAGTACTTGAATGTGTAATTAAAACTGCTGGTGAGATTATCAGGCTATGTGTAGTTTATCGCAGCACTCAGGCCAAAGCGAAATATGATGAAACAAAAATATCTAAGTTTATGGATGACTTTGATGGATACCTGGACAATCTTCTGCTTAAAACTGGATCTCCAATTATTTGTGGTGACTTTAATTTCCATGTTGAAGACCTGAACAATAATGTTGCCCAGAACTTTATTGCTCTTTGTGAGAGCAAAGGCTTCCTTCAGCATGTCGACTCTCCTACTCACATCTCCGGCGGGACACTGGACTTGTTATTTACTCTAGGCTGTGTAAGTGACTCATTGTCTGTAACAGATATGATGGTAGAGACAAGCACTGGAACCAGCTCTGATCACTATCTAGTAAGTTTTCAGGTCCCAGTCACATTCGATCTTCATAAAGCTCGTACATATGAAGAAAAAGATGTCAGAGAGCTAAGCAAAATTGACATCGATAAGTTCAGGGAAGATCTGTTTTGTTCAGAGCTTAACCTTTCTGAATATCAATCCTTAGACGAGACTGTGAACCTTTATCAAAATGTCCTTGAACAGGTGCTAGACAAACATGCCCCACTTATTACGAAACGATTTACTGCTGAAAAGTCTGATTTTTGGGATAATAAATGTCAAATTGCTGTCAGAGAGAGGAGAAGGGCAAAACGAAAAGCCAAAAAGTATCCAGAGAATGATGAGTTTAAAACTACTCATTTTGAAAAATGTGTTGACGCAGAAATCACTATCAATCGAGCTAGGGATGGCTACTATGATAAACAGCTCAGTTCTTGCAAAGGAGACTCGAAAGGGACCTATAAAGTCATAAATAAACTTTTAGATAAGGAATATGGCTCCAGCAAATTGCCAAATGGTGAAGATATCGAAGTGGCTGCCAAACTCAAGACTTTCTTCGATCAAAAAGTAAAGACCATTTACTCTAATATTGAGAAGGAAATTCAAAACACTTCCCTAAACGGTCAAGGTACCAAGGACTCTACTTCGATAGATAATGCAAAGTGTAGACTTAATCAGTTTAAGGAAGTCTCATTATCAGACCTTGAAACCTTAATTAAGAGTCTTCCCAATAAATCAAGCGTACTCGATGTCATACCAATGTGGCTCTTCAAGAACTGCTTACCCGAGCTTCTCCCAATCATCCATTACATCGTGAATGAATCACTAAGAGTCGGAAAGTTTCCATCTGCCCTAAAAGAAGCATCTATTAGGCCTGGACTCAAGAAACCTACCTTAGATGTTGATGAGCTGAAAAACTATCGACCGATTAGCAATCTAACTTATCTGTCCAAAATACTAGAAAAAGTAGTTCATTGCCAATTAAATGAATATGCTGATGTCAACAACCTGTTTTCCCCATATCAATCAGGCTATAGAAAATTCCATAGTTGTGAAACTGCAGTTACCAAAATACATAATGATATTCTAATGATGATTGACAGCAAATCGAATTTTGTGCTTCTACTCTTAGATCTATCAGCTGCTTTCGACACCATAAACCATAACCTCCTTCTTACGAAACTCAAGAATGCGTATGGTATTACAGAACTAGCACTCAGCTGGTTACAATGTTACCTTAATAATCGCACATTCAAGGTTAAAGTAAAAAAAGCCACATCTTCTGAAGGCTATCTGGATATTGGTGTACCTCAAGGATCCATTTTAGGACCACTACTGTTCATATTGTATACCAGAGATCTTGAAGAAATTGTCACAAAATATGGTTTCTCGATACATTTGTATGCAGATGACACACAGGTGTACTTTACTTTTGATGTTCACAGTTCTAATCCTGATTTAACAGCTGTGAAAAATTGCTTTCTGGAGATAAAGCAATGGATGACAGTTAACTTCCTAAAACTGAATGATGAAAAAACAGAGTTCATTGATATAGGACCATATGTCAGCCCAATCCAGACAATGGATTTAGGAGACCTCTCAATCTGCCCTGTTAGCAAGGCCAAGAACCTGGGATTCCTTTTCGATCACCAAATGAATCTGGACTCTCAAATAAATGCTGTCTCCAAAGTATGTTATTTGAATCAAAGGGACTTAGCAAGAATCGGTTCGAAGCTTTCCCATGACCTAAAAGTTCAGCTAGTTCACTCCAATATCCTCTGTTTCATAGACTACTGCAACTCAGTCTATTATGGACTAACAGAAAAGAATCTTCATAAGCTACAAAAGATACAGAACAATGCTGCTAGATTTATCTTTGGTCTTTACGGAAAAAAGATACGTGAACCTATCATGCCTTACCTCAAAAAGCTCCACTTTCTGCCTGTTCAGTTCAGAATTAAGTTCAAAATATCACTTCTGGTCTTCAAGTGTCTTAATAACATAGCCCCTCAGTACTTACAAGGACACGTCAATCTAAGGGAAGTACGAAGACAAAGTTCCAGACTAGATGATGACTTTTATTTGTTGAAAGTTCCTCCTGCTCCTCATTTCAGACGAACAGATGCTGCATTTATGTTTTGTGGACCAAAAATTTGGAATGAACTACCCTACTCAGTGAGATCATTATCATCTGTAGAATGTTTTAAAAATGCCCTAAAGACGTTTTATTTCCAACTAGCTTTTGATAATATTTCTAATATTTGTCCATAATGTCTGAACTGATATGAAAGTGCATAATTTTGGTAACTTCATACAAATATTTGTTCATAAAATCTGAACTGTTTAAAAAGTCCATAATCTTGCTATTTCAACACTAAGTCTCGCTTGAATGACTTTAATGTACATCTTTGTTGGGTATATTTTAATGTCGAAGCGTGTAATAAATGTTAGAATTTATTTATTTATTTATTACCAGTTACAAAATTTGTAATGTGGTATTAAAATATAATCTTATGATGTTAGATCTAAAATAATAGTTAATAATATTAAATAATAGTCAATAATATTAACAAAATACATGTATATTCAATAAATAGTAAAAAAGGACAACTTTTGATGAAATGAGGTATTTATTTATATCCCGCTCATATTATTAAATATTATTACAAGTGTAAACTGTAAATTTGAGTATTTTATTTTAGTAGAAGCCGTACACTTGCACTGGTTAATGAAAAACCAAAACATTAAATCTTACTATCTTACTATATATAAAGCGAGACGATATATATATATCTGTGCCATTTTACTGACACCACGGCATCAACTTTAACGCAACTTTCCGCAAAAACCGTAAAAGATATACAACTGAAACTTTTTTGACTGGGTCAAATGCTTTAAAGGCCTTCAAATCAGCATGAAAAAATAAAAAATTGGCCAAGGAATAATAATTTTAGTGCCCAAAATTTGGACTCCCAAGTGGTGTCAAAAACGCGAATTAAATAGGTAATAATTATTTTAGTCTCTCGAGTCTTGACACCACTTTAGGGTTAGACGGGTTCCTGCTAGTATATATAAAGCGAGACGTATATATATATATGTTTATATATCCGTACCATTTTACTGACACCACATCATCAACTTTAACACGACTTTCTGCAAAAACCATAAAAGATATACAACTTAAACTTTTTTGACTGGTTCAAATGGTTCAAATGCTTTAATAGCCTTCAAATCAGCACGAAAAAATAAAAAATTGGCCAAGGAATAAGAATTTTAGTGCCCAAAATTTGAACCCCCAAGTGGTGTAAAAAACGCGAATTAAATAGGTAATGATTATTTTAGTATCTTGAGTTTTGACACCACTTTAGGGTTAGACGGGTTCCTGCTAGCTGAACTAAAAAGCAGAAAAATATACAAGCCACGCTGCCCCGTGATTATATTGTCTAAAAACTCATTTTTTCATCAAACGTGACATACTGAGATGAAAATTCCATTGATTTAAGGTCCCTTGTCTTAGTGTCTTCTTCCGTACGAAGAGCAGAAAATGGGTGGTTCACAATGACAACATTTCCCGCAAATAGTTGCTCTAAGCTCTGAAAAGTAAAGGTCAGGCAAAATTATCTCAGAAAAGGGAATTGAAATATTCTTGGGTAATATAATTTAGTTATAACTTTAAAGTGAAAAAGTTCAGTTTTTATTTACATATTTTCATCTCTTACATTATATATTATATTCTAAAAATAAAGGAACTTACCAGATCTTGGTAGTCACAGTTTACAGGCGTATTGATAGCACAAGAGAAACCCAACTTTCTCCTAATTAATTGGGACGTTGTATCGTTCACATATCTCAAATTAACTAACTCTTCATCACACGGTAAAGACTTCCTGAAATTTATCATTTTAATTCTCCTGGTGATGATAAGCAAGTTTCTGGTGACACAAAAATCATTACTACCAAATCCTTGAGTAACAGTTCAAGGTATTGTGCACTTATCAGGCGATCACAGGTACTTGTTGATCCAGCCGGATCTTACTAAGTTACAAAACCCAGAGACTTCTGTCTTCTGGAAGAGTTACTAAGATACCAGTTACACTACCAAACCAATAATCATAACTTTGTACACTCTAATTTATTTTGTAAACCTTAGTTCAACTAATTTAATATTAAACTTACATTAGTTGCAAAGTAGAAGCAGATGGGTCTCTCTGATCGAGATTTACAGATAGAATAAAAGCAGGATGAAGTAGAGATTGCAGAGTCCAGTGGCTGACTAGTGAGGGGTACTCCACTACATATAGATCGCTAATAGTGGGGGTGGCTGATCTAGCTTCCACCAGAATGCGGAGTTTAGCAGGGGTTGGAATGTTATCTTGTATAGCTTCTCCCAAACCTCTTAAATCATCTTGTGAGGTTCTCCTGTCTATCACCACTTCGATCCAACCTAGGAATTTTAGGTGAAATATTGCAGACACCTACCTTGAAGCAATAGAGTAGTTTGAATTATAATAAATAAATAATCAATTGTGTTCTGAAAACTACCTGAGCTGTTTACTGATGAAAGTCGGGCGGCGATATCCAATGAAAAAACTTTAAAACATTGAAGTATATAACACTCAGCTAAAATATTGAGATAACTTACCTTGAGCTAAGGAAGCAGCCCCATGAGGTTCTGATCCCAGAAGAGACAGCCGAGTCGATGAATCTTGGATAAAAGCGGTGGAGGGCATTGGAAAGAAGTTCCCTTGTGTATGAAGCTTACTTTTATACTTGTGTTGTTGGATAGTGTGACCGTTTAGGTCAGTGAAAATGGTGTCTCCGCTCTTAATATCTGTTTTTAATCTGATTGATAGATCGCCACTATCCCTTAGATTAGACATTATATTCAGGTCCACAAACTCTCCCTCCAACCCTTATAGTGAAGGAAGTTAATTAGCAACTGATTCTAAAACTAATCATTCTGTTCATAAGTAGATCACAAAATTGCGAAAGAGGGCAAAGCAAAATAAAGTGAATATCAGATACATCTTGTTTTCCAAAAAGAAACAGTAAATAACGAATTCCTCACCCGGATGATGATGCACAATATAAGTTAGGACTAGTACACTGTTTAGGATCCTGAGGGTAACGACTGCTTTGTCCCTCAGAGATCCCTTTATGACGACTATCTCTGGTCGTGATGACTCAGTGACTGGTGGAAGTGAGTAAATAGATGTTAACGCAGATTAGATGCTTTCAAATTAGGGAACATGATGTGTTGAAAGTTGTATAAGATTTAAATATCCGAATGTTGACAGATAAGTAAACTCACAGAGAAGTGTAGGAGAGCCGCTAGGTCTAAACAAGTAAGCTCCACTTCTTCCTTTGTACAGTAATACTTGTTGTTCTATTTCCACACTTGTTCCTTCCTTCTTTATTCTCTTCACACGACCTTGCATGTTGTTAAATTAATTACTATTTACTTGTTATAATATGTACCATCTTGATAACAGAGGTGGATTATAAAATAGTATTTTAACTAAACGTGTTGATCTTGTTAGTTGTTACAAATACTCCCAACGTAATATTAATCAATAATAATAAAACCAAACAATTAAAATACATACACAACCTCATGGGAAAATATAATATATATTTTATTAGCATAATACATTAATACATACATTAATACAGTGAAACCTCTATTATATACCGGTCCGGCTACCTGATCTACAATCCAAGATTAAAGCAAGCCTATCTCCTCCAAGCGAGATATCATCGCATGCTGAATCATGAGATAACACTGTAAATGAGTCTCGACTGGAAATCTCCGCTGCTTTCTCACCAGGGTTGTAAAATTGGACATTAGCTCTATCTTTTTCTTTGTCTTTTTCAGAGCTTGTTACTTCGAACCTGGATATCAATGATAATTATTTATTTAAGAATCCTTATCTCTCAAATTGTTTACCGGATAAAAGTGTGCTACCAACCGTAGAAAAGGGTTATCATAGGAGATTATTATCACTTAAAAATCAAATATGATTATGATGCCTCCTATAAAGGGTGACCCCATTCTCGTGGCATTTAAACATTAAACATTTCCATTCGCCTAATATACAAGTGGAAGAACCCAGCACTATTAACAAATTACTTCTCTACTTACTTATTGATAGAAACTGATGGGAGCTCAGTCCGGAATACAATGAACTCGGAGTTGGGATCTAGTGTACCGTACTCAATAGCTGGTTCAATCTGCTGAAGTACAACTCCTCCCCCAGTACTTTCCACCTGTAATCAGGACAAATTATAGCATGTAAAATGCAGATCTCATAGCTTGTTGAAGCACACTAGTCTTTGATAATATGTACCAAACATGAAACTTATAGTTGGATAGATCCGTAGTATCACTTTGTAGCTATTGGAGACCTCGCAAATTATCACTTGAATATATTAATGTTGAAGTTGAACTTGCCTCCAAATTGAGATGTGATTTGACTGCGATGATTTGAGCTGAATCGGTTTTTCTTGGTATCGTACTGGTTATAACAAGCCCAACTGGTGCTTCTAAAACCCGGAACTTTTCAAGATCTTCATATCCCGCTCTCTGCCGGATTGGCTGGAACTGTTCTCCTATTGTCCTTTTTGTCTCCAGAATATGTTGAACGGCTGATGTGGACAACTCTATACATGTTTTAAACGCGTTTAACAACCTGAGAAATGCCTGACTGTAATGCCTGGTTGTAACGCTTGGTTGTAATGCTTGGTTGTAACGCTTGGTTGTAATGCCTGGTTGTAACGCCTGGTTTAGGGCCTGGTTGTAACCAATAGTTTTGACTGAGACCTCAATACAAATGGCTTCAAATTTAAACATTCTCAGAATTTATATAATTTGATATAAAACGGCAGAAAACCAGAAAAATCAACCTATACTGCATACATTCTAGCATAGTCCAAGACAACATGATGCTTTGCAGTCCCAGTGATAGCATCATGATGCTGGAATAAAGACAGAGTGTTCCTAGCTTTAGTCAGTTTCTCAACATCCCCCTTTTCTCTGTGGAATGAGAAGAGGATCTCAGTTCTCCTGATGGAAGATTCTAGAACTCTGTCCAGGTTCTTGAAGAAGGGGCGTGTGGTATAGTACCCGCTCCAATACTCGTCCAGTCTATCAGCGTACGTGAAGAAGTCACCACTTAGACTCGGAAAGTTGACATTTGACTTCTTTATTTTGTCAAAGTAGTCGCTGATAGTCCCCCATTTAACTCGGGTGTTGAGCTCTGGATGACTATTAATGTACTCCATCATTGGCTGAAGTTGTGGTTATCTAGTGCTACTGTCCAATTAAATAATTAAAACAAATAGTTTGATTGATATATTAGTAAAAATAGAGTTATAAATATCAAATTGATAACATTATCATAAATTGTTTTTTTTGGCATACATGGCTTGCGAAGAGTGAAGACCCGTGATCAAAATCGAAAACAATTACAGTAAAGTGAATGAAGATAAATTACCTTATAGTTGCTATAGATAACTTCCAAGGATTCTTTGTAGATGTAAGAGAAATCAAATCCAGTTTCAATAAACACAGCATTAGAAGAGTGCAACGCCGCTTTTTTACGCCACTGATCAAGAATCTTCAATGACCTAAAAAGCGTTTTTTCAAAAACTTATTTTCAGTTTATCAATTATCATGATCTTGGAAATTATTAAGAAATTTTGAAAAACTCGTAAAATATTTCGCACTAATTGATTTACCTCTCTTTTACGTTAGAAGGAGTAGTTTTCACAAGATTTGGATCTTTTCCAAACTTTGGGTTTGTGAACGCAGCAAAGTGATAATGTAAACAAATCTGCATAATATTGTGGATTATGAAATAATCTGGGAGAGCAAAAACTTCTTAAATAATATGAGAATTTCCGACTTAACCAACTTATTAATGCTATAATCCGGACAATTTATCTTTTATTACCATCACTGATGCTCCGATTTACGTGTAACTCAACGGAAATGAATCGACAAAAACAATAAGTTAGACTAATGACATGTTTTGATGAGATTTAAAAGAAAACTAACATCCGGATCCGGACCACAAGTTGACTGAGAATTATAACCTCCGAAAGGACCAAGCTGGGTTAGAATATCAGTATCACCATCGGGATCTGAACATATTGCGGATCAATAATAAATACAGATTTGTTTCCGTATCAGTCATATTTAAGGGTATTTACATAGAGTCAAAAGTTGCATTCCTGAATATGTACTTTGTAGTTTGTATTGCAATCACTAGAACACCCCATGTTAGGAATACAAGTAGAAATGTTCAATTTGGTTAAAAGTAATCACCCCAAGACTGTCGCCATCTGAACTCTATTTTTCTGTTCAGAGCTAAGTGCTTCTTGATTGTATAGTGCACTCTCTGAAAAAATATAGTTAGCTTGGGAGGTTACCACTGAAACAAATCGCTAAGACGGGTGCTTTTTTTCTTCCAAATGAAATAAGAAATGTAATAAACAGCATTATATAACCTGTATGTGCATGGCATTAAATCCAAACATAGAGTTGACTTGTGCCATGAATGGCGACAGTCCGAATGGATCAATAGCCCACCCAACATTAGGTACAGCATCTGGAAGATTCTTCTTCAACCACTCGTGCCCGTCCATCATTTGGTTCAAGATGGCGAAGTAGTGTGTGTTAGCCTCATCATTCATAACCCAACCTCCCTGGACAAACTCGAACCTGCCCTCACGAGCAAGTCTGGCCATGTCCTGTCTAACTTTATCAGTCTGCTCCTCCCACCACAGCTTAAAAAAAGAGACCTGCAAATGGAAATTACTTAGGTCGGGTGACCACTAAGCGGGGTTTCTTGATTTTTATTATTTCTCGACTTAATATCTTTATTCTTTAATTGTTGTGCAGAACACGAAAAGTTGCAAAAGTCAACAAAACCATGACAAGCTTTATTATACTAAATACAACAAAATACAATAATGGTATACATTAATTGACATGGTAGTTGATTCTAAAAAATATATAATGTTGTTGAAGAAACCTCTGCGTAGATGTATTTGAAGTCCTCGTGCTCCAAAGTAAACTGATACATGTTTGTTAAGAGCGGCTTAACATCTCTCTCATAGTAATGGTCATACGTCTCTTTCCACCCTGAATAAGAAAGAAAATAAGACTTATAATCTACAACGATAACATAAGTACAGTAATCGCAAATAAAGAGTTCAATCTAAAACATAATAACTTTTAAAGTAAATTTTTCTTCGCAGCTTACCGTACTGTGTAATTGTAATATGAAGCGAAACTAACATCCCCCTCCCAACAAACCTGGATCACAATGTGAGTGGGGCACTAGAAATACAGTCAATTCTTCAGAGGTTGGTAAAGGTTTAAGATTACCATTATACTGTCCGTGATCTAAAGGGGAAAAAGCAAGTTAGTGAATAGTGAAGCTCCATTTTCAGATAACAATATTATAAGGATACATCACAGGAAAACGACCAGTTGAAACATTCTCAATCGCCCTGTTTAAGATTGGTTACTGTACCTGTGTTTTCAGATTGAAATGGGAGATTTTCCACTAAATCTGACACCTGCAAATAATTTGTTTATCTTATATTACTATATCTTTAAACTATATATAATATAAAGCTCCATTGTGATGTATTGTATATAATATAATAAATAATTTACTAAAAGTCTAAAGAAACCCCTCTCTCCACTGACCTGTAAATCAGCTCCATTGTGATGTATTCCTTTACTGATGGAGCATCTAGCAAGGTAGTTGTCAGGTTCCACTTTAATGTGATGGTCTGATAAAGGAAGCCCATCTTCAACTACAATATTTATTGCTGTAGAAGAATTTGCAAGATGGTTGCTTTGATCGGGATTCAGACTGCCATTCAGTGGATTTCCGTTCGTTACCTCTGGGGGTCCACTTTCCGATTCCTCCTGTGGCATTGAATTATATTCTTTTCACTGGAGTCAAGAAGCCACGGAAAAACACTTCGACTGCCTTTCAGTGTTAATCAATGCCCTGAGATCGTACTGCATGGCCACTTTCTACAACAGACAGATTAACAGCCAGATTTAATCTTTTCAGCTACTAGGTTAAAAATCACAAAAAATCTGTTCAGCTTGACCTGTTCAAATCAGCAATTTACTAAGATTTGAACAGAATTTAGGCATCAATTTGCTAACAAATTCGAAAAAATGTGATTTTCTTGTTGCAAACTCTTACCCATTCAAAAAGTTTAACAATATCACAGCTTCTAACCTGAAAAGTGGTTGCAGGGCGTTCTTCTGCTGAGAATTGTTGTATAGCATTTTTGAACTGACTTGAAATCGAACTTTCTTCCTTAAGTCCTTTAGAGATAACCTGAAGAATAAAAAATATTCCATTAAAACATCTTGTCTGCTATGATGTTGATAGACAAGTATCTTAAAGTCACTAAGATATAAACCAAGTTATTGTTCCTGTTACTTTCGAAAAGTATGGAATAATGAAGAAGCAAAGAAGCCTGGTTAATTGTTATAGATATTGCTTGTATGTCAGAGTGTGAAGGATGAAGCATGTGTTTGATACAGAACCATCTAGTAGTAACCTCAGATATGTAAACACCTTATTTTTGAAAATGAGGAAATCAAGTATGAGAAATATATTATTTCTAACTTAAAGATTAATTTTAGATCATTCTATTCATATGTCTACTGTCTATGTAAAAGTTGAAGCCTTTTACAGTTTGTTGGATCTTATGTTTTAGAATTTTTAGGAGACCTCATTTCGAAGCACCAACATGGTTTTGTTAGAGTTAAATCTTGCTTGTCAAATCTTTTAGAGACATTTTACACTACACTGTATATTTGATTTAGGACAATCCTCCTGTTGACTTATTTTATTTTGACTTTGGTAAACCATTTGATTCAATTATCTCACGAAATTGATAGAGCTGGAGAAGTCAACATATTGTAATAAGTAATAACCCGAACTTTAGATCTTACAATATCATGAACTAGGTACAGTGTCTCAGGATCTATAACCAAGGCCAAGGTGTCAGGAGATACTTCAAGGTCACAAAACTGAGCGAAAATGTTCATATAAAATAGTTATTTATCTTTGGAGGTAGCAAGATTGTTGCAGTTAGACTGTTCGTTTTTAGCTGGATGGATAACCACAACAATTCTCTACAAGATGCACACTTGAATATATTACTGTGTGATTGTCAACTACACCTACAAGCAGTAGCATCCTGAATACCTGCTTGCGTCCAGGGAGTGATTATGGTTGGGGCATACAAGCATTTGCAAATTTAGTATGTTCTGAATCTGTACGCTTAACCAATGAAAAAAATGAATCATACAGTAATTTCTTGTATTTTATTGTAATCATTATGCAATATTACTTTCAGCATATACATATGTTAGACATAATTTTCTTACTTACGGGGTTTACTGATGTGTATCTATGATATATGGTAAGAATCACAAGTGTGAGAACGATGCCTAAACAAGCTGTCTTTCGCATCCTGCACATCCTCATTTTACATGATCGACTTCTAACTGAAGATTTTTGTCAAAAATGATGTTATAGCAAACAAATTAAGTTATAACCACTACCAGTGGCGTAACAAATGCTAAGGGAGGGCAGCGCCGGGGTTGGTTGGTTGTGTTAAATGGTAATGTTTTATCACTGGCAACTACATGATAACTTTTTCATTACACTTTTGACAACAGAATAGTAATACTACTTACAACAGAATGAAATTATTTAAAACAAAGTTGCTAATCTGTGTACTAATGCGAAATTACTAAATGATTGTGATTGAGGGTTAGACAATTATTAGAATTAGAATTAGAATCAAATTTACACAGCAATACAATAAGAATAAAAAATAATTTAAGAAGCTTCAATCTGCTGTGCAGGACATTCAAGTCAGTCGAAAACTGTTAGCAGAACACCATTCTAGGGACCAAGTCGAAAGATCTATAATCTTTTAAAGGTACCTTTCAGTACATACTTTTTAAGGGTACCTTCCAGTACATACTTTGGAATTCGCAAGAAGCTTCCATATCAGCTCCAGCTACTACAAAATGCTGTTGCCAAAGCTGTTAATAGGCAATATAAACATGACCATCTTGAGGATGAACTGATCAATCTTTAGCGGTTGGATATAAAGAAAAGGATTGCATTCAAAATCTGACTACTATCTCACGAATCCTTACTAGGATTGGCTCCAACTTATCTGCAAGACATGTTCAGATCTAAGTTTGGTGTGGGTAGCTTCTCTGTAGTAGCTCCTAAGATGTACAATCAATTTGCTCAATCTCTGGAATCTTTTAAAGCTCTTCTAAAAACTGTCCTATTTAGACTGTTCTTTCATGAAGTTGTGAAACTTTATCGAAAAACTATTAAAGTCATATTTGGTGTAAGATCTTCAATTTTTAAATACAACCTCCTTGAATATTTCGAAATGGCCACAACTCATTTCAATATTTTAGTTTCCCTAATTTCTCTAACGGTGTAATCGTAAAGGATCAATTAAACCAATTCAGTACCAACAAACCACAATAAACTATGTAGAAGATAAAAAGTACGTTAGAAGTAAGCATATGATAAAAACAATGGGAAATAATATGAATGATTACTCCACATCAATGAGAATACATGAAAACATAGTTAGAAATAAAATTACACATCAAAAAGATTACCAAATAGAGCGAAAAGGAGTTTTGAAATGCAACAATAACACTTAAAAACTATTATGCTAGATATTCTTGTGAAAATATAACAGTATTTCCTTTAGCGCTCGATTTTCATACTACGGTGTAAATTTTCGAAAATATGCGCGGCGCGCCTAAAATTTTGCAGGTTCCATTAATAATTAATTTTTTAGTCAGTATTATATTTAATATATTTGAATACGGCCAGGTAGCGCAGTTGGTTAGAACGCCTGTCTTACAATCGTTAGGTTGCGAGTTCGAATCCCACTGACTGCCTGGTCGTGGGGTGAGCGTCGTCGACGTTCAGCTAAGGATCATGAGTGGTCTATGCAGCCCCCGGTGATCTACTCAGCCGAATACTCGAGAAATCGGGTGTGAGGGTTGAATGAGGAGCTGCACATTGCAGCAAAGTCTCGGACGAAGAAAGTATGGTACACACTACCTTAACCGTCACTGGCCAAAAAGATCCTTCGGCTTCCTGTAATTGGCTGGTTGCACTTGTTAACATTGTGGCACTTGTTAACATTGTGTAACATTGTGGCTGTTGGAATACACCGAAGTAAAATAAGTGTCTAGATAAAAATTTAAAAAAATTAGTCGTTACTACAAAATTTATTGGAAAAAAATCAAAATATAGCACCTAAATACCAAAAATGAAGCGCGCGCAAGAAAGTCCGGCCTGAAATAACAGCTTAATTTTGATGACAGTTTAGATTTGAACTTGGAGCCACAAGGCCAAGGGTGATTTTCAAAATATTGAGTTTTGAAGGGTTATTTTTATATAGGGTCATTGTGACATTATGTGTATACTGTTTGAAACAATTTATTATTGAAAAAATATGTATTATTTTAATGCAATCATGTGCGGCTGTGTTTTAATTGACGATGTCAATTCATGGCAGCTCGGCGCGGCACAGTAGCGCATATCATCTAGCCAGTCGCTGTGAGAAGCCTTATTGAGTGCGCGGCGCGGCACAGTAACGCATCGCGCTACAAGGCTGTGTTTAAACTATCTTTATGCAAATTTTGTTGACATGCCAACAAAGTCAACTCGCTCAAAATATCAAAATACATGGTTTTTTAGCATATTTTTGGCTCTAAAATCGGAGAAACTCAGTTCAATCAGAAAATGCCCGTAAAAGCCTTTACTATTGTGTGTTAAATTCTATTAACCATTTCAATTGCATTTATTATTACTAAAGGATCAATGTGTTACGTTAAAATTATTTGAGCTAGCCTGTAAATAATTTTTAATTTTAGACAATAATTTTAACCAAGTTTTTGGAATTCAGAGTAAAATCGCGCACTGCATTGTGTGAGTGTATATTCAGTATTGATTCAAATAAATATTTTTTATGGTTTGCATGTGATGGTATTGGACATGAATCATTTTTCATCGGGTCAAATGGTTGGGGAGTTGGGGCTGTAAACAAAGTTTGTGAGTAAAACAAAGTATTTTAGTAAAACAAAGTATTTTATTTATTAGCAGTGCAATCAATTCATATGATATAATTATAAGAATATAATAGTATGTCACACCTATTCAACTGTTACTTTTGAGTAGTCGTGCCTTGGCTAAATCTAACTAGGACCAGTGGTGTCGATTAACATTTAATAGGTGAGTCTAAGTGACACAAATTGAAAATTTTAAGAAAAGACGGATCAAAACACAGATCCAAGGACAAGGAGACCCCACTGCTATTGGCTTGTGCATGGCCCAAAAAGGTTCCAGTTGTCCAGGAAACTGTACGTAGCTGGTCAACTAGTTTTGAATTCAGACTAGGCTTGATTTGTTCTGGGGTTTCTAGAGGTAAGATTTGATGGTGCCAGGTTTGTTCAGGCGGACATGGAAATTATGCGATGGATATATAGGTATATAAAAATCATATCAATATAAAAATAGATCCAAAAATAGATTCACACGGCAGTCAGGGAACTTCCAGACAGGATGCTTTTGAAACAGGTATAATTAGCGCTTTTGTAATTAATTGTATGCAAGGGATGGGATGCTGATCAACTAAGCTGGTTCAATGCCCCAGCTATTTAGGGGGAGCCACTCAATTTCACGCCCAGGTGTTGTCAATTGCTGGGTTTCCAGTAACAGCTTTTTGATACTGCTCTTGATAATTGAGATGGGGGAGGAAAGGTCGGAAAATTTACTAGAGCCAGGGACCATGACATTGTTTTCATTAGGAGTGCATTTGTCGAATATTTTATCAATCAAACTGTTCCACATAGTCGTACCTTTGATGACAAAATTGTGTTTAGAAATGTCAAGTTTGTGTCGGGGGACCCGCATAGTTTGGCTACATGTTCTGGAACTTGTTTGGAATAAACTTGTCAGAGAGATGGGTTGATGCAGTTTCAAGATTTTAAACAGTTCAGTGGATATATGTTGGATGTACAGGTTGTGGATTGACATGATTTTCTCGGTATTGAAAATTGGCTTAGTGTTTTCCAAAGCAAAGCTCCTTTTTGCGATGTGTTCACTGTATGGTCTTGCACGTGCACATGTTTCATAGTACTCTGCCCGGTCAAAGCTTGGTTTGCTTCCAAATAGAAGGCGTACGCATCTTTTTTGGATGGTGTGACACCACCCCAGCTACTGATACAGTAGCTCATATGAGACTTGAATAAGGAGTCATACAGTTTATGGTACTCTGTTTCTGGAATAAACTTCATAATACGTTTAATTATAGCTATACTTGTAGTTAGTTTACTTTTTATGTTATCTAGTTGGGGTTCCCAGGATAGTTCATGGTCTATGATAACACCAAGGAATCTCACTTTATCTACTCGTGTAAGTGTGGTGCCTGATAACGTGAGTGAGTTCTCAGAGCCATATTCGCGAACACGTGCACAGGACGAGTACCTGCCAGGTCTGAACAACATGTAGACCGATTTGCTTTGGTTAATGTGCAGCAAGTTAGATTCCATATAGTTATTTACAGATTCAAGTACACACAGTCTCCACTCTTTCTACTTGAGTTTGGCTGATAACAATCCAGTCATGGTCTATGATTTATCATGGACTATTTAAAGCTACTATTAAATTAGTTAGCCAGAAAATCTTTATTTTGAAGTAAATTTTTCTAGTGGCGTAACGTTGCCTGTTGGTGCCCCTACCGAAAAAGTGCCCCCTGTTGGCACCCCATCCCATCTTAAAGTAGAAACGCTCCCCCCCCTAAGATGGTGCTCCCCTCACAGTGTTAGGCCACTGCTGTGCACAGTGTAAAACCACTCTTGTGCAGATGCATGAAAAGGGTATTGAAGCTTGTTTGTTTGCATTTTGCAAACCTTAAATTTGACAGTACTTACAGAATACATACTGGGGGGGGGGGGGGCTGACCATATTAAAGCATATTAAAGTATATCCCCGCCCCTAAATCGGGAAAAAAACCTACATTTTAATATACTTAAATTGGGCATACATATTTGGGCATAAGCACCAAATTTGAAAGTTTTTGCCCCACATTCGATCAAATTACAATATTTTTGAATGAGACTAACTTTATGTGAAAAATTACTGGTTTTACTGCATATCCCACAAACACAAAATTGCACATAATATCTAGGTTTGGGATACTAGCCAAAATGACTTCATTGAAATTGAAATAACTCCATCAGTTTTCAATATTTTTCTAATTAGAATTGCATTTCATGCTTATTGTGGGTATCGATTTTTTCCCTACTCTTGCCGAAGGCAAAAAGATCGTAGGGAATAAGTAATCGGGTTTGGATATATGAGGTGGCCCGATGGACCTGCGATGACGACAAAAGTCTGCTCCTTCGCAATATAGACCACTCCCCTATAATTATGTGTATAAAAGGAGTCTATTTTGCGCGCGCGACGCCTGTTATGTGTTAATTGATTACAGGCATAGCAACCAGTTTTTGGTGCTTGACGACTGTTACACAGGTTTCCATCGGGTTACAATTCACTCTTATTCATTAATATAGCATATTAGTCATCAGAGCGGATCAATCATCAATGTAAATGTTATTTTGGTGAAACAAGCTTGATAAATTACCGAGTGATAAAATTCAGCAAGTCGAAACAAATTAAATTATGATATCAGCTGATAAACTCGTTGCTAATTACTGAACAGTTGATCGACACTTCATGGTAAAAAGCGAAAACATAGTTGACAAAAGATGTTACTTTACATTTACATTCAAGGAGCAACTAAGATCAAGATTGCGGTATGCTTTTAAAGAATCCTATATAAAATCAAAGGCTCGATAGTCGATAGTTGATGGTGCTGTAGATGTAAGCATCAAAAGCATTAGTTTATGTTAGATACAAATAATAACTAAGATGAGACAGAATAATTGATTACAGTCAATAAAGTTGGCATACGATGCAATAATATGACGTGACATGATACGCTTCGTTAACACGAAACAAAACCGCGCAAAAATGAAATGATCTACAACCAAACCACATACAGATCGACAGCGACACTTCAGATGCGCGCAGAATTTTACAAGTTCTGCACGCTTAATATGATATAAACGATTATCACGTGCGCCAAACACCACTCTGGGATACAATAAAGTAGAACAATTACATTGTAGGCAGTAGGGAAATTTGATCATGCGTGGTGTTACCGCGGCGAAATTCTTGTTGATTAAGGCCTCCATAAAGATAAAGTATATTAAAGTACATCAAAGTATATCCCGCCCCTAAATCGGGAAAAACCTACATTTTAATATATACTTTAATAATGTCAGCCCCCCCCCCCCCCCTCCCCCCCCAATACTTGACTAATGTTCTATTGACTACAATGTCTATTGATTGTACGATTACATGATTTGGTTAAAATTGAACTGAATAGTAATTGGACCAACAAATTCTATTTTACAGCTGTCCATGTTACTTGAATGAAACTCCGCTTGAATGCTAAATAGCTTGGATCCTGAACTGAAATAACACCATCACACTGATCAGTGATCCAGCCCTAGTCTGCAACTATAATCCTCTGCACAATATTATGTTTATACAGCTTTTAATTTCCCTCTCTATTTCTGCCACTACCCATACCCTTGGTTTGAATCAAACTACTACCGATAATGATAGTACAAGGAACAAGTTGCAGACTACAAATGATGATCCTGTTGATCCTGTGGTCATTGTACCAGGTAAATCTGACTTCATTCATTAGCACCTAATATTAATTTTCATATTATGGTCCAACCGCAATAATACTATACTGGAACCAATCAAAGTTTATTTACACATCAATATATAATATAAACCAGTTCTCCCAAATAGGTATCTTTGGAAGTCAGTTAGACGCACGATGGAACAAAACATCAGCTCCCCACTTGTACTGTTACAAATCTAGTCCTGCATGGACGACTTTGTGGCTGTGTTTTCAATGCATGGTTCCTAAGGTAATGCCTTTGGTTTACAGTGTGTTAGCCTTAGAGTTATTATGCATCACCTCAAATGATTTTAATATTCATTCAACTAAGAAAATCAAGTAATGTTCTATTTTCTATTACAGTAGCAAGTGTTTTTTTGTATGACATTATTTTGATATTCCTTTCAATGATTAAAAATTACTCCAGGTAATAGATTGTTGGGTTGATAACATGTTATTAAACTTCACAGAAAACACTTTTCAAAACAGAGATGGTGTTGAAACAAAAGTCAATGATTTTGGGGGTAGGTGTCTACTCTCTACAATTGGTGCCTGAACATTGCTTTGTGTATTTCTATTTAGTCCACAATTTGTGTGACAGTATTTCTAGACCGCTCATCTGTCTGCTGGTTACTCAGGAAAAAGTGAATATTTTCAGGTACTGTCGAGTTGGCAGACTGACAATTAAATTATTATACCAGTTATAAATGGTTCATATATATAAATAGGTACTGGAGGCGTTGAAAATATTGATAAAAATGGATACTACCCTTACATGAAAGCTGTAGTAGATGGTATTGCTGCTATTCCTGGATATGAGAGAGGGGTTAGTGTCTTATATTTTCAGTTCCCAGCTTTAGTTAGTTAAAGTGTACATGTGTTCAAACGAATAAAAGCATCATTAAAATACATGATTGTAGATCCTACATCCTACACATAATTCTACATTATCCTACACATTATCCTGCAACCTACGTTATCCTACAGGTTAATCTTAGAGCTGCACCCTACGACTTCCGTTATGGAGCAAATTCTCCGACGGGTCAACTATATCTTAAAAATCTACGAACACTGATAGAAGATACCTATGAGACGAACAATGGAAGACGAATAAATATCTTAGCCCATAGGTAGGTGTTTTTAAATGTAATTGAGTGAAACTAGACACAGACTACAGACTATCTGGTTCCGTTTTTATGTTTTTCCTCTAATCCGTTTGTTATATTGAACTCAGAATTTAACAAGTTTAAAGTTGAGGTTTCAAATATTCATGTAGAACCAGTATGAGTTAATTTTGATAGATTAACAATAAACGTGAATAGTAAATACTGATCGTCTTCAGTATGGGTAATCTGTACATGATACAATTCTTCAAAAGTGTAAGCTCTAGCTGGAAACACAAATACATCAAAAGATACATTGCCATATCAGGTAACTTTCACCATTTACTGGAATTAAATCAACCTATGAAATGAAAGTGCATGAGAGTAAGAAGCACAGAAAGTCGATGATATCGACGAGATGTCACATGAACAATACATCACTCCTGACTTACACCATCTAAAATAATCCAATTACAAGAAAGTAAAGTAAGTATAACACAATAACAACTAAACTTATCCAGGTGTGTTTGGAGGATCAGTAAAGTCTTTAAGAGCGCTGGTTTCTGGGGAAATAGAGTCCATTCCACGTGTGTTGGTTGATGCAAATGCAGTACGTGCTTTTCAGCGCTCCTTCCAGAGCATCTACTGGCTCCTTCCACGTAAACAGGTTTTTACTGCACCTCGTCTTACTTACAACTGGTTACACTGTACCCTTTTCTACAAAGTTGTTGGCATCTAAAATACAGGGGGGGGGGGGGGGGGGGGGGGGGGGGGCAAAAGTCAGTACCCATACATTTGAGACCTGTAACTTTGCAGATGGTATACTGCCACTATTCATTCGAGGATTCCGTCACCAATATTTGAAAATTCGATTTATGGGGCCGCACCCAATCAACATTGAATTGCTTATACTCGTGTTTGTGAAGATGTTAAAGACTCCGTTGTAACATATTGCTATAGGTCATTGAATACGGAATATAATCTGAAGAGATGGTGCAAAACGGATTTAATATGACGAAGTTATCAAGCAATTTGTTTATCTCGAACTTAGCAAAATCAATTGGGTAATCAATGATTACCCAATCACTAATCATGTGATAGCGTGCTACGACACCTTAATTGGGCTCTCTGCACGATACTCATAATGCAGATCTAGTTTCAACACAATCACCTGATCACACGTAATGAATAAACTCGTTATGCTTCATATCTCGGTCATCTGATAAGCTAGAACTCTCATTTTTTTCAGGGCGAATGTAAATTGAATAGCCAAACATAATTCAATACAATTTGGCTAGATCTGATCATTAAATCTATGAAATAAATGCAAAAATTAACCTTCATTCGAAAAAAATTAACACGAGTATTCTTTGATTTGATGTATTCTTCGAATGAGTGGTGATATTAAGTCATGCCAGAAAGAATTATCTCAATCGGGCACTCAGTGACTGAGCTATAAAGGCCAACGCATGGGTACTGACTTTTGCAAAAATTATGCAAACAATAAGCCCAATAAGAAAAAGAAACAAGTAATGTTAATCTAATGAGAATACTCCATACAGACAACCAACTACCTCGGTGTCTTTAGTCAGGTCTCGTGAGGATACATTCTGTCGACCATTTTATTAATCGTCTCCCAGCTTAAACCTTCCAGTTTCATCTTTCCTTAATATGCTTCTATCACATCGGTTATTTTCTGTTTTCTATCTCTACCTGACTCTTAAACAGTCTTTAATTTCTTTATCTTGTCTCAGTTTTTCCTTGATCAATCTTCCAGCTTTGGAATGACACGGAGCCGATAATATTTACTCCAGACAGAAACTACACAGTCCACGATTACGCAGACCTTCTGGATGATGCAGGGTAAGTTAACATAGTCTGAGAGCATGAGGAATAACTTGTCGTTTTATCGACCAACACTCGCATATTAATCAGCCCTTAGCAAGTAAACAATGTACTAAATAATGTACTAAACAATTTACTAAATAATGTACTAATAATTTACTAGATAATGTACTAAATTACGTTTCCTGTATTGATCGCTCCTCTGATACCCAGTTTTCCTGATGGACGAGAGATTTTGAAAACGTTGGAAGGATCGACTGATTTGACGGACCCTGGAGTTGATGTGTATTGTTTACACGGTAGTGAAATTCCAACTGCGGCTCAGTTTAGGTAAGTGAACTGTAGTTATCAATTATATTACCTCTTACAGTAAATTATAAAGATACCCGCTAGAAGATCATATTTCATTTGTGATGCATTCTGTGACATATTAATTACCTTACTCGCTAATATCATGGCGGGTTAAATTTTGACCGACGTAAATAAGATGAGATTGTTTATCAAAATTTGTGGCGGGCCCCCATTTCTTGCCCCCATTTGTAGCGAGCTTGCCCTCATCTATATCTTACCGTTTTAGTGGTTTAGTGTATGTGTTTGGTATGTAATGATTACGATAGTTGCTATGATGGTAAACCAATAATATTATAGCGTAAAATAAACCATCTTAAGACGTTTCAGTGTTTTTACTGAAGTTGTGGCGAATCTTGCGCCCATGTAGCATACTTGCCCCAAGCGCAGCGGTTTTTAAAGCGGTTCCGTGTATTTGTCTAGAGGAAAGTAAATAAAGGGAAGGTCTACAGAATAGAGTAAACAGTGGCCGCGAAACAAAATAATTAGATATGGTCGCGCAATAATACGCGCGCAGTGTATGTCCGGCCGTCAGTCATGTTCGCAAATTCGATAGCTAGATCGATCCATTGCATGGTTATCGATGTATTTTTGTATTTAAATAAAATCTCTAAGACATTGTTATCTCAGATGGAAGCCGAAGTATTTCCCTGACTACCAACCTAACCAAATAGACGGTCCCGGTGATGGTACTGTCAACCAACGGAGCCTGGAGCAATGTAAGAAATTCAAACGACTTAAAGACCACAAGGTTTACCCAGGAATTAAGTTTGGCGAACACATGCAAATACTGCTTAATCCTGATGTAATTCAGTACGTTAAGGATCTCATCTTGGAAACAGACGAACAGGGGAAAGTAGACCTGGTGTTTTAGATGAATCTGAGGAAACTTTAATGAACTAAAATGTAATCTCTTTTCTATGCAGTGATTTTGTTAATTTTTAGAACTGGTAATTAATTATATGGTATTTATATTTTTAGTTTCTGGGTTCTTTCTGAACAGTTTGTTTAATTTGATACTGATATTGTATGTATACGATTAGTTATTTAAAGAAAGGCGTCGCAAGAATTCTCATAGCTGATAGATTTGACTAACGTTTTTTTATAAGATTTAATCACAGAATAAAAGACGTTGCTAGGTACAGATTTTGTAACAGCTTTTGATTATGCCGTTCTGCTGCAGGCTACCGATTTCTATTTAATTGTTATTTACAGTGAATTATTTCGTAACTCTGGCGTGATTTCACTAATTATTCGATTTCTGGCTGTGTTTAACAAAACCCTTGCTTAATAACGATTAAAAATGTTAAATTATAGTTTGTAGAATAATAAATATGCCAAGTTTAGTTAATTAAAACTTACCGAGCCGTGGCCCGTCTCAACACTAAAAACTCAACTTTAACGAGGGGAATAAGTTATGATTATGCCGTTATACTGCAGGCTTCCGATTTTTATTTAATTGTTATTTACAGTGAATTATTTCGTAACTCTGGCGTGATTATTCGATTTCTGGCTGCATTTAACAAAACCCAAGCATAATTTCGATCGAAAAATCCTAAATTATAAGTTGTAGACTTCAGTTTATTTCTGTGGCATTTAAATATGTTATATTATCTTGATTTTTATCATTACTTATACAGGATGACATCACTGAGAACTGCAGCTCAACTTTTCAAGAGAGTTTTAGAAGGTTGGTGTTATTTTGATAACCTATTGCTGTATTTGAAAACGTATGATTTTCAGCCAGGAAATGTATATTGTATATGAAGATGCTCAAATTGATAATAATTTTGTTAACTGTTAATGGGTTTCAGTTACTCCAGTGTGTAGCAGAGGGTTAACATATCGACTCAGTAGTACAACCATATCACGACCCATTACTACATCGTCCCAGTCGACTGTACTTCGGCGATATAATGCTCCTGAAAACACAGCACGACAACAGTGTGCCTTCAAGAAATCTAAAGCGAATACAAAAGGCGGGAAAGGGGGAGGCGGAAAGAAGGGGAAGGGACAGCTCAGTCAACTAAATACACGATTACTGGAGAACTTCATGCCTGACCACTTGGACATGGCCGAAGTAAAGTATTATGTCGTTGTATTATAGGATGATCTATTTAGAAGCCTTGTTAATGTGACCGTGAACTGAGGCACCCAGGTTTGAAAATCACTGACTTAAATTAATATAGAGAGCACATTAGTAAACAGCAAATTTCTTCAGATAAACGGAAGAATTGTGAGTGAGATAAGCGCTTTGTCCAGAACATTAGTAGCGATCAACGTGAGCAGTAGCCCCGCTGTACTTGCAACTGTCTTCGTCCGGATTGGGGTCGAGAAAATGCCCGTAAGTAGTCTCAGTTTAGCTCAATCGGTTTTTAAAATATTTCCGATTTTAAGCAAAACTCTAAAAGCTCCACTTCATCAGACGAAAATGCGTCAAAAAAGAATCAGAAACATTTATATAATTGTGATTTTAGCATTTCAACTTTATTAATCTCAGGTAACTGATTTGTGTGATATCATAGCAGAGTACGGCAAGCCAATTATACTTGATTGTTCTGTGTACCCTGAAGCAAAAGAGAAGATTCTTGAAGCTGTAAATAAAGGTAACTAGAGTAACCAGGGTTACCACGTTATATACTTCATGACACGTGACCTTAAATACAGATTTATTAAGGGGTACTCGAGCACGATCTAGAGTTGTGTTTGACAAGATTCAAATAGAACTGTGAGCCGGAGAGATTGCTTTACATAAGTAGCCTGTCTATAATAAGCCGCTCTGTGACTATTATAACATTAATATTTCAGACACTGCATTTGACGCGGTTGTACACGGTGGTGACTCTATCAAACTTGTCTCCCCCAAACTAACGAACGATTTGAGGAAGAAACTAGTTTTGCAATCTAAAACACAAACTAATCTGGCATTAGACAGTGTCAGATCTATCAGGAACGAAGCTCACAACACAGCATTGAATGCGCGAGGCTACAGTAAGGAAGTTCAGAAGAGAGCAGCAGACAATGTGCATCAAATGTTTATACACCACAAAGCAGAGATTGACAAAGTCTTTAAAGCTAAAGAGAAGAGTTTACAAGAAGAATTTAATCTTTAGCTTTTTTGCGATATTGCTGTAGCTTTATTTATTTATTAACTTCATTGACCTTTTTTTAATTGTTTTAGAACTATATGAAAATTGGGAAGTGACAATTAAAAAATATCTGTGGCAGTTCTAGAGTTTTTATATAGTAATTTTTCACATTTTTATTGATTATATCTGATGAAAGATATTCGTACAATTTGTTGAATACTGTTTTGTGGCCAGATAACAGATTGATGTTAAGGTGATCCACCCCAATAATCAATATGTTCAAGTGCTATACAGTATACATGATTGAATATCAATTTATAATCATTGTAATAAGCGTAGGTTATTATTCAGTCAAAACGCTCAGGAAATTTCGATCCAGGAAAGCTTGTGTTTTGATTTGTACTACCGGGAGTAAATTTTTATGATTTTAAGATCCCCTTATCATAAAGCTTTTTCTAGAAATCTAGCTTCCATGTTCCAGTACCTCGATCGTGACTAGTGTCACTCACACTGACCTCACTGATTGGTCACTGATCAAAAAGGGGGGGGGGGGGGGGGGGGGGCAACCATATTAAAGTATATTAAAGTATATCCCCGGGTCAAAATCGGAAAAAATCCTACATTTTAATATACTTTAATATACCTACAATTAGAAGATTTATATTCTTCGTTAAGATTTACATGATGAACTATATTTTTCACTCAGATTCGCAAGATAAGCCTGTTTTAGGACTAGTACATGAATTTCCATCCAGATTGGTCCAAAATTGGCTGAGCTATGAGCTTTTAAAAATATGCCCATATTTGGGCATACGCTTTTGCCCAAATCCGCTTTTGACCAAATTCGATAAAATTTCAATATTTTTTAATGAGACTAAACTCAGTTTTTGTTTAATATAGTGGATACTAAGTAAAAAGACCTCCATGAACAAAATTGGGAAAATTGCACATAATATCTCGGTTCGGAATACTAGCCAAAATGACTTCATTAAAATTGAAATAACTCCATCAGTTTTCAATATTTTTTCAAGAACTTTTTGGAATAGATTAAGAATTGCATTTCAAGCTTATTTTGGGCAACAATTTTTGAAGAAGGCCTCCAAGGAGATAGGGATATATTAAAGTATATTAAAGTATATCCCCGGGTCAAAATCGGGAAAAATCCTACATTTTAATATTACGGCTGAAAAGCTTCTATCTAAAAAACTTTCAAAATGTCTTCTTCTATTCTGATGATTTTCCGTTTAATAAAGCTTTCTTTGGGAATAGAAGTTTCAGTACCTCAATCGTGTCTTGTGTCATCCTCAGTGACCTTGCTATATGATCATTCAAGAAAAATGTGGTCAAAACAGTGAAATTTGGGTCGCGGTAAGCTGAAATATGAAAATGACCGGTAGGAGGGTGGAACGTTTCACCACTGCTGTTTTACGTTAGTGCATAGATAACTACAACTATTCTGATAGTTATAAAAATAGGCGTAAGACCATCAAATTCAGTAAATTTAATAAAATTCAACATAATATGTACAATGGAATATAAATCGTGTTTAAACTGGAAAAACAAAGCGTCATCAATCGTGGTCGGGTCAATGGTTACTATTAAATTAATAAATTATTCACTCGAATCTCTTCTTTTAATTTAATTAATCAATCAAGGTCATGCGACATGCTATAACTCTATAACATATTGGAGCTTCAAAACTTGGCGAAGTATGGCTTATTTTTCGTTTTCAAAACAAATTTATCGTTAAACATTGTATTGTCTGATAGAGGCATTCTCATTCAATGCTGGTCGCGCTGCTACTTGTAGCGCGATGCACTACTGGGTCGCGCGCGCATCAAATAATGCTTCTCGCAACCACAGTAGTGTGCAAACCAACATTCGAACCACCAGCAGCTGGTGGTCAATTTCCTACGAACGCGACTTAATTTTGGTTCAGACTGGAGTCGAGCGCTACGTTATAGCTGTATATATAGCTCGTTTCACGACGAAATCTTCATTTATTGAGTTTGTCTGTCGATTATGTTGGAGTTTGTATTTTTAATTTTGTACTCGAATACTGTTAATTTATTTTTATTAAATAGTTGTTTTTCGTAACAGCACACTAGTACGTGATTCCTTTTGTTCTTCTTACATAATTAGGAAGATTTTAAACTTCAATACTATAAATAATCAAATATTTACGAACACCGATCATCGGTATGTACCCATTATGCATTATTGGTATCGAAGTCTTATGTTGAGCTGGATATCGAAAAATTTCAAAATGTAAGGCTGTAATTTTGTACTTGTTTGGGTGTAGAACTAGGACTAACAACTTGATTGCTAGGAGCTAGGAAGAGATTTTAGTAATGATGACCCTTTAAACTTAAACTATATCTCTAGTGCACTTCGATCGGTTTTCTTTTCAATTTTGATAAAACCTAGTCGTGATCTTTGTTTCAGAACTTCACTAATTTATTAAGTTTTGTAGTTTATATAGACGGAACATGAGCAGATACCATTTGATTAATTATAATATATCCGATTTGAAATATTATTCTGTCGGAGTTTGAGTTCAACATGGACACATTTATTAACATCCCGCATGAATTTGTGTCGTCTTTACAATTTTTTCCGCTGAATTTGTATGCTTATTAATACTGCCGCATGATATCAGTAGCTGCTATAAAACTAGAGTGTATAGCATGTGTATTATACGATGTTTCCCACGTAAAAATCGCAGGTTGTTTTGGTGCGGCTGGGCACTCTACTGGTGATTGACACCAGAGACTGAGAAAAACTTTGACATAATTTTCAAGTTTGATATGACCTAATAACTACCACATTTACAGGAAGTATGGTAATACATTCTTGTCAGCTGTCTGGGCAAATCTTCTCTCGCAGAATTGGATTAAAATTTAATGTATTTTATTTCTCACTTCCAACGATGTCGCAATTATTAGGTAAAATTTGAAGTTATTTTGAGATTCAATTAATAAATTTTAGATTGCAGCTTGATATCACTTAGTATGTACATTGTACTCGGTTGCAAGGGTAGAACTTATGAGAATACTATCATAGTATTATTGCACTATACTATTATGGGTTCATCAAAGTTCGTATCATGATTTGTCACAATTAAACCATCGAGTCACTTGAGGAAACCCGTTAAAGCTCGCAATTGGCGACGAGATAAAGTTTGTGGTACCTCTAGATGTTAAGTTAACTCTTAGGCTCCAATCTTCCTTACTATACCTACCACTCCTTCTTCCTTGATAAGAAGTAGATCCATCTGGAACAGTGAGCTGCTTCTTCCCTTCTATCCCGTACTAGCCTACTCAGCTCTCTCCAAACCGTGAACAACTACTCCCGGTGCTAGAACTTTAACCGCATAATTATAACAGCACACTTCTTTCGCTTGAATCTCAGTCTGCTGTAAGACTGCTGTACCGGTAGAGTTTTTACTTGTATGATTCAGCAATCTGCTCTTTAGATGGTACCGTTACCTCCCGCCATAAGACTGTGCCGTCTTGGTGACCTTGAGAATATCATAAGGTCCGATATATAAAAGCACTATCCAATATCGAGACCCACTCAGGATCCCAAACCACGACTCCTTTCGGTCGTCTGTACTTGCTTTTTTCCTCCCAGCATGGACTAAGTCAATGATACTGTCTTACATCGCTGGCCTTGTTCTTATAAGTGTTCACTCGGCGCTCACAAGATAACATGTTCAGAGATCTGTTGCAGAACCTTGTCGTGCCGTCATTTATATACTCCTTGACTAAGAGCTACTTTACACCTACAGCAAAAATATGCTAAATGATACCCATCCTCTCCTCACATTACTGTACTTGCACTTACCATCCTCATCTTCGCCATAGAGGTGGTTAAGAGGGTGACGTACACAGCATCTAGCACGAATCCAATAAGTGAGTCTACAGTGCGTGTCGAAATACATTGCATGTACCCTTATATATTAATTGAGACAGAATTTTAATAAATCAACAAATTCTTAAAATTTAAAAAGGTAGAATTTAATTCTATGGCATTTATTGAAACCTGCTTTTTTAAAGTTGAGAATTGGTTTCAATTTCTAGAATATCACGATAATGTTGACTCAAAACTGTTTCAGGCAGCTATCAAGTCTCAAGATATGAAATAATTTGATAGAATGTTAGTACCAACGCTATCAGTGCATTGAAGTCGAGTTCTCGATACAGGTATTATAATTAGGTTCTATCGACCGTTTTTGTAGTCTTAACTCATTTTTATTTGTTATTAATTAATTAAAACCTAGCAAACCAGACTTCTTTATGTGCTAAATGTTACTTTAACCTTAATAATAGCAGCATTGTGGCAGATATCCAGTTACATTTTTTCCAGCCGTATATTATAAATATACAGGGTGGGCCGAAAGTCAGTGTGCAAACGTTGGCATTAATAGCTCAGTCACTGAGTGCCCAATTGAAATAATTGGTTCTGGTATGACTTACTACCACCACTGGTTCGAGAAATTTGTCAAATCGAAACATATTTGTGTTCATTGTTTTCAAAAGAAGGTTCATTTTCGCATTTATTTGATAGTTTGGATAATCGGATCGAGCCAAATTTTATTGAATTGTGTTTAGCCATTTAAATTACGTTTGCTCTAAAAAAATGAGAGTATATATATATTACTCATGCAACTAAGATAAATTGAGTATAAATACTCAATTTATCTTAGTTTAAGTTGCAAGTTATATAACTCATTTTCTAAAGGTCTCGTAAACTTTAATCAATTACAGAGAGTGTGGCCTCTTTTTCACTGAAAAGACGCCATCAGATTTCATTGCATTCTGGGACCAATTTTGGTGTGATTTAAAGTATCCTACAAATTGGTGTTTACTGTTTCGACTTTTGTAAAATCACTGTAACAATATAATCTGTATTCTTATAGTTTCAACCATAATAGTGAAATAGAGGGGCTGGCCAATAGCCACACCCTCTGTAATTGATTTAAGTCTACGAAACGTTCAGAAATTTGTGTGTAATTCGGAGATAAATTAAACAAGTTGTTATCGGCCACCATGTGTAAACGGAATGTTCTAGCAGACTGTATAATACTATAACATACATTTTCTTACACACACATAATCTAATCTCTGGAATGTTGCTATGATATCAATGGCAATGTTTTGATACTGTGTATTATCATGATTATGCCTTACAGGCCGATCTTCCGATGGAGTTTCGGTTGCCATGGCAACACATCAATATGATAAAGAATTTGTAAACGCAGTCACAACTCTGTCGTGTACACTGTACGGTGCGAGCGGTTATTTTATGATAGGTAACATCTACTTTTTCAGCATTTGCGGGATGACCAGTTCACACGTATATTTTCGCAGACACAACTTCGCATAAAATTATATCCAATTATTCTATAACCAATTATCTACACGGACTTCTGTCTAAATATGAATGAAATCGAGAAAACAAATATTATATGTTTCATCCTGAAGTGCTGAGTTCTCAGGCAGTAAAATCATGATCCTGATAGATATCGAAGTCTCCTTAAATGATTGTCTCTGCTGCTTAATATATCTGGATTGTCGTTGGGAGGCGATGCAGATTTGTTTACTTTTAAGGGGGAGGTTCTGCTCAGCAGGAGAAAGAGGTGATGCACATTTTGTATTTGTCTGACATGTAGGACTTGAGCCACGTTTCCGTAAGTGCAATAAACGGTAACGAGTGGTTTTTGGATTTCTCCTGAATAAGAGCTGAGATTTTTGGCACTTCCCATATACTCGCACTTGATGCACAGGATTCATGGACTGGACATTTAAGACGAGGCATGAGGAATAACGGGCACGTGCAGTGTATCCTCTGAGGCGGTAGGAACTGCTGGTAGTGGTATAGTGGGTAGTATATATATATTACTCATGCAACTAAGATAAATTGAGTATAAATACTCAATTTATCTTAGTTTAAGTTGCAAGTTATATAACTCATTTTCTAAAGGTCTCGTAAACTTTAATCAATTACAGAGAGTGTGGCCTCTTTTTCACTGAAAAGACGCCATCAGATTTCATTGCATTCTGGGACCAATTTTGGTGTGATTTAAAGTATCCTACAAATTGGTGTTTACTGTTTCGACTTTTGTAAAATCACTGTAACAATATAATCTGTATTCTTATAGTTTCAACCATAATAGTGAAATAGAGGGGCTGGCCAATAGCCACACCCTCTGTAATTGATTTAAGTCTGCGAAACTTTCAGAAATTTGTGTGTAATTCGGAGATAAATTAAACAAGTTGTTATCGGCCACCATGTGTAAACGGAATGTTCTAGCAGACTGTATAATACTATAACATACATTTTCTTACACACACATAATCTAATCTCTGGAATGTTGCTATGATATCAATGGCAATGTTTTGATACTGTGTATTATCATGATTATGCCTTACAGGCCGATCTTCCGATGGAGTTTCGGTTGCCATGGCAACACATCAATATGATAAAGAATTTGTAAACGCAGTCACAACTCTGTCGTGTACACTGTACGGTGCGAGCGGTTATTTTATGATAGGTAACATCTACTTTTTCAGCATTTGCGGGATGACCAGTTCACACGTATATTTTCGCAGACACAACTTCGCATAAAATTATATCCAATTATTCTATAACCAATTATCTACACGGACTTCTGTCTAAATATGAATGAAATCGAGAAAACCAAATATTATATGTTTCATCCTGAAGTGCTGAGTTCTCAGGCAGTATAATCATGATCCTGATAGATATCGAAGTCTCCTTAAATGATTGTCTCTGCTGCTTAATATATCTGGATTGTCGTTGGGAGGCGATGCAGATTTGTTTACTTTTAAGGGGGAGGTTCTGCTCAGCAGGAGAAAGAGGTGATGCACATTTTGTATTTGTCTGACATGTAGGACTTGAGCCACGTTTCCGTAAGTGCAATAAACGGTAACGAGTGGTTTTTGGATTTCTCCTGAATAAGAGCTGAGATTTTTGGCACTTCCCATATACTCGCACTTGATGCACTAGGATTCATGGACTGGACATTTAAGACGAGGCATGAGGAATAACGGGCACGTGCAGTGTATCCTCTGAGGCGGTAGGAACTGCTGGTAGTGGTATAGTGGGAGCGCTGTTCCTGGCTGAAGAGGTGGATGTGGTCTGGGGTAGTGGTAGGGCATTTGAGTTTGAGGGAGGCTGGACCGGTGGTCGACTATTTCTGATAGGAGTCCGATCCTGGTTTGCATCGTTTCCAACAGTCTCCGTAACTATAACAATCCTGTGATCTGGTATTGGTTACTTAAACTTATTTAATTGAACATGGTGTTTGACGTTGGAGCTTATCACTTTACAGTTTACATCACCTTACCTGAATAATTGAATAGGATGAATACTGAATAGCATTTATTAATGCTTTCTTTACCCGGAGAACTCTGTTTTACTTGTCCCTCGGTAACACAAGACCGTGAGCCGTGACACTTAGTCACAATAATTAAGTCATAAGTCAGAAAGAAGTCCATAATTCGTACACCCATGATTATGTTAAATATAGATTGACTCCAGTCTCCATTGTTCAATGACTTCGTCAAAATGTTTTAGGAAAATGTTCACAGATTTGTTAATTTTGGACTCAAATTAACGTTGAGAAAAACTGAATTTATTTTGGAAAAATCCCGGCTAAAACCAAAATCCCGGCCGGTACTGGTACAAAATCGCCAAATACCAGCCGGTATTCCGGCTGCGCCGGTTATATCCCGGTCGAGTTCTGTCTGAGACCTAATTTTCTCTATTTCTCGTGCAATTTTAGATCAGACACAGTCATCTAAATTATTTAATAAGAAGGTTTAAATTATAAGCAATTAAAAACAGTTGGGACTATCATTGTTTGTGAGTACATATTATACGAATATAAGGTGGTTAATATTATAATTATAACACATTTAATATAAAACATTTAAGACACATTTTTTTATTCCTGCATTGTACTCATTAATTTAACTAGTAATATTATATAAAAACCACATTTCTATTTGTACAGGGAGCTGCTGGTAAACTACCGTCGCTATACATCGACTATGACTACAATCCTACTTTTAAAAACAAACTACATACATATCTCACATTTGCGAGGACTACTTCATCACAAGCAAAAAATCGACATTGGTAAATAAAGGTAGGTTCTTTTCACTGACTTCGTTAAATGAGTTACATATTTTCACACAAATTACGTGCGTGATCATTAAAGGGTTGCTTGTGTGCAGTTACTTCTGGGCCAGCGCCACCCTGTTGGGAGTTTTCACATAAGTAAATTTGCCGATAATACAATTTTACTCATTCTGGACATGTTACCTATATTATCATTATACTAGTATTTCTTCAGGTCTGTCTTCTATAACCACGATGAAAAGAAAAGCTGGGCGAAAACATTTGAGACTGCAGATTGCAGAACTGGAACACTCTATTTGAAGACAGTGGCTGCTGAGTGCTGAGCTGCATCAAATCTATCAGCATCATGTAACTTCGATCAGGAACAGACTCCATTTCATTTCCGACAACTAGCACCTGTTTTCCCTAGACTTACCAAGTATTAAGTAACTCCATTAGTATTAGGTTAAATTAAAGGCCCTACATCGAACAAGTCTAACAATTAAAACTTAAATGCAAGAGTGCACAATTTATCACTAAATATCTTCCTCTTTTAATTCTAATCAACACACGGTTTCGTCTTTGTTTCACCCAATCGTGCTGATAATCAGTAATCATGCACTCTGCACTCTAACTTCGAGATGTTTCAAAAGGGCTCCCGACGAGTTGAATTAGATCAATATTTTCTTTTGATACATAGATACTGATTGGGAGGTTCATCATACTATTCTTGTCACATGGTAACGATTAACGATTAGCTGATCAGCTTCCAGCATCGACAGGCCGAAATCCATAAATATAATCAGTTGTAATTTAATATTTATCATCGTCCGGATCATCATAATATTTTAATTTAAAGTTACAATTGAACGGTGTTAAGAAAGATAATTTAAGAGAAATGTTTTGAAAGTGCCTGATTTCGAGTATAAGATCTGTACTGATACATTAATTTTCAGATTGTTATTATAGTTTATTTGTATTTTTTATATTATCTTATCCGCACAAGTTCGGAAGCCATCTGAACGCTATTGCCAGACACAGGCATATATTTATTTTGGGGTATCATGCTCTCAGAAATTTCAACTCAGTCCGATATTATAGTTATACTAACCTGCATTGCATAAGGTTAATTGTCTCGCAGTCTAGTGCATAAACCTTTTATTTTGTATAAACCCTTTATATTGATTGGGAAAACTTTAGTTTAATGTGGTTACCGTCTCTAAAGTTGGCATGATAGTTAATAAACTCTTATCTATTATGTCACTGAAGATGACGCATTGCAACATGTTTGACGATAGCCTGTAGATTGATAGTTTGATCTAAGCATTTACAACAATTCATCTAGTTTGATTGAAACAAATTCCTCTCTTATCTATTATGACTATATTTAAATTCAATCCTGTAAAGTGATACTCCTTTTTTAGTAATTTAAACATGTGTTTTCTCCTTCTGATTTTTAAACTATTACCGGTCACGCTGAATAATAATGACATCAGTGAATTTAAAGCTATCGTTAACATCACTCAGAAAATGCGCGTCTTTAGCGCGTGTCTTGTTGTTATGCATCAATCCTTCGGTAGATCGGCGAGATGCACCACTGTGCCTCACCGAGCTGCGAAGGATTGACATCGTGAATCAACGCTGCTACTTTTTGCAGTACTAATAAAAACACCTCTAGTTATTGGAGTTTTAATATTTCGTTTCTTTTTCGGCTTACTGTTTTTCTTTTTAGAGATAGTAGAAGATGAGGTACTGTAGGTACTGCTGTCAGAGTCGTTATCTTTGCTGTCTTCTGGAGTAGACTTAGCAACTGCAGGCGTGTTTTCTTTGTGATATAATTCACCCAGCTGAAAAGTGCTTTTAGATTGATCAACGTATAAAATACGCCTATTCTGTTTAAATTGAACAGCATGTAAATGTAAGAAGTATGAAAATTGAAAGGTCAAATAAAAGAGTTCTGCGCGGCTCTTGTTTACATGGTGTTGTGACGAAAACAGTACCTGGTTCCTGAGCTCTACTATTGTTGCTTCCATCTTCTCTCGCTTGATACGCTCATATTCTAACATTTCTCGTAATTCCTGAATTCGATCGGTGTTTCAGCTTATCACACTCGTGATAAGTGGCTAGTGCTATTTAGCGCTTACAGAACAGAGTGAAAATATTTAACTGCAATATTAACATTTCCAATGTTCACATGTTATGTAATAGATAATTGATCGATGATCGCCGATCGATATTTTATTTATAAGATCGAAATATAATATATTACACTCGTTACTGATGAATACTATTTGCATACATTTAATTTGTTCGCGCGCTCCATATATTCTTATTGCGCGCTTGTGTACCTGTGCCTCAGACAGAACGGCATTTCGTTCCGGCAGAGTGTCAGCTGGTATAGTACCACCCATATGATGAACTGCTATCTTTGCTTCTTTCAGCTCCTCTTCCAGAACATCCACTTTGTTGAGAGCCCTCACTAATAACTCTACATGTTAGTCAGGTCAAGTTTTGATTAAAGAAAATCGAAGAGTCAAGATCTGAACAAATCATGAAAAGCGCTAAACAATCTCTTATCTAAAGAAATTATAACAAATTATTTTGTTGCGTTTCACCTTCCGGAGAAGTATCATCCTCCTCGTCCTCGGTGTAACCTCCTAACATCTCCACACACTGAACTTTACCAAACCTCTTAGCTACATCCTTCACATTCTCTCCAGATGCGTTTACCAACTCAACTGAAAGTTGACATATACATATACTTGTGTCTTGTATAATGTATACAAGTTAAATGGTATAATACAAATTAAGGTAATACAATTTGAAATGGGTTCATTAAAAAAACCAGCCCCTTGCATATTACAGGAAAAGAATACCTTGCTCACTACACCAGCGGCGTAACGAAAGGCCCTGCTGACCCCGCTGTGCAGGGGGGCGCCGTCTTAGGGGGGCGCCAAATCGTCGTTTGAATGTGGGACAATTTCGAAAACTTAACTAAAGTACTAGCAAAACTGCGCGTTTTGCTCTAAATACACACTTTTTTAGAGATTTTACCGGAGTATTCTTTAAAATCACCTAATTTGTTCAATTTTAGGGAGGGGCACCAAAAGGGGAGGGGGCGCCAACAGGGGGGGGGGCGCTTTTTTCGGCAGGGGGGCGCCAACAGGCAACGTTACGCCACTGCACTACACTATACTTACTATCAGCCTCGTTGTCTATAAGCCAACTTAGAGTTTCTACTTGTCCATGTCCAGCAGCCTTGTGAGCTGGAGTTGATTGATGATCATCTCGTGCGTTAACAGAATACAAACCGCTTCCTGGATTGCATTTCATTCTTTATTTTAAGTTTTATCAGGGGAGGTTTTCAAGGATAGGCAACAACTCACCTTTTAAACTTTAACCAACTTGCAAAAACAGATTTAACGACTGATAAGTGATAACTGATAACATTAAAAACAGTACCTATCATTCGTTTTAGAGCGGGAATGTCCCCTTGCGCCCCCGCAGTGTGTAGTGGAAACCCCTCATCAACTTCATTCAGTTCATTTATCTGAAATAGGACGAGTTTTTAGCTGTGAAGCAAACTGTGTTGGTAATAATAAAGTAAAGTAAAGTAAAATTTATGACATCACATCATCACACATGTCTACAAACTATCATCGCACTGTGTGAAAAAATATATAATAAATATTTCCCCACCAACATTAATTAATTATTAAATACAATATTTAAAAACAATTTCATCAAAAACATTATCCTATTTTAAAAACTTCCCAGTGGAATAAAGATTTATAAAACGCTTCTTTGCCACATAAGGATGGAACCAAAGATAATTGTTATGTTTCTCTTTATTACTGACATAACTGGCTCCCTCAATTCTTACTAAAACTTCATTAGAAACATTCCAAAAAAAGCAATCATTTGTAATACTTTTAGAAATCATATCTATCTTATATCCTTCTAATTTAATTTTAAAACCTAAAACTGTCACAGAGTTCTTGACGTCCGGAGGGAGTTTGTTCCAATATGGAATAACTCGCTCCGGGAGAAAAGACTTCTGGATATTCTTGACCTTTGTCACACTTTTACTACATCTATTGGATGAAACCAGATTAAGACCTGATCTGCTTGGTCTGAACAAGTCTGAACCATAATCAGTCATAGCATTAATAACCTTAAAAGCTTCAATAAGGTCCCCACGTATTCGCCGCTCTGCCAGCGTTGTCAAATTGAGGATTTCCAGTCTACGGCTGTAAGGAAGAGTACCCACCTCATCAATCAGACGGGTAAACCGCCTCTGGACGCTCTCCAGCTCCAAAACAGTCCCCCAACTTCCATGAGCCGCAGGTGGATTCCACAATTGGACACAATACTCAAGATGAGGTCTTATTAAAGCTTTATATATAGCAATCATAACAACCTTTTCTCTAATAACTAAATTCCTTACAATCCAACAAATCATACGATTTGCCTTAGCGATACATGCTTTGATCTGTTCGTTCCAAAGCAGGGAGCTATGGGTAATAACCCCCAAATCTTTTCCTGTGCAGATACTTCAAGTTCTATACCATTTACCTTATAATTTAAATTAGGATTGTTGTTAAAATTAATGTGCACTACTTTGCACTTGGCAGGATTAAATTGTAAAAGCCAAATACTTTCCCAAACTTCTAATTCTTCGATATCTTCAGCAACACTACCGTGGTTAGCTGCATTACCAATTAATTTAAGATCATCAGCAAATAACTTTATCTTATTTTTTACAAGGTCAGGCAAATCATTAATATACAGAATGAATAGGAGAGGGCCTAGAACTGACCCCTGAGGAACACCAGATAAAACATGTTTAACCTCGGACCATTGTCCTTCTACAGAAACCCTCATAGTCCTGTCTGTCAGAAAATCTTTAATAACATCTAAAACCTTTCCTTTGACACCAAAGCCTTCCAATTTAGACAGAAGTCTAAAGTGGGGGACTGTGTCAAATGCCTTACTAAAATCAAAGTATAGAAGATCAACCGGGGCACCTTCATCTAAAATGTCAAGAATGTCATCAAATGTCTCTAAAAGATTAGATAAACACGATTTACCCTTAACAAATCCATGCTGATGCTTCGAAATTCGATGTTCTAGAAAATTTAATACATGTGCTCTCACCAACTTTTCATACACTTTGCACAAAATACACGTTAATGAAACTGGTCTATAATTTAAGGGGTCCGATTTAATACCCTTTTTAAACAATGCTACAACAGATGCAGATTTCCACACTGCAGGTAAAGATCCTGTATCTGAACACTTTTGAAATAATTTAGTTAATGCTTCAACAAAATTGTTGTCATAAGCTAGCGATTTCAACAACTTCGGATGAACACCATCCGGACCAGAACTCTTAAAAATGTTAAGCTTTAAAAGTTGCTTTTTTATATCAGAACTGCTGACTTCCATATCATCAATATCATCAATACTCTCATTGTCAGGTCTTAAATTCTCAGTTTTAGGGAGAGGGCCAGGTGGTTCACGCGCAAAAACAGAGCTAAAGGCACTTGCGAGTACCTCAGCTGACTCAGTTGAACTATCTGTGCGTGTACCATCTCCTCTATCTAAAGAAACCACACTTGATTTAATTTGACGTTTATTTCGTAAATAAGAGTAAAAAGACTTACAATTCTGCTTTAGATTAGATGTAATTTTCTTTTCATAGTTAACTTTAGCTTTAATTTCTGCTACTTCATAAGTATGTTGTTTGCTACTTGCATAACTAAAATTAACATCAGATGGATTAATATCAAACTCAGCCCATGCTTTATCTTTATTCTTTCTCATTCGTTTAAGTGCAGATGTACTCCATGGCAACTTGACAGGTCTGTTGTCGAGATAAACCGAAGCAGTCGGAACAGCTGCAGCAACAGTCTCCAGTTTACCATGTAATTCAGCCCACTTATCTTGAACATCATTGGTAGAACTATAATCCCAGTCGATATTTTTCAAACTAAAATTTAATAACTCTTCAGAGGAAATCTTACCCCATATAGGTTTGATAATCTTCTCTTTTAAACATTTGCTAGTATCCGGCGAAACAACTAGTTCGACAAGTATCCCAACATGATCACTCTTACCAAGCGGAGAAACGATCTTACAACCGTTGACAAGAGCATCATTTGTATACAGGACCTGATCAAGAAGACTCTCCTGGAGAGTATCCTTCACAAGCCGTCTTCTAGTTGTCTCGTTGGTGAAATACCAAGTTAAACCACTGTCATTGAAAACATCCATGAATTTCTGTTGAGTAACTAAAAACTGGTTCTTGCTAGCAATATTACTATTTATGCTACCAGTTTCCCATAAAACATTTGGTAAATTAAAATCTCCTAAAAGGAGTGTTTCAAAATCATTCCTTTCACTACAGATGCTCTTGATACAAGATATTAATGCATTATTCTGTTCTAAATTCAATGAAGTGGATCTGTAAATACAACAAATACTAATCAGTCCACCTGATGTGTTGATATTAACAGCTAAAGAATCCGGTGCCTTTAAAAAAGAGTTCACTAGTGAAGCATTACAACAGTTTTTAACATAAATTATAGAGCCTCCTCCACCACTTATACTGCCAGTGGAATTGTCAATTCTAAAATCTCTATATTTTCTAAACATACTAAATCCTTCAATATAAATTTCGGCATCTAATATATCACTACTAAAATGAGTTTCTGTTACACAAATTACCTCAATAGATTTATACATTGATAAAATACATTTTAGTTCATCAATTTTATTAAATTATTTAAATCACAAACACTTAGTCACCATGTTATGAATAAGCTAAACTAAAACACTACTATCTACAGAAAACAGGCTCACTTGTAAGTTTGACAGATAGTCCACAACATCATGTTGCATGTTCAGTACAGATTTCTCTAACGGAGTTTCAGCATCATTATTGATAGCAGCTAGTATCTCGACCCAATCCTCTATACTGGAGATAATGTATTTAACAACAGAGAGGTGTCCACGTGCCGCAGCAAGGTGGAGGGGCGTGTCTCCAGTCACCAGGGTTACTGTGTCCAGATCTCCTCCCCATTTTACTATTGTCTGTACGCATCCTGACATTTTGTGAGAGCTGTTAATGGACAAAGTCTGTCAGCTCATTAATAATCCTAGTTTAATGGAGAGTCAAATATATGTAGATCTTTATAAAATATTCATAAGGTCCCATTTGGAAGTCTAAAGGATGAATAGATAGCTTGCGTAAGGCTTACAAGGATACATTTTGAAAAAGTGCTATCGACCATAAAACTGAGGTTAATGAGTCGTAGCACTAGTTAAATTATCCAGAAGGTAACCTAGTTTTCCATTGTGAGAAGCATGGTGAACTGCCCTCCACCCATTGATATCTCTGAGATGAAGGTCTCCTCCTTTTCTACAGATTGTTTGTAGAGTGAACGTGTTGCCGTGTGCTGCTGCCAAATGAATGGGACACTGTCCACTTTCGTCTTGTGTTGTCAGGTCTACCTTGTGGCACATCAGAGCCTGAACAACAGTTGGAGCTGTTATTTAACTGATTATTTGAAAATAAGAGAAGTATTTAGCAAGATAAACTCTCCAGAATACTGAAAGAAAGTTGCTCTACCTCGACACATTGCTCCTTGCCCCGGAGTGCAGCAATGTGGGCAGGAGTCCAGCCTTGTATAGAGCGCACATTCATATCAGCTGTATGCCACACCAACCAATGGACACACTCCAAATGCCCGTAATAGCAGGCTTTGTGTAAAGCCGTAAATTTCTCCTTTCCCTGAAGAAAACAAATTGTAGTAAGACGTGAAAAAACAAAAAGATTCTTGAAACATATTTAAACATAATTACGGCGAGATTTTAGATGGCTAATTATCACTTGATATTTTATTTCTTGAAAAGATCTAGCCAAAAAAATCTGAATATTCTAACTCACCAATGGTACATTAACGTCTAGATTGTGCTTTTTGTGGAGTTTCTCGCACTCGATCACATCGCCCCGTTCAATTAGATCGTGGAACAATCTGACAGCCTTGTGGATCTTGTTGGGGCTCTCAACTACCATTACCAGTCATATGAGCTAATTAAAATAATATGGCTCAGCAGAATTGGACAACGAGCATATTGTATTTGATATTGGGTCATTAGTTGTCAACACAAAATATATAATAGAATAATACCTAAGTCCTCCAAGGAGGACTTCGTTAAAGATAAGCTGAGGGCAGTTCCTCAGTCCACTCAGTCGATATGTAGGAAAAGGTCGGTAAACACTACTCTTGCAGTAGCGAAGTTTCCAGAAAATCACACTTCCTGGTGCTGAAATATGATTCCCTTTCTCGTATTCTAGGCCTGATGTCAATCTTATGTTACCTACATAGCGGATTTGTACCTACTCAAAATAAGCTTTATAATGTAATGCAGTTCTTGTTTGTCGCACAACTGTTGTGAATGCTTTGTTTTGTCAGAAGAGCCCCTGTAGTATCGTTAATTCGTCTCTAAGCTCTATGTATATTTTTGTGCTCGGAGCGGGAACGCAACAACATGTAAATTGTAAGTGCTCCTTCTTGTTCACATTTTAGTTCCAGACGTTAATTTTATTGGATGGTAATGGCAAATATTTACGACGTAACTACTAACTATTGTTCAGAGCTCATTTTTGGCATTTCACGGCACTCTCGCGGCACCCTCACGGCACTCTCGTGGCACATGAATTAGCATGTGACACGTCACCAGATGAGGATTGTAAATCACAAGGCTTTTACAAGGCTAGTAAATAAAGGATAGAGCTTTTATGACACCGTGGTTATTGTGAAAAGATAATAATGAAGGTATAATGATTGTCGTATGCTTTTGAACGAACATGATTGAAAGTTCGCACTATACTACCAGGGGGCCGCCAGGGTGCCGCCATAGTGCCTCGAGGATGCTGTGACAGTGCCTTGAGGGTGCCACGAGAGTGCCACGACAGTGCCATCAGGATCCGGATGTATGACCAAATTTGTAGTTTATGAATATGATGTTGCCAATAACTTAATTTAATTTCAGTGTCCAGTGTACGATACTAATCTGCACGCGATGGAAAGTTTTGAAGAGGTTAGTAAATGTTTTACTACTGAGTGCACGTTGTTGACTGGAGAAGAAATATCTTTAATAGCAGCTAAATTACGCATTTTGCCGCAAGCTAAAAAAGATGGCTGGGCTCTTGCAGTTTTACAGAAGATATCTGAAACTGAGTTTTACGAAAGATTAGCAGATCTCTGCAATAACAATAAGGAACTGTCGTTTTTACGAAACATAGTTTTCTTGGTAAGAATTATCAGCTTAAACGGAACTAAACAAAATATACGATGTCTCTGTGAAAGTGGCGTTACAAAATTAATTATTGACAGATGTGGGGAGGCAACTGATACCGATCTTATAGTCGATGTTGTGATGATTGTTAGTCACGTGTTGTTTAGAGATAACTTCTTACATCTACCTCATCTGAGAAAAGAGGGACTGTACACCAACCTTATTATGGGACTACTGCACAAGTGTAACTGTAATGATCATATAGTTGAGCTATTACTCTACATGGTAACTAGGGTTTGTCTACATGAGAGTTCAGTGAGAGATAATGTTGCATCAGATGATCGCCCTGAAAGATTAGTAGATGTCCTAAGAAGCAATTCACACTTGTTGACAGATATGGTATCCAGCACAGAACGCAGTATCTGTGTAATTGTAACTGCAGCAGTGCTCCTTCATAAACATCTCAGATTGTTAAAGACTGCTGAATTGTTAGAAACTCTAAAATTGCTAACTCTACAGGGCACAACCAAGTTGAGAATCAATATCTTAGCAATAACTGCTGAAAAAAAACCAGAAATACAGGGGGAACCAGTCAGTAAACTTGCAGGGGAGAACATCTCTGGCGATGATAACACAAAAGAATTCCAGTATTTGAGAGATCTAACTTACATCATCAGAAGAGGGGTGGAACTAGGGGGAAATAAAGTGATAAGATTGCTGATAAGAAAAGGTATTGCTAAGCAACTGATATACAAATGGGAACAGTGCAATGATGCAGAGGTGATGAACAATATCTGCTACACCTTGCAGATGATAAATATTCGTTACACGACTAGTCAGGATTACCTTGCTAAGCAAGGAGTGATCTTGTTAATACCGGCACTGATAGAGAAGTGGAGCAAGAGAAATGAGGAGAAGGTTCTGACGAATTTAATTGGAATAGTTTGGTGTATGTCAGTTGAACGTGTTCATATCATAAACGAGATAGCTGGGGTCAAAAGTGAACACGGAGTAACGATTCCAGAGATATTAACAAAATTACTTAACTCTAGCAAGAGTACAACAGTTCTGCAAATAACTGTTAAGTGTATAGCTGACATGTTAACCAACACGATGGCACTTCACATGCAGTTCACTTCTGAGCAGCTGGTAGATTCTTGTTTTACGTTGATTAAATCCAATTTAATGTGTTTTAATTACAAAGTTCACATATTACGGAGGATTATTCTACAGCTTGCGTGTAACAGTCCTACACGAGTCAGCAAGCTTCTTGTAAAACACAGTGATTTTTTAAGAGAACAGGCAGTGCTAGGAGATAACAGACAGTTAACAAGATGTTCGGCAGATATTGTTAACAAATACCTGTGTTGTAAGGAGACGCCCCACAAATGTCGAATGATCGGCAATTTTGTAGTCTTCAGTATTCTGAAATTCGTCTTATTATATGCCTTGGATGTAGTGTTAGATATAAAGGTCGGTTATAATGCTATTGTAGACAAAAATGCAGATTTACACATACGGTATGAGGGATATGCGATCCTTATATTCTCATTGATTCCTTTATTCTATATTAATAATCAGTCAATATTACGGTTTTACAGATCTTCTTTTCGACAAATTGATGCAGATCCAACTGTTTCTCTTGAAGGAAGTTATAGAGGAAGTTTTCTGAAGTACTTTACTCCGTGGAGATTTGACTCTGTGAAACACACAGTCTTCAATATATTAACTGTATTTCAACTGCATCCTATAGTGAGCGCACTCGAGTTGGTGCTACACAGACGTCAGAGATTATATGAACTGATAGATAAGAGGTTTCATTTTGCCAGATTGACTGTTCAGGAAAAAATTGTGGAAAACATACCGTGTACCCTTATCAAAGTCATAATCCTTTACAAGAAGCTGGAGAAGGGAATTTTTGATCCAGATATTTATCTGACAATGATTTCGACTGTGTACGGGATTATCATTTTAACTCTCAAACTGTCTAGTTTTGAGAATTTGTGCCGCGCAGCAGATGGAAAATGCTGTGTACTCCAGAGATTGCAGCAATTTCTTATTTTCCTCGGAAATTTCACTGCGGTGTCATCTCGTATAATGATGTGTCTCCTACTGTACATCATAACAGTGAAAATAAACAAAACTTGGATTTTTGGTGCTTGTATAGCGATACATGTGATAATAACAATTGGAATACATTTCACATCTTACCACAAGAAATGGTCCCCATATGGTGTTCAATCCTCAGTTAAAAAGTATTTTGTAATTCTACACTTCTTGCGAAAGGAAAATGGTATCCAAAATTCAACCTTAATAAAGATTGGACGATTTGTGCTGGTATTGTGCCTATCGTGGAGCGAAGGGTTTATAGTAAATCTTAGACATCCTATTGATCTACTGCATGGAGATCGTCCCAACACCCATCATTTGAGATCACCACTGTACTTTTTTAGTATTTACATGTTTCATATGCTGGAAGTTATCTGTGTTGTTACAATAGCAAGTCTTAGTGGTTTGGTGTCAGACATTCAGCTGAAACACTTGGGTTTTATGTCAGTGCCGTTATATCTGTTATCTGGCTTTGTGTTTGGTATATATTTCACGATTGCTAACCCTGATAAGAAAGGAAAACCGCTGTCAGCTAATATAAACCCTCGTTTTAAACATATTGGATACAATTTTAATGTTGACAGAATTTATCAGTTCTGTCATGTTTCTCCTGGCAAATCAATGGAAATAAACGGTATAAAGTTACTATCATCAGGGGACTACAACCACAGACTTCAAGTGATGAGACCCTGTCCGAAATGTGCATTAAATGGAAAACATGGGAATAAAATAAAAGGAATACGAAATGAGCTTTGTTGTTTGAGAGGGTCCAAGAACAGATTGGAAAACGACAGTGATCTCCCTAATGAGCTCATAGGCGAGATGAACTGGCTGATGAAAAAAGTTTCAAATTATGATACTGTACACGATGACCTTAGAAGGCTCTGTTTTCCAGGTATCAAGGCTATCAAATATGACAAGTCATTAAGTCCTGGTATTGTTGCTGAATGCGAAAAATTAAAATATAAGATAGATGTTTTGTTCGGCTCTTTTAACCATGGTGCTTGTGATATTTCGGAGAAATCTTTTGAAACATTTGATCAACTTTGTAACCTATATTTTTTTCTGAAAGAGGTTTTGTGGGAAGAAAAATGCATTGCTTGGTGCATAGTTAACTCGGGAGAGAAAAACAAGGGAGTAAGTAAACCACCAAACTTTTCAATTCACGGGAAAAAACAAAGACCTGGTATTATCCCTGGATATGAGCTTGTTTAATTTTTGATAACTAGGAGATATTATGATGGCAACTGGACTGTGGAATGTAAAGAAATAAATAATTTGGTATTATAGCAGTATGGAATACTTCTTTTCAACTGGAGATATCCCAAACAGTCGAAAAGTGGCTGTTGAAAGTTCACGATAGCGTTTTTGTAAAATAAGTATACACAGTGCAACTTCAACAATTTTGTAATTTATACTTACAACCTGGATCATTTGATACATTTGGTCGTGTTTACAAATAAAGCTGGTATGTAGAAGAGATAATATTATGCTTTTAGTGTTATCATCACTACTTAACGAGATTTTTTAGCATTATCAATTTACAGTAATGGGACACAGCAGTTTTAAGACATTTTTGTTTGATAAGTAGTTCTAGTCACTGCTTATCAGCTTTACTAAAGTATTTAGTTTGTTTCATACTATACTATAATTTTCCGAGTGGAGTTGTACCCCATCCATAATTACTTACATGTTACGAATTTTGTTTGATTAAATTTTGCCTTTGTTACAATTTTTACGTTTGAGTTAATAACCAGAATGGCTTTAGACCTGGGCGCTCTACAACATCGCACATCCTTGCTCTACGAAGAATTATGGAGGGTGCTAGAGCCAAAAATCTTAAGGCCACCATGGTTTTCATTGATTTCAAAAAGGCGTTCGATAGTGTGCATAGAGGTTTGCTCATGAAGATATTAAAAGCATATGGCATACCAGAAGCCATAGTGCGGCTCATTGAGGGTATCTATACGAGCACAAAGGCTAAAGTAGTTACAGCCGATGGTATAACAGAAATTTTTGATATCCTGGCTGGAGTACTGCAAGGAGACACTCTTGCCCCGTACTTGTTCATTATCGTGATTGACTATATCATGACAGTGACTATCAGGGACAAAAGGATTTCGCGATTATTTTGACCAAAAATCGCGGTACCGCGAAATTTAACAGGCTATACATTAAACTATACATAAAATTTGTCGCGGAGAATGGGAAATTTCGCGATTTCGTACATGCCGCGAAATCCTTTTGTCCCTGGTGACTATAGACGATGATGACTCAGACTCTGGGTTTACTCTCAGGCCTGCACGGAGTAGAAGGACTGGTGCCGAGAAGATCGCAGACGTCGAGTTTGCAGATGATGTTGCCCTTATCACTCAATGAAACTAATAAATCAATGAAACTAATAAATCAATGTTTTAGCTCATTTTACAAAGTCAAATATTTAAAACAATTAAAATTGTATAGTGCTCAATTTGTAAATGACTAGTTGATCTTTGCTATTGGAAGTTTGTCAAGGACTGGCAGCTAGCGGGGCAAGGAATGCACGGGCTTAGGGGCTTTTGTGCACACCAGAACACTAGCTCGGTAGATTTTTGGAAACTAGAAGGACTGAAAACTAAAATTGTTTTTGATGGAGGCTGAGGCATGTTTTTGAGAGGGACGGTATAATAGCTTGTGGTAACAACTGGCCTTTACTTTAATAGGATGAAGTTTTAGTTTTAGGACAGGAAGAAGGCATTAAGAAGATTTGCTCTTTGTTTACAAGGCAGAATATAAGCAATGTTGGTTATAATATGTATCAATATCTAGATCTTCGTTTATCAATTTTCACTAAATGGGTTTAAAATTTTAATAGGGAGGGAAATTCATCAACTTTATTAAGTACCTATCAAAAATAAATCTTATGTCAATGTAATATACTAAAAATCATAATCCTAAGTCTAATAATAAATCTGTTAAAAACACTTTCTCACTACACTGCGCTCACACACGTTAGTAAGACAAAGGAAAATGCACACCCAGCTAATTTTCAATTTCAAGATAATCATTTTGGATGTGTGGACCCTAGGGTAGACTTAATGTCAAAATTTAGATTAGAGCATTCGAAATCTTTGTTTGTCCAATCAAGATCAGCATGGTTATGCTGGTTGACGAGCAGTGATTGCTTCATCCTAGACTTCAGGCAGGCCACACTTAGACAGTAGTCACGTATACCAAGCTTAGGCACAATTAAGTTCCAAATACGAGTAGTTCTGCTATTGAAGTTGTCAGGGGGGTCTGCTTGGCTTAGTATAAGGGTGGGTTTCCTACTTGAGCAGGTGAAATTTTCATGGAGGGAAATCGGAGCACGGAATTTCATGATTTTATAGAGCTCAAGGAAACAATGGTAAGTGTACAGGTTTTGGACGGCAAGTATTCCGTGTTCCTTGAACAAAGGTTTCGTGTGCTCTTTCAAGAAAAATTTTTTGTTCAGATTTTGGTTGCCAAACGGTCGAGCACGAGCACAGGTCTTAAATTTATCTAGGTATGCCTCCCTGTCGCCAAACAGTACCCTGAGACAATATTTTTGTGCTTTGAATACAGAACTTATACGAGTTTTGGCTGCCCCACCCCAAACCGTGATACAATAGGAGAGGTGTGATTCAAATAGAGTGTAATACAACTGGCGGTGTAAGAAATCTGGGAGGGAGCAGCGTAGGCGGCAGAGAGTTGATGTTGCATGGCTGAGAGAACGCCTAAGTGATTTTATATGTTCTTCCCAGGTTAGCTTTTCATCGATGACGACTCCCAGAAACTTAGCAGATGCAACTTGTTTTATTGGAAAGTTATCAATGGTTAGAGTATATTCAGAATTATTGTCAGTCTGGGAGGACGATGCTGGTTTAAAGTGAATGAAACAGCATTTAGACAAGTTGACATGGAGTTTGTTTGCTCGCATGTAGGAATATAAACTAGCTAAAAGAGAATTACCACGCATATATGCCTCCTTTTTAGATTTCCCAGTCACAAATATATTGGTGTCATCAGCGAAGGTGACAAATGATCCCAAACTGGAGCTGTTGGCGATATCATTAATATATAGGAGAAATAAGAGAGGTCCAAGAATCGAACCCTGAGGGACTCCAAACTGTATTTTCAAGGCGTCAGATTTCTCACCAACAACTTCAGTATATTGTGATCTATTTGTTAAGTAACTTTTTATAAGATCATTTGCCACCCCACGTATCCCATAGCCCTGTAATTTGACAAGTAATGTACCATGATCTATTGTATCAAAAGCTTTGCTAAGGTCTATGAATATGCCTAAGACATGATGCTTAAGTTTTAGAGATTCAGTTATAAGGTTTACTGAGTGATTAACTGCATGTGAAGTAGAGTGTGACTGCCTGAAGCCAAATTGTGTTTTAGATATTATACCCTGTGAGCTAGCAAACGAATATATTCTTGAGTAAATGATCTTTTCAAAGATTTTACCAAATATAGAGAGAGTAGAGATTGGGCGGTAGTTTTCTATCTCTTCAGGGTTTCCCTTCTTAAATACAGGAGTTATTCTACCAGTCTTTAGAACGTCGGGGAACGTGCCATTAGACATTAAGATGTTGATGTATCGACTAAGGATCGGTGTAATTACGTGAGATGATCTTTTGATTACACTAACAGGAATATCACTTGCTTTTCCATTTTCAAATCCTTTTATTATTTCCGTTATCTCATAAGGTGTACAGTCTTCTAACATAATCGATTTTTCATTAGTCTTTCCAAGGAAATCATAGAATGTTTTTATAGGGAGAATTGGTAAACCAGAGGCCTCACTGCTACTAAGTGTTTCATTGAGCTTAGGGGCAATAGAAACAAAGTAAGAGTTGAATCCATTGGCTATGACTCTACGATTCATGATTCGTTCGTTGTTTATGATAAAGGGAGGCTTAGTTTGCTTCTTTTTCTTGCCCCTGAGCTCATTGATTATCTGCCACGTTTTTTTGCTGTTTTCTATATTTTTATGGATTTCATTGCAGTAGTACGATCGTTTGGCGACCTTGATAATACTTTTAAGCATTCTTCGGTAGTCACTGAAGACTTTATAGAGCAGTACATTACCCTCAGGGTTTCTATTTGTTACAGTGCTTGACCAGTCTCTACAGAGTTCATGTTTTCTTTCAACTGAGACAATGATTCCATCGGTAATCCACGGGTTGAGTTTGGGTGTCCTTTTGGTAACTTTTGGTACATCAAGCTTACAGTGTTTATCAAGTGTTTCATTGAAGCAGTCCAAGAACTCATTGAAGTTTACCGAGGGAGTCAAGTCATTCACCTTCACCTCGAGTTCATTAACAAAATTAGTGAGTTTGGAACTTGAATAATCATAGTAGCGAACATGTTTAAGTTTTTCAGTACTGTTTTCGGTAGGAATTGACGTGAAGGTGAATATAAAGGCATGGTCACCAATCCTATCATTCAATACACCGGAGAGAAGTACATGATCTATCTCTGATGTGAGGATATTGTCAATACATGAGTTTTTACAGTTAGGACGGAAGTGGGTAGCAAGTGATATAGTAGGATACATATTGTTACGAAGTAACGTGTCCTCAAATAGCTGGCTGGAGGTTTGTACATTGAGGAGGTTAGAGTTAAAATCGCCAAGAATATGGAACTTTTTACCAGCCAACTGCTTAGATATATCCTCAAGAGTTTGACAAAAGGTCTCACTACAGCCACTTGGAGGACGATAAGCAACCCCATATGTCAGTTTATCACCCGAGCTAAGAGTAATTTCAACAAATAAGCACTCAATATCTTTTGTACAGTGAGATAGATTTTCGATTACTACAGCATTCAGGCGATCAGAGACATATAAGGATACTCCTGTTCCTTTTTTCTTATCAGGGAATGGTACTTGACAAAATGTTGTATAGGAGGGGATTTGGTATAAGCCTTGTTGGCTTGGATCGATGTTGGTCTCAGCCAATCCAATGACATCAAAATTACACGGGAGGGTCTTATGTTCTATTAAAAAGCTGTCAAAATTACTAGCAAACCCATCTATATTGCAAAACAGAGCGGGCAGATAAGCAGAATTTTTATTTTTCTCAGGAAAAAGTTTGCTGATTGAGTTTGCTAGTTCTTGTTTTGTGTAACGCTTACAGTCTTCAAGTATTGAAGAGAATTTAGCTATGGTGACATCTTCCTGGTTGTTTGTATCATAGAATTTATCTGAATCATCATATCTTTGGCTGCTTGGAAATGGGCAATACCTATCTTCTATTGTACTACAGCAATCACTGCACATCCATAGACCGTTTTTGCTTGTAAATTTCGCGGATCTGAAGCACTTAGTATGAACAACTTTGCTGCAATTTTCACATTCTAAGAGTGGCTGGCCAATATTAATGTATTTACTACAGGGGTCGCACACATCTTTAATAAGTTTCATAATCATGATAAACTAAGTGGGATAAACTCCCACTGGTCGGGTGGCCTTCCTTTGTCTTACTCTCTCCTGTCTCTCCCTCACATACACCCACTGTTTCAGACATCTCACAAATTTAGCAATACCAAGCTCTCCGAGATGGATTTCATCACCATTTCTCGTGAGTTTCATAGCAAGCAACCCTTTACCGTCTAAAAAGTGGCCAACACCAAGGTGCCATACAGTCTGGTTAAAGCTAGAGTACAACATTTCATCAACCAAGCTGTTGAATGCCATAATGTTTTTATTCATCTTAGGGAGTCTAGACGGTAAAACTGCTGTGACAAACAACTTCGCCTTAGGGCACAGTTTCTGGATCTGCTGGATTTTCAGGTGGAGAATGTCTACCAGCTGGTGTATATCACCAGGTGACTGCACATTTTCAACTCGTAGATCGTTGGTCCCACAAACTAAGATGACGTTGCTATAACCAATGCAGAGCTTAGGGTCTATTGCACTGACCTTGTTGGCTTTAACACGTTCACCTGGGAAGGACTGTCCAAGGGTTCCAGTACCGACACCGAACTTGATGGGCTTGGTGTTAGAGTCGCCCATGATGATGCAGCTCCGGCTAAACTGTTTGCTCACAGTTCTCAGTGTGATGGAGAACCTTCCTGTCTGCACAGAAGACTGAGTTTCAGCAGGACCTGTTTCATCAATACCGTGACGATACCAGGCTTGTGACGATCGTGTCATCACATACACTGAGTTAGATTCTGGACTCACACTATGAACATACTCAGTTGAGGCTTCGTTTCCGGTCTCATAGATGCACTTAAAGCACACCTTCCTGACGTCGCCTATGCTGATAGTAGCAATTTCTGAGTTAGCAATAATCTCAGACTCATCGTCAGAGTGAAAAGGGAGCTTGCTACTAGTGGTGGTATCAACTGAGGGAGGGTAGTAGTTTATTAGGCTGGAGTTGGGCTTATGGGTCAGTCTGCACTTTGATGTAACTGCGTCTATGGCTGAGGCAAGGGGTGCTGGGATTGTGGGGGATATGGGTGGGTCTGAATCACCAGTATAAGAGTAGTCTTCCCCAAACTTGAGGACCTGTCTTCCATTCTTCGGGATGAACTTATTACTAGCTTGGCTCTCCAGGAGAAACTCTGTAACTTCTTTGAGGATCTCAGCACTTAGCACATCGACCAGGTAATCACACACTGGAGGTTCTGTGCATTTAGGGAGGGGGATTTCTGTAGCAGGTGGTGCTTCAGATGGACTTCTGGACTGCTGAAATTCATGAATCTCTTGACTCAGCTTCTTCAGTCTTGTCTCCAGGGATACAATCTCCACAGTAGGCATACTGTTACCAACAGCATTAGAAATAGCATCTGATATAGCCTGTATGTTCTGGCTGTAGTCTACAGAGCTCTTTAGGTTGTTGTCCATCTTGGCTGACATGCTGGAGCCTGGTCTGGGGAATGATGTATCGAAACACCATGGACATAGCCATTCTGAGAGAATCATATTCAGAGAAGCTTCAAGAGGTGTATCGTGCTGAATGTTGTTAGCACCCTTGAGATTGCAACAGGAAGCATGCCAGTGCTGAAAACATCTGGTACACTTGAACTTCCATTCCTTACCATCTGATGTTGATCGGCAAGGACAATCACTCTTTGAAGCCCGTTGTTTTACTGTAGGTTTATCCTGGATTTCAAGTTCTTCAGCAGACTCTTCAGCACGGGAGAATGGAGGAAAGGACTTGTACAGAGGGCTCATTGGACTGCTGGGGCTCTCTCTGAGGTTCGATGATTCTAAAGCTGATATCAGGTTTGGGCTGATCTTTTCAATAACCAGATTACCTGGAGGTTTAAGAACAGATGTCTCTGGTTGTTCTTGGGGTGACTTTGATGGGCGTTTACCCAGCACAGCTTTCTGGGCCATTGCACTAGGGCTGTTCCTGCGCAGGGCTTTGTTGTCTGCTAGAGGTTTCTTCTTTTGGGAGGAAGCTCCTCTGCCGGATGGTGACATGCTAGCTCTGGATCCTGGGTTGGTAGGAGGAGGAGTGTGTCTAGGGGAACGCCTTTGGGTACTAGCACTTGAGGTAGTAGCCATGATGATATGATATCAGAGATATGTCCGGAGTCCAGGGGGCCAGCTTGGACAGACCCCTGCACCTGAAAGGAGAAGAGCATCAGCCGGTTCATTGTGAGTGATATGAGGTGGGTTAAGTGGGAATATGATTGAATAGAATTTTTTCAAGAACTTTCAAAAGAGTGATTGAAGTATTCAAAAATATGTGATTGAATACGCCCAATGGGCGCTGGTCTGTACCGAAATATAAAAAACATACAATATAAAATTATAGAGAAACATAGAGAATAAAATTCTAGCAAGCCTCCGAAAACTATTTAGCATTGTGTGTCGACGTAACTAGAAAATAGCATAAAAATATGAGTTGCAGTTCAGGTTCTGTTACTTTAACATTTACCAGTCTCAGCACTGAAAAAAACACACTAAATAAGCTTTCAACGCGGTTCATTTATTAATTGTAAAAAGTGGTAAATCTACACACGGCAACTCCAGTCAGCACCAAATAACACTCAACATACATCATACATTAACTCTTATCAGGAGCTTTGGGACGTTTGAGATGATAAGGTTTTATCAGCCGTGCAGATCTTTCTGTCGCGTATGAAATAATGTTTATTTGAGTCTTTCTGGATCATCTGTTTCATCTCCTTAACAAGTTTACTATGCGCACGCTGTTCCTCTTTGGTTCTGTCCGGTCCCAAATAAACATGTTTGAAAGAGTCACTGTCTCTGAGGTTTCGTGCACGCATCAAAATCAAGTCTACCTCACTGGCACAACCAAATTCGACCTTGATAGGCCTATTCTTACCCGGTTCCTTCCTTCCGATTCTGTAGACCTCACCAGTGCGGAGCACGGGGAAAGCGTCAGTTCCGTAAAGTATGTCCTTGACAACTTTGTTGAGCTCAAAATCGGCTTCTTTATCACTTTCATGGCAACCGTAGATCATCAAGTACTTCGATCGTTTCTTCTCTTCATTTACAGTCCTGACGGCTTGTTTGATAGAGTTTTCTGTTAAAGGTTTCCCGCTAGGACGCTGAGCAGTGTTTTTCTTGACAACATCCGTCCAACTTTTCATTTCTGATTTAACTGTCTCCTGAACTGAATTCATCTGTCCTTGTTGAGTTTCAATAATTAGTTTCTGATCCGCTATTTTCTCCGATTTCATGACATCAATTTTCCCAGCAGCACTTTTACAAAGTTCAATATTCTTCTCCGCCAATTTCATTAAGCTGCCGATGATTTTGACGAGTGGATTTTTGTTAAGTTTCATTAAAGCGGTCTCAGTAAAGTCAGATCTACATGAAACATTGGCAACCTTGAATATTTTCTGAATTTCTGATGTCATCTCATGGTCCATCGCGTTGAGCCGGTCCACTGAAAAATCCATGCTACACAGTCGGCGCTGTTGAAAGTCGACGTGGCGAGTAACACTTTCACTGATAACGATCACTGATAAGCGAGCTAAAAAACAGTGCAAATACAAATTGGTTTACTGCGAACTGAATACAAATTGGTTTACTGCGAACTGAATACAAATTGGTTTACTGCGAACTGAATTGGTTTACTGCGAACTGAATTGGTTTACTGCGAACTGAATTGGTTTACTGCGATGTAAATCATTCAAAGGTCAGACACACTAACAACAACAGGACAAACTGGGTTTGGATGGGGTGATTTGGTTTGAAATTGTTAAGTGTGTAGGTAAAATTGTTTGAGCAGAATTTTCAGAGTAAAAATAAATAAATTCAGGGCAAAAAATTTGTTGAGACAGGTATTCAGAGAATGCCTATCTTGGAATACTTCAACACTACTATATAATTTTTTGGACTAGCAATGGTTTTTTATTAGGTGTAGTGACTAGTGGTATGTGAACACATGACGAACCGAACTGACAACTCAACTCATTTTCTAGGAGCAGTGATCCATCCTCCTTGAGCCCCCCATCGTCCAAACAAGGTCTCTAGTTCATTGTTAACATAGCCATTGCTAGTCCTCAAATTATTTGTTATATAGTAGTGTTGATACCATTGAAGGGGCAAAACTACTCCTGGACAGGCTTGAGAAAGCAGCACTGAGTGTTGGGCTAGCCATGAACGGCTCTAAAACTAAGTTCATGACTCTGAACATGACAGAGGAGGCGAGTAATCTTAATAGCTGTTCTGGAAACCAGCTGGAAAAGGTGACAGACTTTGTTTACCTTGGAGCTTGGATAGCAACAACAGAGAGGGACCTGCGGGTCAGAAAAGCTAAGGCTTGGGCAGCCTGCCACAAGCTAAAGAAGATGTGGAAGTCTGACCTTAGAAGAGGACTAAAGATCCGTCTATTTGTTGCTACTGTGGAGTCAATACTTCTTTATGGTTCTGAAACGTGGACGTTGACAGAGCAATTGAAGAAACGCATTGATGGCTGCTACACTAGAATGCTAAGGATGGCACTTAATGTGGATTGGAAGCAGCGAAAAACCAACAAAGAAGTCTATGGCAACCTACCGAGAGCAACCATGAAGATCCAAGAGCGCAGGAAGCGACTAGCAGGCCATATCCACCGGCACCCAGAACTAGTCGCAAACCGCTTGCTACTCTGGGAACCAACTCATGGGGTGCGGAGTAGGGGGAGACCAGCCATGACCTATGTTGATAGCCTACGATCTGACACGGGTCTCAACGACACTGGAGAAATGGGCGGACTTATGGCGGATAGAGTTTTATGGAGACAGCGCATCAATACTCGGACGCTGAAGCTGCCTTAAGTCAAGTAAGTCAAGTAATAAACTATGATGATTATATATGAATTTTACTTGATAGTGCTTATCATAAAGTTAAATGTTTTTACAGGCTCTAATGATGCATTTTTACGAAGATTTCAAGCCTTACGTTGTGTGTTTCCCTTCGTGTCCAGAAGCATTGTAAGTAAAGATTGTTATAATTCGTTCTGGGAATTATATCCCCGAAAAGTAGTTAAAACTGTTAAGTGGTAACCAATAATTAACCGCAAAGGTTGCCAGCGTATTTATATCGTATTTATATCGCGTATTTATATCGCCCATAGCACTCAACAGCCAAGGTATTATTGTATTGCTAGTGTAACCCGGCCTTCGGCCGGGATTTCACTGCTGCAGTTAAAAATGGTAGGAGTGTTTACCCGCTAAGTCAAAACCCGCATTAGATGAGCAATTATATTCGGAGTGCCCTCCAGACCACAACCGCATATTTGAAAACATGCATTACATTGTCGTATGAAAGTATGAACTCTTTCTACAGTCCAAACAGACCGCTATATGAGCGATCCCTCCCCTAATAAGTTTATAGTATCCATGACAATGTAATTATGATATATGTACCAACGCTACCTACATAATATGTAGAGCCGCGAGCCCCGTAACTCTTACCGATTGCTGCTCAAGTCATTTTATGTAACATTTGTGGTACAAAACCATCAATTAAACCACTTACCACCGACCGATTTAAAAACCCTTTACCATTTAACTTCGTCAGAGTTTTGTCGGCACTTTACCGAAAAAATCAGCTCCGTAACTCTTACCGTTTTCTTGATTAAACCGCTCGGAAATTACAAACACAGACAGAAAACACACACACACATTCTGAGGTTATTAAGGTGATATTATATATGGATGCAAGATGTAAAACAACAATCTATCATCCTGATTATTTTACTATCATTCAGGTATATATCACTAATCACCTGCTTTTGTTCATTAATGTGTGCCTGCCTGTTTTGATTTCATTATTCTCATTTACCATGAAAATTACTGCAAATGCGATAGTCCTTTAATTGTTATGTGTTAGTAAAACCTTTTAAAAGTCAAATAGTTAAATAACTAGATTATTTGACTCGATCTCTGTCTCCAGATTCCTCAGTCTTTGAATGTGGTTTTTATTTTTGTTCAGCTCTGTCATATTTCCTTATGATATGTTCAAAGTTTTGAATTGTCATGTTAAAGTAAAAAATTAATGTATCACGTCGTGACCCCCACTGTCGGTATACATAAACTCCGTATACATCATGACACGGTCCTCCCAGGCATGGTATCAGCATAGTATAGGATCAGGAGACTCAGTTCCACCATCCAGTCAGCTCCCTGTGCAAACAGGCCGGTATTCCATCACACTCAGAACCATAAGCAAGCAGTTCAAACGTAGCACTGTGATACTTGGAGACTCAAACACAAAGAACATCAAGTTTGGGTCTGGAACAGGTACTATGGGTCAATCCTTCCCTGGTATGCGAGCCAAAGCTAGCAAGATCAGCAACATTGACCCGTCACTGTGCATAGGATACAGCAATGCTGTTATTGTGTGTGGGACGAATGATCTCCGGACTGAGAACTTGAAATCTCCTAACGATGTTCATCAACTCGTGGATATTCTCCACTTGAAGCTACAACAGATCCAGACTATATGCCCTCGTATTAAGATATTTGTTACCGCTGTGTTGCCTTCGCGATTTCCCCGCATGAACATGAACATCATCATGTTCAACAGACTTGTCTATGATATGCTTGAGTCAAGCTTCGAGCAAAGCGTGTGGCAGATCGGTGTCTATCACTTCGTTGATAACAAAGGTCTGCTTGCCATGAACTTGACCAGAGATGGGGATGAGATACATCTTGGCAACCGCGGTCTATCTAAGTTTGTGAGATGTGTTAAACATTGGGTGTATGTGCGTGAGAAACTTGAGAGAACTAGACAGAGGAAACCTGGTCAGACAGTGGGATATGATCCCACTTGATCAAAATGAACTTGAAAATCAATAAGGAGGTGTGCTATCCGTGCAGTAAGTCGATTAATATTGGGCAACCTATGCTTGAATGTGAAAACTGCACCAAAGTTATCCATACTAGATGTTTTAAATCTGCTAGTTTTAAGTGCAAGAATGGCCTATGGATGTGCCCAGAATGTGCACTTATCACAGAGGATAGGTACTGCCCCTTTGACAATCAAAAAGATCTCGAAAAGTCGGACAGGCCCTACAATGAGGGTGCAGAAGACACCCTCATCCAAAAATTTTGTCATACCCTCGAGAGCTGTAAACGTTATTCCAAACGTGAATTCACAGAAGTAGCTACAAAAATCAGCAGTGGTGATGGGTCCTTCCTCTCAGCACTGTTCCTCAACATTGATGGCAATGTCAGTAATTTCGATACATTCCAAGTTGAACTCAAACGGTTATCTCATCCATTTGATGTTCTTGGACTTGCTGAAACCAACGTTGGTAGTAGCTTACAAGAATTATACCAGATCCCATCTTACACCAGTTTTTATCAAAATACCCTCCCAGATAAGAAAAAGGGCACTGGGGTTGCGCTTTATGTCTCAGACAACCTTAACACTGTTGTCCTAGAAAAGTTATCCTACTGTACTGTAAACATTGAATGCTTATTCGCCGAAATCACTGATAGCACTGGTGTTGGGGTTGTCTACGGAGTTGTATACCGTCCCCCTAGTGGCTGCCTTGAGGCTTTTTGTGAAACTTTACAAACCATTGCTAAGCAGATATCCGGCAAGCCCTTTCGTTTGCTTGGCGACTTTAACTCAGACCTCTTCAAAGTTTCGTCACACAACCAGTTATTTGAAGACACTATAATTAGTAATGGTTTGTATCCATCCATCTCAATTGCTACCCACTTCCGGCCTAACTGTAAAAACTCGTGTATAGATAACATCCTAGTTAGTGATATTGATAATGTTTTGCTCTCTGGTGTACTTCAGGATAGATTAAGTGAACACACGTTCATATTCTCCTTCACCTCAACCCCGGCCCCAAGAAATAAGAACAATGAAAAACATGTCCGCTACTACGACTACTCCAGTGCCAAGCTTAAAAATTTTGTTTCTGACCTTGAGGTGAAGGTGAATCAGCTGTCCCAATCTTCAGATTTTTGCGAATTTGTCGATTGCTTCACATCCACCCTTGACAAGCACTGTAAATTAGAAGTACCGAAAACGACCAAAAGAACACCAAAGCTTAATCCTTGGATTACAGATGGAATCATCCTCTCAATCGACAGAAAACATGAGCTTTGTAAAGAATGGTCAGATACAGTAACAAATAAAGATCCATCTGGCAATGTCCTTCTTTATAAGATATTTAGTGACTATCGTAGGATGCTTAAGGGTATCATAAAGGCAGCCAAACGCTCCTATTACTGTAACGAAATCTATAAAAACATTGAAAGCAGTAAGAAAACTTGGCAGATAATAAATGAGCTTAGGGGCAAAAGAAAGAAAACAACCAAACCACCTTTTATCATCAATAATGAAAGAATCTTGAACCGGAGAGCAATTGCCAATGGTTTTAATTCCTGGTTCGTATCAATTGCTCCCAAGCTCAATGAAACTATCACAACTGACTTGTCTTCTGGTATTCCAATTCTCCCCATGAAAACATTCCATGACTTCCTTAGCCCTAGTAACTCTCGATCTATTATGTTAGAGGACAGCACTCCTGAGGAGGTTCTAAGAATAATCAAAGAATTCGAGAATGGAAAGGCCAGTGATATTCCCATAACCGTTATTAAAACTTCGTCCCACGTTATTGCACCAATTATCAGCAGATACTTAAACAAACTTATGTCAAATGGTATATTCCCTGATATACTTAAGACTGGCAGAATCACACCCGTATTCAAAAAAGGTAATCCAGAAGAAATAGAAAACTACCGTCCTATATCCACCTTGTCCATATTTGGCAAAATATTTGAGAAAATCATATATTCTAGGATTTATTCGTTTGTCAGCTCTCAGGGAATAATATCTAAGACTCAGTTTGGTTTCAGGCAATCGCACTCAACCTCCCATGCAGTAAACTACTCTGTTGACCTCATATCTAAGCACATCAAATTGAAGCACCATGTGTTAGGCATATTCATCGACCTCAGCAAAGCTTTCGATACTATAGATCACTCAACATTACTTACCAAACTAGAAAGGTATGGCATCCGTGGCGTGGCAAACGATCTGATCAAGAGCTACCTAACTAATCGATTCCAGTACACTGATGTTGTAGGAGAAAAGTCCGACCTACTTCCAATAAAATTTGGGGTTCCCCAGGGGTCAATTCTCGGACCCCTTTTATTCCTACTTTACATAAATGATATCTCTAATAGCTCTAGCTTGGGATCGTTTGTCACCTTTGCGGATGACACCAACATATTTGTTGTTGGTAAAACTGCACAAGAAGCATATGAACGCAGCAACGCCCTACTTTCAAACCTTCAAACATACATGCGGGCTAACAAGCTTCACATAAACATGTCAAAATGCTGCTACATTCACTTTAGACCTAAGTCACGTACTGAAGCAAACGTTGAAGAAGAATTCATAATGAATATAGACAACTACCCCATCAAAAGAGTAACGTCAGCTAGATTTTTAGGAGTCGTCATTGACGAAAATCTAACATGGGAAGAACATATAATAGCCCTAAAACGAAAGCTTAACCATGCCACCTCAACTCTGTGTCGTCTACGCTGCTCCCTCCCAGAATTTCTCCACAGACAGTTATACTACACTCTTTTTGAATCCCATCTGTCGTACTGCATATCAGCATGGGGTGGGGCAGCTAAAAATCGTATAAGCTCAATATTCACTGCACAGAAGTACTGTCTGAGGGTCTTGTTTGGTGATAGAGCAGCCTACCTGGATAAATTCAAAACGTGTGTTCGAACCAGACCATTTACTGACCAGAAACTTGATAGTAAATTTTATAAAAAGGAGCACACTAAACCTCTGTTTAAAAACAACGAGATACTCACTGTACAAAATCTTTATACTTACCATAGCTACATAGAATTATTCAAGATCATGAAGTTTTCTACTCCTATGTCTATGTACGAAGAGTATTCTCGTTCTTCCAGGAAACCAATGCTTATTATCAATAAACCGGATCCCCCAGACAACCATAACACGAGGTCAACGAAAATATGGAATATAATAACCCCTAACCTTAAAATCTTTGATTGTTCTGTTAGTATTTCTTGCCTGAAATCCAAACTGAAATCTTCACTACTTTCCAACCAGCATTGTCATGCCGTGTATGACTGGACAAATAAAGACTTTGATATATGTAACCTTAAATTTTCGTAGGCTCCTGCAGGGATTCCACCTGACCTCCAAAATTTCATGACCAAATCGACTTACTCTGCCAGCGTATTCCTCTGTCAAGTTAAATGTGATGTGTGAGTGAGTAAGTGTAGTGTAAAGATATCCTATTTTTGTATCCAATTTGAATTCTAATAAAGACCCTAAGCATTATGATCAAATTTTTAGTACAATAGTTATATCAGGGTTGACATCTATGATTAATATTATAACCCAATATTCATTTCTTTTTCTCCCTTAAATTTAAACCCCTCTTAGACATTTAGCCATGATTTAGTATTGAACACCCAAAATACTTACCGTCCTTAATAATCGTAAAGACCATTTGTTACAAAATAGCTGCTAGAATAATGCATGCCAAATATTCCCTCTTACACCCACAAATTATAATGCCTTCCTATCAACGCCTCTAATTTGGTCACTAATCAACCAGACTAGCGTTCTGGTGTGTACAAAAGCTACCAGCCAGTACATTCCTTGCCCCGCTAGTTGATTGTCAAAAAATCATACAGCTCAGAACAAACGGCCATTTACCACTAAGAGCATTATATGTTTTCATTTGTTTAAATTTTATGCTGTAAAATGTGCTAAAACTTTGATTATTTGTTTAATTGATTATTTGTTTAATTGTTTCACAATATAATAGTGAGTTTCTTGCCCATCGAATACACGATTGAAACACTAATTATTTATTAGAATTCTACAGTTTCCAAAACGAAGTACGAAGATATATTAACTTTGAGCTTTGTTTTGGCGACTGCTTCATCGATGGGCGAGTAAGTATTTGTTGTTTAGCAGTGTTGAATATTGGAGCAATTATATAATGTATATCTCCATCATAATATAGGCTAGTGTAAAGATATATAATCAAGAATACAAACAAACGCGAACGGTATTAGTAACTCGCTAGATTATAGATGTTATTTAAACACATATGTTTACGTCAATTATTACTAAAATTAATATTCTTTTTGCTTTAATATAATTACATTGTACATGTCACATGGATTAATGGATTAGTTGAATGAAACGTGTGCTACAAATGTCTACGCCTCACGCAGAACTGCGTACCGCTCAGTACTAATTCATGCTTGAGCGGTACTGCTGTTCACAGTGGCGCGCACTCAATTTAATCACAATAAATAACGAGCGCGCGGTTTTTTGGAATCTCTCCATTATTATATTGATTAGATCGCAGTGCTCACGGCCTGTACTGCGTGAACGACAGAAATATCTTTTAAATTATTTTGCTTCTGAAATTTTGGCTCTAGTAATTAAGAAATGTGACATGTAATTGTAAGTTAACAATTAAATAGATCCTGTGCGCGGCGCCTACAGCTGACCTACGAATTTCTGAACAATTTTAAATTGTGGCTGTGTGCGCGGCGTACTGTATATGTGTTTGAAATTGAAATTTGAATTTATTTATGAATATAACATTATGTATTGATTATTTGTGGTAAATAAAAATTTTTCTTTCCTAAAAATTTTTCTTTCCTACGATACAGGGGGAGCCGCGCACTCGTGCGCGGCTGCTCATACAACGTATGAGAAAAAGTAAAGTAAAGTTTAAGTATTAATACTTTCAACACTATTATCAACTATGTGATAAATAATTTGAGAATATGAGAACGAGTATAAGTATGACGCAAAAATTTCTTTATATTGTGTTATTCAGCTATTTATTTTCATTAGAATCTGTTTAATTCACTGAGTCTATTCAGAAACAATCTTGTTCCAAGACTGTCAACTAGTATAGTCCAACTCGGCACGTGTTTTCGTAAATTATAAACATACACATTTTTCATATATATAATAAAATATTTTTATGATGCCGCGCCCAGTGGTGCGCCCAGTGGTGCGTCTCCAGTTTCGCCGATTTAACGAATGAGGCATTATTATAATTAGATAGATGGGCGGCGCGGCTCAATAGTGCATAGCGCTACAATAAAGATAATACTAATAAAACTTTAGCTTCAAGTAATGCCTAAAAACAAAAAACACACCAAATAGAGGCTCGGCTCTTACGGGCAAAAAACGTGTTTTTTCCTATGAGTTTGACCTTCTAACCATTAATTGGGCATAATAGTATATGATGTGTACGGATCAAGAATATGTTTAGAAATATAAATCATAAATAGGACCTTATTAGTCACGTGCTATACCATGTACCAATGCGCGTTTTAAACCATTGACAGTCTATAACTCTTTGGGGCTAGCGCAGAAAGTGAAGCAAGTTAAATTGCATTGTAATTCTTGAGCATTTGTCTCTGGCATGGGTATCCACTATTATATCCCGGTATCAAAAATGGTTTACGATGTTGCATGGCCATTAACAAACAGGTAAAACACAGTCAGCTGACAACATTTTCTTGCAGTGCAGTTATTGTAAAATATAATATGTGCAGAGTAGTGGCAATAACTGAACTCCGCAGAAAAATTACTGAGCAGACAAAATAAGCTTTGCACAAATACAATATATAGTGAAAAGTGCAAAGTTTGAGAAATTTGCTTTCAGGATTGAAATTTTGCGTCAATAGTTAATAAATCTAGTCAAGTTTCGATTAGTAAATAAAATATTTTAGTGAAAATTAGTTTCTGTCACTAAATAGCGGGAAACTTCTTCACTGCCCACTAGACTTGGAAGCTTCTTGTTGGAACCCTGTTCTTGGGTTAATTAAATAACAAATAATACTCAATTATTATAAATACAAATTAGATGAATAAAGAGGTTATACAAATCTTGTGTCAAAAGTAACCTTGTTACTCTACAATGTACTCTCTTAAATAGTGAATGATTGATATGGTGTGACTCAGTAACTCACACTACTCTGCTCTGACTAATAGTTAAAAACACATTTCAATACTAAACTAAACAATGTCTTTTTTACTATTAGATTAAACTACTATTAAATTAAAACTACTACTCCTGATGATGATGTTCTTCTTACTATGTGAGGGACTTCTGAATGATGAGGACTTCAAGTAAAACTGGAACTGATAACTATAAAACAAAACCCTGGGGGAAAACTACCGTGAGTAAAGTGAAAGGTAATCCACGTGAAACTATAAATGAAAGTGAAAGAGGAAGCGGGAACTCCTAGACTAAACTACTAAACTATAACTATAAACTACTTACCACTCTTTCCACGTCACAGAACACAGATAGTATCTGTCGACTGGAATCTGTGGGATCACTAAAACAACGTCACTCCTCTCCCTTCTGCTACGCTAGAGTCTGGAGTCGACAACGTCACTCCTCTCCCTTCTGCTACGCTAGAGTCTGGAGTCAACTAAACACTGGACACTCCTCTCTCTTCTGTTACTTCAACTAGAGTCTGGAGTCGAGCCTTGTCTGCCTTCTGGAGTCCCTTTACCCCAACACTGTATATACAATCACTGGAACTAAACCTTTGCTAAAGTGAGATACAGGGTTAGTAATATGAAGTACAAAAACAAGCTACAAATAGAATTAAGATTCTAACATTCCCCCTACTTTAAAAAAGAAAAAGTACTTACTAATAATTTAACTCATGACTTTTACAATCTTAAAGTCATAACTCCCTATACTTTCTTTGTTAAAAAATACTATCCGACTATCCGAGTTAAAATTAGGAAATAAACTCTAGCAAAAACCGTAGAGTTAAGAATATTCTAATCCCCACACGCAACACAAAAACGTGTCGTGCGCGCTAAACGAAAAAGATACTTTCTATGAGTTTGAGCTACAAATGCGCGGCTCAAACAAAGGCAAATCTAATACGTGTCATGTCCACTGTCATAAAAGCAGATAACTAAAAAAGCAGTTAACGATTATTCCATATTCGGCGAGTCACGTGGTACAGGTGGATTAAATCTCTGGTAACGCGGGAAAAACATCCGCTGTAAAACAGGCTAGTGGCTAAAAAGACTGCCTTCCACGCTGAGCGTGAGATCTGAGAGATATAATACTTGTACAAAACGTCCGATAGAATTAATACAGTCTAACTATTAGCTAATTAACTATCAAAGTTCTTAATACGAAAATCTCTTTTCTATGAACGGAATTGAAGCATCGTTCTAGGACTGACAGGTGCACAAAAAATACCCGTCCAACACTGTAATCAAGTGTGATCTTTAGAGATTTCTGTATCGAGTTATCTTAATGACAGAAAAACTGCGTACTAAAACTAAATATTAGGAGCTATTCAAGCTTTAAACACAACCTCTAGAGAGTCAATAATGAGTCACTAACAAATCATTGACACACACCACTGTACTAAACAGTTCTAAAACGTAAAATACATGAATTCTGTCGTTTAAAAACAGGTTCAAACTGAGTCCCTAAAGGCTCGGGATCAGTGAAGAACATGTAATAGCATGTTGATCGAAACGACAGCATTCTTATAAAACCAAAAACTCACGCTGAGCAATCTGCTCCTAGCTCATCCCAACAGAAAATACCAAACATCCCCTGTTAACACTTCCTACAGAAGATGCAAGTTAATAAAGTAATATCAGGTAAACACATTGATGTCTTTGAAAAGAAAGGATCGTCTTTCTGAAAAGTAAGTTTGAATCTGAAATGTTAGACTTTTAGAAGTAGGAATCTGAAATATTCTGTTAGCGGTAAGTTTATTACACATGTCACGTACAAAATGTACTTTAAATTGTATCTATTAATCCTTATTATCTCTACACCATGTAATAGAAAATTTAGCAAATCAACTGACAAATGTGACCGTGCGCTACAACACAAAGAAAAGGAGCGCTAAAGCTGGTACACACGTCTAAATTCGCTAACTAATCTATCTTTCTCCCAAAATTGTTGAAAATTTAGCAAATACAACCAAAGTTCAGTTACCAGACTAAGAGAAAAGAAAAGAAAGGATAGACTGGTTCCTAAAAATGGGATTCACTAACTTTTCATCAAACATTCCCAACTTACTACATTCTCAGTAAAAAATATGAACTAACGACAAAAAATTGTCAAAATATCCTTCCCAAAACTTCTGTTCGAGAAACTTCTCTAGAACATAAAAACACAAAATTAATATACGTGTAAAGAGTTACAAATGTTTAAAAGATTAAAATCTGTTAAATACAAACACTTCGTGCATGGTTAAAAGTCTCTGAAAGGTGAAAAATGTAAAAATGACTCGTTACAAATTGGTAATTCTAACAATACTAATATATACACACACATTTAAAGTTAAAAGTTATTACAAATGACGTTAAAAAGTTATTGTTTAACCAAATTGACATTTCAAACAACAAATAATCCGAGCAAAAATATTCAAATTTCTTTCTACAACATAAAGTCCAAAACAGTTATACTCTCTCTGACATATTCACAGTATCCTTGATCTATGACTTAAGCGAGCTTGCTGAAAACTGCACCTCTCTTCGTGAGACATCCTGAACAATCTTTAACCTCTGCACTTGTACAGAGTTATCCAACTCAACTGATACGGGTTCACCGTTTGACTCGTCCAGTCGTACATTGTAAAGATTTTTGTTCTTCCTTGTAGGTTTCCCGGCTCTACCTATCACCAAGGCATTATTCCAATCATCACTCTCCGAGGATCTGAACCTGATAATGTCATTCTTCTTTACACCCACGCCTGTTCTGGTTTGACACACACTTTCCCAATCCGACTGATTCACTGACAGATCTGACAGATTCACACTCCCTGAAACTGAACTTACAGTTCCATGGTCATCTGGCTCAATTTCTGTCTCAATTTCTGGCTCACTTTCTGGCTCACTGTCTTGATCCACATTACCTGAAACTGAGCTCACAACTCCATGGTCCTCTAGCTCACTATCTGGCTCAATTTCTGGCTCATTGTCTTGCACACTCTCATTGTCAGCTCCACTGAATGTTTCTAACTCCTCCTCTTGATCACTTTCATCGTCACTTAGTGACCATGGCGATGTAATCTTCTCCTCTAAAACAGGACGGACCTTAATTTCTGTTGCATGATTAGTTCTTCCAGAATCTGTTTGGCTGATAGAACTTTCACATCGTCCTATGGGTATCATCATGTGTCCTGACTTAGTGATCACTAGATCCCCTATCAAGATTCTAAAAAAAGTGCGATGAGATTGGATTTTGAGACTAAAAATGCGATTTCCCCCCCCCCCCCCCCCCCCCCCCCCCCCAGACTGCAAGATTTCTTGCCCCACAAATTACTTTGTATTTAAAAAGATGTCCCTTTGTAAGCGAAATTGTAAGTATGTCGCTTTATGTCGCTCGATGTTTATTTCTCAGAATTGTAAGTATGCCGCTGTAATTTGGATCAATACATAACGAAAAATTTACGTGTGTATTTTTTTGAAGTATATAATGTTACATATTGATAATCTGATATGCCTCACGTAGCGCCCCAGTTTAGGGAACGGCCGCTAAGCAGCTGATCCCGGGTTCGAGTCCCGTCGACGGTCATTCTTTTGGCAATTATTAATTATTTTACTAAAATTATCACCAGAGCATCTTGTAATATACTTTATCTGATAAATTATACAGTTCGTACTTCATCTAGAGAAGACTGGCATTTAAGGATTTGTCCGGGGAAGGCCTCGTTCATACTGGAACATATCAAATTATGGTGAACGGAGTTATCTGGTAATATTTGTTTTGTTTATGGCTAGAATTTAGAATGGAATCAATGTGATGAGGATCCAGAGTTACTTACCTGCTAGGATTAATAAGTCAGGTCTACAGTTGAAGAGACCCTTTTTCAAACTTTTAATGAAGAAATATCCACTGTGCCTATGGTAGTGTCAAGTATATTCATTATTCTGAGAAAGTCGACTTATTCGATGAGTCGACTGTAGCCAGGAATAGTACCTTGAGATTTCGACCATTACCGGACCTCCTTTAATGGTAACCATGGTAACTATAGTAACCACTGTGAATCTTGATCTTATAAACCGATTAATATCGACAACAACTAGTATCCTTTAAGACTTAGTCTTAGACAGTACAGAAAAGTAAGCCGTCAGAGTAACACAACCAGTAATAATTCAAAACAATCAATACCAAAAGTTCAATGACCATGAAAAGTCGGCTTGATGATGAAGACGAAAAGGCCAGCAAGTTAAAGAATAGTATGATGGGGCCGTTGCGCGCGACCGAATATGTAGTGCTGAAAGAGGGTGCCGAAATCTCGCAGCTAGACTCGCGATATTGGGGTGAGATTTATACTAAACTCGTCAAAATCTCGCACTAATTGCGCGGCTCAAATTTGTTATACTTTAACCACGTGATCTCACACCGCACTAAGTTCCGAATTCACAAAATATAAAGTACATTTTTGTGTCGCTTAAAACTTTTAAATTACATTTTTTCTATTTTCTCACACATTTTGTTGTTAGTTTTTTTTTCTGTGTTTATTTTAAGATTTTGTGCGATGAGCCTGTCTCGCCATCTCGCATGAATCTTGACCTGGGCACTAGATTCTCTTCTCCTCCGAAAGCATAAACTTTGTCAGTTTCAGTATCGATCTTCATCTTCATCTTTTTCATGGACTCTCTAGACAGTAACAGAGGAATATCATTTTCCACAATAAACACGTTTAAAGTTACTTTCTGACCACATATTGTTACTGGGAGTGCTTTTTGTATCCTGGCTGTAACTGCATCTCCATCCCCGAAACAAAAATTCTTCTCACAAGGAGTCACTTTGACCTCTTCATGTTCAGCTGATGTGAGAGATTCCTCGAAGACTGTCAGCCATTTCTTTCCACACACTGTGGAGCTAGCACCTGTATCTAAAAGTGCTTTATTTGTCGCTTCTCCCATAAGGTACGTGATACACTTGTTTTCATCTTTTAGTTTAAAGTCAGACTCAAAGAATGTAAGCTTCTTCTCTCCAAATGTGTTGTACTTACAGTCTCTCATCATATGGTCTGTTTCCTTACAAATATGACAACGTAAGGGTCCTGATTGTTGGGCTTGTGCTCCTCGTCTGGATCTAAATGGAGCTTGTTGATACACGTTTCCTGAACTCTGTCCTTGAAACGCAGGTCTTTGTCCGAAGGGTCTTTGTCCGAAAGGTCTCTTAGATGAATAAAAATCCCTGTGTTGGTGGTATCTTTGTTGATAAAAAACTTTCTGAGGGTCTTCCTCCTGGTTGCTCTGGTCCTCACCAAAATGTTCTGAATTGTTGATGTCGTACTGTTGAAAATAAGTATTTACAGGCTCTTCTTTAATCTTTGGTTTTCCGATGGAATATGTTTCATCGCTTGCGCCGCTTGCGCTTGATGAAGAAGAAGATGTATTAGTATAATCTTCTCCGTATGCTCTCTTAAGCTGGGATTCCATATTCTCGTAGCTTAACTTAGAGACCGTTGCCCTGATTAACGTCTTTTGATGGTCCGAGAGATTAGCATGATGTAATAAGAAGTACGCTAGTACTCCATCTTCAAATACCACAGTAGCACCACGCTTCTGCACAAGGCTCTTGTAACGATGGCTAAATTCTCTCACATACTCTTCCATGGGCACTTCCTTGGGTCTTCTGTAGTTCATGAAGCTGTCAATGGACGTAAAGACTGACTGAGTCTGGTCTTTTTCATATAACTTGTCCAGCTCAGCAATGAGAACATCTATTCCTCCTGCTTTGGACAATTCTTCCACGTCCAGCTGTATAGCAACAGCTTCTAGTTTTCCAGACATATTCATGATTAATGCAGCTGCTCCTGCCTCAGGCTTGATGGTGGTCACCTTCTTCCACCACTGAACTCTCCGTTTCCAATCTGTATAGTTGGCCTTCTCATCAAGAACAGGTACTTTATCACCTCCCATGATGAAAACTGAAATCTAGTGTTAGGTGTTAAGTGTTAGTTAAAATATACAAAAAATAAATACGGTCCGGTGTAACGTCGTTCTTCCTGCTACCACTGTTGGAACCCTGTTCTTGGGTTAATTAAATAACAAATAATACTCAATTATTATAAATACAAATTAGATGAATAAAGAGGTTATACAAATCTTGTGTCAAAAGTAACCTTGTTACTCTACAATGTACTCTCTTAAATAGTGAATGATTGATATGGTGTGACTCAGTAACTCACACTACTCTGCTCTGACTAATAGTTAAAAACACATTTCAATACTAAACTAAACAATGTCTTTTTTACTATTAGATTAAACTACTATTAAATTAAAACTACTACTCCTGATGATGATGTTCTTCTTACTATATGAGGGACTTCTGAATGATGAGGACTTCAAGTAAAACTGGAACTGATAACTATAAAACAAAACCCTGGGGGAAAACTACCGTGAGTAAAGTGAAAGGTAATCCACGTGAAACTATAAATGAAAGTGAAAGAGGAAGCGGGAACTCCTAGACTAAACTACTAAACTATAACTATAAACTACTTACCACTCTTTCCACGTCACAGAACACAGATAGTATCTGTCGACTGGAATCTGTGGGATCACTAAAACAACGTCACTCCTCTCCCTTCTGCTACGCTAGAGTCTGGAGTCGACAACGTCACTCCTCTCCCTTCTGCTACGCTAGAGTCTGGAGTCAACTAAACACTGGACACTCCTCTCTCTTCTGTTACTTCAACTAGAGTCTGGAGTCGAGCCTTGTCTGCCTTCTGGAGTCCCTTTACCCCAACACTGTATATACAATCACTGGAACTAAACCTTTGCTAAAGTGAGATACAGGGTTAGTAATATGAAGTACAAAAACAAGCTACAAATAGAATTAAGATTCTAACACTTCTTACCGTCCCACCGGGAAGCTTTCTCTTCCTACCAGGAAGCTTCCTGCCATCCCACCGGGAAGCTTCCTTTCATCTCACCTGGAAGCTTTCTCTTATATTACAACCAGGAAGCTTCCTCCTTTCCCACAGGGAAGTTTCGTGCATTTCTACAGGAAAGCTTACTTTTTTCCCACTGTGAAGCAAGCCCTTCTATCAACAAATTATCATCAAAATTTCTATAAACAACTTTTTTTTTTAATCAATTTTTTTCGAGCGTGCTAAATCACTCTATGATCGATCTTCGAGATTTTTCTAAAAGGGTCCCTGACAGCTACAGTTGAAACCAACTTGAATCGATGTATTTTTGAACGCTGAATGACATAGGGTTAAAATGCTCCCCTGGTGAGATATTGGCGAAAAACTATCTTGATCACGTGATATGACTACACAAGGAAGTTGGTATAATTTCTCGTTAGGGTTTGGGTTTCAGCATATGCTTTTGTTAGGTATATGGTTAGGGTTAAGGTTGGGATTAGATTAGATGGTTAGGGTTTCGAATAGTCATTCAAGGCCACCTAGAGAACGGGTTAAAAAAGTCACGTGATAGTCGAGTGTAGAGTGATTAATCATCATCCAACTTTCCCCTGAAGTGTACCCACTTTTGAAAGGTAAGAACTATTGTCAAAACTATTGTCCTCAGCAGGCTTGGAGAGAAAGTATGATGGCCTCAAAATTTGTTCGAATTAGCAATCTGTATTATAATTCGAAAGATTATGTTTGTAAGGAAAACAAAATTTAAGGAAAACAACATAATTTAAATTTTGTTTGCCATGCATGTTTGTTGCCATTTATGTATGTATATGATATGACCGCCCACGTTCAAATTAGGTTGCATAGCATCGAGGATGGAAAGTGCACGTGTAATGTTTGTTGTATTACATAATAATCGGTTGTATCTTTGGTTGGGATGGATATTTTTTGATGCAATTAAAACTCCTCCCTGTTAGGAAAACAAATTTTTTAAAAGGAAAACAAATTTAAATTTTGGTATTTATTAATAACAATCAAAACATATCATATCATTTTAAAAAAACTGCACGTTGGTTGACTGCCTCAGTAAGGTGAATAATTTAAGCTTGAAGGTGCCCTGCGCATTTACAGAACCTCATGCGGCGATCACATGATCATGAGGACCTGAGAGCACCAAATTTATTTTAAAGTTTCTAGAAATCATACGAGTTACTCATGCTTTTTTTTATAGGAGTGCAGATTGTCAGGTATTTCATTCATTTATACTTAGTCGGTTCAAAGCTGTATATTTAGAACTCACTATTGTTTAAACTATTAAAGCAGAACGTAGATAATGGACAATATACCGATGACAATACCAAGGACCCGAGTGCCGCATTGACTTTTCCGGATCCGTTTTTACCGAAGGCTTATCCACCAGTTACTCATGCTGCATGTATTGTCTGATAATATTTATTTGTTTTATTCTCTAGCAAGCATTCTGTAAATTGGAGTGTCGTATTTATTATAAAAGAGCCAGCCAACCTCCGCATTATAATCTTTTGTGTGCCAAGTGCGTTACCACAGGTTTTCTAGTAACATTATAATTTGGATCTTAAGCTTACTGCAGATCAAATGATAATTGCGAATTTGAATTAAAACCAATGAGCAGGGCCAGGGGTGTCCTAAAAATTCACTATTTCATTAGAAGTCTAATAAGTTGTGACTGAAAAATATATGTACACAAGTCGATAGGTAAAATAGACAAACAATTCCTATGCTGATATATTATGCATATAATGTAAATACTATATATAATACGGATTGAGTTAATTTTAAGTATCTGCTTATTTAGTGAGGTAGAAATAGAGATGAAAGATGTCTCTCAAGGCGATGCCGATTTGGATGTACCATGGTATTCAAGACGATTACCAGTTCAACGATGTTGCCAAGCCTGAAAACCTCACCAGACTTCCACCTCTCAATGAACAAGAGGTCATTGCAAGAATTGTGATTCACTTTGTTGTGTATTGTATAAAGATAACTGTTGTATTACTCAATGTTTTTAAAATTATTTCAGCCTTATCAAATATTTTGACAGTTTGACAAAATCATCCATTTCAGGACACCCCTTACATTCCATGCATCCTTCACACTAGTTCCTGGACTAAAGCTGCTCCTTTTAAAGAAGGAAAACATTCCAGGGGAACCAGGTGATTTGCAAGAAATCCACAAATTTGAGAGTTTAATAACATCTTATTATTTACCTAATATTTCTTCCCCTTTTAAAATCAAACTATTCTTCAACCCTTTAACAATTTCAGTAACCGGATTGCTAACAACTACACCCCATCATCCAAAGGACTGCGTATACACAGTCTAAAACAACCCTATGTCCCTGAAAGAGCACCACCGTCGCCTCGAAAGCGACAGAAGATCACTCGGAGTAAAACCGCTGGTCCCAGATTGGTGAAAACAAGATCCAGTACAGAGCCTGAGCTGTCAGTCAGGGAATTTTGTCCACAGACAAAAGCTGCCTTAGCTGTTGAGTTCCCACCATACACTACACCTACCTTTGGGCTACCCAGATCTGCTGATCCAATTGAGCCTTGTCTTGGCAGGTAAACAGAAACATCTTTTAAATTCGTAATTTTAATGATTATACAGAGTCAAAACTATTCGATAATCCTTTTCTAAACCGGTATTTCGTGAAAATAGAATTTGAAAGTAAATTAAATTGCCAGGTACTATGACCTGATTGAAGTAGGTCTACCTAACGACATGGTGGCTCCTCTCTCACAAGACTGGGTCCATGCTGCTTACACTATGATTCCACCCCACCTCATTACCAACTTCCCTGATGTTAGTTGTAATAATATAGTACTATAAAAACTACAAATACTACAAATACTACTAAAACTGATGTGACTTATTTCTTGATTTGTTCGTCCTGCCAATTATAGAAATAGTTGCAAAGACACAACAATGTTATTTTACCGACTCAATAGTATAGCGTTCTGATAAGTATTAAATTAGTGTTTCAGCGACAACTAACTAAAGTTACATATTGCAGACAGTGTCGAAGTTAAACATAGAGATGAAGGAGGGGTATGTAGACAGTTTGAAACAAGCAATACTGGACTACATACTGCTGGATACAAACGAGCAGGCCAGGTTGGGGGTGACATTGCCAGAGCAGGTACATTTTCCTCTGTTCCTTGTGTAGTTTATCTAACAAGTTAATAAAATTGTATCATAGATCTTATCATATCGGATAGTTCGAAATTGTTAATATAAAGTAATTCTAATTGTTATTATCGATTAAGATATTCACACTCGAATTGTCAGGTAAAGTAAGGTTTTTCCTGGTTTAATACAGATTTTAGTATAGCGACTAATAAATCATATTACTATTTAGTAAAATTACTTTTGACTATGACAGGAGATAAAAAGTGCTGGACGAGAGTATTTTCCTTGGCACGAGAGAGTGGTGAGTGCCCGGGGTTTTCTGGAGAAATCGCTCCACTCTACTCACCCCATCATGCTGGACCTCCTCGAGTATTGGAGTCAGAAAATGAGTGATTTTAATCTCATAAAGGTGGAGGAAATCAGAGAAGCTTTGCCGCTTACTATAGGTTTGTCAATATTATAACACTATATTGAACACGTCTATGCTGTCATGATGATGTGGCAACTTCAAAGCAAATACTTGACTTGGTCACTATGAACCTCTCCTTCTGACAGCACCATATCTGCAACTCAATGTCATGTGTCAAAATAAATAATCTCCCCACTAGTAACGACGTCAATATATTCGCTCAAATTATTGTTTTAGAAAACTCATAACAGCTGTTAATAATGAACTCAATATTCACGATTTATGACCGGCAGAGCAAATCCAAGCGATGGTAGCGGCGCAGAGCAAAGCTGGAGCAGAGTTATTGGAGAAGGAATGGGTGGTTGAGTGTGTGGAGATGATTAAGAATCAGCAGTCCAGTATTGAGTCTATAGTTCCCCAAGACGAGGTACGGCCTTCAGTTTTCGTTCAGATTTATTATAATTTAAACTATTCTCGTTTTAAAGTGATAAATTTACCTACGTAGTGTACGGAGCTCTGGATATAAGTCCCTATAAAATGAACTCTAGTCCCTACTAATTGAGAATATATGTACTTCAAATAATTATCTAACAAAACCATTGTTCAAATCTAAGCAAAACAAATTTCAGAACGGCCGAAGATTGGCGATGGAGCACTTCTTTAGTGCAATAGCCACAGTTATGTCTAACCAGCTGCGTGGTGCAGTACAGAAGGCTCTAAATGATTTCATCGGCTTGTTGGAAGTGTATCGGAATGGTAACACTTACACTGGCGAATACGAGAGAGGATTACCTACTCTCAAAAACGCGATTGTAATTGGCTTGGTGAGTTGGGAGGTTGACTAAGCACAACAAATTTCTGAAGTTATTTTGCTCAAATCTGTCACTCAACTAATCGGCAACCTCGATCATGACAGTATCATGCCTTAAATCCTCTGAAAGAAACGTTAACCTCAATTAAGGGGGCAGGGGGGGTCTTTATGAAATTTCTCTCGAAATTGATTTTATAGTTGTTTCTGATAGAGGGGAGTGATATCTACCAGATGTTTTTGGTCCCATGAAAAAATTTTGTTCCTAGCCGAAATTATTGCCTGTCAAAGGTCAGCGCTCATGTGTAATTGTATTGCGCGAGCGATTTTCAATCGCGCGCCCTGAAAATCGAGTCTAAAAATCTATCTTCTCCTACATTTTTTGAAAATCTTGGACCTCGTTTTTTGACGATTTTTTCAGGTCCAAGATTTTCAAAATCGAATAAAAACTTTTCTAAGGCCTATCTTAAAATTCTGATAGACCAGAAGTTTCTAAATGGTCCTTAGAACATATCCTGAAAGTTTCAAGGTGATTGCTCAAAAAATGTAGGAGAAGATAGATTTTTAGACTCGATTTTCAGGGCGCGTGATTGAAAATCGCTCGCGCAATACAATTACACATGAGCGCTGACCTTTGACCGGCAATAATTTCGGCTAGGAACAAAATTTTTCCATGGGACCAAAAATATCTGGTAGATATCACTCCCCTCTATCAGAAACAACTATAAAATTAATTTCGAGAGAAATTTCATAAAGACCCCCCCCCCCCTGCCCCCTTAAGATGCACAGTATTGGTCTATAATTTAAGAATAGATGGATAATCTTAGCACCATCTTCCAGGAACCGAACCAGAGCTCAGCATCTGTTCAGTTTGAACCAAGTTTTACAGACGTGTCAGCTGCTCTAGTGAACTGTTTAGCTATAATTGTTCTAAGTGTGGAGAAAATACCACGTGTAGAGAGCAAGCTGTTTATGGACAAAGATTCTGAAGAGTATGTTTAATTTACACTTTACTCTATTAGAGTTTAATTTTAATAAGTAAATTATCAAAGAAAATAAACTATTACGGCTTGACTGTGTAAATGTCACGTTGTTCCATAATGTTATAAGAGTGGAATGCCACCAGGCGTCATCTTTATGTCCTCCATAATATGGGACCGTTCAGAAGCTGCATAGTGACCATATTAGATACAAGAGAAACGCCACTTTAGGTCGCGACGAGAATTAGGACACAAATCGTACACACGATGACTTGTACAAAACAGCATTTGTTCGAAAAACTGACCAACATCAAGAACCTTTTATTATATAATAGAAAACAACTTTAATTAATTGGAAAAGGGCTCTGGAAATATATAATTGCTAATCAAGTCCCAGGTTTATAAGCTCGACCGGAACTGGTGACGACTGTGTTCTTGAGATTGTAAAGCGAGTGGAGGCTATAGTGGAGGTGAACATGCCCGGACCTATGAGTTACCGGTCAGTTTACAAGACTTACCAGCACTTACTGACACAGGAGGCTGAGAATAATACTGACCAGTTTCTCAGAGGAGAACACGATCTGTTGGAGTATCAGCAGGTTTGAACTATCCGTTAATTTGAATTATCCGTTAATTTTACTCGCTGTCAGTTTGTATCGTATATCATATGTTGTAAAATGATCTAAATGATCATAACATACAGTACTATCCTCAAGTGCTATCTCATTATATTATACTTTGAAAACAATAACAGTCCCACTTCATCAGGCTATCGAGAAACACAAATCTCTGACAGACAAAGTAATGAAACTTATTGTTATTGTTCCTATGCACGCCTTCGAACTGAACTGTTCCAAGATGAACAAGGTGAGTTAAAGATAAGAGAAAAATTTACATCAAAATATCTACCATCACTGGGGGGGGGGGTGTCACGTCCGTCTATGTCCGCTTGTCTCATAGAATCCAAAAAGGACAGGACATAGGCGGACATAGACGGACATAGGCGGACATAGGCGGACATAGGCGGACATAGACGGACATAGGCGGACATAGGCGGACATTTATGGACACCTAAATTGCTAAATAAAATGTTCAATTTTTGCTGTTATAGGGGGATCATGTTTTTTGTCCGTTCGGTACCCTATATTTTCAAAACGGACAAAAAATAGAGCGGACAAAAACGGACAAAAATGGAAATAACATTTAGATGCTTCCTCCTCCTACTCTTCCTCCTCCTCCCCCTGGGTCTTCCTGATCTTCCTCAGTCCTCTTCCTCCTCCCCTCCTCAGTCCTCCTCCTACTCCTCCTCCTCGTCCTCAGTCCTCCTCATCAGTCCTCAACAGTCCTCCTCCTCCCCAGTCCTCCTCCTCCTCCTGAGTCCTCCTCCTGGGTCCTCCTCCTGGGTCCTCCTCCTCCTCTTCATCCTCCTCCTCTTCCTCCTCAGTCCTCAGTCCTCCTCCTCATCCTTCTCCTCAGTCCTCCATCCTCCTCCTCAGTCCTCCCCCAGTCCCCCTCCTCCTCCTCCTATTCAGTCCTCCTCCTCCTCCTTCTCAGTCCTCCTCAGTCCTCCTCCTCCTCCTTCTCAGTCCTCCTCAGTCCTCCTCCTCCTCCTCTTCCCTCTCAGTCATCCTCCTCAGCCATCCTCCTCAGTCCTCCTCCTCCTGGGTCCTCCTCCTCCTCTTCATCCTCCTCCTCTTCCTACTCGGTCCTCAGTCCTCCTCCCCCTGGGTCCTCCTCCTCATCCTTCTCATCAGTCCTCCTCCTCCCCAGTCCTCTCCCAGTCCCCCTCCTCCTCCTCCTCCTATTCAGTCCTCCTCCTCCTCCTCCTCAGTTCTCCTTAGTCCTCCTTCTCATTTCTCCTAAGTCCTCCTCCTGAGTCCTCCTCCTCTTCCTTCTGAGTCCTCCTCCTGAGTCCTCCTCCTCCTCCCTCTCAGTCATCCTCCTCAGTCATCCTCCTCAGCCATCCTCCTCAGCCATCCTCCTCAGTACTCCTCAGTCCTCCTCCTTCTCAGTCATCGTCAGTCCTCCTCCTCAGTCCTCCTCAGTCCTCCTCCTCCTGGGTCCTCCTCCTCCTCCTGGGTCCTCCAGCCTCCTGGGTCTTCCTGATCCTCCCCAGTCCTCTTCCTCCTCCCCTCCTCAGTCCTCCTCCTACTCTTCCTCCTCGTCCTCAGTCCTCCTCATCAGTCCTCAACAGTTCTCCTCCTCCCCAGTCCTCCTCCTCCTCCTGGGGCCTTTTCCTGGGTCCTCCTCCTGGGGCCTTTTCCTGGGTCCTCCTCCTGGGTCCTCCTTCTCCTGCTCAGTCCTTCTCCTCCTCAGTCCTCTTCTTCCTCTTCCTCCTCCTCCTCCCTCTCAGCCATCCTCCTCAGCCATCCTCTTCAGCCATCCTCCTCAGCCATCCTCCTCAGTCCTCCTCCTTCTCAGTCCTCGTCAGTCGTCCTCCTGAGTCCTCCTCCTCCTCAGTCATCCTCCTGAGTTCTCCTCCTCCTCCTCCTCCTCCTCCTAGGTCCTCCTTCTGGGTCCTCCTCCTCCTCCTCCTCCTGGGTCTTCCTGATCCTTCTCCTCCCTCTCAGTCATCCTCCTCAGCCATCCTCCTCAGCCATCCTTCTCAGCCATCCTCCTCAGTCCTCCTCAGTCCTCCTCCTCCTCCTGGGTCCTCCTCCTCCTCCTCCTCCTGGGTCCTCCAGCCTCCTGGGTCTTCCTGATCCTCCCCAGTCCTCTTCCTCCTCCCCTCCTCAGTCCTCCTCCTACTCTTCCTCCTCGTCCTCAGTCCTCCTCATCAGTCCTCAACAGTTCTCCTCCTCCCCAGTCCTCCTCCTCCTCCTGGGGCCTTTTCCTGGGTCCTCCTTCTGGGTCCTCCTCCTCCTGGGTCCTCCTCCTCCTGGGTCCTCCTCCTCCTGGGTCCTCCTTCTCCTGCTCAGTCCTTCTCCTCCTCCTCCTCAGTCCTCTTCTTCCTCTTCCTCCTCCTCCTCCCTCTCAGCCATCCTCCTCAGCCATCCTCTTCAGCCATCCCCCTCAGCCATCCTCCTCAGTCCTCCTCCTTCTCAGTCCTCGTCAGTCCTCCTCCTGAGTCCTTTTCCTCCTCAGTCATCCTCCTGAGTTCTCCTCCTCCTCCTCCTCCTCCTCCTCCTAGGTCCTCCTTCTGGGTCCTCCTCCTCCTCCTCCTCCTGGGTTTTCCTGATCCTTCTCCTCCCTCTCAGTCATCCTCCTCAGTCATCCTCCTCAGCCATCCTCCTCAGCCATCCTTCTCAGCCATCCTCCTCAGTCCTCCTCAGTCCTCCTCCTCCTCCTGGGTCCTCCTCCTCCTCCTCCTCCTGGGTCCTCCAGCCTCCTGGGTCTTCCTGATCCTCCCCAGTCCTCTTCCTCCTCCCCTCCTCAGTCCTCCTCCTACTCTTCCTCCTCGTCCTCAGTCCTCCTCATCAGTCCTCAACAGTTCTCCTCCTCCCCAGTCCTCCTCCTCCTCCTGGGGCCTTTTCCTGGGTCCTCCTCCTGGGTCCTCCTCCTCCTGGGTCCTCCTTCTCCTCCTCAGTCCTTCTCCTCCTCCTCCTCAGTCCTCTTCTTCCTCTTCCTCCTCCTCCTCCCTCTCAGCCATCCTCCTCAGCCATCCTCTTCAGCCATCCTCCTCAGCCATCCTCCTCAGTCCTCCTCCTTCTCAGTCCTCGTCAGTCCTCCTCCTGAGTCCTCCTCCTCCTCAGTCATCCTCCTGAAATCTCCTCCTCCTCCTCCTCCTCTTCCTCCTAGGTCCTCCTTCTGGGTCCTCCTCCTCCTCCTGGGTCTTCCTGATCCTTCTCCTCCCTCTCAGTCATCCTCCTCAGTCATCCTCCTCAGCCATCCTCCTGAGCCATCCTTCTCAGCCATCCTCCTCAGTCCTCCTCAGTCCTCCTCCTCCTCCTGGGTCCTCCTCCTCCTCCTGGGTCCTCCAGCCTCCTGGGTCTTCCTGATCCTCCCCAGTCCTCTTCCTCCTCCCCTCCTCAGTCCTCCTCCTACTCTTCCTCCTCGTCCTCAGTCCTCCTCATCAGTCCTCAACAGTTCTCCTCCTCCCCAGTCCTCCTCCTCCTCCTGGGGCCTTTTCCTGGGTCCTCCTCCTGGGTCCTCCTCCTCCTGGGTCCTCCTTCTCCTCCTCAGTCCTTCTCCTCCTCCTCCTCAGTCCTCTTCTTCCTCTTCCTCCTCCTCCTCCCTCTCAGCCATCCTCCTCAGCCATCCTCCTCAGCCATCCTCCTCAGTCCTCCTCCTTCTCAGTCCTCCTCAGTCCTCCTCCTGAGTCATCCTCTTCCTGAGTCATCCTCCTCCTGAGTCATCCTCCTCAGTTCTCCTCCTCCTCCTCCTCCTCCTAGGTCCTCCTTCTGGGTCCTCCTCCTCCTCCTCCTCCTGGGTCTTCCTGATCCTTCTCCTCCCTCTCAGTCATCCTCCTCAGTCATCCTCCTCAGTCATCCTCCTCAGCCATCCTACTCAGCCATCCTTCTCAGCCATCCTCCTCAGTACTCTTCAGTACTCTTCAGTACTCTTCAGTCCTCAAAATGTTTGTCTGCTAATGTCCACCAATGTCCGCTAATGTCCATCCAAGTCCGCCAATGTCCGTCCGGGTCCGCCAATGTCCGTCCGAGTCCGCCAATGTCCGTCCGAGTCCGCCAATGTCCGTCCGAGTCCGCCAATGTCCGTCCGTGTCCGCCAATGTCCCAAAAAACACGTCCGTTGTCTCATAGAATCCAAAAAGGACAGGACATAGGCGGACATAGACGGACATGACACCCCCCCATCACTTTTTGAATTTGTTACGAGTTGTACGAAATATGTTTTGGTCGCTATCAATTAATTATCTCCCCAATTATCTCCCTGGTACATCCCTCAGTTTCTGTGTGACAGGAGTAACATGCTGAGCAACATGATTCTCAGAGACATTGTGTTCCGATCCCGGACAGTCAACAAGAACATCTGTGAGCAGTATGACAGTATCGTGACTAGGATCACTACCATCCCTGATAGTACTGAGGATCTGGTTGCCTTGATGAAGTTCCTGGAGAAGTTAGAGTTGAAGGAACTTCAGGATCTTAAGGTGAGATATACTCGATACAGAACAGGAATGCAGGGTGGTAGTTTTAGTGAACAATCAATTGTATATCTAACAGATTTGAGTGGGGTGGACTGAAAAATGTCCTTTGATTTCATTGAATGTCCAAATTTAGAGTTGATAAAGCTGCTAGAAAATGTTATGTAATACATGTACATCATATTCATTGCGCGGCTAATACATGTTATCATTTAACTTGGCAAACCTTGTTCAGTTCAACCTGTTATTGAGATGACATGAGTATCAATATTGAGCACAGTTATACTTTTATTTTTATTTCACACTATTAATGAACTTATTGTTACACATGTACAAGTAAGCCTAAAGCACCCTCACTCTAATTCAACTCTAACCTTAGAGTTTTGCTTTAGTGGTCTGGCTTCTTGGATACTGTTAACTTATTAAGGGATTTTACTGCAATGTGATAAATAAACGGAATTACACAACATAAAACTTTATTAATTCCTCAGAATCAACTGATCCCAGCTGCAGAGAACCTCATGTTTCTGCTTGATTACGCGACACTACCAGAGGAGGATATCAAACTAAATGATACGACCTTCTCGTGGCCGGACAGGATACTGCCAATCATTAGTTACAGTGAAATGAGACTCAGAAAGAAGAACGAACAGGTACGAACAAGTACCAGGTACCAGGTACCAGGCCAGACCCTCCTCAAGTGGGGCGGCATTGTCATCGACAAACATCAAAGTTGATATATTCGTGCCATTCTCCAACAGTTAATTCAAATACCGACCTCTGAAAATAATCCCAGGCAACAGATAACTTATCCGGCTGGAAGAAGGAGTTCCAGGAGAGAGTTAACAAAGCTGTGGAAGATACTGACGCCTTCAGAACCAAGGACAGGCTAACAGAGGCTCCTACTTATGTAGAGCAGCTGAAGGAGCTGGGAGAGAGGCTGGCTGCGTATGCTACTGAGCGAGATACTATCAACAGAGAGGAGGTACGAACTAATATCATCTTCATTACAAATACACGTCATGACTGGTTAAAGTGACTTATTTCATCATTATGTAGTAAACTGTAAAGTAGACTGTTTTATCAATAAAACTATTTGTCCAGGAGCTGCTGGAGGTACCCGAACCCACGCAATACCCTCAAATAGCAGAGAGCATGTTGATGAAGGAGCCATTTGATAAGCTGTGGAACACTGCTGTAAGGTTCCAAGAGCGGTATGATACTTGGACTAAGGGACCCATTCTGGGACTCAATGCTGAGGAGGTCGCCGAGGAGGTGAGGGTTTTGATTTAAGTAATATTTAAGTAATATTTCATTAAATTTCCTGATCTGAAGTACAGGATAGTGGAGACTCCGACTATCTGATAGTGATATATATGACACTAAGATATTTAACCCACTTTAATCTAAACCATGAATATAAAACATGATTTCTTGTGATATCTTTAACAGCTCTGGAAGCACTTATCTCTTATCAATAAATATATCAATAAATATATCAATATATTGATAATATCAAATAAATAATATCTCTGATTATATAATTATGTACTTATTATTTGTATCTACTAAACACTACACAGGTGGGTAACCTATGGAGAGTCATGTACAAATTAGTGCGTTCTTTCACCGACCTCCCTGGACCAATGAGAGTTGCTACAACAGTTAAAAACAGACTGGATAAGTTCAAACTTCACCTGCCACTCTTGGCAACTCTGTGTAATCCTGGTCTCAGAACCAGACATTGGACTACCATGTGCGAGGCGGTGAGTACAGAACCCCCCTCCCCCCCCCCCCCCCACGCCCGGCCCCCACAACCCTCTCCCTCCCTTAATGCTGACCTGCTACGGCCCCCAGGCCTTTATACTACATATGTATTATACCCCAGCCCCAGTGTTTATCTTGTAAGATTAGTTCTATTATTCATGTGCGTATTATCATGTTTTATATAGAATCTGGTATATCTATTAACGCACATAAACAATTGGCGTGCTTTATCCCAGATTCTAATCTTTAACTGAACCAGGTTGGTTACGATATAACACCCACTGAAGAAACACCACTCTGTGAAACTCTGAGTTACGGTCTTGAGAAACACATCGAACAGCTGGAGGAGATATCTGGTGTGGCCAGTAAGGAGTACGCTCTGGAGAAAGCCATGCAGAAGATGAAGACTGAATGGGCCGATGTTTGCTTTGTGTTTATTCCTTATCGAGACACTGGTGTCTCTATTCTATCCTCAGTTGAAGACATCCAGATGTTGTTAGACGATCATATTGTAAAGGTTCAAACGATGCGATCATCTCCGTTCATTGGACCTTTTGAGGCTGAGTTCAAGGAGTGGGAAGCTAAGCTGCAGTCGATGCAGGATATTATAGATGAGTGGCTGAAAGTGCAAGCCACGTGGTTATATCTGGAACCTATCTTCTCCAGTGAAGATATCATGCAGCAGATGCCCGAGGAAGGTAAAATAACTTAATTTGTTTCAGATCATTTGAACTACTTATACTGTTTATTGTGAACCATCCTGATTTCTGACTATTTATTAATAACATTTCTGTTCACGAATTATTAAGCACATTTTTCCAGGTAAGAAGTTTACAATAGTGGACGGATTCTGGAAGGACATAATGAGCGAGGCAGTGGTAGACACAAAAGCGCTTGTGGTGACAACGATAAACAACATGCTGACCAAATTGCAACAATCTAATGCATATCTGGAAGATATCCAGAAGGGTCTGAACAATTACCTCGAGAAGAAACGACTCTTCTTCCCTCGGTTCTTCTTCTTATCTAACGATGAGCTGCTGGAAATCTTGTCAGAGACAAAAGATCCGCTCAGGGTTCAGCCCCATCTTAAGAAGTGCTTTGAGGGTATGTATTTAGGATAGGAACCTCTTTCATCTCACTTTTGCTCTTTTTCCACTTTGCTCCACAGTCCACCTCGGTTTAGGGCAGGACTATTTAAATGTAGTTCTAGGCCTCCCCAATTGTAGCGAAGCCCCTGACTCTCCACTGTTTCAGGCATTGCTAAGTTGGAATTTACTGAAAAGAAGGAAATTGTTGGCATGATAAGTAGTGAAGGGGAGACTGTCCCATTCGATACAACTATTATTCCTGCTGACGCTAAAGGAATGGTTGAGAAATGGCTCATCCAGGTACAATGTTTATTGAACTAACAACTTTCTTATCGTGCTGGATCATTATCTTAAATATAAGGAATTCGAATTTTTAATCATAACTATTTTTTTCGCTAGCAATAACACTTGTAATCCTCTATTAACTGATACTTGAAATGAAGATCATCATATCATATCGTATACTATATAATATAGTATGATATATTAGCAAGTTACCGATTCTGGAATTAAAAGTGTGATCGGTACACTTGATTTGTTTGCTTGTTACACGCTCCACAAAATACAATAGCTACTTGCTATAAAGCCACTAGCTCCCGCAGCCACACCAAGCAGATTCGCTCTCACTGCCCGAGCTCATTCCTTCACTAGCAACTCAACAGCGACAAATATTTTCTGTAGAGTTGTAAATATGCGATTTTACAGTGCATGAATATTCCAAATAACATGCAACTCACTCTCAATACATGTTGGGATAAGGCTATGATTTTATGTTTAAATAGTACACATGGTGAAGAGCTGGCCGATATCGGCTCTCAGCGTTGGATCTAGATGCTTGTGAAACTGACGAAACACCTAACAATTGCCGAGTTAAATCCCTTCTCTTGAAGGAATATGAGTAATATGAGTATAATATGAGCATATTTATACTTCCCGCTAGTAACACTATCCCGTGGTAGTTGGTAACTTTACAAATTAAATATAATGACTGATCAGGTACGGGACGTGATGAAGTCCTCTCTGGTGAATATCGTAAAGGAGAGTGTAGAAGCGTACAAGAACACTGACAGAAAGGAGTGGGTTATTGACTGGCCCGGGCAGGTAGTCCTGGCAGGGTCTCAGATCTATTGGACCACTGAAGTGGAGGAGGTGAGACGTTCAAAATACTGGACTACTTTTGTTGGTCACTCTAAAACTTGGCAACATCTAAATACAGTTATTCCTCAGTCTTACTCTGAAGATTTATTTATGCATATTATATTTCTCAGCCTGATAAACCACATCAAATGATGGAGTAGTTCGCTGTTTGTTAGTCTCATTATTGAAGTACTGATATTTCAGTATAACGTGATAAACCACAAGTCATTAACATTTTAAACCTCAGGCGATTGTTAAAGAAAACGGTCTGAAAGATTACCTCCTAATACTGAACGCTCAAATAAACGATATCGTAGAGCTGGTCCGAGGACCTCTTAACAAAGGAGCACGTGTGACGCTCAGTGCGCTGACCACTATTGACGTGCACGCGCGAGACGTGGTGGAGGAATTGACACACAACTTGGAGTTGTCAGATGTTAACGACTTCGATTGGATAGCTCAGCTGAGATACTACACTAATGGGGATGATGTTGATGTGAAAATGATAACAACTACAGTAAAGTATGGAAATGAATATCTAGGTAAGTTGTATTTCGTGATAGAGCTTTTACTTCTGCTATATGGACACGTTCATTTGAGTTTGAGGATATTGGTAAATATAAGTGACCCTATTAAAAGGCACAGTGTAGTTGACTTTGTCACACTATGAAATTACTTAAACCCTTGATGGTTAGGATAATCGTCTCATCCTCTAGGCTAACTTTGTCACATAACGATATCTTAATCAGGTGATAAGATATCGCTTAAATACGGCCGGCACGGAAATGGTTACATTGTCACACTATAAACATGTGACGGAGTAAATATGGACCCCTTGCTGCCGTTTTTGACCAAATTTTTGAGTGTCCAGTTGATTGGATGGGTACATATGACCATTACCTACATATTTGACGACTTTTTTCGTTAGATGGTGCATTCAGGTTTACTCTGTCACACATTAAAGAAAATATGTGATGAATGTTTAGGGCACCCTGATAAGCAATGCTGAGTAGTGTAAGTTTATTTGATGGCCTGGAAGTGCTGGGAATTGTTATTATATCATATAGTCGTAAGGAATTAAAACACAGAAGGCACAACCAAGCTTACTTTGTCACATAATCTTGATAATATCTGAACATGTGTGAAATTGAACAAATAATGATATACCAGCTTAATCCCCTTATATTATACGTACTATGGATCAAACAACACTGCTAGTACCATGCACCAGTCACATAAATCATTATCAGGTGGTAATATGTTAACAGTGTCACAATTAAACTACCGCTACATGGTCAAAAATAGGGTAATTTCGTCACAAAAAATTATTATAACTCTGTTAGCTCCTTGCTGGCAAAATAACTAGTTTATCGAAATTTTTTTGATGATAAAGTTACATAGTATTCTAATAGAGGTATAGTTCTTCAAAATAGGGGCAAGACATGTTTACTTTGTCACATCAGTTATTATAAGAGTTAGGTAATCGTCATCAGATCAAAAGATATTTTTCGTAGTTTGGATCGATTAATACTTTAATATACCCGTAATAAATCCTATGCCAATTTTAACACACTATCTTGATACTGTTGGGGCAGGGAAAGTTAATTTTGTCACATTTTCAATGTCTTTGACAAATAGATCTAAATTTTAAAAATTGAGTTCTTATGTTCTGGACAATATTCTTCCAATCGTTTCTGAAAGAATGTTGAATTCTAATAGAGTTATAGATCTTCAAAATAGGGGCAAGACATGTTTACTTTGTCACATCAGTTATTATAAGAGTTAGGTAATCGTCATCACATTAACATATAATTTTTGTAGTTTGGATCTTGATTTATATAGGTAATAAAGCAGCCTATGAGTATTGCTGAAAGCACAGTGTAAGGCCTACACGGACCGCCTCTAACTAGCCAATCCCTGTTTACATGCCGTGTAGCAGGGGACTAGAAAGAGCTAAACTAGTAAGCGGGGCATAGCCAATACACTGTACTCCCATCATTGAGTATATTACCAACCAAAAGGAAAATTTCCTAATTTTTACACACTATCTTGAAATTGTTGGGGCATGAAAAGTTAATTTTGTCACATTTTTAGTGACTTTGACAAATTTAACCTAAAATTGTTAAACTTAAGCTCTGATGTTCTGGACAATATTCTAATAGAGGTATAGAATATAGATCTTCAAAATAGGGGCAAGACATGTTTACTTTGTCACATCAGTTATTATAAGAGTTATTATAAGAGACTATTTCATTCTATAATGATTGTTTTTAATCTATTTACGATTTCGTATAATTTTTTGTGACAATGTAAACATCAACTGATCTTAACTTGCATCAACTACATTGTCATCATATAAGATTTTCCCGCCTTTCAAACCAAAATCAGATATAAATTATTCGCCCAAAATTTTAAATTTCATATATTGTGACAGATTTAACCTCATTTCCCAATAACCAAGTGCCTGTATTAGCTAACTATTCAAAACAACATATTTTAGGGCTATGCTTGGTAGAGCAACCATAAAATAATGAGTTGAAAGGGTTTTTAGGACACCTCACAGTAGAATAGAGGTATGGTATCATGAGTGTGACAAAGTTACCCAAATATTGCCTTGTAACCGTTCGATCCGTGCCCATTAACCAATGTTGTATCATAATTGTTAGATTGACCTAATTTACTATATTTCAGACCAAGGAATGATAATTAGACAACTGCAGTTAACTAAGTCACACAAAATGTGACATTTGAAACATTATAGTGCCTAACAACAATAGATTTTCTTTCTGAGCGGTGCATATGGGAGTATGGGTTACGTGGCTAATGTTCAGAACTTCTGAACGTGCTAGGTTAATAGATGTCAAAATTAAGCCACTATCGTCAAAAACGCTATTATTTTTGTTTACCAATATCCTCAAACTCAAATGAACGTGTCCATATAGCATATATATGATATTTCGTTTCTCTAACTTCTACACATTTTCTTCAAACCTTTGCAATCAGTGTAATCACATAGATCTCTTAAGAAACGGCCCAATAAAAATACTTCCTCCCCAATAAGGTAACAGTGGCCGGCTGGTTATTACTCCTCTGTCTGACAGATGTTACAGAACCTTAATGGGAGCCCTGCTTCTCAACCTTGGAGGAGCACCTGAGGGTCCTGCTGGAACCGGCAAAACAGAAACGTGCAAAGATTTGGCTAAAGCTGTAGCGAAGCAATGTGTCGTGTTTAACTGTTCCGATGGTCTTGATTTCAAGGCCATGAGTAAATTCTTCAAAGGACTCGCTCAGGTTTGTACCCCGATTTTTTATTATCTAAATTTTCTATATTCTAGCTTTATGTATGACGCATTTACGGCAGCTCACAACTTTTGAGTTAACGATTGTTTTATGTAAAAGCTAGGTTTTCTAATTTTTACTGATATATTGACCTTAGGCTGGAGCGTGGGCATGTTTTGACGAGTTCAACCGGATTGAACTGGAGGTGTTGTCTGTGGTTGCTCAACAGATTCTCAGTATTCAGAGAGCTATACAGTGTAAACAGAAACGTTTCCTCTTTGAAGGTTAGGGAACTTTTGATCTTATTGCGGACGTGTTTATTATCTATGATTTGTGTTTTTCTACTGGGAGCTGGTGAGCCTCTACCAGTATCCATATTAATTATTAATGCCATTATTAGCCTTCTAAAGTTTAGATAACAACAGATATGTGACAGTGACTTTAGTACCAGCTGTTAGATATTGATCTAAAACCTCTCGCCAGGAACTGATTTGACGCTGGATCCCTCCTGCGCTATCTTCATCACCATGAATCCTGGTTACGCCGGACGTTCTGAACTGCCTGACAATCTCAAGGTCCTGTTTAGAACTGTGGCTATGATGGTTCCTGACTACGCCCTTATCGGCGAGATCGTGTTGTACTCGATGGGATTTGTGGATGCTCGTGCGCTGGCTCACAAGATTGTGGCTGTGTACAAACTGTGTTCTGAGCAGTTGTCTTCTCAGCACCATTACGATTACGGCATGAGGGCTGTTAAGAGTGTGCTTACTGCTGCTGGAAATCTTAAACTCAAATTCCCTGATGTAAGATTTTGAAAGCACTTTTCATAGAATTTGGCATACGGGTATATGGCCCCCAGAATATAGGTGGCCCCCAAAATATAGGTCATGTTAGTGGATACAGTTCTAACCAAGATAAGCGATACTAATGGGATCTGTTACTGCTAGGTTGGAGTAAAACATGTAACTTATGTTTCTGGATAAAAATTTTGGACCTACATGAGGTATTTTGGTATACTTGGTCATGACAGCGAAAGATTTAAACGATGTTGTCATTTTCTAGAGGGGTAAATATGGCGAAAAATTGTCATGACAAAAATCTGTCCAACACATGCCATTAAGACTACTGGTATGAGTATAAGTATTATTTTAAGCTATCTTTTCATCGAGACATCTGCAAACTGACAATTTGGAAAAAAGTTATGGCCACCACAATTTTACGGGCCCCCAGAATATAGGTCTATACGACCCCCAGAATATAGGTTGGTCAAAAACCCTGAACATGCCCAAAACCATGCTTTGGGATGCTCTACTTGTAGCTACTAGTCTCCTGAACCCACATATCAAGTTTTATCAAAATTGGATAAAAATTGGCCGAGTTATGGGATAAAAACAAAAACCATATGCCCATATTTGGGCATACGCACCGAATTTGATCGATTTTGGTCCATAAATTGGTCAAATATCAATATTTTTGAATGAAACCAACTTTATATGGAAGGTAAGCATATATTACACATTCTCTATGATTATCAGCTCAATATCTACCTAACTGTGGATTCTGTGTTCAAATAATCGCAAAAAATGAACAAAATCGCCCATATCTCAAACTGACTTCGCTCAAAACAATAGAACTCAATAGGGTTTCAATATTTTCACATGAAATTTTCAGAATCAACGTAGAATTGTCTCATGACCTTAAGTTTTGGGACAGAATTTTGAGTTAGGCCTTTAAAAAAATTTGGCGGCCAAAAATGTCTGATTTACAGTCATTGAGGTGCACATTGTATTGATACAGATAAAAACAGCCCCCCTCAATCATATCTAGGGACACTCCTTCAATCTTATTTAAGTATTTAGTTAAGATCCCTACTAAATGAGTGCATGAAAGCTTTTTAACAAGTAAAATTAAAGATTTTACTCATTACGGGTATATGGCCCCCAGAATATAGGTTTAAAAAAAAAAATAGCGACCAAGATTCTGCATTTTCTCTGTCACCCTGAGCATTAAGGAATGTGGGGTAGTGATGAGAAACAGTTAAAGAACATATGCTGAAGAGATGGCATCATCAAAATGTATGAAGGTGGAGTATTTGAGGACGATTTTTGCATACCTATATTCTGGGGGCCGTAGTTTTTGATTTTTTGCTATTTAGTATACTCTAAACCATTTCAATTTAGTATCTGGAGCCATTGGCATCATCAATACAGTCTCAGCAACATATTCTGACTGCATATAACTTTTTTTTTTATTTTTTTTTTTTTATTAAATACTTTTCAAATTTTACAGAGTACAGCAATAGATGAATATAAAATAGAATCGTTCAAAATATCGCCCCCATCTGTAAAATATGATGGGCACCCAAACACGGTAAACACATAGTGAACTATGTCCGCAGTAACTTGGACCCATTACATCGAATTAATCTAAATCCAAAAATTTATGAAAAACTATTTAAGAACAAACAAATCCATGGTGAATAACTGTGGATATAGAGTCAAAATTGGTATTTCAATACGTCAAATTCCAGATACATTAGATACAGGTCTGAAATGGTCATTAATGTGTGAGAAGGTGTGCGGGTGAAGTGTGATATGATGTTGAAAGTATAGGAAGGTAGATAAAAAAAATTAATAAAACAAAAATAATAATAATATGGGGAGCAAAGAGACTAGGCTAGACTGTTGTTTCACTATCCAATAAACATTTCCATAGATGCTTAGTGACCTCAGCTTTGAAAAGACTAGTAGACACAATCTGTCTTACCTGTAAAGGGAGTCCATTCCACAGTATATGGGTTCTGTAGAAAAATGATTTTGCCAGTGGGCTATTTGAGGTACATGTGGTGTGTGAATTCTGACTTAACTTAGGTAAAATTGATGACACAATAGACAGACTGTCGAGGTGGCAACGTCTTAGTCGAGAAGTGCCCTGATATAGAGAGAGATAGTGAGGCAGCGATACAGGAATTAAATTGTTAAGAACTTTGTGGAAAAAAATAAGATCATTCAAGTCAAACTTTTGAGACAAAGGGAGAATGTCGACAAGCTTGCACTTTTTGACATATTGCTCAGGTGGATAACTGCGGCCCTCTTCAGACAGAATCCATTTAATAGCTCTCTTTTGGAGACTTTCTAATTTATCACTAAGTGATTTATTACAAGGGCGCCAGATTATGGAACAATTCTCGAATTGGCTACGAACCAGGGAGAGGTAAAGCGCCCGGCGACGTTTCTGATCAATGACAATATGGCCATCTCTTCTGACCATACCAAGTTGTTGGCAGGCCTTAGTATAAATTCTGTCGCACTGACTATTCCAACTTAACTTAGGAGTAACATCGACTCCAAGATCTTTTTCTAACTCTACATACACAAGAGGAGAGCCATCAAGATTATATGCGAATGGAGGAGATAAAGATGGTTTTCCTGAAACAATAAGCACTTTACATTTTGCTGGATGGAATCGCATTTTGTTTCTTAGTGCCCAGTCAGAGAGATAGTCTATATCCATTTGTAAATTAGTATTATCAGAAGATGAATGTATTTTACGCCAGATTTTTGTATCATCGGCATACAAAACAATATCAGTATTATCCGAAAGGCCAAGAGGAATATCATTGATAAACAATACAAAAAGTAAGGGACCAAGAATAGAGCCCTGGGGGACACCAGAATTAACTGAGAGGGTAGATGACATCTCATTACCAATAACCACTCTTTGGTAACGGCCTTGAAGGTAATTGGTAAGAAATTTGAGAAGTGTACCATCAATGTTATATAAGGTCTTTAGCTTATGAAGAAGGATATCATGATTTACAGAATCAAATGCCTTAGCAAAATCAAAATACACAACATGATTGATAATGTTTTCGTTAAGAGACAATGCCAGGCTATCACAAAAGTCAACCATATTGGTTGTGCATGACTTGTGCTCTAGAAAACCATGCTGCCTGGGATCAAGAAGGGTACTTGTCAAAGAAAGCAGTTTACGTTTAACAATGCGCTCAAAAACTTTCATGACTAAACAAGTAAGGGATATTGGTCTATAGTTTTCAACCTCACTTTTCTTACCTTTCTTAAATATTGGGACAACATTTGCAAGTTTCCATTCTTGTGGAATGTAGCCGCTGTTGTAAGATCCACGAAAAATACATGTTAGAGGGTAAGCTAAACCTACGGAACAATTTTTGAGAATTTTACCGTGTATGCCATCTGGTCCCTGGGCTTTATTTGAATTAATATTTGAAAGAAGCTTACGAACATCCCGATGATCGAAGTCAATATCAAAATCAACATCATTGACATAGGATATGTCAGTGTCATAAAGTGAAGGATCCGAAAACTGGTTATAAAAGAAAGAATTGATAAGTTCAGCTTGAGCTTTGGGTTTGAACCGAAGCTGTCCAGAATAACTAACACAATTAGGAATACGGCAAGAGTTAGATTTATACTTAACATGTGACCAAAACTTCTTAGTTATAAGCGCTGGATCATCACTATTGAAAAGATTGTCTCTTATTTTGGCTGATGAAAGCCTCTTAAAATCTTTACGGCTAGTAACAAACTTTAACTCATCAGAAATAGAACCAGAAATTTTAAATTTAGCTCTGAGTCTATCTTTTTTACGGCATGAAGAAAAAAGTTCACTATCGAACCACGGGGGTTGAAACTCTGATTTAATAGTTACTTTAGGAATATGTTTATCAACTAAATTCATAATGCAGTCTTTAACTAACTTCCAAGACGAATCAGGATCTAGGCATTCTAGGACTTGCCAATTAATCGAGCATAATTCACGATTAATCATGTCCCAGTTTGCTTTCTTATAATTATAGATTTTACGTTTAGGAGTTTTCTTGCGGGAAAAGGAGCTTTTAATTGAAAAAGTGACAGGAAAATGATCAGATTTGCACACGGAATGAGGATCACAGACATTCAAGTTATCGATTGTGTTATCATAATTACTGAGAAGAATGTCTAATGTATTACCACTTTTATGGGTGGGTGATGTGATCAACTGGGAGAGAGAAAGATCACTGAAAGAATCTATGAAGGATTGCTCAATAGGTACGGTACTGGATGAAGATAGCCAGTCTGTATGGGGGAGATTAAAATCACCAATAACATAGATTTTAGGGGGATTCTTTTTGGAAACTAGCTTGCGAATATAACTAACTATGACATCATGATTAGGTAACCCAAGAGTTCCTACTCTATAACAAGTACAGATTACAATACTCTCTTTGTTAGGAAAAGCAATTTTAACGGCCAGCATTTCTGCACCTAGGCTAACTGGTAGTCGGGTTGTAGTGGCATCGAGATCAGACCGAACAGCCAAAAGAACACCACCTCCATTTTCCCTAAACTTTTTAGGGTTATTAGGATCTTGAGGATGAGTCTTTCTCGTGCGGTCATTGCGGAAGATTTCATATTGAGAAGAAGGAAAGATTTCGTTGCTAGAAATAGATTTTTTGAGCCAAGTCTCATTTAGGGCAATTATGTCAGGCTGCTCTATGTTAGCAAAGGATTGAAGTTCGGAAATCTTATTACCATCAAGAAGGGGATGGGAGGAGCTTAGGTTACTGAAAGGAATAAGACCTTGGACATTTTGGTAGAGTACAGATAGGGAGTTGGGACCTGGATTAAGCATAGAAGGATTAACAAGAGTTATCAAAAGAAAGTTAAGAGAGAAAACCCAAAGAATGAATAAAGATACTAGACGCCTGAGGCGGCTGGAATACTTGACTCTATTCATCTTACCAGGGAGAAGAACATTTCTTATAAACCATGAGGAGATAATTACAAAGAAAAGTTTGATGTGGGAGCAAGCAAGAAATGGTATAAGATAACGTGGGCTGTCAAGGAGTAGAGAGGAATGAATATTAGAATCTAGGGGGAATACGGTGTTCATGGACCTAGTCGTGGAGAGAAGAATTGGGAGAAGGTAAGTCATGATGAGAGAATAGAAGAGAAACATATGATTATGATAATTGTAGTTGATGTGTGGGGTGCATGGAGAATTAAATGTGTAAATTTTGTTAGGTATAAACGTGTTGATATGTATATGTGCATTTCTTGACTGTGTACGAGGCCTTTTGCATGCAAAAAGACCTATTCTAAGTCTAAACGATTCATTGTCTAACATATGGGAAAATGGGCAGTGACCGAATGTACCTGAAATAGGAGGCATAAAATTGAGAAAAAGATTAAATCAGAGATTTGTTTGAGTTTTAATTTTAGGCGCAACGTCTTAATCAAAATATTAAATGAAAGAAAAGATCAAAGATTTAAATTCCCAGAAGATTATTTACAACCCTGTCAAAACTGTGTTCGTTTACAACAAACTTAAGCCAAGTGGACAATAAACCTACTCCTCTCATGTTGAGATGAAGCCAATCATGGTATAGAAGTTCATTACAGGATCTAAAGTCTCGAGTTAAAAATTCTGAGAAACAGTCTAAGAACACACAATTATTATTTAGGCATAAGTCTTTAAGTATATTATTAAAATCTAGAACATTCTTTGCTATGTAGGAATATAAACACTTAATAGGAAGACAACATTGGATAATTATAATTGCAGCGGGAAATAACTGCTTAGTGGTGTCAATCAAGTCATTAAGATACTTCCTAAGGAACTGAACCCCATACTTAGAATGTTTTATGTCATTTGTACCAACACTCAATATAATCTTTTCAATATCGTCAGCTTCTGCAGCTGCATGAGTTTTATGAAAATGCTGAATATTTTCAGTGATATCTCTAATTTTTGCACCACTTTGGGACACATTGATTACTTTCCTTCCCCGGAATCCCAACTTATTTGTCCGTACGAATTTTGTCATTGACGTACCAAACAGGACAGTGGTTTTTCTGCTCTTCGGTTTTCTTGGGGCATTTCGGTAGTAAAGGGTTGGTGTTGAGGTGGTGGTGGGCGGCATAGGAATTGTAGTGAGGACATTCTGCTCCCTGACTACATTTGTATCTGTCTTCGGTATCTGGCAGCGAAAAGATAAGCTGTACCGAGTCTCCTTAGCTGATCTCTCTGCACGAACCTTGTGAAGACAATATTCCTGACACCCCGGTTTCATAATATACAAGCTACAGTCCTTTGGGGTGATATGGCATTTACTGTTACATCGCTTATCCCCATTTTCTGGAATTATGTCGAGGGTCCTCTCAGCTCCAAATGAAACTACATAAATACCTTGCGACTGGTCAAGAGACACCTCGTCGTCGTTGTGGTACCTAGTTGCACAAGAACCAGACTTGTACATGCTTGCTAGGCATGAGTTTAGCTTGCAGCCAAACTTGGAGTTGATATCATGCATAAGCTCTGATATCCCAGGATAATTTAAAATATCGATTGGCTCCTTAGTCGTGGTGTGTCCATTTGAGGAAGACCACACATATTCTTCTCCAGTGGAAGTGAGCCACTTTGTGGCAGTTTTCACAGCAGTTTGCTTGGCCATAAGTGTTTCAAGTTCAGACATCAACGTGCCATGTTGAACACTCTTGTTTTGAACAAAATCTGAATGCAACTCCAAGAAGTCCTCGCATTTAACAGAATCCCTCTTAAGTTTCATGACATTCTCAACACTGGCCTTAAGAGCTTTCAGCTCTTTTAATGAAAACGAGTTTAAAACATTGGTAACAGAATTCAGATCCATAGTGAAGGAAAGAGGGAGGAGAAGATGGCGGTGAGGGAGGAGAAAATGGCGAAGTCAATACTGTAGCCCAGGAAGTAGATGCGTTGCTTAGGATACAAACGGTCACGTCATAGTCTCTTCTATCGCTTTGACATTGGGACCTAAAATTATTTGTTATATAAAATTGTCTGTGACAATTTTAGAACAACTTAGGAACAGATGTTTGGACCTATATTCTGGGGGCCCTGTTAAAAAATGGTATTTTTACAGGTGAAAAAAAAGTACACTTAAAAACCTAATAATTATTTTCAACTACCCAAGAAACATTTAAATGGTTATCATGTACATATTTACAGCCCTAAACATGCTTAGAAGTAGTTTTAACACCTGTTTCTAAGTGCTCAAAAAACGACCTATATTCTGGGGGCCATATACCCGTATCGCTATAGCATTATAAACTATTGATCAATTAGACAATTACCAAGGTGCTCCCTATTGGAAATTTCTCTAACCAGGTTACTAAAATCTAACACTCTAGAATCAGGTATCTGAGGATATTATCATGTTGAGGTCCATCCGGGATGTTAACCTCCCCAAGTTCTTAGCTCATGATCTGCCTCTGTTTGATGGTATTTTGTCAGGTAAGAACATATTTTAAAGAGAATATATCGTAATTCGGAACTCTAATAACACAAAATAATTTGTGAATTTTTGGGAATTTTAGTAAGAATTTATTTTATGTAAGAACTGTGACTACTTTCTGTTAACCACAGATTTGTTCCCTGGAGTGACCCTACCAAAGCCGGACTACACAATCTTGTTGGAGAGTTTGCATATCAGTCTTGCCAACCTAAAGCTTCAGCCTACTCCGTGGTTTATCGATAAGATTATCCAGGTATCATAAATTAGCCTTCCCACAAGAGACATCACCTCACTCGGTAAAACTACAAATTACAGAACTACTCTCATTTCACCTGCTCACTCATCTCAAACCAACTCATGGTAAGACATCCCCACATTCTAGATAATTTAAACAGTTAGTGACCACTATGAAACGAAATACCTTTAAAAAACCATTGTTAATTAATTGGCATTAAATTATCCACCACATAACACATGATAAGCAGTGAAGCAGTGATCGAGCTGTATAATTTAAATTTAATAACTTACAATTACCTCCTACACCTAGATCTACGAGATGATGTTAGTGAGGCACGGTTTTATGATAGTCGGAGCTACCATGGCTGGAAAAACATCTGCTTATGAAGCTCTGGCTGGAGCTCTCAATGATTTAAATAAGAAAGGACTACTAGAAGAAGAGAAGTGTATACACAAAGTGATCAACCCCAAATCTGTAACCCTCGGTTAGTTCAATTTATGAGTAGATATATCAACTTATCAAACATCACATTTGCGAAATATGAATTTTGGCCGTTACTTTGTATTTAATGTGTTGGTATGACGACCAGATATTATTTCTACTTCCCATTATTAGGACAACTGTACGGAAGCTTTGACCCGGTATCCCACGAGTGGACAGACGGTGTCTTGGCGGTCTCCTTCAGAAAGCAAGCCAGTGCCCAGGTGAAAGACCGACAGTGGCTCATATTTGACGGTCCTGTGGATGCTATCTGGATTGAGAACATGAACACTGTACTAGGTACGATATAAGCACAAGAATTATAACATTTTATGTACATTTCTGGTGATAGTCGAAATGAAATACAAACAATTGAAGGAAACATCTTAAAAGCAGAAAAATCAAATGAAAGTTGTATTTATTTAATTTGTTATTTTTCATTTATTCGTAGTAATAACGTTTGGATCTCACTTCAGACGATAACAGGAAACTATGTCTTATGTCGGGAGAGATTATCCAGATGCACCCTAATCAGAGCTTGATCTTCGAGCCTGCTGATTTAGAGGCCGCATCTCCAGCCACAGTAAGCAGATGTGGTATGATCTACATGGAGCCCTCCCAGCTAGGAGTGGAGCCTATCATCACCAGCTGGATGGAGAATATGGTTCCCAATGGATGCTCAGATCAGCAGAGGACGATGTTGGGACTTCTGCTCAATTGGCTCATACCTCCCATTCTTGAATACGTTCGGTAAGTCTGGTTTGAAGTTTAACTGTTTTACAGCTTCACAGTTTTTCTCAGTTCTTAATATTATTGTGGCTGATTTTTGGTATAAAACAATTACATTTCAGACGAAACGGTAAATTCTTCATGCCGATGTCGGACTCGCACATCACAAGTGCAATTCTAAAACTATTCGAGTGTTTCCTACTTGACTTCTGGGTGGATGAGAGCGACTCGAAGATTCGGTTAAGGTCAGACGATGACGAAGAAGTCCCCAACGAACTTCATTCTGACAAATTCACAAACCATCTTCAGATGTTGTTCCAGTTCTCTCTCGTCTGGGCCGCAGGTTTGTTTGAAGTTCGCAACTTACTCCTGGTTAACAACTGTTTCCGAAATTATTGGGGCTTGTTAATCGCAATTGAATGTTAAGCTTTCTAATATTAAGCTTTCTAATATTAAGCTTTTTAATATTAACCTTTTTTTCCTTCAGGTTCCATATTAAAGTACGAGAGTCGGCCTGCATTTGACGAGTTCTTCCGTACTCTGTGCTCTGGCACCAAGGTAGAAAACCCACGGCCAGCTGATCTCAAGATGGCAAAGAACGTCCAAATCCCACAGAAGGGTCTTGTATTTGATCATGTTTTCAACAAGGAGAATAATGGATTTGTGTCATGGGAATCCACGATGCTGAGACACACTATTCCAGATGATATTCAGGTTACATACCACGTGGTTAAAAATTTTCTCGGTTGTCATGGAAACGGGCGTAATATTAGTCATATTAGCAGCGTTGTTAGCGTTTAATTGCTGCGCGTTCCGCGGCGCGCTCCACATGGTTAATTTGCATGATTCCTTACCCTCACAATTTGTTATCCGATCATTGTACTTGAAACTTGAACTAGAGAACTAGCTAACAAACACATAAAATAATCCGAAAACTACCCCAGGTTAACCAAATCATCATCCCAACGGTTGATACCACGAGACAGAAGTACCTTGTCAGGAAGTTCATAGAAAACAACTGTCCCTCCCTGATTGTTGGTCCGACGGGGACTGGAAAATCTGCCATTACAAATAACTTCATTCTTAGTCTCCCTGCCGACAAGTTAGTAACCTTCTACATTGCCCCCCCCCCCCCCCCCCTGCCCCCACATTGCACTGGACAATTGAACAAAAACTGATAAAGAGGCCAGGGGTGACTGTCAGAGATTCGTCCCATCATCAAAAATAGAATAATAACCTTTACTTTGCTATTTCTCCAGGTACATGCCGAACTTCATCAGTTTCTCCGCCCAGACTTCAGCAAACCAGACGCAGGACATAATATTGTCTAAGTTAGACAAAAGAAGGAAAGGTCTGCTTGGACCCCCAGTTGGCAAGAAATGTATCCTGTTTGTGGACGATCTCAACATGCCCCAGAAGGAACAATATGGGGCACAGCCTCCTGTAGAGTTGCTCAGGCAATGGATTGATAACGGCAACTGGTATGACAGGTAAGCGTAAGATAGTCAAGGGTTCTCAACTATTCAAACCATTTTTCATCAACTGATATCTTCCACTTTTTTCCGTCTTGCTAAAATACAAGAAAATGTTTTATTCCAGGAAAGACACAAGTCGAATAGAGATGATCGACCAAGTGCTGATCACAGCCATGGGCCCGCCAGGTGGTGGACGCAATGATATCACAGCACGTTTCACCCGACATCTTGTCGTTATTGGTATTGACAGTTTCACAGAGTCAGCTTTGAAAGGAATATTTTCAACCATCATGGACTGGCACATGTCCACAGGATTTGAGGGTTCTTACAAAGCCATGACTAAAATTTTCATCGACTCAACTTACGATATCTACAAGTTTGCGATAGAGAATTTCTTGCCAACTCCCACAAAATCGCACTATGTATTCAACTTGCGAGATTTCTCAAGAGTTATTCAAGGCATGTTGTTGCTGAAAGGCCAGAGTGCAGACTCCTCAGCTAAAATGTATCGGCTGTGGGTACACGAGGTGTACAGAGTGTTCTATGATCGTCTTGTAGACCCAGCTGACAGGCAGATGTTCTTCACTTTCATCAAGGTAAACTATTGATGAATTAATTTGTTTATTTCTATCTCTTACTCTTCAATATCTTGATTTATCTTTACAAAACTGTTGTATTAATCTTCTGATATTTAACCCTCCATCAGAGTATAGTGTCGGATAAGTTCAAGCAGAACTTTGGTAAGACCTTCTCTCATTTGGGACAAATCGGAAAAGAGGTCTCTGATAACGATCTTAGGTCACTGTTCTTCGGAGATTATATTAATCCTGCCGACGTCAATAAACTATACGACGAGATTACAGACTTTGATGCCCTTAAAGATGTAAGGCGATGCATTTTGTATGACCTTTCTTGTAATTTAAAACAATTAGGAGGATTTTTCAAACTGCTTATGTTCGTGTCAAATCATAATTATAGTTTACACATAATATTATGATCTTACGTATTCCAGGTTATGGACAACTCGTTGGAGGATCACGATGCTATCAGTAAAGCCCCGATGAAACTAGTCATGTTTAGATATGCTATTGAGCATGTTTCCAGGATATCCCGTATCTTGAAACAGCCTAACAGCCATTGTCTCCTGGTGGGAGTTGGTGGAAGTGGTAGACAGTCTTGTGCTAGGTTGGCTACCCACATGGCTGATTACGAGCTGTTTCAGATAGAGATAACCAAGCAGTATGGTATGGTAGAGTGGCGGGATGATTTACGAAGGCTACTCAAGATGGCTGGTTTTGATGGTAAACCAACTGTCTTCATGATGAACGATAACCAGATAAAGTCGGAGAGCTTTGTTGAGGATATCAACATGATCCTGAACTCTGGAGATATTCCTAATTTGTACGAGCCTGACGAGCGTGGTGAGATATTGGAGAGGATGCAACAAGTTGCCACTGAAAACAAGGCCAAGATCGAGTTTACTCCTTTTGCTTTGTACAACTACTTCATAGACCAGGTCAAGAACAATCTTCACGTTATACTTGCATTTTCACCTATTGGAGATGCGTTTAGAACAAGATTGAGGAAGTTCCCATCGCTGATTAACTGTTGTACAATTGATTGGTTCCAACCGTGGCCTAGTGATGCTCTGGAGATGGTGGCTAACAAGTTCCTTGAGGATATTAACGTTGACTTCGACGTTAAAACCTCCATAGTGAAAATGTGCAAAACATTCCACACATCAGTAGTAGAACTCTCAGAAAGGTTCCAGGATATTATGCAACGAATCAACTACGTTACTCCAACAAGTTATCTCGAACTGATCAAGACCTTCAAGAGACTTTTGGGACAGAAGCAGAAGACTTTGTTGGATATGAAGACCAGATACGTTGTAGGGTTGGAAAAGTTGGAATCAGCAGCGAGCGAGGTTGCTATTATGCAGGTTGAACTGGAGGCTCTGAAACCTCAACTGGAGGTGACATCACGAGAAACAGCTGATCTTATGGTCCGGATCGAGGCAGAAACCGTCGAGGTTGGTTAACAGATTTTACTCATTGTACTCAGCTTAATAACTGCTAATAAGTAATTGCAAACTTGTTTCATTCTGATGAAGAAGCTAGTTGCCCTCTTTTGAAGACAAGTGGCCGTTGTATTTTACTTTCATTGATTACAGAAACCAAAACCATTCCTTAGGTTGAAGCCAAGAAAGAAGTTGTTGAAGCTGACGAGAAAGTTGCAAACGAAGCAGCTGCTGGGTCAAAGGCAATAAAGGACGAGTGTGAGGCGGATCTAGCTGAGGCGCTTCCTGCCCTCAAATCTGCCATCAAGGCTCTTAATACTCTCAAACCTTCCGTAAGATGTGTTCAACTTTGTAGTTAAGTAGACGAATCACTATTTTCAAATAAAGCAAAGATTTTACGTAATTTTACGATCATTTTCACATTTTGAAACTTTATTTCTGGTTTTAAGATTTAGCGTTTTAGGATATCAGTTTAATGAAGTCGATGAAGAATCCGCCTCACATGATACGATTCGTGATGGAGGCAATTTGTGTGATGAGACAAGTCAAGCCTGACCGTAAACCTGATCCCAGTGGAACAGGGAAGATGGTTGAGGACTTCTGGGGACCATCACAGAAGGTTTGTGTTAGCTAGTTCTTTCTTTCTTCACTTCGTAACTACAGCTGCTATAGTGCATAATGCATATCACTGTAATGGTATTCTTAATAGTTGACAACTCCGTGCATAGTTAAAAAGTTACGACTGTCAAAACTCGGTTGTTTCAGCTTCTGAGTGACATGAACTTCCTTGACCACTTGAAGTCCTACGATAAGGATCACATTCCTCCGAAAGTTATTAAAGTTATTCGGGACAAATATACCAGTAATCCTGATTTCGTCCCGAAACTGGTTGCGAGTGTGTCCGGTGCCGCTGAGGGACTTTGTAGCTGGGTAACAGCAATGGACATCTACGATAGAGTCGCTAAGGTAAGTTCCGATTGAGCTGCCGAGTTTGTTCTGGGTGGGCGATAATTGACCCCCCGACAATTGACCCCCCGACAATTGACCCCCCGACAATATAATTTAATACAATTGACCCTGACCCTGACCCTGACCCTGACCCTGACCCTGACCCTGACCCTGACCCTGACCCTGACCCTGACGCTGACCCTGACCCTGACCCTGACCCTGACCCTGACCCTAACCCTGACCCTAACCCTAACCCTAACCCTAACCCTAACCCTAACCCTAACCCTAACCCTAACCCTAACCCTGAACCTAACCCTAACCCTAACCTTAACCCTAACCCTAACCCTAACCCTAACCCTGACCCTGACCCTAACCCTGACCCTGACCCAGGACTCTGATCACCCTAACCCTAACCATAACCCTAACCCTAACCCTAACCCTAACCCTAACCCTAACCCTAACCCTAACCCTAACCCTAACCCTAACCCTAACCCTAACACTAACCCTTACCCTGACCCTGACCCTAACCCTGACCCTGACCCAGGATCCTGACCCTAACCCGATCAATTGACCCCAGTGTAATTACATGGGGGGTCAATTGTCGTACTAAACCCTAGATTTCGCGACAATTGACCCCAGTGTAATTACATAGGGGTCAATTGTCGGGGGTCAATTGTCGGGGGGTCAATTGTCGCGGTACCGTTTGTTCTATGCCTGTATTATTATAAACGTAGTTGTTATGGGCTTCTGATTTTGAATCAAGAGAATGATACTGCAAACAAAATTCGATGTTGTGTTGTTCTGAGTTACGTTCGCCTCGTAATCTTTGATCTTTTGCTTTCAGGTTGTTGCTCCAAAGAAAGAAAAACTAAAAGAAGCAGAGGGACTTCTCAAAATCCAAATGGATGCTCTCGCTGAAAAGCAAGGCGAGTTAAAGGCGGTGCTCGACAGACTTCAGCTCCTTAATGATGATCTTGACCTGAAGAAAACAAAGTTAGCTGAGCTTGAAGATGCAAAGGAGATGTGTGAAAAGAAGCTTGTGAGAGCAGAAAAACTCCTGGGTGGTCTCGGAGGAGAGAAAATCAGATGGACCCAGACTGCAAAGGACTTGGCGAGCTTGTTCGGCAATGTGGCAGGCGATGTGTTGGTCTCAGCAGGGGTCGTGGCTTATCTCGGACCGTTCACAGCAGATTTCAGGATGGAACAAATAGCCGAGTGGGTTAAAGGATGCCACGACTTGGAGATACCTTGCAGTGAAACCATAACTTTGGCGGGAACTCTTGGGGATCCAGTAAAAATTAGAATGTGGAATATCGCTGGTGAGATCCTCATAATCATTCGAATTTTTGATTACCATTTCGTCTAATCTTCTGAGATGCATTTTAATCAGTACTACTGTCATTTGAGAAGTTTTAGAAATGTTACCTATTTTTTTACACCATCAGGTTTACCTGTGGATACCTTCTCTACGGATAACGGAATTATCGTGGATAACACCTCGAGATGGCCCCTGTGTATTGACCCCCAGGGTCAAGCAAATAAATGGATCAAGAACCTCGAGAAAGCGAACCAGCTCAAAGTTATCAAACTTTCGGATCCGAATTATGTGAGAACATTAGAGAACAGTATCCAGTTTGGTCACCCTGTGCTACTGGAAAATGTCTTCGAAGAGTTAGATCCTATTCTGGAGCCAGTTCTACTGAAAACTATCTTCAGGTATGCAGCGTCACAAATAAAACCATTTAAGACAAATAAATATAGAATATTTTAAATTCTTGTGTCCATTGTCAAAATAGTTTACGATAAACGGAACATTCCTCCAAAAGTTTGCATTTATATTTAGAGTTCTTATTGAAAATAATTTCAGACAAGCAGGTGTTGACTTAATAAGGCTGGGAGAAAACTCTATTGAATACTCTCATGACTTCAAGTTCTACATCACCACCAAACTAAGAAATCCTCATTATCTGCCCGAAGTTTCCGTCAAGGTAGGTTGTCTATTTTATAAGATTTATAGAGAAGCGAGACAGTCTCATACAACAACGAATTTTAAAATTTCTTCTAAATCTCAAACCGTTTAAAAGTTTAGGTTGATGATGTTTAATTCATGATTACCATCCGTAAATTCATAACTCAGACGTTTTGATAGACATAAAACTAACTTCAGGTAACATTACTAAACTTCATGATCACGCCCATTGGTCTACAAGACCAGCTCTTGTCAATAGTGGCAGCAAAAGAGAAGCCTGAGCTGGAGGAGAAAAAGAACCAGCTGATTATTGAGGGAGCTGCTAGCAAGAAACAGCTGAAAGAGATTGAGGATAAGATTCTGGAGGTGTTATCCAGTTCTCAGGGTAATATTTTGGAGGACGAGACTGCTATTCAGGTCAGAGAAATATTCGCTATCTTTAATTAATCATATTATTTGCCTAAAGCTCACTTTCCTATTACGGTGCCACTATTCCATTGACCTGGGTTTAAAGGAAGAGAGATTACAAAATGTTTTTCATTCAGAAGAAAAGGTAGGTTTACTCGCAGTCGTATCAGTTACCCACGATAACCTAACACACTCGACTCTCAGGTATTATCGTCCAGTAAGATACTGTCCAAGGAAATCTCTGAGAAACAGGAAGTGGCAAACAAGACCGAGGAGGAAATTGACGCCACTCGAAATGGTGAGGATACTTTTATTTATATATATATTGATCTGTGGTCGACTGTGAACTTTCACTTCTATTCGCTGATGGATGACTCTTAACGTTAATACTTAATAAGTCCTAACTACGGATTGCAATTTGCAAACTATAAGCAATTTCCAGAACTTCTAATAAATTGCTCATTAATTTCAGGTTACAAACCAGTAGCGGCCCACTCTTCCATCCTCTTCTTCACAATCAGTGACCTCGCCAGTATAGACCCCATGTACCAATACAGTTTGGTCTGGTTCATCAACCTCTACATAGTCAGTATAGAGGACTCAGACAAGAGCAACGACCTGGACGAGAGAATAGAGAACCTGAACAATCACTTCACTTACTCAATCTACAGGAATGTTTGCAGATCACTCTTCGAGAAGGACAAGCTTCTCTTCTCCCTGATTCTCTGCATTGGTATCCTGAAGGGTAAAGACAAGGTCGATGATACGGAGTGGAGATTCCTGTTGACGGGGGGTGTAGCTCTAGATAACCCCATCCCTAATCCAGCTGAAGAGTGGTTGCAGGACAAGGCGTGGGGTGAGATTGTGAGAACACAGGAGTTCCCTGCGCTCAAAGATTTGTATAAGCATGTGATTGAGAATCCTGATAAGTGGAAGGAGGTATATGATAACCCTCAACCACACGAAATGGCATTGCCGGATCCGTGGCACTTGTCATTGAGCCCAATGCAGAAGCTGATCCTGCTGAGATGTCTGCGACCTGACAAGATAGTTCCAGGTGTACAAGACTTCATCGTGGAGCACATCGGGCGATCCTACATTGAGCCACCTACCTTTGACTTGGCTGGCAGTTTTAATGACTCCAACTCTTGCAGTCCGCTTATTTTTGTTCTGTCTCCAGGAGCTGATCCTATGTCTGCTCTGATGAAGTTCGCTGATGATGAAAGTATGGGTGGTGATAAACTTGAGACTATTTCACTGGGTCAGGGACAAGGACCAATCGCTGCAAAAATGATCAACAAAGCGATCCAGCGTGGAACCTGGGTCGTCTTACAAAACTGCCATTTAGCTGAATCCTGGCTCCCTTCTTTGGAAAAGATCACCGAGGAGACTATCGTCCCTGAGAGGACTCACAAATCATTCAGGCTGTGGTTAACCAGTTACCCCAGTCCTAAATTCCCTGTTACTATTCTGCAAAACGGTGTTAAAATGACTAACGAGCCTCCTAAGGGATTAAGAGCTAATCTTCTCAGATCTTACCTAAATGATCCTATGTCTGATCCGGCCTTCTTTAATGGCTGCACTAATGGACATGCATTCCACAAGCTTCTCTTCTCGCTCTGCTTCTTCCATGCTATAGTCCAGGAGAGAAGGAAGTTTGGACCTCTCGGATGGAACATCCCTTATGAGTTCAACGAGTCCGATCTGAGAATCAGTGTGAAGCAACTCCAGATGTTCCTGAATGAATATAATGAAGTTCCCTATAAAGCACTGGCGTATCTGACAGGTGAGTGTAACTACGGTGGCAGAGTGACGGATGATAAAGACAGGCGGCTCCTTATATCTGTCATGGACCGGTTTTACACGCCCGATGTGGTTAACGATGATTCCTTTACTTTCTCACCCAGTGGTGATTACTATGCTCCTGTTGACGGTCAGTATGAGAGCTATCTGGAATACATCAGATCTCTGCCTCTCATACCCAACCCTGAGGTATTCGGACTTCATGCGAATGCTGATATCACCAAGGACCAACAAGAAACAAACAATCTGTTTGATTCTATCCTGATCACTCTCCCAAGACAAGCGTCTGGAGTAGGGAAGTCTCCACAAGACGTTATCACCGCCCTTGCTAACGATATATTGAGTAAAATGCCGAAAGAGTTTGACGAGGAGAAGGCGATGAAGAAGTATCCTGTGGTGTATGCAGAGAGTATGAATACAGTGCTGTTACAGGAGTTAAAAAGATTTAACACTCTCATCGTTGTCGTGAGAAAGTCTCTTGTTGACATTGGTAAAGCTATAAAGGTCAGTAAATTATTTATTGGGACGTTTCTCTTGCTTAGTTACATCTTGTTCAATTGTCATCAAACAGTGTATGTAGTATTAACAGTTTTGTAAATTCCCAGGGGCTAGTGGTGATGAGTCAGGAACTGGAGGCTATGTTCGCGTCAATGTTGGTCGGCAAAGTGCCAGATTTATGGGATGCTAAATCCTATCCGTCTCTCAAACCATTGGGAAGCTACATTCTTGATCTAGTGGCTAGACTCAAGTTCTTCCAGGTTTGCTCCATTTCCTTTAATTTATGTTAGATAATGTATTGTATTTCCTTCTCAAAGAACAATAATAATTGAATGTACATTGATAGATGCATCTATCGATCAATCAAAATAAATGTTGTTATCGAGCCACGCTGGTGCAATAACGTAGTATGATAAAATCCTGTAGAAAAGCAGGCAAATACTGTATGGTCACACTATACATTACATTCAAATTGCCCCACCCTGTTTTTATTTCTGAAAACTTAAAACTGCTGTCCTTGAAAAACTGAACAATGAACCATGAATCGTTTCCCTACAGCTCGTTGAGAAAAGTTCAGCCATATGAATTCAACTATCTGACATGTCTTTATTATATTTGGGAAAAAAAATCGTCGGATATCATCTTCAAGGTTTCTTTTTTTTGTCGTTGATGCCCCGTCGTTTTGTCCTCATGTGTTTCCGTTTTTCCATACTTCCGGCTGAACCGGGGCTCCCGACTCCGTCACTATTCCTGAGAGATTCCACTGGGACTCCCATTCTTGCGGCCTTCTTTACCTCCCACTCTCTGTGTTTTTGTAGAGCTGCTTGTTTCTTTGCCCCTGCTAGTTCTGCTAGTGAGTTGTATTGGGGCGGCGGTGCGTTCCTCACCGTTCCCGCTCCATTTACCGCCTGTTCACCTCTGGGTACACTGTTCCCCTGAATGACTAGATATTACCATCAACTCAAACACAGCCAGTTGCAAACACGTGGAGTAAAAGTGCTGATTTCGAGAACAATTAAGAAAGCTGAACATCGCTGACATATTGATATCCTGATCGAAACAGAAAATGTGCTCAGAAAGTGAGAATATCTGAAGACCTTTGCAGTTCCACCAGACTCACGTTATATATGAGGTCGACTACCAAGGACTCAAGGGAGCTCGTAGATAACAAAGTGCTCAAAAGTGAGGATATCTAAAGTGCTCAGAAAGTGAGGATATCTAAAGTGCTCAGAAAGTGAGGATATGTTAATTGCTCTGAAAGTGAGGATATCTAAAGTGCTCAGAAAGTGAGTATATGTTAATTGCTCTGAAAGTGAGGATATCTAAAGTGCTCAGAAAGTGAGGATATGTTAATTGCTCTGAAAGTGAGGATATCTAAAGTGCCCAGAAAGTGAGGATATCTAAAGTGCTCCGAAAGTGAGGATATCTAAAGTGCTCAGAAAGTGAGGATATCTAAATTGCTCTGAAAGTGAGAATATCTAAAGTGCTCTGAAAGTGAGAATATTTAAGCTATCTTACGAAATTTCCCAGCTCATTCTCTGCTGTCACTACCTCAGGTCCTTGGTAGTCGACCTCGTAGATAACGTGAGTTTGGTCGAACTGTAGAGGTCTCGTCTTTATCAGATATTCTACCTCTGACTTTCTTTTTTGATCTTCCGGATTTATGCAACCTTTCTTCTCTGCCTGAGAATGGTCGGCATATGGCATATGCACTGGAAAGCCCTGAACTTGGTACTGTTGAGTAACCTGGCCTGGTTTAGGTAAATTGATTTAAAATAGAATGAGATTCAAATTGTTAACTTGGGAAATTTGTTACCTCCGATTTTCTATGTTCCTCTTTCTTGAATAGCGCTAACAGTGTATCATCAGCAATCTTCTTCCTTTGAGGTATGTAAGGTTCCTCCTCTAATGCGGACTCCGCTCCAGAGTTTCCACTGTTGTTAATTTAATCAGAATAATCAACTAACGAGGACTAAAAAGGAAATAAAACCTTCTGAACTTTCTAGCAAGATTTAATCTACCTTAGTTCCCAAAAATATGTGTGCCAAAACTTTGGGCTCAATAAATTTGAATACCAAAAATTTTTGCAGGAGATTTGAACTTGTTTATTTGCCATTAATTTGAATGCGATGAATTTGGGAGAGAGACCCGCCCAAATTTTTTGTCGCTCAAATTTTTGGGAACTAAGGTACTACTTAGTGTATAATACACTAATATTTTAAGACTTTTCACTATTTACCTGTCTGCTGAATTTTCTTCAGCTTTTTCGATAAGGAATTTGGCAGCGTTTCCAAAAACTTCAGAGTCTTTGTTTTCTTCCAAAAACTGCATAAACCTATCAGTAAAATTGTCCAATATTCCTACTGAATCTGCACTGCTTTTCCTCTGTGAACAGAAAGTTAGATAATGCCTGTTTTAAGTACAATAACGACTATTTCGTATTCCTTCATGTGCCATTGAGCGTGCGCTCTTTAAAGTTTTGATATTGATTGTATACTAGTCGAAGTCAAATTCAGTTTAGATAGAAAAAGATTTATCAAACTCTCATAGTCATATAATTGGCCAGTGCACAGTGCACACCAAACAAATCACACACTCCACACGAAAAATCTTTCAAACTCGCTCAACTCCAAATAAGGAGACTCGTGATTGTCCTATTTGGTCCGCCTCGTATACGAACGTAACAAAATCTAATGGTCCCCATACCCTCGAAATTAGTCCGACATCCTCGTCAGAAAAGAAGCTCTCCTCATCACTACCGCTGCTGCTCAGTTCCCAGTCGGGGTCCAGGATTTGAGAGTTGGGAGACGCCGGCACCGGGGCTGGCAGGGCTGGTAACAGAGACTCTGTGTCCTCGGCTCTCGGTCCAATCTCCTTCAATAGTTTGGCGTGAGGTGTCACAAGGCACGGCATGCAGCCGACTTCGCAGCCTGGGCTTCTGGGAAACTGACAGAAATTCACCGTCAGTCGAGCCTACTGGCGGACTGGCCGGTCTAACAAATATTGGTAGCTTCAAATGCTAGGTAGCTAGGTAAGGGGCCGGTAAATGTGGAGCTAAGAAAGGGACAGCAAGATTAGGTGCTTTTACTTACACTTCTGTCGTCTCCGTACAAGAACGGCTCCTCCTGGAACGCTGGGTGGGAGGGGCTCATCACTGGATGAGGGCGGACCAGAGGGCTGGGATGCCGGGGACTCAAGTGACCCAGTTGTTGGGAACAATTCCCAAGTTTGGGGCTAAGATTTGCGTTGATGGTTGCATTGACTGTCAAGGATACTTTGGTAACGGCCATCTTTTTATTAGCCTCAACCAAGCTTTGGTTGAGGCTGTGCCCGGGACCCTGGTACGTAATATCATTCCCATCTGTTTCTAACTTAGACACTTCTGTCCCTTTTACGACTTCTTTTCCTGATCGTTCCAGGCACTCGTAATTAGCCTTCTCTCTCTTGTACCTGTGCAGGGCAGTTTCAGGACAAGTCAGCTGATGAGTTTCTACTTCTAGGTTTTCGTCTGGAAATTTGGGCATTTCATACTGTGGGGACTCAATGCGGTATCCGGAGACTGAGGAATCATCCGCTGAGTGGTCCTCTGGAGGGTAACCAATGTGAGGGGGCTTCTTGCCGGGGGCCAGGTGTAAGCCGGAGCCACTGCCAGAGTTGCTGGTGCCTGGAAATCTGTTTTGTATCGGCTGTATCATCGGACTGCACTCTGCGTCTGAAGGGGTATATCTTAGTCAACGAATATCGAAACAAACTTAAAGATAGTAAGCAATAATTAGACTTCTTAAATTATTAAGGCCACAGGGGGGGGGGTCCGAGGTCGATTTTGAGATTTTGAGATATGTTGTAGAGCTCGATCTAAATTTTCAAATGCTTTTGTCCTTACCGAAAACAAAGTTTCCTATTTGAAGATATCGCGCGTTGAATTTTGAGGTTTACCTGTAATTCTATTGTAAATGAAAACTTTAGATGAAATCGTGTTCAAAATCTATCTTCTTTTTCAGTTTAGTGTTCTTCAAGGTATTTTGAGTTTTTGTTATGTAACGATTTATGATATCTTGCTCCAAAGCTGAGATATGAGGTTAACCATGAGTGCGGGTAACAAAATTTAAAATGGTTAACCTCATAAAAAGAGTTAGGAGCAAAATTACAACAATCTTTACATAACAAACTTTTAAATTTATGTCAGGAACATAAGTTCCAAATTTGAGGTGAAATGGATAAAAACTCTAGGAGAAGATAGATTTTGAAGTCAAAAATTCGAGGTTTTCAGGAGAGGCAAAAAACTGTTTTTTATGTTATGTGATTTTTGAGTATTTTGCCTTTATTTGTATATTTTTCAAAGTTTAACTGCTGAAATAACACAAAAACAATAAAAACAAAGCTTATCGTAGTTTTCAGTTGTAATGGCATCAATATTTCTGCCCTCCATTATCGATTTATCAAAAAAATGAGGTTAAATGAGAATTGGTTAACCTCATTTATTAAAAAAAGTAAAATAGCTACAGACAAATGAGTGGTGGCAAAGTATCCACCACAAAAATATATATTGATTCAAAGCATAATGTTTTTTTGCATTTTTTGAAGCCTCGACCCCCCCCCCCCTGTGGCCTTAAGGAAAGTTAATAAGAATTTACGTTGTGATGGATGATATTCCAAACCATCGTCTGTACACAACACCCCACAAGGTACACAGCCTACTTTGTACAGATTCTTTCGTAACCATATAACAATTGATTTCTGGTTCATTATTATTTAAACTGCTTCATTCGGCCTTCCAACGAGGACAAAAAAGCTTCAAATCAAAAACAAGCCCAATCGTTAAGTACTATAGTAACCACCGTACATTCTTAAATGGATAACTCTGTCCACAAGCATAACTCATAAGGACCAATCGTAAGCTGAATCCTTAGTTAACTTTTCCAGCTTATCAGTGAAACAGTTCCTAATGTACATTTGTTGCTACTACCAACCTAATATAACCACCTACCACAACTGTTTAATATTAACGATACACGGATATTGCTGATAAGTGATATGTAATGAGCCTGTGTGGTGTATTGTTTCTAGACACTGTCTAGAAACAGTGCACGTGCAGGCTGCAGGCATGTTACCTATTGCTGCCCCCGCTCACCTGTCAGAGCATGCGCTTTGGGGTCCAATATTGGAACGAAGGGTGTTTCAGCCCCACCGACCACGTAGTTGGGGTTAGCTATCATTTGCTTGCTCTTTTTTACATCCTCGTTTGATTTCTTTCTGACAGGCTGTTCTTCTTTACTTTTCTGCACTTGCAATACCTTTTTGTTCAACTCTTGTATGAATAGCTGAGGTAATATAATTCAAATATTTCACTGTCGGCTTCAAACTACAGAAGACAGTAAATAAAGCTAAAGATAACACTAGAAATTGGTCATTAAACAGTTCAAACAAAACACAAATAACCTGAGCATTTACAGCACTCTTCATTTCCAGTTTCCAAGTTTTCGTCTTTCTGTCGAATTTGAGAGTTGCGGTGTCCTCCTCGTCCTCCAGCTTCGCATCATACTTCCGAGTTTTGTGTCCTATCTTCTTCATTGCATCCATCTTCCTTACTGCTTCCAGTTGGGGGGAGTTCTTTTTATGGCTCAGTGCCTTTGCTCCCAAGTTTGTGCCCTTTCTGGGCAAAGTATTGGGTTTTGAAGTGTCCGACGAGTCACTTGGTGGATTGCCAGAGTCTTGGGAAGTTTTCTTGGTTGCAGATTTAGGGTTCTGTGATGATGATCCTGTCGGTGGTTTTCTTCTTTCAGTCCCTTCCATTTCAGAGAAGATTTCCTTAACTAAATCTGGTAAATACTTTTCATCTTCATTCTCCTCCTGTACATCCAGTTCAGTGGATCGTTTCAGGGTTTTATTGCTCCCAAACTTCTGAAATTTTGATAAGTCACAACGTTAACTAATAGTGATTTGCTCATTTGAATATTGGCGAGAAATCTTTTCTGTGGGACGGGAAAAAACAGAATTGACAGTAGATTAATTAATTGTCACTAACATGAGTTCCAGTGACATCTAGACTTTCTCCGGACATACTACTCTCATGCTCCTTTATATACGAGAGTTTTTTAGCATTGTCCACGTATCTGTTGATTCCTGAGGGCATTGATAATATCAGTCATTCAAAGTGGGTAAAGTACAAGTGCATGGTGGCCTTATGATTAGATTGGGTTATTTCCACTTTTCTTAATTTGACAAACATAATACGTCAAAAAAGAGATGTACAAAGCAAAAAACTTACTGTTATTCCTTACGACCACTTGACCATGTTCGTTCTCAAAAAGTTGTTCATTAGAACTGGTGGGTGACATTCCTCGTTGTCTAGCTATGATTTTAGGACCATTTCTCCTATTCCTTGTGTCTCCTTGTGGAAGTCCTTGAGGAACTTTCCTGTTCGATAGAGTCGGAGAGTTCTTAATGGAACTGGCAGGAGATGAGGACAGAGGAGACGGCTGCAATTTAGCGTACGGTACCATTTCCGAGATGTGGGGGTACTTATCTTGGACCTTAGTTATGGAAAACGCTTCTTTTGAGTTTCCCTCACGAGTTTGTTTGGCTAGTTCATGGTACTCTTCTTTCCAGCCACCCTGGTTTGAGACGGCTAAAGGTGGTAAATTTACAAGATTGACTTTATTTTTAGAGAATCCCATTAAATCTGTTGGACCGGTCGTGTCAGGAATGCATCTGATGAAGTTCGGGTCGGTTTGTAATATTCGTCTCGTCTCGTTGGCTTTGGTTCCAGGCTCAAAGTAACCACTATTTTGCTTGTTGCCCACAATGTAACGACCAACCGGCATTTCACTATAATGAACATGTTTTTGTTTCTGTTTGGCCGTTTCACTCGCATGATTCAACTGACCTACAGTTTGTCGAGCAGAACTTTGTTTCGTCACCTGACCTGAACCCAGAATAGCATGATTTATTCCCGGAGGCACGTGATCAAACTCCTGATTCACAACAGCAGCCGGATCCGGGAAGTGAAAGTATTGCCGAGAGTCGGTAGATTGAGTGGTATTTGTGGCGTGATTCATAACGGGAACAGGCGAAACCGCCGGCTGTCCTGTTGTAATATGAGGAATGGAGGAGTTGAGGACTGGAGGAGATAAGGTGACCATATTAGGAGTGAATACAGCAACAGGAGAAGGAGCTAGAAGTGGAGATATCTGCCTAGGTGAGAGTTGCCCCGCTCTGCTGAACTCATCTTGGATACGCAACTGAACGAATTACCGGTGTCACTACGCTAATAGTTACAGCTGTACGCAGCATGCATGATAACCAAACCGTAAATCTTAATATTTTACACTTGGCAGACCGATTATAATAATTGGAAATGGTTAACATGATCGCGGGAAGTGTAATTCTTAGTTTAACTGACCTGATTATGAAAGAGGTGATCGATGAGTCTCGGATTAATGTTCGGCTTCTTCAGATTTTTGTTGTTCTGTGGACTGTCATGTTGTTCACCATGGGGGTGGAAGAGGCGTAGGACATGTTGCTGTTAAGTAGTCCTGAATGTAAGATCTAGATAATTTATGTCATATTTTACACAAGTAATTGTCGACGTAATTATGCTGAGGATTATTATATGTTAAAAGATGGATATAAAATCGTTTTGGACAAATCTACCTAAAAATAGAACATACAAAACGAGCTCATTACCTGACTGCTGAAAAGCTTGCATGTCATTAAATATCTTGATCATGTGTTGGTTAATGGGGTGTCCGGGAGATGGAGTAATCTCACTTCCTCCAGACAGAGAGGAACTGTCTGGTTCCCGTCTTCTCCCTCTCCTGATCTTCCTTTTCTGTACTGTGCTCAGGGTCCGGGCCCTACTACTTATCAGGTACTCTGCTTCTGACATTTCAATAGCGAGACTCGAGGGTGAATCACTCCTCTCATTTCCGCTGCATTCCTGGTTCGGAACCTAAAGAGCAATTTGGAAAAGTTAAAGTTTTATATAATAAATATTATTTAATAAATATCAGATATACAGTCTGGCAAAAAGCAAGCACGTGTTAGATGAAAACTAATCATGTAAAGACATTTTATATTTGTAATTTCGGTTCATATTTTTCGTTTGGCCATTGATTTGCTGATTTAAATTTCTTAAATTTTCAGAACTGGATCACTAAAGGAATACCAAAAGTGTTTTGGATATCTGGATTCTATTTCACACAGTCCTTCTTAACAGGTAAATCGCACTAAAAAAGTTGTTTCTGCTTGAAAAAATCATTCTTCACGAACTGTGTTGATCTGATCGTTTAGCTCAGAGTTTAACCAAGATTCAATTATATACCCAGAAGCAAAATCTAACCCTGAGCCAATTACAGGAGCAACACAGAACTTCGCAAGAAAGTACAAGATACCGATTGATCATCTCACATTCGACTTCGAGGTCATGGAATCAGAGGAGACGATGGATGGCAAACCGGTAAATCTTTGTTCTGTTATCAGTCTTTAAAGCTGGACTGATAGAAGCAAGTTGATTGAGAAGAGGAATAAATGCACGGAGTATGTTCGTGTTATAATCATGCATGAGATCGTGCAGGAGAAATTATTAATAAACCGTTTCTAAGTGTCCTAAACCGCTTGCCGCGTTCGTAATTAACCGTAATCACTTGTCGATTAGTTGTGTTTTACTGTCGTGTTAACTAGCTGTCTTAACTTTTTAATGTTAATTGTCCGCCGACTTCACAGCTCTGATTGCGAAATCGTGGGATTGATTGCACGTGATCCTTTGATGGACAGGGCTGAGTTTTTCAAATAATTCTGTGGCTGTATTGACGTACGTCAGAAATATTAAAAATATTGATTCTTTGATCAGCTATAATCATCACGGTTGATGTATTAGTGCATGCCTCAAATCGCTTTAAAGCCAAAGATTTTCTGAATATATTCACAGGTTTTACCTAAATGTTTTACTCCATCTTGTGATCTTTTTGTGTTCATTTTCCGATTTCTCTGTGTTGATTTGTGCCCGTACAATTATACTATGATTATACTTTAACTTGCATGTGCTTTCTGTAAAAACGTCGCCCAACTTGGGCTCATTCAGCTGATTACCTTGAACTATTTCTCCGAACTGAATGATGTAAAGTGAAAGAAAAACTGAAACTGGAGCTACCAATTCAGGAAGACGGCGTCTATGTGCACGGTCTATTTATTGAAGGTGCAATCTGGGACAGGACTGAAAAGATGATGGGTGAAGCGGCCCCCAAGATATTGTACGATACGATACCTGTAGTATGGCTTAAACCTGCGGAGAAAAAGAATATATCCAAAGAAGGGATTTACGAGGTAAGAACTGAAACATTTGAGTGAAATTAGATAACTAAACTTTTTTACCTTTACCTTATCAAGAAAAAAAAAGATTGGATTCCGTTCAATTCTGTTTATGTTAAAGTTGGAACACATTTTAACTCATTTCATCCTTATACAGGCGCCTGTCTACAAGACATCTGAAAGAAGAGGAACTTTGTCTACCACAGGACACTCTACAAACTTTGTAATGTTCATGATGATGAAATCAGACAAGCCACAGGAGCATTGGGTGAATAGAGGTGTAGCACTATTAACTCAGCTGGATGATTAGAAACCACATAATGGGCTATTTAGAGACCAACTGGCATGATTCAGTTCTGAGGCAATTTCATGTTCTAATCAGATGAGATCATGATGGTCACGCCAGACTGCGAGTATTGCAGATAGTTGCAGAACCTAGCAACCGTCCTTACTCATGCATTTACCAGACTTAAGACTAGTCTTTGAAGAGACCTCGTGACTGATGAAGATTTTTGCAATTGAGGTTTGGTGACCCTCATATTATAGTTTTAGTCGGATCATGCGACGTTAAACGTTTACTGCTCCTCTGTTGCCAGCAAGTGCGTCATCTCACAGTAGAGAACAAAGGATTAAAGAGCGCACTAACAGTGAAATGGAGTAGACAATTGGGCTTTTGTAAACGCTGGGAAATAGGGCTGCCTTGTTTTGAAATTTAGTGTTCAGATACTACTGCATAGTGCATAACATATGAAGTTGCGCTCCAGTTTCTTTCTTTCAGCAGGGAGCTGCTAATTCAGCACATTTTTTCATTGTTGATAAAGTTTTGTTGTACTTTCGAGCTTGAAGTTCACAATCTACTGGATTTAAGAATGGTAAAGGGAACCTCTCATTCAACAAAAAGAAAGATGAGGTCAAAATCTCTTTCATTTGGGGCTGTTGGACGGTAAGCAGTGATTTACTTGCATCTATAATTATTGATGAATATGATACTATAATTAATAGATGTTTTATTTTATACGGTCTTTTGATATAAGAGTTTTTCACAAATATTAGTACAGTTGTGGCTAACGGGGATGAATATCTCTTCTCTGATCGAGTTTTATCTACAGATTACTGTGTTTGTGGTAACACGGTCCAGTGTTACATTTACAATACTGTTATGTTATATTATTAATAGCAACTTAGTTTTGTAAAAAGTGTACAGATATATACTTATATAGTAATCACATTTTCTATGAAAAATTGCCTTTTGCCTTCTACACAATATAATAACATGATGCATAAGATCTGCCTGAGATTTGTCGGAATATTCCACATTTATGCAGTTATGAGAGAGAAGGATAATTTTGCAGTGATGGTCATGTTTATGGTGTTGTTTTACAGACTTCACAATTCCGGTACACAGTACACTCAAATATAATCTGATAAGGTTGAGCGACTAGTACAAGATCCCTCTTGCGTCAAAGAGGGATCAAAGTAAAGTGAAGTAAAATAAAGTGGATAAAAATAAGTAGATAAAGTAAAGTAAAGTGGTTAAAAAGGATGTTAAACAATAAACATATTCGTGCGTGCAACGACTATCGTTTTCTAAAAGCTTGTAAAAGAGTTCTCATGGCTGCAGCAAATCACTGGTACATTCTACAGAATAGAAGAATTCAGTAACATGAGTTTAGCATAGTAATTAAAAGTAAGGCGAAAGCGATCTAAAACACATTATTGGACCAAGTTCATTTAAAAAACCTTAACTGCAGACTTTTAAGAAAATATAAATTCTGAAGAACATTTGTGCAAAGTTATCAACGAGAAGCAGAGGCCTTAAAGTTTGTAGAAATTATGAGGAAGAGGTAACATTATATTTATCAAGGATGGCCAATAAAAGGGTCTGGACTGTTCAAATGGTACACCACTATGGCTAAATACCGTACATTAGTACATAACGACCTCATTTAGTAATCAGTCTATTATCGGGGTGTGCCTATAGTGTATAATGGTATGTAAGGTGTGCCTATAGTGTATAATGGTATGTAAGGGGTGTGCCTATAGTGTATAATGGTATGTAAGGTGTGACTCATTACCTGATATACAAGGCGGCGCATTTTCCAATCATTTGAAAGTCGACAGTTTTCCCTCCAACATTATGAACATTGAGTGAAAGTGTGAACTTAAGGAAAACCTGTAAGACCTGTAAAAGAGCTTGTAGAGCACAAGGAAGAGGCTGGTACAGAGATAAAATGCAGATGTACACACGCTTTCATTTGTCAAGCCAGGGAGCGCAAGAGAGAGGGCTTAGCGTGGGTTGGTCAGTGCAGTTAAGTTATCAAATTCTACATTTAATCTACGAGCAAGAGAATGGTGGTCGTTATAAGTAGAATAGAATATAAGAAAAAGCAACATATTCAAGATTCAAGTCACAAGCTAGAACATTGCATATTATCGTGAGTGGAGTCTCCAACTTGGATAATTGCAATTAAGGGAATTAAGATTAAGATCATAACAAATCTCGTGACAGTGACGTCACTCATTTTAGACAGATCCTATACTCGATAATATATTCATATTTCAGACCTTGTATCGGGTACTTAATTAATAGCTAATTTATGCTCCGAATAGAATCTAGAAATAAACTATTACATAATGTATAGCGATGCATGCTAATTGCTAGTAGGAGAATAAAGACGACCCCTCTGCTTTGTATCAAAATAAAGGCGGCAGAGGGGGCTTAGAATTTAAACTCATACGGAGAAAAATGTAATAATACAAATCCCTTCGAAAGCACTGAAAACACAGACCGCACTACGAATTACGAGGTTGCATCAAAATAAAAGCAAAATTGAACTCTTCCATTTCAACAGAAGAGCACAGTGAATTTCGGCGTTTGTTGGTGGCCGACTCTAACCATAACATGACGTTAAAGTGCGGTAGTTAGAGACTACGAGATGCAGGCTGGGAGATTGGCCATGTCAACAGTGACTAACGAGCCTCAGATTTACGATTACAGACTACCTATGTAGTTAGTGGACATTATTAGGCTGAGTTAGCAAACCTTCTCAATTAACTACCTCCACGTCACTTCAGCGAATCTCAGGTAAGGTTAAGAGGACTGTAGAAAGTATATGGTTATAATGCCATAATACGCCATATAAATAATACACTATAAGCTTTGTATTTGTCTCGGCAGACGGTTCGCTGACCTATAGTCTTAGTGGACAGAAAATCACAGTTGTCATAGCTACGGTTTCTACATTGTAAAGTTTAATATAGTAATTGGTAGATAAGTATGTCGAGACTAGTTGTTCTTAAATATAAGAACGTGTGTTTTGCGAATGTTCCGATTACGTGCACGTGCAAAAAACACACGTCGCAGAGAAAAGAGTCTAAGTGGAGAAAATGACCAATAGGATGTGGCGAGGAAACACTGTGTATTGTGTGTACTCATTGTGGTAAACGAGCGATCAGGAGTATAAGGTAGCGAGTAACGACACACTGCTCAGTAACATCTTTAATGGCTTTGTGTAGCCATGATAGAACCCAGCGTTAGATGCCACAAACCAGTACACTGGCTGGATAATAGTTATATTGGAAGAAAAGATTCATCTGAAGCTTAAAAAGCACAAAACAGATTAACATTTTACACCTGTGTAAGGGTAACATATGTATTGAGAGCTGGTGTAGATGGCAAAGGATTGTTGCACAACGTGGCAAGATAAAGACAGTACCATTACATGACTAGGTGGTTAAGTGTTATACTATAGTGAGATCCCAGTGTGCGTGCTTCTGCAGAACATTATGATAATTTTATGAGATCTCAGCCGGCACCGGGACTATTAGTAGCCGGCTATACAGCCGGCACCTGGACTTGGCACTTGTCTGGAGCCGCCTCCAGACTACATTATAAGGTAACATCATCTGCATCATGATCATCTCACGCGTGTAGAAGCTGCTCGTGTTTTTATGGTCGTAGCCCTGGTAACACTTGAATATTCAACATCACCCTGTGTTTTGTAAAACGTTCTTCTGTTCATTGAACGAAGTCTAAGTGGAGGTGCTCTTAGGATCTCCTTTAATCAGTTGTCAGTGTAATTACAAGGATGTTGTAATGTGAAAAACAATCAATGGTAACGTTGAAAGTTGGGACATCTAAAATTGAAAGTAGAACGAACTATCAATACAATTTAACCGAAAAGGAACAAGGCAATCTTTCTTTAACCAGTTTGTAATACTCCACATTTATAGTAGACCATGTGTTAGTAATCACCATGGTCCGTTCGACAGACTCAAACTTTAGCGGTACAGAAAATACAGAGTTATTTACCAGAACGGATATTGCGTAAGAATTGACGTGTTCTCGTGTACACTGAATATAACAAAGCAAATACACTCAGCTCATGCAGAGTGCAGACCAGTTAGTCCTGCACATTCGTTTGTTAAGGCTCCCAATTGCAATCTTATATTAATCACCCAAATATATTTGTAATCAAAGCTTGTTTTCTCATCTTGCCCTTAACTTCATGGCTAGAGTCCGCCCATCTACGGTTAATTGTCTGAGAATTAACTTCTCGGTACCGGGATCCTTTAAACCTCTCTCTCTCTCTCTTTAAACCTACTCAGGGCTGGAGTCTATCTTTAATTCTTTAATATGTAGCAACATTGGCTGTTTCTCGACCTGCTTGAGATATTTACGTAGTTCTCTGCCGCATATTAATTCTACCTCTGTGACTCCTGACCAGTTTGACGTCGTGTTCCGTATTTTCTTTCAGCACAAATATGGTTATTAGGAGACTTAGGTAACGGTAAATGTTCTGCCCTAATACTCCTTCATAATAATACTCCTTAATACTCCTTCCCCAGCTTTAACGACCATGCTGCGGTCTTTTTTGAGCTTGGGTTGGTATAAAACCTAAACATTAGAACTTTATTAACGTATGGTGATAGAATTGGAAGTATTATTTGGGTCTGATACTTTCTGGCAAGCGTGGACTTGGGTAAATAATGATTCGTGTAATACGGACTACGGAGCCGTAGTATATTTGTGTATGGAAACTTCTGTTGCTATTCATCTATTGAATCAAGAGTTGGATATCTCGCATTAAGGTGTTACAATTCGCAAATGAGCTTGAATTATTAAGCAACGAATAATAAAATATCTTTCCAAATTATTTACGCCGCTTTAAAACTGATTGTGTTCTCTCATCCATTAATTTTCATATGTGATTTAACTCCAGAACATTATGGAAGAATGAACCTAGTTATAGTGCGCAGTAAAATGCCTCTACGTCCCTGAAATCGTTAGCTTTGAAGATACTATTACTTCTTATCGGCCAAAGTTATACGATACCGATCCCTTTACTTTTAGTAAGAGTAGGTTTTTAAAGAGATATCCAGCACTTAGTGGGTAACTGGTAAGTAACCATGTTAACATTGCTACAAATATCCTATATCAGTTCTTAACGGAATTGCTATTACATAATATTATAAGTACTATATTCTAGAATAGTCAGTCGAGTATCTCCTCCGTCAGACGTGGACATCAACATTCAACATTCAACATTCAACATTGATTGCGAAACAATTTGTTGTTTGATTAACCCTTCGTTCATTAGTAAGTTATGACTGCCATTAATAGCTTTTATACCCTGCCTTTTTTATGCTGCCTCTCTTGAGTACGATAAGAGTCATTCTCGCAAGCTTAATTTTGTAAAAAGTCGATTGGAGTTGCAACTTGCAGTTCAAATTATTAAAATAATAAGAATTTTACATTAGGTGCTAGTATTAGAAAATATTAAGATAATGAGTAATTATGAATTAATTATTAATTATTATAAATGTCGTAACAATGTAATTTCATTTATTTTATACTTTTAAAAGTTTTAAAGAGTACTGCAGCAGTCAATGTTCAAAATATAAACGCGGTCAACAAATATTGCCCCCATCTGTAAAATAAGATGGTCACCCAAACACAATAAATCTAAACGCATGGTAAACTATGCCCGCAATGTCAGAATATGATTATAAATGCATCCGTGACAAGATGGGTAGCACAAAGAAAAAAATGAGAATAGAAAAAAAGATAATAAAAGAAAGAAGGATACTAGGATCCGCTGGTACTATTGTTTTGCTCATTGTCTAGCATTTCCAGAGGTGGAGGTTAGGACAAGGAATGTGTTATTAGGATCTCATATTATTATATATATATATTATATATGGAATATTATATATGGAATGTTCTATTGTTTGCTGACGTTGGTGGATATATAAACGTCACAGTTAACTTCATACGCTTCATTAATCGGCAGTTAATTAATGAGTTACTGGTTTATTGCAGTCCTTAAGTTTATCGATACAGCAACCAAGGTGATGTGATCATCACTTATCTGGAGCTATACTGACTGCTACAAGAAGATAAGAAGGTATGTAATGGAAATCGGTAACTTCAAAAAATTTAAAGCGTCAAGTTTCCAAGGAATCAGGAAATAAGAATTGGTTATCGTCCCACTTCTTCCTAATTGTAACCTATATTTTGTGGACGGTCACGTGGTTACTGGTTATCCTGTGTCTACCTCCCTAAACCGCACCCCCTTATTGGTAAATCGGTAATTATTTAAAATATTACTAATTTAGTAATTTATGTGGATTTTGGTAGTACATCCTTATTCCTTGGACCCTAATGAACAGTTTTAAACGCTCAAACCTGTGCCATGTTTAGTAATTCCTAACCTGGACTAATAACGGTAATGGCAATTTTAATAGCTCCTGCTTGTTATTTTGTAGTGGTCACCGCAGCTTAACTATGATATAATTTCGTTAACGGTCCAAAGACGGTACTAATACTGTAGCTCGACATAAGCCACCTACCAGTTATCTCACTTCAGACTCGTTTAATCAGATAATTAAAACACCTGATGTTTCAAGAGGTCTATAAAGTCACCGCAATATTAATGAGCATCACAGTTCAGAGTAGTACATGCTGATGTAATCTTGTGGGTAGTTAGACTTGCAGTAGAATAGGTCAACACGCTCCCATTATAACTGGTACACACTGTACCAGATCTTTTATTGTCACCACCAGACCCAACATTCAATCGTCTTGATTAAGAAACTTGTATGGGGAGGGAGGGAGCCAGCACCTACCTATATATTATGCCACAAGACAACCTCGCATACAAAACTAGGCGACAGTTCTAGCTATTGCTTTATTGGTTTTGTCGCGGTGTGTTTACTAGAACACTCGATCTGAGCGCTTCTCACAGGCAGTCTCACGGCGGTCTTCAACAAGGGTGAGTATTTCTTTTTTTAGACTTTGAAGTTAAATCAGTTCGACTGATTACCGATGAAATTGTTGTAACATTTTCTGACACTGCTTCAAAAAACAGTTACTTTGAGCATAATGTTACTAACATTATGCTCAAAGTCATTGTTAGCCCCGACAAGGTTTAGCTGAAGTTTTTGAAGCTATTCCATGAATCGAATATTGTGACAAACAGTGTGTGAAGACCAGAATGAAATTTCTAAATGATATTGAAAAATATAAAATAACTTTTGACCGATCACCCACAAAACATATAGGTCATCTACTCATGTTACTCTTTATACAATTATTTCCTGTTTGAAAATTTTGATTTATCAAAACACGTGAATTATTTAAATGTTACAAGATCAAGGCAAGTACATGATTATACAGATTTACAAATCATAAACTTGCCTTAAAAATGGCCAATTAAATACTCAAATCGTATGTCGAGGTTATTTTTATTCGCAACTGTAGATAAATTTCGATTTAACAATACTCTGATCTAACTATTCATGTCATGAGAGGTTGTTTTTATTCTAAGTGAGTAAGTAAAGTGAGTAAGTATTAAGTACATCCTTTTCCTCTCACCGTATAATGGGCTAATCTATCTAAATTAGGCGCGTGGCTGCCCTATAGCGAGCTGCGAGCATGGTACCACTTCAGTGTCTGCCCTATAGCGAGCTATAGGTAGCTTACCACTTCATATCAAGGTTGTGGCCACGTTCTAAATAGTTTCTCAGTTCTCTTTTGCACGTGCTGTATTACAGTTTTGTGTCACATTCCCTCTACAGAGCGATTGTGTCTGTTATACTGTGTGTAGCGTATAAACTGGTTAGCAAGACTGATTTACATGCTAACTTGTTGGCTAGCTGATTAGGTATTTGTTTGCCGGTATAGAGTAAATTAGAACTGAAATAGTTAATCGAGTCGTTGGTTGGCTAGACTCAATAAAAGTAAAATAAGTTGTTTACCAAGTTAACAACTTCCGGGACCTCTTAATTAACGACACGACCAGCATATTCTAATAATATTCAGTTACAGAATGACATGAAATGCAGTACTCTGCGGTACTTTAACTTGAGTTAATGAGGCGTACTTTTTATAATCAATTAGTTAATCTTTTGTTTAGCCTAATGTGGACTTATGTTTGTCGGCCATGTTTGTAATTGTAAACGACAATATCCCGATTTGCTTTTCATTCGAGATCTTCGTTACGACTGCAATCCTAGTTCGACCTAGACAAAAATGTCATTTGCATCGTTTATTTATTTATTTATTTAGAGTCCAAACTAGAAAACAAGAATTTTCCAATCATACTTGGTCTACTTTAAGATCAATTTACAGTGAACTAATAGTAAGTAGTACTAATAATATAAGTTACTCAACAGTCATTACGTCACCAGTTATTACGTCTGTTACTCTAATCATCAACAGGCCATTGATAGAACATCTTACCTATCTTCCACGTTGTCACGCAGCGATATCATTTATAGGAGTGATATCTCCGTGGGTTTGTTCGTTCGTAATGTACACTTAATCAAGAAAACAGTAGTGGTTACGGGACTGGTTTTTTTGGTATGGTACTGACAAACTTAGAAGAAGCTAAATAACTTAGGTTTTTTAATCGACCTGTGGTAAGTGGTTTGATTAGGGGGGAAGGGGGGGGGGGGGTCCACATGGAAATTTTCTCAAAATCGATTTTTTAGTTGTTTCTAATAGAGGAGAGTGATGTCTATCAGATGCTTTTAATCCCATAGAAAAACATTGTTCCTAAAAATTATTGCCGGTCAAAGGTCAGCGCTTGTGTGTAATTGTATTGCGCAAGGGATTTTTGATCGCGCGTCCTGAAAATCGACTCTAAAAATCTATCTTCTCCTACATTTTTTGAGCAATCACTCTGAAACTTTCAGGATATGTTCTAGGGACCATTTAGAAGAGATAAGCCGGATGGAATTTTGAGATAGGCCTTTAAAACAATTTTATTCGATTTTGAAAATCTTGGACCTCGAAAAACGAGGTCCAAGATTTTCAAAATCGAATAAAAATTTTTAGGACGATTTTTAGGACGCGCGATCAAAAATCCCTTGCGCAATACAATTAGACACAAGCTCTGACCTTTGACCGGCAATAATTTCGGCTAGGAACAATATTTTTCTATGGGATTAAAAGCATCTGATAGACATCACTCCCCTCTATTAGAAACAACTAAAAAATCGATTTTGAGAAAATTTCCATGAGGACCCCCCCTGCCCCCTTAATCAAACCACTTACCTCAGGTCGATTAAAAAAACCTAAGTTATTTAGCTTCTTCTAAGTTTGTCAGTACCATACAACAAAAAAACCAGTCCCGTAACCACTACTGTTTTTTTGATTAAGTGTACATTACGAACGAACAAACCCACGGAGATATTACTCCTAGATAAATGATATAATTTTGAGATAGGCCTTTAAAAATGTTTTATTCGATTTTGAAAATCTTGGACCTCGTTTTTGAAAAAATTTCCACGAGGACCCCCCCCCCCCTGCCCCCTTAATGGTTTTAACCCCCAATGTGATACGAACGTTTATCACCTTCGGTCCCTCTCTCTCTCTCTCTCTCTCTCTCTGTCTCTGTCTCTGTCTCTCTCTGTCTCTCTCTCTCTCTCTCTCTCAGCTTTACTGCATAAATAGTTAATTTGACAGCTGAGCCGCAGGATTGCCTATTACTATTGGATACGTGAGGGCACTCATAATTTTTAAATTAAATTTACTTAAATGAAGCTTTCGACTGAGTGGGTTCATACTTTTGCACCGTTTTAAGTGCGACAGTTAAACTAGTTCTTAAATATTACTGATCCATTTAATTCGGATAATCTGCAACTGCTGATCTTTAAGTAATCAAAAATTAGACATAATTAATAATCATGAAGCTAACAAATCGGAATAATATGGCAGGCCTTTTCAGGATATCTGATTACTTACCAAGTTACCACTGCCAATAGATCAACATCAACAGCTCAACTCGTTTATTAGGGTTTATACAGGATGTTCTCTATTTCCCACTTGTTTTCTAGCTTTATGCTCGGTAATCGGTATCTGGTGGGTACATGTTTTTTGCTGCTTTGAAAACGAGCGTTTCTCTAGAAATACAGAATTGTGGTCAAGGAGCTGGTGTCTCATTGTAAGTGTAATTTACGGAAGTAGCCCCACATAAGAAGGTTTTTACTGGAATACGAAGTCTCGAACATTCTCTTAAATATGGAGATCTTGGGTCCAATTAATGCTATTCGTCACTCATTTCGTTCATATGATCTGTTTACCATCATGTCATAAGTATTCCGCGAATGGGTCGGGCTTCTTGGATACTGCATAATTTACTTAAAATCCATGTCAATTTTAAAACTCAGAAGCCTGTGAGATGTACAAACTGTTTTCGACCCAACAGGGAATCACGAAATTAAGATATTATGGTATACATGACTCTGGCAACTAGTATGATGTCACGTTACAACTAGTATGATGTCACGTGCAGAAGAATTAAACCCTCTCACAGCAGATAACAATATATCCGTCCTAATTTCTTAGATTAAACAATTATAAATCTGGTTTCTTTTATACTTCTCTTTGATTCTGTCAACTTCAGTAAATTGACAGCCATTTGTTTGCATTTCTTATCTCATAATTTTCTTAACCAGGCTAATAAATGTTCTATTTTTAAATATTTACCTAACCACATGACTTTTCTCCACCAATTTTCTGAACGATTTTATTCGCACGCCGTATTTGTCCAACATCTCTATTCTGTAATCACGAAATGACCTCAATTTCAAGTAGAAGATTATAAACATCAGTATGATTGTCCACAAGTCCATGAAAAGCTTCGGGCCAGGGTTGAACTTTGAGCAGTGGACACCAAAGGAGCAGACAGAGCAGAGTTTTGTTGATTTCAGTAGTCTGTACCGTCTAAACGAAACTAAAAAGAAGAAAAGGTAATGTATATTGTATGGATTAAGTGGATTTGACATCACTAACTTTGTTCACAACTTATTTCAACTTATTTTACCCAGATTCGTTTTGTGACTTGTGGTAGGACAGCTATTGATAATAGTTTGTGGTTTGTTACAATTGTACAATTAAATATTTAAACAGTTTTCCATGTTCCTCCTTTCTTATCCAAGTTATAAGTGGACTTCTTATTGTTCCCAATCCTAAATTTAGGTAGAAATTAAATTGCCAACTTTGTTCATTATAAGATCTGTCAAATGAGTTTGATTACTTTTAATTAATAGCCGGGTATTTAATTTTGTATTTATTAAACGCGATTTTTTAATTGCCTTCTGATGATTTGCGCTGGACTTTTTGTGAAATTTGTGCCATTAATTTTAGTCGTGCTTTTTTAGTCTGTACAGTTCTTCGTATTAGTTAAATCCGGATGAACTAAAATATGCCAAAGTGGTAAATATAATCCAAAATTAGTGTCCACGTGCAGTCTCTGTCAGGTATTTTATCTTTTTGTGATCACTATAAAACTGTTAGGTGGTAGATACTTAAATTATTATCAAAACAAAACACAGTATTGACTATCCCGCTACTTTGCGACAAATATATTGTATAATACATTTAAACTTAATAATCTATATTGTATAAAATAATATAGGTAAGTGAACTTAAGCCGGTTTTTGGAGTACTCTGAGTCGATTTTTTAAATCACTTGACTCAATCATCACGTTTAATTCGGCGGAGTAATAGATATAAAAGTATATAATAAATATATAGCTACCAGCTACCTGCTGAAGAAGAAGACTGTGCTGAGTCTATCAGCGTTATATCAGCGTTTTATATATTACAGCTACTCTTTGAGTTCCTCGTTGCTAAACGCAAATAGTTTTGAGTTCTTAGCAAGTTGGAAAAAAACGTAGACAAAAACGTAGACAAATGGAAAAAGAAGTGTGTCTTCTAGCCGGCTTGTGAAAAGTGAATCACCTTATAACCGAGAGATTGAGAGAAGTACTGACTTAAGGCGGCTTCAGAGTTCGAGTCAAAGTCAGGAGCGGAGGATAAATTGGTCTGACAAAGAGGTTTCAAGATACCAACGCTGCTTGATAAATGTGCATTTTAAACGATTTAGAACTCTTAAACAGTTCACAGAGTAGTTTTTGACTCAAGGTAATGATACCGTTATATCTTGCCTGATATTAGTTATTGGTATTAGGACGCCACTTAAATACCTCACTGACGCACTAAAAGTTCAGCATAATATGTCTAATTGCCCATTACTTCCGGTTCATCCAGTTGGTGTAAGCTGAAGTTCAAGTACGGAACATATTATAATACTAGTATCTATATATATATGTAATACTAGTATCTGCTCAGCTGCTCTATCTCTATTTGTTATTGCGTCTTACCCTGGTAAGCATTAAATGTCTTACTTTAGAGTCATCTGAATAATCATTTCGTTACAGCGTCTATTCTTCATTCGCCGACGTATCTAATAATAATTGTTTCGAGATTTGAAACTTGCATTTTACTCAGTCATTCCCCGTGTATCGGTGTTATCAAACAAGATCATTACTCTAGATTTTAACTAATGACTAGTTGATGTTGTAGTAGTAGTAGTGTCTAAGATCACGTGTAAACAGTACTGCAGTTTAGGCAGACTGCAACTCCTGGACAATGTCCGCCGTCAGGTCCACTTATCATTGGCTAAGGTATGGCTAATCTACGGAACTTCATCATCTCTTCGATCGTTCTTCTGTTTAAATGTTTGGAGTTGTTATTACGTTTACAACGTGAGCCGTGTTATGAAATGGTTGGGTAACATGGAATTTCTACACAAGCTTATTTGATTAGTCGGCATAAACTTTGATAAAGCATAATTATACTTATGAGATTGAATTTCCCAAGTTAACTTCGATTAAGCACACCACTTACAGTGCCCAGTGGTCATGTGATTTCACGATTTAGCAGCACTTAGCGGTAGCCCATCAGCGACGTAGAGTTGTTGTTTTACAATACAGTACACGAGAAAATATAAAGTTTTAGTTATTCTGCAGCTGCGGTTTTATTCTATAATTTTACTCTTCTGAGTGTATACCAGTTGTAGAAGGTTCTGTAGTTGCGGTTTAGATCGTTCCTTTTCAAACTCTTAAATCAAAGGTAGGAGTGACCATTGACAAAACCAAAGCGTATGTTTAGAAAATAAATTTATATATATATAGACTTATTTTCAATCGAATGATTTGATTTAAATCTTTTAGCTTGTTTTACAGCCATCATCCTTTAATTATATGTCTTGGGATATAATCAGGTTCGAAAATTTGAAATAATGACAATGTATGTCCCCAACTTTAATAAAGGGTGAACGATGCATCTGAATTCTGAAATAGTAAAAGCCTTTTAACAAACGTTAATTTTAGATCTTGGCACACTCCTCAGAATATGTTTATTCCCGCACAAAAATGAGCTTCTGAATTGCACTAAACATGATCCTAATATATATATATATTTTTTTCAGGAGCAAGCTAGACGATATGGTATCAGGGCAGGATATGGTGAACGGTAAGGAGAGGTGCTATTTCCAGGAAAAGAAATGCTTGACTGAAATCCACAATCGCACTGCGATAGCCTCCAGGTACTTATTTCTTCTGGAATACAGACGTAACATTTTAGGATATCGAGGCGAAGAAATAAGTTATTATTTTTATATAATAAATAAAGTGATTACACAGTGATAACACAGAAATGGGGATCGTATCCAAGAAGCCCGCACACACATCACATTGTTGGATATCATTATTAGCTACGAAATTTGCGGGCTGCTTTTAATTTTATTTTGTAATGTTAGATTATTAAATAGATTAGATGTGAACTAACTAACTCTCATTGATAGTAAACTTTATGAATACCAGATTACCACTTACCAGTAGTCGACCGGGGGCGGGATTTTTAACCGGTCCGGGGATCCCCAATCTAGCCGGGGCTGGCCATCGCCATTTAGCCAGGCCGGCAAATCCTCCATTTTGCCGGGACCGGGAATTGCCCCCAGTAAATTGCTAAATTTTGGCCGGGCCGGGAAGGGCCGGGGGTTCTGATTTTGGCAGGGGCCGGGCCCGGGTCGAGCACTGATGAATACTACTACTATCGATAAATGAATCAATAAAACTTCATAGAACAGAAAATCCTAAAATTAATTGGATAGATCAACAAATGTAATCACTAATAAAACTGGAACTTACTGTTTACTGTTTGGGGACCGGTTTTTGGAACACCGGCCAATGTTCACAAAATCATATGATACATAACAATGTAATTTTATTTAATATACGTGAATATGATAATTGAAAATTATGATGTAACCTTTTACATTTATTCATTTAAAAAAACCAAAACTTTAAAAATTAAAACTTGCATATCATGATTTATTATTGTATTGTATTGTATCAGATGCCATCGTGGAGTAGGTGGTCTCCTGCACCTTTTCCGCCTCGACATGGAAGAAAAAACCTAGACATGCAACCTGCAATCCGAAGGTGATTGCAGCCCTTACGGAAGACTATTATAAGGTCTTCATGCTTTTATAATTAATGATGCATAACGATAGCTTGTAAACCCCAGAAGTTTCCAGTATCATTATGGATCACTTACCAAGCCTGGTGACACAAAGCCAAAAGCTGCATGCTGGGACCGGCTTAAAATTTTTAAAGAAACGAATGGTCTTCGTATCATTCATTCCTGTAACTTTGAGTGCGGAAGGGCGGCGAAAATTTTAGGGAGTTATGAAAAATTGTAAAAAGAAAGTGTGCCTACTTATAGTGGTAGTTAAATGGATGGAAATGTAATACTATTCTATTAGTAATGCTGTAGCCCAAGGTAAATGTTTGACCCCACGTGGTGTAAGTCATCTGATATAGACACGTTATAAACACGTGAAATAAAAATAAAAATAAATGAAACGAGAGGCCGAAAATGGAAGTGAAAATTATCGAACTAAATAGATGAATTACCGAGAAACGGTAAATAACCGTTATGCACAGGGAAGGGGTATAATTGATTTATTAACATGGTGACAAATAATTTGATTTGATACGACAGAGAGATCACACGCACTGTTTTATAAGCTACTTGTGTCGGATTAACGATTAGTGGGCAGTGCAGAGTCGATAGTATAGTGCTCTGTATCAGTATAATAGTGCTCTTGTTTGAAGTGAACACAAATAAGAATAGCTGAGCCCATGTCTTATCAGCACCTGCTAGCCCTATCAATATGACGCTATCAATATGACAGTGAATGGGCAGTGAAAAATGTGGCATATGGTTGATAGTGACTAATGTGCTAACCGTATAGTTTTACTTATTCCTTAGGTAATTCTCGGTAGTTGATTTGTTGAGTGCCTGATCTTGTCGATTTACGTAGCCCGGGTAAATTATATTGTAACAGAAAAGGTGGCCAATCTTCATTGTTTCCTGAGCTTTGTAGTTCTATCATTACACGCTTTGCTGATTTCTTATAAATGCTTATTGAGAAAATGCTAGATGGGCAAGTTATGCGACTAATGTTGTGCTCGGTAATAGCTAATATAGGACCTTTATAGATAACAGTAGCGCGTAGATCCGGTTGAGAGTACGTTGTTAGCCAGTTGATATTGTCGTCATAATACGTGCCATACTTTGGTATATCGGGAGGAAATAAGTCTTTTATCGACGACGATACAAGGCCAGGCATGTAAGTTATCTTTTGCATCAGAGTCAGAGCATTTTTTATGATGACCCCGTGTACAGATAATATTTCGTACTCTTTAAACGTAGCTTTAGTATGATCCGGAAGCTTACCATCCTTGTAATAGTAATTCACGTAGCCCGACATAACTGCTTGTATTCCCTGCTTTTGTTTAGTGAACAGTGAGTCAATATGGGATTTTGCAGCAAAGCCCCAAACTAGTGCACAGAAATTTGAATGAGATTGTACAAAACTTTGGAAGATCTGTAAGCGTGCTTTGATTGGTAATTTGATTGGTAACTTAAAACAGCTCTAACTTTTTGACCTTTCGGTTCCTTAGTTGAGAAAACTCCCTAATCTTGAGGTTCCGGGCAAAGTGGTTCCTTGGATAATTATCTATAAATCTGATGTAGCGATTTTTATTCGACTCGGTTCTCGAATTATGAGGTTGACCATTTCAAAAAGTTGCTAAATTTACACTTTTGAGATGGTTAACCTAACAATTCGAGATTGTTGACAGATATACCCTCCTCTCCTTAATATATATAACTTAACAAAATGGTAATTGATCATACTCGAGTTATAATAACAAACCTAAATCGAACATTACCTCCGGTCTTGCTCGGTCTTGCTCGGTATTATGTCTGCTTCAAGGCAATTGCACACCCCTTATAGAAAGACAGTTGATCTTTCTATTCGAACTTTAGCTGTTTTGTAATCCTTAATATCAAGCTAACGTTCACTTCGAGCCTACTTTCTGACTGAGCTTATGGTAATGAGCTCAATAGATCTGGAAAATGAGGAGGGGAACCATATTACTCTGACATGTGACAGTGATTAACCAATCAGCTTCAATCATTGACCAATCAAACCCCAGAATCACAGTCGCGTGTCAAAACAAATATGGTTCACCTCCCCACAAGCGTCTGATCACAAGAAATTTTCCTCTTAAACTTTTATAAGAGGCATTTTGTTACTCGCAAATTTCTTTCAGGGCCTCACTGTTTGTAGCTCTGAAGAGGTGGAAAACGAAAGCAACTAATTCATACAAAGTTAAAGGATACGTAAGTAGTATGACGTCATGATTCTCAACGTCTATTTTAGATTTAGACTTGTTGATCTTGTCTACTTTATTTCTTGCTTTGGACCTGTTCTTTTAAAGTGGGTATATCCACATTCCACCATTATCTGTTTAGTTAACACAGTGTGTCAGCGTAGTGATTACTTCCCCACGTTTTCCATATATGATAATGATATATAATATAATAATACCTCGCCACATTTACATAATACCGCGATACTAAGCCTAAAACCTTGCCCTTCACCCCTTTCACTCTGTCTGGTGTCCTAGACCCTTAGCACTTAGCTCTTAGCACTTAGCTCTTAGCACTTAGCACTTAGCACTCTTAGGAGTACCTATACCCTAACACACCTGTTTATAAATCATGTCTAGTTGTTTAGCTGGGATGATAATATATCCTTACTTATGGAAGTATACCTTAGTTCCCAACAATTTTGTTGACGAAAAATTTGAGCGGCGCTTTCGCCCAAATTTTTCGCACACAAATTAATTGTTAACCAAAATTTACATCTACTAAAATGTTTGTTAACCAAAATTTTGGCATTTCGTTTTTCATGCTTAGATCCGTAGAAAAAATACTTTCTGTTCGTATCTGTGTGAAATACTGTTTAGTTACATTTTAATTCTCAACACAGTCATTCGTTCTTTTAACAAGTAACACTGCTTTTTTCGAATTAATAGGAGTAATTTGAGAAAGATTACAGTTAATTTAAATTTAGTAGTATATAATTGTATGATTTCATTAATCCAAGGCGAATAGAATTGAAATTCATTAGGGCCAAAATTGGTCGCCCAAATTTTTCGTTAACCAAATTTTTGGTTGCCCAAATAGGTTCAATTTTTTTGCCCAAATTTTTCGTACTCAAATTTATCGAGCCCAAAATTTTATCACACCAATTTTTGGGAACTAAGGTTATCTGATAGCATGGAACTTGAACTGATAATTGACTTGCAATATCGCCACTTAACTCTAATTTTTCCCATACAAGCGTCCAGTAAGGATATAATAGGTGGCTATAATTATAATGATCTATTACTGACTGTTATATTGCAGTATTGTCCTCCACTCTTACGGGCGGTTCCTTTTACAGCTAAACCAGCTAACTATAAACGCTTGATAACAGATAACAGATAACGGCCATGACATTTACCTGACATAACTCTTACTTGTTTTCGGTTTCATGATACAAATTTAAGGGATGATTCAGTATTACTTTATCGTGGTAATGATTGTACTCTCATTTTGTGCGGCTTTTTGAACTCTGTTTCCTGTACATGTCGGTCCTCCTTTAAAACCCAACAAAATGACTCATCGGCTCACGCTCACATAGTTTCAAACAATGAGTTGTTAACTGCTGTATTTCTTTTGATGTCGCTCGGAATCTCTAATCTTTCCTTATTCCGAGGCGTTTTACGTAGATGAGGCCACGGGGCTCATGCCACGTTAAGTATGTTCTATTGTGACGTTTATATTTAGGGGGCGCCTTGCTCGCTATCATGAAGTCTATGCCTATTATTTATTACTGATATTCAGGGCTACATTCGCGTCGCCTTGGGTAGACTTGCGTCCATTGTTAATTAAAAGAAGTTACGCTTTTCTCCATATTAACGCTTTTACTGGCCAATGCTCTTTGAGGCCTAAAATGAATTAAAAAATATAAGCGACTGAGATATTCGTATTTCAGGGTAGTTAGATGACCCATTTCCTGTTTGGTGGTCTAATTACCTTCAATATCCCTGTGCCTGTCTGTCCTGGGTTTATACTGCGTTTTCCAATTATAGCCATAGATTTAGCTGACTATACCCACACTAACCCACAGAAAACACAGCGGCTAAGAGCGAATCTAAGTTCTAATTACCAATTTTGAAATTTCAAAAATCACGTGACCTCGAACGAAGCAGCTGATTGGAGAGATTTAGCGTTCTGTCCCTCTGTTGCACGGATTTTATTTTCTTTATTGAATACCGACTGTCTAATTCAGTGTTAGAAGTGGAACTCAACAGACCAGGTTTTGGTTAATTATTCCTTAACTTTCTTTTAGTCTCGTTAGGGACTGATCTGCTCGCTGGTTGATATTGCTCAATGTTAGATCCAATATATATATATATAATAGTGAGACTGATCTGCTCGCTGGTTGATATTGTTCAATGTTAGATCCAATATAATATATATATATATACAATAGTGAGATGAGGAGGTTAGCTGATGTTGTGTCCACTTTGTCCCTCGCCAGGAAATTCGGACACAAGAAGGAGCGCAGGGTAGGTTCCCTTATTTCTTTTCCCTTATTTCTTTTCTCTAATTTCTTTTCCCTTATTTCTTTTCCCTAATTTCAATCTTGTAGTTGTAAGTTTTGTACTATTGGAGCAGGCAAAACAACAGTCACACCTGCAAGTCAAAGAGTTTGTTTCAACTCCCTAACCGATACCATTGATCTCAGCTTGTAATGTCGTTACGCTGTTATGTAATGTACATTATGATTAAGTAACTAAAGTTATATTGGCAACATCATCAAAAGTCTCCTTGCTGTCTGCAAGTCAGCATGCAGACAGCTAAATTTAATAACCGCACATGATGCCTAACCGGCTCCTCTATCCATTCATCGTTATCTTTCTGATTTACCCGATATACCTGTTAACTATATTTTACCAGCTTTCTCTCCGATATCGGAGAGTTAATTATTTGAAACGATCAGTCGATCTTCACTTGTGAGGTAACCAGGCAGATTTAGTTATCCTATTTGGTGGGTTTCGTTATTTTAAAGATAAAGCAGCTGTTCGTATGACTGACAATCTTATAGTTTAATAATAACACTACTGAATTAAGTCGACTTCAATGTTAACTTTACAAGATAGAACTTTTTGTTCTTCTTAACATTGTAAACTAAGCGGATATCCTGGTCATGCGACTTTTATTAAACCTGGTAGTTTCAGTGAAGTCGCCTGACATTGTGCTCTGTTACATTGTGCTCTGTTACATTGTGCTCTGTTACATTGTGCTCTGTTACATTGTGCTCTGTTACATTGTGCTCTGTTACATTGTGCTCTGTTACGTTGTGCTCTGTTATATTGTGCTCTGTTACATTGTGCTCTGTTATATTGTGCTCTGTTACGTTGTGCTCTGTTATATTGTGCTCTGTTACATTGTGCTCTGTTACATTGCGCTCTTTTATATCGTGCTCTGTCTGTGATCTGTCGTCTAAAGAGAAGCATCTGATATAGTTTTCCCCTTTCAGAGCACGCAGTACAAGTTGAGACTACAGATAAACAAGGGCCACTATTCTGTTAAACCACGGGAATCTTATCTCAACTACTTCGTAAAGATAAGGGTTGCTCAGTACAGGACTGGTGGGTGTTGTTTATTCTTCTCTTAGTAGTATAGGTACCTGGACTCAAACCTTTCTCGAACAATTATATCCGTTCTAAAAATACAATATTATTGTCAATTTATTTACGATAATTTTTAGAGACGAGCCCACTCGAAGAAACAGTTTACTACATCATACCAAACTGGGACGAGCAGTTCGACTTTTATCTCGACAGTTTGGACTATCCTCTGGAACTTAAAATTGTGGAGAGGGACAAGTTTGGGGACCATTTTGTTGGTAAGAGTTTATTTATAATGATTACAGGGTGTTTAAAAAGTCTTGTAAGTATACACTTTTTGAAAAACCTTTTATCCTGTAAAAAGTTATTGGTAATTCTAAAGTTTAATGGAAACTTCTGAATTTTGTACGTTGCCATGGCCACCATAGCAACCACATCATTAAAATTAAGTGCTTACCCCAACTACTTTCTCTTGTTTTAAACATGTCTATTCTCAGCAATGGTGTAATTATTTTTACAAGTTGAATATTTTTAAATTATTCAATTTATTTATGCAGTATTCAAAATGTGAACCATTGTGCAGGGAGATGTTCGACTGATTTGTTTGAATTTGGAGTTTGTGAGCCGTGTGTGGTAGTAAAACCTCTTGAGTGTAAGAGAGGAGTCGCCTCCAAACTAAACGGACAGTTGGAGTTCACTGTCGTTATTGAGAAAGCTTCCGACGCTGACCACAGACAGTACGAGCTTGAGAAACAGGTTTGGGTTAGCATTTTTAGTTTTATTTAGTTGTGTGTTAGAATATTGACTGCTTGCTTGATTCGCCTTTTAGTTCATGATAACTTACCTTACCTAAAGATAAAAATTCGATTTTAAGAGCTCGCTGTCGCTCGCTGAGGTCTATAATTTTGGAAACTTTAAGTCTGTTCACTTCAATGTGATTTAAATTTTAACTGAACCAGGCGGAAGCAGCAGCTGCTATACAGGCGGAAAAAGAAGAACGAGAGAAACGGAAGCGAGAGAAGCCAAAGAGAGAGGGTAACTCAGACGAAAGTGCTCAAAGTACTCAAAGTACTCAAAGCAACAACTCAAATTTCCAGATAATAGATTATCCTGACTCTGAAAATGAGAGGTTAGTGGTCGCTGGAAAGCCGAAAGATTCTACCTAACTTAATTTTTTGAACTTTTTACTACAAACTTTTTAAAACATTTTAAGTATCGAAGTAACTTGAGTACTTAAAATGTTAAAATTTTTGTTAAGATTACGAATTTAAGTTGCGGCTGAAATTTGTATGGGCCAGCCTATTATTGGAAAGGATTTGATCGAATTATAAGCAAAACTTGGCAGGAACACGATAAATTCTATTTATGGTAATTCCATCAAGTTTCCTGTTTTGGCATCAGGCCAAGTTACTTGTTTGCCAAGTCATGAGGAACAGTGTAAAGTGAGATGTGATACATAACACACCTACAATCTTGTTGTTGTGTGATCCTGCCTTTACATGATATACCAGCTGTACATTGTATCAATGTAGTTTGTACCACTGCAGTCAGCGTACCTTATGTTATGTTTGAAATGCTGCGGTTTCAGCTGTCACCCAGTCAACACTCACCTAAAGACATTACCTGTTAGTAGTGTTATCTGTCACGGTACTGGTAGTTCCCGATTTCTCGTGAATTTCAACACTTGGTTTCTTTGCTCTGTTATATAATGTATATGGTGGATTGTTGGTGTATTTTGTATAAACTGTACTACTCATTGGTACACAGTCAGCTGTAATATAGTTATTTGTGTACAAGTAAAATTAATCGTCATTACTTTATCTCAAGTCTGACCGACGAGTAATTTGTTATCTAATTACTTAATTAATTAGTTAATGATCTAATCGCAGATATTGATAAGTAATTTATTGGTACTAAGTTAGATCATATCTTTAAGAGTTAATGATTGTCCAATGATAGGTCACCTCGATTTAATCTTTTAATGGCAAATGCTCTATATAGATTATATCTAAGATCAGAAACCTGTATACTGGTGTGTGTTATGGTTTACATTGATTGATATTATTATCAAATAAAGGTTCTAAACAAACGAAAGTTTTAAAAAACGCCCAAGTCTTATCTTTTCCTAAAACAAATAACTATATGTAAAAACTTCACTGTAGTTTCTGCCAATATCTCTTGTCATAACTGATAATATCAGTGATATTATTTTTAATTGATGTTATTGAACTGTTAGTTATAGGCGTCGTACATTTGTCTGCACCATCAATCTGGTGCCCCTTATCGTGATTAGTGGCGCGTGTCTTATCGTGAATAGTCCACTTGTAATGTATTCAAGAAGTTCCATGTGGAATGATATAATGTATGTTTTCCTGGTGATTGTATAAATGTAACATTAGGTAATTGATACTATATTAAGTATTGAGTGTTGTTAATGATATATGATCGTATTACGTGGTCCGCCACTAATATACAGTTGATTAATTCAATGAACTAGGATCTTGGTATTTGTTGTTCGTTTGATTCTTGTTCTGACTGGGGCACGACCTTTACCAGAGTAAACTGGCGAGATCTCACAACTAGAGCCTACAATCTAACCATACAACTTGACTCTATCCACAGTTCCTGAGTTCCTAAACACCTGATTTAAATAGTTTGAGTAGACTGCTGCTTCTAACACCGTCTCCTATTCGTATAGATATAGATGGCCATTGGCCAAACGCCAATAAATTTCGATTTAGAATGTCGTGGCATCGTAAGCTTGTGTATAGTGTACTAAGTACTTGTGCCTAAGTTGTATTATGTATAATGTATAATGAATGTTGCTGTCAAAATAAACAGAGAGAGAGAGAGAGAGAGAGAGAGAGAGAGAGAGAGAGAGAGAGAGAGAGAGAGAGAGAGAGAGAGAGAGAGAGAGAGAGAGAGAGAGAGAGAGAGAGAGAGAGAGAGAGAGAGAGAGAGAGAGAGAGAGAGAGAGAGAGAGAGAGAGAGAGAGAGAGAGAGAGAGAGAGAGAGAGAGAGAGAGAGAGAGAGAGAGAGAGAGAGAGAGAGAGAGAGAGAGAGAGAGAGAGAGAGAGAGAGAGAGAGAGAGAGAGAGAGAGAGAGAGAGAGAGAGAGAGAGAGAGAGAGAGAGAGAGAGAGAGAGAGAGAGAGAGAGAGAGAGAGAGAGAGAGAGAGAGAGAGAGAGAGAGAGAGAGAGAGAGAGAGAGAGAGAGAGAGAGAGAGAGAGAGAGAGAGAGAGAGAGAGAGAGAGAGAGAGAGAGAGAGAGAGAGAGAGAGAGAGAGAGAGAGAGAGAGAGAGAGAGAGAGAGAGAGAGAGAGAGAGAGAGAGAGAGAGAGAGAGAGAGAGAGAGAGAGAGAGAGAGAGAGAGAGAGAGAGAGAGAGAGAGAGAGAGAGAGAGAGAGAGAGAGAGAGAGAGAGAGAGAGAGAGAGAGAGAGAGAGAGAGAGAGAGAGAGAGAGAGAGAGAGAGAGAGAGAGAGAGAGAGAGAGAGAGAGAGAGAGAGAGAGAGAGAGAGAGAGAGAGAGAGAGAGAGAGAGAGAGGGTTCTGTACATTCGGACGTTGTCTCGTCGTCACTTTGTGGACTGTTGAGCCATGTCAGAGTCAAAGAGTAAGGTGAGAGTTAAAAAGGGCTAAATTTGTTGCTTATACAGGGAACTACCAAGTAGCAGCTCAGCGGGGAACGAGCCCTCTACAAGTCAGACAAGCAGTACCAGAGGGAAGCTCAAGAGAGAGAAAACAGTGAGAAAGAGATCATCTGAGCGAGAGTACTGCTCCTCGTCATCGCACGATAGCTTCGCTCAGGACTCTCCTGGTCGGCCTGCTAGTGTCGTGACAGCGCACGAGCAGTCGCGCGATGTTGATAAGTCACTTGCAAACTCACGCAATGGTTCCCATACCAACTCGCATGACGGTTCAAATGATCTATTAATGACTTCTTGTGATCCAAAATTACTTCGCAAAGCTAAGTCAGAGCTATCTCCCTATCCGGATGCTGAAATGGAAGGACCTAAGCCTTACCGGAAACTTTCTCTAACTCCAAACCTTCCCCGGCTTGAACAGAGGACCTCTCTTAATAATCACCCCCTCAAAAAACATACACACAAACTGTCAACATCAGAAGAATCTGACCTGTTTGTGGATTCAGATCTGAACATATACCCCGGTGCCACTTCACCTGCTCCGTCAACTCAGATGAATGTTCTAGGAATTGTGCCCAGAATCGTTACACAATCACCATCACTATCACCCTCTGACACAAGCGAGCCAAAGAAGATTCTAGACTCTCAATCTACAAGCTCTACAAGCTCACTGAAGTCGAAAGGCTCGGCGAACAGCGGGAGTAGAGTCAAGTTTGACCCAGAAACCTCATCTGTCTCCTCATCCTCTTCGCAGATTCCAAACGGAGTACCTCCTAATGTGCTTCAAGGTGTTCAGCAGACCAGTTCTCCGAATCTTAGACTTAATCGCCGTACCTCCATATCTCAGTCATCTCCCAGCCTTTCTGGCGGTAGCAAGTTGATTGAAGGGGAGAAACGGTTCAGGACATTTTCGGAGGGGGCGACTAGAACAACTAGTCCCGATACCGAGGCTCTGTCCGAACCTGACAGTGATAAACTTCCAGAACTCTCTGTCACCGACAAGCGCAAATCGTTTGCCTTCAAGAATCAGAAACGTAAGCCGAATCTGCTGACCCCTAAGGTTCTGACTGATATTGGTGAGAGAAGTGACAACTCGGACCAGTCATTTGATTATGGAGATACACAAGGGGTATCCAGCCCAGAATCTAAACCAGCTATTGGAGGTGATGGAGCTGTTAACTCGGAGGTATGTTCGGCACTAAGAGCAGTGGTTTTGTTATGCTAATGAGTCTGTTTATCACACTGCTGTTATAAGTAAGCTGTCTATATAATATCTTGATTCTTGCTGTGTGTAAGCATAATACTGTGATAGCCCCGCTCCTATAATATCAGTAGTAATCGAATTCAAATCATTGATGTGGAGGTCATTGTACTGTGTAGGCGCTTGAACTATTTTTGGTAAAGGTCCACAATGGAATGCTCGCTTCTGAAGAACACACTAGTAATAGTAAATATAATATCTACGCCCTGTAATAACTCGACTCACAAATCTCGAGCGTTTTTGTTAATCGTATTTGTGATCCAAAATGCTTCAGACATACAACTTGTACTTCCACTTTTATATGTTGGATTTTGTCGTTTAACGCGTGGATTTGTCATCAGACCGTTTATTAATATGTAAAGCACATGGCAGCTGGTTTTATGTCGCCATTACACACCATATTTAGTTTGTCTTGTCAGTGAACTATGAGTAAGAGCAGTGGTCTAAAAGCTTCTATTCGTCGAACTAGGAGTAACCTTGGTGATATGGTAAGACCTTTTATCGTTCTGAATTATTTACGAAGTCTTGCTGAATCTTGAAGCTTTGCATTAAACCTTAATTGCCAATCGTCTTTGCTGCCAAATCAACGATAAACTGGAATCTCTGAGTTAGTTGTTGGTTATATCGAGTATCTTCATTTTGTGTGCTTTAATTTCTCTAATATTGCTACTTTTAATTTATACTCTGTATTTAGTTCGACAAAATATAATTTAGTTCATTGAAAACTACCATGTTAGCGAACTATACGAACACCACATAAACTGTCACTCGGGGAACATGTCCAACCTGTTGAAGTAGTGACAACTGGGTACCGCAGTACACTAGTCAGTTTCTCTATATTTACGAACTGAAGCATTCCAAAGCAACCTTATTACAAAGCATGCACAAGCATTACAGATTTGATGGGATTTTAAGAATACAAATTTATTTTATCAGCTGATAAAGTAAAAACTCTTCGTAAGTCCAATGATCGATACTGCAAGATTACTCTTCAACCTTGTTAACTGGCATGCTAAACGAGCACCAGAATTGATCTTTACTGAAATTTTATCAAAATCAAAAAAATTTTTATCAGAAAAAAATTCCCAAGATACTCTAACACTTTTGTTGAGTAGTTCCTCCCCAAGAGAAGTAATTAAATTGAATTAAATGTTCAGCTGCCGGAAGCAATATGTCTGCCAGGTTATTGCAAAACTTGACTTTCTATTACAGAATGGTTTATCAGTTATTTCGTTGAGACAATCCGCGTTATTGTTTGCCTCCAAGAATCGTTTGCCTCCGAGATTCAGAACGTAAGCAGAATCTGTAACTGATATTGGTGAGATAACTTGGACCAATCATTCACTCGTTGTGCACCAGTTAATCTGTGTTATTATAAACATTTATAGATCATTTCAGAATGATAAAATCCATTTATGATAATGGTGTTCCAATTGAATGAGTAATTGTCAGCTTTACAATCCAATTATCTTGTGCATGCAATCAGCTTAGACACAGTTTAACAGTGATTACATTGTACAGATAAAGTAAAATACCCACCCCTACACTATACACGCGTACAAAAGTTTTTATTATTATTATCTAGCACATGATATTATGCATGCCAGCTTTGTAACCTTCTCTTTTGCATTTGCTAATGCTTACTTGTCTCAGTGTCTTAACTTTTGCCAGTAATGTAATGCCTGCTGAGAAGAAGAAAAAGCTTTTGTGTGGCAATGTATACAAGGTAAAGGAGAACAATTCAAATTGTTCTAGCCATATTATTTCTTGACGCACCCCTGAAGTAAATATAACACCAGCATTAGCTGGTTTCTCATATTACAATTTCAGCACCGTATTGATTCCGTGTTGTTTTGCAGGCGATGTTCCGATCGAAGGGTAAAGAGGAGAGCTCTATTGAGATCTACATTCTGCGACTCACTGTTAAGACTGCTTCAGAGTTGCCACTTCTTGAATCGTTTGTCAAGGTACACTTTCCTGTTCTATTCGCCTTGAGGATGTGAATACTTTCGTTTTTTTTAACTTTTCGACAAAACCGTACTCATTGTACCTTAAACATTCCAAAAAAACTTTAAATTTTCGTGCTATCCGATGACAGATGAACCTACGTAACTTGCTGGTAAACTGACTTATCTCCGTCTTATCTCCCTTCTTATCTCACCTCAGGTAAAAGTAGGGAGTATCCACAAGAAAACATCGGTATGTAAATCAGAGGAGGGGTCTTGTACTTGGGGCTCTACTCTCGAGTACTATGTTAATAACACAGAGCTCTCAGCTCATATCCAGGTACTGTGGATTTTTATTACAACTCGAGAGTTCTGTATTATCTAGACCGAGATGTATAGCTAGTCATATCTTCAGATGTTTATATTCATTGTATCTTATAAACACTACTGGACCCCGGTGGTTAAGATACTTGGTTCTGACTTCTGGGTCTTTTGGTTAATCATAGCTAGGCAAAGTCCCAGTACAATGTGAAATTACTCAGCTAATGGTCCATCACTGATATGATTACAAGAGTGGGTATGAGATAATCCTTGCAAACACACGTTGGGACGTCTGCTAAGTTTCTCGATGTAATCCGACTTATATGACCCTACTCAATTTATCAAAACCTATCTCGCGTGGAAAGTGCAGGGTGGGCCAAAAGTCAGTACCCATACGTTGGCCTTTATAGCTCAGTCACTGAGTGCCCAATTGAAATAATTATTTCTGGTATGACTTAGTACCACCACTGGTTCGAGGAATTTGTCAACTCGAAAAATATTCGTGTTCATTTTTTTTTTAAATGAAGGTTCATTTTCGCATTTATTTGATAGTTTGGATAGTCGGATCGAGCTAAACTTTATTGAATTGTGTTTGGCCATTCGAATAACGTTTGTCCTGAAAAAATTAGAGTTGCAGCTTCTCAGATGACCGATATACGAAGAAATATGAGATCCTGGAGAGGTTCACTGTTTAGTGTTTGTCTCATAATAAGATAACGATTCCAGGGATAATATCCGGTAGTAGAGACTAGGTAGGACAAGTGAAACTACTGTTTAGGAAACACAGTAGTTTCACTTGTCCTACCTAGTCTCTACTACCGGATATTATCCCTGTTTAGGAAACACAGTAGTTTCACTTGTCTCTAGTCTCTACTACCGGATATTATCCCTGTTTAGGAAACACAGTAGTTTCACTTGTCCTACCTAAGTGTCTACTACCGGATATTATCCCTGGAATTACGAGATACGAAGCATAACGAGTTTATTCATTACGTGTGATCAGGTGATTGGCTTACCTGATCACGTGATAAGGTGACCCCGTTAACCACCCCGTTAAACATTATGGGAATCGTTAAAGCTACCCAATTAAGGTGTCTTGTCACGGTGTCACATAATCACCCAATCAATTTTGCTAACGAGATACACAAAATGCTTGATAATTTTGTCATTTCTAATCCGTTTCACATCATCTTTTCAGATCAGATGCAACATTTAATAATATACCGTTTCTTTAAAAAATTAGGCGTCCAGCATGTTTAGAGAGAACAATATAGGGTGTTTTAATATTGATTGGGCGTGGTCTAAAATATTCGAATTTTCAAATTTAGCGACGGAATCCTCGAACAAGTAGGTAAAGTATGCCTACAGTATCTGCAAAACAACAACCCTTAAATATAAAACACTGACTTTTGGCCCACCCTGTATAAGGAACTGAAATTAGAGCGATTAATTAGAGTTAATTAAAAAGATATTTTCACCATTGCAGTGACCATACTTGCAAGAGCGTAAAAATAGGGTTTGACCTAATAACTAAACAACCTGAAATCTGTAGACTTTTAAACCATGTTCGATCCCACTTAATCTGATGATTCTGATAATTTTAATGCCCAAGATGATCGCTTAGCTCCAATCAGAAGCTGAGATATCTTGAAATAAGTGTGATAATTGTTACTCTTAACCACATTTTGGTTCATACCAGAGTTATTCTCAGCTTCTGTATCTCTATCAGAAGCTGAGATAATTAATAGTGGGGATCGCGATATGGGTGCGGTCAAAAAGGGCGTGATTCCGAGAAATGCCCCACTGGTGAAAAAGTGTACCCGAGTAAATAGTGTTATTTAGGGTCATATAAGTCGGATTACATCGAGAAACTTAGCGGACGACGGACGTCCTAATGTGTGCGGGACTTTTGCCAGGTACAGGATTAAGAAGGGTTGGCAGGTTCTTGCTCCTAGGCCTTGTAACAAGGCCCTTGTTACAATCAAGTAATATGGTACAGTATAAATATAATATAATGTTTCTCTAGATATGCGACAAAGATGCGTTCCAAGAGGCGTACGGTCAAGGGACAGTGGATATGAGCTCGCACCCTCTGGATACAGAGAAACAGCACAAACTTCGACTGAGAGGACCCAACGGGAGCAAAGTTCAAACCAGTCTACTGTTATCTACTGTGCTTGAGAGAACTGATAAGAGTACAGCCACTAAACTCATGAAAAAGCGAGCTAAATCCTTTAGTAAGAAAGACTTCAAACGATCATTGTTGAAGGCTAGAACTTCAATGTCACAGCTTAGAGACAAGACTATGGATGGCTTGTCAAATTCTTCAAACCATCAATCAGAATCTCAGTCTATGTACTCTGGATCAATCCAAAGCTTAGACCATAGTTCTGCTGTGGAAACAATATCTCACAATGGAGCTTCTTCTGGGTCTTTTAACGAATCCTCTGATGTCAAACAGACAAACATTGATCAAGAACCGCCTAAGTTTAGGTTGCATATTCAGTTTTACGAGTGCGCAAATTTATGCGGCAAAGGATCTAAGCAGTTTTCAGATACCTTCGTCAAACTGAAGATTGGGGAACAGGAGTTTAAAACGAGAACAGTTAAGAAGGACGCAAATCCTAAATTCAATGAAACGTTCGAGTTTGATCTTTTTGATTTGACTGAACCTCTTCGAGTCAGAGTAAGTTTGGTGATAATATTTCGTATCTTCCCATAATATAATTTTGATTTATTAATATTTGGATTTATAATTATGGTTCTATCTAGTATTGGTAATGAGCCAGAATTATCTCTCGAAGCTACAAGCTACAAGCTACAAACGATTTTTATCAGGTTTACCAGATAAGTCGGCTATTTGACGAGATTTTGGGGACCTCAAAGATCCGCCTATCAGTTTTACCATTTGACACAGATCTGAACATCAACGAGTTCCCCGTGATAACTGACGAGGCACGTTTTAAATGTCATAACCCTACAATATCACTCGGTATTAAACTCTCCTGTTTGGCTAGTAAAGTGGTTCAGCAGCCCAGTGTACAGCCGGCTTATAGAAGAGATAGTACTCAGCCTCCAGCAGTGGAACAAGATTCTAGTTCACTCTACAGGTCTGTATCTAGTGATTTTCTTTGTAACTGTATTTAATTAGAAAGTTTCTATCTCTTTGCCATAATCCCCCTTTTAATACCTGTGCGACTCCTCCCTAATTTTAAAAAGACCAAAATAATTGTACTATTTCAGAGTCTACATCAATATGTTCCGCGGAGTCGACCTGCTCGCATTTGATGATACCGGAACTTCTGATCCCTATGTATTGCTCCGTATCGGCTCCATCCAACATCAAACAGACGTTATCTACCACAGTTTAGCTCCTACCTGGAACGAGAATTTCATGTTTAGTATCAACTCCCTGGATAAGGAAATGTATCTGACAGTTGTTGATAAAGATCCTGAGTTTGATGATATGATGGCTAACTTCAGAGCACATCTCAGTAACATTCCTCTCCAGGTAAGTTTAACGTGGAATTGTTTGTTTCCAGAGTAGCTGAGAGAAACATGTGAAGCCGAGGTTTAGGGAGAAATTATGATTTTATTCAGTTGCTCTCCAATCTAATCATATCATTAAATTTCAGCCATTTCTCTATTCATTTGTTTTCTTTTTGGTATATTTTATATCCTAGACACGCTGTGAGTTCGAGATAGACCTAGAGAACGACTCAGGACGACTTGAGTTCAGTGTTCTGATACAACGGGCTGAAGATCCAGTTATCGCGTCTATACCTTATGTTGGGTACTGTGCTGTCCCTATTGCTACTCTAGAGATCAAACCCATCGGTCCGTATAATTTTTATAGTTTTCATGATTTACATCCGCATTGGCAACCGATTTCAGTGCTTACACTTCTTATCTTTTCTTGTTTTTTTAAAGTTTTAGCACTACTTTCAGTTTTACTTGACCACTAGTAAGTAGTACTGGTTGACAGTTCGATTAAGATATGTAAGAATGTGTCCGCGCGATAAAAGTGAGAAATAAAGGTCGCCATCCTGCAGGACTAGCTCAGCTCGAGAAGAACCAAGTTAGGCAGAACTACCGTTTGGAAGTGTGTATCGGCAAAGAAACGTACAGTATATTCTACGAGGGACCCGGACAAGGGTCCTGGAGCGGCATTGATATTTACGACACTTATTTAGAGAGTGTCACGTTCAACCTCTACATGGTGCAGTTCGGACTGCAGGAGAAGCTGATGGCCAGTATCGAAGAGGACATTGGTAGTACCACTTCCTCCTCCAACTGTCACGTGACATTGGACATTCCTGAGATCAGCAACATGTTTCTTCTCTGCTTTAACTTGAAATATACCTCTTATGCAACAGGTAGGCAACCTGATTTTATGACTGTGTTGTGAAACGTCCTGACATTTTATTTTATTTTTATGAAGCAGATTCCAGGTCCCAATTATTTCACGTATTATGTATTAGCTGCAGATGATTGCTAGATGAATTAATGGTTAAACCAAAACTTATATATCCAGATTAGTTCATTAGCAGAATATTATCAGATTTAAACGATTATTCATCATGTCCAGGTTCCTGTTTGAGCCCGGTTGAGTACGATGAAGAGAAGAGTTTTGAGGAGATGACATTTGATGAGCTGGGAGATGCGCTGTCCTGCCCGTACAACTACGCTCTCTGTATTGACTCGCTAGTCTTCGAGAGCAACGGAGCATTTGGGAACGACAAACTAGTCGCTGTTGTTGGTTAGAGTTAGCTTTTATTTTGTTCTAGACCCGGTCTTAGGTCATCCTCTGACCCTCCTATTGGAATCTGTATTTTGTTTTGTGATGCTGTGATTTCCAATTACAAAGCTTATCTGTTCTACTTATACTTTCTAGGTTTTTGTTGGTTTACGAGACACAATTTTCCGTTAGCCCTATTGTTTTGAAATTAACGTTTAAGAGTTTTTTAAAACGACGTGTTTTTAGTGAAGGATATTCTAACATGTCCTCTGATTTAGACACGGAAAGAGTAAGCCTGAAGTCGGAGCCGAGCAGTGTTTCTGATAACGACATGCATTGTGGCTTCATATTCCGACTAGAGCATCTCCCCCGAACCGTTACCCTGAAACTCTTCAAGAGAACTAGCAACTTCTCAACTTACATGGGGAGTGCTGACTTTAGTATCACCAGTGGATCTGAGGGTGTATTGAGGGGAGATATGGTGCTGGAGACTGATAGTTCTACTATAAAACTAGCTCTCATATTCGATGTTATTCAGCATCTGCACCAGGTTACAAGTTTTTGTTTTCCCGGTTCACAAAGAATTTCAACAGTCAACCTCAATTTATTTGACATAAAATCAAACTTTAGTCAGTGAATCTCGCATTTAAATCTATTTTTAATACAATTAATTAATTTCAGGATATAATCAACACGATGACAACACCAAGTCTCCCGATTTTGAAGCCTGACGCGGACGAATTGGCTCTTCTTAATAACTTTAAGAAGTTAACTTATTGCTACATAACTCTTCAGATATTTCTTAGACACACCACTAGTATTAGGTAAGTGTCTCGGTAATAGTTTGTAATTTTCTAATTATAAACATAAATCAAAAGTGTTGCATAAATCATAAAGAAATCATTACACTTGATTGCTAACAGTAACAGTTTTGGCCGAGTTGCCATTAAAAAGTGCATTAAGTCTGTTATTAATAATCTGGCGTGCAGTGTTTGCCATACTCTTGAAATTTCTCTCAGTTCAATTGCGAATTGCGAATGTTGGTATCGTCCGTTTCTTGTCATGACCTCTTGCGGAGAACGAGCATCAAATTTTTATAAATTTTCCAAAAGTTCGGCACCTGTTTTATTGATTTCATTTTCTTCAAAAGCTGAAATGAAATATCTGTTATTGATATGTGTTTCGTAAATGTTACATAATTGCGGTGATTTAGAACTTTTTAGACGTGCTGCAAGAAATAATTCGTATCACTTAATTTTTGGTAGGTTTCCAAATACTGTAATTAATATACACAATCACTTACCGATGGTATCCCACTTCAGTCGCTCGAAATCAATATTTTTAGGTTTGTCACGAAGAATCTCTTCCGGTAGTACAACTTTCCCCGCTAGTATTAGTTTTATGTCAACATCTGCAGAAATCTTCCTAGTTTGCTTTACAGTTATGAGCCATCTGTACGCCACCATACGACGCTTGAGGGCAGCCCTGTAATCTTTTTCGTTCTGAAAAATTTGGCAGGAGTTAGCAAAGTTAACATAGAATACGCGGCTTATCTTACCTGATGAAGCTGTATGATGCAATTTTTGTTAATTTAAGCTAAAACTGCTTTGGTACAAAATTTTGAAATACCTCCTTAATTTCATGTTGTAGAAGTATCTTACCCGACCATCACGCTTGGTGCCATACCCTCCAACATCAATGCTACCTGTTTCCCTATCAGATTCTCCTTCATCCTCGAGTTCATCGAACGACTTGCTTCCTCCGTTGATTTTTCTATCTTTTTTCTTATTTTCATTACTATCTTTCGTTTCCTTTCCATTCTCATTGTCTTTAGATTTAGACGACTTCGGAGCATTTGACGATGTAATCGACATGTTCGTATACAGAAGATCGAGAATTCTATCTCGTGTAATAGAGGGATCTTCCTCCTTGATCTGGGAATCATTGTGTTTCTGCTCTCTTTTTCTCTGATTTTTGCTATCCGACTTTTCCTTCTTGGCATCTTCCTTTCCCTTTACTGTGCTATTTTTGTTTGAAGAACCCTTTTTGCTGTTCACACTCTTGAAGGAATCTTTTTGACGGTTTCGGTATCTTTGGTTGATTTAGAAGAAGTGCTTTTCTCTTCATTTTTAGTGACAACCTTAGGAGCATTTTGTATTTTCTCCTCGATTGAGTTATGCTGGGCTGACTTTTTACGCTTCTCACACGAAGATAGAGATCGTATTACGGATATTTCTTCATTTTCAGAGTATTCACTATCTTCATCCGACACTCTAGCTCTCTTATAATTCTTATATTTTCTTCGTCTGACTAACTCCAGCAATATCACCGTGGTCAGGATTATGCCAGCAAGAAGTCCTATGCCGAATTTCGTGATTTTCGATTTAGGCTCCATTTCCGTATGAAAAAAATTTGCTGTATCCGGCTCAGTCAATGTTGAAATGTAGTTGGAGATACGGTGACTTAAAGCATTGCCATCTCTTACTGTGCCCCGAAGGAATAAAACAAAGAAACTCCCTGGCGTTAATTGCCCGTTGAAGGATCCTCCGTAATGCTGCAGGATTTTTACTTTTGTTAATGATTTAAGGTTTTCGAATGTCATAATTTTTTAATTGCTTCAATTTCAATTTATGCTAGGTATCAGGTATGTACACGTACTTGCTCATAACAAACTTAATTTCTATGCAAATTGAGAATCAATTAATAATTTACATTGCTCTTCTTGCTGAGAATGAATAAAATGATAATCATAAACTAACCAGATTGTCTCCAACTGTGAATTTCCTGGGCAAATCTTCTCGAGCAAATCGAGCAGCGATGTAAGGATGGCCAGGAGTTGGTTCCTTTGTGTATGGAATGAAAGTCTGCCACGAATGTGAATCTTCCCTAGGAAGTCTTGGATAACCTTCGGAGTCCGTGTTTAACCTTAACACGACAAACTCGTAAAACGGAATACCTGACGGAAGTGTATCATGAGACAGTTTGATCGTGAAAGTTTTTTTTGTGACCTCAACCATTTCCCCATAAAAGTGAGGCATCCCAGCAAGATTCTGTTCTACAGTGATACCATTTCTGGTGGCTTTATTATCATGATCCTCTGGGTCACCCCTTTTATCTCCTGTGTCTACATTCTTATCTTCTGTGGTTTCGACCTTCTCGGAGTCAAACATTTTTCTAACAATCTCTTCATGTTCATGATTTTGGAGACCATCCAACATAATTTCGTCAATTTCTTCCTCAAACATTCCGTCTTTCCCTCCAGATTCGTGGAATTCCATGTTAGCCATCCCATTAACCAATTTTTCGATTTCCTTTAACTCTTCTTCTGGCGTCACTTTCCTATCCTGTTCACTTAGAGAAAATTCGTGTAACAGCAAAAATACGAATACTGCAGTTCTTGTCAACATAACTGTTGTTAAAGTCAGACGAAACTCAATAACAAACCGCTGACGAAATATAACGAAATGGAACCGCGCACAAATTGCGCGTGATTACCTCACCACGTGCACCAAAATTACCAACATAAACAAACTGGCGTATGCACGTGCGAGTGTCGTAGTGGCTTAGAGAACGTTGTTCGTCATGAGTAAGCTTTCAGTGGCACCACGCACTTTTCTCAAACATTCGACATTTTAAAGCTACTACTACTAGTACTGTCACAAAGTCTAGATAAGGATTTCAGCGAATAAAAGGTTCAAAATTCAATGCTAACATAACTATTTCAGGAGAATGGGAACTTACAAGAAGATACTCTTATTCCTGATCTCACTGTTCTGCGTTGTCAACGTTCCTGCAGAATATACTGAACTTACCCTTCCAGTTTTTATCTCGTTGTTTATTGTTATAGTCAGTTTTAGATTAGTCTGGAAACGGAAGCACTTATCAGAAATGAGACTTGCACTCTTGGAAGAAATCAATACGTGTAATGTTGATGAATCCATATTTGTCAGAACTTGCGATAAAACTGTTTCTAAGGTCAACGATTGTATGCAGAAGATAATTTACGTTTACTCGTGGAATAGGTGAATTTATAAAGCTGTAATTATGTATTATGTGTAGTATGATGTATATTATTATTACAAATATTTGATTTAAATGTTCACTTTTCAAAATTAAAATTGCCAACAAGATTGTTCATAGTAACACTTTTTCATTTCAGTCCAGTGGCAAGTACGATATTCCTGATCAAGCTAATAGCCCTAGCTTCCTTATTTATTCTACTTCCGGAACAGCTGTGTTTCCTCATATCCCTCATCATCCTCTTGTCTCATCGAACTCCAATCGATTTCTTTGTAAACGAAATTGTAAATTTAGCCAATCCGTTGAACGGAGTTCCTAATAATATCTGCTCTTAAATTTGAATCAAAATTTTATATTCTTGAAGATTTCAGAACTGTAAATTGTAATGTTAAATGTATGTACATATTTTTATGGTGTTACTGAAGGATGGACACATTGGTTTATGGTTCATCATTCGTGGTTAAAGCTAAACTATAAACTGTAGAAGAATTGTTTAGGTTTGTCTTTTTGATTATTTATTATTGAATTTGACGAAAAGAGTTGTTTCAAATGTTCACAGGTTCAAATTGCTCCAGTAATCGTAGTAGCACAGATCGGCAGATAATCTGCGAGAAAATTTTGTATTTAAATTTTGGAGGAAATTTGGTGCCAAATATGAAATAGGAAATTTCTAGAAGACCTATCTTTTTTGGGGCTTTTGAAAGTAAGAAAATACTGGGAATTTAACTGCGAGGAAATTTAAAACTTTCTGGATGTGGGTAAATAAAACAATTAGTCCTTAATTAAATAAAATTTCGATTTTCCACCCACACAATCGCTCAGCACTGACCTAGACACCTTCGAGCATTATTGAATTGAAACTGGCCCTTCAGTCCCCAACTTGAATTTTACCGTGTTAATACTCCTTTTGGAGGACTTCGCCGCTTCGACGCGCCGCTCGAACTAGCATTCTTGCTTCGCATCGACGATCTTGCTTCGCATCGACGATCGTTGCTCTGCTTCGCAGAGCAACGATCTCGACGGATTGACATCGTCAATCAAATACTCCTTAAAATATGCTCTTGGCAGTAGTCAGCTCATCGTATGGAATAGTAATCATAATCATTTTGTGCGGTAATTGGTTAGTACTTGGTGTTCGGCTGTAATCATGGTGTCTGGAACATGTACCGTTGTTTCAGTTTCCTCTTCTGAGAAAATAAATTATTCCTCATTTGTTGTCAAATTTGTTAATAATTTAACGGGTGATACTCGTAAAATATTTGTTCCAAATATTTTACCGTCGACGAGTTCAACTCGGCGCACGTCTTGCTAGGTTATAAACCTATAATTCATAATTGATAATATAATAAGGCCTCATTGCTCATTTTGCAAGATCACTATACTGTTATCCCAATTGACACACGTTGTAGGTTTAAAACCTACCAGGACGCGCGCCGAGTTGGACTCGTCGACGGTAAAATATTTGGAACAAATACAAAATATTTTACGAGTATCACCCGTTAAAACTGCATTTTACTTACTATACTGGGCGGCGCGGCGCTCAGCCTGTCATATAAATAGCCTGGTGTCCCCAGGTAAAACTGCACGAGAGAGGTATAACGATATAATACAACGTGTAGCTTACCTGAGGACCCCCGACCCCAGGCTATTATGTTCTTACTGGGCCGCGCTCAGCCTGTCATTCCGCCAAATCTTAATGAACATAATAGCCTGTCATTCCGCCAAATCTTAATGAACATAATAGCCTGGGGTCCTCAGGTAATTATGTTCATAAACATAAAGATTCGGCGGAATGACAGGCTGCAAGCGCCGCCCAGTAACGTGTAGCAAGCCCTATTTTACATATATTAGATGTCATTTGGGGTGATTCGGAATTGGGAATCAGCCTTCGAAAATATTACATTGATTGAAATTGGTTTCAACTGTCGGGGGGCCTTTTAAAAAAATCTCGAAGATCGAGTGTACTGTGTACTGTGTAAAGCTTGATTTAGCACGCTCGTTTATATTAATGTCCGTTTGGCATTTCAATTATGTCCGCGCCGTTCACGCAATGTTCATTCAATTACGTCCGATAAGGTAATATGTACAATTTGTTCTAATCGACTATATTTTCGGTTGTGTAAGCAGTAAGAGTACTAACATAAAGGTACCTTTCATTTTACTTTTCCTAAGAAATACGACTACGTTATCGGACCTTATTTGGACGGACATTAATTGAACGCTGGAGGCCCTAACGGTCAGCTTTAAATTAATTAATTTCCGTTCAAATAAAGTCCGTTCATTTAAGGTCCGTCCAAGTTAGGACCGTAAAATTTTTATTCCAAAATTTTTCCACCTTGAACTTTTTGTCCAGAATATGACAACTACAAACTATGAGAACTTTAATGTGCCGTAAGTTAAAGGTTCTCCTTGGTCTACCGGAGGCACAGAGAACTTTACTAGTAGTAGTATTATACAACATATATATGCTGTAGCGCGATGCACTACTAGGGCCGCGCGCGCATCCAATAATGAATAATGCTAATATCGCCACCTTATGCAGATCGGCGAGATGCGAAGGATTGACATTGTGAATAGTATATGATGTTTCCAGGGTAACTTTGGAGGACTTCGCCGCTTCGACGCGCCGCGCAAACTAGCATTATTGCTTCGCATCCGTCGTCGATCGTTGCTCTGCTTCGCAGAGCAACGATCTCGACGGATTGACATTGTCAATCAAGGGTCACTTAATTTGGTGGGAAAAGTTAACAAAATTATGGCACGCAACAACATAGTTCATGAGCGCGCTAGTACCCGCTAATAGTCAGTGTAATAATGCGCCAAGCTTGATTATATTGGCGATGTCAATCCGTCCGAGATCGTTGCTTTGCAAAGCAGAGCAACGATCGACGAAGCAAGAATGCTAATTTGCGCGGCGCGTCGAAGCGGCGAAGTCCGCCAAGCGCCAGCACAGAACTTTTTTCTCCGATTTCGATAAATTTGGTACCAAAATTTGTCTAAAAATGTGAATAAAATAAATCCACCGTGTAGCAATTTTCGCTAAAATGCTACACGGCGCTTGTTTTATTTGCCGCGCGTGCTTTTTTTTGCGCAAATTTTTATTTTTTGGCCTATAACTTTCACATTCCAGTTATTAACACATAATTATTATGGCATCGTAATCAGCTCATCGAGACAAAACTTTTAGTACTAATCTTTTAAGATTTAAAGGAAAATTATTTTCAAAATTTTTCAATCTGAACACAAGGTGTGAAATTTTGAACAAATTTTTGAAAAATTTGGTGCTTCAAATACTATAATTTTGGTACCAAAGGTTGCGTCTGAGTAAGCTCATTACGATACTGTAATAATTATTTCAAAATATTCAATATTTTAGGAGTCATAGGCATTTTAAGCACTAAATTACCCATTTTTCGTCCTTTGTACATTACTTTAATATTCTTATAATGCACAGGAGGCCCACATATAGCTCGACGTTATTTTGCTACACGGTGAATTTGCAATATTCACACTTAGAGGCAACTAGAACTTTTGTTACCAAATTTATCAAAATCACAAATCAGAGACAAAAAATTCTGTGCCAGCTCATGGCGCTTATTACATAGACTATAATATGACAAACTTGTTCCAGCCTCTTATCTAGATATTACGCTTAATCGTGTTGCCAAGGACATTTTCCGACGTTTTTATAGTTCATATTACTTTGATACATGTTTCGTATCCCAATATCATTCGGCGGGGCGCGCTTCGCGCCTGACGAGGGGCATGCAACGTATGTCAAATATAACTCAGGGGAGGTAATGGAACAGTGCTAGGAAAGCTCCACGTGATGTTAAGGTTTACCTAAAGTTGTTTAAGATAAAACCACTTCACGCCGAATGGTTGACATACGTTGCATGCCACTTTTCGCCACTTTTCACTTTTGGGATACGAAACATACTATCAACCGAATGGCTTGTAAAAGTTAAAACGCTGAAATGCAGGAACGGGGTAGTTTGATTTTTTAAAAAGGTTTCCATAAAGCTAGAAATCACTGATGCTTTAAGCATGGACTATTTCATGCACGAAAACCCATTTGATGAAGATGATATGTGATATTAGACACTGATCATGTACACATATTTTAACATTCTCACTGCTTAACGTCTGTTTTTCTTACTTACTGTATAAAAATGTATTTTAAAATCATTTGCTGAAATAAAAAAAAACGTCAAAAAATTTAATGTCCGTTCAAATAAGGTCCAATAAGGTAATTATAACTGACTGATCAGTGAATTAGCAAAGGGTCCACGATGTAGCTGAACCATAAAATCAAATATTTTACCTTCACACGTAACTTTTGAGCCCAATTACCTCCCCTGCCGTCATTTTGACATGCAGCCGACAACCCATATTGGTTAAACGTTTCCGTGGCATTGGATGCAGTAAAACATTCTGTGTTGTATTGGACTGCGAAGACAGAGAAGCCTTGTTCCTTGGCGAAGTTGTAGCAGTCTTCAATCGGTGTATTTGAGTTGAATCTGATGCCTCCAGCTATTGCTCTGGTAGGAGCGTCAGTCCAGCAGCCCAGACTCTGAGGACTGCATTCACCTTCAGGAGTTGGTTTCTCTGATGGATTTGATTATAGTTACAAGTTTCAATGAGAGCTTTAATTTGATATAATAATCTACAGAGTAACTGCACTTCTATCATCACAGTGCTGGCAAGCATGACCGTGCCTCTTATATTCACTATACTATTTACCCTCTTCACTAATATACCCCCTTTACTATTATACCCTCTTAATTGTTTTTCAGGCAATTAGTTTTTCGTCAAGTAGTTCAGCAGACATATTTTAAGTTCAAAACATTCTAATTCAATGTCAAAGATGACAGGAATAAGAAATAATTCTGTGGAGATTTTTAAGAATTTTGGGGGGGGGGGGGGGGGGCCAACCATATTAAAGTATATTAAAGTATATCCCCGGGTCAAAATCGGAAAAAATCCTACATTTTAATATACTTTAATATACCTACAATTAGTAGATTAGAAGATAAGCCATTTGCTAGTCCCCTGAACTCATACTTCATATATTTTGGCTCATAAATTGGTCAAGTATCAATATCTTTGAACAAGACTTACTTTACATGAAAGGTAAATCTAATCCATACATTAAATAAAACAAAATTTTTCACATAATTTTTTATAATGTAGGGATAGACACTCCCCATATTAAAGTATATTAAAGTATATCCCGGGTCAAAATTGGAAAAAAAACCTACATTTTAATATACTTTAATATGGTTCAAAATTTTAATGGAGAAAATGTAGGTATATTAAAGTATATTAAAGTATATTAAAGTATATTAAAGTATATTAAAGTATATCCCCGGGTCAAAATTGGAAAAAATCCTACATTTTAATATACTTTAATATGGTTGCCCCCCCCCCCCCCCCCCAATTTTACATAAAATACGCCCCAGCACTGTTATACGAAATTCGGTAAAAAACCCAAAATCGCCATATTCAGGTGCCTTAAAAACCATGTTAAAATTGACTTAGAGATCTGAAACTTTGCAGGGCATCTAGACGTTGACCAAATCGACAACAAAAAGTTTCAAGTTTCAGGAGCATTGGAAAGTGGGTTTTCTAGAACCCCTGTTTTACGACAGATTGCCGTGTATATATATAATATTCAGGGATAGACGCTTTGTCAGTCATTGTAGCCTGTATTTAATTGTAGATTCAAAAGTATAAAAGATACAGCCATTTCCGACCACAGGTCTTAAAGATAATTGCTAAAATGTTTATTTTTAATGGACATTAATTGAACGCTGGAGGCCCTAACAGTCATCTTAATGTCCATTCAAATAAAGTCTGTTCATTTAAGGTCCGTTGAATTTTTTTCCAAAATGTTTCCACTTCGAACTTTTTGTCCAGAATATGACAACTATGAGAACTTTATTGTGCCGTAAGTTAACGACGGAAAGGTTCTCCTTGGTTTGCCAGAAGCACAGAAAACTCTACAAGTATATGATGTTTTCAAGGGTCACTTGGCGGAAAAAGTCAACGAAATTATGGCACTTAACAACATAGTTCATGAGCTAGTCCCCGCCAACATGACAAACTTGTTCCAGCCTCTCGATATTACGGTAAACCCAGTGACATAAAGTGAGGAATCTAAGAATCTAATTCCTAGCCATATTAATTTCCATAGCCACGCCGACTAATTTTTGTCAACAAAATTATTAAATCAACTTTAAAATAGTCGCGGTTGTTACACACTGTAACGCCGCGCACTGTACTTTAATTCTATATTTATCCGAGAAGATGTTCGAATCGAGCGCAAATGCCAGATTCCTGCAGATTCCTAGTTCTTGCGCTTAACTTGCGCGTTACCAAATAATCCAAGATATTCCTGTCAGGATCCAAGATTTTCCTACTACCAGTATGGTAGTATGGACTGTTTGGTAGTATGGTAGTATGGTAGTTGCAGGAACGCGCGAAGACGTATATGTAAATATTACAAAAGCGTACATGGAATCGTAGCCTAGTTGGTTCATCCGTCGGTACAATGTTCTTATCTCTGAACATGAATCAGAAACTCAAAACTGTGAAGTTAGCAGTGTGACTGAACTTAATAGCAACCCATCTCTTGTGAATTCTTCTGATGTTAACAAACAATCTTCAACCAGTGTTAACGTTGTGGGTAAGTCCATCAATCCATATCATGATTTGAGTCGAGGTGTATTCAGGTTTGTTGATACTCTCAAGTTGGATATGGAAACACAATACACACAAACGTTTAACAATAGGGCTGTAGCATACTATGGGGATTTCCCATATGCCTACAATGGAGGCTTCCATAACACGAGGCCGTTAAATGACAATCCCTTATTAAAGTCTATTTTAGAACGTTTACGCTCACAGTTCCCAAGTCTGATATTTAACAGCGCCATGATCACTAAGTATGAAAATGGCAAGCAAGGAATACCATTCCATTCAGATGATGAGAGGTCCATATCACCAGGCTCCATGATTTCCACCATATCGTTAGGAGCAACAAGAGTCCTCAGTTTTAGGTCTAAAAGCAAAGTCCACGTTGCCAATCTTACTCTCTCCCATGGCGACATAATGATTATGACCAGAAAATCTCAGGACAGCTTTGAACACAGCCTTATTCAGGACCATACTGATGACATGAGAATTAGCATTACTCTGCGCCAGATTGATGGCAGTGCAACCTTGTCTGCTCCACCCGATACCTCAAGTAAGCCTTTCGTTACTGTAGGAGAAACTGAACCCTCAATCAAAGGGAAATCATCACCCAACAAAATCACTCATAAGAGCACCGTATCCCCTGCTTCAGTCAAAAGCAAATCCCTTGCTGTGTATGTTAGCTCAAGCCAGGGACAAAAGGATTTCGCGGCATGTACGAAATCGCGAAATTTCCCATTCTCCGCGACAAATTTTATGTATAGTTTAATGTATAGCCTGTTAAATTTTGCGGTATCGCGAAATTTGGCCAAAATAATCGCGAAATCCTTTTGTCCCTGGCTCAAGCATGTTCTCCAAGTTAGATGCTACAAAACTATCCTCTGCTCATCAAGAAGCACATGTATTTCACTATCCTGGTGGCATTGCAAACGGTATCAATGAACGCTTCCACTCAGATGAAAGAAAGAGGTCAATTGATGCAAATAATGTGAAGACCATCGTACTCATGTGTGGAACTAATGATGTGGACTTAATCCTAGAGAGTCCTCGACACATGAGGAATAGATTATTGTCACCCGATGAGTTCACAGGAAAAGCAAAGGCCCTTGATAACACCAATCGCTCTATTGATAATCTGATCCAGTCACTTCACTCGTGGGCTCCAGCTGCAAAAATTAAGATCATAAACATTTTACCAAGAGAAAGTTTTGCTAGAAATAAAGTGATAAATGACATCAATATCTTTTTATCTAAGATTCCTTCCAAATACTCGTTTGTTAGCTTTATACCCACAGAGATGAATCGATTTTTGTTTAGTGATAGATCTGGATTTAGGAAATCATCTTGTTTTAATAGTAGATTTGGGGAAGACAATGTGCATCTAAACAGCGATGGTATCTTTAAACTAGCAAAGCACATCAAGTACCATGCTCACCATTGAAATCGACATGACATTTCCACCTGAATATTTATTTTGATTTCAAGTTTAAAACTTTTCTATTGAAAATATTTACAGGCGGATAATTTTCACCTGATTTTAGTTTAATCAGACACAACGACTAACACGTTCTGTGAAATGACAAATATTCACAACTCAGCTGACAAATTTCATAACCTTTGCATTGGTCACTGTAACATTCAAGGTGGTCTCCTAAATTTAGCTAAAAGTAATGAACTTACTCAACTCATTCGAGATCATAAGCTAGACATACTTTCCCTAAATGAGATGAATCTTAATGATACTATTGACACAGACACCATAAATATTCCTTCCTCCTTCAACATTATGCGATGCGACAGGCCAAACAGTTCTAGGGGTGGTTATGGCTTAATGATAAACAAAAAACTAGCTTACACAGAATTAGTTATGGATAGTAAGCTTGATAACATTGAAGCATTATGGGTGAAGCTTAAGAATAGCAAGATCAATGTTTGCTGCTTCTATCGCTCTGGAAATTATTGCAGTGTTGATAACTTTATTGAGTACATTCATTTTTGCATGAAAAAATTGAACGGGAAAAAGGTTATCTGGATTGGGGATATAAACATTGACCAGAATAATATCTCATCAACCCAGTACAAAAAATTAGATATGACCTTGAGATGTTACAATCTAGTTCAAACCATTCAAGGGATAACTAGAGTTGCTAAACGTGGAGACAATTTTACCCAGACTACTATTGATGTAATATTCACTAACTGTTATGCAGATTTTGTTCAATCTTCTGTTCTTGATTCAAACGTATTGGGGATCATCAAGCTATTATGTGTGAGATAGATTGTAAAGTACCTATAGCTCCTAAATTTGAAAAGGTTGAAATTAGAAATCATTGTAAACGTAATGTTAAACAATTCTTAGACTATCTAGATACCTGTTCTGATTACAGTCCACTATTGGAAAGTACAGATGTTGAAGCTATCACTGCTGGCCTTTGTCATCATATTGAACAGGCATATGCAACCTTCTTCCCTTGCAAGACCATAGAAAGGCATGAAAAGTTCATACATAAACCTTCTACTGAACTTTTAAATGCCATTAATCATACACATTTTCTTCTAAAGAAATTCCGTAAAAAGAAGGATAAGAGAGACAATGGAAATTGCAATAAATGTGGTATATGTAGCAAATGTATAAAGTGTAATGAGGCCTGGGATTGCTACAAGATTCAGAGAAATATTAGAAATAAATTAGCTAAAACCTGCAAAAAGGCTAATGTAATCGATGATCTACAAGTTAAAAGTGCCAAGAATGATCTTAAAGTGGTATGGAAAACTATCAAACTGGCATCAAATATGACCCCTGGTACAACTAATTGTCAAACTATCAATGAGAATGATCCTGAGCTATTTAACTTTCATTTTGCAAATGTTGGATCAAGATTACAAAATCAGGCCCCCAGTATTGAAAGAGTTAGTTTTACTGATTTTTTACCTCCTAGAACTAACATCTCATTTGATAGATTCCAAGAAATAAATGAAACTGATATCCTAATGTATGTCGAAACGCTCAAGAATGACAAGGCCTCATATGACGATGTGCCTCTATTTTTACTTAAGCAAGCTGTACCACACATAGTTGAGCCACTGACCCATATTGTCAATTTGAGCCTTAATACAGGTGTTGTACCAACCCTTTGTAAAAAATCTAGAGTAACTCCCATCCATAAGGCAGGAATGAAAGATGATCCTAATAATTACAGACCAATATCCATCCTTCCACTTGTAGGAAAACTTATAGAATACTTTGTCGGCAAGCAACTCACTGATTACATGGAAGAGAACAAACTTTTCATCCGGCATCAATATGGCTTTCGGAAAAATCACTCCACAACTTATTTGATGTACGATCTGATGGACGAAATATATATGAGTAAATCTAAGTCTTATAAACCAGGAATCATCTTTCTTGATCTTAAGAAGGCCTTTGACACAGTGAATCATGAAATATTGCTTCAAAAATTGGCATATTATGGAATTGGTGGCATTGCTTTAACCTGGTTTAAGAACTTCTTATCTTGTAGATATCAATGCACTAGGATCAATGGCAAACTGAGCTCATTTTTAGAAGTTCTGAGTGGTGTACCACAAGGAAGCATCATTGGGCCTATATTATTTAGTATCTTCATAAATGACATCATTTATGCCTGTAACCTATCTAAGCCCTTTCTATTTGCAGATGATGGTGCACTATTCTTTGATCAAACCTGCAGAAGCACATTTATAAACATGAAAATAGAACTTATGACAATCTTTAAATGGCTCAGTGTAAATAAATTATCACTCAATGAAAAGAAGACTGAATTCCTATTGTTTGATTCTGTTGATCAACATGATGAATTAACCATTGAATGTAATGAGGTAACTTTCACAATCAAGGAGTGCAAAGAGACAAAATATCTTGGCCTAATTCTAGATAGTAAATTAAACTTCAAAAGCCATGTAGATTATATTATTAAGAAGGTCATGAAGAGAATTGGTGCCATGTATAGAAGTAAAGCACTGCTACCCATTAAATATAGGAAAATGTTTGCCAATGCACTCATGTTGCCACAATTCGATTATTTAGACACGATCTATTGTAGAGCTGGCAAGACAAAACTTGCTGAACTTGACACTCTGTACAAAAAGGTAGCCAAAATAGCTCTCAACGTTCCACAAACAGAGAGCAGCCTTAATGTTTATAGAGACATGAAATGGTTACCACTCCATCTTAGACGACAACTCCATCTGTCAAATTATATGTTTAGAATCATCCATGACAATTGTCCTACAAACTTTATGAACAAATTTAGTTACATATCAGGAGGTAGTAGGAGCGGCGAAAGCTGCAAACCTATATGTTAATAGATGCAACCTATATGTTAATAGATGCAACCTATATGTTAATAGATCAACATCACATAAAAACTTTCAATACTTGGGGGCAAAATGTTGGAATAATGTTCCAACAGATCTACGAAATCTGCCCGATGTTAAAAGCTTTAGTGATTCGTATAAGAAACAGCTACTCTCATCTATAACAACAGACCCTAATTATACCGTCGACAATTCATATGACAAATTTTACACTGCAATCATAGTCGACGATAACTAAGTATCTTCTAATTCTTTTAAATCTGAGGCATATATAATTGATGTATCGAAAGAATTTTCCTTGTTTTACCACCTTACCATTTTGATTGATTTTGCACATGACTGACATGTTTTAACTGGAGAAAGGGTTCGCACAGTGGTAGTTTTATAAACCACTTTTAATTTAATGACCTATTATACCTAGTGGTAGTTTTATAGACCACATTTAATTTATTTACTTATTATACTTAGTATTTATTTTTGGTGACTGTATCACCCAGTTTTAACATTTGATAATTGTACATTTTATTGACGACACATTGACTGAATGTTATTTTATATTCTAATTTATATTCTAGATATTTTACTTATTTTTCAACAGACGACAACTTCCTGTTTTTTCTTCTATATAAGTTACTCATATCTCTTTTACAGACTTTTTTACAAGGACATTGACAGATGATACTCACATTAGGCATTCATTATTGCATCTAAATTATTTCACTTGCATTAGGTTTAGAAATTTATTCTCTGGTTAACAGATTTCAAATGTTTAATTAATTTGTAGTATGACAGTAAGGTATATAAGAAGTTATTTAATTTTGCCTGGGCTATTATATTGACTATTGAGGTTTAATGATGGTATGGAATTTGAATTCTATATAAATTTACACTCTGTGGTTGGGGCATTTTGCATAGTAAATATGGTTACTACTCCTATATATCATATTATTTGATTGGTATTCGATTTCTGATTATTTCTCTAGGAATATGATTATTATATCTCAATTTGGCTTTAGGTAGGGTGCCCCGCTAAAAGAACTGGATTCTTCCAGGAAGCATCCCGTGCACAGACCTTGGTCTACATATATATTAAATTATTAACCATTCATTCTGTATGTGCACGAAAATTTATTTCAATCAATATTAGCAGATCGCGAGTTCGAGACCCGGAAAGGAAATCTTTCACAATCTTTTGGCAATTATGAATAACTATACTAATGAATTAATAACTATACTAATGAATAACTAAACCTCTGTAATATAACTAGCAAAGTAAAATGAAATCGTTATCCGGCCGCGGAGCGGCCGAAAAATTTATGGTAGTCGTTTTAAAAATATATGGTAGCCGTTTTTTCTTTCCAGACTGGATTCCTAGTCCCTTTTTAAATTTTTGTCACTGGGACGGTAAATCGTGTTGCCAAGGACATTTTCCGACGTTGTTATAGTTCATATTACTCAGGGGAGGTAATAGAACAGTGCTAGGAAAGCTCCACGTGATGTTAAGGTTTACCTAAAGTTGTCTAAGATAAAACCACTTTACGCTGAATGGCTTGTAAAACACTGAAATGCAGGACCGGGATAGTTTGATAAAAAAGGTTTTCATAAAGCTAGAAATCACTGATGCTTTAAGCATGGACTATTTCTTGCACGAAAACCCATTTGATGAAGATGATATGTGAAATTAGACACTGATCATGTACACATATTTTAACATTCTTACTGCTTAACGTCTGTTTTTCTTACTTACTGTATAAAAATGGATTTAAAAATCATTTGCTGAAATAAAAAAACGTCAAAAAAATGAAAAAAATTCGGAATTTTGATGGTTTTGAATGCCTTCTAGCATTCATATTAATATCCGTTCATAATTATGTCCGTTAATTTAATGTCCGTCCAAATAAGGTCCGATAAGGTAACCAAAACGAAGACACTCACCTAGCTTACGTCCTTGGTAGCTCATTCCATAATTTCTAGTTCTACTGGGACATGGCGTGAACTGGTCCCCCTCGCAGCACAAACTGTTTCTCTATCACACTGCCGTCACACTTGGTACCCTGAGGAGTGTAGACGTTCTCCTTGTTTGATTTACAACAGTACTGTCCATGGTAGTAGACGTTGGGGAAAGACGCAGGACAATCTAAAAATAGTTGGCAAAAAATATATTCCATATTTATTACTATTTATCATCTCTATTTCTAAATTCTATGCAAGTTGACAAGGATATGTTCATAAGTTTTTAAAAAGTGCCAAATATTCACATATATCTGCCACTACTGTACAATAGGTTTATCATATCGATCGAAATCTCTTCACTCTTTGGGTTTCGTTTTGAGATATCTACCGTAATTTGTAATTACATATTTAAATGAAGAAACAAACTATTAGCTAAGACAACTGTCGGGTGTGTCTAAATTAACATCTACTCAGGTAAATGTAATTAACATGGTTCAGTTTCAACTACATACCTTGAAGATCTTCCGTCTCCCCCTGAGCAGAGGTTGAGAAACTGAGAAATGCGTTTGCTTCTGTGTTTATCGCTGTTTTGGTTTCCAATGTCTGTAAGGAAGCCAATCTGGCCAACCAGAATATATAAAATATAAATCAAGATATAAACCATTATATGTTCAACGTATCTTTATCGGACAAATTGATGCTGTTGCTACTCGACTGAAATCAAAAAGCCGAGCTATCATAAATGAATTGAAAAAATGTATTACTATTTATAAGTTATATCTCTATCTCTAACATGTGACATGTAACAGTAACATCAGCAGTAGTAGTACTATTTTATTGTTAGCCCCCAGTCCTGAGTCCATACTTTACAATATGACATGTATATCTCACTAAAAGCTAAAATGTTCTTTATGCTCGATACAATACAATACAATAGTAGGCCTTTAAAGTAGTTTTTGTTGCTCTATTCACGCTTCCTCATTTAAATGCGAAGTTTACAATAATCTCAAATCTTTGCACCCATTTTCAACTCAATCGAAAAGTTTTTATTTCAATGAATCATATCGTAAATGTCTCCACGTACAACATCGAGCGTGCTAAATCACTCTACAGTCGATCTTCGAGATTGTTCTAAAAGGGCCCCCAACAGTTGAAATCAACTTCATTCGATGTATTTTCGGACGCTGATTCCGAATCACCCCCATGACATAAGGTTAAAATGCTCCCCTGACGAGATATTGGCGAAAAACTGTCTCGATCACGTGATATGACCCTATGAGGAAGTTGGTCTAATTTCTCGTTAGGGTTAGCAGTTAGGGTTTCAGTTACCTGGGGACCTCAGGCTATCGTGTTCATAAACATAGAGATTCGGCGGAATGACAGGCTAGGCTGAGCGCCGCCCAGTAAGTTTTGTGCCAGTAAATTCACAAAGTGAGTATTAAAGAAAAATTCAGTCAAAACAGTAAAATGTACAGGGTGGCCCAGAAGTAACTGCCCACACCCAACCCTTTAATAACTCACGTAATTCTTCTTAGAATTGCACAGAAATTTCAGAGATTATAGATATGGGCCAAAGTTATATTTCCTAAAAGATTCGTCAAATTTAACTAATTAAAGTGGGTGTGTAGGGGAGTTGAATTTCTTTGGGGACAAAATGAATTTCTCCAGGATCTAGCCAACTAGATAAATTAGAAACCAATAAAGTTCAACGGTCTCATATGATGCCAGTTAGCTATCAACCTTAGATCACAATCTTGGGATGCTAGAAACATTATCATAGCATACAAAAAATACATCAAATTACCGAGACTCTGCACATATCTGATAGGGAAAAGACACCACCTTAAAGAGGGAGGATCCTGGACCCCGAAATCCACCACTTTTCTGTACTTTCATTGGTACCATTGTGGCATGGCAGGAAGCCAGGGCCCATACTGCCACTGAGCTAAAGCAGTAGAGGGGAACGGATGGCAGCTTCTCTGGGATCTAACACATCCTGAAGCAGCCCAACACTATGTCCCAACGCAAACGCACTGGTGTTGGGATGTCTGCCCCCGGTGCCTGCCCAGATCAATAAAGCAGTCAAGCTTCATGTATGTTTTGTTGAGTATTCTCAACCAACAAATGTGGAAACACCCACAGTGAAATACCAAAAAGATCTAAACACATTTAACAGAATCAGATAAATAGACTTGAATTTATATATATACATAATTTATGAAGTGTATGTTATTGCCCACTTAAAGGGGCCAGTTAATAATTAGTTTAACTATTAGCTATTTTAGATATAATAATAAGTGGTTGAAAATTGGTAATCTGAACGTTAAGAGCCCCTTCCTGGGTCTCCCCAGTGATCTACAATCTATTTGCTTCATATTGTTGACTTCTGTGATCAAGCATTAAAGGCTGAGGGTTGAAAGTTGTAAAACTTTGTTTTATCTATTGTTGATGGCAGGATTTGAACACAAAACGTACTTGTTCTGCTGCTATCACTGCTAATTCATTATCCAACCCATTCTGCACAAACTTTTTTACTTAATTAGAAGAATATAAATCGATGAATTTTCGATTTTACCAGCACTGACAACACTATTTTGAAAGTTGTATCATGAAAGAAGATCCAACATTAGAGAGACACTTCAAGGGTCACAAAGATACAGTGACATGCTGCCATTTCAATCCAAACATGAAGCAACTTGCTTCAAGCGGTATGGATTCCACTGTCATGGTAAGTGGTATCTGTGATATTAGCCAAACTAGGTTCAGTGCAGTGCTAAGGGGTCATTCACATATTACGTAATCAGCCGAGGGGGAGCGGGTTTCCAAATGATTACGCTAGTGTAATTTTGATGCAATAGCTGTGTGTAAATTGTGGATGGAGGAGGAGGGGGGGGGGGGTGGCCGGTGGGCGAGGGGTTAAAAATTGTCCAAAACGTGATTATGTAATATGTGAACGACCCCTTTGTAGTTGATTAAATGAATGTACACAGAACATGATTCTTTGCCATAATTTTTTTAAAACATGATTCTTTGCCATAATTTTTTTAAAATGTTTTTAAAAAATGTAGATATTACATTAGTTAAGTTGGCAAGGCCAAGGTATATTGTACATGAAAATATCCCAGGTTTGGAACTTTAAACCCCAGATGAGAGCCTACCGATTCTTGGGACACAAAGATGCTGTCATGTCCCTGAAATTTAGTCCTTCTGGACACCTTCTTGCTTCAGGCTCCCGAGATAGGACTATCCGGCTGTGGATACCATCAGTTAAAGGGGAATCTACAGTTTTTAAAGCACACACTAACACTGTTAGATGTGTCGACTTCTCTGCTGATGGCCAATCACTACTCTCTTCATCTGATGATAAATCTATTAAATTATGGACGGTTCATAGACAAAAGTTTCAGGTGAATTATCAATGGTTTTGACTCTGTGCTAGTTTGATGACACATTACTAAAAAAGTGACTATAATATAATATTATTGAAACGTCTTTATACAGGTATACAGCGTGATGTGAACATTTTTTGTGCGATACTACATATTATAATCATAAAATCAAATTTTTATTCATCTTTTATTTCAGGCATCTTTGAATGGCCATGTGAACTGGGTTAAGACAGCCAAGTTCTCCTCTGATGGCAGATTGGTCGGGTCTGGTAGTGATGATAAGTCACTGAAACTGTGGGACATTGCCAGCAAAGAATGTATTCATACATTCTTCGAACATTCTGGTTTTATCAACGATGTGAGTTGATTAATAATTCTACTAATTGGGAATATCTATAATGATTAATATACAAGTGTATAAGTTCAGCATTTACAATGTCTTCACTTCATTTCCTTATCTGCCAGGTTGAGTTCCACCCTAATGGAACGTGCATAGCCTCCGCAAACTCAGACAATTCTGTTAAACTGTGGGATCTCAGAATGAACAAGTTACTTCAGCATTACCAAGCTCATGGCTCAACTGTCAACAGTGTTTCCTTCCATCCATCTGGTTTGTTATAATACTTGCACCAAATAAATCAAGACATCTTGATAATTTAACAAATTTTTAAAAGTGGTGCCGGTAGCTATATGAAAGACTTTCATATCAGTCATTAAGGAATGACTGTGGTAATAAAATCTAATTCATATTTTCACAACAAATTTTCACGAACTGCGGTATTATTACCACTATAAATATCACTTCTACTATTATAAGCTTGCATCCATTTTGTATACAATTATACACCGTAAACTACAAATATTTAATTACACAGTTGAATTTTAATCAGCTGTATTACTATACACTAATCATCAAAGTAATTAACATATTTACAAAAATTTACAACAACTAATTTTCAGGAAACTTCCTCCTGACGGCAAGTAGTGATTCTACTCTCAAGATAATGGACCTTATAGAGGGTCGTCTCTTCTACACACTCCACGGTCACAAGGGTCCTGCTACTGCTGCTGCTTTCTCATCTACCGGAGAATACTTTGCTAGCGGTGGGGCTGACGAGCAGGTAATGTTTTGATAAGAGTCATATTATGTGGGATCTACTTTATATTGTAAGATTGTTAGCTATTTACTTTAATACAAGAGTAGTGAAGATCCAAATGGACAAGCTCCCAACCTTAACCCAATCCTCCCAGGTGATGGTGTGGAAAACAAACTTTAAAGGAGACGAGCCAGTAAGCAATGTTCCTAAAGCCTCCAAAAAAGAGCACGTGCACAAGTTTAATGTTGACAGTAATGTTCAGCCTGGTTCGTACCTTCATTTTAAACTTTCTTGTTAATATAAGTCCATTTCAATGTCTTGAAGAGAATAAAGTTTAGGCGAAATCTAATTTTAAAGGTTAAAATTGTCCAGTTAATAAGCTCGTGTCCCCAGAAGGTAAACAAGTGTCAGTGCTAGCACAGCCTAAAGATTGTTCAGCTCCAGAATGTGAACCAGTCAATGTGGGACCAGCTCTGTTCAACCTGCCTGCTAACCAAACCAACCAGATAGATCAACGAACCAACCCTGATAACACTAAAGATAACATATTTAATAACCACGCTACGTTAGTTTTATTTTACAGTTCTAGTGCTGTTGAGATTACTTAATACATTGTATGTTTTAGTTTTTCGACTTCCGTTTCCTTTTCTCATCTGATATCCGCATAAGATAATCACAGTTAATTACAATATTCTTATGCTATTATCTTATGCATACAAATACCCATATTAACTAATTAATTATACCCTCAGGACGACTCCACTAGAGCCCCAGTCCATCCCCCCACAATTAGCAGCAACACTGGAACACATGGTAGGACAGCTAGATGTACTGACACAAACTGTAAGTATTCTAGAGCAGAGACTGACCATGACGGAGAATAAGTTGAAGGAGTGTCTGGATAACCAACAAATGATCTCCCTCCAGATCAAGCCAAATGATTGAGATGGTCTCTGTGCTGTGATTGGTTGATGTTCAGATCCCTTGCATGTGTAGTAGATGTAAAGGAAGGTTATAATTTATATTGTATATAAAGTACAAATGGTTTAGTCAGACATCACATTATATTACTATTAACTGATTAAGTTATTTGACCTTGAAATTTCACAGAAGATTTTTACCAGAATTTAATATTTTTAAACTGTGACAGTTGCAAATCCATAAAACAATTTAGATTTAAGTAATTTTTAATTAGCTGCTTACGTAAAGCCAAGGGAACAGTTTTTACATGGTAGCAGACTTTGAATTTAGCACAATATACATCAAATTGAAAATCTCAAACAGTTAGAGTTGTAACTTTAACCCGAAATTTAGTTTTGCTACCACTCAAAATTAAGTATGAGATAACTTTTTAAATTAATGGTACATATATTGGTTTAAAATAATGAAATTAATTGACGAACACTTTGGAACAAAGGTTACAGTGGTTCCACTAATCATATCAACTATAATATGCAAGCTTATTTCAAGAAAACAACACCAGAGTTTTATTTAACTAACGATGTATTTAAATGCTTCTCCCCTGTCTGTTTCATTTTTAAGGCATTGTAATTCAACTTAAAAATATCGTCTAGTTTTTGCTGTGTTTACAACTGAAATCTGCTGAAAGCATCAGAAGTACTATTTCCTCTTGCACCATGTACTAGAGAGCTTATAATGATAATAACTTCTGATTAGACTTTATGAGAAGTAAAAAGCCAACAGAAATCAAGTCTACGTAAAGATGAGTGCTCAAAAAGTCATCACCTTCATCACTGGAAACGCTAAAAAGTTAGAAGAGGTTAGTACCTACATGTTTTGTTTTTTCCTGTTTGAGATAAATGGATAACGTCCTTGTAATGTTCCAGATCGTAATTTAAATGTTCATAAATGTTTTACAATTATTTCATTCATTCCAAGAACCTACAATAATTGACAATTTATCCTAAGCAAATATTCCTTGTTTGTCTGGTAACCTCAGTTTATTTGCCTCAGGTGACTGCAATACTTGGTAAAGACTTTCCCTTTATGATTGAAGCTCATAAAGTTGATCGTAAGTAGATTTTATTATCCTCTTGAAAGGATACAAATCAAATTAAAGATTCCACGTTTTACTTATTAAAAACTTGTATTATTCATAAATTCTTCGATTTTGCTATAATTCTTGACATTTTTCCAGTTCCAGAATTACAAGGAGAGCCAGAAGACATAGCAAGACAAAAATGTTTACTAGCTGCTGAAAAAGTAAGTCGAGTAGTAAATGTAGTTTAGCGTACAATTTTCATAAATATGCCTGATTTCAGCCATGTTACCAGTCACACATGGTTTGTACTTACTTAAAACTTCTTAATCACGCACATGTGAACATTGACGGTACCTCCAGTAACGGTAAACATTACATACAAAGTTATGACATTCTCTGAACTAACTGCTGATAATTCCTTCTCTTCAATTGACCGGATTTTGTCATTTGAACTTTGTAAAATCAGTGATCGGATAACGTTTGGATTTGGCGCCTTTTTAACGGTTTTGCATCTTTTTACTAGTCGACATTCGACATTCAAATAATAAAGGCAAAAGGCGTTGAGCCGTTAGTGTAGCAAAATTGTGTGCGCGGCGCGCAATTGAGCAAGCCATGCAATCCCCAGCTAGCTGACCTTACATAATATTATTCGATTTAATGTATTTGTTTTTCAGATGAATTTTGGACCGGTGATAGTGGAAGATACTTGTCTCTGTTACAACGCACTCAATGGTCTGCCTGGTCCCTACATGTAAGACACTTAGGTAGTTGGTACTGTGTAGTTTAAATCTAGTTAGTGAAAATGTATCTTTCATTCACTATAGGTTTCAAGGGTATAGTCATTACTAATTTGTAAATAGTATAGAAGTCAGTCAAGCCGCTATGAACAAACATCATTACACTATATTTCTATATTTGCCATCTTACATTTGATACACCTCATTCATAAAAAGGAGGCGGTCACAGCTCTCGCCGTGGACAATTGAGGTCCCCGCCAGCTTGGTTCTTTTATTTGGGGAAATATTGAAATTCTGGATCAAATAATATCACCACAATACGTGGATCCAGAAATCAATCTCTGCAAAGATTTGCCATTCTTAAAAAGTTGTTAATGATCAGAATTGAGGGTACTTTATACAATTACAATTCACCGAACCTTTCGCATTTATTTTTAAACGCCACTGCGAGGAAAAATCGTAGAAAGTACAGGGTGGGCCAAAAGTCACTGGACATGCGTTGGTCTTAATAGCTTCGCCGTGTTTTATATTTGAGAGCTGTTGCTTTGCAGATCGATAGCATACTGTAGCTTCTGGTTCGAGGATTCCGTCGTCAAAATTTGAAAATTCGAATATTTGAGACCACGCCCATTCAAAATTAAAATTCTGGACGCCTGATTTTTTATAAAGACGGTAGATTATTAAATGTTGCATCTGATCTGAAAAAATGACGTGAAACAGATTAGAAATGACGAAGTTATCAAGAATTTTGTGTATCTCGTTAACAAAATTGACTGGATGATTATCTGACACCGTGACACGCCACCTTAATTGGGCAGCCTCAACGATTCCCATAATGTTTAATGGGGTGGTTAACGGGGTAATAAAATTTAGCTCGATCCGACTATCCAAACTATCAAATAAATGCAAAAATGAACCTTCATTTGAAAAAAATGAACTCGAATATTTTTCGATTTGACAAATTCCTCGAACCAGTGGTGGTAGTAAGTCGTACCAGAAAGAATTATTTCAATTGGTCACTCAGTGACTGAGCTATTAAGGCCAACGTATGTCCAGTGACTTTTGGCCCACCCTGTACTATTAATTAATAGTTAATAGGATATTCACATCTAAATGAAATGAAATGAAATGAAATGAAATAATGTGCTTGTATACCGCCCATATGGTTAGCAACTGACACAAGTGCCAGGTACTAACCATGTCAGAGCGGTTCTAAAGGGTGAGGTGAAAATATCCAGCAACAAACAACTAAATCATCTCAAAAACAAATCTATTTAGGAAAAATTAAAACTTTAAATATATCATATAGTAATCATAGGAAGATTTATTGATATATACCACACTACGATTAACAATAAACCACCAGAAAACTCTTCAAAAGTAACATAACATACTTATAGGAATCAAAAGAAGGATTATTAATATGTTAATACACATTGCACTAATAAATAAAGATACACCCTACAACAAATCATAAGAACAAAGACAAAAACAGCACTAATCACATACGGTCATATAAATAATGTTTAAGGGTACCTTTGAAACTGTCTACGTTGCGTAGTGATCGTATCTCCCAGGGAAGTGAGTTCCAAGCAGTTGGTGCGTAGTTGGTGAATCGACGTTGATCAATCTTACTATTTGTAGTTTTAGGAGTCTTTAGTCTGTAACAATCTCCTTCTACTTTTGATCTTGTACAAGTAGCTATTGTCAATGGGTTTTCAATCACTACAAGATTCTGTATGTAGGCCGGTGCAATCCCATGCACAGCTTTATAAGTTAACAGGCAGACTTTAAAGAAAATCCTTTGGTCAAGAGGAAGGATATGTGCTCTCTTGTAGTAGGGAAGTAGGTCTTCTGATCGGTCTTTGATATTGTAGATGAACCGTATGGCACCATTGAGGGTTGATCTTAGCTTGTTTAGTCGTGTCTTTGGTAGGTTCATGTAAAGAGAATTACAGTAGTCGAGCTTTGATATTACAAGCTGTGTTACCATCATGAGTTTCACTCCTTCATCCAGATAGCGCCCAATCGTCCTTAGATTCATCATTGTCCAGCTGCATTTCTTTTTGACACTATTAATTTGTCTTTCCATGGTAAGAGACTTATCAAACTTTACCCCAAGACTCTTCCAGCTGTCACCTTTAAGAGACTTCTTCACGTCCTTACGATAAACTTCGGTCCATTCATGGTTAGTGATAGTAGTCTCTGTATCATCCTCGTTCACTGGTGACTTGGCTATAGTAATCGTGTGCCTTGCTGGCAGGGGCTTCTCTATTGGGAGGTTAGCTTGCAGGGATTCCGCAGGGGAAATGGCAGCCACTGAAATAGCTTCTTTCAGAAGATTAGGTAGGACTTCACTCAATTGTCTCTTAATTATGTTTTCTAGAGTTTGGCTGTCCTGTTCCGGAAGGGGGACAAGTGAGGTCTTTGCTAGATCAATAGCTCTGGTTGCAATGATGTATAGTTCTTTACAAACCTTGAAAATATGTTCTTTGTTGTTGCTGGTGGGTATATCTGTTAAAATCTTTGCTTCGTGGATTGTTTTCTTACCTTGAAAGGACTTTTCGTTGATTAGGTCGAGCTCTTCTTCCAGTTTCTTCAAGTCATCCATATCTGCTAATGAAATCAAGGTCCTATACCCAAGATAAACTGTAAGTTTTTAGAAAAACTTAAACAGCTACAGTAACGTAGATCTGGGTGTGTATGATAACAACTTAACAATAGAAACCTCAAATTATTTGTTATATAGTAGTGTTGAAAGTATTAAAACTAAGTCTAAACGTTTTAGAAAGTGGTTTTTAGACAAGTGTGGCAGAGAAGGTTTGTACAAATTATTGGCTGGTTACGAGGACAAGTCTGCTTTTGCTCTCTGTACTTTCGCTTACTACGATCCGGACAAGAAAGAGGCGGTTATCTTCGAGGGGAAATGTCATGTGAGCAACACGTTTCACTTCTTGTTGTTTTATTTTGGTGGAATTATTACAGAGCTGATCAATATATTTAAATCGATTTTGCAGATTTTACTTCGAAATGTGCGGCACTTTGAAAAAATTGCTGAATTAGTACCCTGAATCTATACGTACATTTCAGGGAAAGATTGTTCCCCCGAGAGGCCCGGATTATTTTGGCTGGGACCCAGTCTTTCAGCCTGACGGCTATGATGTGACTTACGCTGAAATGGATAAGAAGATAAAGAACACCATTTCCCATCGTTTCAATGCTCTGTTAGCTATGAAGAATTATTTCTTGGAGAATGGAAACTTAGGATCGTAGGACTTGAAGTTATTTTTAATTCGTTTATTTTAATTGTAGTCCATTCTAACATCCGCTTCTTTACATTTTCAATTTTATCGGTTTTAGAAGCCAAGATAACAATAGAAATTCTTAATTAAATTGCTTACTTTTAGCCGCTGTTTTTATATTCTAAAATAATTTATTGAATTTTGGTTTCATTTTCTTCAGTTTTAAAGTTCCTGTTTTAACTTTGTAATTGCCAAATGAAAATCAATAAATTACTCCAGCAAAATACAAAATCATATTAGAACCATAGCATAGGTTATATCAATCTTTGCTGCTGCTTTCATACCGGAAAATAAAATATAAGCTTAAGTTAAACGGGGAACGAACCACAATAAAATCAACCTAAAATTTCGAATTAAATTCAAATAGCACATCATACACGTATATCGTAAAAATTGGCTGTTATCCAATGAACCACTCCTAGCGGTTATATCCGTAGTAGGTTTGCTAAAGAGTTAGAAACATTTCACAAAGTATTTTATCTAGATTATAGAGACCTCTCAAAGTATGTGTGTAGGATAAACCTTCGTGAGAGCATACCAGGGTGTGTTGCTACCATATTTACAAATTTTTTGAATAAATACCTGCAAAAAAAACATGATCTTACTGTTCTTCATAAAATCTCAATTCAAGAAATATTGTGACAACTCTTTAAAATTTAGAAACATACAATGTAAAATCCCGGAATTGCGGCACTAAATTATCAATACTAAGTTAAAACTTTGCATTATCAATGTTTTAATGATGCGGACAGCAACACTATACATTTCTATATTACTGCCCAAAAAAACTACAAATAAATAACCCCTTTTCCATTACACTTGAAATAATTTTCTCTCAAATCGTAGCCTAGAAAGGAAGGAGGAGGGTGAGGTTGTTCGTTCCCGGAGAGGGCTGGAATCTTCTAGAAAGTTCGGAAGAGTTCTAGAAACTTGGAGAGGTCTACTCCTCATCCTCGTCGGAGTCCTCCTCTGAAATTTAACTGAACATTAATACAAATATTAATATTCACAGAAACTTTACACTCTGGACCAGGTTAATCCTGAAAATCTAACTTATCTTGGGACATGTGGGCCCGAAATTAGAAGTTCGGAGATGTTAAGTTGTTGCCAAACAAGCTGTTCTTTAAAAGAATAGTTAAAGAAGTCAGTGAACAACTAAAATAAACAAACCTTCCTCGGCATTTTCAAGCCAGTTGACCATTTTCTCCATCTGAGAGAGGAATTCTGTTTGGCCCTTAGTGCTGTGTGAACTTTTGTACCAATCTACTATTGCATCTTCCTCCAGCACGTTGCCTGAGGAAACAGGTCTGTTATTTAGGTTACCATCATTACCCAGACTGTTCCTGAATATTAGAGTTAGATTGACGTCTCGTTTTGGGTGGAAGAATGTTAATATTGGAGTTTGATTGGAAGAATGGCATTTACAAGTGCAGGTTGCATGTATTCCAATCTTACCGTTATAAAGCATGAATATAACTTTGTGGAATGTTTTGAGAAAGTTGATGTTGTCGTAACAGAACTCTTGTATTTTGTTCATGAAGTCTATTTGTAATTTGTGTGTCTTGGCAATTTCCTTGAATAGCGCGCTGTATTGCTGAAAAGAGAGTTAAATTATAAGTGATTATAATTATATTGATACGGGTAGAAATACTGAGCCTCAGATCGAAATAGAATAGAATGCTGCATAACACTGCCATTAATAATGGAAAGTTTAACCTGAAGTCAAACTCCTCGACAAATGATAAATTTCTCCTCACTTAAAACAAATTGCCAGAAGAATGATACCTTGAGTTCCTTGTAAAAATCGTCAGGAATTGAGTCGGATCCAGCCCAATCTCCTGAGTTGGCAATGGCTGAGAATAGAGTTTGCATTGCATACGGTTGGGTCACCTTTCCTTGATCTGTTGCTTCTTTGATGTACACTGACAACTGAAACAAACGGCGTTAAATAAGAGTCTGTAATAGAATCTAGCATGGAATTATTACTTGTTTATTATTAATTAATTACTTATATCAAATATTGTGATTTAACAGTGTTCATGGTCGTAGAAATGAAAGATATATCAAAAACAAGCAGGCCCAGATACGGATTCTCATAAAAAATATACAGCTTGTATATGTCATCTGGAATGATTCAGCTCACGGTCCAGGAATTTGTAATATACACTTGGCAAGACTAGTAAAACTAGATAAGTATTGATTTTTAAAAGCTTTAAAGTGACGTTAGTCGTTACGCTTTCGTGTGACTCTGTCACACTTGACACAAACGGGAAATGAGTCGCAAGCCTAGCTGTACGGCGCATTGCGTATGGTACGTGAGACTGAGCATGCAGCGCAGGCGAATCGGAAAAAATCAGTAATGCGCGCGTCGCAAAATTTGTAAGCAAGACGCGCCATTCCGCGCGCGAACTTTCTATAGGATAAACGACAAAATCACGTACGTTTTCGCAAGATTGAAACAAGTAAGACTGTGACAAAAATTAGGTCATCAGTGACGAATCGGTCATTACCTCTGAAGTATTGTATTCGTCGTCATTCACGAACAATTTGATCCGGGAAACAAACACTTTCCGGTTGTTATTCGCTCTTTGTGAACGCTGAAAATTGAATCTTTTAAAATACTGCCACTGGTAATAAAACAACGTGTATGCGTGAGTCCGTGACCACATATTATCTAGAAACACATGTTGTTAATCAGGGAAGAAAATATCAAATTTACTAAAAAGGTGTACTAACCACATGTTGGACCATCTCATTCAGTCCCTGTTCCTTGAAATAACTCTCTATGTGGTCCAGACTTCTTTTGGGACCGATTGGGAATATGTCCTGTGGCAAAAAGTCATTATGAGACAGAATAGTAGCATTAGTTGGAGCAACTTCAGGTTTCAATAGGACAATCAATAATTTAATTTTAATTCAAAAACTGCCAGTATGTAATTATTAGAATCACAACGAACATAAATTTCCCTTGCAGATATAACAGACTTAGTTAAAATTACAATGTTTCAACAAGCATGATAAGATATGAAACGTTCGCCGAGTTTGAAAACAACAGTCAGAGCCATTACATTTTTCAGAAAAAAGGGTAACATTAAACAAATGGCTGACAGTGAGTGACCAGTATTTTGATAATATCTTGAATATTATTTTACCTGGAGGGAGGGGTCTAGAGAGGCTTTCTTGAGAGTAGAAGTTAAAGAAGCCATGTCCCTCTCCTGGAGCCATGTCCTGAACAGACTTGTTGCGTACATAACACTTACCTCTGAAATAGATAACATGACACAATGTTCAGATAGCGTGAAGAACACATACCGGATATCCCTCATTACGGGACTAAATATTGTTAATTAGATGGCTCCCAACTTCCCCATCTACAAGTGGAGAATGTAAATAATGTAACAAACAACAAATGATACATCTTACTGATGTCTCCTTGTTATATATTAACAAACAAACCAGAGTGTGATCAATTTTCAGAGACAAACGCCGGCGACATTGTGTACTTATATGTGTGTAGTTCACCACTTGAACCGAGGACAAACGGTAAACTCTAATTCTTTTAGGTGGAACTATTTATATTCACATATTTTCTGATAGTTTTCATCGACCGACTTAGTGGGTGCGCGCATTCGTTTAGATTTATTGGAACAGATTAGCATTATATAATATATATTACAATTATATATTAGATTATAAGAACATTTCGACGCACACTCACTTCAAACAAATAATAAGTGTCAGCTAACTTACACTAACTTGCAATATAATAACCCGCAACCTGGTTAATTTAATCTTAAATTAGTTTATATTAGGATCACTAGTTCCTGAGAATAAGGACTGGCTATTCCACATTAGATTACAACACGCTAACATATTACAAAACATTAAAGATATGTAGTTAATTAGAGGTACTTGGTCGACAGTACAATGTACAATTTACATAATTTCCTGGAATCAGATGATACTTATATATGTTGATGCAAGCCATGTATATTGTATTTGGTAAAGACAGCTATATAATAGGAAGAAGGTCATACTAACTGATCAGATTATATACATTTTTACGGCAGAAAGCAACAGCTAATTTTTTGTAATTTCTAGCAGTTTATTGCTAATGATCATAATATTGAAATGTCTGCGCTTTATGCTAACCTGTTATACCACAATTACCAAGTACTGGCTGAAAATTAAACCGCCGAATATTTTCACACCTCCAAAACAGTAATAGTTACAGACGAGAGACAAGTCACGTGTCACAAAGGACATATCACGTGACTTGACAACTTTACAACCGTTCGTTGAACTGGTTTTGGCCATGGCTGGAATTACAAAGCAATTAAAAAGTGAGCGCAGTAAAAATTCATTCCATCAACTTACTGGATTAAGTGTTTTACCACTTCTGCAGTCGAAGGCAATGTATGTTAATATTTAAATTCACAGTACCACAATTATTATATTATTGAGATCTTAACGGCTGTTATGTTTACATTATCTCGAAGAAAATGGCAGATCGTGTTATTGTTTACTCAATACTCAGTACAACAAATATAAATTCCGTGTTATTTTCGTCAAAAGTGATAAACGGGGCATTTCCTATAAGGCCAATTAATCACACATGCGGTCAAATAACAGTATTCTAAATGTCAATTGTCAGTGTGTATAATTACAATTAATCACGTTATTTTAAAACACATAATATTACATTAACCCTGCCACGGTCAGCAGTTTTTTAAGAAAATTGAAAAACAAAACAAAATAAGGAAATAACAACTTACCATCCTTGAGAAGATGGTCCTGGGTAAGTCCAGAGAGAAGTGTTGGGGGAATAATGCCCTCGATGAGGAGAAGGGCAGTAGCACTGCCGAGTAGACACCGCTCTTCATCGCTCAAACATACTCTCATCACCATTATTATCTGCAGGATAGGGCTGGGTTACTGGGGTTTAAATATTGTAGTTTTATCTCGGACTCTATTGATTGTTCGAGTGCATGCTACGCCCCAGTGGCATACATTTAAAAAGTGGCTAGGAATCCAGTCTGGAAAGAAAAAAAAACGGGTATACATTTTTAAAACGGGTATAAATTTCTAGGAATAGCGAGCTACGCTCGATATTCCTAGAAACTATTTTACTAGAAATGAGGGACTATATTATCAAAAAGTCAGCTTATGCGTACACTGTACAAGATAGTTTGGAGAATGTTATCACAGCTTGTTACTTTGTGGGCCACATGGACAATATGACTAAATGCAGCAGTTGGACATTAAGAGACTTGTTTACATTTTACCATTCCTGGACGGTGAGATTGATTGGTATTTAAATGTCAAAACCAATTCATCGATCGAAATTCGAAAGATTGTGTTATCCTTACCTTCCTAATTTCCTCTCCCAGACGATTTTGCAGCCACTTATATCTCCTTATGAACTGGATAAAGATGTTGGTGAAGGACTTGATATCATCCGGCTCCTGACGTATTAAGCAAATCTGAAAACAGAAAAGTTAGTAAAATAGTTTAAATACAACAAATCCATGAAATGAGGACGTTAGTTCTGTAATGTGACTGGGATTGAACAGGTAGAATTGCGACTTTTGGTATGTACATATTATATATTATACAATGAGTATGAGTAATGAGTACTATAATAATGTTTACTAACGTTGGTTCTAATGTTACCCTCTATGGCACCACCTGCAGAGATGATCCCTCCAACAAACAAGACGTCCAGTAAAGTTTCTCCATACCTAAACACAAGAAAATGTTTTATAAATCCAATACTTTAACACAAGTGTGTAAACGTGCAGTACAAATTATTTCAAATCGAATATAATTAATTATGAAAAAAAACACGAACAATGCACAAGCTAGTTTGAAATTAACATAAGAATCCTCAAACCTTTTCACGTCAAGTTTGCCGGTGGCGGTGTCACAGAGATATTTGAGTAGTTGATCGTGGTTGTTTCCTACATCTTCAAGTCCTGCTATTATCGCGTCTCGGAATACCTGCGGTTCGTACCTCTCCTTTTCGTCTGATAACGTTTGTAATTAGTTTATGATATGATTAGCGGGAATAATACGCTGTTTACTGTTTGTCATTACATTCGATTACAGAACAAAAAAGACGCTGAAATTACCTAAAATAACACGTACCTCGCTTGAAATTACCTATAAAATAACAGCACGTACCTCGCTAAAATAACAGATAGCACGTACCTCGCTAAAATAACAGATAGCACGTACCTCGCTAAAATAACAGATAGCACGTACCTCGCTAAAATAACAGATAGCACGTACCTCGCTTGCGGGTTTTGTTCCTTGTTCCACTTAATGTAGGTTTAAGGGCTTTTCCAGACATACAAGGGTTCCTTTCGACCACTAATATTAGAAGATACGATATTAAAGATAAATTTAAAATTGGTCAATTTATTCATCTATAAAATGTACATATTATATCAAGATCTAAAATATTATTCATTCAATAATTGCAGGAAAGTCAAATAAGGTTATTAAAATCTATTTCAATTCAGCACAAATTTTCACAGTGCAATTCTTAAATTTGTTTACACTGGACTGCCAGCTGTTTGATACTTTAATTAATTAATTAATTGGCTACAAAACTCTGACTGGCTGCAATGTCTCCGCACTTTAATAAAATATGCGATATTTGTCGGACATAATATGTCATAATAGTCATTTAAGTGTGAGTAGTACTTAGCGACATTTCACTGTCAGCAATAAAGAGCTACTCTCTTGTAATGCTCTTCGGTATCAGCTTATTTTACAGGGCTTTTATAAGTAACAAGTTAAAAGACATCAGCTTGAGAAACGATAATACTACGCAATTAGACTGATTATAAGCCAGAAAGTTATGTTATTTACAAATACAAATTGAGACATATTCACGTACCAGTTCTCGCGAACGTGGCAAGTTGCTGGCGTAAAGCCAAAGAACTTCCATATTAATCAAAACGGGATACATTATATCTATATCCAGACCTTCTACAACATCACAATGTCTTAACCTGATCTGGTGACTGAGCTGATATCATAATATATTACAGGAGCACCGCGCGCTGTACATTGCAAAAACAAAAGCAGGCGGCAACTCTGCTACATATCTGTTATTGGATGATAAATTGCATTATGACGCTTTTAGCAGTGGCCTCTACGAAGTGCAAAATATTAAGTTATCGTTTTTATACACAAAACTCAGAAAATTAGTAATTAAGGACATTCCAGCTTAGATTGTAGATTGTAGAAGGCCTGTATAAAAATTATAGCGAATCAATAACTTTATATAAACATATTATCATGATGACGTATTAATCTCAAATTGGAATCATATAATGTTATCAGCAAATATACAGAGTACACATCTATAAAAATAGGACGTTCGACAGGTAATTCTATGTTATCGGAGTAAAAATAAACCCTTTCTAATCTTATAACCTTCAGTAAAATAGTTTCGTGTCAAACTTACTGCTAAATTCAAATCCAAGACTGCGAATACGATGAAATGATTAAACGAGGTGTGGAATTTTATCGTCGTAATAGTCCAGTAGCAGGGTGTAGTTACCCTGCCACTGTATGATATATTGTAATGTTATTACGACGATACAGTCTGTATCGTCGTAATAACATTACAATTTGCAGACTTGTATTAATCACTTCATGCGCCTGAAATACGAGTATTTCACGCTTAACAGTGCCGCAACACAAAACTTGTTTTTCATGAAAAAATAATAAATACAATATACCGTGTAAAAATGAGGCTGAAATTAACAGGTTCCTGGTTACTCTAAAAACCCATTAGTTCAAATTTTTTTAGCTTTAGAAAAATAATATCAGCGCTCTTGTAAGCTCAAAAAAAGTAAATTGACAAATTCATGGTTATCCGGGATTGAAAATACTTCAAAGTAACGCTAAGTTTGGTGACAGGTTAATGATTTATATCAATAACACAACTAAGTCACCAAACCTCACTAAGAGTATCAAATCATAGATAATAGCCACAATATTGTAACTGTCAATTCTAGATATCTTCAAAAACTCATCGCGGAAGTTGGCCATCACCAACTTGAATATTACTTTAAATGTTATTATGAAAATATTGATTCTATAAAAGCAGTATCAACAAACCCCCATGCGACCATTCAAAATTATATTGAATTTAATTAAAATCAAATTACAACCTACATTACATTAGAACGGTCAAGAAAAGGGCTGCATTCCTGATGTGGATCCTGGAAACAAGTTTGGCAACGTCATGCTCAGGCACTACAAATCGCAAGTCCGGAATCCCCTTGTAAAAAGATGCGAAAACGGGATTTTGTGGTAATCATATTACATAATGTGCAGGCACGTAGCCAGGGGGGGGGGGGGGGGGGGGGCTAGGGGGGCGGCAGCCATTAAATCCAAGCAAACATTCTAGAAGACTTCTATAATTATAGTCAATAGTGTCCCCTAGACCGTAGGAAATGTAAAAATCTTAAGACGATGAGGCCTGAGTAAGTCGTTAATTCTGATTGGAGAATGCAGATTGCTGTTGTGAAGTTACCAAATTTACGTGAGTACTTGATTCTTTTCAATCCCAGTTTATTGCTGTCCTACAAATTTCTTTAATGCCAAATGTCGTCTAAAACACCCTGTTTCGCAAACAATTTCCGGGGGGCTGCGCCCCCCTAGCCCCCGCCAAGGGGCTCCGCCCCTGGACCCCGCTGGGGGCTGCGCCCCCAGACCCCTACCACAGCTTGCTCGCTTCGCTCGCTGCGCAGCTTGATTGGACGCGTCGGCTCGCTTCGCTCGCCGACAGCCCCCCTCAAAGAAAAATCCTGGCTACGTCCCTGATAATGTGTCACTTTATTTTGAAATTTGGATCTATTGGAGTTATTTTTCACAATTAGCGTTATCTTTCAAACGGTGGGTAAATTTGTAAACTGATTAGGTAATGACATGACATAAGTGATTTAAGTAACTATTACGGATTCACTTGCACCTTTTTGCCAGGATTCAAGAAATGAGGAGCTACTACATACATTATACAAGCTTGGCAAGAGTCAGCTTAGTCTAAATCATAATGTAATGGTAGCTGAATCACGATTTAAACGATAGTTTCTTGGAATTATAGTTGTAACGTTGGGAGTGTCTTATAGTGAGCTAGCAGTAACTCTTAAATCGTAATGAATTTACACGACAACCATTATATTGATTTTGACAGATCTGCTTAAACAGTCCAGGAACCACAAAATGCAGCCCAATATTTCTTGAATGCTCTAGTATCATCAAAACGATGGCTTTTACGAAAAGCAAGACGAACACACATTGACTGAGAAGTAGTAATTCGCTTCAGAACGAATATTTAATATTTTATATAACTATAATTTAAGGAATTTTATTCATCAAACACTTTAATGTGCCCCAAAACACGACAAAAATAATCATGCCTTGAAACTGATATGGAACACAATATCAGGTATATAAATCAGTTCCAGATATCGAGGTGATTATACCAAACAGAGCTTTACACAACCACACCGCGTACAACATCGGTACAAATCAACAGTAATTCCCCTGGTTTATTAACATAATGTATCTGCTTAGAACCCAATCCTCGACCGTTTCTTCTGAAATGTGAACATTTGTTAACTTATTTAGTTAATTGTTAGCTAATGTTGTTAGCTAGTTATGGCCGGTCCGATCAGTAAAGATTCAAAAGCGTTCAGCAAAGCATTAAATAGATGGTTAAAAATTCGCTTAACATCCACAAAATTTGAGGATTGCTTTTAATAGAAAATGTGACAACCACGATAACAGGTTAAAAGTATGATTGTTAATTGTTAGAACTGTCACGCAAGACTTAGGACTAAGCTAACTTGATTGTCCGGCTTCCTTGGTAATTGAGAAAACTAATTAAGGCAATGATCCAGTTGATTATGCTCACAGTCATATAAAAAGTACAAGTTATGTTTTAAAAGTGTTACTAGCAATTAATTGGTTGAAGTAAGTGACGTTGTTAACTAAATGGTCGAGTTATTTTATTTATTTAAGTTAAACGAATTGAGTTAATGACAATGTGTTTCCAGAATCTAAGTTACTTGTCACGTTAACTTGATAGTTTCGAGCATTCTCTAGGCCAACTTAACTTTAACAACAATTTAACCATTACCAAGCTTTCTAATTTTTATAAAAGAGCTATTCTTGAATTACAATAAAATAATTTATTATTTATAAACAAATTGTTTAAATTACTTACTGTAATATAAAAGCGAGTTTATGAAACTCAAGAATACTCTATTACTTTTTTGTGGTAAAACAACATGTATGCCTCGCTGTTTAGTACAGTTTCCTTTGAAACCCTGTTGAAATTGAGATTATGTAATTATTCATCAAATCAAGACAAAAATGGTCATGGTTAGGCTATCCACTCCGATAATCGTAACCGATAATTATCTCCGATAATTCGTTAAAAAAAGTTATCTGTTTATCTAGATAAAACATATTTTTATCGGTATAAAAATTCACTAGATATTATCGAAAATACTGCCACAATACCGTACAATTGTAAAGAAATATTAGTGTTTTTGCCTTCCCAAGTAATCCAAGAAACAGTCCCAAACGTCTTCTAGTATAATAGAAGAGGTAGTTTACTAAGATGTGAGCTTAAGAGGTTTTAAATTTACATTTGTATACCTATGGAACTGTAGAACTGTATGAACTGTTGAAATCCAGAGAAGGTTATTGACATTGTTCTCTTGTATTGAGGTGCTGGCGTTTTACCTTATATAATCATTCTGGAGATGGGAACGAGCATGTTACTGTTAACAAGAGTCAAAAATACCGGCAGGGCACTCAATTGAATTCCGTAAGTGTTCTGGGCGTGAAACATTGTCTTCAGGAGAAGGAATCTGTTGCTCCAAGTTATCAACAGAATAAGAAAACGGTTCACTGAATCACTTTAAATGCTTTACTGATTCGAGGAGATTTGGTATTTGGTGCACTACTGTTCTCAGGAGAAGGAAACCGTTGGTCTACTGTTTTGAAGAGAACTATTACACTACTGTTCTCAGGAGAAGGAAACCCTTGGTCTACTGTTTTGAAGAGAACTGGTAGTACACTACTGTTCTCAGGAGAAGAACACCGGTGGTCTACTGTTTTGGAGAGAACTATTGCGTTACTGTTCTCAGGAGAAGAAAAACGGTGGTCTACTGTTTTGAAGAGAACTACTAGTGCGTTACTGTTCTCAGGAGAAGAAAACCAGTGGGGTCTACTGTTTTGAAGAGAACTACTGCGTTTACTCCAGTAGCAGGGAATAGTTGAGTGTGCACTTCGATGTATACGATTTCTGACAACACAGGGTTGTTTGTTACATCATTCTTAACCAAAATCGTTTAGGTACGCAATTTGTGTCGCTAGACATAACCCTACAGGGCAAATTTTCTAAATTACCCTCAGTCGCGTATACGGGATTTTTGTATTTCAGCTCCTGAAGGTCATAGAGACTTCAATTTTAGCTTAAAATTACCGCAATGGCCATATTTATATACAAGTTATGAAGCAACATAAGGTCTCCAGTGCTTTGTTTTATAGATATTGACAAAAAACTGTTTTTTGTCTCAGCGAACCAAAAATGGGACTGAATTTTGATAACTTGAACTAGGAAAATCGTAGAGACTTAAATTTTAGCTTAAAATGAGCGCAAACATCACATTTATATATAACTTATAAAGCAATATAAGCCCTTTAATGCTTATTTGTTAAGATATTGACAAAAATCGGTCATTTTGGCTACACGCATGAGGAAAAATACCAAATTGGGCAACAACTTTGGTCTTTTTTTGACCAGTTTTGTGCTCAAGTTATTAAAATGTGCTTTGATGTTGTAGATCGGGTGTTTTCTTCCAATGTGGGTTTCGGTATAAATCTGGAAGCACCCGGTTCATGGGTGATAGGGGTTAAAAACCCTAAAATGTCAGGTGATGGGCGAGACAATTGTCTGAATTTGGTTATAAAAACACTTGCACTCTTTGCTAGGGTTTGCTTTTTTCTGCTACATCGATCCGATTTCTAACTACTAATCATCCGCATGCATGATTTCTATAAGGTACATCCGGCATGATGTAAAGTCTATATCAAAGCATTTTAATGTGGTCTTAACAAGTTGCAAGATATTCAAGTTCACTAATAAAACAAAGATTGTAGGTTATAATCCTTCTTTTAGTTTTACATATTGAGTAATTTTGGCTACACAGGAAAGATACCAAATTGGTTTACCAAACTAAGATTGTAGGTTATCTATTATTCTTTACATGATTATTGACACAACTTCATTATAGTCAAACCTGTATTATTTTAAATATTTAATATTTATCCACACTCTCCATAAGAATATTATTGGGAGTCATTTTTGTGGTTAAAATTCGATTAAATCAGTATTTCCAAGCAAAAAACTGTCCCAAATTTCTCCTCCGAATATGGTCCGCTAGTTCGAAATTTTAGCACTTATGAACGTTATTATTAGTCATTACATTAGTGTAATACCACTGAGACCAGATGTAGTGATCTATTCAGATAAAGCGAAGAAGGTGCATCTGAATGAGGAGAACTTTGCTGATCAAGATAAAAGAATATGAAGAGATATCAGCAGCTGACAGAAGAGATTGCAAGCTCCAGACAGTAGCAGTTCGAGTTCGAGGCATTCACAACTGCAGCCTCCAAACCTTTAAGAACCACTGCACCTTGAACGTAAACACTAAAGAGAAAAAAGCCTGCATGAAGATCGCTGAAATTAGCATGAGGGCATCATACACCATCTATCTGTCCAGAAACACCATTATATGGACAGATGATAGGGAGTTAGTCCAGAGGCTAGTAATTGCATAGTTGGAGCGTAAAATGTTTGTAGAATGTAATTATTTTTACAAACTACCGTTCAAAACTTATAGATCAAGTGATTGCCTACTCACAATTATGTTACAACGTCGTGGGGTCAGTTGATATTGTTGCTAAAAATCAGGAGCAAGCGTCTTGAAACAGGATACCATGAATCTGTATAAGTTTTAAGTAGTTTCATTCTACGTTTAATATTATTATTGGGTCGTTTACGTTAAAGTTATATTCGCCATTTTATAGCCTCCCCCTCAAAAAGCCCACAATTACTCAATATTATGTAAAAGGAGGATAACCTACAATCTTTGTTTTATATTAGTGAATTTGAATATCTTGCAACTTGTTAAGACCACATTAAAATGCTTTGATATAGACTTTACATCATGCCGGATGTACCTTTAAGAACTTATAGAAATCATGTATCTAAAAGAGAATGATGTAGAGGGGGATGATTAGTAGTTAGAAATCGGATCGATGTAGCAGAAAAAAGCAAAATCTAGCAAAGAGTGCAAGTGTTTTTATAACCAAATTCAGACAATTGTCTCGCCCATCACCTGACATTTTAGGGTTTTTAACCCCTATCACCCATGAACCGGGTGCTTCCAGATTTATACCGAAACCCACATTGGAAGAAAACACCCGATCTACAACATCAAAGCACATTTTAATTACTTGAGCACAAAACTGGTCAAAAAAAGACCAAAGTTGTTGCCCAATTTGGTATTTTTCCTCACGCGTGTAGCCAAAATGACCGATTTTTGTCAATATCTTAACAAATAAGCATTAAAGGGCTTATATTGCTTTATAAGTTGTATATAAATGTGATGTTTGCGCTCATTTTAAGCTAAAATTCAAGTCTCTACGATTTTCCTAGTTCAAGTTATCAAAATTCAGTCCCATTTTTGGTTCGCTGAGACAAAAAACAGTTTTTTTGCCAATATCTATAAAACAAAGCACTGGAGACCTTATGTTGCTTCATAACTTGTATATAAATATGGCCATTGCGGTAATTTTAAGCTAAAATTGAAGTCTCTATGACCTTCAGGAGCTGAAATACAAAAATCCCGTATACGCGACTGAGGGTAATTTAGAAAATTTGCCCTGTAGGGTTATGTCTAGCGACACAAATTGCGTACCTAAACGATTTTGGTTAAGAATGATGTAACAAACAACCCTGTGTTGTCAGAAATCGTATACATCGAAGTGCACACTCAACTATTCCCTGCTACTAGAGTACTCCAGTAGCAGGGAATAGTTGAGTGTGCACTTCGATGTATACGATTTCTGACAACACAGGGTTGTTTGTTACATCATTCTTAACCAAAATCGTTTAGGTACGCAATTTGTGTCGCTAGACATAACCCTACAGGGCAAATTTTCTAAATTACCCTCAGTCGCGTATACGGGATTTTTGTATTTCAGCTCCTGAAGGTCATAGAGACTTCAATTTTAGCTTAAAATTACCGCAATGGCCATATTTATATACAAGTTATGAAGCAACATAAGGTCTCCAGTGCTTTGTTTTATAGATATTGACAAAAAACTGTTTTTTGTCTCAGCGAACCAAAAATGGGACTGAATTTTGATAACTTGAACTAGGAAAATCGTAGAGACTTAAATTTTAGCTTAAAATGAGCGCAAACATCACATTTATATATAACTTATAAAGCAATATAAGCCCTTTAATGCTTATTTGTTAAGATATTGACAAAAATCGGTCATTTTGGCTACACGCATGAGGAAAAATACCAAATTGGGCAACAACTTTGGTCTTTTTTTGACCAGTTTTGTGCTCAAGTTATTAAAATGTGCTTTGATGTTGTAGATCGGGTGTTTTCTTCCAATGTGGGTTTCGGTATAAATCTGGAAGCACCCGGTTCATGGGTGATAGGGGTTAAAAACCCTAAAATGTCAGGTGATGGGCGAGACAATTGTCTGAATTTGGTTATAAAAACACTTGCACTCTTTGCTAGGGTTTGCTTTTTTCTGCTACATCGATCCGATTTCTAACTACTAATCATCCGCATGCATGATTTCTATAAGGTACATCCGGCATGATGTAAAGTCTATATCAAAGCATTTTAATGTGGTCTTAACAAGTTGCAAGATATTCAAGTTCACTAATAAAACAAAGATTGTAGGTTATAATCCTTCTTTTAGTTTTACATATTGAGTAATTTTGGCTACACAGGAAAGATACCAAATTGGTTTACCAAACTAAGATTGTAGGTTATCTATTATTCTTTACATGATTATTGACACAACTTCATTATAGTCAAACCTGTATTATTTTAAATATTTAATATTTATCCACACTCTCCATAAGAATATTATTGGGAGTCATTTTTGTGGTTAAAATTCGATTAAATCAGTATTTCCAAGCAAAAAACTGTCCCAAATTTCTCCTCCGAATATGGTCCGCTAGTTCGAAATTTTAGCACTTATGAACGTTATTATTAGTCATTACATTAGTGTAATACCACTGAGACCAGATGTAGTGATCTATTCAGATAAAGCGAAGAAGGTGCATCTGAATGAGGAGAACTTTGCTGATCAAGATAAAAGAATATGAAGAGATATCAGCAGCTGACAGAAGAGATTGCAAGCTCCAGACAGTAGCAGTTCGAGTTCGAGGCATTCACAACTGCAGCCTCCAAACCTTTAAGAACCACTGCACCTTGAACGTAAACACTAAAGAGAAAAAAGCCTGCATGAAGATCGCTGAAATTAGCATGAGGGCATCATACACCATCTATCTGTCCAGAAACACCATTATATGGACAGATGATAGGGAGTTAGTCCAGAGGCTAGTAATTGCATAGTTGGAGCGTAAAATGTTTGTAGAATGTAATTATTTTTACAAACTACCGTTCAAAACTTATAGATCAAGTGATTGCCTACTCACAATTATGTTACAACGTCGTGGGGTCAGTTGATATTGTTGCTAAAAATCAGGAGCAAGCGTCTTGAAACAGGATACCATGAATCTGTATAAGTTTTAAGTAGTTTCATTCTACGTTTAATATTATTATTGGGTCGTTTACGTTAAAGTTATATTCGCCATTTTATAGCCTCCCCCTCAAAAAGCCCACAATTACTCAATATTATGTAAAAGGAGGATAACCTACAATCTTTGTTTTATATTAGTGAATTTGAATATCTTGCAACTTGTTAAGACCACATTAAAATGCTTTGATATAGACTTTACATCATGCCGGATGTACCTTTAAGAACTTATAGAAATCATGTATCTAAAAGAGAATGATGTAGAGGGGGATGATTAGTAGTTAGAAATCGGATCGATGTAGCAGAAAAAAGCAAAATCTAGCAAAGAGTGCAAGTGTTTTTATAACCAAATTCAGACAATTGTCTCGCCCATCACCTGACATTTTAGGGTTTTTAACCCCTATCACCCATGAACCGGGTGCTTCCAGATTTATACCGAAACCCACATTGGAAGAAAACACCCGATCTACAACATCAAAGCACATTTTAATTACTTGAGCACAAAACTGGTCAAAAAAAGACCAAAGTTGTTGCCCAATTTGGTATTTTTCCTCACGCGTGTAGCCAAAATGACCGATTTTTGTCAATATCTTAACAAATAAGCATTAAAGGGCTTATATTGCTTTATAAGTTGTATATAAATGTGATGTTTGCGCTCATTTTAAGCTAAAATTCAAGTCTCTACGATTTTCCTAGTTCAAGTTATCAAAATTCAGTCCCATTTTTGGTTCGCTGAGACAAAAAACAGTTTTTTTGCCAATATCTATAAAACAAAGCACTGGAGACCTTATGTTGCTTCATAACTTGTATATAAATATGGCCATTGCGGTAATTTTAAGCTAAAATTGAAGTCTCTATGACCTTCAGGAGCTGAAATACAAAAATCCCGTATACGCGACTGAGGGTAATTTAGAAAATTTGCCCTGTAGGGTTATGTCTAGCGACACAAATTGCGTACCTAAACGATTTTGGTTAAGAATGATGTAACAAACAACCCTGTGTTGTCAGAAATCGTATACATCGAAGTGCACACTCAACTATTCCCTGCTACTAGAGTAGTTACTGTTCTCAGGAGAAGGAAACCGTCTGTCTACTATTTTGAAGAGAACTGGTACACTACTGTTCTTAGGAGAAGAAAACCGTTTGTCTACTGTTTTGAAGAAAACTGGTGCACTTCTGCTCCCCGGAGAAGAAAACTGATGCTCTAATATTTTCAAAAGAAAGGAAGTGGTACTTTAGAAAGATTACTGGTAAACAGTAATAAAAGTCGACAATTAGTTTTTGCGAAATTTGGAAAACATTTTGGCTTTGGCCTTCAGCATAAAAATTATCGGTTTTATCGGTTTTATCTCTAGATAAAACCTAAATCTTTATCTGTTTATCTAGATAAAAGATTTCATACCGATAATGGATAGCCTAGTCATGGTAATAAGTCAAATTGTGAACAAAAATTGAATATGATCAGTAAAACACATAAATTTGGGCAGTAGTCGTCTGCAGGGGTATGTATACCACGAAAGCAGACAAAGTTTTCAGGTAGATAACATACTTGGTAAGGTAAGTGTCGTCACAACGGAACCATTGTTCCCCAGCGTGGAGTACGTAGTTTATGTAGTGACCCGAGTCTGTTGTGCCCATGTGGTTAACTACAGCAAACAACCGGTACCTTCCCACTTCCTGCTGAGCCTGAGGAGGGAGGTTGTGAGGGGTGTTTGGCACTGAGCCAGGGTTACATCATGCTCAAGACCCAATACGAATGGTAAATATTGGGGGAGGGTAATTTAGGGCTAATCCTCCAAGTAAATATAAAATCCCGGTAAATTAGGCTTTCTATTTGACACTAAATACATTTAATTGATTATTATTGGGGATCTGAAAGATTCCCGGTATATCGGAGTACTACTGATTAAGTTGTATTGAGCAGAGGTTACTGGAAGTTCATCTCCCCTGGTGAGTACTATAACCGCCAATCGGTCTAATGACCGCTAAAGAGCGGGCGAAGCTGAAATATTTTGAATCTGGCCGCTACCGTAAACTGGAAGTTCAACTTACAATTTTGTTACATTAAATTATAAAAAAACTAAATTATAAACAACTACCATCGTCCATCACGTTCAATTAAATTCTAGAATAAAAATTAATTTGTACCTTGTTTGTCTTGTTGATAGAACACGTCAGATAAGGAGAAAGATCTATCTCGAAGGGAAACTCCAGAGGATTGCCGAGTTTGCGAGTTTTTTTGCTGTGTCGGAACCGCTTGATGTGGATGCAAACAACTACTGGGATCTGCTTCAATGAGAGCTGTTTTGTACCCTCTTGTGCAATACCGCACACACTGCATCTGGGCGTGGTTCACAGATTTATTTTTAATTTATGTAATCAAGAAATCCACCTTTAAATCGAAGATACGAACACCTTGACGTTAAATTATATCATCTGGGTGTGCTTATTTCCATAGAAATAACTGTTATTCAATATATAAATTAATTTAAAGGGGTGGCTGAATAACTCATCATTAAAAATTCACCATCTTGTCGACTTGTCCAGTAATTTAGCAAACTCAGCTAGGTTAGAAAATTAGTTCATATCAAAGACTGGAGGCGCAAGATTATACAGAATGAGCAGTCGAATCTTCTCAAACAAAAGGACAATCTCATTAATTCATTTCATGCCTTGATAATATCTCGTATTTGGAGCATATGAAAAGCCTGTCTAGTTCGTTAAATATGCCATGCTGTATTAGACGATGCAATTTCATTTGTCCGGTCCTAAAATAAGCTGGAGCAGTCGAAGCTTAATTTTAAATTGCTCATAATCCCAGCAAGGTATTGAGCAATATTGAGCAATCAGGTTTAAAGTATTTAAAACGATTAAATGCGTGCTTGTTCGCACACACTGACTTCACTACTTTAAACTACTTAACTGTAAACCAGTATTAAAATGTCACATTACTCTCCAAACCCATTATATACTAATTCCTCTGAGCCCCAAAACCGGTCTTACCTGATTTTAGCCTCAGAGCCGAGACGTTCAGGTCGAGTGAATCTCTCAAGACACTCGTCCAGAGTGACGGGAGGCTCATCATCACTGGGCTCACTGTCCACACTGATGCTACTACACACACTGGCACTGTCCGAGATCTTGTCTCCGTTATCTCTCTGCGGAGAAGGTGTTAGTAATTAGACGATCACACGGTGCAGGTGACAATACTTATTACCTATAGCATAGTGTCATTGAAAATGGAAATCATGAGGTTTAACAGCGTGGTAGAATCTCTGTTATTTTGAAAATTAACCTCGCATTTCCGACAAAAAACTGTCTGACAATTGTTTTAAAAAATTTGTCAATACTTAACTCAATCCAGGCAGATGAAAATATTCTGATTGTAGCCTTACAATATGGTTATATCTATTATGTAGGTTATATGTATTATGTACATTGTACTTACTGGAACGAGATCGAGAGATATATCCCAGAATGGTTCGACAGTTGCGGAGATGTTGCTGCAGTTAGTGCAAGTTAGATCAGATTGCAAAGACCCCGTAAAGATCTGATGAATGGCACAGGAGCAATCCAGAGGAGTGTGAGGAATTCCATTACTTAAACCACTCGCTATCAGATCTTGTTTTACGAGATGTCGGTGCAGTAAATCTGAGGAAGTGACAGGTTAGCCGACATGTCATATTAACAATAAGACGGTGATAACTATCTCATATGCAGGGGTATGCAAGAGCACAGCGATTTCGCAAAGATTCTGATGAACAAACTTCTATAGCTATATCAAAGGAAATAGTTGTTCAGTTAATATATATTTGCTGTCTAGTTTTGGAAGCGAATTACTGTGTATTTTATATTTGCTGTAGTTTCGAGGTATGTAAAATGGATTACCGAGGTAGGTAATGAAGAACTCATGGGCATCTTGTTGATCGTAGCCAGCAAGTACACGAGCTTGTGTCCACACTAAATGTAGCATCTTGTGGGGTGAGATGGGGTTTTTCTGTCCGGATAGCATCTCCTGATGGAGAATGGAGCAACTAAAATCACACTTATTAAATAAAGTGTGTTATATGTTTATATCAAAGTAGTGAAGATATTGAGACTGTTTGTTGTTATAAAAATGTGACGAACCTGGAAAAGCCAGACCATTTCACATGCCAAGCACTGTTTCCTCTCGTCTCCCGTACAGTGGTGCTGTTCTGGTAAAGTTGAAAATTAGTGGCTGAGATATTTAGGTCAGCAGAATAATTTTTACAGCTGACACTTGATCCAATTTAGATTATGCTGTATGAACTATGAGAGGCCAGCTTAATAATGACCATAAAATAATTATTGGTAAAATATTTATGAAAAATATAAACAAATAAATAAATACTAACATTTATTACACGCTTCGACATTAAAATATACCCAACAAAGATGTATATTTAAGTCATACAAGCGGTCAATATGGTCATTATCATTACCAGAAAGGAAGTATTCTCTGAGAACTGGGGTATGGAGGAGGCTCTGCAAAATGCAGCTCATAAAACAGGTGCTCCCCAAGTTTGTTAATCCTCTCAAACCGATACTGCTTCCTGACTTTATCCGTCGACGTTTTGAACTGTAAGAGAAAATGAATAAATTATACTCTAGTTAAAAGAGTTAAGTGCAATTTGGAAGAGAAAGTTTCATAAATTGATGTAATCAAATTAATTAAATGGAGAGTTAGCGCATTACCTGCGAACGAGAAGAGAGATGTCCTCAATTGGAGGCTCCCAATCTTCAAACGCTGGAATACGCCCACGCTTTTCCGAATTGAGCCACATTCTGACACTTTCTAGGTTTTCGTTGAACACAAATGTTTCACACTTCATGCACCACACATGGCCTGTAAATGGTAGATAATGAATAAGGGCACATCCCAAGATGGCCTTCGGACAAGCATGGTGTGTTGTACTGTTACATGCAATTTAAACTGATTTTTTTAAATAATAGAATTTTTTAACAGAATCAACCAAAGGTTGAGATTCATTGTTGTAAAAATCAAAACTTAACCATTATTAAGATCCATAAACATTTTGTGGTTAGTTGAAGCATAATGTGAAAACTTGTGGCTGTTTGTAGATGAATGGCATCCAAAGTAGCCACATTCCAAGCAGAGGAAGGTCCAACTGGAACTGTCGCTGCACTTGGAGCACTTTTTCAATTTACCTGGTGAGAGGTACAGTTAATGCAAAATCTCAAAATCAGACCCGTGCAGAGAACATGCGGATACTGCACTTTAAAAAACAACTGTTAATAAACAGAAATTGTGCCCGAAATTATGTCACATATGATCTGTAAAATCTATCACAAACAAATGAACAGTCTACAGGGATTGGATCTTTTAACATAGCCATGTTTAATATTTGAGATGGTAATATACTGCAAATACTCATTTTCAATATTGAATTGCTCATACTTTTGTTTTCGAACATGCTAGAAACTCAATATTATCATATAGCAATAGAACAATCCATTACAATTTGAATTAATCCAATCATTCAAAATATCTAAAAAATGAACATAGTTATTATTTGATTTGATATATTCCTTGATCGAGTGAGTGATAATAGAAAGTCATACCCCTGCACGGCCCTGTATAAAAACTCACTTCGCAAAAGCAACTCTTTCGAAGACCTCCCAGATACAAAGCAGTCCAACAGAAGTTTATATTTCTCAGATGTACAGATGTTTACGATATGCAGGCACTCCCCATGATCAATACTCATACCTAAGCAGAGTTGTCAGTTTAATACGATAATGTAACTTGAATATGAAACTGTAATCATCACTCAGTCTATCGAGAAAAATATTCTAACTCTCGATCTCAGTAAAACAACAAAACAACAAATGTTAGGGAAAATAATACATATTTTTAATTCTAGAAAAGTACAATTCTAAAATGTTCTGCACAATGATAATAAGTAGCTCAGTGAAGGAATTAAAGCAGCTCAATAAGGAAATCTAACAAACAAGTGGACAATCTCAGCACCTCTTTTTAAACCAGCTACAAGTACACAATTTTTAAAGCAGAATTGGGCTATAGGGGCAATAAATAAGAACGCTTTCACGATGTTATTAGTTAAATTATGGAACAAATAGTTGATCAGAGCAAATGAAGCCAGATTTTTTAAATAGTTGATTCAACACAGAACTAGATTCCTCGTTTTGGATTTTGTTATCTAAACTCCGATGATAACTGTTTGCTGTAGGAAAAGTTGCTTCTAAATATTATATTCAGCAATCAGTCATAATTTCGAAGCATGAATAAGAAGGGTCATCAGTGATGTTATACAGCCCATTTGATGGAAAACTGCCAGAGCACACAAAACTAGCATTTAACGAAAACGAGGTCTTAACCGTTCAAGGGGTTATCGTTAAAAACGCACTTATTTTACTGCACAAAGTTCGAAATATGTCTAGTTTGTTACCCATCCAGTATATATATATATATATATTTTTTGAAAACAAATTTAAATTTTGGTATTTATTAGTAACAATCAAAACATATCATATCATAAAAATAAAGCCGCGCGTTGGTTGACTGCCTCAGTAAGGTGAATAATTTAAGCTTGAAGGTGCCCTGCGCATTTACAGAACCTTATGCGGCGATCACATATTCATGAGGACCTGTGAGCGCCAAATTTAATTTAAAGTTTCTAGAAATCATACATCACTACGAGTTACTCATGCTTTTGGATTATAAGAGTGCGGATTGTCAGGTATTTCATTCATTCATACTTAATCGGTTTAAAGCTGTATATTTAGAACTCACTATTGTTTAAACTACGAAAGCAGGACGTAGATAATGGACAATATACCGACGACAATACCAAGGACCCGAGTGCTGCATTGACTTTTCCGGATCCGTTTTTACCGAAGGCTTATCCACCGGTTACTCATGCTGCATGTATAGTCTGATAATATTTTGTCTTATCTCTAGCAAGCATTCTGTAAATTGAAGTGTCGTATTTATTATAGAAGAGCCAGCCAACCTCCGCATTATAATCTTTTGTGTGCCAAGTTCGTTTATAAAATCTAATCATATAATAAGATTGATCCAATAATCTAAGATGAACGGTATATCATAGCTCATCGTTATTAAAATCCGAATGGATGAATTAATCAAGTAATGTTCCCTTTCAACACAACTAAACAACAAACAAATGCTTGCTCACCAGTGGTGACGCAATCGTAGGGGCATGCAGTTGGTTCAGATAACTCTCACCCCGACGATGGCGTCGAGAAATTATCAAATTATGCATTTGCGCCATACTGGACACATTTTATATTTAATATTTTCCATCAACATATATAAGAATTCGTCAAAAAAAGTACTACTAGACGGGCAAAGTGCTGGCTGCAACGACGAATGGCCACCATTTTTACTCCACAACCTACCTGGATTACGTAAATCACAAAGAACATAGTGTATAATCACTCAAACCCAAACTCATACAACTCAAATTAAACAATCTGAATCAGAACAACATTTCAAACCACCTGCCATTCTAACAGCACATTCCTTATTTCACTGCCACATAGCGCATATCTTTGATTCACGATGTCAATCCTTCGCAGCTCGGTGAGGCACAGTGGTGCATCTCGCCGATCTACCGAAGGTGGTTGCGAGAAGCATTATTTGATGCGCGCGCGACCCAGTAGTGCATCGCGCTACAACGCATATCTATACTGATAACACACCCAATTGCGGCGAGGCAGCATCATCAAGTTATAAATATCAAATATATTTGAAGATCAGGGCCAGTTGAATCGACCAATAAAATTTTAATTGAATAGTTTTAATAGATATCATCACAATCATAATCTGCGTGCCCTTCGGAGATGAATATTTAACTTATTGCAATTATATACATTACTTGTTGAGTAAACATTGGCTGGTACTACGGACCAGTCCCCCAATAAATCGATGACTAGCACTGAACAGGATTAATTTTAAATTTCTTGGCAGGAAAAGACAGCGCTCGATTCACAGAGGTTTAGTACAAAAAGTTGTTGTGATTTGACTGTATACATTGTAGTTTATTTGTATATTATTTGTATATTATTTGTATATTATTTGTATATTATTTGTAAATTACATAGCATATAATTGTATAAATAAATGTATATTGTAGGTATATAATATTAATAATAATATTATTATGTTGTTATTTAGCGCCAAAATTTGGTGAAGAAAAAACAAAAAAGTATTATAATACATTGGCGTTGCCCAATGTTGACCATTGTAAATGATCTGGCCCAGCGCGCGCTAACATTTCGAGAAGAAAGCGGCGCGCGCTACTTCGAAGAAATTTAGACGAATAACATCCATCAATGCCCAATGATAAATAAACAGTTTGCTGAAGCTGAATTAATGCTTTTATTAAATCCTCGTAATCATCCGTTTGACGTTAACAGTGCGCGCATAATAAAATAATTTGTATCGCCTGACCTTTTATCATGTTGTATTGTCAATGAAATGATTTTTCAATCACAAACAAAGCATAACCCATGATTGACCAAAGTATAGCCCTGCACGCGCACTTGAGAGGCCAAGTCGGACAGATTCAGTCGCTGGTGCTCATTGTCATACGTTGTATGACTCGCCGCGCACGGGTGCACGGCTCCCCCTGTATCGTAAGAAACGACTGTGGGATGCCCTATCCAGAGCCCTTGCGCTTGCAGTAGCGCGCGCCCGCCTTGACTTGTGAAACAAGCGCGCCCGCAGTGGCGCGAAAGCACATGGTTAGGTGAAACTGTGGGGGTCATGACGTGCAATACAAGGTGCTCACGCTTAAAGCTGTTTTGATAGTTTATAGTTCACATAGCCATGTGTCTACGCGTACTGCGTGACGCGCTTGTTTCACAAGCGGTCGCGCGCTACTGCAAGCAAAAGGGCTCTTATCTGGTTAGAGCAAACTAAACAGCAATACATGCATATTTGGATGCAATATTTATTATTCGTTATTTTGACAACAATATTGTTCAAGATCGACCGGACCGTCGACGAGTTTAATTCGGCGCGCGTGGACCAATTGTGGTCCACGTTATTAGTTAATTTAATTTTTTAAACAATGATTGATGAACAAGCTAGTTTTAATATTTAAATTGACCTTAAATTATTTAAAACTCAGTTCGTATTCATCAAAATATTTGGTAAATATCGCTGTGAGAAGCCTCATTGAGTGCGCGGCGCGGCACAGTAACGTATCGCGATCGCGCTACAATATTTAACCAATTAGCACATACCGTTTTACCTGGGGACCCCAGGCTATTATGTTCATAAGCATTTAAAGATTCGGCGGAATGACAGGGTGAGCGCTGCCCAGTAAGTATTGTAGGTTTACAAAATAATACGTGCGTGCGCGGCTTGAGCCGCGCCGCATAAGAACGGATGTGTGCAGGGGCTGGAGTACGCTTGTATGTAGATTAATGAAATGTTCAATTGTAAATATTTAGAATTGACGATATATTATGATCTAATAGTAAATTTTACAAAGCTGGCTTTGGATTTAGGTAAGATTGAAGATTATAATTTATTTTTTAAAAACTACGGATAGTTTTAAGTTTATTTCTATTTGTCGTATAATCATAAACAAGTGAATCCTGTTTTCAAGAATGCGCGGCTTTGGCGGCCAGTTATTAACTTATACAGTAAATTGAACTTTAAATAGAAATGTGAATATATTAAAATTTAAAACTTTCAAAACGGAGGCTTATAAATTTGGAATATCTGTGTGGGGTGGTATTAGCAATAACCGACTTGAACATATCTTTAAAACACAGAAAAAGTGTATAAGAATTCTGTTTGGGGATAGAGAAGCTTACCTAGAGAAGTTTAAAACGTGTGCCCGAACACGACCTGTTGATAAGCAAAGACTGGGGGTGGACTTTTACCAAAAAGAACACTCCAAGCCCTTGTTTAAAACCCACAGGTTGTTGACGGTCCACAATCTGTACAAGTACACTTGTCTCTTAGAACTATTCAAAATTAATAAGTTAGAGGAACCATTATCACTGTACTCATCATTTAACAGGTCACCACGACGAGAGGATTATTTCATTACATCACAACCATCCTCACAATTCCAAATTCATCTACCAATCATCCTACATGTGGAACAGCTGTCGACAAACATCAAGTAAGATAAGTTTTAATACTCCGACAAACGGGTTTAAGAATATATTGAAAATTGCCTTACGAGAATTGCAATTCAAGCATGATACACTTGATTGGTGTGAGCTTAATTTTGCCACAAATGAGCTCAAGTTCTGATTTATGTGAGTTACTAAAATGACCATATATCTTTTCTCATACATACAACCACTGCACTCCAGCCAAAAACATTACTTACACCATACTCCGCAAATGATATATATATATATATATACACAAACACACTAGTACCGAGCAATCGCACTGTAAAACATGCTCACGATACACTCAAAATTGGAAATATTCAACGGCTTGTATATGAAACTTACACTTACACTCAGTGTACACCCAGTGTTAACTAGTATTACACACTGGTAAATTCTACGTAACGCGCGAAAATAATAATTCTATGGCGTTTTCATTGTCACATCTCACGTCGACGGGATTAAACGCGCGCGCGCGTAACATCTTATCTTACTGCTATCTCAACGAATAAACACACAACGACTTTGACAATTGACCGACGACTTAACGATTGTGAGTTATGACGGACTTAACTGTATGAGTCAACTACTAAAACTGCATTGTATACTATCTTAATCATTATACTGGACATGATATGACGAAGTATCTTAAGCAGCACTTTATACCTCCACTTAGAACTTGATTAGTCACGAACAATATAATCATTATAAATCAATACAATAAAACATCTTGATCAATAAATGCCTAGCAGCACCAGACAGCGGCCGTGTACCTTTTTCGACTCCACGGAGTCCCTGATGGACTTTTGTTTACTTTTGTTAATAATTTGGCCGCAACCTTTCTTTCTCGAAACACAAATCCTACTGTACTTCATTACAGTATTAAGACAATATAAAGCAAATCATGTGAATATATGACTACGAAATAGATCTATAGATTTGTCCATAATATTTAATACCGTATTGATGGTTTTGAATTTTGTATATTGAATTTTAATGTGAAGCGTTTACTCTTCCCCCTCGGCAATTAATTAGAAAGTTAGATTAATGACAATAATTGCCAAATGACGTAGTAGATATAGATGTTCAATGTTGTAGAGTGATTTCAAGAGTAGTGGTCCACAGGGGTCCGAAAAAGCCGTACAGGCACTTGGGTCCTTATCCTTGTCACTAGTCCCAATTGGATTCACTTTACACAAAACATGAACGTTTACAATTTAGACGTACACATTGGCACGATATTTATTAGAAAGCAAACAGTATAAAATAATACGTGCGTGCGCGGCTTGAGCCGCGCCGCATAACAATTTATGCGTTTAGGGGCTGGAGTACGCGTGTTTACAGATTAATGAATTGTTGCATTGTAAATATTTAAAGTTGACGATATATTATGATTAGATTTAATAGTAAATTTTTCAAAGCTGGCTTTGGACTTAGGTAAAATTATAACTTATTTATTTTAAAGAAAAAACCACGGATAGTTTTAAATTTACATAGTCGTATAACTATAATCAAGTTAATCCTGTTTTCAAGAATGCGCGGCTTTGGCAGCCAGGTATTGACTTGTACATAAAATTGAATTTTAAATAGAAATGTGAATGTATTAAAATTTAAAACTTTCAAAACGGAGGCTTATAAATATTATTATATTATGATTGTAAAATAAAGGATAAAATTTTAAATTTGTTTCACTAAAATTTGTTTCACTAAATATTATTATATTATGACTGTAAAATAAAGGATAAAATTATAAATTTGTTTCACTAAAAAATTTGTTTCACTACAACCTACCTTAGTTCCCAAAAATTTGTGTGCAATTAAATTGAGCACAATTTATTTGAGCCCGAAAAATTTGGGCAAAAAATTTGAACTCATTTGGGCGACCGAAAATTTGGGCACAAATTCTTCGAAAAATGAACGATTTTCCACTAAAATTTCAGTTAGATATTTGCCTTAGTTCATTATTATTCCTTATTATTCCAGTCATTTTGCTTTCAATTTTAAGCATGTAGGTGGTAGTCTGAGTTGTTTCACATTATAAAATCTGCCCAGTAACTACTAAAAAATACAGTGATGATGGCACAGTACAAAATGATAGATATATACAATAGTGATATTTAGTCTCTCAATCAGATAGTATATTTAAAAGGGAGGCCAGATGACATAAGGAAAGGCTTTGAGAAGTCGGGTATAACTGATGCTTGTAGATCAGACTTTACGGTGGATGATAATCCATTTGCAGATCTTGTTTAAATCTGAAAATCTCTAGCTATCCGTACTTCTAGCCATTTGTTTTATTAGTAGCTGTTAGCTATTCCAGTAATTTCTATTCATTTAAAATATAAGCCTTTTTAATTGGTCAAGCCATGAATGACAGATTAGAAAACTAAAATTTAAAATATTATTTCACTTGGATATGAAGAAAAAGCCATCTTTCTATAGATTTCAGGGCCACAGGCCAAATGCCAAAAGTTTGGTTAGCAAAAAATTTAGCAGACGGAAAAGATTTACGCAATTAATTTGGTCTGCAAAAAATTTGGGCGAGAGGCCCGCTCAAATTTTTTGTCGCCCAAATTTTTGGGAATTAAGGTACCAGGACGCGCGCCGAGTTGGAACAGATATTTTACGAGTGTCACTCGTTAATGGTTAAAGTAAGTACCGTTAAATTACGAATTATGTTACTTGGATTTGTTTTTACGCCTCATGCCTGCAATGTCTACATAGCACGACAATACCTATGCACTATGCGCGGCTCTCTTTTCAAACTTCTTGCATATGTGAGGGAAACGAGCAAGAGACTAAGTAAAAAGGTAAGTAAAAATGATGTGTGATTATTAAGTAAACAATTATGAATTAGGCGCGGCCTTGCTCACGGGTTTTAGGGTTAATGTGGTTATATTTAATATTCACCTTTTATTACCTGCTGCATGATAGTATTATTTGCACTCCAGTCTGTGCTATATTGTATATGCATACGTCATTGCATTATCACTTTGAGCAGTCAGCAGTACAGTGACATATGAATTATAATTGAAAAGTAGATATTATGCTTTTCATACAAGTTATGCTATTTAGGATTTGATATCATCTTTGTTGTATCGTGTATTAAATCTTTGTTATACTTACTCATAATATTAAATAAATTGTAATATCCAAATTATCCTTAAATTATTCTGAGAATATATATTCATTAATGATAAATTTGTATTCCTGTAGACATCAAATATTAGATTTGACTCCCGGTACAATTTACATAGTTATTTATCACTATCTTCCCAATTCCCCTATTATATAACCAAGAGGCTTGCATATGAACATATTGACATGGGTGCAGAGGTGAGCCTGTACGGAACCTAGTAGTTTCAGTTCCTTGTTTAACTTGCCGTACAGCAAGGACATTCACTACTTTATTGTTAATTACAATAATCGTATTCGTAAAGAAAACAAAAAATGTTTGTTTTACTAAAACTTTCAAGAAAACTTGATATGGCAATCTACAGCCAAATGAGAAGGTGGCTCCTGTCCAAATATGCTCCAATGGTAACCTTCAGTACACATATTTGTACTTGTCAGCAATTCAAGTCTTGAGTTAGCTGGTATAATTTATTGTGCTTTACTGCGGCATACAAACTCAACTTATGTTTCTGTAGATACATTTATTTTGTGTCGATTTATTTTGAGTTCGGGGGTCCATAACCTCAAAACAAATCAATGGTGAAATCCTTTTACTTCTCTAAAGAGAGAATTTTCTGCAAAGTTTATCTTTTATCACCAACGGGACATGTGCTCATGTGTGGTTTATCAGGCAGATTGTAAACTGTTCCATACATCTGAACAGTTTTTTGAATGAGAGATGTATAGACCATGTCATGATAGATTCGGAGAATATGTTCTAACAACCCAACAAGGTATAATGCTATTGGAAAACATTTCTCAAATTGTCACTTGAACTGTAAATCATCTAAAATTTGTGCACCATTATAGGCAGACAATCAAGTACATTTATGCTGGCCCAGGAAACCTTACTGGCTGGGGCCTATCCCCGAAAATAAAAGATATTTCCGGTTTTTTGCAAAATTTGCGCCTCGTAAATTCAAAGAAAAAATTTGAAACAATGTAGATTTTCAGTTATCGTGAAAAGTCTCATTTTGGGCCAAATAAAGGTTCATAACTTTAACTTTGCAAATTCATGTCCTCTGATCGGTTGAATTGTGTCACGTGAAGCTGGAATGCGTCACGTGTGCAATAAACTTGTGCGAGCATGAAATGCAACTTTAACGCGACGCTCGCTGTGAAGACGCAATCACCTCTAGTATTACGCCCAGCCAGTAAGGTTTGCTGGGGGTGTGTCTGTACACCAGCTTCGTTTTGTGCCGTTATGATCAGTGCATTGGGTCTTTACCATTGTATTTGTAGTATTAAATTTTCGTTTGTTATATTTTAAGATTTAAGTTTAAATTTATATCACCGTATAATTTTTGTTTAAGCATTTACAGCACTTACTGAAACATAGCACCTAAATATGTATTTTTTCAAAGTGAATACCTCCAATCTACTCTTGTTTAGGACTGATGCTCTCATGTTGACTATAGAGAGAAAAGTGTTTAAAACTGACGAAAGTCTCGATCAGATCAGACAATTTAATGAGGTTGGTTTTGAAGAAAACACCTTGTCACTATTTCTGACATGTTTCCGGATTCCATAGACGTGGGCTATAGTAGGGAGGCGGCACAAGTTGGCTGTAAGCCAATCATGTTACTCCATTGAACAATTAATTATCCGAGTATTTTTACAACAATCTAGCTACCAAAACCAACGTCCAATATCCCTATAATACTTCAAATGGAATAGTTCCCCGTTTAAACGTTGTGATACCTCAGATTGTGGAAGCATTTCAAAATGAACAGAATTGCTACATACAAGAGTTACAGATTATGGCGGAGAAAATAAAACCTGTTTTTGACAACCCCAAATCAGGTTTTTTTAAATTAGATGCTTTTCAAAATTAGTATCTTTTCAATAACTTAACATATATTTTATTTTCTTGAAATCGAATCTATAATATGACTAGCGTTTCACTGGCCCTAATTTCATCTTATCTTATTTATGCAGGTAGAAAATCGACAGAACAAAATTTTGATATTGACATGGTATCCGTAAAATAACATAACATTTATGTATCATGTAATAAGCTGAGAAACATTACACTGGTTTTAATTTCAGGCGTGAACGGGGATACGGTGGATGTTATATTTGGAAACGTATGTGAGTTGGTAAAAGTGGAATTAGAATTGCAGAGTTGCATGGAGGAAATGAAAGTTATCACTACCTCAGACACGCTGCTACCAGTGGGGTCTGTCTTCAATCACTTTGCTAAGGTAAAGAACAGTGATTACTAGGAGTCTTACTTTCTCACCTGTATAGACGTGATAACAGGGGGCCCAGTTTTAACTTTTGAGTGTCAAATCTTATACATCCCTGAGTTTGTGGTTAATGTTTCTGTGTTCGTAGATCAACTAAAGTGAATAGATAAGTGACTATAACCGTGTGCAAATAAAGTTTCATATTCATTAGTGAATTATCTGTTATCTTTTAGTCAGAACAGTTGGAGGTGTACGTTTACTACGGCAACAATTATGCAATGTCAATGAATCACGTGGAAAAGCTGAAAACAGAAAAAGATAACCTCAGATACTCCTTCGTAAGTAGCACTTCCACATTCTAGAACATTCGGAATAAAATTCGATATTTACTAAAGACTGAACCTTTTTCTCAGAAGATTTTGACAGCTGTCAGAATCGTAATGAATTTATAAAAACTGATAAGCCCTTTTTATTCTCCTGAAGGTGGACGAATCACGAAGCCACAAATATTGATATTTTTCACGGTGTAGGTTAACGTTAGGGGGTTTTATTTTTGGTCTGGCAGAGTGTATCAGTGATAAGAGGCGGTGAAATTTGACCTCTGACTTTTAAACCTTGTCAGTGTGACACGAATCGCACACGACGAATTGATTTCTTGTAATTTATAAGATGATCAAATATGACCTGTTAATTAAGAATCGGGCTCGGATGGAAGTTTAATCTATTCATGACATCACCTGGTGACGTTATATGCCCTTATATGGTATTCAATAATGTGTCCTGCCCAGCTTACTGCACAATGGACAATTGATCTTGGTTACTTTAACGGCTTCAGCGTGATTTCAAGGCTAAAATCTTGCCGACAGTTGCAAAATCTTTTAAATACACCCTTTATTGATTAAAAGGAAGAATGATCTGGCAATGATCCTCCAAAGTAATATAAATTATAATTTTTTCTAAATTTCGTTAAGTCAACGTTTTTAATCCTTCATTGATTGATAAGTTGCCTGATTTCAGCGTATTTGAAATCTCGACATCAGAACTAGAACAAATCTGCTCTGGCAAAATATAAGATTATGACCTAAACTTGTATAAGATTATTACCTAAACTTGTATAAGGAGTGACAACATCACCTCTTTATCAGAAAACTTAAAATCTTCACGAGGTTCCAATTTCAGGAAGATTGTGTGAAGTTGGGTTTCTCGGAGGATGCAGTAACGATACTGCTGGAAGTTCTGCTCTTCAAGCCAATACAACACATCTCTTACGTATTTGACACTATCCGGGTACTTTGACATATTTTACACCTTCTTAGCCATGTAATCACTGGAATCCCAAATTTCGATTGTCGCGTTATCAGATGAATTTTAAATATTACGCCACATCACCATAAAATATGTTAGGATCTGATAAGTTGTTTGAAGAACTTGTCTAAGTTACACTCTGAAAGTGAGAAATTCGCGACCATCCAGAAAGATCTCCTCAGAGAAGCTTTGTATTTCTTGGATAATACGGAGTCTGCTGTTCAGGTTAGAAAAATAAATAGTTATTTAGATCAATATTATAATTTACAAGGGCTGGATGACAAATTTGAAAGTTCAAATTAAAAGTTCGGTTTATTGATCGAAGACAAAGTAGCCATATTTACAGGATGTAATGGACAAGTTCTATAACGATTACAGATATTATCCACTCTACCTAGTGCCACGCCCTTCTCGTGACAACCCACTTCAGCTACTCTTCAGTGAGTTACAGGGGAGGGGTCTTGCTTGTTTTTATGATATTACAAGAATCGTTTCCTTGTTATTTGATGCTTCTAGTAAGTTTGTTATCATGTCATTATTAGAAGCTTTACAATTCAACTGTACATTCCTGAGTAAAGTCACAGCGCTGGGAAAAGTTCGTATTTTTTGTGAATGATGTAAATGGATCTAAGTAGTCTCGCCTACAAGCTGCAACTACCTACAGTTTTAAACAATGTACAAGTTTTACAACCCTACAAGGGGACATGTTAACCTAACTGTAGTATAAATCTCTCCGAGAGAGACAATGACTGTTGCTATATAATGACTGTTGCTATATATAGCAACATTGGTATATATACCAATCGTGTTGTGATCTGACCAGTCATCTCACCAAAAATATTTTACTAAAAAAGCTTCTAAAGTGTAATGAGATTTATAGGTTAGACGTGACCAACTTGATTCATGCGTTCCACTGCTTCACTACATGGGTGTTGACACGCTACGACACTACCTTGGTATGACAACTTTAGAACTCGGCTCTGTTTCTCAGTAAACCCCAACTCCTACAAATATTTCATGTTTACATTCTACAAAATACCGCGGGTTCAAATAGTGGCTCGTTTAGATTGGAACCGTGACCATGTGACCAGTTTGTGACCACGCGACCTTTCAGAGAGTTACATGAGCATGATCGTGGAGAAGAAGGCGGAGCTAAGACTAGTGGAAGTGACTGAGGAAACCATAACAATCAGCATGTTGGTAAGTTGATTGGCACGAAGCCAGATCAGTGCTCATTTACCACTACCAAACTAGTCTCTACCTGGCTTCAGGTTTTTAGCAAGCTCAAATGTTCCCTGATATGGTGCAATATTAAATATATTAAGTGGTGAGCTGCTTTAAAGGCTTCACTCTGGTTACATTTTGAGCTATGTTTTAAATTTATGGAATTTATTCGACGTAAATTTTTGAAATTAAAACACCATCTCTGAGCCCCAAATCGAACTAAAAGATGTTTTACCTTATCAAATATAGTTGGAAGTTTTATCAAGTTTACGGCTTCTGCGAAAGAGTTGGTAGTCATAAGCCCTGTACCTTCTGACTGTCTGAATGCATTGTCCTGAATCTATTTTTACTGGTGATAAATGTGACCTAATTAACAAAACCTACATGTTTAAATTGTGCGCTGAATGATATCTCCCGTTTATTTATATACATGGTGGGTCGGTGTAATACTTGGCGAGTAATGCCTAACTAGAGCTGTCCAGTGTCCTCAACCAATTTCAAAATTTTTTAGCTGTTTATTTTTGTGGTTCATTAAAAATGTTAGATGAATTTTCATTCGATTGTCTTTTCATTCAATTGTCTTTATTGAGGTTTATTGAGGTTTATCTTTAAGTGTTATAATTCATCACTTTTTCCATCGAGTTTCATTTTGACAAAGTGACTCAACTGTTTAAATTCTTTAAAATGTAGCTGTCATCCAAAACCTTTCTCAGGATAAAGAAAACCGAGACATAATTTTACTGAAACAAAGATTTCCGATAACTGAAGTTGAAACTGTCAAAGATCTTCATAATGATCTCAACCAGGTAACATCCTAGACACAGAATTAACGACAAAAACATTCCCCTTATATTTTCATTTAAACACATTAATACCTACTTCAACCCTGTAAAGCCTCTCAACGACTATGTAATATGTATAGTGTATACATTTACAACCTTTAAATACCAAATCTTTAAACCTTTACTAGTGAAATATGCTCCGATATGTTCAGTTCATTTGCATACACCAGAAATATGATAAACCTGTTCGTGATAAACTTAAACTTTACCTTTTCTTAGTTCAGTGTCAATCTAAAAGATCAAGTGATAAATCTGCTGCCGGCTAAAGCTGAAGATAAGAATGATGTGGTGGTATCTTTAACCGTCCTACTTTGTCGAAGGTTTGCCATCTTCTGTGAACTGTAAAGTTGTGTTTTTAGTTTTACTGGTAATAACTTCCTTGATCTTGCTACTTGTGTTAAATTCAAACGTACTGCAAAAATTTAGCAATCATCAATCATGTTACATTCACAACTAGATTTCTAACACATCTGACTCACATTCCCCCTCCACAGAGTGTTTGTCCCCGAAACTCGTAACTCTCTGCTCAACATGGGCCGGTTTATGTACTCTGAGTACGACGAAGTTTACTCCGGTCCGAGCACTTCTGAACCTGTACTCAACAATAACCTCTCCTCATTGGTGGAACGCCTCGTACAGGGAGCTGTCACTGGTAGGGTGTCTCTTACTTTTGTAATGTTCATTCTAGGGCCTCTCGGAAACGGACTCTTTTGAAATAGACGTATTTTGAAATACCGAGATTTGGTAAATACAAAATTACCAAACTAATAAACCTGAATTTCCTTTGCTGAATATTGAATAAATCGTAAACTTCAGATGAAGGGTTTACTAAAGATTTTCTGACAGTTTTCAAACTTTTCACTACTTCGGGGATACTGCTAGGACTGTTGCAGGAAAAGTTTCACAAATACAAGATCGAAGATGCCAAGGTATGAATCTTTCAAGTGCTCGAGAAAACTTAGGTATTCTTTTCATTCTATAAAATGCTGTTCTATCGGAATATTTACTGGCGGATTATTAATTTATCCTTTATTTTGTAGGACAAGGAAATAACAGAGAAGACTCAGAAGTTAAAAGTTTTCAGTATTCTCAAAACCTGGATTCTTATTGACAAGACAGACTTTTTAAGGGATGGGCTTCTTGGATCAAACCTCTGGATATTCCTAGACAGGTTTTATTTCAGTATACTGTGTGATGGTTCATCTGTATAAGACATTGATATCTTTATTAAGGAAACTATTAGTTAGAATTGAGGAAGTCTTTTCATTGCGCGTTTTCATTGTTTGGCAGGCTCGATTTTAAGTTTTCGTGTGGCCGATAGAATGGCCATGTTGGCAGCAGGCAGTGTAATACTAATCTGATAGTGACTAACCTGGCACTACTGAGTGAGCAAACTAACCTGGCACTATTGCTGGTTTGACACAGTGAGGCTCCTCTAGGACCCACTGGAATGTTCGCTGCTGAACACACAAAACACTGTTATCCCCCACTAGAACAGATCCCTCTCCGCACTTCAGAGACACTGCTGAGCTGGAGGCAACAGGAAACTGGGAGTCTGTACTCATGAGACTCCACTTTTCTGGTAATCCAACACAGTTCTTGTCACCTGACAATGTTAAACAGGCTCTCATTGGCTGAACGCAATGTTAAACAGGCTCTTATTTGCTGAACGCAATGTTTAACAACACTTTTAACCTATTGGTGTTATACTCAACTTTGGTTTCGCAAAAAATAGTGCATTGATGAGGTAACAAATTAATTCATGTGTGTAAATTGTTAATACAGGAAAAAGAATGCCTTACACGGACCTTCAGATACGGTTTTCCAATAAGCTCCGGTGCTTCCCGAAATAAATATAACATTGCGGACATCCAGCGAGAGTTTCTCTTCACACCTCCCCCTTTTCTCACCAAACACTAGTCTTATCTGCTCCACATGGTCACAGTATATCACTAAGCTAGCTTCGTCTTTAGTTACCTTCCACAGCTGTTCCTCCCCCCTTACTTCTTGCGTTAAAACCTCATTTTCTATGCAGTGGGCAATTTGTAGAGTGACGTATTCCTTGAAGTGGAGCTTTATAACGGTTATATGGCCCAATGTTTCGGTGAAAAGAGCAAGATTAAGGCTTCTAGGGGATTCGAAAAACGTTGAGTCGAGTTTTATCAGCAGTGGATTTGTCTCAAGATCGTAGTTTATCACTTCGTTAACCCGTACTCTCTGCCAAACTGGAAGATACAAAGTTATATATCTCGTGATAGTCGCGTTTAAACAATATTTTAAAGAATTTCCGAGAATTACAGCAATACGTGCCACGTCATGGTGATACCATATTGTAAATGTTTTGAGGTTTGAATATGATTAACAGTAATAAAATGCTAAAATACAGGTCCGATTTCTTAGATGAAGCTGAAGGATTTGAACTGTAAATTTCGATTTCAGTTGTAAGAAGACACCCTGGCTGCTAAAATGGGTGAAACTGATAGAAAAGCTTATAGAGGACCCGACCAACAGCACTAAGATAATGAGTATTGGAACAATTGACAGTATCACATGTTTACTGGACGAAGAAGAACCTCCTCCCGATACCTTGTGGTATCTGACCAAAACACCTATCAAATACAGCTTACTTACTGTACGAACATTTCTTACGTTTCTTCCTGCTATATTTTTGTAGTGTTTGCACTTCAAAATCTTATATTTTTATAAGCACAAATAACTTTTGTTTTTCCTTGATATTCACTCTGGCTCCGAAGATAATTTATATAAATTGTTTCAGCTACACCCAGTAGAACTTGCCAGGCAGATTACTTTAATTGAACACAGCTGTTTTGCTAAAATGAGACTATTTGATATCATAGGTGAGTTATCTTTGAATTTACCTTCGTTACTATAAGTTACTATAGTACAACTGTAGACCAGCAGCATCAGTAGTTTCTTCCTCATATCTTCCCTGTTTCCTCTGTGCCTTGCTAATAATGAGATTATTGTAGTAATATTTACAATTTACATGTTACCTCGTTATAAACGAGCACGATATTTCAGTTAATGAAGGTGAAGCAGTATCCAAACTGCGAGAATTCCAAGACAGATACAGTTTGTGGATAAGACGATCAATTGTTGAGAGTAGAAACTTAGAGGAGCGCTCAGCAATGTTTAGAAATATGTTTCACCTTCTGAAAGTAAGTTAAAATTTGCGAGCAATGAGTTGATATTTTCATTGAAATAAGATTAATAACATTATTTAAATCCACCAGTAACTGCGTTTTTGTGAACTGTGTTTTTGTCTAATACGGTTTAACTTCTCAGTCACTTCACAGTATCCGGAACTATAGTGGACTGATGGCTGTGTACAACGTTCTACAAAGTGCGGAACTGTACAGACTGAAGCATTCGATGCGGCAGTTGTTGTTAAAATTCAAGGATACGCTGTCAAAGGTAAGCTGAATTAATTGGTTTCAACTGGGGGAACTTGGCGGTTACATGTGGTATTGTTACATCCTGTGGAAAACCGGAAACAGCAAAGCTGTAGAAAACTAAATTAACAACAAGTTAAACAAGCAGTTTGAAAAAGTGCTCGTTTTTAAGGAAAGAAACAGTGTTGTAAATTTATGACTTTTAATTTGCTTTCATACGGTAAAAGGTTAATTAATTAATTAAGGACAACCGCTTTTATTAGGACGCCCCGTAATTCTTGAAAAAAAGGTACAGTTACTAACTTTGGTGGTACCTATGTTTAGTACAGTTAAAAGCCCTCAATAAATACTAAAATCTACTGTTTCAGATCGAAGACCTCCCCAAGAATAATTACGAGGATTACTGGAAAACCATATTATCAGAAACTTCCCCTTCTATACCACTAATAGGTTATTTTAGTACTAATTACTTGTAATTAGAGACTGCAGAATATTGTCTCATAAAAAGTTCGTGTCGAGGTTTTCAGCCGCACAATAAATCAAATACATGTTAATTATAGCCCATTATTTCGGTTTAATTTTAGTTAAGTGGTTTTACAGTTGATTAGATTTTGCAGATCTGGCTAACAAGGCATAATCATTAACCGCAACATCACAGACCCTGTATTTTGAGTCGTGTTATTTATAATTTTCTCATTTTACGAAGGCACAATTCGATCTGGATGAGAAAATTGACTCAATTAAATCAACTCTGTCAGGATCGTACAATCGGTTTGTTAAAGAATCCAATCTGAGTTTTGTAAATGGAGAGGAAGTGAACTTTGAAGCTTGTCTGAAAATGTCTGACAAGGTTGAAAACATCACGTTATTACAGAAGCGGGCATTTAACTTTACCTGCCAGGAATCTATCAAGGTACGTGGTTATCTGGAGTTTTTCTAATTTTCCGTATTTCCAACTTTATTTAAAGAACTGGAAGATCATATTTCTAATATTGCACGCGAAACTGTTTTGTTAAACAAGAAATGGTGTTAAGAAAATGGGGTAAATTTACAGGTTACAGCTGACCTCTCACTAACATTCTTAAGTGCAACACAAATATCTGAGCCTTATTCTGTATGGAAACAAATAGTCTGGAAGTTGATACTTACAAAGCATCTTGATAAGATGCTTCAGTAAAGGTAGAAGAGGTGAAAAATGTACTTAATGAATAAACCCCATTTTCTTGATTTTCAAAACAGCCCCCAAGTAGATAAAATGATCCTACTAGTCCCAACTTTTCCAGGGGTTCTTGCTTGAAGTGTGCCCTTACGAGCGTAAAACAAGAAAAGAGTTTCTCTCAGATCTCTATGATAAGAGTCTTACGGTGGAACCCTTTAATGGTCCTCCTTCTTTCTTTAAGAGAGTTACTGATTACGATCTGTCCTGGGACCCAGTCGAGGTTGGTGAGGATTTGTTGTAAACAGAACTTGTAATGTTACGTCATATCCATTGATTTCGTGTCAAAATCAAGTTTATTGTACGGGTCTTGCTTTAGTCATTCTAAACTAAACAATTTTAGTTGTTTGGTAAGATCTGGTAGTAATTTAAAATTATCTCATTGATGACAAGTTAGAAAGTTAGCTCTCTTCTTCCTGCTCCCCTGTCTGACTCTGTAAAAGAGACTTACACCTCTCATCACGCTTATTATTGACTTGATTCCGTCACACTTGAGCAAAACTCTTCATGTGTAATGTTTATGTGAAGCAAATATCACTTTTATCCGGAAAGTGACTGTGAAACATGTCGGGTTTCCCCTCCCTCTTTTCTCGGGTATAGACTACACTAATGATATGTATCAAATAGTGGGTTCTTTATTCTCTCTCTAGTCTTCTCCGACTAAGACTGATAAGTACACCCATAGAAGTCTCTTCACCTTTTCTGCGCCAACCAAAATCTATATAATTCGACCCCTGACAAACACTAAAAAGGCAGCGCCCTGACGCCCAGATACAACGATATAGTGTTATATTAGCGCTATCATGTCGGGGCCTGTTGCGTCTGTTTAGGCACAGTACAGGTTGGTAGTGATACTAAAGTTAAAAACTCTCTCTTTTTGTCATCACTTTGTTGTTCAGTTACTTTCAACCAATCGAGAAGGGCTACGTTTACAGAGAGCTTGTTTTGTTTAAATAATTATAAAGTTTACTGCACTTGATAGGTTCCTGTTGACTTTGACATGTGATGTAGTGCTTTATACAATTCTTCTGCTGCAGCCCTTATTCCCCGTCCTGGGTACAGATGATCTAATGCGGCAACTTTAACCTTATTTTGCTATTGATCACGGCTTTTTGCGTCATTTTTGTTTAGATTTGCGATAGTTTCGTTTCAGTATGACAGAGAAATCTATTAATATCAAGAAGTTATTGAGGTTTTCTGGAAAAAACAAAACTATCAAGCCGGTAAAATCGACGAAGGGGCATGATTATGTAGGTGATTCCGTGTGTTTACTCGTTAGAAAATAATATTTTTGCACATGAAGTGTTTGTCATCTCCTAAGAACTCTTCACCATCTTCAATTGTTCTAATTTCAACTTTTCTGTGTAACAAATGGGGTCAGATTCTAGGCCCTATTTTATGGATATTAAGCCCGTTTAATGATTCTGATTGCACACGTTTAAATATTCGTTACATTACTTTTTCCAAACAATTTTATCTAATCATGGGACTGATACCGTGTTTCTTTCAGTTTTTCGGTTGGAAGAGCACATCAGTCAAACCCAAGGGAGGACCAAGTGTTGATAAAGCTACAGAAAAGTTCAATCTTTTTGCGAAGAAAGTACATGAGCAGATTTCAGAGAGTGAAGATGAAGATGATCCAGTCAGAAGTAAGTTGTTTTATTAGGCTTTTCAGTGCAGAACCAAATATTGATGAAATGTTGGCGGGGTCCCTTTCTTGCATCGCAACTATCCAACAAGACGAGTAGTTTGTTACATCTATATTGTCCGTTAACATTTATTTTCAGCTGCGGATTAATTCTCTGAAATTAGACACATGTCTAAAGCATTGCTTATTAACGACTAAAGATCTGTAATTTTCAGTCAGAAAAGGATCGACCCTGACAAAGTCAAAGTCATTTTGCAGCCGGAGGTTAGATGAACCACCCCCACTACCGCCTAGAGTAGCGGCTATCAACAAGTCTAACTGTTTGAGTCGAAGTCGGAGTTTTAACACTGAGAACAGAAGCCCATGTAAGTGAATCCAGTGTTGAACTTTTCAACTTGGCCGCTTGAAGCGAAAACTGAACGGTTTATTTGTTATTAAACATTGACATCGTCATCACTTTCAAGTTCACAGTATCATAACATGATGCGCCGCGCGCAGTTTAATTTCAAGTTTATACTCTAGTTTGATTTTACACAGACTATCTGCATTCTGCTATCGACCTTATTGATAAAAACTTATTATCAAAACATGTGATATTTTGTATCCTAATTAAATTAATTTCAGATGACATGTATGTGCTGCCAGAAAAAAGACCACCAATAACCGCCGGTATTGGAGACAGGGGTTCGCCAATTTATATCCAGAGTTCTCCTTTGAACAGCCCTATATTGTACGGACACAATTCTCCAGTTTATGGACACCACTCACCAGTCTATGGACACAATTCACCAGTCTATGGACACAATTCACCAATCTATGGACACAATTCACCAGTGTACAGAGAAGCTGCTCATATCTACGCTCAAGTCCCTCAGCTTTACGAACAGATGCAAAATCCTGCCAGAAAAGCCCAGAATTCGCCCCCTCAAGACAAACCAAAACAGCGTGTGAGACCTAATGTGAGACCAGTCGTTCAGGTATTGGATTTTTAAACTCGGAAATGAACCGATATGGACTTTGGAACCTTTGAATATTGAATGATTCGCCCCAAAACAGCTGAGGTTATATCATTGTTACATAATCTTATTTTTTAAACTGTTAAACTTGCAGAAGAACGTAGGATCACCATCTCCAAACAGTTTTGTCAGATCCACGGTTCAGACAGGGAAAGCGTCACCTTCACCACCTTGTAAGTTTGTCATCATGACTTCAAGTTTTGTTATAGTACTGGGCACTATTTGACTGAAAGTTGACTCACTTTGTGTCAGTCAACATGTCAGGTTGTAGACTATTCGCCTTTTGTCAATATCGTTTCTTTGCCCCAAATATTGGCAACATATCAACACTCATTCTTAAACACACGCGCCTAATTTCAGTACGGAGAAGCAGAGCAAACAGTTCAAAGTCAAAAGTACCACGCAAATTAGGTCTGGAAAGTCCGCCTCCAGCGCTGCCACAAAAGACTAGGCAAACAACACTCCGTAGAAGAGTTGCAGTGCCGCCCCCAGAGTACGATATACCTGATGAATCCTACGACACCATTGAGAATTACCCAATGAGACCGCCACCAATTCCACCTAAAGTTTGCAAACCTCCTCCAATCCCTCCCAGGGCTTAGCTTGAACTTAAAACTTTATTGTCTCGAACTTGAGATTTGTACAGCTTTTGCACTGCCACGGTTTTGACGATAGAGACAGTTTAAAATTGATTGCGTATTTTTTGATATTTGAAACTTTGGCAGAAAATTTTTAACATGGTTAGCCGATTACACGTGTAGATGTGAATCTACACTTATATTAGTTTCAAACGTAAAACAAATTAAATTCTGGGTTACAAAAGCGTTTAGTAATGTTATTTAACTACAATTTGAATCGTTTAAACAGCATTTATAATAAGATAACGTGTATTTGTATTTTATACCCAAAGTCAAATTATGTCGAAAACAAAATTATAAATAGATATATTCAATATCAACAAAGTTTACGTTAAAATTTTGATTTCTGCTGAAATAAAGCGATACTAATCACACTAATTTGTTATATTTTAAAGAATTTATGTCCTACATATTATGAACGATGAATAAATAAGCAATTTTCCCCAACATGTCAATATCAGACTCTTCAAATTGTGAAGACGGGTGAAAAATTAAATCGCTGTAATATACAGCATGGCACAATACTTTACTTCAAAAACACTTTTACCATTAAAATGACCATGAACTTCAATAATTAATTATAAAATAAGACTAAGTAGATGGAATTATTTATCAACCTCTACCTTCCGTCATCACGATTTTAAAGTCTCCTGATTTTGAGATTTCTGTGCTGACGATTTTCCCGCTTCTGGGGAACCAGAGACCTGTGAAATTAATTTTATTTTGATAAGACTGAAAGTAAATCTAGAGTAAATTGTATTAGTGGGATTAAGCGAGGATTATCTTGTTAATTTTAAATTTCAAATTACGATCATACTGTTAAAAGAAAGAGGATGTAATGCTAAATTGTGCAATTAATTTTCAGAAATAAATTGTTTTATTTCTTCTAGCCAACCTAATTTTTGCTCGAGATTTGCAAATGTTCTCTCAGTGTTGCGATAACCCCCAATATGGTCGGGATTTGCGCCGTAAGGAATATACGTTCCTATTTTCTGGGCTTTTGGGGGTTCGATATGTTTGGCGGGACCATACGGGAACCAGCGCTGTAACATCTCGTATACCCCTAAAAAAAGAAGAAATATAAACTGTCTATTTGTTTTTGTCCTTCCCGGCTGTGGAATGTCACCATTTATTTCGGAGATATTCTGTGTCGGTTTTAAAGGAATAACTGTGAGAATATCAAAAATACTTGGCTCCAGGTTTAACATCAAATTAAAAACTTGTTGTGTCTGAAATGCTAATATTATTTGTAATACATGATTAACTTAAACTTCTCTTACATTAAGGAAGCAAGAAATAGTTTAAATTATCCCGCATGCTAAACCAACAAATTACCCAAGTTATAACAAGTGTTCGCCACTTGTTTTTTATTGGCGAAATCTATAAATTTCAACATTTTAAAAACCTGATTTTATAGTATTAAGGTCAGACTTATTGATTATGCTCTGACATTGAATTTGGTTATTCTTATTTAAATCAAACTTTAATAATAATAATAGTGCAGGGGTAAATTCATCTTAACAGATGAGCAAACAAGGCCACGTTAGTTTATTAACCCCCACACTGTACGCTAAATAGGTGGTTTTACAGTAAGAATATGAGCTAATATCTGTGCAGTTTGCACTCACCAAGAGTGACGCCGAATTGAGGTGATGATCTGAACATTCTTGCAGGAGCACCCTTCCAAAACACAGCCATGCCTTCCTCCCGGTAGAGGCGCTTAGCACAGCTTATTAAACCGGTGTACGGCTTCACGCCCTCTTTTGGTTTCACCTGAAATAACTAAACTGTTAAATAATGTGATTGGTAGCGTAGTTTTTATCGTTCTTATAAGTAATATTTTTGGGAACTAGTACAAATTTACAGCAAAACTCAAATGAAGCCCTGAAAGGTGGAGGAGTGGATAATTTACAGAACATTCTAACTATGTCATAGTGACAGATTATTGACAAGTGACATGCAGGGCACCCAAGACTCCTGCTTAGTTTTATGATGACGGAGTACCATAACTATGTACCTGCAGTCTTGTCTTTATTACATCAGCAGGCGTAACCAATGACGCGGAGGGAACACCAGCTAACGTGGCCGATAACAGGATCTTTGGAAATGAGGTCACTCCCGTTTCCCTGTCCGCAAATCCTTTCTTCAAGTGGGCGTAGGTTGGGAAGTAGATTGCAGAGAACGGTGCATCACGTAATAAACAAGCTCTCGCTCCCTAGATAGTAGTAATTGGAAGGGGGGGGGGGGGGCAAATAATTTTTAAATTTGTAATAAAGCTGTTATTATAATAATTTTTATATTTTTATACTATTATATTGATTTGTCTTTGAGCTAGCTGAATAGAAACCTTGTAGAGACCAGCAAATCCGAGTTCTTTAGCAACTTGCATAGCTGTCACGTGGTTATTAGAAACCACCTCCCCAGCTATCTGCAGTCTTATCTTTACAATCTCTATCGGGTTTGTGAACATCACTTGCGCACATCCTCCCTGTACAGCAGCAAATATAAATAATCTCTATTATATACCGCGCCTCTCTATACCGGGTACCTCGATACACAGGGCCTCTTCTTTCTCCAAAACTTTAAGTTAGTTTGCTCGTGTTGTGCAAGAAATTTGATTTATCATAGCTCATATCGTATTTGGTGCTGATTTGAGTACATATCTAGCTGTATTCCATCACAATACGGCACAATACGTGCATATTATGACCTATTGGGAGATGTTTGACGCGTTATTAGGGAGCCTGTGAACGGGCGAACCTTCCAATACTAATTTTTTTCTACCGTGAACTTTTCGTTTCTCCCGACAGGCCCGGTATATAGAGATTCTACTGTATCGAATATATTATCAGTTTATAACTATTGCATTTTATCTCTGGATAAAACTTGACACTTAATAAGTTACAGAGAGGAGGCAGCATGCAACCTGTTGTATTAAAGAAGACACTGTCGTAATCTTACCATTCCTCCAGCGAGTACCTCGCCATAAAATGGGATGCTCCCTGATTTAGGGTCTGTAAAATATTGTCTGACAGCATCGTTCGTCTGAAAATATGGATACACCATTTTAAGATTCTGCTAAACTCAAAAAATTGTTTTGTGTTGATTTCCATAATAACTCTATCCCAACCAGTTGTATAATTAGGGCATAAACTGAAACTTGAGCCCGACAATGCGCGCAATCTGCATTTCATTCTTTGAAGGAACAAAACACATTCAAAAACGTAATACTCAGAATTTAACTAACCGTCATTTTTATAGCTTTTTCTGGAGCAACTCCACAGAGTTGGGGTAGAATACCCCGATATAAACCTCTAAAGCCTTCAAACTTAAGCACTTTCTTAAAACAATCAAAGCTGTTTTTATAAAGAACTTCGTCCGCGATGGTTGTCACTTGATTTTGTAACCGCGTTTTAACCAAATCTATTGGGTAAACTGTCGCTGCTCCGGCCGCTGAGATCTACGAGTTAGGATTTGCAGCAATAATTACCAATTACAATAATTTTTTATGTGATAGCGAAGGTGAGGGGTTTGAGGTCAAGTCCTTCAGATGCTTGCCTAGCGGTGAATGCCAAAAGGACATGTTGTAACTTGTAGCACACTACACTACCCAGCTGCGCTAAGCATGAGTGCATGTTTGTATTTCTAAGTGAGCTAATTAGCTAAGGCATAAGCCACTTAAGCTTAGCCACGAGCTGCGAAGGATTGGCATTGTCGGTCAACAACAAACAGAACGTGTTGCTAGATATCGAGTCTGCATGTCATTTGAATTACGCGCGACTCGACAATCCGCGCGTCAAAATCGCGCTAAGAATTCAATAAATAATTTCATGTTATCGCGCCTTCCGTAAAATTTTATCCAGTCGAGGTGTTAGTTCTAAGCGGCGTGTTAGGATTACACGCATTTCGACATTGACTGGATAGTGAGCTGAAGTGTTATAAATTGCAGATTGTGGAACTGGTAACAGCTTCTTACCTCCTCCGACAGAACTCATACCGAAACGGTACGCCTGCACCGCCACTTGTTGACTAGCTGTTATCGGCTTAGACTCTTCCTGCAAAATCAAGGTCAAATTAGACGACATCCATTATGAGGCATTGTTATTTGACCTTCTAAAAATAGTGTACAGTAATTAATTTATCAGAATATGTGATACATGTCTTGGACACCCATATATATCAGATATAAGGGCATAATTTAATAGACTTTAGGGTATTAGATTATATTAGCGAACAGGAAAGTTTCAAGTTTTTTTTGGCACATTTCCAGACCACTTCACGGACACAGGGGGAGGCCCAACAGGTTTACCCTACCCTGGAATGTTGATATAACTCTCAGTCTGTACTCAATGCCAGAATATCCCCGGTCTGCTATACAATTTGCAATTTTTTTAGTACAGTTACACCCCGATTTACGGGGGACCCCGATTTACTGCGGTATTATTCTTTTTTTTTGTGCACCAGCAAAAATATAGCTTGCAAATTAGGATGAAAAGATTGTATAGTGTATACATGATAATAATAAAAAATCACCTCTTTAGCTTTAGTTTGTTTAGATACAGTCATAGTCGGAATCAGCAGAGCGAAATCCTTTAGAGCGATTTTCCTGAAAATGTTCCAAAATTACATTCACAGATTTTATTAATTTTAGATGACTTCAAGGTATTTTTAGTTATGTAACGAAGGATTCTAGAACATAACTTAATAAAAAACAGGTACTAACCCCGAATTGTCGTGATCTAAAAGTCGCCATAGCAACGTGGTTTGGACGGGAGTTATAGCTTCTGAAAACCGCCAGGCTGCCTGGTCAAACTGGTCTGAAGTTATCGAAACGTAAAAAATACATAGTTATTAGTTATAGACTATCAAACATCATGAACATAATTAACATAGTACGGTTAAAGTAAAGTTACACAGTGGGGATAATTAACCTTTAGTTATCTCCTTCTCCTCCAACTTGTCCACCACATTAGAGAAGATCTGTTTAACCAGCTCTATGTTGTGTATCAGGGCGTTCAGTGCTGTGAAGTAAGAATAACTTATCCGGGTCGTCTGCGCAGTCATTATCTGTATACATTGATTTACTAATACACAGTTAGAACACTTAGCTAATTGAATAATTGTTCAATTAGACAGATATTTAAAGTAGAAACTATACCGCTGCATGCTGTACAGGCCATGTATTATACACTATACATGCGATACACTGTTTACAATTAGGATGGTATGTTAACTATAGAAGTTGTACAAGTCTTGTACAAGTTGTGCCCTGTATCGATATGAAAAGCGTATTTTAAGCAAATATTTGCTCCATAATATGTCAATTTCTCAGGAGGTTAACGGGTTTCAGTTTGGACGACATCCAGCATTCATTATTACAGTACACATGAACATGATCATGTCTGTTTTGTATTGGATATATATATATATATTTTTAGATATTAACTATGTTTTATATTTTTGGTGACCATATGACCTATAATTCCTAACACATAAGATTATATGTAATTATAGGAAACGTCTGTTAAATAACTGCATAAATTGTAAATGCGACAAAGTCAGTGTCTTGAAGATTCGAGAGGGGTTCTACCAGTACACTTTGGTAAACCTGAATCTTTGAGCTGGATAATGTACACCATTGAATAGTAAACCATTATTTTGAAATCGCAAATTATTGTTCAGTAATATGGAGTTTTTTGTATGATTATTATGTTAACCATTAGTTACCCAAGTACGTGGCTCATCACACATTTAATCCTTAAGTAATATTTTTCCATTTTAATTAGGTTGTGATTATTATAATCGCTCTACAGATGAATCGAGTTATCAGATTTAGTTACGAGATCAGTATCGGTACATTGGACACGGCTTATCAACAGTTCCAAAATCAGCATCAAGAATTGGTCCATTGCCTTGCTCTCTTTTAGCTTATATATATTATATATACATGTACAATACAATATACATGTCTGTTTACTTATAATGTTTATTTATTATAAACAGAAGTTAAATGATTACCCCGAGCAGGTTGTCTCTCAAGTATTTGGTGAAAGAAGGTCCTTTAAGTTTAGCCAGGGTATCACAGTACGCCATTGCATCAATACTGCCATCCGTCGAATCTTTAATTAGAGACTGAAAAGCTTGCCGAATGTGCTCCCTAGGTACACTCTGAAAACAATTGTTATTTTAAATATGTGACGGTTAAAAGTCTCTTAGGATGCAAGAGAAATTCTAGCTAATAATATAATTAATAATAGTTAATAGTTAATAGTACTATGTGTACAGTATGCAACTGTATAGTGTATAGTATTAAACTATTTTTTATACTTTTTGGGTGACAACATTATGACAGTATGTACATAACACAAAGATAATATGAATTATAAGGAAACAGTTCTGTTAAAACTAACTGCAATAAATTGTGGAAATTCGTCAGGTCTCATGTGTCTTTGAAGATTCCGCCCAAAGTGCAGTTTCATCCAGCTACAGTCTTTGGTAAACTGAACCTCCTTATACGCCTGAAAATGTACTATCCTAGTTAGAAGTCTAGTTTAAATCATAATGTTTGCAAACTCGCAAATTATTGTTAACAGCATAAATATGGAGTTCTCTTTAAAACGTATGTATAAAATGTTCAAGGCAACATCTAAGTTACACCCAAAGTACCTGTGTTGCCTCCATCACACCCATATAATCCTCAACAGTAATATTCCCCTTTCCCTTCTTATCGCACATCCTAAACGCAAGTCTGAAATGCGCATCTGGCATCCTCATAATCCGCTCTACAGCCATGAACTCGTCGAGTGTGATCGAGCCAGAGTTACCGAGATCAGCTACTCTGGCTACAAGGGACACAGCTTCATCAGACACGTCCCAACGCAGGAAGTCACGCACAAAGACCATTGAAGGGATCACTAGTTGGCCTTGCTCATTTTCTATCGCATACTGAAATAAGGGAGATTAAGTGGGTAAAATGTTTGAAAATATTGCCAATTTGCCCGATGATGGAAGAATAAGCAATTGTAAGGCAGCATTAAGATTTAAGGGGGTATACACCAAAACTGGGTTTTGTGTCGGCCAACCCAAATGACCTCACAGGAAGTTCAGTGACCATTTGCACTTGTCTAGAAGTCTCTACCACATTCCTATCGACATTTTAGAATGTATAGATATCAAGATTTAACACGTATGTTCACAAGATGTGAACACTATTTGAGTTATAGCTTCTCAATAAAACAAATATTTTTTCCGAGAAATGCATTTTAACCAGAAAATGCTCGATTACAGAAATGCGTGTTTTCAAAAAAAATTGTTTGGTGTGGAAACGGTGCGCTAGATGGTCACTGAACAGTGAACTTCCTGTGAGGTCATGTGGATTGGAAAATTTGGTGTATACCCCCTTAGGCTTAAACAGTAAGACTCATTCAAACAGGCAAATAAGTCAATTAGATAATGTAACAAAAGGATTCGATATTTAATTTAACACCAAGAATTTACTGGCTTACTCATATTACCAAACACTTTTAATCCTGTTGTGAAGTTACATACGGGTGATGACTAAAAAATGGGACTTTTTTCAAGGGTCTTTTTAGTGTCGATAAAACTATTTTTGGTTCAAACCAATGAAACAGCGTTGTAAAGCGGGCAATTTTGAACAAGTATGGTCAATGACAAGCGCCCATGAGCCCATTTTGATTGGTTCAGGAGGGCTTCTTTCTTCAAGCTCAAAAATCCGTCTGTACAGTTGGGCCTAAAATCGTGTTGGCGCAGTCTCTTCTTTTGTGCCCTAAGGCCCATGTATGCTTGCTAGCCATATTCCGGGCATGGACATGTGTTGCCAGGACTCTAAAGAAGTCCTCTATGGGTTGAGATTGTCAAAATTTACTTTGGTCGATCACTTTTGGGACGAAATTAACCCTATGGGCTGCAAGTAAAGATGTGGTTTTCGCAGAAAAATACGATCTAGCCCCATCCTAACGAACCACCTTCCACCCTTTGGGGATATTTTCTTGTAGGAACAACACCAGGCAAGGCTCCAAGCACTTTGATTTTTACGTGGTACCATTATAGACCATACTAAAGCCGATAGTTTGACCTAGCCTCGATCTTTCACACGGTAAAATTTTACCCCTCAGGTGGTTTTGAGCTCAAATATCTTCTGACTGGTTTTAGCTACGCTGAGGGGTGTTGAACCCTAGTCTTAAGCATACAATTCCCTACTTCTTGACGTATGGACAACAGTCAGACCGAAATACTTCTTCTCAACAATAGCAAAATATAGCGTTTAGTCAAGATTATACATATTTTCGAATTTGCTCACGACTTCCCATTTTTGGGTGTTATCTCTAATCTTAGGGGCTTTGACACCTTTCAGACAACAAACATTTAGTCATGTGACTGCCCTGGAAATATAACCGAGAGTACAGCCAAAACAGATCACCAGGGATCTTGGTAGGGTGCCGGTTATGTGGCTCACCAGCAGTTCCTATTGGGTCATTTTCGTAAGTGCTATAATACAGGATGAACTTTTTGTCTCTGTAGCTCTGGCTACCGACCTCTGCTGCTAAAATCGCTTTAGGATGTGATAGATAGGAAGTTTAGGCATACTCTCTGATAAATTGTTTTTGGTATGGAAGCTTTAACTACCTGTGAGGCGACTTCTGTGAACAGTGCTTTACTGTAAAATGTTTATAGGACCCCTCCCCTAGTTCGAGACCATTATCGGGGACAAAGATCAACCAATTTGATCAAATGGGGGCGGAAACTGTTCGAGTATCGTTCAGAGTAACTGGTGGTTGTGGTAAAATATCAAAATTTTGTTCAGGTGGAAGCTGAGGAATTTAAAACATGTAGTCCCATTTTTTATTCATCACCCGTTATTATATCTCACCTTCTTGAAAATTCTTCTGAGGGCTGATCCTGTAGTTGCTCTTTCTTCCAGTGACATAGCTAAAATCTATAATAGATGTCAGGGTACGTGAGAATACTGTTTAATTTGTGTTAATTAGTGTACTGTGTTAATTAGTGTACTGTTTAATTCGTGCTTTATGACATCTTGATAGAACAATCAGATATGTGTGTGATTAATTTGTAATGGTGACAGGAAAACTATTAAGGAGAGGAGACCAGAGAAGCTTACTTCTCATGAGCATATTCAATCTCATTATCTTTATGGCATATATTACAAATTGTTGCATCAGTATACAATTCATACTCATTTTCACCATTCATCATAATATTATAATATCAACAATAAAAGAACCAGCGTTATATAACTATATAATGTATATGGTTCTAAGAGGGCTGCTATGAGAACACTAAAATTGATTGGATAAGAGAAAGACTATTGTGACAAATTAAACCAAGCTAATTCAATCTGGTCATGAAAATTGAAAATGATCAATCTAATCAGCAGAAAATATCTGGAAATCATCAACATGTCATAACTTGTCACTATAACCACATCTGGAAAACTTAGAGAACACACTGCTGTTCATCCTGCTATTGTTTGTTGACCTCGTCATAAAATGGAAAGATCCGATCAAAAGACTGAGTGTTTTCAAGTTAGTAGAAGGACGGCTAAATCTACATCTGTGTCTGGGAGTAGCACCCACGGGTCAGTTAGTTAATATTATACCCCCCCCCCCCCTCTTCCTACACCCGTCATATTATATGATCGTTTAAATCATCGTCCTGGAAGAACAGTAGTACTGTTTTTATTTGTTGGACGTTGTTCATTATAGTGAGGATTTGTTTAATGGCTAAGGGGATTGTGCTATAGGGGACTGTAAGAAATGCAGCTGTATCAGTTTGTAATATATTTACAGTTACCCTTATTATAAAAGTTAATTGATTTTACATTATGTAACTAAGTAACCAGGCTGGCCTTCAAACAATAGCCCAGTTCGAAACAAGTTGACAGATATATTTTAAATAAAACAAGACTCATAAGATTTACTACAAAATGTAATAATAAAAGGCCTACTGAGAAAATTCGATTAGGAGCAACTTAAGTGCTCCAACGGACAAATTTATTTAGGGTCGTTCACATATTATTATTAAGTAATAAGCCGAGGGTGGAGGGGGGGGGGGTTTCCAAATGATTACGCTAGTGTAATTTTGACACAATAGCTATGTGTAAAACTGATTACGGAGCGGGGAGGGGGGTTAAAAATTGTCCAAAAAGTGATTACGTAATAATATGTGAACGATCTCTTACGAACGTACTTCAAATATAAACAAATCTGTGTCACAATAATATATTCTTTAGGGAACTTCTTTGTTAGATTTATTTTTCGGCACTGGTTTACCTTTTCGCGGAATCGTCCATATACGGCACGACGAAAATTTATGATATATACCATACATGTACAATGTACAATGTACATGTAGGTACTAGGGAGAAATTAAATAGAGTGACATGTCACTTTTGTAGTAATTGTAGTTGAATATTGTGTGAATATTGCGTGATGGTGATCAGCACAAGTTGGAACAACGCACCGCCGTGGAAACTTTCTCAACACTGAGCGAGGGCCAATTTCACGGTGAACTCGATATAATACAGTGCCGTATATTTAGCGTATAATATTATCTGTGACTAATTCTCAATTAACAAACTGAACTTCAGGTCGACATCACTGGCAGACTACCTAGGAGTAGAAATAGATCAGCGTATTTTGAACATGTTTCTTGATGACGATACAGAGCTGGAGGTCTCCATTCCTAAATTCTTTAAGGTAACACTCATTTTACTGGCTATGTTGCTATATTTTGCTATATTTTGCTATATTTTGCTATATGTTGCTATGTCTTGCTATATCTTGCTATATGTTGTTTGACAACCTCATATTAAAGACGACAAACAATTGCTTAAATTTGTTCCAAAAACTTTGCTACATTTTACACTAATAATGAGACTTTCTCTACGTCAACGAAAATTTATAGATTTTAGAAGTTTTACAATTAGATGGGTAGGAATGCAGGATATCTGAGGCTAGTTGAACTATGATGAGCATAATTGAGTATTCAATAATGTAACTTTATATAACATTAGATTTCAAGACATAGTGTGTATTATAAGCTAAGCTGTTCCGCCATGAAAAACGTTTGACCCAAGTTACACAATTTATGGGCAAGTCGATCTTATATCATTGTACAATGGACACAGCAGTACCAAGTACACAAATCTGATAGAACGAATAACGGCCGCGGCTGATGGTGCGATAAAGTGCGGTATTAAGTCAATAGTGCGATAAAGTGCGGTATTAAGTCAATAGTGCGATTCCGTACCTACTGCTGATATGTTACCTCTGCTTTTATGATCACTACTGTAAACGAGAATGGTCGGAACAAATGTGGTAATTGTTTTTATTGTTTATTTTATATAAACAATAATAAATGTAATAGTAATACCACATTTGTCAGGCCTGTTTTCTCGCGCCTTGAATTGGGAAATTCAACAATAACTACAGTGTATACAACTATATTTCAGTTTTTGGAGAAGTTTGGAATTCATCCATTGACAGATCCGAGGTTCACCGATGTTATTTCATTGTTAAAAGCGACTAAACATGATGAATCGGAGCAGCTTAATGATTCCAGTCAGTTCCCTGAGACTCTAGAGATTGAAGAATTTTACAGGTATGTAAAAAATGGGTTTTGACACAATTTTGCAAGGAATAACTAAAATGTAAGACCTAACAAGCATTCCCAAACCGATTTCATTTGATTTGCTCCTTCATAAAATAGAAAAATTATAATTTCATATAATTTGAACACGAGTCTTGAAACACTCTGTATGTACATATGTAATATGTATAGTGTATACACTATACTATACAGTGCAGGTTAGAAATCCTAAATATTCATAATCTTTATCTTTAGTATTTCCGGTTTGTTCACTATTTCAAGTTTCTGGAATTGTGCAGTCTTATCTGTTGGAATCGAAACCATAAATGAAGTGATATTCGAGGAAAATTTGCTGATTCGATTACATTTACGCCAATTTGTAACATGTAACAATTCATGAAGTAAAACACCTCTCAATATATTTTCAGGTGTATTCGACCGAACCTCTCATTTCTTAACAAGATATTTGCTGGCAACTTGATCATTTCAGAGTGGCTGTCGTTTGCTACTGAGTGTGAGAAAATATACAATCAAATGCTTGAAAACAACGAAGGACAAGTTAGTATTAAAAGTATCAATGGGGGGGGGGGGGGGGGGGGGGGGTGGGTGACTTGGGGACATTAGCGGACATTGACGGACATTGGCGGACATAAGCTGACAAACATTATGAGCATTTTTTGCACATAATTTGGACAATTGGAAGGAGCCTATATTCATAAGGAGCCTATATTCACAACCTATCGAGGCATCCCCTTTGCGATTCAATCTCGGAAAGCATGCCTCCCCTTTGCAAACCGAACTCGGAAGCGGGAGCTCTGCCTTTAGATGTACGTATCGAGATGACTCGGGTCTCGGACAGAGTCAAAAAATTTACAAAGTTATCCTGGAAACAACTTTTGTTTACGTTTCAGGTTACCCTGATCATTATGAGCCGAACATATTTTTTCAAAGCCTACCATTAGACACACGATTTTGGACTGGAAGCTTCCCCTTTGCACTTTTTCTGAAAATTACTTTTGTTTACGTTTCATGCTAACCTGATTATTATGATAACATAAACATTTTTTAAATATCCAGATTCCTTAATCTTCTTCTTGTGTGTTTGATTGAACAAATCAATGATCATGATTATGTTATCCTTCTCTTCTTGATTTCGCCACTTATTCCCTCTCTACCAGCATTGTGCTTGTTTATTCGTCACTCCTCTCTGATCCTTTACGGGAAATCAACGTCACGTGACTCCATACTGGACTCTAGACAGTGACTCAGCTCTAGACGGTGATTAGCACTGTTCCAGACACTGTCTGCTTGCCGACAGCCCTGTCAAGCGCAGAACGCCAGAACCACTCCATGTGTTTGTAGATCACGTGATACCAATGTAGATTGTAGTGGATATATTGGCTTGCCTATGGTCACGTGTTATCGATCCTGCATTCTGATTCGCTCCAGGGCTGCATGTCTATAAATACCCACACACAGACCAGTAAGTCAGTTACTTCTTAGTCTGTTTTGATATTGATACCCAGTATAAGTAGTGAAGTTATTTCTTCTGACCTCGTATTCCATTATTTTTCTTTCGTCTTTTTAAACCATAACAATTTTGATGAGGATCATAGAATCAAAGAATTTCTGCCCGTTTCAATTTCAGCTGGTATTGTTTCGAAGCCCATAGCTTTTTAGAAAAAATGCCACCCTTGCATTTCTGATAAGTATACATCTTGTATCCATGAACAACGGTCCTCGACATCTCACTTTGCTTTGTGCCCCAAAATACCTTTAAAACAGGATTTACTGGGTGAACCATATAAAATTAGACTTTTTTTGAAAAAGTATTACCCGCCTAAATTTCAACAAAATTTAGCAATATTTAGCAAAATTTAGCGAATTTAGCTGTCCACTTTTGTCCGCTAATGTCCACCAATGTCCGACAATTAAATGTCCTGTCCTTTTTGGATTCTATGAGACAAGCGGACATAGATAGACGTGTCACACCCCCCCCCCCTCCCCCCAACAATTTAAGGATACGCTCAGCTAGAATTGCAATATTTGCAATATCTTATTATATCTATAATTAATATAATTACATTGAACACACTCCGTGTGTCACATAATAATTGTTCAGTTATATAATTTGCACCCATGCTCACTGCTCAGTGCTTACCTATGAAGTTTACAGATTGAATGTGCGAGTTGAACACTAAGGTACTATACAGGTAAGGTACTTCATGATAATATCGCAGGTGTATAGCAAGTTACCCAACTTGTTTTTAAAAGGACAGGAAGGAGCGTTTAATGTCAGCATATGTACAGTTGACGGACAGGTAATTAAATTTAATAACTTAGTCTGTAAATCTTATGAAATGCAATTATGACTCAGCATTGTACGTGCTATACCTTCACAGAAAGTCGGATAATTGACTGCCTTTGTACATGATACAAAATCACGTACTGATAGAACATGTACCTGCTGTTATTTCAGATGTTATCATTTGGCGAAGACAAAAGACACATCCCACTGTGTGCTAGTGTATTACCCCTGTTGTATGGAATTGCAGTGACTAAGTTTACCAGTAGCTATGTTCACCAGTTCATTGGAAAAGAAACCCAACCAATTGATGGCAGTTTCCAACTTGGACCAGGAGGTAATTACATTGTTGGAACTTAGCCAGCATATTATAAATCACCTGTAAATATGATACATGATGTGCCGGCTGCTATCTTACACTAAAGGAATGCTGCGTTGACAAGTTGTAATGAAAACTAAGCATACTTTGCCGCTATCCTATTTAGAACAGCAAGCAATATAAATATCATAACAAAATTATCTGAAACTGAGTAATTAATTAATTAACCAGGTAATTAATTAATTGTCTGAAACCAGGTAAGCCCTACAACCCACTCACGGACGCAGGAGGAATAGTTCTGACAGATATTCTGTGTGAAGACAAGTCTACCAGCGAATCATTCGAGCACTTGTACACTAAGGTAATAAAATAACTTGCTAGTCGATATTAAATATTTACAGCGTGCATTGCATTATATATTATAACAGTGTCTTATCTCCTGTTCTCTTATAACCATTATAATTATCTGTTATCTAGGAAGTTATTTATAGATTTCAATAAATAACTCCGGCAGATAAGAAGTTTCACAGGCGAGGAAGCGGGGGTTGGTTTCAGTAACTCGTTCTGTCTCAGCATGTTAAACAATAACAATGAACTGTACGGTATTGGACACCACCTCAGAGAAAGAAGCTCTCTACCACACAGTGATAGACTGGATAGCACGGTGGAGATGTACATGCATCTCAACTCTATCAATGTGGGAACTGATGCAGGCTCTATTATTGCAGCTACTCTCGCTTCTGGGGGTGTGTGCCCACTTAATTATAAGAAGGTACATTTATCTTGCAATAAAACAACAACATTGATTAATGAAACAAATAGGTTCAAAATGGTAAGGACACGTTACGAATTTGTTTTTCTAGCTTGAAACTCCATTCATAACGTAAAATTTAGGATTATGGAAAGTAATTAAATTGTAGAATGAAACATAATATTTGAATCTTTTAGTAGAGTTCAGAGACGGAGAAACATTTTAAACATTTGGGCAACTTGCCAACTTCATGTTGATATACATAACACTACACAATCTATTAGTTAGATACATAATGTATGAGTTTAACAGTTGAACGACACAATACAATCAGAAATAAAAATCAACAGAACTAAAAAAGTTGATCACAAAGAGGCTATTATTTTTGCCAAGGCTTTTTAAAAATAAAGAAAGTTTTGGCTGCTTTGAAAAACAAGTCATTGACTCTTTCAAAGCAATATTGAATACTGTTTATTCTGGATAAAAAATATTTGCGGTCTTCTGTAAAAAAATATGTGAAATAGCTAAAAAAACAAAACTCTCAGAATTCACTTAGAGGTGGTTTTAGCATACTGTATTACATAACCTAATTTTAACCCCCCTACCCCAACCAACCTCTCCCCCCCCCCCCCAACAACCCCCTCCCCCTCCCCGTAAGGCATTTTCAATATAGATGATACATCTTGTCCAGATTTTCAATATTCGAACTCAATAATATAATACTATATCTTCAACAGCGTGCTGTGAAGATCTTACTGGTGATGTTGAAAAAACTAAGTGAGTCAATTGGTCGTTAACAACACTGTCCTTCTTAAAACGTCATAACAACAACGTCAATAAAACTATCTGCATCATGCTACCGACCCCATTCACAAATCTGATCTAATGTCTTGAGATAGAGAAGATTTATCTAACCCAGTGATCTTCTAGCCCGGTGTGAATGGTCATAGTTCTTGTAAAACTTCGATTCCCGCCCTTGTACTTTTGGAGAGCTGAAGAGCAAAATTTCAGTACTTTAATTTAGTGTTAATGATATTATAAAATATATTTATTTTATTAATCCAACGCGAAAAAACAAATCTAACTTAAACTTCACTTACTCGTCCAATATGTAGACCAAACAAGTCATAGTATAAGGTTTGCTCATTTCAGGGTCTGCTGTAATGAGGATTGGCAGCTCTGTTCTGTTGTACCAACCAGGGTACCCCTCAAGTCTGTCCAAGTCTGCTAATGTTTCGTCTGGTACCAAATATATCTCCCCTTCCACCTGCTGTTGATAGTGTTGTGAGGAAAAGGAGCAGACTAATAAATAATGAATTTAAATATACACCTCTACAGAAATTAAATACTCCTGGCAATTAAGTTCTAATTAAGTTCGCAGAATCCAGGACTAATTTAAAATAATCTGTAAAAACATACGTGTCCGCTTCCTTTGCGGTTGAGAAGGAATGGAATAGCAGATTGGGGATCTACCAACAACGGATATTTGTCAACCAAACGTCCAGTTCCTATGTAGTCACAGCCGGCTAGATATCCATGATTCCAAAAATCCCTCTTAAGTGTCCCATATACGAATACATAAGTCATTATTACGACATTCACATCATCTGATAATGTATTCCATTACTTAACATTGTGTTGCTGATAGGTTAACCTCACCTGAGGGATTGTTAACTTTTTGATTGTATGCTGTCAAAAACATTAAGTAGCTTAACACAATTGGTAATGGCGATGAAACATGGATATTGCAAAAAGAAGACACCATTACCATCATATGTATATATAATAATACAAATCGTAATAGACTTTGGTAAAGGTGGGACATGATCCACTTTTTCGCTAGAAAAGTCAAAACAATCTTTAAAAAACTATCTGAAAGAATTTAGCATTATTTTATTCTACAGCAGTCTCAGTAAACTGGATCACCTTCTCACTTTCACTTGAATGTATATTAATTTATTTTTCGAAAAAGGGGAAAAAATGTTTTGGGAATGATTCATGAATTTTACGTCCATTCTGTATGCAAAAAAAACAAATTAAATACTAATGTTAAAGTTGTCCTTATATCTTAAAGATATAACTTACAACTCGTAGATGATAACCAACAATGATAGGTCCAATAATTGCGATCATTAAAAATATTTTAGCTGGCTGACAATTTATGATGAGTTTGGTGCCTTGCAAAGATCGACCGTGATCCCAGTACCGGGGCCCGGCCGTAGCCGGGATTGGACTTTTTACCAAATCCCGGTCCCGGCCAAAATACCAATTTTACCGCGATTTGTACCGCGATTTAAGATACAACTTCAATAAAGATTTTGGAAAAAATTTGCAGCGTGACGGGAATAAATTTCTAGAGAAAAGTAATTATATAGCACATTCACTTTTTCGACTTTAAACTTCAAATTGAAAACAATTGAATATCTTGAACATGGATCACTTCTGCATAAATAGTTGATTCCGCTAAATTTTGTGTCCAAAAAGAGCTAAAATCCCGGTCCCGGTCCTGGTCAAATTTGACTGATCCCAACCAATTTCAAATTGGATAAAAAATCCCGGTCCTGGTCCCGGCCATTTCAAAATTCTTATCCCGGTCATTTACTGGTGCCGTGTCAGTACTCACATGACCCAGAGGAGTTTTACAGGTAATTTCCCCGAATTCAGTGAGGGATACTCTGAGTCTCATGATGTCTTGTGGAATGAATGACTACTCTGGTGCCTATGCCTTTGAGGTAATGTTAGAGTTTTGTTGTAAATACCATTTAAATTGCATCAACAGCATATCAATAATGTTTAGGGAAAACACTTTTATACAGTCAAACCTCTCTATACTGGGCTTCTCTGGGGACACGAAAAGTGCACGGTATAGAAAAAAAACCTGGTATAGAGAGGTTTGCATTCGATCTCAATTCCTAATACCTTTCAAGTGTCATATACCCCATTAGGAGTATTATAAGAAAGTATTGTGCCGTATAGCGATGGAATAAAGCTCCACTATATATTATGAACTCACATCACCACCAAATGCGATGTGAGCACTAAAAAATAACATTACGTTTGCCTTAAACAGGTTGGTTTACCATCTAAGAGTAACGTTGCGGGGCTCATGATGGTTGTTGTTCCAAATGTCATGGGCATGTGCATATTCTCGCCACAGCTAAATAGTACTAACAACAGTGTTAAAGGTGTTCAATTTTGCAAGGTTAGTTGGTTAAATGTTCGATAATATAAAATAAGGATTAGCTGCATTTTGCTCACATTTACACATTTGCTCACATCACTCACAGACAGCCGCTCTGGCATGGTTAACCACCTTCCTTGTGTACGTGTTGTTGGTTACTCATATGAGCGGGATATAAATACCTCATTTCATATTTTAAGGCTGATAAATTACATTATTTTATGGCTGATAAATTTGCCATTTAACCCTTGATCACATGGAAACAATATACATTGTTCCACAATGATAAGGAAATGACATTTGATCAATTTTATCATAATATATGTAATTAACTCAAATTATGTGAGTGTGTGACCCACCTTGTATAATTATCACCTTTTGTATATAATGCTCATATTTATTCTGACACAAAATTGTCGCGATCTTGTTGCCAAAATTTATAAAACATAACCTCATCCAGTTTAAATTTCAGAAGTTTATTGAGCGCTTCAGATTTCACCTATTTGAAAGGAACTTGAAAAAGAATGATGACAAGCTCAATCCTACTATAAGCAAACTTGGAGAAACTAAAGTAATCATTAAATTGTAGATGTCATATCAATAATAACCTGTTCATCAGTAATTACAGATTACATTTCATTTCGATAGAAATTTAAGACTTTTAATCTTTTAAATTTGTGCGGTTGCCAATGAAAAATAATGTTTCAGGAGCAGCAAATGATGTCTCTTCTCTTTGCTGCAGTTACAGGGAACATGAGCCAACTCTACCGATACCATGCAGATAATATTGACTTTAATTGGAGTGACTATGATGGTAGGACAGCTCTCCATCTAGCTGTTTGTGGAGGTAACACCCACTTCAGAAAAATCGATATCTTGACTTGTTACCTTAATATCAGAATTTGAAGAACACTAGTTTTTCTCTACTATTTAAGAAGAGAAAGAAAGAAAACTATTTTAAAGAAAAATTTTATTTCAAGGAATGATTTAAAAAACTAACTTTAAGCTGCTGGTCTTAAATGATTCAGTTCACAAATCACAAAATCTTTGACAGGTATCTTTAGTAACCATCTTTTGCGCACATAAAAAACGATTAAAAATAACAATTTCAGAGCAAATGGATGTGGTGGTGTTTCTAGTGAAGCAGTGCAAAGTGAACGTTAATCCTACAGACAGGTTTATCATTGCTTCCATCATTTGGACATTACTGCCATTTGTCATGTTTTCTAGACAATAATGCTTTTTTGCCACATTTTTATCTGTGTGTAGATACCCGACATGACTAAGATATTAAATGTCATTAAATTATTCAATCTTTTGGTTGGGATGGAGTAATACTGATTAATATGCCTACCTGCTGCACTGTATTCACCATGTCTTTTTCACAGATGGGAAACGAGTCCAGTGGATGATGCCAGGAAACTACAAAACTTTTCCATATGCAACTTTCTAAGAAAAAACGGGGGCTTGACTTTTGGCGAAATGGATGCAAACTTAGACTTTTAAAAAGAAACAAAATAATGTTCGCAAACTCTCCATTTGTACAGTAGATAAACTTATGTTTATATTTACATTACATAATTATTGTGCATTAACAGTAATGAAGTTTTATTGAATATTATAAATTTAAATTATTTACAAAGTAGCAAATATATAGCAAATTGAACAAACATATCAAATCGGCCGTAGTACATTCATTTGATCTATACTGTACTCTAGTGACAGAGTGTATTTCAGTATGCACTTTAGGTCATTCCTTAGGTCATTCTGCACCAAAATCATCTAGATACACTAGATATTATAGTCCTAATCCTGCAGAGCAAAATTTAGTTAAAAATATCCGCAAAAGCCATATTTAATATTTATGTACAGGTTATGATGCATCATAAGGTTTACAGTTCTTTGTTTTAAAGATATTGACAAAAACTGTTTGTTTGCTTAAATAGTGAGCCTAAACATAGGACTGTATTTTGGTAACTTGAGCTGGGAAGCTGAAGGTCGTAGAGATTTTAACTTGAAATAACCTTAAAAGCTGTATTTATGTACGACTTTTGAAGCGTTACAAACCATTAAATGCTTATTTGTAGAGATATTAATAAGAAATGTCACAATGATCGTGATGTTACGAAGATTGACTAGCCTCAACAATAAACTCAACTTAAATACAAGCTCCCACTATTTTGGGGAGCAGTAGTTATTTAATTTAGTTGCCAAAATTGACAAATGGCATTGTCCTTTCTAAAAGAGTATGCTTTATCCTTCAAAAACTCATTACAGAAGCCTCACCATGCAGTGTCAACATTAAAGAGGTATCTATATTTAACGAGTTGTTGACAATGTATATTGTTAGTAGGTATACAAACAGAGCCCAACTGATATACTATATAGTACTGAACGATTGGTCAGGCGTCAGTGCAAATCTACAAACGCGACAGATGTAGTTTACTTAGAAAGCTGCTTTCTTGACATGTCCTATAAACGTATTCATGACAACTTTGTCTTCTACAGTCATTTGTGTAAGTTTACTTTTGGGCAACAGAATTAGAATTAACAGTTCTTCTCTCAATTCTTTCTGTGATGACGATTTCGATGTACTGTGCAGAGGACCTTCTTTTCAATGCAAAGTTCATAAACATCAACTTTGTGGTGGCAATTTTGATTGTGTTGAACAAAGTGATGAAAATAACAAGATATGTCATGAAATGACTGAAGAAATGTGTGCCCGCAGATATTGCCATGAAATGCCTCTAAGTCTACCAATATCGTGGCTTAGTGATGGAATTCAGGATTGCACTGGAGGGGAAGATGAACTGAACCTCTGGCCGACCTGCAAAGTAAGCACTTCATTCTGCTACTTGCCAGAAGGCTATTTTTGTGAAAATGTTTCCAAGTGTGGGCCAGAGACCACTGAATTTGTGAAACTGGAGAGTATGTGTAATGGTTTGAACACCTAATTTGTGGAAGAAGCTGCTTGTGGACATTGCCAGTTTCCCAACAAAATTTGTGTCATACTGTCTTCCTGAGATTTCTCTTAGCATGGGTCAACACATCTCATTGTGCTCCAATGAAACCTTCCAAATTCCTGACACTGGCATTATAGGAGTTACTGCTCCATATTCAATCTTTCTACCAGAGAACAAACATGAGTGCAGCAGCTTATACAGTGAGCAATATGTTTTTATGACCTGCAAAAACAGATGTTTAAACTCTCTGGTTTGTCCATTAAAAGTCGTAAGAATTACAAAGGCCTGTGGAGGTGAAAAGTTTCAAGAATCTTTTAGAGAATGATCAAATCATGAAAACTGTTTGCCATTGTTGTCATTTTATCAGCCTTCAATGGCAAATTTGAACCTCCAACAATAAATGATAAATGGCGATGACCTCTCCCCGTATCAGCAGCCTGCCTGTAATAAGCAGAACTGAGGTTTATCTAGTAACAAGATGATGTGAAAGTGCTCGAGTCAGTTAAAATGTTGTGAAAAGAATTTAGTTGTTAGTGTCAGCAGTGATTTTATATTTTCCCGATTTTTTGTGGTTACAAGATCGTGTCATTTCTCTGTCCAATACAAGTCGATAGTACATTTATTGAGTATTATGTATCGCGCTGGAAATATTTTAAACGGTAATAATGTAATATCCTGTCCAAACCCAAAATACATAACATGAAGACTTTTTACAAAATAGCTGCTAGAATAATGCATGCCAAATATTCCCTCTTACAATCACAAATTATAATGCCTTCCTATCAACGCCTCTAATTTGGTCATTAATCAACCAGACTAGCGTTTTGGTGTGTACAAAAGCTACCAGCCAGTACATTCCTTGCCCCGCTAGTTGATTGTCAAAAAATCATACAGCTCAGAACAAACGGCCATTTACCACTAAGAGCATTATATGTTTTCATTTGTTTAAATTTTATGCTGTAAAATGTGCTAAAACTTTGATTATTTGTTTAATTGTTGATTATTTGTTTAATTGTTGTAACTTGTATCAAAAGCATTTAATTAAGCTAACTAATCAAACATTTTAATTTAAACTATTTATTGGAGGACTTCGGCGCTTCGACGCGCCGCGCAAACTAGAATTCTTGCTTGCAACGACAAGATCGTTGCATTGCTTTACCTGGGGACCTCAGGCTATTATGTTCATAAACAGAGATTCGGTGGAATGACAGGCTGAGCGCGACCCAGTAATGCTCTGCTTCGCAGAGCAACGATCTGGAAGGGTTGACATCGTCAATCAAAACTAATCACAACACCACAAATTTATTACATTTATTAAGATCATGAATATGATGTTTTAACATTGAAACGTTGATTAATTCCTTTCCTGATAAAACCATTTTTCTTTGTCGTATCAAACGGGACGGGATCAAAACAAATTTACACAATTCAAGAATACGTCTAATAACAATTAGTACATAAATAAACATAATTAAAAATTCAATAGTCGCACGCTACATCGAGGAAATGTAAAATCATGAGATGTGTTCATGTTATTTTTGCTATTTCTCTTCTGACGTGTTCTAAGGCTTATCACATGAGCAGCAAAAATTGCACTAACTATGAGAGAATATTTAATTCCTGTGACCACGGGCTTTTTGGTCTAACTCTAAATAATTTGGTCTAACGCAATCCTCAGTGGAGTTCCACAAGGCACCGTTCTTGGGCCACTGTTATTCATTCTGTTCATAAATGATATGAAGCTATGTGTTAAAGGGTCTGTCATCAGATTCTTTGCTGATGACACTAGGATTCTTAGGCATATCTACAGTTTGACAGATGTCCTGCAGGATGATCTCAACTCTGTTGTTAATTGGGCTAAGTGCAACAACATGGCCCTTCATGAGGATAAGTTTGAGCTTCTTGTTCACAAGCATTGTCCAAAGAATTCCTTGTTTGATCATCCATTCGCCATCCAAGCTCAAACATATGAAGTGTCTAACGGAAACATGCTGTACCCCACTCAAACGGTGAAAGATCTAGGAGTGACAGTTTCCGCTGATTTGTCCTGGACCCCACACGTCAACAGGATAGCTGAACGCGCAGGAAAAGTTGCTTCTTGGGTGCTAAGTGCGTTCAAAACGAGAGACAAAGCCACCATGATGACTCTGTACAAGTCTCTCGTTAGAAGCCATTTGGAGTATTGCTGTCCTCTGTGGAATTGCTCTAAGAACAAGGACATCCAACAGCTAGAAGGGATTCAGCGTACGTTTACATCGAAAATAGATGGCACCCAGCATCTCAACTACTGGCAAACATTAAAGGCCCTAGATCTGATGTCATTGCAAAGAAGAAGAGAACGGTATTTAATCATCAACATGTGGAAAGTTCTGCATTGCAAGTGCCCTAATGATATTGGTATCCTGTTCTCGGTGACTCTCAGACATGGTCAAAAAGCAGTTGTGCCCAGTATAGCTAAGTCCAGCAGTCAACGTAATCAAGCACTACACGACAACTCATTTGCGGTCACTGGACCTCGATTATGGAATGTAATCCCAACACATATGCACACCATTGAGTATCCTATGCAATTCAAAGCAGCTTTAACTTAATTGACGATGTCAATTCATGGCAGCTCGGCGCGGCACAGTAGCGCATCTCGCCGATCTAGCCTGTGAGAAGCCTTATTAAGTGCGCGGCGCGGCACAGTAACGCATTGCGCTACAAAGCTTTAACGAACTTTGTGAAGTCATTTCCGGACGAGCCTCCAGCTCCAGGATACAGCCGTCGGAATGGAAACTCCTTGCTTGATTGGAGTGGTGATAAAACAGTTTCTACACTGTCCCGGGGGGGGTCGACTTTTTCGATGGCCCGATAGAGGATTCTATGAAACCCTACAAAGTAGTAACAAAGTAAGTAACAATTGGAAAATTTCTTTCTGTCTGTTTGTTTGTCTGAAAAACCGCTTCCACCATTCACCTAACCATGTGCTTTCGCATACTACGTGAATGGTGACGCGACGCGCTTGTTTCATGTTGTAGGTTTACAACCTACCAGGACGCGCGCCGAGTTGGACTCGTCGACGGTCAATATATGGAACAGATATTTTACGAGTATCACCCGTTAAGTTTCATGTCACAACAACAACTTCGGAGGACGCGCGCTATAACAAGCGAAAGGGTTTTGGTTATATCAAAGTAAACAACGGCCCACATTTAAATTGTAGCGCAATGCGCGTTACTGTGCCGCGCCGCGCACTCAATGAGGCTTCTCACAGCGAGATCGGCGAGATGCGCTACTGTGCCGCGCCGAGCTGCCATGAATTGACATCGTCAATTAAACATTTTAATTGTAAATAGTTACTTTTAGAGTAACAACCATATACAATATTTAAAGAAAACAATATTAACTTTGACTGAAAATAAAACGTTGGATTGAATTGATTTCTGGTTATGAAACGCGGTTGAAATTACTAAACACTAAATGATGCTCAGCCTGACATTCCCGTGTAGCTTCAATTTGTTTCGTTTAATATATTCATTAACAAAAAATTAACGGGGGATACCTTTAAAATATTTGTTTTACATATTAGACCGTCGACGAGTCCAACTCGACGCGCGTCTTTGTAGGTAAATCAAATCAAAATCAAATCAAAATATCATGACACAAACATCATCACACATCATCAAAAATATATCAACTAAAGTTTAAAAATTATCTTAAATCTAATGGCCTAGACAACCAAGTTAAAAAGAATCTAATTTACATTACATTTAATTTACATACTTTCCGCTACTATATAAGTTGATAAAGCGTTTTTTAGCAACATGAGGATTACACACAAGATATTCATTGTGCTTCTCTGTAGGGTGAGAATCCCTGCCACGTTTTTGGTCAGCTTCGCCGGGGCTCATGTCTTTCCTCGAGGGAGCATTAGTGTCTACAGAAAAACTGACAAATCCTAGCGAAGTCCAATCCGAACCACATCTTCCATCAGAGGTGGTGCGGGGTCAGCTGGTTACTGAACGGATTGGCCTGGAGAAAAGCATAGTCCTGTTATTCTAAAGTTAACCATAGAGGGGGTCAGGCGCTGTTCGCTCACGGCTGGTTCTTGGAGCCAACACCCTCGGCCCCACAGAAGTGGGAGCACTGTCGGTGGTGGCACACCCAGATAACGGACAGTGTCTCTCCTTCTTTCTTCTTGGACTTGCATTGTTGCTGGTGAGTCAGCTGGCAACAGTGTACCATACTTTCATATTCATGTTTTCTTCCCCACTTCTCCTACACCTCACTTTTACTCACTCATTCACTCACATGCCGCCTTAGGGCCGCTACCAGTTAGAGGGGATCTAACAATCAGACAAACTGCCAGCCTTAGGGCCGCTACCAGTTAGAGGGGATCTAACAATCAGACAAACTGCCAGCTATTGGAGATATAGCACTTAGATTATTACCAGCAAACGTAAAATTAGCAATAATTACGTGAACAAAGAAATTGCCAAATTGCGACAAAAAAGGGTCTACTCAAAATTCAAATATAGCATGTAAATTCGTGAATCAGCACTTTCCGTCTTTGCGCGGAAATTGAGCCGCGCAAAGACAAAGATATAACACAAAAACAACAAAGATATGGGAGAATTACATCATAGGCTCAGGCATGCCTGGTAGGTTCCTGTCAGCCCACTAGAATGACAGGGGGCAGCCTGTTCTATCGAGTACCCGGGAGAACATCCAGGCATGGGTGGTGTTCTCCCGTGAACGAGCATTATGACAGTTTCCCTTACGGGAAACGTCGCTCACCAGGCTTTATCCTCTGGAGGGGCGGGATCACTAGCCCATGCCAAGTGACCCAAACCTACTGACACCTACAACCAGAGGAACCCCAATAGACGTTAGTCACTAACCGACGGACGTAGCCTCCCAATAGGGAGGTAAAGTGGGTGCCCCAACATTAAAAAAAAAATTGTGCTTCTCTTTATTAGTAGCATAATTTAATCCCTCAATCTTTCCTAATACTTCGTCCGAAACATACCAAAAATGACTATCATTTACAGATCCGTTTAAAATAGTTTCTTTTTTGAAAGCCTCTAATCTTATTTTAAAACTTAACACAGTCCCACAATTCTTGACATCCGAGTGGAGTTTGTTCCAATGCAATATGGTCTCATCCTCTCCGGAAGAAAAGAACTGTGGACTTTCTTCATTTTACTGCTACTTTTACTGCATATACTGTTTGATACCACATTAAGACCAGATCTGCTCATACTGAACAAACCAGCTCCGTAATTGGCCAAACCGCTTATCATTTTAAAAGATTCAATGAGGTCCCCACGTATTTGCCGCTCTGCCAGCGTTGTTAAATTGAGGATTTCCAGTCGACGACTGTATGGAAGAGTACCCATTTTTGTTATAAATTTACAAACAGAAAGGCCTGAGATCCCCAGTGAAATAAACCACAAATATAAATACGTGTACAGTTGTAGGTTTAAAACCATCTAAGTCATGCACCGAACTGCTTCGCAACTTATTACTGGGCCGCGCTCAGCCTGTCATTCCGCCGAATCTCTATGAACATAATAGCCTGAGGTCCCTTATTGAACGCAACTTATTGCCGTTCAATAAGCGAAACAAATATTACAAAATATGATCAGAGTAATGTTGGCCCACGTTGTGGGCCCTCAGCGCACAAGGCCGGCCATATGCATTACTTGGCTTTCGTCTTTAAAAAGAAAAGTGTCAAACAGTATATATATACAATAAAGTAATTCAAGTGTTGCAATTGGCAGAGCACTTGAATAATGAAATGAAATGAGGATCGCGATGTGAGACTTACTTAGCTTCAGTGCAAGTAAATCGATGCCAGCGATGTACCAATTCCATAAAAATGAGAAAAAACGGTGTAAGAGTCCTCAATGTAGAAAAGGCTACCTTCACGCCACTGGTGTTCAGTACTACAGGAGGAATGGCAACTGAGGCTTCACAGTTCCTAAAACATCTCGCTGAAAAGATCAGCCTTAAGAAAGGCCAACGGTATTGTGATGTGATATCATTTGTCAGACGCAGACTGCGTTTTGATTTACTCAGAACCTGTATAATCTCTATCCAAAAGGAGGTACCAAAACTCTTCCACCCACGGCAATAAGTGATTTGGATCTTAACCTGATCAACACTCCTAAACCTTAAACAGGCCATGGAGTGCTTGTTAAGTTTTTAGACAATTACCATTGCTGAAATTACCTGTATACTGTTCGAAACATTTTATTTTTATAAAAACGGTGTAACAACGCAAGGGTTCTCGAAGTGGAGAAAGGAAGCTTCACACTGTTAGTTTTTAATGCTTGGTGGAATGATAGCGCTGCTGGAAAACTGAAGGCAGTGTATAAGTGGTGGAAGTTTGTTCCAAGGACTGTGCCAAACATCTCTGAAGCCATGGAGCTGCTAGAATACGAGAGAAGACCAAAGATGCTGGGCCGCCTCTACTTATATTAGAGCTCATGGGGTCACTGGACAGTCCAGCATCCTCACAGTTCTTTAGAGGATTACACAGACCAAGACCCCTATAGAGTCAATGGCCAGAGTCTATTACCATGGAGTCTATGACACCTTTATCTATGCTTATTAGGGGTAATATTTTTCATTTAAATAGTTAATATGTTTATTTCCAGTGAATGAGCACGATTATTTTGAACGGAATAGTTTTAATGTTAAGGTAAATTTTTATGGATCACACAAATCAAATCAATACAATCAACACAACCTTTAAAATGCTATTGATAAATTCAGATGTTGTCCCCTCCCTATTCACTGACTTTTATAATCTATGCTTAGTTTGAAGTATTATTGCTACTTAAACATTAAATACTTATACAGTTTTTCTCAGTTGCTTCTAAAAACAAAGTTCACATTCCAATTTCCAATTGTTCTATGATTCCAGATATATCACCAATAACGTACAAGTTATATGATGCATCCGGCTTATTAAATCCCATGTTCACTTTTATTTTCAGGATGTCTCTGGCAGAATAGCATGAACCAACTGCTGTTATTTCCCGGATAGAGTATGTGACAGACTTCTGTAATTTAATTGATAGCTGTCCTGCGATCCCGGGTAAATGAATGTTGTTGAATTTACCCTTTTTCTGCAGTTTGGATTTCCCTCCGACCAGATATTGTATTTTCTGCCGACCTTGTATGTTGTCTAACCATTCAAATATCACATGATCTATCACACAGAGGCCTTCTAGGTCAATCTTTATCCACGATGAACTCTCATCGCTGGTCCAGTATGTGCTTATATCTCCGTCTATTAGCTCTTGCCCTGCACTAGGCTTGTTTGTTTTTATTTGCTTGTTTAATGATACAACATTTTTATTTCCATGTTCGACACCTGTGATGATCATTTGTCGAATTCCAAAGTAATACTTACCGTACCAAGGGTCAATATTGCCATCCCTCATATCCACTCGTACCTTTGATGTGAGCTTGTCCCAACCTTGAAGCACTCCCCAAGGATTATAGTAAGATTCATCTCTGTTTTCATCGTCTTCAGTCCTAACCAGAACAAATTCTCCGTCTACTTCAGCTAGCAAGTCATAATCATTGCTGTAGGATGTCCCCCACCAATGAATCTGAAATTCATTTATACTGCAAGGACCACCTAGATCTATTTCCACCCAAGCAACTGTATTGTCTGAACACCATTCACCTCCATCCTTGGCCACATAATATGCAAGGTTTTGATATTCACTAGCAGTGACCTCTTTTCCTTTGGCGACATCCTTAATCTCTCTGCTGTTTTCTTCATACTCCAGCAAAATAGGGCTCAGTGTATTTTCCAAAAGTTTCTTATCAACTGTTCCTTCAGATAAGGCACCACTCATGTCATACCAAAGATCATAATTTTGAGGGCAGATTGTAGTTGCATCTTCAAGAATTGTGAATCTGTATTTTGAATCAGAAAATGCTGCCGCTATAATTCTCATCTTTTCAGATAGACGATATGCATCAGGATTCAGTTGAGCTTCATTCATCACAGGAAAGAATGGTGCCTGACTTTTCCATGAATATTGTATTCCAGAATGGGTTGTGCTCTCTGCCCAACCACTTATGTCGTTACCAAGGTACCAATTTGTACCATTCTTTAGCCAAATAAATGCACAATGTCCAGGCTGACCAACTGGTAGTCCAGGAATGCCAAATGCCTGTGCCATTCCAGCTCCAAACTTTGATATTGCACCACACACTCCTCCAATCGTGTGTATCCACTCAAGAGTGACAGGTTTCCCATAGTAGTAGCCGGAAGTTTGTACACTGATGCCATCATCATTGTAAAGATTGTATTCTACCATGCTGTGAGTTACAGAACCTATCTTGTCTGGGTCCCTGAAGTCCTCCAATGCGTTGTTTCTTGCCCAGATCAGTTCATCATCCTCTGCCCATGATCCTACCACATATCTCATTTGCCATGCATTTAAAGTATAAAATGGTTCAAGTAGAAGTTTTTCATCTGCCCACTGAGCATAACTGTGATACCTTGCTATTCCATCAATGGAACCCCCGTGAGCCATTGAGAAAACATCTGTTGAGAAAGTCAAACCTACTGCTATGGCAAGCCGAAGTTTCAGACCCTGTTTTGCATTTTGATCCTGCCTTATTATCTCTGCAACAATTTCAACAGCTTCCTTCCATTTATTGTCCTCAACATCCCCACTAGTGAGGAGTGTCTCGAGTGCATCATGGTCGTTCAAAATCCAGGAAATTGTCTCATCTTCAAGGTCTACAGGGCGACCCTTTTCTTTTAAGTCTGTCAATAGTTGCCATTGGAATACTATTAGGGATTCATCACTTTGTAAATATTTTTTAATTTGTCCAAGTTTCAGTTTTCTTATCTTCTTTGTGATTTCCTTCTCTAGCTTCTCGAGCATGTCATCTGCAAAATCTGATCCTGAAGAGGAATTCCATTTAGTCTAGTAAAAAATATACATACAATACTATCAATTAATCAAAGTATGTTTTTAGCAGATTTCAATATTGCTAGTATTTTTGTCGAATTATAGTATTATACATTTCTGTTCAATCTTCTGTTACTACTATACCCACAAACCAAAACTTTAAGATAAGTTTTACAATCCTTATCATGTTCTTCATATTTTATAAGACCTTATTTCTGCTGGAATCATACCTAACTATCAATTCCACAGTACAAATTAGAAGATTATGATAGTTCAATCTTAATATAAGCTTTAGAACTATTATCCACTATGTAATGGTGATTCTAACGATTGATCAAATAACAATCAGAGAATGCAACCATCAACCAAACTTAACATATTAAATCTTGTTTCTTGCCTAGCTTTAAATGTTAGGGAATGCTTATTGTCTGTGGAAATGGTCAGACTTGGATAATTGATGTTATTCACAAATTGATTGTTACAGCCAAATAAATCTTCAGTCTAGATTTCATGTCTGATGAAAAAGATCAGTAAAAAGTCTTAAATACGGTTACAACATAATTTCATGCAATGTCTTCACCTGACTCAGCATTTACTGGCAAACAGTGCTTTTGAGGACAACTGGTGTACTGATCCTCTTCACAGCACATACTACTGTAACTTATAAGACTTCCATCACACATTCCTCCCTGAGGTTCATAATATTTCTCTCTATTAGAAGCGCAGCAGTACTGTCCATTGTAGTAAACATTAGGATGAGTTAAAGGGCATTTATTGCTCAGATCGTCTTTGCCTGCTTTCAATTCTTCAGATTTGCAGTTCAGATAAGGGCATATTATGTACTGATCTTCTTCACAGCACTCACTGCTATAACTTATAATTAGACTTCCATCACACTCTTCTCCTTGTGGCGCATACATTTTCTCTTTTTTAGAAGCACAGCAGTATTTTCCATTGAAGTAGGCATTTGGGTGACTTGAGGGACACAGCCCTAGGGTGAGTAGTGTGGCAAAATTTGTGGCACAATCATATTGCCCTCTACATGTATTCAAGGATAAATAGTTTATGTTAAGTATTTGTGGTGCCCAACTATCAAATAACCAGTACAGCTCTAACCACATCAAATCTTTGTTCAATGGCAAAAAACGTTCCTATTATTTTAGTTTTATCATGAGCAACCTCTTACCATTTCTTTATAATTCAGCTTGCGTCGAATACTCGAATTACTCAGCATATTCTAAGAAATTATTTACACTAACAATAAGTCTAGTTATTTGAATAGTACCACTTTACACACTACCACTGCACTTACCACATGTAGGTATATCACAGAGCTCCCATCGAGGATCACTTCCTTCACCATTATAACACCAGGGTGCTACCTCACTGAGAACAGTTTACAAATGTTGAAATGTTACTTCAGAGCTTTGGAAAAGTGAAATGACGTATAATTTATGTTTACCCATTCAATGCAGACTTTCATCTAATAAAGATTTTGCAGACCCAACTTTGTACATGACTGTTTGGATCAGAAAACTTACTTGTCTGGATTTCTGCAATAGTTCTCTTCCAGTCCTGCATGAGGGTAACTGAAAATAATATTGTCATAAACTTTGTTTTACTAAAATATTGTCATGATGCTGAAAAACTTTGAATTGATATGTATAAGATATGCATTATGCAACACTTCAAATAACATTTAAATTGTAATCTAATGTAATGTGATAAAACAGTTTCAATCAGCTTATCGAAGTTTTGTTGTAATCAAGCAAGCTTGATGCTGTGAGCTTCAGGCTATTTTGAATGGCATATTTCAATGCCCTTATTAAGACTGGTAATAAATAATATTTTAATAAAACTTCCTTACTTGTCATGAGTTCTACTGTGAGAATTAGGTGTATGAGAATCCCATCTCTGGCAGGTGTGTCCTGATACCGTCACAGATATGTTTCCTCTGTACCTTGATCCATTCTCATCCGTTTCTTCAACACACACATCTGATACTGGAATTTTGTTTTATTATAAATATTTCTAATATTTCTAATAATGTGTTTATTCTAGAAGTGCTCTCCCTTTAAGCTGGTTGTATTTAAAGCTCTATTCTGTGAATTTTGTAATTTTGCATAAGTCTAATTATAATTAAGGAAAGTGTCATTTGGTCCTTATCCATTTTGTTAGATTGTCTTAATTTTGTTACCTCAAATCATATCAAGACTGTTGCGGTTATGTTTCAAGTGTTGGTCTACCCTTTGGGTTTGTAAGCCACTTGATTTTAAAACAAATATCTAATAGTTCTAACAGCTGTGTTATCTGTTATAGACCTACCTTTAATCGGCATATACACTAGAGTGCGTTCCATTTCCAGGTTATCTGGCATCTCACTGCCACCCTCAGTTCCTTCCTCAGGTTCATTTCTAGATTTATCATCTGACTTTGGTTTCCGTATTTCGTTCATCCATGAATCATCATAACTTTCCTGAAAGTTTACACTTGGTCAGCAGGGACTTTCAACAAATTTGCTGCAGGATCTCATAGTGAGATTACTATTGACAATTATTTCAGTTGTTAGAAATTGCATATATTTGATAAAATCATCTGAGGATTGATTTAGAAATAACGATCTAAAGTTATGTGTAATGCTTTTAAAAGAATTTTTCATTTGTTAAAGTTAAAGTAAAATGTTAATGTAGAATATTGACTTAATGATAGATACTCACTGGTGTACGGTTCCCGTCGTCATAGTGTTTTGCAAACACCGTGTGTACAAACAACAGGTAGAGAATACTCCTAAATACTCTCATCCTTCGAAAAGATATTACAAAAATGTTATCTTTGATTATAACTTAGGAGAAAAAATCAGTTGCAAGTGAGAACAAAATGTTAACTATTTCCAATAACATTGATGAATGTAACCACTGTTAACACGATTTAGAAGTTGAGAATAAAAGGTGATGAAACAATCGTTATTTACAAGCAAATTATACTAGTTTGGTGGCAAGGTTCAATAACTATTTGACCTGAACTTGGTTACTACTGCGATATTAAAACGTGATTAACACAAACACTTGTTCAAGATAAAAAATAATGATGCAGCTCAGAGAAATCAAAACTTCCGGCCATAAATTAATTGAAACTTATAAAGGGACACAAGAACCGGATGCAATATTTTATATAAAATTGTTTCGTTATCTTAGCGTGAACTCAATTCGATTCTTCAAACTGCTACTCAAATTTCCTGATTATATATAATAAATCTCTAAACTTTTCCGCACTTAATTACAGAACTTGCAGGAGATGTGAAGTCCTTCTTCGTCTTATCTACTCAAATTTCCTGATTATAAAATAAATCTCTAAACTTTTCCGCTCTTAATTACAGAACTTGCAGGAGATGTGAAGTCCCGCTTCGTCTTATCTGCATGCTTTGAATTATTGCTATCTTGATTTGATTTAAAACGTTCATTAAATAATACAAAAATATACAACTGGCACAAGTAGCATAATTTGACTGTACTGTAAGATTATGAAAACCAGTAACATTCATGTACATTGTACGTGCTCTGGTCTATTTCTCTGGCCCCCAGGAAAGAGCGCCAATAGTTTGTGGTTAAGCCATGTTTTGGTATATTTCTACTATCTTGTATGAAATCAGTTGTTTTTTGGAAGAAGGTTTTGGAGTTTGGGCTGAGGTGTTTTGACTGTAAAATATAGATTATAAATTGAATTATACTTTTATCATAGAATTAAACATTTTACCTATTTCCCCCCAAACAGATGTAAATACTCTATTTAATATAATATTCACAGGTACCAACCCATGGTCAGAAAACAACATGTCAAACTACCAAACTCTTCACAAGATTGCGTACTGTAACGCTAACAAATCAACAGACCTAATAACTTGTAGTGAAGCAGTGTACCAGGTACTAAATGAGACCTCTGTCGGCCACTCTGCAGCTTTAGAGCGTTTGTTCTATCTTGTCATGTCCTGCGAGGGCTTGGAACACAAGGTCAGACGGGCCATGATTCCTGCAAGAGACCCTGTCAAGCTGGATTTGGAGCACAACATTAAGAAGTCACTAGATGTGATATATCACAAGATGGGTCATAAAAAGTATAACCAGGACATGATTCTGGTTATTCTACAATGGTGTTTCAAAGTTTTGACCCAGGTGGGTGAAATGTTGAAGCTTCTCATTATTGTCAATAAAATGCTGCTATCAGCCGCCGAGACCCTGTACAAGGAGGATGAGGACTCTTATGTGGAAAAGATTTTCGACTTATTCTCGAAAGAGTGTCCTTCTCCCTCAGATAAAACTGCCACTATACTTGTCAAAGTTCTAAATCCCTATCCCAAAATTACGTCACAAATTGTCAGAAGGTCTTTTGAGGCTTTCACAAATAAAACTGCTAGCTTTGGAACATTTAAGAGCGTTATATCTGAGTTAAGCAAGTACAACTGTAACTTAGTCAGCACGGCCGTTATGGACCTGTTAGAGGAAGAGAGTGCGGTGAATCAGAAAGTTGGTTTTGTTCTAAATGTCCTGTGTTCCATACCTGCTCTTCAACCTGTTTCTATAATGCTTCTCAATGACAGTCAGGCGTTTAAAAAGCTGATGAACAGCTCCAAAGAAGCCCTCAGTACAACCATGATAGATGATTTGGCGAAACTGTTCATGCACTCTCAAGTTAATTCTTACAGCACTGTCATGTCTTTGCTGGAACAAGATGTAGATTCCACTTCCCTTGGACCTAGTCTTCTCCAGAAAATACTTCTGAACTTAGAGTTGGCTGTTTATGGAGTGATTGAAGCTAAGGACAAGAACATTATGTTCATTGAAAATATGTCAAGCTCTGAAGACATAAAGATGTTTTGTAAATGTTTGACTTACCAGAAACCATACAAACATCCTTATATTTTGAAATGTCTTTTCATCATTTGCATCTACAAAGGACTATGTGTTGCCAAAACTGTTATCACAGAACTCATTTTAACTCAACCCCTGGAGAGATTTGAGGCTCTTCTAGATGACATCAAGGGGTTGTATCCTAACATCAGCTTTAGCTGTTTTAAAACGGTTCTGAATGATGTTAGGAATCTTGCTGGTGGCCAAGCAGAATTATTTTTGTTCTTCGAAAATTCAGATAAGCTTAAATTGTATGGACATCACGAGTTGACATCTACAGATATGGTTGAGATAGCAGCTATCCTTCATGAAACTGACAATTATAAACTTATTTCGTTCCTCGTACGTTTTCTAGAGCCGAGGGCTATTGACATTGCTGACACTATTTACATAACAAATACTATTTTCGATGTTTTCATCACATTTGTTAACCGAATCACATCTGCTGATGTTGATATAGAATTGCTTGAATCAATAAGTGAGTTGAAAGGAAATGTCATCAAATGGTGTCCTATAAAAGATTGCATCAGACTTACAATTCTTCACAATCTATTGACGTCTCTAACTACGGATGATTTGAGCAAAACAGCGAAATTTGTTGACGATGATAGCAACAAAAACTCAGTTATCTGCAGTCTGAAATCTGCTATTGTTGAGAGCGAGGAAGATGTGCACAGAGGGAAGATCAGAAGGCTGGTGAGGGTTCCTAACAAAGGCTGCAGTAACATTTTAGTGGTACAAAGTGTTATGAACCTTCTCCAAAGCATCATCAGTAACTCCCCCAAAGCTGGCAAGGAGCTCAGTAAATTCCTACTCGATTTTCTGTGTCCTGATGTGAATCTCGAGGCACCTTGGCCAGACAATGCTGCTATTAAAGCTGCCATTGAACGGGATCTCAATGTTATGAATACTTTTGATCGCACCCCAATTTTGTGGAACATATTTGAGGAAGCACTTTCTACAAAAAACTCAGATTTAGTTGTAATAGTGAGGGCCATGTTAGTGGTCCTGATCTCATTCTGGTCCTCCAGTCGTGTGAAGAAATGTTCTGAGTCTCCCCCTCATCTGAAGAACACAGTAAAACTGTTAGATTTGCTGAGCAAGGTGGAGTGGATACCTGCTCCCATGCTCAACATATCTCAGATAATTCCTGTTATATCTCCTTTTGAAGCTATGAATCTCCTGTTTGAGGTCACTAATCATTTTAAAATTCATGCCCCACATATGTCGATGGTACCGGTGACAAAGTTTCAGATGTCTCTCAAAGATGCAGTGTGCCTGATTGTTCAGAACAATATTGAGAGTGTTGGTGTCACGGCCTTTCTTTTTGCTCGGTGGGGAATCTCTTCTGGTGGGGCGTAGAATGATCTGGAGCACTTTTTAATAGTTTTATTTCAATTTCGTGATGTTGTGCTTCTATTTCTTATTGTTCTTATTGATCCCTGATTCCCTAGTATGTATTGACTTTTGACCTTAATTAATTTTCTACATAAGATCTATATTTAATGTTACGTATCATAGTTGTTTAATTGTAATAAACCCCAAACCTGTATGTTTTATATTATTTATTACAATTTATTCTTCTTTCGTGAATTATAAAACGTAATTTGTAAATAATTAAATCTACATTTATATGATCGATATTTTATTCCCTAGGACTAGGATTGAACAATGTCGTTTAAAGATCTCAGATGTAAGTACTTCTATCCTTGTAGACTGTAGAATGAACTATTATTACCTTATTTTGAGTCTGCTGAGCTAAACTTTACTTTTAATTGAGGACGAATTTTGAATATTTTGAGATTGGTGATCATTATTTGACATTTTTTCAGATTTCACGGAAATGATGCGAGCACTTGGTTATCCTCGTCAGATTTCTATGGAGAATTTCCGGCAGCCTAATTTCCCTCTAGTCGCAGAAATATTGATGTGGCTAGTAAAAAGGTTGGGGACATGCCCGGCTAAAGAGCCTTAGCTAGACTTTAGAATTGATAAGAATTTTGTGAGATTTCATACCAGATCAACCCTTTTTAAATCTCGCTAATAAGTTTTTAGGCAGTTTAAACTTATAGAGCTTATCTTCAGATACGAACCAAACGCTAGTCTGCCTCACGACATTGATACAGAAGATGACAGAGTGATATTCATCAAATATGTTTCTCAGTTTATGGTTCGTTCACAAAAATTTCAATGCTTATCGAATATTCCAGGAGTTTTTATTTCATCCGCATATCTACTCGTGCGAATAGGTCGCACCATCTCGCCATAAATCATCAGTAAACCTTGCTACTTCTAATGAGTAATGACCATTTCTTTTCAGGCTACGAAAACGAGGATAAAATTGAACCCTAAAAAGTTGTATATGGCAGATGGTTACAGTGTTCAAGAGATGTTGAAAGTTGTTTCAATGTTGTACAACGCAGTTAGATCTAATAAAGCAGACCAGGCAAATGAAGATGTGACAGAGCGCTCATTCGACGTCTCAAACAAGGTAATAGTTTACTTTTTGTTTAGTGAATTTGAGAAATTGTGCAGCCGAGATAGATTTCTAGCATATTAATGTACATTTAGTTGTACATACACTTCTATTCAAAGATTTGAACTAAAATGGGCAGTAGGTGCAGAGGGAGAGTGGCCTTCCTCGCGCGTTCCGTACATTGTATCTTTTTACTAGCCGACATTTGACTGCGTACTTATGCAAGTTTTCACTGTCGTTGGGTTCTAGCGCTCAATTTCAAATATATTAGATAGTTCCAATATAATGACTTGGTCGCCCAAAACAGTGCGTGCTGTGATACACTGTCATATTTCACAATGAGCAATGACATAATCTATTGCTTTATAAATATGTTAAGAAAACGCTACAAAAAATCTAATTGTATTTTTTTAATTGTACTAAATTGATATCATGATGTTGACAGAATTTAACTTGTGGCTATAATTTCAGATCTCGGAGTTGAAGCAAGCGAGACAGTTGGCGACTGAAATAACGATGAGTGGAGCGAAACTGTACGAGCTGTTAGCTGTTGAGGTTGATTTGAGAGAGTTGAGGCTGGCTGCTGTTGCTAGACCTCTTGAGATGGGTCAGATAGAGCAGGGAATGAAGAATAAAGTGGTTTCCATGGAGGTAGACAACCTTTAATTGCACTTTGATTAATGCATGATGATGTAGTAATATCATTTTAGCGCGTATTAGTAAACAAGACATGACTTTAATGTTGAAAATTGTTGCAGAACGAGATCAAAGGGACACAGAATAAGCTGGATAACATAGCAAACGACGAGGCGAATCTTGAAGCTAAGATAGAGAAGAAGAAATCGGAACTGGAGCGAAACAACAAGAGGCTGAAAAGTCTGCAGAATGTAAGACCTGCCTTCATGGACGAGTTTGAGAAACTGGAGGGAGATCTGAAGAAGTTGTACGAAGTTTACATGGAGAAATTCAGGAATCTGACATATTTGGAGCAGATTGTGGAGGCATACGATCGTCAGCAACAAGTCAAAGTAGAGGTTGGTGCATGTTCTTTCAATTACCGAAATTAAGATCAACTCAATCTACATACATGTACAGTTGAATCTTACTAGGAAGCCAGATTCAGATTCCACTGCCATTTGTCAGATTAGTTCTCATTTTTGCCACAGAAGACTATTGTCAATGTTTAGAATATTTTCTACATCGAGATATATACAGTATGTACATATTACATCTAGACGATTAATCTCTGATATTTTCTCTTATGTAGGAATTGTACCTTTATTTGAGAAATCCTTTAAGTCGTACCATTAGATCTTTTTACACGTTCATTGTGATTCATACATATTACATACTGCATATTAATGCAGTGTTTTGCACAGAGCGTTATTGTTATGTATTATATACAGACCCTTCATGTCTGGCCCTGAGTTTCCTCGTCAGTCGCACCCTCACAATGGGGCCTCTTATTATTATACATTATAGTTGTTATGTGTGTTCACACATTGGTCTCATACTGAAAGGAGTTATCGTCATGGTAATCAGACGAACGAGACTCCATTTATATAATCATAGACAACTCGTTATGTACAGGTAGAAATTCTTGAACTTCCTTTGGAGAAATTTCCTTGTGTTTGAATTTTACTAACTAAAATTTCAAATTTAGACTTAAAACTGAACTCGTAAGTCGTTGACGGGAAACACAGATGCCATTCACAAACCCATAACTACGGCAGCAATTCTTGTTAATTGTTCTCAAGGTCCATTAAGATCATATTAAATCTTTAAATGTCGATCAGGAATCTAATCTTTGACCCTTCTCCTGTCGCGTTATTTATTTTCAATGTAAGCTTGAAAGTATTACAATGTGTACTGTGTTGCAGTATTCCGTCTTGTTCTTCACTAGATGTTACCAGTGTCAGTTACCTCTAAGAAGTTTATTGTGATTCATTTTGTTCCTTAAATTTCAATAAGTGACTATATCACATTGGTCTCATAGTAGGTAAGAGTTTATCATCATCTTTTTCGGACGGAAGAGACTCGTTTCTAATCACAGACAATTGCTGAGCTGTTAATTAATATAATTGAAGTTTCTTTTAAGAAATTTCCTTGTGTTTGAGTTATGCGAACTAAAAATTCCCACATTTCCCCAGGAAACAGAGAAGCAATTGAGGAGAATGCAAGATCAGTTGCGTGAAGAAGAAAAGAAACTGTTTAATCAAACGGACACGTTTGAGAACTTTGCCGATGATAGCGAAGGAGAGGTCAAAGAAGTAAAGAGTAAGAACCCGAGGATTGTTGGGGCAATGGAGGCCTCCGATACTGAAACCGAGGTCTGTTCGAAACACATTTTACGCTCAGAAATCATCCTTTATCTCCTATAATATGATTTAACTTAACTCCAATTCTTTAACAAAATAGTTCGCCCAATTGAGTGATGACGTCATCTCCTGTTATAAATTATTTACAAATTGTTAACAAAATACCACCCACCAGGAGGGCAGTGAGTACATATCCTCTGGTAGTGAACTTGCAGGAGAGGGAGAAATGCCCATCAGTGATGACGAAGACGAGGAAACAGACTCTGAGAACTACGATGAAAAAGACGACAGTGACGACATAGATTTCTGAAGATATCCGCCGCCTTAAATATGATAAATGGAGAGAATATCCGGGTATCATGTTCGAAACATGTTTCGTGCTCGGGAGTCAGGGCTATCATGAACGTATCCGACGTCTCAAGTCGTCCTTTTTGATTTTCAGGAATATTTCAGTTCTTATTCATTAGATAAAACGTAAGAGCGTATTATATATATGCTCGATTAAAAGTTTCAGATTTTGCTTCAGACAGAGTAGCACTGGTTTGCTTCTCGAATATTTAATTTTATGTGTACAGATAATTTAAATGTCTATCATGTAATTATATCGATGTAAATATTATTTATTTTTATAGCAGCCAGTTGTTTTCCTAACAATAAACGTCATATTTTAATTCAAATCGTTTATCATTGATAACATGTTTTCGTATACTGAACCAATAAATACTTTTCTATTAATCACAAGACCATGATTTATTACTTTTGTTGTGATTTGCTAGACTCTTATTATATTTCCCTGTAAGATGGTATAATCTGATAAGTTACTGTTATTGTAGCGGTAGGATGCCCAAAAGAGATTGTAACTTGAGTGACGACAGTCTTTCAGACGATTCAGACGAGCCCGTTTCTAAGGTGTCCATCAGTAAGGTAACTCCTAACATTGTCTTCAAACTACATACAGAACTATTAGACTTCATATTATAACTTGAGTCCAAACTTGAGAGTTATTAAATTTAAGTAGTAGATCTCTTAAACCCATTATTTTTCAGAAACCTAGTCACAAGGAAAAGGCAGTTACTAAAGAGGTTTGGATTCTCGCAGAGTGTTATCAACTCTCTAATTATTTTAAAAGTCATTAGCACTTAGCAGTTCCTTAATGCTTAAGAACATCATAATCCTATTTCTTCATAATCTTAATTCTTCATAATTTTATTTTTATCTGACATTATTCATCATTTTACTGGTCTCATTATTTTAGTGTAACTAATTCGGTTTTGGCAGGTTGCATCTTATAAAAAATATAAAAAATATAAATAAAATATAAAAAATAATATCATAATTATGAGTAATAATATAACCTGCTCCAGGTTAGAGTAGAGTCAAAACCAGCACCCAAAAAGAAGGCTAAGAAAGAGGCTTCCTCTAGCGATGAAAGTATAGATGATGACTTTGATGATTGTTCTAGCAGGGGACTGGAGCCAGGAGGATACTGGCTGGAGGAGAAACGGATGCGCAGAATTCAGGTTAGTTAGTTAGTTAGTTAGTTAGTTAGTTAGTTGGTTTTACATCTAGGTATATAGTTCCAAGGCTCATTTTCAAACTTTGTATAAATTATACTTGAACTTTAAAATCAAAATTGTTGCTTAGTCTTTCTGTTCTTAAGATACTGGAGCAAAATTTGACTGAATAAATTTGTTTTGTTTCAGGTCAGACAGTTTAAGGGCAAACCATTGATCGATATCAGAGAAATGTATATGGGAGCAAACGGGATGGCTCCTGGTAAAAAGGGGATTTCCCTTAATGTTACTGAGTGGAGAAAACTTGTTAAATTGATCAAAAAAGTGGATGATGAAATACTTAAGATCACGTAGCCGTTTCGAGTATTTTTTATGGGTTTTATCTCAACGATGTTCGATCCTTAGATCTTTAGATCCTTAGATCGTAACTCTTTTGTTTTGATGACACGTTTTCACGTGGCAGGGATTTATTTATTTTTCTTATCTTCAAAGATTGACAATCAATTACATTCATGCCTGTGTGTTTTTTTTGACAAGTTGAATTCTTGACTTGTTTGCACAACATGACAACTTCCCAGGCAGAGCCGGATGGCGAATAATTTATTTCATAAAATTATCTTGATTTGAATATTTCATTTTAAATATCGCTGAACGTTATGTTTTCTTACTCTTATTCCTTGTATATGAAGTAGGTGAAATTTAGAAGATGAGGTGAGATACACTTCTCACATTTACTAAGTTTATTGTTGAAATATAGTGAGGCACACTCCTCGCTGCTGTATCAGACACACTTCTCACATTTCCTGTTTCTGATAGTGGGACACTCTTCTCACTTTCACTTTATCATGTCGGGACATATTTCTCGGACGATTAGTTTTAGTGAGACAAGACTTCTGTACAAGTTAGGTACACCAAGTTTCCTTGCATAATACTGTAAAGCCAGTTTACAGATCGAACAGGAATCATTTATCAGTGGAATAAACTTACTTTATAATAAACTAAGTATACTGTATATCACATGATATTAATTAATAATATATATGAATATGTGAAGTTTCTAAATAAACCTAACAATTAGCAGACACTTAACTAACTCTCAATAATAGGATGGTGATTATAGAGCACGCCAACTGCCAAACCGTTACAAATGTGACCGAGGAACATGCCTTCTTCTCCACCCTCCAGCTTCTTCAGTTCAATGTCTTCTCCGCGGACAAACAGTACAAAATTCAGTTCAAACCTGACATGTTCAGAGTTCCTAATAAGAAGGGGCTCGAGGTGAGACGGATTTATTTTCTTATTTCACAACTTTTAATCGTTTGAAAATCATGCAAATTACTCTACTATATCAAACTTTAATTGTATTAAACTGCCCCTCTAGTCAAGATTAGTGAATAGTAACCGATATAAACTTCAGGTTGTGCTGCATTTCCTACTTACAAAGTTAGACCCGGAGCGGAGTAAAGAGGAGTTTGTTGGTTGTTGGCCAGCATATGACGTTAAAAGAAGTCACCTCTTTAGGAAGAATGTATTTAATTGGCTGACTGAACTAAACAGAGACTATGTGGAGGTAACGATGACCGACCAAAACATAAAATATGTCCCACCATAATCCACATATTATATACACACATGTATAATTTGGACATGAGTCACTGTTATCCAGCGTAGTCAAAACTTAGCCACGACTTAGCTTCAGTGGTCCACTAACAAACACTGATTATCTTATATATCATTTCAGGGGGTGCAAATACCTCGGATCAACAATTCTACCTTAACAAAGGCATCAGGAGGTCTAGTAGTTAGCATGCTGGAGAGGCTGGCAGCATTAGTACTTTCTACACACATCACTGGACAACATAAAGAGGTAAAACAATTAAAACATGAAATTTAAGGTATTTAGTATAAATTACTGTCTCTTTATATAACTATAAGAACTGATAATTCACATGATATCTCCGGAGATATTGATATATGTACTGGAACAAACATTAACATCATTTGGTAGACAGATTATTTGATCGGGTTTTATTTAGCCAGAGTTAAAACCTTACTCTCTTTCCCCCAGCGATCTAAGGTAGGGCCAGTGTTTTCACCCTCAAAACCTCACCTAAACCTGGCTGCTGCTACCACCCTTCGTCTCGAGATTGAGGTTCTGAAAAGAAAAGTAGCTGCTCGAGCGGAGGAAACTCATCTACTGAGGGGCAAGTGGACTCAATCCGCCAAAAATGTCTCTGACGAAATCCAGAATCTCTCCAAAAAAAAGAAGGTTGGTGCTTTTTCGCTGCGGCCTGTGAGTTGAATGAAATGTAATAGCAGTGGCTGATATAAAATTGTTTTTTGTTGTACTTTTCTTCTTATAGTAGCAACTAGCATTTTATATCAAGAAACTATTCTATTTACTCATTAGAAGCTAGAAATGAAGAAAGATAGTTTGGAAACAAGGCAAAAAGATTACATCACAGCGTTTTCGACCGATAAGAAGTTCATCAAGACATTATCGATTGCAGATGAGGACGCTCTGAGAACGGACGTTCAACAAAAATCTTTGCAGGTTTGTTTTTTTTTCAGTGCGCGTGTTCAATGTTCATTCTCTCCCTTTTTGTTGATGTTGTAAACGACACGTTTTTTCGTATTTATCGAAAAAATATTATTAAAAATAAGATCAAATTAAAAACAGATCACCAATTTATAGTTTAATTTGTTCGTTATTATAAAACAATCAAATTGCCGGAAATCTGCCTACTTTATACATTACAATCAGACAAATGGCCAGAATTGTAATTGTCGCTGAAAGTCGATACGCCCACTGTGCTAGTCCCAGAATTAGAGCTTTACTTTTTAAAGCTTTGTCCCTGTCGCAATTTTTCTTTTGCATAAAATATCGTATCCCAACTACAATCATAATGGTTCCTATAACCGGATTTATGATGGGCGCTGTGAGAAGTATGATCCATTCGAATAGAGAAATCTTGCGATCCACTGCCACTAACCACTCGGCTCTTTCTTCCTTGTTAGTTGAAACATTAGAGGGCCCTAAATCAACTTTAGCATTTGATTTAGTACAGTCATCAATAGACGAGACCATGATGATCTTAGACTTTGAAACCGTATCGTCTTTAGATTTCACCATTTCGTTCTCTGCAATAAACGAGTTAGTATCAACAGCTTATCTGTGGAAAATTTATGATGGATTAGAAAAAACAACCTTATTACATTCAGCCGGCTCAGTATAGTCGGGTCCCAACCGTTCTAAAAGGCTATCTCGTTAGCTTTTCGTGTTAAAAGCGATTTTTCAACGGTTATCACCTCTCTAGATGATTCTTAAAACATTTGGACTTCATTGCATTTTTGAAATAAATGCAATGAGGGCGTTTTCGGCCACACCCTTTTTCAGGGTTTCGCGGTCACTCGAATTTTTGTATTTCAGCCCAGGAAGGTCTTAAAGACTATTCCGATACACCAAAATGTGCCTAATAGCCACATTTATATACAACTTATGAAGCAACATATTCCTTAAAATGCTTCGTTTCGGAAATATGGCCGAAAAACGGTTTTTGGCTTGACGCAGTTCATAATTTCCGTGATTTTTGGCATTTCCGCCTAGGAAGGTCGTAGAGACTATTCTGATACACTAAAATGTACATAATGGCCATATTTATATACAACTCATGAAGCAACATATACCCTAAAAGGCTTATTTTCGGAAATGTGGCTGAAAAACAGATTTTTGCCGAGTGAACAATGACAATATTCACAAATGGGCTATTGGACTGTTAACTAGAAAGGTCTTAAAGACTCATGAGCAACACAGCATTTGTCACAAGATGTAAGATGACTCAATTTGTGTCCAGAAACACCTACAAAAATTGGAGAATGATCTACTTTATTGGGCATCTCTCTTAATGGGCCAGGCCAGCAGCATATCTGTGTCTTACTAAATGGCAATTTTTCAAAATTACGGTTTCTTTAGTAAAGGTCAATGGGTCAGTTGCTAACAGCAAATTGTTCGCAATTGCCGACTCATACACATCATATACTCAAAAACGCTCACTTTAGGAGTCATTAGTAAATAAGTTTAACTACTGCATGATTTGTGAAAACTCCAACAATTTTTCATTGGCACCTATATAGCCAAAATGTAATGACCAAAATTCAACTTTTTATTTATTCATGCCATGAAACCATATAATATATGTACCAAGAATACCGGATCTAAAATAAATCGGCACTGGATCCGGGCCAGATTGTCGCTTGACCACTGACCAGTACCCCACTTTATAATCATAATTGACTTCACTGCCTCGACCAATATTGGTCTGTAATCCCTGGATTGAGATCTGTTGGCTGCAGTTTAATTTAGCTCATTTACCATAATAGTAATACCGCAGTGGTTTGGTTCGCATAGATTTTCCCATCGTATGATAATGTGTGTCATTCCCTCGTTTTTTAATCAAGTGGTTACTGGCTAGCTCTTTTTTATTACAGCTGCCTCGAGATCTTATCTAGGGCATTAATACATTAGTACTAGAACATTAGAACTGTAATTATAGAACTTCAGATTAAGATTACTTGGCCGAATGGCAGGGTTCGAGATTCGACTCTAAAACGCTCAGTTTAGGAGTGATTAGTAGATAACTACTGCATGATATGCGAAAACTCCAACTAGACAAGGATCATGCTTAATCAAAGTGTTCCTCGACTTGAACTTAAGTCTTGTAACCTACTGCTCTACTGGAGTTTGGGCCACTGAATTGAATACGACCTGATATTAATTTTAGGATGTCGGGAAATTCATTAAGATTTTTATTCTTTGGTTTTTCAATTGTGCTACGAATCCGAGTTTGAGTTGATAACACCGAATTTCCTGTTTGACTCTCAAAGAGAGGAACCAAGGCTTACGTTCCTCTTTTTGGCTCTGAGATCCGACTTTAAGATCGGACTTCGGAGATCCTCGCGTCGGAGATCATGTAAGTGTAACATCAGTACATGAGATTAGACTTTTTTGCTTGATATTGGACCTATAATTATTCGAAACAGCACGGGATGTAACCAAGGTTAATTTAGATAAGATATACCAGCTTTCGGGGTTACAAGACCCCACGAAAGGCAGGCAGAGCATCCTAAATCCTCAATCCTCATGCTATCCTCACGTTGACCATCTAGGTCCAAACTCCAGCCTCTCATTAAAAAACAGCTATTAGGCCCGAGATCCGTCCCTTGTCCCGTAGTGTCCCGTAAGTAAGAGATTGTTCAGATTTTGGTAATTTAGACCCCCTCCCCGCTCTAAAATCCACTTTACCCAATTAAGCTGGAAAAATTTCACATGTGAAACCTAAATAGCTAAATCAGCATCTCGAGACCTTCTAATATAAAAACCCCGTGATCCTACTATAAGCTTATAACTTATAAGGCATAAAGGCATTGCATGCCGAAATTAAGATGCACTTCAACTGGTGATCAGGTGATGTGAACCTGACATATGTTACCTGAATGCCCTCAGTCAAATCTCGAACCCTGCTAATGCTATTCTGCCAAGTAACCTTAATCTGAAGTTCTAGAATTACAGTTCTAATGTTCTAGTATTTGTGCCCATGCCCCAGATAAGATCTCGAGGCAGCTCACAGCTGTAATAACAGAAGAAATAGCCAGTCACCACTTGATTAAAAAACGAGGGAATGACACACATTATCATACGATGGGAAAATCTATGCGACTAAAAAAAAGAATATGGGGTCATTCTGAAGTGGGAACCAGACCACTGCGGTATTATAGGAGATTAGCGGCCAACAGATCTCAATCCAGGGATTACAAACCAATATTGGTCGAGGCAGCGAAATCAATCATAATTATAAAGTACTGGTACTGGTCAGCGGTCAAGCAACAATCTGACCCGGATCCAGTGCCGATTTATTTTAGGTCCGGTATTCTTGGTACATATATTATATGGTTTCATGGCATGAATAAATAAAAAGTTTGAAGTCTGGCACGTCACACATTTTATTTAAATTGGTACCAAGGAAAAATTGTTGGAGTTTTCACAAATCATGTAGTAGTTATTTACTTATGACTCCTAAAGTGAGCGTTTTTGAGTATATGATGTGCATGAGTCGGCAATTGCGAACAATTTGCTGTTAGCAACTGACCCATTGACCTTTACTAAAGAAACCGTAATTTTGAAAAATTGCCATTTAGTAAGACACAGATATGCTGCTGGCCTGGCCCATTAAGAGAGATGCCCAATAAAGTAGATCATTCTCCAATTTTTGTAGGTGTTTCTGGACACAAATTGAGTCATCTTACATCTTGTGACAAATGCTGTGTTGCTCATGAGTCTTTAAGACCTTTCTAGTTAACAGTCCAATAGGTCATTTGTGAATATTGTCATTTAATTGTTCACTCGGCAAAAATCTGTTTTTCAGCCACATTTCCGAAAATAAGCCTTTTAGGGTATATGTTGCTTCATGAGTTGTATATAAATATGGCCATTATGTACATTTTAGTGTATCAGAATAGTCTCTACGACCTTCCTAGGCGGAAATGCCAAAAATCACGGAAATTATGAACTGCGTCAAGCCAAAAACCGTTTTTCGGCCATATTTCCGAAACGAAGCATTTTAAGGTATATGTTGCTTCATAAGTTGTATATAAATGTGGCTATTAGGCACATTTTGGTGTATCGGAATAGTCTTTAAGACCTTCCTGGGCTGAAATACAAAAATTCGAGTGACCGCGAAACCCTGAAAAAGGGTGTGGCCGAAAACGCCCTCATTGCATTTATTTCAAAAATGCAATGAAGTCCAAATGTTTTAAGAACCATCTAGAGAGGTGATAACCGTTGAGAAATCGCTTTTAACACGAAAAGCTAACGAGATTCCGTTTCGTCTCAGACTAGTAAAAACTGATTTATTATGAACTAGACTAGGAACTAAGAAACTACCAAATCTTTGCCACATTATAACTATTAAAGTATAAAACCGCCAAACTGGTTGATACACGATAGCAGAGATGACATGATAACACTGCAACTGGTACAAGTGAAACATTAGCTTATTCTTCTTTTACAATTAGAGGAGAAAAAGCTAATGTTTCATTGTTGTTATTTATAATATAACATTATGATAACGGTGCAGGCCTCTTAAGTCTCAACAAACACCGCACAGAACTGAATGAACAGTAATTTTATGGTTCAGACTTCAGTGCGTCAGTGCTCCTCCTTTATGAATTTCAACACAGAAGCGGTCCACATTCGAACTTTCTATTTAAAAACTTAAAAACTCCCGGCTTATGCACTTTAAAGTAGCCCCACCCAGCGACCGTTAAGTGCTAAGTTATCTTGAAATTTGACAAGAATACTTTACATGGCCGTAATAGCAAAGATACAGTGAAAATGAATTAGCTGATAGGCTTCTAACTACCCTATCGTTCCTTATTTGGACTTAATAAACTGTGTGCGCTGCTAATTATAGTAGTTTTCAGATTCATAGCTAAATTTTAGTGCTAACTAGTAACTACAGTACACGAACAGTACACGAACTACGAGTACTGTACAGACTAAACAACTCCAGCGCTGCTTAAAGTAACGACTAAACCCCGATATAATTATAAATATTATGCTTGAGACTAGACCGGTGAAGAACCACAATAAGTACTGTTTCAGCCAGGGAACAGTTGTGCTGTGCTATCATACACGCAAACACATTTGACAGCAGTTAACTACGAAGTAATATAAATGATGTCGGTTTTAAATAAACCAAATTAATTTCTTCTCACCTGATGAAGTATTTTTCTCGGCTTGATAAGCCCCGCTCTTAACCTAAACGTAGGGCTCTCTGAAACTCTGCTATCTCAGCTTTCCGCCGCATGGTAAACATGTAAATTTACTAAAACCTGCGTTGAGGCGTCAAATTCAAGAATCACAAAATTCAAGTTAAAATCTTTAGAAAAAACGGCCTCCGAACAAATTGTGGCAATATAGATAGCCAAGTACGATAAAATACGGTATTATGTTTCAGAGAAATAGCGACTCTTACTCCAATACGTGTGGTGTCCTTGGAAACTACATAACCAATAATATTTGATTTAATCAGTGCTCGCTGGTGACGCACTAAGCTAATACTCTATTTTGTTCTGAGTAACGCTCAGACTATACAATAAACACACCAATGTACTTGGCCGGCCACTTTACTCGATAATATGAACCATTCCGATTGGTCGAACACTCATTTCTTTATTGATTTATTGCATTGGACGACAATTTTCTCAAGAAATGCTATTATTATTAATATTATTATCGTGGTTCAGCAACCTGAACCTTGAGATGGTTGCAATAGAGCTGAAATTGCTTGTCAGTTTCCTAACGTGAATGCTCTGTTCAGGTGAAGCAGCACTTGCATAGGTTAGGAGACGTGTGTAAGAGACGTGTGGCGGAGAGGGCTGTGGTTAACAGCTTGATTAATGGTAGCTATGGTGACAATGTCTTACATCATGACAAAATCGCTCTTCAGGTCAGTCTTTAGTTTCATCTGAATGTGTTCAAATATCTGTTCTACCGTTTTCTGACGAATAAGTTTTCAAGCACTCATGGCAAATTGCGGCATTCTAGGGGGTTCCCAAAAGGGGCTTTCTGGGGTCCGGCGATTATTTCTGATGGTTTCTGAAAACGGCAGTGTTTAATAATTTACTACAAGTGGTGTTGATTGTACAACAAATGTGTCTCAGGTTCCCTCAATAATAATACAAGAATACCAGAAGAAGCTAGCAGAGGGGACTATAGGAAATACTTACTGTGGTGGGGACTTGTGTCTTGTAGCTCTCACTAAAATCAGCTACATCGGACTGAAAATGCTCTGCAAATCTGTTGAAACTGGTGAGATAAAAATAAGGATAAAAATGTTCAATATTGGACTCAGCCCCGTGTCTTTATATACTTGCTGTTATTGGTTGTATTTATATTATAAAATATGATGTGTATTTATCAGACACGATCAAGTCTCAAGTACCACAGTCGATCCTCCAACAACGCCGCACGGATCTTGCTGAGAATCTGGGTCTGATAAAAGATCTGGGATCTTGGTTGGAGGACCTAGACTTAGAAACCCGGGGATTGAGGGCTGACATGTGGCTTTCTCAGCCGGACTTCTCCCTTTATCAACAGGTTTATAGACATTGCTTTTAATCAGGAGAGTTCTGTTTAGAAATCCTGCATATTATTCATGCCTCCCATGCTTCTCCTCAACATTTCAATGTTTTGGTAAGTTTATATTTATTTCAGGATATCAGACTCCAATCACCGATGCCCGTATTTTCACTAGCAGGGGGACCGGCTAGAACTGACAACTTCGTACACGTTGCTCCTCTAACTCCAAAGCCTAAACCCCAGAGACCCACAGCTCTAACCCCCTTGTCTCTGAGGAAATACAAGCAAGGTAATAGAGCCTTTAAAGATATACCGTTGTCTCACTTGTCATGGTTTCATTTTTGTTAGTCGCCTTCCATTTGACATCTTTATTTACAACGTTTTTGAGATGGATATTTTCAGTGTCCAGTAGAATGTCCAACCTGTCGACCAATGTCGAAGAGAAAACAAGGGAAGATATTTCGGATATAGAGAACCAAGAAAATGGTAAGTAAAGTGTACACAAACTTGGGGTCATATCATAGCGAGTTCAGACATCAAATTGGCCAACACTGTACATGTAGGTGAGATGTCGCCTTGGCGAGTGTGTTCCTCGCTTCGGAAAAGTTGAAAGATTCAATAGATCATCTTCTTCACTTTTTACTGAACTTAATTTACTGTTGAGATGTGAATTAGTAACAACATTGTTTAAATTCGTGCCAAACATATCAATCATTTTTTATTCTTTTACTATATTTTTCAGATCCCGTAGAAAACATTAACTTTACGCGACGTGAGAACGTATGGAGTAAAGAACTCAACGATTTATCTCTTTTGGACATGGATGCTTCAGCCAATTTTTCCTTCTTGAACTGACTTGATAGTTGTGGCGAATCAAACATTTTAGCTGTAATTTTTATCCAAAACTCAAATATTGGACCGTCGCCAGTGTCTCCTTTTTCCAAACAAAAGGAAACGCGGATATCAATTTAAATTACCGTTACCGTACCCAAACTCAAAATGATACCGAGAATGAGATCGATCGCTCGTTTAAGTATTTAGCACAAATTTCATTAAAAATCTTAACATGACTATTTTTGATTCCTGTCATCTTTAAAATTGAATTGCCATCATTTTTATTTTTGTCGCTCATCTATGATCTAATTTCGATTCGTGAGATAGTTGGAATTTCCCCTGGGATTGTGAATGGTGATGATGATTAAATCAATACTTATACTTACAATATAATACTTAGTAATATATTTTTATTTCTTTTTACATTTTTTGGGTTAAAAGTATATTGACAATTTTCTAATACAATTAAATAACTTTTGACCTGTAACGTTTTGTAAATATGTTTGTGCATTATTGCTTATTCTTATTAATATATTATTGTATTAGTTTTGGTGAACACCCGATGTTTGTAATTTGAATAGCGTTGCCATGTTTTTTAACGCCAAATATGAAAAGTCGCGTGACTTGTTATTTAAATGAAACGAACTTTATTTGATGAGTTTTATATCAGAACAAGGCGTTTTATTTGCTTTCTTAAACATGAATAAAGATTAATCTGACGACTTATAATTCATTTTAAAGGACCAGTTAACTGAAAAAAAGTTATCCTCATATTTTGACAGATTGTGACAAATAGCAAACTAAGCAACGAGTCGAATTCCTAAATCTCTAACTGCTCTCTAACGCGTGTAAATAGCGTTTGTATTATTTTGGCGATGACGTCATAAAGTCCCTGCGCGCGCAGAGGAGGTCGTGAGACTGTATTTTACAGGTAGAAAATGGACATAATACAATCTTTTCCCCCGAATAACTCGAAAAGTAAGTAATTTAGGGTACATGTTGCTTCATAAGTTGTATATAAACATGGCCATTCTGCACAATTTGCACACATTCAAAAACCTTTAGGGGCCTTCATAGCCCAATTTACCAGATACCCATAGTTTTGCATGATTTCTGGAACCGAAAATCAGTTTTTCGCCAATAACTGAAAAAGTAAGCACTTTAAGGCATATGTTTGTTCGTAAGTCATATATTAATATGCTAATTGCGGTTCTTTTGCACCCTGTCTAAAGACTCTATCACGATCCTATCGAAAATGGGCTCAGCACCACGCCCAAAATGGTTTTTGGCGAATTTCTCGAAAAGTAAGGATTTTAGGCCATGTGTTGCTCAATAACTCCTATATAAACATGCATATGCGGCTTCGTTTAAGCCTATTTTGAAGTCTCTACGACCTTCAGAAGAAAGGGGTCGGTTACGTTATTGGGTCAATATGGGCGTGGCCCTCCTGGGTTTTCTCCACGGTCAAAAAATGTCTCCAAACGAAAATCGTGTATTCATAACTTCGGGAAGGTCTGTGCAAATGGCAAAGTTTCGTGAGTATTAGAACATTTGACATACGTTGCATGCCACTTTTCGCGCGCGAAGCGCGCGCCGCCGAAGGCGAAACATGTATCAATAGAACATTTGCAGGTTCATTTCCATAAATGTCCATAAATGACTGGACTGCACAACTTTAGAGTTAACTTTACAAAAACTCATAAGTCATTTATCTCAAATTAAGCTGTTAGTGTCCATGATCAACCTTGTATCACGTGGTGACCCCCACGGTCGCTTCACTGTATCGTCTTCGACGATACAGGGGGAGCCGCGCACTTCGTGCGCGGCGGGTCATACAACGTATGACAAGATCAACCTGTGGCGACAATGTTTTACGCGAAATGTAAAAATCAGGAGTAATATAAAAAGTTTATTTTTAGATTAAAGTGCTAGCTCATAGTTTTAGAATTGTATAGATTAACGTTGGTCGTTTAGCCATCTAACAATCGATCGTGCCGTAATATATGGCCAGAGAATAATAGGGTCTTGGAAATTCTATAGTTGTTCAGTGGGTCGATTGACTGAACACGTTTGCACTTGGTATTTAAACTTAACAGTAATTTATTTATGTTATGTACCGAAGATAATGCAATTAGGATAACAACTAGGTAAGCCGTAAATCTAATTCAAAACACACCTCACACCGTACACTCCAATCAGTATTACTATTTGGTAGACCGGGCATTTTGGCGGGAATTCTGTTCCCACGGCACTGTTCTGATAGAAGCTACTTCTACTAATGGTCCCAGAGGAACGGCCGTAAAGTAGCCAGACTTCTTGTCTCCTGTACTGGCTGACACATACGGATTAAAGTTAGAAATTTCGCTATGCTATAAATATAATTGCTCTCGGAATTGAACAAACTCCTACTTATCTGGATCCTTTCTAAATTCGTTAGAGTTTCATGGACTGGGGAAAAATAATCGGTACAGTCTCCCTGCTTGTGCAATTAAGCAATGAAAACAATCCAAAATTATCACATATGACATAAGTTGTAATAGCAGAAACTTTCTAACCGTACATTCACCCGCCACTGTTCAAGAACCTATATCACTGTTTAAAATCATGACGTGAGCACTGTACATCCAATCAGCTATTCCTTTAGTTAGGATGATAGCCAAAACTATAAGGATTTTGGAGAACTAGGGTAATAGTCATAATTCTAAAATTTGAGTGAGTTACACGTGTTTTATTGACGATGATGAACATTTGCAATGTATTACGCTATGCAAGCGCGCACAGAGGGACTTTATGACGTCACGAGGCCACAGCTTATTATTGCAATAACACGCGTTGCACGTACGCTAGAGAGTTGGTTCTTTCGGCGATACGATTCTTTACCAGTTTGTCACAGCTGATTTAAATCTTAGCCAAATTGGAGACTACAAATTTTTCAGTTAACTGGTCCTTTAATCGATTCAAAATCATGTCACAGTTTTAGCCCCTCAAAAAATAATACATCTTTGAATATTAATGACACATTGGAATTTCACTATTCCTATGTGCCTGTGTTAAAGTAGGCCACGTGATAGTAGATTGGAGGACTTCGCCGCTTCGACGCGCCGCGCAAACTAGCATTCTTGCTTCGCATCGTCGATCGTTGCTTTGCTTCGCAGATTGACCATTATTAATGATCTGGCCCGGCGCGCGCTACTTCGTAGCACTTACCATGATCGGGCCATGGTAACATTTCGAGGAGAAAGCGGCGCGCGCTACTTCGAAGAAATTTAGACGAGTAACATCCGTAAACTTCGCAGAGTTGTAGCGCGATGCACTACTGGGTCGCGCGCGCATCAAATAATGCTTCTCGCAACCACCGTATGCAGATCGGCGAGATGCGAAGGATTGACATCGTGAATCAATTCGCAGAGCAACTATCTCGATGGGTTGACATCGTCAATCAAGATAGTAAAGTTATAAGTCATCCGTTGCTTATCTAAATTTAATTGACGATGTCAATTCATCTCAGCTCGGCGCGTTACCTGAGGACCCCAGGCTTTAATGTTGGTAAACAATAGAGATTGGGCGGAATGACAGGCTGAGCGCGGCCCAGTAACTCGGTGCGGCACAGTAGCGTATCTCGCCGATCTAGAGAGGTGTGAGAAGCCTCATTGACAATTGAGTGCGCGGCGCGGCACAGTAACGCATCGCGCTACAAATCTAAATTAGACTTGTAATCCCTTCCGTGCACGTCGGCCGACCGGCGCGCGAAAAGGGTACTATGCAGCGCGCGTGTACAGTGTACAATACAACTTATTATTTGCTATTACACGTTGTATACCTCTCTTGTGCATCCCGGCCGGACTGTCAGAGGCCACCGCGCGCGAAAGGGGGTTGCAACGTGTGTCAAACTCTGTGGCAATATTATTGTAGTGAGTGGACTGTGGTGCGCATGCATTTGATTGACGTTGTCAATCCGTCGAAATCGTTGCTCTGCTATGCGAAGCAGAGCAACGATCGACGACGATGCGAAGCAAGAATGCTAATTCGCGCGGCGCGTCGAAGCGGCGAAGTCCTCCATCGCATGCATAATAGGTTGACCTATGTTGTGCGTTGCAACCCCTTTTTCGGCCGGCCGGAGTGCTAGTGCACGAGAGAGGTATACAAGTACAACGTGTAGCAATACAGAGTATTGTCAAAAACGTTTCGTCGATTTTGGTTCTCACAAGAATTACGCTCGTTGTTTCGTTTTGGCGGACGCTAGATTTCCGTTCACTATAAGTATAAGTATAACTATAAATATAGACTCCAATCAGCTTACTTCATAATATTAATATTGATACACATCAGTACACTATACTACGCATGCCACGTACAAATTTGAAATTGGGCTTATTACCTAATGCTATAAATTAAATAGTATACATTAAAATTCTCTCGCGCCGCGCATTCATTGACATGTTAGCTACATCTATATACATCACATCTCCGCAAGCAATACTCGCGCACTTCACTGCGCGTTAGTTGTCATGGTAACTAACGAAATAAAAGGACAGATGACAACATATTCAAACCCACTTACCACTATTAGCGAACCAGAGAGTTCAAATTGGCTCTCATGTTTACCACTTAGAAAACATGGTTTCGTTCTAAATAAATCTGAATTCAGGGATTCTATCAGATTGCGGTACAACTTAGATCTGGATCGTTTGCCATCACAATGTCCATGCGGAAAAACGTTTGATGTGAACCATTCGCTAAATTGCCATCTTGGTGGCTACATCATTATCAGACACAATGAAATTAGGGATTTTTTTAGCTGCTTGCTGAACACTGTTTGCTCGGACGTGGAAGTTGAACCTCAGCATCAAGAACTAGAAGGAGAGCAGTTCAAGAGGTCCTCAACACTAACGGGTGGACCAGCAGGGGGGCGCCGTCTTAGGGGGGGCGCCAAATCGTCGTTTTTAATGTGGGACAATTCGAAAAACTTAACTAAAGTACTAGCAAAACTTCACGTTTTGCTCTAGATACACACTTTTTTAGAGATTTTACAGGCGTATCCTCTAAAATCACCTAATTTGTTCAATTTTAGGGATGGGTCGCCAACAGGGGGGCGCCTTTTCGGCGGGGGGGGGGGGGGCGCCAACAGGGAACGTTACGCCACTGGTGACCAGGCAAGACCCGATATTAGAGCTCGTGGTTTCTATAGGCCGGGCCGAGTGGCTTTTTTCGATGTTAAGGTAATTAATCCTAATTCTAATTCCTACCTTCAATATTCGACAAGAAGACAATGGAGAACGCCGAGAGACAGAAAACACGATGCTACAACGAGAGAATACTTAATGTAGAGCACGGGTCATTCGCTCCATTAATATATTCAGTAACGGGTGGCATGGGACCTCAAGCCAGGACATTTGAGAAACTGCTTTGCAACAAACTTGCTTATAGTTATAAGAAGAAGCAGAATTACAACGATATTATAAATTATTATCGGTGTAAATTATCATTTTTAATTAGGAAATTAATTTTATTGTGTATTAGAGGATCAAGAAATACCTCAAACAAAACTTACGAATTATCTAACATTGATTGATTGGGATCGAGCGGTTTACCTCGATTAATGTTTACTCAAAATTATAATACAAACAGTAATAGATATAAAATAGTAATGTTAAAGGAATTCTTTTTAAAACAAACCCTCTGGAAAGGGGCACTGCACACTGTTATCAAAAAGTACACTGTGATCATGAAGTATTATGAACTACAGATTTAAAAAGACGACGCTTCACGCTACACATGATATTACACATCCATAATATCGATCCTATAGGTTAAGAAGTTTAGACTTGCACTGAACAGCTTGGAAGTTATTGTTTTTTAAAATTTTGTGCAAAATTTTACCATCAGCGATTAATGATGTTATAAGTTTAAATTTCACGTCTAGACTGTCTTAGGCCTGGAACATTGTGCAGTAGGAATGGTTGCCACTCGTTAACATCACCATCACTTTGAAGATTAAGTAGCATTTTCTTGGCACTAGTCTTGAACAGATTTATCGAAAATAATGTCGGAAGTTTAGTAACGTCTGCTTTGTCTGCGAAGACAGAGAGCAGTGGTCCCTTGTAGTAGTAAATACTGTTTTGAAAGTGTCTTTTTCCCGTATAACTGGAGCCAGGAGCAGGCTGACGTGTGATCAGAAAGTTTTGTGGGTATGTCGGCGGGAAAAGCTTGAGAGATGTTTTTGGGGACTAATTGTGGCATGTTTTTAACTTTATGCATCAAGATAATTGAGTTGTAAACGATAAGACCATGCACAGTGAGAATTTCATGTTCACTGAAAAATGGCTTTGTGTGGTGTGGTAAGGCACCTTCCTTAAAGTAGTAGTTTTACAAAGCCAGGCATAATAGCCCTTATTCCTTGCTTTCTGTTTGCTGAATAAAGCCATCTATATGGCTTTTTGCAGCAAACCCCATATCAATGAACAATAGTTTATATATGATTTAGACATGGATGATTTAGAATTTAAATCTTTCGAATCGAAAGTCAACTAATTTTTTCAGTCCCATGGACTGGGTTTTATTTTTTGCAATGATGATTTCATAATATATAACCTGTAATACTATTCTGTATATATCTAATTTCGTTTCCAAAAAAAAAACTTACCACTATCTCCAAAATCCACGTTTTCTGCAAAAACGTCCATTCGTAACCTTTCAGTTTCGCTATTGCCTTTTATTTTACAAGAGGGTGAACGGAAACAATTGTACGCTAATTATACTTTATTGGTCGGTTTTAATTGTGAGTCTGCTTATACGTATGTTGTAGGTTTACAACCTACCAGGACGCGCGCCGAGTTGGACTCGTCGTCGGTCCAGTATATGGAACAGATATTTTACTAGTATCACCCGTTAAATACGTATTAGACTGCTTTATATTATTAGACTAGCATACTGAAAAAGTGAATCTCCAGTTGGAGATGAGGACCCCTCTAAATCAACATTATACACATACCTTCTGTTACATCCTCAAGAAATGTAATAGATTTGTAGGTGTTGTAAAATGTAATTAGTTTAAACAGAAAATCTTTGATAAGCGTGGAGATTACAATTATCTATTTAGGGTAACTGTACTTGTAGTTATTCGGTCATTTCATGAGATTGCAAATTTAAATGAAAATGGATGAGGACAATAAGACAGTTATATCGGCAGTTATAAATCATTTGTAAAAATGAACAAAGTCATTAAGATCGTACAAACTTCAAACTTTTAAATGTAGTTTGTTGAAATCTCTTAATACAATGTCTCAATATATCTTCACTTCTAGCATACTCATATGCAAATTGTATATCATCTACGGACTACGGTATCATATATATGATCTTCAGAATCAACAGGGAGTTAATATCATGCGTGTGTCTAGAGCTGTAGCCTGTAGGGGATACTTCAGCTGGGTTGGAAATATCAGTATTCTCATAGACCACATTTCCAGCGGAGGAACTTCTCTGATTCCCGTCACCAGCGTAGAACACATATTCCAGCTATTATTGTTGCTGTAAAGATAAGCACTCCCGCACCTCATTCTATCAAGATGCTGGGGGGTGCTGAAAAAATAATTATTGATTTCAAGAACTTACAGTTTCTAAAACAGTTGTTACTTACAATGGCAATGGGCCTTGGAATAGTTCGCAAATAAGAGATTAAAAACCACAAATTCTCTATTGAAAGGTACAAGGTCAAGAACCAACTTGTGAACCTCCATCACATACATTGCTTAACTAGCGTCGATGCATTGCTCACCGTCCGAGCACTTCGAATATCCTTCTGCACACTCTTTCTGGACAATGTCCTAATACTAGAAAAAGTCAGACTTCTCAGTTCACAATTCTTCCCATTTAATCAGCGAGTTGTTGTTCTGATCGCACTTGTAGTACAAATGATATGCAGCAACTTTAGCTTTGTACTTGTAGTTATAGAGCCACCTGATAATACAGGTTATTTATGAATAGCAATACTCTCACTATTAGTATTACATTAAGTTTAACGAAGTGTTTTGTTAAAATGTTTTTGAAAAAATTATTGGTAGCAATGAAATTGTGCTCTGCCAATTGCAACACTTAAAATTTGATTGTGCTCTGCCAATTGCATCACTTGATTTAATTGAATGTATATATAACTGTTTGACACACTTTTTCCCCCCCCCCCCCCCAAATTATAGTTTAACGATGTTTTTTATTTTTAAAAAATGTAATAGAAATTTGTTAAACGATAACTTTAATTTTTTTCCAAAATTGCGTTAAATGAGCTAAAAAAAAAGATATTTCAGCTCAACATAATACATAAAAAATCACCCATATAAAATTTTATACTTCGATGAGAGAAGTTGTCCCATACCGAAATCAAACGCCCAGCTCCCGGTTTTGGGGGATGTTTGCATTTTAAAAAAGGCACTTAACAACCACTCCCCCCGGACTTTTTTGGGGTACATTGGCAGGACCCCTAAAAAGGGGGGATACCCAAATCAAATGGAGGAGAAAAAAAAATCTTTAAAGAATTTCAGGTGGGGCCCGTGCAAATCAACCAAGGGTTGTATAAATTTGGGTCAATTTTTAGCGCGCCCTACAGGGAGCAAAATGGGAGACACCACGGCAGCCCTGCTCAAACAAAATAAGTAAGAAAACGGTCACTAACCGGCTTTACCGGGTCTAAAGCAGACCTACAAGGGAGGGCCCGGTTTAAAAACCGGGTACTGTGTCGGTAGTAGCCGGGTTTTGGGAAAAAAAAAGGTCCGGGTTTTGAGCCGGGTTTGTGACCCCGGGTTTGTACCACTGGGGGTTACTACCCGGTTTTGTACCGGGTTTGTAGCCGGCCCAGCACCGCTTTTCGAGTGCCGGGTGTAGGTCCGCTTTAAAGCCGGGGTTTGTGACCCTTTTTAGCCCGGTTTTTTTGCCCCGTGGTGGTTACTAGCCGGTTTTGTAGCCGGTTAGAAAACCGGGTTGTGACCGTTTCTAATTTCCCGGGTAGTAGCCGGTTTTTGGAAACCCGGGTACTAGTAGGGCCGTTAAAAGCCGGCTAGGCCCCGGGTTTTTAGCCGGTTAGAACCACTTTTGGGGGGTTTTCTAGCCGGGTTTGTACCGGTTAGTAGCCCTAGTGGGCCGCTTTCTAAGGGCCCCCCCAGTACCGGTTTTTGAACCGGTACTAAAGGTTTTGCTTTAGAGCTCGGCTAAAAGCCCGGGTAGTGACCGCTTAGAAACCGGTTTGTGCCACTTTGGGGGTCACTATCCCGGGTAGTGCCGGTTTTGTAAACCGGGTAGTGAAACCCCTTTTTAAGTTGGGCCGGTTTGTAACCGGTTGGTAAGTGAAGTTGGGGGAGCGTTATTACAAAAAAAGGGGGTACTAGCCCGGGTAGAGCCGGGTGTAGCGGTGTTTTTATAGGGTTTTAATTTTTGGGGAGGGCCCTTGCATAGGGCGGTTTCATAGACGTTGCATAACTGACCGTGGCCCGGGATGTGCCCTGAGTGCAAGGGGCAGGGCGTTGATTTTTCGGTTTTTTTGGGTTTTTGCACGGACGTTGCCCTAGACGTTGCATAGACGTCCGGGGCCCCCAAACCCACCCAAATTCCCGAAGAATATTTAAGATATAAATTAAAATACTAAACGAAAAAAGTCCTGACCCTTTTCCCCATAAAAAATTTAAAAAAAAAAACAAAAAGAAAAAATAAAAACTTGGGGGGAAGAATAACCCTTTTTTAAATGGATTACCCTCCCCAAAAAAAATTAATTTTTGAGTCACATTAGTGCTTAAAAACACAATATTCAGCGAATTGCGTGTTTTTTGGGCCCCCAACTTTGCCGCACAAAAGAAAAGTTGGGCCCGGTTCCCCTCTGATTTACGAAAAACAAAGGAAACAAGATTTTTGGGAGTAGTTAGTGCCAAAACTAAAGGGAAAAGGGGGGTACCCGCGGACCCTCCCCCCGGCCAAAACCCTTTTTAAAAAAAGCCGCAACAAGGTTTGGTGAACGGTAGGGTTTAAAACAAAAGGCGTAAGGGGGCAACTTCAAAGAGAACTTCATGTAGTGGACTCTTAGAAATAGTAATAGGTAGCATGTTTTTTAAAGGTGGGTCCTTCCCTTTAAAACGTCTTCCTACTTTTGACAATAAATTAAAATCAAAAGAGGATATCACCAATTTTACCCTTTACACAGACATTTTAACGCTGTAAAAGAAATGACGATCAGGGCCCAAATTTTTAGAAAAAAGACTTTCCAAAAAAAAACGTAGAAGGAAAAAATTTTTTTCGGAAGTCCTAACAAAATGGAGCTCCCCCCCTTTAGGGGTTCCCGAAAAAAAGACACGTATTTGCTGCAGCCACTCTAATTCTACAAGGACGTGGCTGTATAAATCTATATAATAATTTAAACCCCCCATCCACCAGCGCCCCGGGGTAAAAATTTTCGCCCCTTTCGGGGGGCCCGCCCCTGCCCCCTTTTTAAATTTGGTGTAAACAAAAAAAAAGAGAAAAATTTTTTAATTGAGTCTAACACATTTTCGTTGTGTTAAACGAAAATTTCAAATTGAATGATTCAAAGGGCTTCCGGGCTCGCGGATTTTACTTGATTTCATAAAGTATTGTCCTTTTGGTAAGGTTTCCCTACAAAAAATTTTAAAAAATTTTGTAAAAGTTCCGGGACCTTTTAAAAAATTTGGGATTTTTCGGGAAAAAAATTTTCCCCCTAAATTTTCGAAAAGCTAGCAAAAAAAATCTTTTAATTTGAAAAATAGGGGTTTTAAATTTTGGTTTTTACCAATAAAACAAAATTTTAAAACTGAAGGATTTGTAAGCAGGGAAAAACACTTCTCAACTTTTTCAAGGAAAAACAATGCAATAATTTACCTAACTTTGCTATCATTTTCAAAATCCCTTTAAAATTTAGTGCCGACTCAAAAAATTTATTTAAAAGTTTGAGGTTTTAATTTTTTCCCGGGCTCAAGTTTAAATTAAAAAAAAAAACTTTTTTTCTTAAAAAAGGTAAAAATTCCTCAAAACTTTTTTAAAATTCGTACCCGTTTTGGCCAAAAAAACCTTTTTAAAAGGGTTGTACAGGGGTACTGACCAAATATGGTAAATTTTCGCCCCAAAAAAGGAAAAAGGGAGTTTTTCCATTTAAGCATTAAAATTCGGTTTTAATCAATTTTCTGGTAAAATTAATAGCATAAAAAATTTTATGAAAAGGGGAGGAAAAAAATTTTAACGCGTCCCCTTTGAAATTTTTTTCACTTTTAAACCGACGTAGAAAAAAGCAAAGATCACACTGTTTCACTGATCAAATTTTTAAATATAGTTCGATGCGTTTCCCTGAAGTTGTTTGGGGGTAAACCTCTTTCAGTGGACGTTTTTCGTGGGGAAAAAAGTGCCCCCCCGTACACCTTTAGATTGGGTTTTTTTAATTCTGGGGAAGGAAAAAACGTTTGCAGGTGTCCATTTGACATTAGGCAGGGATCCCCAAAGCTATCCTAATACATACGACAATTTTGGGAAACCCCAATTTCAGGGACTGGGATTTTTTTAACGCACTGTAAAAAATAAATTTTGCCCACAACATTCCGTTTGTATAATTTTTTTTAAGGGAAAAAAAAATAAAAAGGGGAAAAAAATCCAGGTTTTAAAATTAAGCTTTTAATGAAAAGGGTCAATCTTGAAGGGCCCTGTTGGGGTATGGAAACGGCATAATTTTTTACTTATTAGTTTTCGGAAAAGGCCCGTTTTAAGGGCCCAACCCGGGCCCGCCTCTAACTAGCCCCAATCCCTGTTTAATTTCCGTGAAACAGGGGACAGAAAGAGCTAAACTTGTAAGCAAAGTTACGATGAATAAATTAGCAATGCGGAAAACAGGAGGCGGAGCATTTTAAAAAAGCCACGCAAAAGTGATAACATCAATGTTTTACCCCCCTTTTCGGACCTTTAAATTTTGGACGGAAAATTAATTTGGGAAGGGTTGGGGGCCCCAACGTTCAAATTTTAATTTCCCCTTTAAATAAAGTCCCTTCATTAAGTTCCGTCCCAAATTAAAGTCCGTCGAATTTTTTTTCAAAAATTTTTCCACTCCGAACTTTTTGTCCGAATAAAGGGCAACTATGAGAAAATTTATTTTTGCCGTAAAGGAAAAAGCGGGGGTTTCCCCTTGGTTTTGCCCCAGGGACAGAAAACTTTACTAGTTATGATGTTTTAAGGGTCACGGCGGAAAAAAGGCATCGAAAAAAAATTGGGGACTTAACAACAAAAGTTTTTTTTGAGCTATTTCCCCGGGCCCAAAATAAAAAAATTGTTTCCCGCCAAAATATTACGGTAAATCGTGTTTTCTAAGGGGCATTGTCCGGGGTTGTTTTAGTTTATATTATCCCGGGGAGGGAATGAAACAGTGCTAGGAAAATCCACTGATGTTAAAAGGGAAAACCCAAAGTTGGGCAAAGATAAAAACCCCTTTACGCCGAATGGCTTGTAAAAGTTAACCGTAACATGAAATGCAGGACCCGGGGGAATTTGGGAAAAAAAAAATTTTCCCTTTTTGCTAAAATCACGATAATTTTTTATGCACAAAAAACCCATTTGGTTTAGATTATATGTGATATTAGACACTGATCTGTACACATATTTTAACAATTTTTCTGCTTAACGACTGCTTTTCTTACTTCTGTATAAAAAAAGGGTTTTAAAAAAATTTTTTTTTGCTGAAATTTTAAAAAAGTCAAAAAAAAGAAAAAAATTTTAGATTTTTTTTGATTTTTTAAAGCCTTCTTTTAGCGTTTATATTAATAATAATGATCGAAGGAGAGTGAGAGATGAGAATATTTAAATAAAAAAAAAAAAAAAAAATAATAATAAAAAAAAAAAAGAAAAAAAAAAAAAAAAAAAAAAAAAAAAAATAAAAAAAAAAAAAAAAAAATAAATAAGAAAATAAAAAAAAAAAAAAAAAAAAATAAAAAAAAAAATAAAAAATAAAAAAAAAGAAAAATAAAAAAAAAGAAAAAAAATACAAAAAATAAAGTAGCAACATAAAAATAATAAAAAAAAAAAAAAAAAAAAAAGAAAAAAAAAATAAAAAATAGAAAAAAATAAAAAAAAAAAAGAAAATAAAAAAAAAAAAAAAAAATGAAAAAAAAAAAAAAAAAAAAAAAAAAAAAAAATGCTTGGGAGAGGAGTGTGGAGGGGGATTTGTTGGGGAAGGGTTGATGAGATAGATGGTTTTTGGGGGACCTCTAAATTTGTGCATGGGGTTTTTTTTTGTTTTTTTTTTAACTTTATTTTAGCAATTCACGGGCAGGATTAATTGAGTTGTTGGTGCGGTGGGGGTTATTGTAAGGGGGTAGGGTAAATAATATTATTGTAGTGAGTGGACTGTGGTGCGCATGCATTTGATTGACGTTGTCAATCCGTCGAAATCGTTGCTCTGCTATGCGAAGCAGAGCAACGATCGACGACGATGCGAAGCAAGAATGCTAATTCGCGCGGCGCGTCGAAGCGGCGAAGTCCTCCATCGCATGCATAATAGGTTGACCTATGTTGTGCGTTGCAACCCCTTTTCGGCCGGCCGGAGTGCTAGTGCACGAGAGAGGTATACAAGTACAACGTGTAGCAATACAGAGTATTGTCAAAAACGTTTCGTCGATTTTGGTTCTCAACAAGAATTACGCTCGTTGTTTCGTTTTGGCGGACGCTAGATTTCCGTTCACTATAAGTATAAGTATAACTATAAATATAGACTCCAATCAGCTTACTTCATAATATTAATATTGATACTGGATACACATCAGTACACTATACTACGCATGCCACGTTGCACGTACAAATTTGAAATTGGGCTTATTACCTAATGCTATAAATTAAATAGTATACATTAAAATTCTCTCGCGCCGCGCATTCATTGACATGTTAGCTACATCTATATACATCACATCTCCGCAAGCAATACTCGCGCACTTCACTGCGCGTTAGTTGTCATGGTAACTAACGAAATAAAAGGACAGATGACAACATATTCAAACCCACTTACCACTATTAGCGAACCAGAGAGTTCAAATTGGCTCTCATGTTTACCACTTAGAAAACATGGTTTCGTTCTAAATAAATCTGAATTCAGGGATTCTATCAGATTGCGGTACAACTTAGATCTGGATCGTTTGCCATCACAATGTCCATGCGGAAAAACGTTTGATGTGAACCATTCGCTAAATTGCCATCTTGGTGGCTACATCATTATCAGACACAATGAAATTAGGGATTTTTTAGCTGGCTTGCTGAACACTGTTTGCTCGGACGTGGAAGTTGAACCTCAGCTTCAAGAACTAGAAGGAGAGCAGTTCAAGAGGTCCTCAACACTAACGGGTGACCAGCAGGGGGGCGCCGTCTTAGGGGGGCGCCAAATCGTCGTTTTAATGTGGGACAATTTCGAAAACTTAACTAAAGTACTAGCAAAACTTCACGTTTTGCTCTAGATACACACTTTTTTAGAGATTTTACAGGCGTATCCTCTAAAATCACCTAATTTGTTCAATTTTAGGGATGGGTCGCCAACAGGGGGGCGCCTTTTCGGCGGGGGGGGGGGGGCGCCAACAGGGAACGTTACGCCACTGGTGACCAGGCAAGACCCGATATTAGAGCTCGTGGTTTCTATAGGCCGGGCCGAGTGGCTTTTTTCGATGTTAAGGTAATTAATCCTAATTCTAATTCCTACCTTCAATATTCGACAAAGAAGACAATGGAGAACGCCGAGAGACAGAAAACACGATGCTACAACGAGAGAATACTTAATGTAGAGCACGGGTCATTCGCTCCATTAATATATTCAGTAACGGGTGGCATGGGACCTCAAGCCAGGACATTTGAGAAACTGCTTTGCAACAAACTTGCTTATAGTTATAAGAAGAAGCAGAATTACAACGATATTATAAATTATTATCGGTGTAAATTATCATTTTTAATTAGGAAATTAATTTTATTGTGTATTAGAGGATCAAGAAATACCTCAAACAAAACTTACGAATTATCTAACATTGATTGATTGGGAATCGAGCGGTTTACTCGATTAATGTTTACTCAAAATTATAATACAAACAGTAATAGATATAAAATAGTAATGTTAAAGAATTCTTTTTAAAACAAACCCTCTGGAAAGGGCACTGCACACTGTTATCAAAAAGTACACTGTGATCATGAAGTATTATGAACTACAGATTTAAAAAGACGACGCTTCACGCTACACATGATATTACACATCCATAATATCGATCCTATAGGTTAAGAAGTTTAGACTTGCACTGAACAGCTTGGAAGTTATTGTTTTTAAAATTTTGTGCAAAATTTTACCATCAGCGATTAATGATGTTATAAGTTTAAATTTCACGTCTAGACTGTCTTAGGCCTGGAACATTGTGCAGTAGGAATGGTTGCCACTCGTTAACATCACCATCACTTTGAAGATTAAGTAGCATTTTCTTGGCACTAGTCTTGAACAGATTTATCGAAAATAATGTCGGAAGTGTAGTAACGTCTGCTTTGTCTGCGAAGACAGAGAGCAGTGGTCCCTTGTAGTAGTAAATACTGTTTTGAAAGTGTCTTTTCCCGTATAACTGGAGCCAGGAGCAGGCTGACGTGTGATCAGAAAGTTTTGTGGGTATGTCGGCGGGAAAAGCTTGAGAGATGTTTTTGGGGACTAATTGTGGCATGTTTTTAACTTTATGCATCAAGATAATTGAGTTGTAAACGATAAGACCATGCACAGTGAGAATTTCATGTTCACTGAAAAATGGCTTTGTGTGTTGTGGTAAGGCACCTTCCTTAAAGTAGTAGTTTACAAAGCCAGGCATAATAGCCCTTATTCCTTGCTTCTGTTTGCTGAATAAAGCATCTATATGGCTTTTTGCAGCAAAACCCCATATCAATGAACAATAGTTTATATATGATTTAGACATGGATGATTTAGAATTTAACTCTTTCGAATCGAAAGTCAACTAATTTTTTCAGTCCCATGGACTGGGTTTTATTTTTGCAATGATGATTTTCATAATATATAACCTGTAATACTATTCTGTATATATCTAATTTCGTTTTCCAAAAAAAAAACTTACCACTATCTCCAAAATCCACGTTTTTCTGCAAAAACGTCCATTCGTAACCTTTCAGTTTCGCTATTGCCTTTTATTTTACAAGAGGGTGAACGGAAACAATTGTACGCTAATTATACTTTATTGGTCGGTTTTAATTGTGAGTCTGCTTATACGTATGTTGTAGGTTTACAACCTACCAGGACGCGCGCCGAGTTGGACTCGTCGTCGGTCCAGTATATGGAACAGATATTTTACGAGTATCACCCGTTAAATACGTATTAGACTGCTTTATATTATTAGACTAGCATACTGAAAAAGTGAATCTCCAGTTGGAGATGAGGACCCCTCTAAATCAACATTATACACATACCTTCTGTTACATCCTCAAGAAATGTAATAGATTTGTAGTGTTGTAAATGTAATTAGTTTAAACAGAAAATCTTTGATAAGCGTGGAGATTACAATTATCTATTTAGGTAACTGTACTTGTAGTTATTCGGTCATTTCATGAGATTGCAAATTTTAAATGAAAATGGATGAGGACAATAAGACAGTTATATCGGCAGTTATAAATCATTTGTAAAAATGAACAAAGTCATTAAGATCGTACAAACTTCAAACTTTTAAATGTAGTTTGTTGAAATCTCTTTAATACAATGTCTCAATATATCTTCACTTCTAGCATACTCATATGCAAATTGTATATCATCTACGGACTACGGTATCATATATATGATCTTCAGAATTAACAGGGAGTTAATATCATGCGTGTGTCTAGAGCTGTAGCCTGTAGGGGATACTTCAGCTGGGTTGGAAATATCAGTATTCTCATAGACCACATTTCCAGCGGAGGAACTTCTCTGATTCCGTCACCAGCGTAGAACACATATTCCAGCTATTATTGTTGCTGTAAAGATAAGCACTGCCGCACCTCATTCTATCAAGATGCTGAGGGGTGCTGAAAAAATAATTATTGATTTCAAGAACTTTACAGTTTCTAAAACAGTTGTTACCTTACAATGGCAATGGGCCTTGGAATAAGTTCGCAAATAAGAGATTAAAAACCCACAAATTCTCTATTGAAAGGTACAAGGTCAAGAACCAACTTGTGAACCTCCATCACATACATTGCTTAACTAGCGTCGATACATTGCTCACCGTCCGAGCACTTCGAATATCCTTCTGCACACTCTTTCTCTGGACAATGTCCTAATACTAGAAAAAGTCAGACTTCTCAGTTCACAATTCTTCCCATTTAATCAGCGAGTTGTTGTTCTGATCGCACTTGTAGTACAAATGATATGCAGCAACTTTAGCTTTGTACTTGTAGTTATAGAGCACAACCTGATAATACAGGTTATTTATGATAAGCAATACTCTCACTATTAGTATTACATTAAGTTTAACGATGTGTTTTGTTAAAATGTTTTTGAAAAAATTATTGGTAGCAATGAATTGTGCTCTGCCAATTGCAACACTTAAAATTTGATTGTGCTCTGCCAATTGCATCACTTGATTTAATTGAATGTATATATACTGTTTGACACACTTTTCGAATTATAGTTTAACGATGTTATTATTTTTAATCGATGTAATAGAAATATTAGTTAGATCGATAACATGATTTTATCCAAAATTGCGTTAAATGAGCTAAAAACAGATATTTCAGCATCAACATAATACATAAAAATCATCCCATATAATTATATACTTCGATCGAGAGAAGTTGTCCGATACCGAAATCAAGCTGCTCCAGCTCCGGTTTGGGTCATGTTTGCATTTTTACAGGCACTTAACAAGCTCACTCCCCTGGACTAGCGTACATTGTCAGGACCATCTAAAAAAGCATACAATCAATCAAATGGAGGTAGAAAAGAAATCTTCAAAGAGATTTCAGTGGCCTGTGCAAATCAACCATGTTAGTATAAATTTGATCAATACCAGCGCAGCACTAGCAGCAGCAACTGCAGACACCACGGTCAGCACTGCTCAATCGAAAATAAGTAATGAATCGGTCACTAGCCGGCTATTAGCCGAGCTCTAAAGCAGACCTACTAGTAGCCGGTTCCAAACCGGCTACTAGTGTCGGCTAGTAGCCGGTTTGGAACTAGAAGGTCCGCTTTAGAGCCGGCTAGTGACCGGTTAGTAGCCACTTGGTGGTTACTAGCCGGTTAGTAGCCGGTTAGTAGCCGGCTAGCGACCGCTTTTCGAGTGCCGGCTAGTAGGTCCGCTTAAGAGCCGGCTAGTGACCGGTTAGTAGCCGGTTAGTAGCCACTTGGTGGTTACTAGCCGGTTAGTAGCCGGTTAGTAGCCGGCTAGTGACCGCTTTCTAAGTGCCGGCTAGTAGCCGGTTTGGAACCGGCTACTAGTAGGTCCGCTTAAGAGCCGGCTAGTGACCGGTTAGTAGCCGGTTAGTAGCCACTTGGTGGTTACTAGCCGGTTAGTAGCCGGTTAGTAGCCGGCTAGTGACCGCTTTCTAAGTGCCGGCTAGTAGCCGGTTTAGAACCGGCTACTAATAGGTCTGCTTTAGAGCTCGGCTAATAGCCGGCTAGTGACCGCTTAGTAGCCGGTTAGTAGCCACTTTGTGGTCACTATCCGGCTAGTAGCCGGTTAGTAGCCGGCTAGTGACCACTTTTCAAGTGCCGGTTAGTAGCCGGTTGGTAATGTGAAGTTGAGGAGCTGTTATTACAAAAGTGGCTACTAGCCGGCTAGTAGCCGGCTAGTAGCCGGTGTTCATATGGTACTGTGCAGGGACGTTGCATAGACGTTGCATAGACGTTGCATAGACTGACCGTGCAGGGAGTGTGCATAGAGTGTTCATTGTGCAGGGACGTTGCATAGACGGTTTTTTTGTTGTTGCACGGACGTTGCATAGACGTTGCATAGACTGTCCGGAGCTAAACGACCAACTTCCCTGATGAATATCAGATATAAATTAAAATACTAAACGAAAAATGTCCAATGACCTTCTCTACATGATATTTAATAAAAAAACAAAAGAGGGTAAATCTTGGCGAATGAATAACTTTTCAAGCTGGATTACAATCCCAAAACAGATTAATATTGAGTCACATTAGTCGCTTATAAACACAATATTCAGCTGAATTGCTGTGTTTTTTGCCTCCAACTTTGCCGCACAAAAGAAATGTTGGGCAGGTTCTACTCTGATCTACGTAATACAAAGAGAAACAAGACTTGTGTAGTAGTTGTGCAGCAATACTAAGGCAATGGGGCTACTACGGACCCTCCACCGGCCAAACCTTGTTAACAAAGCCGCAGTCAAGGTTTGGTGAACGGTAGTTAAAACTAAAAGCGCGTAAGGGACATACGTCAAAGAGCAACATCATGTAGTGGACATCTTAGAAATGAGCAATAGGTAGCATGTTTAAGGTTGCTCCTTCATAAATCGTCTTCCTACTCTGACAATAAATTACATCAACAGAGGATATCACCATTTCACCTTCACACAGACATCTAACGCTGTATTAGAAGATGACGATCAGACCTCATTATTAGAAACAAGACTTATCCAAACAAACGTAGAAGGAATAATTTTATCGGAAGTCATAACAAAATGGAGCTCCCCCACTTCAGGGATCTCCTGAATAAAAGACACGTATTTGCTGCAGCCACGTCTACATTCTACAAGGACGTGAGCTGTATAAATCAATTATATAATATATACATATCCACCAGCGCCCAGCGGGCTATATTTGCGCCAGTACGTGGGCCCGCACTGCCCGCTAAAGTGGTGTATCAAAAGAAAAGAGAATATTTTTAATTGAGTCTAACACATTTTCAGTTGTGTTAAACTGAATATGTTCAAATTGAATGATATCAAAGACTTCGTCTCGCGGATTGACTTGATTTCATAACGTATTGTCCATAGTTGGTCAGTTCGTACAAAATTTGTAAAAAATTCGTACAGTTCGGCACCTTTTAAAAGTTCGGGATTAGTTCGGGAAAAATTCGCCTCATAAATTTTCGAAAAGCTAACTACAAAAATCTTATAATTTGAAATATGAGGGGTTTAAGTTTTGTGTTTTGACCAATAATACAAATTGTATAACTGAAGTATTAGTAAGCATGAAAATCACTTCTCAACTTTATCAAGGAAATCAATGCAATAAGTCACATCAACTTTGCTATCATTATCAATATCACCTAAACTTGTAGTGTCCGACTCAGAAATCTGATTTAACAGTTTGAGGTTTCAATTTTTCGGACTCAAGTAATTAAAAAACAAAACTTTTTTTCTTAAAATTCGGTAAAAATTCCTCAACAGCTTTTTAAAATTCGTACAGTTCGGCACCTTTTAAAAGTTCGTACAGTGCGTACTGACCAACTATGGTATTGTCGCCTAAAACAGAAAGGTAGATTAACCATGAAGCATTAAAATTCGGTCTCAATCAGCTTACATGGTAAGAATTAATAGCATAAAAGTTCATGAAAAATGAGAGAAAAATTATAACGCGTCGTTTGAATTGTTTGCACGTTTAGACCGACGTACGAAAATGCAAAGATCACACTGTTGCACTGATCAAATATTATTTATATAGTTCGATGCGTTTCCGTGAAGTTGTTTGTTCTAGCCTCTGCAGTGGCACGTTTTTCGTGGGGAAAACGTGCACCCCCGTCACACCTTGAGATTGTTTATTTAATTCTGGTAAGTATGGACGTTTGCAGGTGTCACATTAGACATTAGTGCAGCATCCCGAAAGCTATCCTAATACATAGCGACAATTGGAACACAGTACAGCACTAGCAGTTCTTAACGCACTGTATAAGTATTTCGCCCACGAACATTCCGTTTGTATAATTTTCTTAGGAAATAAAAATAAAAAGTAAAACTCCAGGTTTTATATTAAGCGTTTTAATGAAGGCTCAAGTCATTGAGAGTCCCTGTGAGTGTATGTTAGCGGCATAATTGTACTTATGTTACGATGAATAAATTGGAGCAATGCGGAACACAGGAGGCGGAGCATTTTAAAACGCCACGCAAAATGTGATAACATCAATGTTTTACCTTATCGGACCTTATTTGGACGGACATTAATTGAACGATGGAGGCCCTAACGTTCATTTGAATGTCCGTTCAAATAAAGTCCGTTCATTTAAGGTCCGTCTAAGTTAAAGTCCGTTGAATTTTTTTCAAAAATTTGTCCACTCCGAACTTTTTGTCCAGAATATGACAACTATGAGAACTTTATTGTGCCGTAAGTTAACGACGGAAAGGTTCTCCTTGGTCTGCCGGAGGCACAGAAAACTTTACTAGTATATGATGTTTTCAAGGGTCACTTGGCGAAAAAAAAATTCTGGTAAGTATGGACGTTTGCAGGTGTCACATTAGTGCAGCATCCCGAAAGCTATCCTAATACATAGCGACAATTGGAACACAGTACAGCAGTTCTTAACACACTGTATAAGTATTTCGCCCACGAACATTTATAATTCCGTTTGTATAATTTTCTTAGGAAATAAAAATAAAAAGTAAAACTCCAGGTTTTATATTAAGCGTTTTAATGAAGGCTCAAGTCATTGAGAGTCCCTGTGAGTGTATGTTAGCGGCATAATTGTACTTATGTTACGATGAATAAATTGGAGCAATGCGGAACACAGGAGGCGGAGCATTTTAAAACGCCACGCAAAATGTGATAACATCAATGTTTTAACTTATCGGACCTTATTTGGACGGACATTAATTGAACGATGGAGGCCCTAACGTTCATTTGAATGTCCGTTCAAATAAAGTCCGTTCATTTAAGGTCCGTCTAAGTTAAAGTCCGTCGAATTTTTTTTCAAAAATTTGTCCACTCCGAACTTTTTGTCCAGAATATGACAACTATGAGAACTTTATTGTGCCGTAAGTTAACGACGGAAAGGTTCTCCTTGGTCTGCCGGAGGCACAGAAAACTTTACTAGTATATGATGTTTTCAAGGGTCACTTGGCGGAAAAAAGTCATCGAAATTATGGCACTTAACAACATAGTTCATGAGCTAGTCCCCGCCAACATGACAAACTTGTTCCAGCCTATAGATATTACGGTAAATCGTGTTGCTAAGGACATTGTCCGGGGTTGTTATAGTTCATATTACTCAGGGGAGGTAATGAAACAGTGCTAGGAAAGCTCCACGTGATGTTAAGGTTAACCTAAAGTTGTCAAAGATAAAACCACTTCACGCCGAATGGCTTGTAAAAGTTAACAGTAACACTGAAATGCAGGACCGGGGTAATTTGATAAAAAAGGTTTCCATAAAGCTAGAAATCACTGATATTTCATGCACGAAAACCCATTTGGTGAAGATGATATGTGATATTAGACACTGATCATGTACACATATTTTAACATTTTTACTGCTTAACGACTGCTTTTCTTACTTACTGTATAAAAATGGATTTAAAAATTATTTGCTGAAATTTAAAAACGTCAAAAAAATGAAAAAATTCAGATTTTTGATGGTTTTGAATGCCTTCTATAGCGTTCATATTAGTAATAATGTCCGGTCATAATTATGTCCGTTCATTTTATGTCCGTCCAAATAAGGTCCGATAAGGTAATTAGAACTTAATGCAGTGTATCAAAAGAAAAGAAAATGTTTTTCATTGAGTCCAAGTCCAACACATTTTCAGTTGTGTTAAACTGAATATATTCAAATTGAATGATATTAAAAACTTCGTCTCGCGGATTGACTTGATTTCATAACGTATTGTCGCCTAAAACAGAAAGGTAGATTAACCATGAAGCACTAGAATTCGGTTCCAATCAGCTTACATGGTAAGAATTAATAGCATAAAAGTTCATGAAAAAATAAAATGAGAAAACAATTATAACGCGTCGGTTGAATTGTTTGCACGTTTTGACCGACGTACGAAAATGCAAAGATCACACTGTTGCACTGATCAGATATTATCTGTACAGTGCGATGCGTTTCCGTGAAGTTGTTTGTTCTAGCCTCGGCAGTATCGTGGGAAAAATGTGCATCCCCGTTACACCTTGAGATTGTTTATTTAAGTCTGGTAAGTATGGACGTTTGCAGGTGTCACATTAGTACAGCATCCCGAAAGCTACTCTAGTAGGTACATAGCGACAATTGGAACACAGTACACTACTACTACTACTACTACTACTACTACTACTACTACTACTACTACTACTACTACTACTACTACTACTACTACTACTACTACTACTACTACTACTACTACTACTACTACTACTACTACTACTACTACTACTACTACTACTACTACTACTACTACTACTACTACTACTACTACTACTACTACTACTACTACTACTACTACTACTACTACTACTACTACTACTACTACTACTACTACTACTACTACTACTACTACTACTACTACTACTACTACTACTACTACTACTACTACTACTACTACTACTACTACTACTACTACTACTACTACTACTACTACTACTACTACTACTACTACTACTACTACTACTACTACTACTACTACTACTACTACTACTACTACTACTACTACTACTACTACTACTACTACTACTACTACTATGTCGGAACTAAGCTCGATCTACGCCAATCACGAGTTACAATGTATAACTTAGCTTCGTTGAGTGTTCAATCTTCAAATTTTCAACCGCTATAGAGTCCTCACTCCTCATGTTATAGGAGGGTACCGCTCTAGAGTCCTCATGTTATGGGATCTATAAGGGAGGGCCGCTCTACAGTCCTACTTCCGACCATCACCGGCCTACAGTCCACCGCTCAACAGTCCACCGCTCTACAGTCCTCATTTTAGGATCGTACCGCTCTAAAGTCCTCATGTTGTGAGATCTATAACTATAAGGGCGGCCGCTCTAGAGTCCTACCCTGGCGATTTGACACCGCTCTACAGTCCTACTTCCGACCTTCACCGACCTACAGTCCTACGCTCAACAGTCCTCCGCTCAATAGTCCTACAGCTGTAGGACTCTAGAGATGTAGGACTCTAGAGCGGGGGACCCTAGAGCGGGGGACTGTAGGGAGTACTTGGTCGAAAGTAGGACCCTAGAGCGGGGTCAAATCGCCAGGGTATGACCCTAGAGCGGAACTCCCTTACCGGACCCATACTATGAGGACTCTAAAGCGGTACCCACATACAAATTTTAAACGAATGTTTAAAAATGTTCATCATACACATACGACGTAGTGTTTCGAAATATATGGCAGTCAACTATTATCCTCATCGAATCCAAACCATTTATTGCGAATTAGTTCAACATAATAGAAGTCATGTTATAGTCGTTGTTTCAATAGTAGGACAGTTTGTCGTTGCAGTTCCTTTGTGTCGTCTCTAGTCGACAACATTCATGGAGAAATTTGCAGGTAGTCAATACGTAAAAGACCCCTGATGAATCCTTAATCCAGGCACCTCCGCTAAATTACCCATTCTTATCTGCTACGGATATAGTTGCAGTGCTGGAGAATTTGGCTAAGCTTTAATTTCTTGTGATTTATGGACTGTAGTCATTGATCTTTGATTTTAATTTTATATATTATTTACCTTTACGGTACACTAGAAATAGGGTCCAATGCAAACAAAGAGAGCTAATTTTTTAATGCCCGCCATTTTAAAGCAATTTCATCCGTCCCAAAGCCTATAAAGGGCTTACTTGTAAATTTAACGTTCAGTATTGATCAGCAATACAAAATGTATATTGTATGTAAGATTTACAATAAAATGCCGACACATTGCTAGATCATGAGCTAAGTTACTTAGTACCGTTATTAGTACCGTAATTAGCCTAAGTACGGTACGATTTCCAAATTGCAACAAAGGCAAATTCTGTTCCAACAATTCATTACGGCAATTATATAATGATAATGTTCAAGTTGCAATTATTGGACAATCAGAAAGCTCCTACGTTACTAGTCAGTGTGATTGTAGTCATGTAGCACAGTAACAACATTCATTTATTTTTTAAAAGTTTAGAGAATATATATATTCTATATATTATAGAATTCCTTTTTAGTTTTTTATTGCTTCTCTAATGTTTCAATTTAGTTTTACAAAAAAACTTTTGATCCTCGACTCATGGTTTCATGAAATGAAGAATTTTTTTCACAGATATAATGACAATTATAGTGGGCTTATTAAAGAAGCTGCTAGCAATAATCCTCGTTACAGTCGCTCTGGGATCAGAGTCCCAACTTTCAGCGCCAGGTTTGTGTAAAATACAAGTTTTAATTAGTTAAGAAATTCCACGATTATTGTGATAAAAACAAATAAAGCGGGTAACAGAAATAAGTAAAAATCCCCATCTTCAGATGTATCAGTAGATTGCCAAATAGTGGAGGTTAGGGAGTATCTAAAGATGCAGTGTAATATAAACGGGACAACTTACTACAAATGTACTCATTCCAATATCTACTACCAAGTACCAATCGAGATATGTGAATTCCAGGTAAAGTTTTGTGGTGTTATTTTAGGAGGGGGGGGCAACCTCATAAATAATCATAAATACCTATTATGAAATCGGAGACAGATTGACCTCAACTCGTTCCAAGAATGCTTCGACTGCTAAAAACGTTCAGTTTAAGCGTCCAATAATACGTAGAATCTTGATAATTTCAACTACCCGGAGCCTTATAATATAAGAAAGAACTTTGAAGTTTTATTTTAGCAAGTCTGACATAACATTTTCTTACAGGAGCACACAGAAATATGTGAGAATGATCCAGCGTTCTATCAAGTTTGCGGACACGCAACATGTCCACAGTATCAGTTTCAAGAAGATGCCCCTTTTCTCTGTGGTTCGTTTATGTGCCGTTTCTATAGTACGAAGAATACATGGATTCAGGGAAATGGAGGATACGATATGATGTACTATTACTCATGCGATGGTGAATATTCCTGTTCCAATACAAAAATAGATGAGCAAAATTGTGATAAGGAAATGTTTATTTGTAACAAAGATGCCATGGACCAATATGTAAGTAACAGTTCGAAATATTGTAACTTGTTATACTATCTTTAAGATAATTTCTGCAAGTTCTCATGTTTGTTGTACTGTCCGGTTTTGAGAACAAACTTTCAGATCAAAGGAACCGAACAATGCAACGAAAAATGTAGCTGTTATCTATGTGAAGACGAAATTGGTTGTAAAGGAATTCGATAACTATGGAATATTTTGTGACAACACTTTTAACGAGAGAATAGGCTTCCAGAATTGGTATACTAGTTATGTACCACCCGCTGTCTTATGCGACGGTTATCAGGACTGTTTAGATAATTCAGATGAAACTGATTGCATCGGACATGAAACCTGTACAAGCACCGAAAAACTCGGATCGAAAAACTTAACTCTCACTAAAAGAAACAGATGCGCAATTCCCATTGAACTTTATCTTGTTTGCCAGGATTACAGAGATCAACTCAATTGTTCTCGTGTTTTAGATTCCCCGCTTCTCTGCGAAGTTGATGGATATATGACATATGTCACACGATACGCACTCTGTAAAGAAACCAGTTTATGTGACAATGGACTAGATAAGAATTGTGATGCCGCAGAGGGTGGGTGTGTGATTCACAAACATCAGTTTTGTGATGGACACAAAAATTGTCCAGAAGGCAAAGACGAAGACAACTCCATTTGTGAATCCTTGACAAATCAGACTTGCGAACGAAAGTTCTCCGACAGTAATCAACTAAGAACAGAACAGCCAATACCTCTTAGCTGGGTAGGAGATGGAGTGAAGGACTGTTTGAATGGCAAAGACGAAGATCTCGACTCCTGGAAGGTTTGTGGCCAAGGATGGACAAAAAGATATGTAGAAATTGGCACAGCCTGTTCAGATGTATTTCTGTGTTCCACCATTACAGAAGAATACGAAGAATATGACAATCTTTGTGACCGAACTGGCACTTGCGATAAAGGGACCCAAATTTGCGAAGTTTCAAGAAATCATCGGGGTTTACAAAATCAGGTAATTGTGAAACATAATGGTAACATTTATATAGGTTACTATATACCGGGATTAGAGAATTTGGAAAAGGACCCCACTCTTGAAAGACACTCAATCACTAACTTCACTTCACTTGATGAACCATTCGGGGTACCAACTCAGCCGATAACGATTGCGATGTTTAAATCTAACCATCACTCCTTGTGCAGTTTCGTCTATGGAGAAATCTATGTCCACTTAAGCTGCAGTGGATTTTGTAGCAACGTTTCCTGCATCCTGAAGCCAGTTAAATTTGATTCTTGTTATAACATTAAGCATAATCGGGTGTTCACTTTGAGCGGGAAGAACTACTTGACTGTTGCCTCTAAGAAAAAAGGAAATTATGTTAGCAACCTTTTCCCCTGTAACAATGGCTATTGTGTCACCCATGATAAGGTTTGTGATTTGGTGGATAACTGTGGGGATGGTTCGGATGAAATTAACTGCATCAATCATTTCAAATGCAAAGAAAGTGGAAAAATGATCCCGCTTAACAGGGTTGAAGATGGCCATTATGACTGTGAGGATTTTTCAGATGAATGCTCACACTCTAAATCTATTATTGATAACCCGTTTCTGTCGGTATCTTCGTGGATTATTGGACTTCTGGCCACTTTATTTAACACCATAGTTTTCATGAGAACGATTACTGAGTTGAGAGATTTTGGTTGCTCATACAAACTCTTGAACAAATTGATGATTCTCATGATATCACTTGGGGACTTCATGGTTGGACTATATCTTGTAGTTTTATCAGTAGTTAACGTTCTCCTCAAAGAGACATACTGCAAAAAAAGGTTGGTCTGGCTAACAAGTGGTTACTGTGCGGCTTTGGGCGTGGTAAGTTCCACTGGATCTCAGATATCGCTGTTTGCTATGGTGGTTCTCAGCTTGTGTAGAGTCATCAATATAAGAAGTGCGAGACCTGGCACAACTGGAAACAAATGGTATACATTCATCATTTTGGCTTTGGTGGCTATCGTGTTGCTAGCTTCATTCACAATATCGTACCTGCCATTACTGGACAGACTTGAGGACTTTTTTGTCAATGGTCTTCTCTATGACAAAAAAATCAAACTTTTTGTCGGTGCTCCATCAAAACAGAAACACGTCGCGATTTTGGAAAAGTACTACTCGAAGTATAGGGGAAATCCAAATCTACCCTGGTCAACGATTCGGCGTCTTGTGCAGAACATGTTTTCTCAGAGATATGGTGGTGTCAATGGTGTCAAGCTACACTTTTATGGCAACGATGGAGTCTGTTTGTTCAAGTATTTTGTTACCCCAGAAGATCCTCAAGCTTTTTACACCTTGTCCTTGCTCTCCTTAAACTTTGCATGCTTTTTCATCATTTTCTCTTCATATGCTCTTATAAACATACATGTAGTAACATCGACTTTCTCCAAATACGTGAGAAAATGTTCTGAAAGTGAAAGAGCTGGCCTTCAAGGGCGATTTACTTCATTACAAATTCAACGTAAAATAACTATTATAATTTTGACGGACTTCTTCTGTTGGGTGCCGTTTGTTGTTGTGTCAGGATTGCACTATTTACTTATTGTAGATGCTTCACCTTGGTATGCAACATTCTCGATAGTGATCCTTCCTATCAACTCTGTCATAAATCCATTACTATATGATCCATACCTCGGTTTTTTGTTCAAGAGGACCTTAACAATCGCGAAGAGTATAACTGATTTATCAATTTCGATGATACGTGCACCTTCTGAAAGAGAGACAATTTCTACTGAAGCAGAAATTAGAAACCCAACAAGACCAACTAAACTCACTGATTCTCGGCCACACAAGAAGAGAATGAGGAGATTGATGGAAGAAGAGATAGTTACAGTTTCGTCACCACCAACACCTATTCTTCCTAGAGCTGAGCGTCATGCTCTCCGGATGATGAGAAGAAACATCGGATTGTCTAAAGCAGTAGATGATACTGAAACTTTGCAGTATGGTGGATTGTGCACGACAACTGACATTGAGGATGAAAATATGAAATTAAACGAAACTCTGTTGTCCAGTTTAAGAATTGAACAGCCGGTTGCGCCATTGCCCCCGACTGAATGATACTCATTACTTACTTTGTACTTGAACTCACAAACTGCCCTATTTATGTACGTTTGTTTACTTTATTTGCTAATTTCTTTTATTTGCTAAACTTAAAACACAAAAAGTGCTGCGACCAGGCTATTAAGACTCATCGAAAATAGTTCAGCAGGTATATTTAAGTTCAAAACATTCTAATTCAATTTTAAAGATGACAGGAATAAGAAATAGTTATGTGGAGGTTTTTAAGAAATTTGCGCAAAATACGCGCCAGCATGTTATACGAAATTAGGTAAAAACCCCAAAATCGCCATATTTAGGTGCCTTAAATGTTAAAAACCATGTTAAAAATGAGTTAGAGATTTGAAATTTTGCAGGGTGTCTAGACGTTGACCAAATCGACTGTAAAAAAATTTCAAGTTTCAGGAGTATCGGGAAGTGGGTTTTCTGGATCAAATAGCATAATATGTATGTGATGTCAAATGTGTTAGGCATAAGGTTAGTTAGCAGTTAATCTGTTACTAGTGAGATTTGGAACAACGAGAACATTGACCAATTGTTAAGATAATTAATCTATATTATGAATCTATATTATGACTTTATAATATACCTTTTCGAACACAATATAGACAAAAACTCATGAGGGTAAAGGAAATATTTCTACGAACATAGTAATAGTGATAGCGAAAAAATTATACAAAGGATGCCACAATGCTGGCAACATGCCGCCACCTCTAAATCGCCCACAAAAAGCCACTGAGCTTCAAAATGTAAATTGATTTAAACCTCATTCTGTCCGATAACCATAATGATAATATGCCATAGGACTATTTGTTCCAGAACCACGTGCCTAAGAACAACTTTGAACTTGTTGTTCACTTGAAGAACCGTGGAAATTTCTGCGAATTCGCTGCGATTTTGCCTAGTTCTGCTTGTCGCAGCGCCGCGATGTTTGGCCTAAATAATCGCGATTTTCTTTTGTCCTTGTCACAGCGCAATATCTAAATCTAATTATGGCTCTAACTTATGAACAAAATAGAAGTTTGAGACTTTCAGAATTTGTTCTTGTCATATACCTTATCGGACCTTATTTGGACGGACATTAATTGAACGCTGGAGGCCCTAACGTTCATTTATAATGTCCGTTCAAATAAAGTCTGTTCATTTAAGATCCGTCCAAGTTAAAGTCTGTTGAATTTTTTTCAAACATTTTTCCACCCCGAACTTTTTGTCCAGAATATGACAACTATGAGTATGAGAACTTTATTGTGCCGTAAGTTAACGACGGAAAGGTTCTCCAATTGGTCTGCCGGAGGCACAGAAAACTAAAATTTCCCAAATTCAGCCAGAATAGAGAAATTTGGTTGACACACGCTTGCAGTTGCAAGTGCATTTCCTTTTGATCGCACGCGAAGCCGGCCGGAGTGCACGCTTCGCTTGCACAAGCAACAAGAGGGGTATACATGATACAACGTGTAGCAAAGATTTTGCGGAATGACACTGACATGGACAGGATATGAGCTCCGCTCAGCAAATACTACTGATATTTTATTAAAAACAGATAAAATAGGGCGAATCTTGGGAAACGAATGGACGAATGGTACCCCTCGGGGTTTTCAAACAAACAAAGAAACTTAACTTATATCGAATTTCTGTACAGAAATCCCTCCACACTCCACAGTCCACAGATTAAAATTGAGGCACTTTTTTTAGTCACGACTTGTAATTGTATATACGTTCACTTACAACTTAGCCATGTGTCTACTTGTAGGTTTATAATTATAACCTACCACTGTACCAGTACCAGGACGCGCGCCGAGTTGGACTCGTCGACGGTCCTGTTGCCTGAATATTTGAAACAAATATTTTACGAGTATCACCCGTTAATGTTATTGTTAAACTTAATGTGTTTACGCTTACTACTGTGTACTGCGTGACGCGCTTGTTCTTGCTCTAACCAGAGCCCTCTCGCTTGCAGTGAAACAAGCGCGTCACGCAGTACGCGTAGGCACATGGCTATGTGAACGCTTGTTCATTGTTTCAAAATACCTTACTCGGGAATATTGTAGCGGGTTAATTTATGACTGGGAAATTTAATGACCGGGAAAAATATGGCGGACTTTCCCAAAACCCGCCAAATTATCCCGGTCATAAATTTACCGGTGGCCGACCTTTCAAGTTTTTTTTTCAGAGGTCAACAAATTTTCAACCGAAATTTTTGTTTTTTGTTACTTGTTAAAGAAGTTAATTTTATTTCAATTTACAGTTATTGATATTACTCAGAAATAGAAAAAAAGACACGTATATTGAAAGAAAAATAAATCTAAGCAATAATAAGTCAAATCTTCATTAAAGCGTATTCTCATTCTCATTATCGCTAATGTCCCCTCCATTATCATTATTGATATCCCCCTGCTGCTGACCGTCAAATTCGAAGTCGTATTGTTGTCTTAACAAGACTTTCATTTTGTCCGCTAGTGGGGCTACTGCTCTGAAGGTCAGCCGGAGCTTGATTTCCTGCCCACCGCTTGGTATTTGGGAACGTCTTGGCTTTGCATCTTCAACTGCTCCAGTAATCAATCCACCGTGGACCATGAAATAGTGGCACAGTTTACTCACTTCTACTTCTAGCGGGATGTGGCCACAAGTTACTTTAACGGGAAAAAATCCCTCTTTTTTTAGTTTACACACTGCACACGAGAAGCGATCAATCTTGAGCGACTCAGCTGATGTCTCTCGCTCCATTGATTTCTTCTATAACATATAAATTGTTTTCTTCTCTACGATCCACTGATTCATGGGCAAGGCCAAGAGAAATGAGAATCACGGTCCATCCTGAAATCTGATTTCTATAACCAAATTGTGATTTTTATAACGAAATTATGGTAGCAACAGCCAATAAAGTTACAGCCCTCCATCCACTGCTTCAAACGTCTTCTCTAGCACATATGAGACTTCAGGTAAAATATGATGATCACCACCCCCTTGGAACCCCATAATCTGACTCGGCGGGTTTTATTATGACTGGTAAAATTGTTGACCGGGAAAAATATGGCGGAATTTTTTAAAACCCACCACTTTATCCCAGTCATAATATTTCCGAGTAAGGTATAACATAGAATAGTATTAGTACCGCCTTCGGCGGTCGCGCGCTACTGTAAGCGAGAGCAGAGAGGGTTGCTCTATAACCAGAGCCCTTGTGAAACAAGCGCAAAGCGCGTCACGCAGTTGGCAGTACGCGTAGACACATGGCTATGTGAAGCGAGAGGGCTCTGGTTAGAGCAAAAATATATACAGTGTGTTAGAAATCTGCCCCAAAACAAAAATCAGCCTTCAAAATTCAGGTTAATGTGCATAATAAACTAACCATCTGCAAAAAAATCGCAATAGTTTCCCCATTTGAAGTATCTGGCACGATTGAACGATCATTGTACGATGATCAACTTTTATGCTATCGTCAGAGTTAAAAATAAGACACGAAATTTTAAAACTGAAATAATAAACTCTATACAACATACAAACATTGTTATCTATAGTATTAGTGTAAATACCAGAATACAACAGCGTTATTATTCCAAACTATCCATTCCAAATAAATAACTGCATACACATTAACTCCACTCAACTTGCGCTGTATAAATTCACCTAAGATACAATGATATCCCCATTTACCATGCCCCGACATACTCAAATTTTGAAGACCTACTGACAATGTCAAATTTAAAATTACATCACTTTTCAAGTTACAAAGAAAAGGACAAAAGACTACCGCTACATCAAAAGTCATGAATCATGTACTAGGACACATTGATCATGGGGGTTCAGAACAACAAACATCTTAGAAAACTGGCTATTTTACTTTCGTCAGAAATATCACATATACATAGGACATAGAAAAATTTCTCGCAGGTGGAAACATAATTGACAATAACTTCCCAAAACCTAACCTAAAACTAAAGTTTATTCTTTACATAAATAGATTTTTGTAATGCTAGATGCTAGAAAATAACGCAGCAAGAGCAATGATGAATTAGTGATCTTGCTGGTCATTCTGCAGTCCGGCTTGGAGTCACAAGTTACTTCGTATAAAAGTAAAAAACGATCCTCGAATCACAGTACTCTACCTAAAGTCAAGAAACAGACCAAATCACGTCGCCGAGCAACGTTCTATATTAAAAACTAACAAATTCCACGAACTTAAAAACATGTTGTAGAAATAACGCCGCGATCAGCTCGTGTCGGCGCAAAGGAAATTGAATCTCAAGACCCGTCTTTATCTCTTTTTCTCTACGAAAAAGTATAAAAACAGTTTGTCGTGGTGGTTCAGTCCACGTCCTGCTCGACAGATTCTAAGTGTTTCAGGACCTGTTTGAGAGAGTTCAGTGAAGTTCGGTCCTGGTCGGAGGCAGGAATCCAGGGTGATGTAGAGTCCGTGGCACGGAGAGTGGACTGAATGAGGTGAAAGAGGTGGGCGCCGTCACCAGCGTCGAGTCCTGACACATCCTGTACTGTCTGCTCCTGTGGGGAGGCGTCCTGGTCAGTGAGAAGCTCTTACAGTTTAAACATGTTCACTTGTACTGCACCGCGAGGTGCCCATATACTTACTTTAGCTGTTTAAAGTTGAACGAAAATAGATTATTTAAACCCTCGGACGGGAATACTTACATTTAGATTTGAAGTTGGAGCACTGTTGATTATCGCACTCAGAAACCCTCCAACGTCTTTCCTTTTGATGGATTTCGCGACATTGAGGAGCGCTTGAGCTGTGTCTGGATGCATCGACTGAAGATCCCTATCTTTTGGGTGGGAGAGTCTCAGGGAGTAGAATCTAACAAACATAATCGTCCTGTGGAGATAGGATCAGTTAGACTCAGCCTGGTACACACCTGACAGTAATATTACAGCCACTAGAGTCACCTAGACGGGCCGTGCTCAGTTACAGAGCACAATCCCAACAATTTGTACGAATGTGCGTTCGGTGGTTCATATTATTACAGCCGGTCTGAAATTATCACTGTGTGAAAAGTGATAAGCGGTGATCTAGAAAGACTGACGCTCCTTTAATCCCCAACAAAGCCGTGGAGGTTAGGCTAGACTAACACGTTAAGGGGCCATTATATAATTTGGGTGCGAATTGCCGGTAGCTAATTCGATAACCTTTCAAATCATGTTTACTGGAAAGAAGGCGACCCTAAAACCAGCCGTGACTTAACACTCCTAATATGATTTACATCTGAGATGCAGCAATTCATAAACTTATTAGCGGCCGAGCCGTGCCCCGTGTATTCTGAGTTTCACTCAGACTGCCCACCTTTATCACCTTTAATGGACACACAAACTTGAGGCAGGTGTCATGACCTGGCTTTTACAATCTCATTGGTAGAATATTCTCCAAACTTGCGCCCGGCCAAATTATACAACTTTAAGGATTTTAAAAAGAAAATCAAAGAACTTACATCAAGATAGCGGACTGGATTGAGGGTTCGTTTGGCCACTTCAACGCCACTTCAGATAAGATATGTCGGATAACATCTCTGATAGTGTCTGGTATCTCAGATACTGACTTTATCAGAGCGTCTAACACTCGGTTTCTGTCTTCCTCGATCAGTGATTTCAGTCTGTCCTCATCCAGATTAGTTGTCTCTGATCTGGCCTGAAGTACGTCAATGGGTTAGGCTCTGACTCAAATCAAACGATAAATAAAACGACAAATTACGAAATTATAACGTGCGAAATTAATCGAATTTGACACCGGGCTCGATAATGTTGTATAATCGTTTCTACGGAAACTACAGGTTCCCACAACTTCCAGGTCCAGTCATGGGCGATAAGAAATATTCCCACAACATGTGCATGCTGAAACTCACCTTGACTCTCATGTTCATATCTGCGACAATGCCCGAGAAAACGTTATCCCAATATACTCCACAAGGTGGAGCGTTGAGGATAGCGACCATCAGGGCGGTGGTGATGGTGTTGTCCCTGAATAAAGAGCCTTTGTCGTTCTCAGGATGTCGGGCAATCTCCTCCGATATGAGCTCCTTTATCAGGTGCACTTTGGTCTTATCGTACACTGTGAGCAGCACTGAGGGACGGGAGGAATGTCAGACTTGAGTTTATATCAAACCTTTCAGAGACTTAATTTTAAAACATTTGCTCAGATGATAGGGGAGGAAACGTGGAGGGCATTTTATGTCAGTGCTTATTGAACATGCACCTGAGAATCTGAAATCAGGGCCAGAAATAGCCAAACTTTCAACCCCGCTTAACCCCAACATCCGTATAATTTTAAACTTACCATTAGCGAATGTTTCTCGCGAGTCCTGGTTCCAATGAATGTGCCTTAACAGTTTGATGGCTCTGAAGTTGTCCTTCTGAAGCTCATTCACCAGATCGTGGTAATACGATGACTGTAAAACTGCGTGATCACGGTAGTAAAGCTCCAGTTTCAACCTGGCCTGGTTATTCTGAAACACGAGACAACGTTAGAATTTATCGGGTATAATGCCATTTGTATAATTTTAAAATAGGAATTCGCAAGAATGCACCTTAACATTGATAAAGTTAATACGTGATCAATTTCAAAAGAAATTAACGCAAAATAAAGCCGACTTAAATTCTATTAGAATTGTACGATAAAAAGTATATAAAACCGATAGTGGTGCACATCGTCAGCAGAACTCCAATAGAACTCCGCAAACGTGACCCAAAAAGTAAATTTGTGTGGGATTAAAAAGGAAATATGCAATGTTTTCGGTTCTAACCTGGCCCTTGATGTTGAGGGTAGGGTAAAGAGTCTTGAAAGTCATGTTATCAAGTTCACTAAGGGGTACTGTTGCTGCATCGAGCTCGCAGGGCTTCTTGTTCTTACTGTAACACAACTTTACTTTCAGTTCGTTGCTTTTACAGATGTTACTGTGCTTACAGTGCAAAGTGCTGTTCCAACAGAGTTTCTTGGGGCTGTGAGCGTTGGGTGTTCGTTGCACGGTGGAGTCATCGAATCCAACTTGGCAAAACACTGGACCGGGCAAACTAACGGGAGCAGGTCCGTCTACCTGGCACACTTTGATCCTGAGGTTCTTCATCCGTTTTCCTGGTCGGCTGGGTCCGTTGTCAACCGGATATGGCTCGTTCTGGAGCTTTGCTAGCAGTTCCTGTGTGAGATAAGATCATTAAATTTTCTTTAAGTAAAAAGGTTTAGAGAAAGAAGAATCAAAACATATTTTACTGATGAATACACTGAACTGAAATAAATACAATGAAATGGCGAACTAACCAAGTATTTGTGGTGACTGTCCACCTCAATGAAATGTCCATAAACCTCTCGGTTCAAGCCCGTAACAACGATCTGCAAACAGAAAGCAGAGTTGAACATGCTCTTGTCAACCTCGTACACTCGGCAACTTCTTAGCGGGATCAGCTTCTCGACCTGCAGAAAGCAAATATGTAAAACTTTGCAGCTCCGCCTTCATTTTTATGTCATCTAATTCCAGAATTGTGACGACTGCTGGGGTGTTAAAACACGGACGAAAGTTGCGTAATTTTCGGCATTCGGGAAAGTGAGACTTTTATCAAATGATGTCAGAGATACTTAAATGTCAAACAAGCTTATCAATAAACCTTATTCTAATGAAATTACTTTTACCGATGTTGAAAGACGGGCGTTGATTTTCGGTAAAGTAACACAAAGAGATGATGTAAGATTCACTTAAAACTTTCCCACAAAATCTTAATTTTATCGCAAAACTAAGAAATGAAATTATTGCTAATTTCAAGAACGGAAAATGATGTACCAACCTTCTCTCCTTTTTTATCAGTACTCTTGAAAACAGCATTGTCTCCGTCCGTCTCGAAGAATATATTAATTGGTTTCCACTCTTTAGCGGTTGCTGAAAATGAGACTGTTTAGCATGTCACAAGACATTATTTGATTATTTTTAAATTTAATTAAATACAGTTTAGACGCGAACACCGGAAGTCGGGTGAAACAAGAAGAAATAATAAGATAATTTGAAAGAATTTTTGTTGAGGTGAGAAAACTTCTAGAAATAGAACTTCGATTTGAAGGAAATTCATTGAACACGCACAAAAACGACGTTTAAAAAATGATAAACACGTACAAGGTCTCCATCGAGCAGGAATCTTATCATCTCGTACTAAAGGTCTGTTCTGAGGGTTAGATCCGTAGATAACACTCCGGACCTGGAGATAAGAATAGTTAGTAAAACCTCACAAACATGCTGGTTCGTTAATATTATCAGCTTTCGACTCAAATCAGTAGTATAAAACATGGAGTTAAGTTAGAATCGGAGTTAAATCTGTTATTTATATTTGACCTTGCAAGGGAAAAAGAAGAAAAACTTACGTTTTTTCGTTTGACAGGGCTCAGGTTAGGGTAAGATTTTCCCTTAGAGTCGATACACTGAGTCAAAGATTCGTGGCTCTGAGATCCCATCATATATCTACCATCCCCCGTTGGGAAGATCTGAGTAGACTTTATATCAGTTCCTGTCTTGATGTGCATACAGAAAGTGTTGGTGCCAGAATTCGTTATCACGTATCTTCCGTCGTCCTCTGAAATAAGAGCAGGTGTCAAAATCGAACAGGATATTAAATCTTTACATTTTGGGTGTAAAATCAAATGAAGCACGTCAAAGTTGAGGGCAATTAAAGTGATTGTGGTCGGATGGGATGTGATCAGGCACCAGAGATACTGGTGAAATGAGCTGTAATGATGTGAAACAGGAAAAGGGCCGTGTGACTGTGATAACGTACACGACAGTATCACAGCATGTCACATGATTATATCAGACAACCCCCTGTACAGGGAACAAATCCAAATTGCGATCTGAGTTAATTTGTAATTTGTGTGCTCCCAATAATTAAGATATCCCAGGAATCTGCGGTATCCGGCTAATGGAGGGCCCTATTTCCGGGTAAAGAAGGATTCTAGGTAATGTCCTGGTCCTGCGAGGGTAGTCTCGGTCAGGAATGTGACCCGTTACTAGGGGCGACGTGACGACACATTCATTAACACATGAGGGTGATCACGGTGGAGGTGTGAGAGTGTGTAGAATGAGTGTAAACTGAGAGAGGAGGTGGCTACCTGCTGATTTGTGCCAACTGTAAGGTCTTCTTCTCGCAAACCGAAGTTGAACCATCATCAATAAATCTAATTCACAAGTACGTTCATTAGTTACATAATCAATTATAACGTCATTAAAATATAAATCTAAATTAGCAGTGGCCAGGTTTTACAGGGCAGTACCGGGCGTTTTAATGACTTTAATTAGATAATCACAAGATTAGTGCATGACACGGCTGAGTATCAAATTTGTGGGAAACGAAAATCCGGTACTTGGACGGGTCAATTTAGTACTTGACGAGAGGTGGTGATAAGGAAATCTAGATGATAACGGGCAAGAGAGCGACTGGAACTGACAAAATAAGGCGCGTGAAAGTGTTAACCAATTTATAAGTCGCATGCCGCGACCATTATGTCATGCAGAAACCGCAGCGATATTAAGAAAATATAAAATCCCCCAACAATAAGAGTTAAATCTCGTTTTTGTTCTGTTCTAAACAGGCTAATGCATTGATAGCGGATGCAAGCAAGTGCATGAATAGATTTAAAAGCATTACAATAAAGAGCGAGCGAGAGATGGAGAATTGCAAGAGAGTACACGTTACAATGTGCAGCTGAAGGCGGTGTATCGATATTATATAGAGCAAGCAGTCCAGCACATAATGCCACGCCTCTCTATAATAAGCGTGTATATTGCTTAGTGCTTTCTGTGTACCACGTGGGTGGAAGAAGTGCACGTGCGTGGGACACGTGACCAGCTTGTATCAAGGCAACGCACGCTCAGCAGGCTTGCTGCTCCAGACGCTATACCGGTGCCCCGGCAAGTTCCGTGTCATGTGGGAGAGAGAGAGACGCTGTGATTGGTGGGATTGTGGCGGGTAAGTCACAGATTGGGCACGTGACATCCTGATTCTAGACAGCAGCTAATTGCTCCAAATTATTCTGCCGTGTTAGATTCGGTTTAAAACTCATTTCCCTAAATTTAGTCGCAAAGTTTACTGCTGCCTTCATCTGTTGCCCTATTAGATGCAGCCGTGCCGCGCCTACAATTAACACAATTCTGTTAACGAGGGAAAGAGAAGAACGAGGCCAGACCTGGATAGCAGAGATAACCTAGATAACCGGTCATATAACTGTTGTAAACTTGGAGACAACCCAGAACACAACCCACCAACTCAACTTTTATGTTACACATGAGCACGATCCTAGATGAACGACATGAAGTAATGTTTCTTAAACAGTAAGAAAAAAACACAGCAGAACTGCTATTAAATGAGATAGTGGAGATATCAGCTGATAAATAACGATAAATAAGGGTGTAACTCAATAGTCGTATTCATTAACCATATAAAATGCTCTTTTATGGAGTTGCCCATTAAAATTGTACTGATCCGAGTTTTCAACACCCAGAACAGTTTAAAAATGATCCAGTGAACCAGCACACCCAAAGCAACAACTGTCAAATTTAAAGCATAGCTTTTAAATGGTGGGTTTTTATAAATAGGTATTTATACCTATTTGAGGAGATCATCCCTGTACTGATAAATACTGAGAAATTATAGCGGATAGACCGTGATTCTAAGAATGCAGCAATTAGACGAAGTCTCGGATAGTAACAACTTGTTTAGCATTGGACCAACTTAAAAGTGGACCTCAAAGCTGCATTTCAAATACGTTATCGTGACTTTGTCACAGAGCCCACTGGACGCCCTCTAAGCTGCATTTTCAATGCGTCAATTGAGCCCTTTGAAGCACAGTTTATCAAGTAGTTCAAGCCGTCTTCATTGGTTGGTTGTAATACAGTAGAGAAAGAGAGCAGTGATATGTTCTCTACAAATCAGGTACAAGCAAATTATGTAGTTCATGCAGATTAAAACAAGAAGATCGAAAAAGGTTAAACCACTCAGTCAAATAACGATGACAATGTTAATTTATTAAATTTTGTAGTACCTTTTGAAGCAAGTCGGCTCCGAGGCCGTTGCAGAATCTTCATCGTGAAGGGTGTCAGAAGCAATACCATTCCGGGGCAAGCATAAAGCTAGAAACGAAAGAAATGAAATGAAATATGTCTGCTAGTGGCACCGTTATCAGTTATATATACTAAAAACAAGGTGAAATTACAATTTCCAAAAACCAGCAGCAACCCCCTAGTTTAAAACATATTAGACAAATTACATTCGGCTTTCCTAGAAATATTACAGCGCTTCAAACAAGGGACCATGTTTGGAAGATAAGAGAGCAAATGCAGGCGGTTCTTTTATCAAGGTTACCCCGCATATTATCCAGTTATTCAATTTATTATTCAGTCCTTCTGGAAGGCATGTGGTGTCTATAATTCTGATTAAATAGGGCACGATTTCGTCTTTCAGACCATAATCGATACATCAGAAGTTATGACAATGAAAATATGATCTAGAGAGGGAATTCCAGGAATGGTAGGAATTAGGAGCATTTTAAAAACACGAGAGATAAACAACGAGAGCTGCACAACAGTATCCACCGCGCATACAACAAGAAGGTGAAACTAAAACCGGCACGAGTCTCAACAGCTGAATATTATATATTTGAATCAGATCACGCGAGCCTAACCTAATATTTGCAATAATAATGAAATCATCAAAAAGGCATTAAAAGACGGGTAGTTTATATTAGGGCCCTTATCACGGTGGGCAGCGTGGGAAAGACCATTTTTTCTGTGAGATAAGAACCCCTCCAAAGAGAGTGGGACTATAAATAAGTAATTTAATCTTTTTCAGTAACAAGGTCACCGCGTTATTGGTGTCGTTGTAAAGCGATAAGACCTTTGGTTTGAGTATAAGACCGGCGTATAAGCTGCAAAAAGCAGGCCCACAACTGGCATGTTCCAGGAATATCAATGATGTAAACAGAAACAACCGGTTAAGGGCGTGAGAAAAATTAGAAACACGATAATTTAGCGTCAATAGGGTCAAAAAGTTATGGCCGGTCTTGCCTGTAGAGAGGAGAACACACAGAGGATTACTGGTACAAATTAAACTGATAGTGATTGGTCAGAGAGCCGAAAGGCATGGTCTCGGTACCTTTACACAGCAGTCTCCAATTAGGGTGCTTCAGAACTATGTAACCGATAATTGATCAGGTGACCCAACTAATCTTGGAGAACAGTTCAAAGTGCCGCCATAAAAACAATCCATAATCGGCAATTAAGTTCCGATTAAATCATCATCATCCTGAAATATGCAGTGGTATTTCTGGAAACTAAAGACTATATTCGAACCAAGTGGAAAGATGATCTCAAATTGTGTCTAAGTGGTGTAGGAGGAACGAAATCATGCAGGCAAAGCGAATCAACGGCTATGAAATAATTTTTTATAGCTGACAGAACGCGACAAGCCATTAAAAACCATGACTATATAAGGAGAAACAAGCAAGTACACCTGCCAGTTCCTGACTGGGGGTTTGTGGGTGGTCCACCATCAGCCAGACACGTGACCAATCCTAATATAGCTCACCTCTAAATATGGGTTACAGTCAGGAGGTTGAGTTACTATTCTGGGTATCATTCCCAATAATAGAGTCTGAGCGAGCGCGAGTAAGGTGTACTGCGCGGGCGGACACTTCGACTACATCATGATCATGATAGTTCTGACTTGATTTGGTTATTACCAAACTCTCACACTAACAATAACCTAATAAAGGTTACGCTAGATGGCTACGGTTTTATTTTAGTCCTGACTCCGAAATAAGTGTGACACGTAATACTGATAAGCAAAATAACTGAAATAGACCAGATGGCTCTACTGTCTGCTGCATGACAATGCGTGACCCATATTATCAGATCAACTTTTAAAACACAAATTTTGTTTGGAAACAAAAATTTTTCTCGGAAATGAAACCTGGGCATGCAATGTCGCATCTGATTATATTTTAACAGCTTTGAATTTTAAAACAACAGCGCTGCATTAAAATTCTTCCTGCAGTGCCGTGACAAGTTCGGTGTTCACTGAAGATTCAGAAACATTGGTTGGTAATGGCACCTGCCAGTGCAAGGAGTAAGGACCCAAGTCAACACCACAAACCCTCCCATTTCTAACAACAAGGTGTGCTCCACCGCCTTTTGGGCTCCACCCCTGGAGTAAGGCAGATACACCCAAATTTGAACAGGAAATAAATAGACCAGTCGAGCAGCTGACTTGCTCCAGTTCAAAGAGGTGCCACCCACGACGCTAAGGGAGGTACAAGAGAGCCATTAACTGCAATCCTGGGAATGACAAGCTGATATCATGTGCTGCTGAAAGTCATGGATCTGAGAGATGGCGGCTCTACAACCTGCACAAATAGTTGAACTAGAATGGCACAAGCTGGTGAAACATTTGAGAACTGAGAGAAGCTGAGTTAGAGGTAATCAGTGCACCTAAATATCACCAGGCTACCAGTGGGGAGGCGTGGCGGGAAGCCACTAAAACCAAACCAGGTCAGGTAGCCAGGTCGGGCTGGCCGGCAGGTCCGTGCATCAGCCAGCCACCAACTCCAGCCCTTGCTGCTGCTCACACAAGTCATATCCTCCACTGTGCAGCACAGGGCGTCTCCTCCACCTGACCTACTCTGTGACTACATGTGACTATTGCTGTGACTACATTAGCAAGTGCCACGTGATCCCGGCGTGTAGCTACAAATGAGGAGTATACAGCTGAAATTGGGAAGCCATACAAACTGGACTGAAGGCAGGAAAGTTGATTAAATGTATAGTATCTGAGAGAGGTGGGGAGATCAGTACAGGCTAGAGTAATGGCAGCAAGGTAGCAGTCAGCAAGGTAGCAGCCAGCAAGGTATAAAAACCAACAAAACCAACCGGACACACAAAGACAAGCTATTTTTATCCGGGTACTCTCACTTTAAACAAAAATATCAACAGCTATCCCTGCCATAATTAGCCACTAATTAATGGAAATAATTCCTAACAATTAGGTGTTGCAGGGCCGCATTGATATGACGTCTCGAACGTTACGTGCCTCAGACCGAACTAAAATGACAAAATAGCAAGAATCTCTTGAAATTAACTAAAATATGTGTTCAATAAAAAGGGCGTGGGCTCGAGACTTCGGTCAATGTGACTCATCTGTAATGAAAAACGTATATAATTCACTCACAATGAAAAATAGTTCTGTAATGATTTGTAAGGCTGCTGCATTGTATAACACTGATACCCAATTACAAAGCTAGTAAAGAATTCCGCCCACTAAAAACTCGGCGCCGCGTCCTCGCTGAGGATTACACAGTAACGTAACCTATAACGCTGTAATCGTTATGTTAATATTATCCAGTAGCAGATTTAACTACATAGTAGAGTCTTACGTAATCAAACTTTAAATTACGTCAAAATAGTGTGAGGCAGTGATATATTAGAAAAAATGCAAAATAACGTCACACAATTATAGTGGCTAGAATGTAAAGGTAGAGAAGTGTGAAGAAATGGGGACGATAGTTGAATTAAGAGCAGGCACTGAGGCTCAAGAATGGGCGCAGCTCTGGGCTGATCCCGCTTCAGCTGGATGTTAATGTCATTACCAAACTACTGATATCATTTCTAGGGTATTGGGACTAAACTATCAACCCTCCAATCTTATCAGAGCATCTCAATGTCTAACTCAGGCGTAGAAAACGCCAGCTCTGTTGAATGTAATGCCAGCTTTGTGCTGATTTGTGCTATTGTCAGACTTTGTTTTCGACAATGTACTTGATCTGCATTATCTCTGTAATTGAGCGTACAACAAGAGATATTGGCAGAAGTCAAAGTAATGTTTTGTTCTGATGTTTGGTTTTCTGGGTAGGATTTGGGCGTTGTCCTTATTATTCCATGTTTAGAACGTTATTCCATGTTTAGAACGTTTATAATAAACGAATTATTTTAAAGAATGATAGGCTTCTTGGACACCGGTAAGCTCGGTAAGGACCATTGCGAAATAACCACCAAGTTTCAAAAACGGCCATTAAAGTGGTCGATTCTTATTTGCTAGCCACCCAAGAAGCTTCGCAGGGAAGTAATTTCAAATTTATCAGGTAAAAACTTGTGCTAAAACTTGTGCTAAAAGACCGTGTCTGAGTCAGAGAGAGAGAGTGAGAGAGAGAGTATCACAATCACAGAGAGAGAAAGTATCAGTGATCTCTGACTTACAACAACAAACATAAGCTGGACATGTACAACCACACCCAATAATACACATAAACACTACAAAGGATATCAGATCATAAAACCAAACATCCCGGGACAACGGAGACAAGCTATAATTACACATAATTACATAATTACACACAATCAGGTCCCGGTAGGACCACTGTAATTACGTAATAAGACTGACCCTTACCTTTGAGAGATGGAGACTATGAGTAACCAGCTGGTGACCACTGATTAGCCGACTGTATACAAGCTCAGGAATAATATGGACAAGGCTGCCACCACGACTGGTATATAATAATGTAGGTACATCTTAGTGGTTGTGAGCAACTTTATAATGACAATTATGCAGGGTGTGGCTATAATGCAGGTCCGGTCACGATGTATAGTAGCAGGTTGTATACAATATCATATACATCAGCTACAACTTATCAATCACACTTTATTACGCTGTGTAGGTACATATTATATATTAAATAAATCACACAACTACCACTTTATACTGAACACAACTAGTTTGCAAAAGGCAGAAACAGAAAAGTGGAAATGGATAACTGTATAAACGAGCAGATGTGAATCTCATTTAACATCCTGTCGATGGGCGGGGAAACGTGAGGTAAATGCTAGAACGTAGTTATGCAAGAAGGAACTAGAGCCATTAATTCCGATCTACTCACAACAAGAAACCATTACGACACAGGAGAAGTAAGCGAAACCAGTAGAAACTTGTATAAATGAGAAGGGAGCACCTACTGTAAATAAGAGGGTGAGGTAATCATATCAAATGAACGGTGATCAAATGAATAAAATAAAGTGACCATTCATCGCTGCGGTAAATTTTGAAAAAATTACCAGATCAAATCTACGTGGTAATATATATTAAGCGGGCCGTATAATAGGATTAGCCAGCGTAGAAGCTGTTTGTTATTAAAACTGTCGAGGGGGGTGTACGATGAACCCGGCGCCATGAAAGACTACAGAAAATATCAATTTCTTTGGGAAATTCTGAGATTTAATACCAAACAGAGCGATAACAAACAATATGCATTATATGATGACGAAAGCAGATGTTCAGCTTTTCGTTATCATCACGAACAAAACATGATCTGAAGTAGGAACTCGAAAATATAGCGTACGAAATTTAATGAAGGAGTCCTGTCATGAAGGAATGTGACCTGCAGTGCCCTAAGTAGGGAATGTAGCGAACTTGTTCTAGAATACTGCAGAAGAGAACAAGATAGAACTGACGAAAGGTAACGCTAGAATGTGGAGTTAAACTTCGAGGGGTGGGTGGCAGGCGAACTGGGCAGGGCTAGTCCCATCTCACCTTGCTAACAGATACCGTACAAGTTTCATTAGCGGTTATCATGAACAAGGTCACTTAACCTAGACCGCAGAACGCGAAGCTTAGCAGCTACTTAGTCCCTCTTGATCAGCGGAGTGGACCTCAACCAATCACTGTGCTCCATCACGGCCACGTGATAGGAGTTATCCAATCAGAAGGCTTCATTTTGGTCACGTGACAGAGTTGATCAGACTTGGTATTGTTATGAACAGTACTCGCTTTTCAGACTGCTCTAAACGTTCGAATTATAGTCCCGGCAGGTCCGATTAAATGGAAATTAACGGATATTCAGGTTTAGATCAGGAGAAGAACAGGAAAACGAAAAACGAGACCAGCGAGTAACGAAACCTTGACCGCTGATCAAACCACGGCTACACTTAGGTCACTGCATACTTTAAGAGCTTCATGAGAACTGCACAGGACAAGCACCAGGGCTGTGGTCCACAAGGAATGAAATTTGAGGACTGCCCTTGATCGGTTTATAAGCATAGGGCGGGACGGAACGCCAGCTTGATGCTTCTAAGCTGCACATGTAGCCACAAACGAAATTGTGATTCCTAACGGCAGAGTGGACACATGACCGGTGTGAGTAGAGTTTCCCCGATCCACACGACAACTGGAACTAAGTAAAGAAAATGCCGCGCCTTTAAACACCACCACAACCACCCCACTAAAACATACCCAAAAGCTATTCAAATATAAAATATTCAAACCATAGGAACACCTCGCATTTGAAGATGACGTCAAGCGAACGAACATATGGTAGTTGCAAAGGTCCCTACCCTTGCAATACAACTGCGGAACACGTTAAATAGCTGCACTTGCAATCAGGCAACTCACAATGAACATTCGAATATTTCAATATGTCGCAGCAACGAGCTGACTAACATAATATGAGCGGCTGGGAAGGGCACACCCTCCGTTTATAGGAAGGCTACCAACACTGGCAACTCCACTTATCCTTCACCCCAAATAATTGATTTACTGATAAGGTGGATTATGGCATGGGAACGATGCGCGGGGCACTGCCCGGGTTGGTCAAGTACCGGCACTGGTTATAATTACTTAAGTATTAGCGAATTGATTATAAATGAAGGATGAATGACCTGGTAAAAACATGGGAGCTTTGATCGTAACTTGTCCGTGTCTCCCTAATGCAGCAGCATGGCGGCGGTCTGGGCGATAAGAGGCAATTTCCCTATCACTCAAAGACTGGAGTGGGCATTTTCTTGGTAATTCTCCAACTATTCATCGGTCACACTGATCGTGATGCAATCAGTAATCGGTAAGCGCGGGAGAGAGTGTTAATGCTGATATCATCTCTTTTTCGACCACGGTTTGGTCAAATGAGATGACAATGATTGATGAAGTGCGCACGTCCTATTAATGACGTGGGACGTCAAAAGATCAAAGGCAAAAGGTTTGCACAAAGTGAAGGTTTGCGAGAGACTGTAATTTCTCTGAGAACAAAGAAACTACTCCTCTTTTTAAGAACACTAAGAGAAAGAGAAATATCTCAAGCTCTGTTTGACTTTAAATTAGCACGAAAAACGCCCAAAGGGCGATAAAGCAGTAAAAATGGTCTGAGAAGAACAAAGTTTCCCGAAAAAATGCGGAACGCCGAGAACCCATAGTTCTCAAACAGCAGAACCACACATGAGAAGTTCACCAGACACAGAAAGCACACAAAGTTTAAAACATCAGTTCAACATATCCGACCGACTGGTCAGTGTCTGTTGTAGTTAAGCAAACTGTGGACGAGAACAGCACTGAGAGAAAAGCGTTAAGGTGTTAACACGACACTCAAGTTAGGAGAGCTCCCACTTTCAACTTGTGTGGAGAGAGAAGGATAGTGGCGAGCAGAGAGAGAGAGAGAGAGAGAGAAAGAGAGAGAGAAAGAGAGAGTCGAGAGAGAGGACTGACCACGCCCTATTTTGACAGGTGATAAAAGGCTGCAGCTCACTGTCCATGCTCTCACTAACACTGCCAATTTTACTGATTTTTCCTACGATACACATTGTACGAACTATGCACGGTATGTGCTGCTGAAGAATGTTACCTGAGAAACAACTGATATGAAGTGCAGTGCTGAAGATCAACTTCTGAAGACGATATAACATCTCGTGCAGGGCTGCTTGATGGCGGCTATGAGACCAGCGATTATTTGGTGGTGATGACGACGATCAGGTCGCAGACTACGAAGCAGACAGGCAAGGTAGACTCGGGCACAAAAGTATGTCGAGTGATGCTTTGCTCTGATCGGCTCTTTGTTATCACGTGATCGAGTTTCTTTGTTCTGATTGGTCGGTGATTGTCACGTGATCGTGATTTAGACGTTTGGTTGGTCTGATGAGGATAGAGATCGACAGACAATGCAGTGCAGCATTTCAGGAAATGGGCGCGGTATTCAGTTATCAAAGTAAAACTTAATTACACGCTCAATAAAAGATGTTTCTGCCGTTGTTACTATTCACTGGAACACTTATAAAAGTTTGGCGATTTTTGGCTACATTCTTTAGACCATATGCACACTGGAAGGTCTTACTGAGAATTCCAAGGACCAAATGCCAGCCATTGATAATAAAGAATACCGGCGTCGAACATACATGTATTACAAAAATATTTCAGAATCAATTTCTCTAACTGGCTGCAACAATTCCAATAAAATTATTCATGTATACAGGATGAAGGATCAGACCGCACGCGCAGACACGTAACCGAAGAAAATACGTCAGAACCATGATTCAGATTTCAAGCATAGCTCGTTAAATTTATGCAAAAATCTGGTGACACTCTACGTCCGATCCGATCCAGTTTGAAACCGGAGCTGAGATTAGAGAATGGGAACACAAACGCTACAAATTAGGGTTTGTTACACTAGGTGCCAATCTACACATGCTCAAAATAGAGATAACGACCCTTTCTTTTGGCACCTAGACCCGCGTGTCATCGTGATTTTCCCGCCCGGCCATTGGTGGAAAACCAGAAACAGGGCTTCCCTGATTGGCTGTTCGAGTCAAGAAGAGCAAAGCAGGAGCGGGAGAGAGAGTACGATGATGTTCCGAAAAGTGGAGGCTAATTAACGGCGATCACCCTGCCCGAGAGTCATTGTACGTTTTCACTCCGTTATAGACGGTTACACCGCCGTTAATGACACAGAACGTACTTGAAAATCCAATTTCCGGCAATCACGACAGAACGTTTGTCGTGCTAGTTAAATTAATGCGTTTCCACGGAAGCCTTGTCCTACAGCTACTTATCTTATGGTTTGTACTAATTACTCTAAATTATTACCGGTAAGGAACGCGGTTTCTCATATAAATGTGGTTGTAACACCGCTGATATTTCTAATTCAGGATACACACACGCCCTGATAGAATATTCTAGAACCCAGGATAGCGTCAGGGTAGTTAACTGGAGTTAGCGTGTCCCAGGGGCCTAGGAACAGAAGAATAATTGTACAATATGGGACTCTAAATCATATCTTAACAGTCATAATTATTTGTGAGTGATGTTGTGGCGACGGTGTTTCAGTTGCCTGTAATTATGTGTGCCAGACTGACCCTATTTAAGAAAAGCTTCACGGGATATTCTGATTTACTGGTCGTATTAGGGCAGACCAAATAATGAGAATTTTATCGGTAAACAAACTGAAATCTTCACAGTCACAGCAACTGTCGCATACAAATAACAGTTTATCTACAAAATGTTGCATTTATCCCAGGCATTTTGGGACTAGTTTTTATCTGTGAAGAGGAGTGCCAGAGAAACACGCGGCGCCACAGTCGTTTCATTGGATTGACGTAAATATAAGAGATAATAAAGCAAAAGGACGTGAATGTCTGGTATATGACATCACAGTGAGGGCATATGACGTGAATAAACCAATAAAATGGAAGTTATGTTACATAAATTGAATGTATGAAAATATTCAGACAATTGTTGAACATTTCTTTAACAATTGTAAACGCCCATTGCCCATGGTTAATAACAGCTCCGAAATACCAATGTCAAAATAGCAACACAGATAAACAAAGGAAGAAGTGAGGACTGACCGTGACGTAACATGTCGTCTACCATCGCCTCCGTTATCCTGCCGTGGAACCACCTGAAGAAAACGGTCGTTGTTAAAATCCACATTTAAACGCTCGACAGTTTTTTAAGCTGACTGATATGACGAACAGATATGATTAGACACAGGCCGCCTAGGAGGGAGGGGGTCTAGGTCGAGATAGGGTATGTTGTGTTGAAAATTATCATTAACCTCGTCGAGTATTTCTCATCCAGAGATTGAAGAGAACCAGATAAGCTTGAAAGGTAGGACACAGAAGCAGATAGCCTCTGTCTGCTGAGAAGACAAGAAATAGAAAGGAGGCTACACCCTATCATTTCAAACCGAGTACTATGCTAACAAATAGGCTACAAGAACAATACAAAATGCAAAAGTGGGTAACTAATGTCTGCATCCAAGCCAATGGCAGACGTTTTTAGTCGACGGGGTATTAACATGAAGCCGAATAAGAATATTTAGTAAGGCAGCACGTACGCCTGCATCAATTACAAAATAGTGCATTGCATTATGGTGTGATTTTTGATACCAAACCCGACTCAATTCTCAAATTTCAGGATTATTTCACCAACAGACTGCTTTAGACCAGACATTTCAGGGCGACAGTTCCGAAGACATGGCTTCTGTAAACCGATCATAAATAAATAACGTCGTTCAGTAATCAAAAAGTAATGGAAAGTTGATCTGTTCAACGGTTGTATGGATGTATTATAACTCACTCGTATTTGTAATAATCCTCGTCTTCGTGCGGGATTTCCTGCACCAGAACCCTCAGAATGAGACCAGTTTCCCCAGACTTCTCTCGGCGTCCCCGAATATACCGACAGTCCTCGCCGTCCAGAATGTCGTCAGTTACAAATATGTCTCCCAACTTGAAACTGAAATTGGGAGATGATAAATGTTTCCTACCCTTCGTTTGTGCTATTATTAGCAGTTGAACATATTTACATAACATGTGTTATGGGTATTTTGCAAGGATAATAGCAGGCCAGAATTAGGAGATGTGAAATGTATCGTTTTTTGCATATTAGAGTTTTAGCCACTGGTAGGTTGGTCTGCACGGAGCCCCACAGTTTCAATTCCTTGTTTAACTAGCCGTACAGCAAGAATATCCACTGTGTTCACCAGGTTAGGCACATAACCAACACTATTCTGCCAAAGTCACCCTGCCCAAAGTTAGCTTTGAGGGCGAAAAAAGCTTTGATAACATACGTTCACAAACGTTGCGTTGGTAAGCGCGGTGATTCAGAATTCGCGGTTAAATGTTAAGCTAATACGTCATTGGGAACGAACGGTATGCCTCACTTTGCCTAATTTTGCAAAATTAGGGCATTTTAATGGACCTATATGCACCATTTGAGGATTAAGAATTTTATCAATACAAGACTATTCTCAAAGTTTGGCTGATACTGCAGACTGATGTCTCCTGAAGTTCGAAACATTTGATAACGGAGTCTATTCAAAAGGGCCTTTTAATGAGCCTATGTCAAGTAATATGAGCCTAGATTGGGTGGTTTGTTGTTGCGGATTAATGAAGATGTGATTTGAACTCAAGGTAACGTGATATTATTATTCGCTAAACCACCGAACATGTGTTAATATTAGACAGTGATGTATAAGATAGGCGTGGTCGCCGCGCCCTTCCTTAAAAAATCAAATACGCGACAGAGGTTTGTAGAACCCAGAGGCCGCGCCTTCTGCCGAAAAATAATCTTAATTACCAGACCTCCTTCTCGAACGTGCTTCCTATTATCAGAAAAAAACGGGCATTTCCTGCAATTCTACCATTCGGCCGGGCCAAGATAAGAGTAAGATTTGACATCTTAATCGAGAGATAAGTCAATTAAAATAAACTCGTGCGCGCGCAATTTTCCTTAGCGCGGGAACTCTCTTTACTCAAAATGCACAGCGAGCGACGTAAGATGACACAACCGTATCTTGTGTGTGCCCACATGAAGCCCAGTAAGTCGAAGTCTTTCGTTTTCGTCAGGGCTCAAATTGGCCTGAGCTATTCGATAATATATATGAATTAGTTTGTGCAGGTAGCAGGATAGCACAACATATGATACGTTATGAAGAGAATAATTGACTCAAAATAAGATATGGAGTACGAAACACGTGTCTGCCGTATGTTAAAAAACTCCCGAAAACTTTGCAATACAGCTCGAGTATTAATTTTAAATTAACCCGATGGCGAGGTCCAAGAATGAAGATGGCTTACCTGAGGACGTCCTGTGACTCATCTTCCTTAGGAATGTAACTCGCTTTGGCCTTTAATCGCTTCTCTCGAGGAACTGCCTGAAAATGTTCAAGAGATATTATTCCGAGTCAAGCGGAAGGTCGCCCAGATATATCTTGATACCAGATATATTGACTGTTCGAGGCATCAAGTTTAACTTCGTAGAAGTAAGCGTTCTTCAGAACTCGTGGCACTTTCGATAAAATACAATCAGCTTTTAGTACCTAGACTCAGAGGTATATGGATATTACGTCTAAAGACTATGAGGACTAGAACATCGATATATAGGTATTTTAGAGTGGAATATCATACCGGGACATGTATTAATGAGTAATGTGTATTCACTTGTGAAGTAGAGACAGAACGAGTGAGACCCGTACTTTCCTGCAAAGTTGCGCCACAGCCAACCCCCTCAATTGGTTTGAGAGTCAAGAGTGCAGTTGATGACTATAAACCTCGATACAACACAAAGATCGGAACAATTGCTAGACGGTATAAATAATAAATACACATAAGCGGAAAGTGAAATGATGGGATATCACTTAGTCGTTATTTATACCCTAGAGAGATCACGTGTGACTTTGACGGAAACTTGTGAAAAGAAGCCTTAGTGTTGGAAGCTCCGATTATAAAGGTTGCTAGAAAGTAGCGGTGGGTTTTCTAGATGTGGAATATATAGATTAGTCGTTTAGTGGGATCTAGAAAGAAGATAATATAATGTATAATATCCGTTGATACTTTATGTGTATTATACACTAGCTCCGTCTATATTATTGTTTTATTTGATACAGGCGAGAGTTCATAACGTACTATATCATGGATCTTTATCAAATTGAAGATGATATATTGTCACCAGGATTATTGTCGCCCTGAAGCCACTTTCCCAGTAGACACTGTTGTGTAGGTGACCACTGTGTTCCCAAACCATAAATATCAGGCATGTAATAATTGAGCAATTTGTGTTGATAATATGTTGATAATATGTTGCTTTTCAACTATCAGCTCTTAGTTTGTAGTTGATATTTATCACAATACTATAAATATAATCTTTATAAAGAACAGGGTACAACAGAATCAACGCATCGATAATAACGTCAAGCATCAAAGTGGGCAAGACCACACGTGCAAATTAAAAATTTCGGTTAGATTCGTGCGCAATTATATATTCATTATTTGGCGTTGTTTCTTTGTATGAGATCTCGCGTTTGTGCCTAGTGGCCTTGTTAAGTACCTGTTAAGTTCTCAGGCATTTGCTTATCTTACAAAACATTGGTTTGGTATTTTTAGATGTTTCTCATCCGGAAACTGAAAATAATTTTGATTTGTCTGATACATAACATAGTATTTGTTATCCCATTATCTGCTGTTTATAATGCCATAAATAGCCCGCTTCAGTTGGAGAAACCATTGCATTAGTTTGAAATGATATGCGAATATTTGTGGTAATATTGTGGATAGTATGTTCACTTTGAAAATAAAGGTTTGGAATTCGTCGTACAAGTTTTGGTGGTGGTGTAAGGAATGTTGCGACGTTAAATTTGATACAGTATATTTGATACAGTACTTGTTGAAGCGCCAGAAGTAGCGAGCACGCTGTAAAGGGTGCCCATAAAGTGGTTTAGTGTGTGGCAAAGTAACCAGCTATCAGTAACATCTTTACACCAGAAGTGTGGAATGTTCTGGAGTTCTACCAAAGCAGTATGGTTGAGGGAAAGCTAGAATACTCCTGCAGTAAAGCCATACAATCTTCGCAAGCCCTCCACGATGCCTCGTTCACTCTTCCCGAATGATATAGATGACTTTGGAAAGATCCAAGGTCCATGTTGGGAATTACTTAGACGCCATACCAAATAGTCTTCCCAGAAGAGATACTGTACAGAAGAGATACTGAACAGCAAAACCACATTCCACAACAGTGCTTAGAATGATAAATGAACATTTACCGCCGACATCACCTTCTTGGTGTCTTGCGTAAACAATTTGGTCACTTCTAGCTATTTGTTACATAACCTAATCCATTGTCTAGCAGCAAGCAGCCACTGATAATTACACGTTTTAACGTCCAAATCAAAGTATGTAACAATTAAACCAGTATATAAAGATTTCTGAGCATTTGGGCCAGAATTGTGGATTTCTTGTTAAATATTACAGTGGTTCTAAAATCACTACAATTTTCTTTCGCTGTAATATTATCGTTCTTTCAGAAAAGACTCATTAAGGACGATGTTTTATAACTACGTGAATAGAATATCATCTTTAATAAGTCAGAAACAACCGCAATTTTAGAATGAAACATCACCTGATTAAAACATTTCACAGCTAAATCACACATTACAAGCTTAATGATGGTACCAAGTAAGCTTAATAAGTCGCCAACAATCGTATGAAGTGTAACGTATAAATTGATGAAAGTAATCAAAATGATTATCAGGAGCAAATCTGTTTGAATGTCAGATTTGTGGCATTACTGGTGGCTTTGAGATGGGTCCACAAATGCGATACGTGGTATACTTACTTCATGGAAACGTTACTGTTTGGATCGTTACCGCACGATTACCGGTTCAAGAGGCTTCCACTCACTATTAACACTTAACAGGTAACATGTTCACAATCCATGTTGAAGTTTGGGAATTGGGGAGGCACTTTACAGGCAATATAAGATAAGGGCATTACAACGTTAAATTGGTGAGAAAGAAGACAGAAGGAAGAAAATTACCATTGAATGTTGCTTTGTTACTAAGATAATGCTAATTATTGGTATTATTAAACGAACACGAAAATTTAAAACAACCTTAAGTGTTTTTGACACAATATTTTGACATCCCAATAAACTTGTATATTTATAAAAAGAGTATTATCCAAAGAAGGACAGTTAAAACCCCGATTGTCAGTTTTCTTCAATCGGTAACACGGCGTTGTTAAACACCGTTGGCCAACACAAGATGGCGCTAAATTACAACCCAAGGCCGCTAAATTAGGTCCCTCTGTTAATTTTGGCCAGCACTGTAAATCAGAAGCCTCCTTTCGCAGAGCCGCGATAGCTTTTATAGGCCGAACAATTGAAGGGCATCTTTCATGACGTCATATTAAATGCCCACATTTGGGCATTTAAAACTCACCTGATAATATAGTTGCCCATATTTGGGCAAATAAAACTGGCCTGTCAGTATGCCTACTTTAAACTGGTGCTCTAAAAGAATGTAATGATCTAATGGCTGTAACTGCTGGTGGGAAGGTGATGCACCTTGTTTTGACAGGTGACAGGTCTGAAGTGACGAGTAATAACTGTGGCACTGGAGTCATGTGTCAAAACATATATAATATAAATATACGACATATAAATATAATATAAATATACGACGTATATAAATATATATTAAATATATACTGCACTTACAACTGAGAACTAATACTCACAACTTAAAAGTTACGAGTATGTTTATTAGTTACTTAGTGTGTACAAGGATAAGTTTACTACAACTGGGTAGATGAAAGACACCCCCGAAAATTAGTTAAGTTTGTGCCCATAGGTTCTGGTTAAGACTCAAAATTATAAGAAACTAGTACTCAAACATGACTTTGGTAGGGTATAGTAGTAGTAGTAGTATAGTATAGAAAATAATCATCGTAACGCAAACCAGCGACAAGTTCAGCGCAACACATCTGCATGAAAATAACTTTGCAAACGCTACCAATGTACCATTACGAATAAGCCATCCATTGCACAGCGTGGAGGATGGAGATACACCATATTAACTAGACCTAACTCAACCCACACTACCGTTATTCTTAACAATACACGAAAAAAGAGAAACAAATGAACCAATTAACTAGTTAATTAATAGTACTTACCCTCTTGGGGGAGAGAGGAGACTTGAGGTATAAACCAGCCAAGAGTGGAGACACTTGGCTGAAATATCCAATTATGCTACTCAACGTTGGGAATTTGTAGATACTGATGTAGTATTCACCTAAGATCGTTTTTATCCTGAAAATATCGAGTGTTACGTTTGTGATGATGAAGCTCGTTTTTATTTAGATGGCAGCGATCTGATTTATTTGGCGGCTCGTTTATGTTTCAGTATATTGTACGCAACATTGCTGGCAGGCTGGCAAACCTTCTTGCCAACACACGTCATGTTGACGTAAGCGTACAACTACTTTTCAAGTAAGCCTTGACTTTGAGAGACTACAATACACTGTCACATATTCCAGCCGGCGGGTGACGTCACACTGGTGACGTAACAAACTGCAAATGGCTGTAATTTTATTGTGATGCATACTTTCTGCTTCACAGAAACTATGAATAAAACAGACGATGTATTAACGTTTGATCTTAAAATAAACAGAACTCTTGAATCATGGATGAAAATGTTTGTTAACGTAGATTATTTAAACTCAGTGTCGCAGGTATATCCTAATAAGAATATGAGTCCGTCAATGATACCTTCCAGATATTATGTCACTTGACGTCACGTACTGTCACGTACTGTCACGTACTGATGATATATTGCTTGGCACATGCTACTGTTTTCAGACTCACACAAGGAAAAGTCAGACTGAGAAGTAACGTAGCAAAGAATGGTGTCATTATATTTATCATACTATGTATCGTGTATACTCTAGTGTTGAACGTTTTTATACCCCATTAAGTTGACGGTTACTCCGACTTTTGAGTTAACCCGCTGTGAAATTATATATCCGTCATGTGCACTTAAGATAACAGTTCATCAGCTCCGTCACAATTAATTCTAATCAAACCAACCCCAAAATTCAGAAAAAGTGATCACATCGAAAACATGGTGTCAGTTTCACTTTAGCATATAAAGTTTAAATTGAGTAAATTTAATTTTAACGTTAGAATACACTGTGCAATTAATCAGAGCTAGAGATTAACGGATTATCTGATAAAAGATTGTCGAAGGATTAAACCTTGAATTTCTTTCTATTATGTCTGAGATCTCCCCAATTAGGAGCATTAAAAGGGCGACAAACAATTCCAATCTACACAATTTGTCTCGTTATATACTATGTATCATTTTCGTGTGTGGTAATAAGATCTCATAATCATTAATAATAAACTTAACTCAACCTCAAACGCTTTGTTCCGGTGTTTTATTGTGATCCGAATAATTGGAATTATATCACGCACTGTAAAATACAGTGACCGTAGATTATTTCAAATCAATTCCGTGTTCCCTTCTAACTCTCAGTAAATATTTGAAAGACAGGTTTGGTGCGTTTCTAGTGCTTTATCAATTGACTAACTGAGCTAAGTAACATCAAGTTCACTTTCTTTCACACACAATGCTTGCCACGTGGTGTCACGTGACGTCACCACGTGGTCACCAAGCTATTCCTAGCGTATTTTAAATAGCTTTATATCTGACATTCACTCGACTTGCCGGCTGAAATGGACTATACATAAATGTGATATCATTGCAAAAAAATGCTCATTCAATTAGAAGGGACTCTAAATCACCCTAGTGTATGTATATTTTTTGAGATGGTAATAAAATGTGATGACAACACTATAATGTGATCTCTATCTCCCATGGCTGGAACCTGAAATACTGGACCTGTGCCAGACGCTGTGGGTATGGCATGTTCGTGACTTTCTCTCCTGTATTTATACACTATTTGTCTGTCGTCAGCGGAGAGAGACTGAGAGAGAAAGGACCAATATATACAAAATATACGGAGGTGATCTAATGGAACATACCGTACTGTTGGCCTGTGATCTCATTCAATTGATTTTAGTGATGAAATATTACAATTTTATTGTGCATATAACAATAATATCTATAGAAATAAAGGGAAAGGTACCGGTCAGTGAAATTTACGTAGCACAAATAAAATGCATTAATTAACTGACAGTCTCCCATATGTTTGCCCACTTAAAAGGGTTGCGTAGTAGACTTTTTTTGGGGTACCGTCTGTTAGATAATAGATTTAGCAAAGCCGCGTTTACAGTTCGGATAAATTTAGGGCATAATCGCGCTTCTGTTGGGAAAACACGGGGCCGCTGACCGTGGCAAGAACTAGCACAATCAGAAGTGTATATACTGTATCAGAACATACTATTTCCAATCAGAAAGACGCAGGGCGGGTGAAAAGTTTAACTTTTTTCCTTAGAACCTGACAGAGATGGAAGATGGTAAATGTTTCCTTACCGAAAGTACGAACCAGCCAGCATGTTGAGTTTTTAAAACTTGGGCCCGTTGAAACGTGGTAGACATAGAAATGTATCCTGGTCAGGAATAGTCTTCATGTGAAATTACAGCTCCATCGACAGACGCAATAAGCTTTATAACCAGGCCTTGTGTTAAAAGTAGCTGTATTACAGCACAGTAGCCTGGTGGCCCACTGTGTACAGCATAACAAACTAGTTTATTACAACACAAGTGGTGAAAGAACTGGCTAATTTTAGTATGAACTAGGTTACAGGGGGATATTTTAACTGCGTGCGAGATGTTAAGCAGCGTTCTGCACAAACAGCTCCGCCGATCGGTTCTCTCCTAAAATAATCATATTATCCACACTAACTGGCATTAGTAAAGTTATTGTTCCTCTTTACTCAGATATTTATAACTTGACACTACTAACTACGAGTCATCAAAGTATAACCAACATAATTTCCAAATAGATCACCTTCAAAAGACGCGCTATCTCTCCCAGCTTGCCCCTGCAATCTCCGCTTATCATTCAGCTATGTAAGGAATCTGTAGTATTGTATCGTATTACGAGTAAAAGCAAAGAAATTAAAGCAAGCAAGAGGGGGTAAAGGAATGCGGGCACGCAGCATAATAATATGTGGAGCATTTACAGGCTACAGGGTTACGAACCGGTTTTAAATTGAGATAATGGACCGGTGACAAAGTGGCCGAGAAGGCTGGACTATCCTCCGCAGCAAACACACTACTAACATACAGAGACAGTATTCTTGTGTAAACATAAACAAAGACAATCTCTCCTTAAACAAATCGTCATGAAAGCATTACCACATGCAGCTGGGGGAGGGGGGCCGGGGGGGGGGGGGGCACATTTACTGGCACTTTTGGAAATTTGCAATGAAAAATGACGAAAACAATGGAACCCCCAATGACATAACAAACACAGTCGCTCCTACAACTGAAGTACTTTCTGCTTGGTAATCAACACTGCACTAGTTGGATGAGTGTTATATATAGACTTTCTAACCACGCAGCCTGAAACAATCCCGGAACTAAACCGGTCTAAATAGATTTCACTGGATAACAAATATATGGTCAAAAATATGTCATTTTACCGGTTAAAACAGGTCATTTTACGGTTCAAACAGGTTATTTTACCGGTTCAAACAGAGCATAATAATGTAGGCTGGACGATTTTGACTGGCATCAGAACCGTCGCCAAGTGCTTGCCTTACTGACTACCAAAATATGAAATAAAGCTCATCTATTAGGAGAGACTATCAGTGCTTATATCTTCTTGACAAAACCTTGGAAATGGACACGTTATCATTTATCGGACGTGTTATCTGAGACATTGTTGATCTCAACAGATCAACAAATAGTGCTTTATAATGCGTTAGTATCTTATCTCAACAAAAATAATGTTCCACACCGACAAAGAAATTATGACTCGATCAAGAAATGAACCACACCATACCAACTTTTGACGGATAAGCTCACCCCACACAAAGTTAAAATCGACTATTTTTAGTAGCTGATATTTAATAAAGATCTGTTTATTTATCAACTATTGCAGCTACATAACCTTACATAGTCATCACAGCGGTATTTAACTTAGTAAGCTAAGTAATGGAGCGAGAAGTGTTACCTAACCCCGCGAGAAGTGTTACCTAACCCCGTGAGAAGTGTTACCTAACCCCGCGAGAAGTGTTACCTAACCCCGCGAGAAGCATTACCTAACCCCGTGAGAAGCGTTACCTAACCCCGCGAGAAGTGTTACCTAACCCCGCGAGAAGTGTTACCTAACCCCGCGAGAAGTGTTACCTAACCCCGCGAGAAGTGTTACCTAACCCCGCGAGAAGTGTTACCTAACCCCGCGAGAAGTGTTACCTAACCCCGCGAGAAGTGTTACCTAACCCCGTGAGAAGTGTTACCTAACTCCGCGAGAAGTGTTACCTAACCCCGCGAGAAGTGTTACCTAACCCCGTGAGAAGTGTTACCTAACCCCGCGAGAAGTGTTACCTAACCCCGCGAGAAGTGTTACCTAACCCCGCGAGAAGTGTTACCTAACCCCGCGAGAAGTGTTACCTAACCCCGTGAGAAGTGTTACCTAACCCCGCGAGAAGTGTTACCTAACCCCGCGAGAAGTGTTACCTAACCCCGTGAGAAGTGTTACCTAACCCCGCGAGAAGTGTTACCTAACCCCGCGAGAAGTGTTACCTAACCCCGCGAGAAGTGTTACCTAACCCCGCGAGAAGCTGTTACCTAACCCCGCGAGAAGTGTTACCTAACCCCGCGAGAAGTGTTACCTAACCCCGTGAGAAGTGTTACCTAACCCCGCGAGAAGTGTTACCTAACCCCGTGAGAAGTGTTACCTAACCCCGCGAGAAGTGTTACCTAACCCCGTGAGAAGTGTTACCTAACCCCGCGAGAAGCGTTACCTAACCCCGCGAGAAGTGTTACCTAACCCCGCGAGAAGTGTTACCTAACCCCGCGAGAAGTGTTACCTAACCCCGCGAGAAGTGTTACCTAACCCCGCGAGAAGTGTTACCTAACCCCGCGAGAAGTGTTACCTAACCCCGCGAGAAGCATTACCTAACCCCGCGAGAAGTGTTACCTAACCCCGCGAGAAGTGTTACCTAACCCCGTGAGAAGTGTTACCTAACCCCGCGAGAAGTGTTACCTAACCCCGCGAGAAGTGTTACCTAACCCCGTGAGAAGTGTTACCTAACCCCGCGAGAAGCGTTACCTAACCCCGCGAGAAGTGTTACCTAACCCCGCGAGAAGTGTTACCTAACCCCGCGAGAAGTGTTACCTAACCCCGCGAGAAGTGTTACCTAACCCCGTGAGAAGTGTTACCTAACCCCGCGAGAAGTGTTACCTAACCCCGCGAGAAGTGTTACCTAACCCCGCGAGTTTAAATATAAATGAATTTCTCACAGATCAACACAAGTTCATAATCCTCGGATCTCAAAAACAAGCCCATATTCTCATTAGACAACCTAAATCCCAGCAATTTTAGGGAAAGGCATGTGTTTGATTAATAGACTTCTTCAATGAGTGTCTCTCAAGACAAAGCAGGTCAATCAAGCGGCTAAAGAACACAGATGTAGGGTTCTGTAAAGGTTATGTAAGGTTATGGCACCCGGACTACGGCTTTAGTGACAGAGCCTGCCTTCTTTTGTCTTTATGGCCTCTGGGGCATTTTTGAAAAGAGTCAAGTCTGCAGCCTCAGAGAGATGAAATCTTAGATGTTAAATAACCGCTAATTGGCAAAACAGAAAGCTTTATTAGGTATCCGTATCTGGTATTCGAAATTTTATTGAACATAAATTCCATGTGCTGATGAACTTCTGATCAGTCTGGGGTAAATATGTTCCCACAACGCTCTAGAGTACGCCCTTCCCGGAGTTGGTTTCAGAGAAAAGTAAAAGCTGGTGGGTGGGCGGGTTGGTAGTCGCTATTCCCCGCGACACAGTTCAAGACAGCAGTTCCTGCCAGGCAGTACTCTCTCAAGTGACGGGTTACAGCTCAGCTAGACAACCTCTCCAGCTCAGACACGTCACCCCCTCCGTATCAGGCCCGGGAAGCCGGCCCGAGTCATTCAAAAATTTCATATTGGTCTGACAAAATTTAGCAGATGACATGGCCGGGTGAGTGCACTACAAGGGGGGGTGAAGAGAAGGGGATGTTAGTCGGCTTGTGCCTTATCGGCACAGCTCCGTCTTTCACAGATAGGGAGTCTCTCGAAAAGCACTTAACTGACTTTCGACAGTCGTCTAATATGATACTTGGGACGTCCGCCGACGATTAAAAGTTGTGCAATTTAATAAACCGAGGAGATGTTTGTGGGATTCGGAAACTCCGAGCACTCGGACCAGCTTGTGAGGAGACAGTTTGAAGCTGGTTATGAACAGGAATCCTAATCGGCAAACCCAACTTGCCATTCCGTCTGGCACTTTTATAGTCGGGAATATTGGAGCTTCTACAACTAGTGTTAACTAAACTTATAGGAATTATCAGTCTTTTACACGTTTGACGTTATATTTTTAATCATGATTTAAGAATAATATGCAGGAATGATTCGAGATTCCCATTGTGCGGATTTGAAGAAGCAGACTAGATTTTATAAATAGCATTAACGTACTAAACGTATTTATAAAGGAACACCGTGAAAAACTCTTGTATAATTTCTAACAAAATGACGATCATTTATTTTTAAATAATTTCAGCAACTGTTTATCGAAATGGGAGATAGGGTCTCTAAATTCTGTTTCACAATTTGTGACAAGAAGTGCAACTCACGCGAGACCAACAAATCCAGGATTGAATATTTGAGATGTTTCGTCTCATTTCTATAATATATAGACTCCCTCCTGAACTAGCACTGGTCGGCCCGGGTAAGAGGTGTGCAAGGTGGAGATGGAGATACAGGACAGGCTAGGAACGAGCATGCCATGGACACGCACGCTATAACACTTGTTCTGGGAAAGATCAGGACTACCGACTCCTCACTCAATAGAGAGGGAGTGAGGGAGCTCTACTAATACTATAAGTATACTGGGAGGGATCAGGACTACCGACTCCTCACTCAATAGAGAGGGAGTGAGGGAGCTCTACTAATACTATAAGTATACTGGGAGGGATCAGGACTACCGACTCCTCACTCAATAGAGAGGGAGTGAGGGAGCTCTACTAATACTATAAGTATACTGGGAGGGATCAGGACTACCGACTCCTCACTCAATAGAGAGGGAGTGAGGGAGCTCTACTAATACTATAAGTATACTGGGAGGGATCAGGACTACCGACTCTTGACTCAATAGAGAGGGAGTGAGGGAGCTCTACCGACTCCTCACTCAATAGAGAGGGAGTGAGGGAGCTCTACTAATACTATAAGTATACTGGGAGGGATCAGGACTACCGACTCCTCACTCAATAGAGAGGGAGTGAGGGAGCTCTACTAATACTATAAGTATACTGGGAGGGATCAGGACTACCGACTCCTCACTCAATAGAGAGGGAGTGAGGGAGCTCTACTAATACTATAAGTATACTGGGAGGGATCAGGACTACCGACTCCTCACTCAATAGAGAGGGAGTGAGGGAGCTCTACTAATACTATAAGTATACTGGGAGGGATCAGGACTACCGACTCCTCACTCAATAGAGAGGGAGTGAGGGAGCTCTACTAATACTATAAGTATACTGGGAGGGATCAGGACTACCGACTCCTCACTCAATAGAGAGGGAGCTCTACTAATACTATAAGTATACTGGGAGGGATCAGGACTACCGACTCCTCACTCAATAGAGAGAGAGTGAGGGAGCTCTACTAATACTATAAGTATACTGGGAGGGATCAGGACTACCGACTCCTCACTCAATAGAGAGGGAGTGAGGGAGCTCTACTAATACTATAAGTATACTGGGAGGGATCAGGACTACCGACTCCTCACTCAATAGAGAGGGAACTCTACTAATACTCTACTGGGAGGGAGGGAGAGCTCCACTACTACTCTACTCTACCTTTTTTCTTTTTCTAATCCCTCATAATGTGCTATCTCGTAAAATGGGACACTCAAATTCAAATATTAAATATACAAACTAATAAAGGCGTCTAACAAAATAAAACAAAAAATAAAGCTCGATCAAACACAACATAAAAGCTAGTCGGCCTCGCTCTAAATCATAGCAAGACAGAAATATGATCATAATGGTTTAGTGTTCTCCTAAAAAAGAAACCACTTAAAGGAAGATATCTGGCTGCATGGTATGTCTACACATTGCAAACCCCCAGAGAATAGCTCGTATCGCTGCGGGATACAAGTCTCAGATAACAATCACGTCATTTCACTGAATCTTCAGATGTTTACCAGCTTAATCTCAGTGTTATGTTTACACTCAGCCTCGCTGCCCATCAGGGCAAAGTTGACGTGACGGTGGATTTGAACTACCTGCCGCCGCCGCCTGTTTGATTGATATGGTATCGAGAACGAGAACACTCACTTTTTATAACGCACGATATAAATCACAATCCGGGATGATCAGTAAATTAAAATGAAGACGTCAGAGAAACGAAAGTTAAGGCGTGTGGAGGTTTGTAGAGTCAGCTGACAGTTCGACACTGAAATGTACACAGACCATAAACCAGACGAGAGCTAGGCAGGTCTGGGGTACCGTTCACTTTAAAGTAGTAATTTCCCCCTGCCATCCACATTAGTGCAAATCAGAGACCACCCAATATGTCAAAAGGAAGGCCCTCACGTGACAATTACTGAATAAAATACACGGCTCGAGCTAATTACACACAGACTAACCAGTACGGGAGCAAGTAAATTACACTAAATTGTCGGCTACAGGTGGGGAGAGAAAATGTACTCACACAGTAAACACAGACAGACACACTCACACTCACACTCACTCACACTCACTCACACACACTCACACACACACACACACACACACTCACTCACACTCACACTCACACTCACACTCACACTCACACTCACACTCACACTCACACTCACACTCACACTCACACTCACACTCACACTCACACTCACACTCACACTCACACTCACACTCACACTCACACAGCTAGACAGGACAAACTAAATCGTGCGAATGAAATAAAAGCGGCATAATCGGCAACCTCCCAGAAAAACGGGTAACTTTTAATTGGCATTTATATTATAAGAATCCACAAATTAGAACGAAGAAAGCAATTGTGTACAAAAATTGAACGACAAGAGCAAAGAAAAAACGAGCAATTGAGCGGGAAAAAGGTGGTGAAATGAGAAATAAGATCTAAAGGTGGAGGGAGGAAAGGTTATAGGATCCAACTACGGCACGATACACTGAGCAATGAACCAGGGCACAGCCTGACCGTAATTTGATCCCGTTAAAAAGATGCATAAAAATTTATGCGGGAGCGAAATATTTTATGTTATTTCTATTGAAGTTTGCATCAACAGTTATCTCAACAGAAGAACCTATGAATACTAAATGAGCCCTTTGGGTCGTGCAGTGTTAGAAGCCCGGGGAAGAGCCGAGAAAGAGAATTTGATACACTGTCTCTAATTGGATTACGGAGGTTCACGTTCGCTTCAAATTCTATTTGGGTTTATTTTTAGAGCTGTAAAACATCTGTAACAAAAGTAAGAAGACGAAGGTGTGAAGGTTAGCCATCACTTTTGCAATACACGGAAAGTACAATTCGATGGAATCACCAAAGAAACTGAAAGAATCTCTCGCCTTTTATAGTGTGTAGAGTCCTGAAGAAGGCTAAACAATAATAGGCAAAATGCCTGCACTCTTTCTGCGAGATTTTGTCATCGGTTCGTTTCTTTACGATTACGTGTTGATATTCCCGCGTGGGGAACAGGACAAAGCTTCAAAGACTTAGCTCTCTCCCCTAGTTAAATTAGCTCACCACTTTTCTTTCTCTCTCTACCCCTACTAGAGTTAGCTCACCACTTTTCTTTCTCTCTCTACCCCTACTAAAGTTAGCTCACCACTTTTCTTTCTCTCTCTACCCCTACTAGAGTTAGCTCACCACTTCTCTTTCTCTCTACCCCTACTAAAGTTAGCTCACCACTTCTCTTTCTCTCTTTCTCTCTCTACCCCTACTAAAGTTAGCTCATCACTTTTTTTTGGGGGGGGGGCCAACCATATTAAAGTATATTAAAATGTAGGATTTTTTCCAATTTTGACCCGGGGATATACTTTAATATACTTTAATATACTTTAATATACTTTAATATACTTTAATATACTTTAATATACTTTAATATACTTTAATGTACTTTAATATACTTTAATATACCTACATTTTCTCCATTAAAATTTTGAATCCATGTTACTTACCATATACTTGACCAATTTATGAGCCAAAATATATGAATTATGAGTTCAGAGGACTAGCAACTGGCTTATCTTCTAATCTACTAATTGTAGGTATATTAAAGTATATTAAAATGTAGGTTTTTTTTCCAATTTCGACCCGGGATATACTTTAATATACTTTAATATACTTTAATATACCTACATTATAAAAAATTATGTGAAAAATTTTGTTTTATTTAATGTATAGATTAGATTTACCTTTCATGTAAGGTTAGTCTTGTTCAAAGATATTGATACTTGACTAATTTATGAGCCAAAATATATGAAGTATGAGTTCAGGGGACCAGTAATTGGCTTATCTTCTAATCTACTAATTGTAGGTATATTAAAGTATATTAAAATGTAGGATTTTTTCCGATTTTGACCCGGGGATATACTTTAATATACTTTAATATGGTTGGCCCCCCCCCCCCTTTTTTCTCTCTCTACCCCTACTAGAGTTAGCTCACCACTTCTCTTTCTCTCTCTACCCCTACTAGAGTTAACACTTAACTCACCATTTCTCTCTCTGCCCTTAGTAAAGTCAGCTCACTACTTCTCTATTTGCCCCCTATAAGTTTGCTCACCACTTCTCTTTCTCTCTCTCTACCCCTACTAGAGTTAGCTCACCACTTCTCTTTCTCTCCCTAGCCCTACTAAAGTTAGCTCACCACTTCTCTTTCTCTCCCTAGCCCTACTAAAGTTAGCTCACCACTTCTCTTTCTCTCTGCCCCCTAGTAAAGTCAGCTCACCACTTCTCTCTCTGCCCCCTAATAAAGTCAGCTCACCACTTCTATCTCTGCCCCCTAGTAAAGTCAGCTCACCACTTCTCTCTCTGCCCCCTAGTAAAGTCAGCTCACCACTTCTCGCTACTTCTCTCTCTGCCTCCCTCACCATGGTATAGAAGTGTAGTACAAGTTACGTGTACATTAAGAGCAGGCCATTACATGCTGACTTTTGAGCGAGAGAGAGAGGGCACTAAAAATAGTTTCTCAACACCTAGCAGAAACCTTATAATTTCTTCACACGTAGTTTTCTTTAGCTGACCAGAGAACTCGGTAGCCTGGTGAGCGGTGTTCCACTGCTCTGTCTGGTGAGGAATGGTGGAGGGATGTCCCAGTATGTCCTACGACGTGCCACACTCCTTTCTTTGGAAACACCCGGACATCCGGAAGAGTTTGGGGTTAAATCTGGTGGAAGAGCAGAGCTGTCACATGTGGACTATATAATATCCTGACTGAATATATAATACAGAGTCGGAGACTCATAGAGCTAGAGGGAGATGTTTAAACCATGGTCAGAGAGAGAGAGAGAGAGGGAGAGAGAGGGAGAGAGAGGGAGAGAGAGGGAGCATAGCCGCACCCTGCCGGGACTTAAACCTCTCGTTTAGTATCTACATTCTTCCCTCACATTACACACACACACTCAGAACACAAACGAACACACACACACACACACACACACACACACACACACACACACACACACACACACACACACACACACACACACACACACACACACACACACACACACACACACACACACACACACACACACACACACACACACACACACACACACACACACACACACACACACACACACACACACACACACACACACACACACACACACACACACACACACACACACACACACACACACACACACACACACACACACACACACACACACACACACACACACACACACACACACACACACACACACACACACACACACACACACACACACACACACACACACACACACACACACACACACACACACACACACACACACACACACACACACACACACACACACACACACACACACACACACACACACACACACACACACACACACACACACACACACACACACACACACACACACACACACACACACACACACACACACACACACACACACACACACACACACACACACACACACACACACACACACACACACACACACACACACACACACACACACACACACACACACACACACACACACACACACACACACACACACACACACACACACACACACACACACACACATTCAAACAAACAGACACTAAGTTAATGTAACAAAAAAACAACAGCAAAACGGCAATCAAATGTCCGAGGTTTGTCCATGAGAATCTACACATTAATATATTCATATATTTTTGAAGATGACGACGGCACAGATTTACTATTACCGTACGTGGCCGTTGATCAACAAATGTTTTAAACTAAGAGCTGGAACTTCATTCAAAGACACGGAATTCGTATAGATCATAACTCTTTATAGAACTATATATTAATGTTAAATGTGATAATATATGCTGATTATTGTACATCCCGGAATTTTTAACTGTCCTTAAATATTAAATATTGTAGTATTTTGCGATAAGCATGTTCCTACATGTATACTGTGCTGTGTTGTTTTCAAATTGTTGTTTTCAAATTTATTGCATGGTTTTCAAAATTTCACTGAGTAGTGCCAGTGGTATTCTAATAAGGTTGTGTAGAGTATTATTAAATTAAACAATACTAATGACTAATGAAATGTAAAGGCTACGACACGTTTTAAAACACTAATTCCACAGCAAATATATGCCCAAAATAGCTGGTCCCGCCTACTGCGAGGGTGTATTTTTTAAACGAAACGTTAAATTGTTAAAGCGTAGCACTTGTCAACAATTATTATATTAAAGTGAACTAATTAATAATCTCATATTAACTCACTTAAAATGTTGATATCCGACGGTTGTTCGAACGCTGAGAACGTATTTGGTTGGTCGGTCAGCAGAAGGAATAGAGATTCTGACGAAGTAGGAACCAGGCTGGTGCTTACTCAACAGAACCTCAGCATCAGGTCTATCTAGGTAACCGTGGAACCACCTGACGAATTAATACATTTAAATACAGCTAAATAATAGCCAGCTCAGTTCAGTTAATACAGTGGGCGGGGTCGGGAGTGGCGACATCAGACAAGGAACTAGATATATGATCGTATCTTATGTCTAGCCAAAAAGGAATAAGATATTTTTAGACTAGTGATACTAACTTTGCTTGAATAGTTCGGGTGTCGAAAATAATCACAGAAAGAAAGAATTCCGGCAGGAATGTTACCGTAACTAGAGGATAAAATGCTGTGTTCGCATAAAGGTAAGAAAAGTACAATCAACTGTACAATTCGTGAGCACATCCACAAATTTTTTCAAGGCACAACCCCACACAAAATTGAACGTTGAGTATGCGTAAGTTTTAAATTTCCTCGTTTTACTATGGGAAGTGCGGAGGTAATTCTCGTATATGAATTTGTAGGCAAATATTGCATATTTTATTGTATTAGACCGGGCGGAGGTAGTACACGAGTGGGGGAGTGACCGGTAATGGGGCGGATCGCCAACACAAACATTTTATTCGAAATTCCAGTAAAAAAGGAAGTAGATATAGCTTGACTAATGTAGGGTTATCAATACGCAAGAAGTTTGACCGGTGATACGACAGAACAAATATAAACAACATTGCACAAAACATGTCAAGCATTTTAAAAGGTCAAATCAAGAGAAAACATGGTGGAAACTAACTGGTCTTCGTGTGGTGCCAGTGAATCACACTTCAAGGCTATCAACTTTGTGGGGACAAGGGTGTCTTCATCAAAAGCTTCATCTGTCTCAGGGTGAACGTCGCATTCCATTTGGACATAATCCAAACTTTGACTCAACGATTCAGGTGGGATTGCAAAAACTGGGTCGTCTTGCGGAGTGACCTCTATTGCGCTGATTTCTGAGTATTCGCCTGAAACGACGCTCGATTGCTTGTAGAGGCGTTCTGCGTTGGTATACCAAATACTATTAGTATGGCTGATTGGGCGATTGAAATAGGTAAAAGAGAAAGATTTTCTCCTCTCCAGCTCAGAAGTCATCCCCATTCAATAAACATAGATTCATCCAATTCCTGGAAAATGATATTTAAGATTCATTTTATTTGACATTTGAGCCGCGCAGAATTATATATTTTTAAATGTGGTACAAACATTTTTCAGCTTAAATTTCAATCATTTTTGTCGGAATACGTCAACTACAAACTGAATACAGCAGAATCAAGCAAGTTATATAATAAACATATTTTATACGTATCAAATTTGATGTGCTTTCCGTGAAGATTTGTATAACGTCGTGACCCTCATTGTCGTTTCATCTAGTGTATCATTTCATTTCAGTAGCGGGGCGAAAGCCGCGATACACGATACAGCAGCTCACTCGATCGTGCGGGCGCTACTATACTGCATACTGAAAGCGCGTCGCGCGAGCGCTCTGGTTAGAGAAAAATTGAACTATTTTATCATTTATATAATTGTATTATATTTATACTTATTATATATTACTATGTATAGATATCTATATATAGATATTGAATAGGATTTGCTTTTTTTAAAGAAATTTATTTATTATGCGCGCCTTAACAGATATGAGGGATGAAAATGTAATAATAATAAATATAGAAAGTGTTACCTGGGGACCCCATGTAACTGTAAACTGATACTGATAGTGGTCATCAACACCAATAAAAACGGCGGAATGACAGGCTGATATGAGCGCAGCCCAGTAAAAATGATGTAAATGTAGTAATTAGATTAGTAATTTGAAATACGTTGCCTTTCATTTGTCATTTTTGATTGTGAATATCATTAACGGGTAATACTCGTAAAATATTTGTTCCAGGACCGTCGACGAATCCAACTCGGCGCGCGTCCTGGGAGGTTGTACATTTAAACCTATAGCAAGAATATCATTATTTTATCGGTTCATTGTAATTGCAAATTGTATACTTTCCGCCCGGCTGTGATTTTTTTTTCATTTATAAAGGAGCGAACATATTTTTGCTACAACATATAAAATGCAATTTAATGTGTCAAAATTAAACTAGCGTAATTATTTTATTTGGGAATTCCCCCTCCCCCCTCGTGCCTCGGCTGATTACGTAATATGCAAACAACCCATTATCAATGCTTACTAGAAATCTAAGACTAAAGTGAGGCCGCTAGTCGAATGCCATGTGGTCTTCAAACCTTGATGTCATTTACAGTGGTTAAAGATTCAAATTAAAGTCGAATTCATCCGTAGGTTTAAGCTGGGGACCCAGGCTATTATATTCATAAACATAGATTTATGAACATAGAATAGAGATTCTGCGGAATAACAGGCTGAGCGCCGCCCAGTAACCGTAGTTTTAGAACTTGCTATAATGCTGACGCGCGCTTCGATCTGCTTAGTAATTTATTTGTTATTGACGATTCTAATCATTTATATTCCAAATAAATGTTGTTCGGGTACAACCCATTAAGGATTCGCCAGTTGAACTTTAAAGCAACCATAAGTACGATTATACTTATAACATTAACTTAAGTTAGCGTTTTCTGGAAGGTTTGTGAACTCACTACTCAGTATAGTAGGTGGATCGATCATGATCTTGTCATTTGACCATTGTTAATGATCTGGCCCGGCGCGCGCTACTTCGTAGCACTTGCCGTTTCGAGAAGAAAGCGGCGCGCGCTACTTCGAAGAAATTTAGACGAGTAACATCCGTCAATCTTGTCATACGTTGTACTTGTAGACCTGCCGCGCACGAGTGCGCGGCTGTATCGTGGCTTTCGCCACGATACTAGTACTACTACTAGTGATTGGTGATACCACTTAGTGAAACGACAATCAACAATGGATAATGGGGGTCACGACTTGATACAATCATGATCATGGTGAAATGCATGGTTATGTTAATAATTTCTTCCACTATGCACTAGTTTCTGAGTTAATTGACGATGTCAATTCATGGCAGCTCGGTGCGGCACAGTAACGCATCGCGCTAAAAGTTTCTGAGCAGTAGATAGTTTCGGGAAGATCTAACACTAACAGCAATAGAAACACGATATTATTGTCTCGGGACGATCGATCGATGGTGAAACTAAACGCGTTCGTGGTTCAGCTTAAAAACGCGGACTTATGTTTGTGTTTATATCGAGACGATCTTGGATTTATCATTAAGACTACGAGACGAACTGTCATCAAGAGATACGATATAATACCTAGTGATAGTTTTATGTGGAGGCATTTACAGATCATGAAAACGTCATAATAGAATTAAATTTAAACTTTGTGTAGTACCAGAAGAAGAAACTGAAGCCTAAGTAAAGGTGGATAGAGAACTGACGTCAAAAATAAAAATAAGGTGTCCAGCCGTTCCTGAAATTTTATCCTGACTATAAAAATCAGAAAAACATTCAAATTTACTGTTCGAGTAGACACAGATCTATCCATAGAAGTTATTAAATAAAGACTGATCAAAATCATTAAGTTTTTACAGTATTTGATGAATTGCAGCACATTTAATACCCAATTCGTCGAAACCAGGTGTTTCATACTCTCGAATAAAGACCAGGCCTGTTATCAATGATAACGTACCATCAAATACTGTACCCAAAGAATGATAAACATACTATCGTGTATAGAAAGATTCTAAGCAATGTGATCAATGATCATACAGATTATATGCTCCTTCAAATGTGAGCGCCGTCGTCATGTATCACTTAAGATTTTCACACAAAATAAAATACCTCAACATAGTTCTTGTCGAATATAATGACTGCATGGCTACAGTTCTAGGAGACAGTCCGAATTCGAATTCAACGTTTACTGTAAGTGTAAAATACTATCACTTACCACAGAATCAAACAAATTTTGATTTCATCTCTGATTTCATCCAGGGGTATTTTTTGAAAAAGTATTTAGTCGTGAAATAACCTCCTAAATATAATTGATCACTGATCAGCTTATACACGTGAAATTAGCGTTGCCGTTAAGGCAACATTTTTAATAAAGAAACGGTGATTATAAAAATCTTTTTCAAGGAAAACTTTTAAAAAGAACAACATGGAAATTGGAAATTAATGATCTACCAAATCGCAAAGGCATAATGTTGCATTAATCGTAGCGGGAGGAGACCGGCCTCTCCTTCCGTCGAGTGACCGATTGTCAGATTGTGTAACAACGAAGCTCATGTAATCTTCAGGTAAATCATGCGCACTCCACCGTCATGATGGTACGCAAATAGAAAGCTTGCTGGCTGCCAAAATTACTTTGAGTAGGTGATCTACCCAGCCTGCCTGTTGGGAATGAAGTGCTCCTTTTAACTCGCCATATCAGTAGATCACTAAATCTATAGTAATGATAAGTTGCTTACTTAATAAGTAGGAACCTCTTATTAAAGTTCACACCAATAACCAACTATTACTGTACTGGGTAAAACTGGATAAACACTGAATGTTTGAGAAAATAAAATCACGGTTCTACAAAAGCAGAGGAAGAAATGAAATGAAATCGAACTGGTGATTACTTACCATGTTCATGATAACAGAAAGCTACTATAAAAGGGAAATGAACGTGCCGGCTAACTGGACCGGATTAAGTTACAGACAGAGAATTACAATTTCAGCGACCCCAGTAACCCTAAACCCACGACAACGTGCTTTAGAAAATGTGTAAAACTATGTGCTAATGGATTCGCATGTAGTTTACAACTCCGACTAAAGTCATCCCTCTAAATAGATGTCAGACTGGACACACTGTTGAATTTTTCCAGTTTTAGTTTAGTTCTACTTGATAACGCAGAGGCTATAGAGTCTGAAGGGATGGGATGACAGGAAAGTAACACAAAAACACGGACAAAGCGGATTAACTAACTATAGCCCGAGCTAATAAACATCGCATAATTCGTAGGTCATGATAGGAAGTAAATATAACAGGATTAGGGCAAAATACGGACCGCAAACTGATCAAAAGGGCGCTGCAACAAGTTACAAACCCGACTCGAGATTGCAAAGGAGAAGGCGTTGTTATTCAATCTCAGGGCATGAACCTCCAAAGTTAAGGATGAGCTGCTGACGACACGCTACCGTCACAAATTGTGGCCAAAAATAAGCAATATATCTGCAGGAGGGGTGTCAAATTTCTGATTAGCTGCCAGATGAGAGGAAGTGAATGTTGCAGCGAGCCTGGTGGAGTCACCTGCACCTACATTGTGTAGATTGTGTAGTAATGAAACATGACATTATAATAATAGTAACTTTAAATATAAATTTATCAAAATTTCAGCTTAACATTGAAACATGATTAAATTATAACATCTCTGGTTCAAAGAATTTTAAGGGCTTAAAATTCAAAATTAGCGAATATTTTCTAGCAAATAAATAATTGAAAACACCCAGTACAAAAACCAGTCCCAGGATTCCTAAGTTTTCGCTAGCACGATGATACTCAAGTAGCTACTAGTTAAGAACATTAAAATAATTCATGCAAGTCAGAGATCTGATAAAAGAGAACATCTCTAACTCTTGTCGACTTGTGTACCAGCAGGTACATCCACAACGCCGGACTTCTTAATGACCACATCCTTAAGTGGCTTGTCACGGGAGTTGGTCTTTGTACCTTCAATCTTCCTGACAATATCCTGGGAAAAAGAGGTAAGGTTACATACTGATAGTTACACGATGTTTTGTATCTTTTGATACAGGACTATCTCTATATAGTTAAGTCAAGTTTTTCAAACAGATTAGCCTGATTGAAATAATACATTTTCATTCGAATAATAATAGAAATATTTAAGTGGATCGTTCGACCTTCGAAGTCCCTAGGGCCTAGTTTGAAATTAATCAAGTTGCCTTTAACTTTAATACAACCTATTTGTCTAATGAATATCTCCACTTACAATTCCTTTAGTGATTTTGCCGAAGACGACGTGTCTTCCGTCCAACCAGGGAGTTTTCACAGTGGTAATGAAGAATTGAGAGCCGTTGGTGTCTTTACCAGCGTTAGCCATGCTCAGCCACATTGGTCCGAAGTGCTTCAGCTTGAAGTTTTCGTCTTTGAATTTGTCTCCGTAGATGCTCTTGCCTGAAAGTTTATCTCTATTAAATTTGCAATTGCAGCATAAATTGTTCTGCCTTTCATTACTGCTAGACATAAGACAGAACGTTATTCAAAGTTGTTGATGTCACTTGTTAGTAGCGGGATTAATAGACATTGTTTTAGTTCGATGCATAACGAAAGTAACATGTCCACTTCACTGATATTGTACTGTCGGATGAAATCCAGCATGACGTGTCCTTCACTCATAGGATTTGCACTTTGGGCACTTTGTTATTTTAATGATAGCGCGCGTGGCTAGCGGCGCGCGGTAAGGATATAAAAAGCCGTGTACTGTTTCAGAATATCTGACCGCCGCGTACAAACATAGTACTGTTTCGTGTCTTTAAAACAGTCATTTACGTCGACATAACAATTAATCTGCTTTCGGATGCCAAATGCGAATGAACCGTTTAAATGGAAATGGAAATACGAAACAGTTTCGCCGTCTTTTGTACAAAATTCCAAGATCTGAAGCGAGTAATCAAGGTTTGCGTGAAGGTACTGGACATTATTTTTGCGGTTAAAAACAGGGGAAACAAGGAGACATTTTTCCCATGGGAATAACACACAACGCTTTAAGTGTGCAGAGTGAATGTCTGCAAGTATGAAATAAACTCAAATTGTACTCTGAGCGACGTTGAATCTAAACTGGAAAAAATAATGTATAGCAATATAAATACACGAAAATAAATATTTAACACTTTGAAGAAATAGCCCGAATACACCCTCTGATGAAGTAATTTAATCAGTCAACTGTCAAATTGTAAGTCGAATGTGGGAGGACATGGTTTGGACCCAAGAATGCAAACAGCTTGAAAAATACTAAGTATAAAGAAGATTCGAATTTTTAATAAGACGGTTCTATATGTAGAAGATACTTTATCTTTTTATTAAAAGATACCTGACCGGCCTATTTACGTAATATTAAACATTATCTCTTGTACCTATTCCCCTACTAGTTCAATTAGTTTTAAGCTCGCTGACCAAGTAGTCATATTTGAGCATTCTATTCAAGGAAGTATCAGAGCAACAGCCAGACGATTGTAAGTTCAAAGTACCTACCCAACACTAAAAGGGAAATTCAAACAGTTCAAATGCAGAGGAATTATAATTTTGATATTTCTAACATCAGCTTATCAACAGTTTTTATGACAGGACTCTTTCTGATTATTGAATCAAGTTACGTGTCTTGAAATTTTCACACTGTAATTACCGATTATGAGCAGATGCATTTTAGAGCACGCAAGAGGTTTCTAATAAATACATGTATTGCAAAGAAAACAATTTCAAAACTGTTGAAAATATTACAAATAAATATTGATATAAAAAACGTTTGAAACAAATCGTAGATAATGTTAAAATTCAAAACTGTATTAATGCAACATTTGTCCGGTCAATAATGTGCCAGGAGGAGTCCATTATGTTCATATATATATCCATATATTGAACTTAAGATTGAGTTCTGATCATTGCTCGCCAGTCTTACGAAAAAGTATAATCTTGTGATTGAAAGGTTGAAGTTGCCAACCCTCTGACAGGAGCAAATTGAGAGACGCAGTATTTGTCTTTTCAGCACAGGCGTGTACCCGGCATTCCATACCATGGGTTTTCTGAACTATCTTCAGAGCATTCCTAAGAAGGATTCTAGCTAACCCTCTCCCTCGGTGACCCTCTTTAACATGAAGCTGCCCAATACTTCCCGTACCATACACAGCTAACCATGCTATCGGAGTTGTTGGATCACTGTTACTGAAAATACCAAAGCATGGCCTTTGTGTTATGTTTGCCAATACCATCGACTGTAGGCTGTCATAACTTGCATCACCGAAACCAATGTCCAGAGCCCACTGTTTGGTGATTACCTCAGCATGACCTTCCAGCAGTGGACCGAGTATGTAGCCTTGCGGTACAGATATTTGGCCAGGTTCTGTTGTAGGAGAAGCTATCATGTTGTGGTTAAATTTACTGGGATCTTTTCCAAAGTGAAAGTTAAGTCGTTGGATGACACCTCTGACGATGTCATCAAAATATCTCGTCTGCATATTCATTACGAACCAACTACTGAAATTTGCCTCATTCTTGCCATTCAGGACTTCATCTAAAAAAATATCGATCTCTTCCAAGGTTGCTTCATCATCGATAAAGAAGTCCATTCTTACAATTAGTTTGTTGTCAATTTGTTGGTGAATGATGCTAGAATAAATATGACCCGTTGACGATTGAAAAGAATTTACTATCACGTTTCCGTCCTTTGGAAGCCAACCCTTTTCAATGAAACTTACATGAGTCTTGAAAAGAAACATCTTTTCTGGAATCTCCAACGACTTTAAAGGAGCAATTTTCTCCATCAAGATAGTACACATTGGCTACAACCTAATAATGTTGATGAAGTTAACTTTTGCGAGCAAGCTATGGTAAAATATCAAAGTCCAGGACTTGCAGGGTAAATGAATTAACTTAACGGGTCGATAAAAAAGACGCATGGCAAGATGCAGTAATTAACAATCAGAGGGGAAGTTGGTCGTTTAGCTCCGGACAGTCTATGCAACGTCTATGCAACGTCCGTGCAACAACAAAAGAACCGTCTATGCAACGTCTATGCAACGTCCCTGCACAATGAACACTCTATGCACACTCCCTGCACGGTCAGTCTATGCAACGTCTATGCAACGTCTATGCAACGTCCCTGCACAGTACCATATGAACACCGGCTACTAGCCGGCTACTAGCCGGCTAGTAGCCACTTTTGTAATAACAGCTCCTCAACTTCACATTAACAACCGGCTACTAACCGGCACTTGAAAAGTGGTCACTAGCCGGCTACTAACCGGCTACTAGCCGGCTAGTGACCACAAAGTGGCTACTAACCGGCTACTAAGCGGTCACTAGCCGGCTATTAGCCGAGCTCTAAAGCAGACCTATTAGTAGCCGGTTCTAAACCGGCTACTAGCCGGCACTTGAAAAGCGGTCACTAGCCGGCTACTAACCGGCTACTAACCGGCTAGTAACCACCAAGTGGCTACTAACCGGCTACTAACCGGTCACTAGCCGGCTCTTAAGCGGACCTACTAGCCGGCACTCGAAAAGCGGTTAGTAGCCACTTGGTGGTTACTAGCCGGTTAGTAGCCGGTTAGTAGCCGGCTAGCGACCGCTTTTCGAGTGCCGGCTAGTAGCCGGTTTGGAACCGGCTACTAGTAGGTCTGCTTTAGAGCTCGGCTAATAGCCGGCTAGTGACCGCTTAGTAGCCGGTTAGTAGCCACTTTGTGGTCACTAGCCGGCTAGTAGCCGGTTAGTAGCCGGCTAGTGACCACTTTTCAAGTGCCGGTTAGTAGCCGGTTGGTAATGTGAAGTTGAGGAGCTGTTATTACAAAAGTGGCTACTAGCCGGCTAGTAGCCGGCTAGTAGCCGGCTAGTAGCCGGTGTTCATATGGTACTGTGCAGGGACGTTGCATAGACGTTGCATAAACGTTGCATAGACTGACCGTGCAGGGAGTGTGCATAGAGTGTTCATTGTGCAGGGACGTTGCATAGACGTTGCATAGACGGTTCTTTTGTTGTTGCATGGACGTTGCATAGACGTTGCATAGACTGTCCGGAGCTAAACGACCAAGTTGCCCCGAGGAGTCCTAACTCTCCTCGCGTCCTAAGATGCCGTTTCTCCTGTCTCATTTATGAATGTTTCATGGGAATCATAATTCAAACAAAGAAATTCTTTTTATTGATAAAACTTTAAAGTTAGACCGTTCTCAAAACTGTAAATGACACAAGGTTTTATTACTGGTGAGTGGTATTACAGGTTGCATTAAACAGTCGGTCTATTCAATGAGGTACACAGTGTGTACTACGGTAGTTTTAATTTCATGGAACTTGTTATCTGCTCAATGATTGAGATTATCCCGAAGGAACATTTTCTTAAAAGGTCAAAGTTCTTGTAACTTATTTCGCTCATTGTATGAACTATTTTAAAATCGTTTCAGGGAGAAAATTAGAAACAAAAACAGATTCCTGAGCTACGTGCCTCCATGACCATTATTACTAGATTACGGACTGTGTAAGAATCTAAGAATTTGCCATAAATTTATATAATATAATATTTAAATGTAATATTTATAATATTTATCTGAACAGGATTATCTTGGAAAAGTGCATTTAATTAGGTTAGTAAGGATGATAATTCTTGAATCTGATGAAGGCCAGGGTTAACATTTTCGTAATACTATGATCGAATCTTGTTGCTACCTGTTGTTATGGGGTTGTTATACACCCAACAGAACAAAATATGCAGATTATCACGTCATGTCTAAACTAAAATTCAAACGCTTAAAGTCACGAAGTATACCTCGTAATTATTGTATTGATTATATTAATAAATTATCGATAAGTAATGATGTAATACGATAAAGCAAATATGTGAATCGTAGGGATGAACGTTACTTAAAACAATTACGATTTACGTAAATTGCATAACTCAAAAGTCACAACTATGTACATTGTACAACTATTTACATAGAGAAAAATATAAATATTATAGAAGGGTTATTGAGGGGGTTTCACCCAATTTTCACTCCATTTCAACCATCCCCAAATCAAAATATTTCGTTGTTTTTGGGCAAGATGGAATAAATTTTACATTCAATTTTCTCTCCATGCTATGCATTTGTAACTGGGTCTCTCCTACTGTTATCTATAGAAAAGTCGCAAATCATCCTAATTTATTTAAAATCTTATTGGCCTAGCTTATATTCTCGGCTTGTGAACCACGATTCAGCTCCCTAATTTTCAACAGTAAGTCTTGGGAACTAATATCTAAATAAAATACTAAGAGGCAAAGGTTGAAGGTTCTGGATCAATTCAGAACCTTCTCACCAATTCTATAACAAGAAAAAGTGTTGGAGCGCCTACATTGTAGACGCTCCAACACTTTTACAAGTTTAATTTGGAAATGTAACATGTTGTGTAATCCCAGTTTGTAAGCAGAAAAGGGGCCAATTTCTTTGCTTCTTGAGAAAGATGGGTGGGTAAAAGAGAAGAGGAGTGTGTCATATAAAGTGAGCCACTGCCTGATGGCTCATTCTAAGGCTTAATATGCATACAACATTTGATATCGGGTCAGATAGCCTTGCAAAACAATATGCGATGTACTCAGGGGTTGGATCAAATATATACATGAATAGACATGGACGAAACAGAGCTATATAATTGTTCAGTTCAACAATCCTTTTGTAATAGTCCTGTAATTTCTCATTTTTGGAACCATTTATATGTTATTAGCACCCAAGTCCCAACCCCAATATCATCATTGCCCAAAATAAATTGAATACTATCACTAGCCACTCGTAATACTTTCTAGATAGCTACGCTATTATCTTTTGAAGGACTTTTGAAAAAATAAGAAACTGACCTCCAGTTCCGTCGCCTCTGGTGAAATCACCTCCCTGAATCATGAAGTCCTTGATGACTCTGTGGAAACCACTGCCCTCGTAACCGAATCCTTTCTGAGATGGAAAACTTTATGAGTGTTGCTAATTTAACCGCACATTTGAGAAAAGCTGGGCCATTTATAGTGCTTAACTAGAATCATTATTGGTGAAAAGAGAAAATCAAAACAAACCTCGCCGGTAGCTAAGGTGACAAAGTTTTTGACTGTCTTAGGCACGTCGTTACCGAACAAGCTGATCTCGATTCTCCCAATGGATTCGTCTCCAATAGCCATGTCGAAAAACACCTGAACAAATGGTATAGAAAGGATCCATCCTTGATAGTGTACACAGCCGTTAATAAATGAATACCCTTAAGTCAGTCATGCAAAAGTGACAGAAATGAAGAATAAATTGTATAAGTAAAATTCACTCATACTCGTACTTACGATGTCGGAAACATCTAACTTGTCTTTAGCCGCTTGTACGACGACTGTCTGTGACGGGAAAGCAAAGAAATACACTAAGAAGCAGACAGCTCCAATACCGACGACCTTCATGATTATACTGGTCTTGGACGAACGTTTATTGAAAGACAACGAAATGGTTTGAACTTTCTTACCCATGCAAGATAAACAACCTACCCTTACAAGGTGACGTTGCTCTATGTACGTTTCTAATTGTGTGCGGAGTAAAACTGAGTTTTCCGTTTTCCAAAATAAATTGTTACGCGCGGCGTAAGTGCACAGTCTCAACTTTGACGGATGATACTCGTTTAACAAAAATTTCGCCGCGGTTAAACCACGCACGATAAATTTTCCCGGCCCTACGATGTACTTGTACCATTAATTCTTTTGAGTGAAAAGTGTGACTGGAAAAAAAAGTGCAACATATTTACACACTATGTTTTTTATAAATGAATGGGATTCGTGCATGGTAAAAAATGACGATTTATTTGACCAATGTAGCGCCGCGCATCAACAATAAATGAATCCAGAAAATTGTGGAAAATAACTTTGCGAAGGAGGAACTTCACTGTAACGTAACTGTAATTAATTAACACATGGCTAGCGTCGCGCGCAGCATAACAGATGCTTCCTATACACATGATTATAGGTTAGTGGTCTATATTACGAAGGAGCAGACTTTTGTCGTCAACGTAGGACCGTCGGGCCACCTCATATATCCAAACCCGATTACTTATTCCCTACGACATACGATCTTTTTGCCTTCTATTCGGCAAGAGCAGGGAAAAAAATTTTCAAAGTATGTAGTAGCGCGCGCCGCTTTCTTCTCGAAATATGAGCCCGATGCATGTGTTTATACGAAGTAGCGTGCTCCGGGTCAGTCCATTAACAATAAAAATCACTATTTAATGTGTCAAGTTCTAAATCAGAGCTTAGTTTACGGGTGATACTCGTAAAATATCTGTTCCATATATTGGACCGTCGACGAGTCCAACTCGGCGCGCGTCCTGGTAAGTTATAAACCTACAAGAGCTTAGTAGACGATTTGATTGATTGGGAACTGGGTTTTACTACACCAGTTTATGTTTACTAAAACAGATATTGAACAGCAATTTAATAAGATAAAAATCTTGTAGGTTTACAACCTACCAGGACGCGCGCCGAGTTGGACTCGTCGACGGTCCAATATATGGAACAGATATTTTACGAGTATCACCCGTTAATAAAAATCGCGTACCAGCGTACTTTAAAATCTGTATGATTCATGAAATTAAAAGTAGCTATTACTATATGGAAGCAGTTCTAACGAGCTCTTCTCAAACACAAGGATATATTTTGTGAACTTGGCTAGTATATATGAAACATTTGATATGGAGTTGTAAAGGGAGTTATGTGCCTCGCCGGGCTAAAGTAATGGAGGATGCAGATGACCTTGCTGTACGGCAAGTTAAACAAGGATCTGAAACTACTAGGTTCCGTACAGACTCATCTCTGCACCCGTGTCAATATGTTCATTATATGCAAGCGTCTTGATTTATGACCATTAAGAGTTAAATAAATTGTTTATATTCCCCATCATGGACTAGTGGCTCAACAAAACTGCGTCGGAAATTAAAGCTCAGCTACAGCCTGAAGACTATTCAGTCTTGTGTAGAAAATAACTTCAGCTACCAATATGTCCCTCACAAACATGGTCCAAAACATATCAAAACAGCACACGAAACACACACCCAAAAAAAGTTGTCAACCGTTGCTCTCATCGGCAAAATAAATTTGCCCGTCCTTTAGGATACAAAGGATACAAGGATACAAGGATACAAAAGTGATAATTATTTTATTGAGTTCACAATAGTTATAATTCTGAAATAATTTAAGTTACACACTTCTAATCATTTACAAATGTGTAGGGATAAAATAGAAATGTTATAATATAATGCTATTTTCTTTAAGTAAATCAAATTTGTATGGTTCATGAGTTTATTTTGACTTCCTAGAGCATCATACACTTGCCAGTATTTGAGTGGAAATCTGGGCTCTTATAATAGGCTGTATATTGTTCGTTCACAGAGAGAATTGAATGGATTGCTCTTGCTGTGGCAGTAAATTTGGTAGGATCTAGATTTTTGTTGGAGAGCAGACCGGCTAGGTCAGTGATGTTTTGGGGATAAAAGTTGAATTTTTCCCTAACTGAGGAGTAAAGCAAACAGTCAATTAATACATGGCTTTCGTCCTCGATAGGTTTGAGCCCTTTACTGAAAAAGCAGTAAGTGCACCAACGTTCTTCTCTTGGTACAAGAGGGGTTTCGTATCTGCCCCTTTCAACGTAGAGGTTGTGGCAGCTGATACGAAACCTTGTCAAGCTTTTTCGAAAATCAGGTACTTTGATTATTCGTAGGTATGCCTCTGGTTCAAAATCATGTTTAATTAAGTTATAGAATTCTAGTTTTGGTGAGGAGGCCTTGGCAGATTTCCAGGTATTCACGAATTCTTCCCTCATATTATGACTGATTTGGGTGGAGAGCTTAGATTTTGATGAAGATGAGTGGGGGACGTTGTATTTGGTGAGAAGCTTTGAGATGTTGGTATACCAAGGAAGGCCCAGCATGATCTGCTCGTGAAATGCAGCACAAAGTAGTTCATTTTCGGTGCTTTCAAGGCGACTATAGTAATCTATTGCAAGTTTGCAGGCTTCAAAGAATAGGGGGTGGCGCCCACTTTCGCCCCAGCAACCTATATTTGATGCTTTTGAATGGACGGACAAAGACCACTTGATAAATTTTAGGTGGAATTTCTCATAGTGGTCCTGTGCAATGTACTTCAGGGTATGCTGGGGGCTGGCTTTGTCATCTATTTTTGAAAGGTATCTCATTGTTTTAGAGTGGGGGCATAAGACTTGACAGCCATAAAGCAGGATTGGTTTGATTAAGGAATCAAATAGAATATTAAGGGCACGGTGAGAGAGGGCATCTTTAACTATATTGCCTTTAAGGCCATATAGAGCACGGAGAGCTTTGGCCCTCAGCTCAGTATTTGCTGCCGTAAAGGATCCATTTCTGTGGAATATTATGCCAAGATAGCAGTACTTTTCGGTGTGCTGGATGGGCTGACCTCCCAATGTAAATGTTTCATGGGACTGCTTCTTTTTGGGAGGGCTGAATATAACAATCTTAGTTTTCTTTATATTTACTTCAAGGCCCATGGAGTTACAGAAGTCAGATAGAATGTTGATATTGACTTGCAAGGCCTTGGGACTTAGAGCAAGAAGGACAAGATCGTCAGCCCAGAGCAGATGTGATATTAGAACGTCAGCAAGAACTGGATAATCACCAACAGATTTCAGAAGAGATGACAAGTTATTAATATAGATTTTAAAAATCCTTTATGTAAAACTTTTTGGTCGGTTCTGCAAGTGCCCGCTTCTTCATGTCCTGTACCAGATCTTTCCGGAACTTCCTCTGTTCGACAGACCGATCAGGGCTCCAAAAAACTGTCTTAAACTTCTCACTCTGCCGCAGGTTCCTGGCATTCCTCAGAATCTGATCAACGATGAGCGAGTTTGAGGTGATAACTTTAACTGGTCGCGTTGAGTCAACCGTTTTCTTTCTTCCTATTCTCTGAGCCTCTACTTTTGGCTTTATGCCAATAGTTTCCAGAACTTCACTGACTTGAGATTCGAGCTTCTCTTCTTTTTCCTCAGGCAGACCGAAGATAAGAAGGTTCCTGCTGCGGTCCTCCTCTGCAACAATAGTCTTGACTACAGACGTCAATGCTTCCGGGCTGATTACTGGAGACTGTGCTGGCAAACTTTGAACGACAGAGCTGTAAGATTGGAACTCCGCTTTCACTGAATCAGCAACTGAACTTGACACAGTTTTCTTCATCGCTTCAAGTTGCTCGGTCTTGCAAGCTGATAGCTCGGCCTGAACACTGATAATCTGCTCTTGCTTCTCAATTAACTGACCCTGAAGTCTGGTCAACACATTCTTATACGCTTCAACGGTCTCCATAAGATAGTTCGTATACTCAAAAGATCGACCACACACATCGACAATCTCCGGCTTATTCAGTCTGTTGAAGTTCTTAGCGTCCGCAATGTCCTTTAACTTTCCGTACGGCTTGCCAAATTTCTTCAGAGTCTCTTTTTTTTTTTAAATTTGAAAATTCAATTAATTATTATATATATAAATCAAGCGTTACATTTCAGCCATGCAAAATTACAATGACATATTTTGATATACTAATTGATAAATGGTACTGCAATATAAGTTGCTTAATGTTTGGCCGGATGACAACTAACTTAAAGAGAAAAATAAACTTGATTACATAATAATTAATTTGGCTGAACCAACACATAGCAAGAGCCACATTAACGTTGGGGCCGTCGATGCTCCAGGTGAACATCTCATTCCACAATATGTAATTGATACTTTCCAAGTCCAAATCTGCCATCGTAAAGATCAGCACAACAAGCTAGCAGCGCAGTAGCGGTGCAATTATCAAGAGATAAGCAGTGCGATAACGAGAGCTAACAATTTTAAAACGGCAGTGAGAGTGTATTTCGACTAATGTTATAGTATCAGAGCTTCCTCTTTCTGTACAGAAGGTTACGTTTCCACTAACAACTAACTTACTCGCCCGAATAAAAATATTGTAGAAAGGCTCTGAGCACTACTATTATATGCACTGTTGCTGTGGGTATGAAATTGATTTTAATAAACGTATCTTTGGACGCTGATTCCGAATCATACAAATTACCAATGACGTAAAATAAAAATGCTTCCCTGAGCTGAGGCTAGGCTAGGAGTTAATAAAACAAATATTTAATAAAACAAATATTTATTTTTACGGCACAATCAAACAATATCAATAATAAATAAATCAGGGGAGTTAGTTAGTAGTAGTAGTAGTTAGTAGGTGACGGGAGCTTCTAAGCTTTCCGTAGTGCCCCCAACCTGCTTTCAGATATGGGAGTCATATATGCCTTCAGTTTCCACCCGGTGAACCTGGTCGGCGAGCCCCCAGGTTTCAACTGCGCATGATAATATAGCCGTGCGGGTAATAAATCCCGGGTTGGCTTCTCGTGTATTCGGTAGTGTGGCCGACCCCACTACTCTGCTGCGCGGTGCCGTGTTGGGTTGCTATCCCGGCGCGCGCCGGAGCTAGCCCCTCTCCCCGGCCTCCGCGCACTTCGGCTATTTCGCTATATAAGAATTGAAATCTGCGTTCGTTTTGCGTACTGTATGTTTGGTAAGATAATTATTTGTAAAGAATCAGAGTTGTCATGCCGCTCGCCCGAGCGTTTGGAGTTTTAGGAGCCAGTCCAGACACTTGCCTGGATTGCATCGCAATAGCTCCGTATCGACTCCTTACGCCCGAGTAAGTTGTTATATCCTATGTACTCTGTAAGTTTCACGTTAGAGTAAGTTGTTATATACTCTGTAAGTTTCACGTTAGCGTCTGAGGTACCAGTCCAGACTATGTGTCTGGTTCGCATCGCTAAGGTCCTATAGTGACGCGTTGCGCTTAACTCAAGAGATGTGAGTACGATGAGATTGTAATTTTATTGTATGACTGTAACTTGGAGATGGGTGATCAGGATTAGAAAATGTATCGTTTGCAGTACCGAGAGGTTGGAACTAAGGGAGCCAGCCTGGACTCTTGTCCAGATTGCATCGCAATAGCCCCTTGTCGACCCTCGCTCTCGTTCCTGGTAACGGTGTGTGGTTACTATGGTAACAGTGTGTAGTTGGTAACAGTGTGTAGTTGCTATGGTGAGTTGCTATGGTAACAGTGTGTAGTAGCGATGGTAACAGTGTGTAGTTGCTATGGTATCGGTGTGTAGTTGCTATGGTAACAGTGTGTAGTTGCTATAGTATCAGTATGTAGTTACTATGGTAGCAGTGTTTAGTTGCTAGGTAGTGATTTGGAGTTGCTACGGTAACCGTGTGTGGTTGCTATGTTAAGAGTGTGTAGTTTCTATGGCAACATTAAATGGTTGCTGTGGTAACAATTTAGAGTTCTTCTTCGTTGACAAATTCTAGTAAAGTCGTTTCAAATGATTAACATCGTTTAAATGAATAAATCTGAATAAAAAGTTGAAACAATAGATAATAAAATTACCCGCCATGCGCGCTACCAGAGTAGCTAGCGCGCAAAACGTATTAAAGGATTGACAGCGAGATCATTAGCACATACTGTGCTCAAATGGCGTTCGCGCGTTACGTAAAATATAGGAAAAATTTAATATAGCAATCTCAATTCGAATCAAGATAACGCTGATAGGATGAATCAATCATTCATTGATAAGCCAGTGTGTGCTACACTCATATCGTTTCATCTACACACTAAGTAATCACTAATCTATAATGATGAAGTAGTGGCAGAAAAGTCATGCCTTGTAACATGATCAGGTTTGACAGCGGTGCTATAGTCCCTTCGCATTTGATGGCTGAAGATTACTTCGGTGAGTCTGTTTGAGAGGTTGTGCTATTAGAGTGGAATTTACCAGGTGTAGGAGCTGCGCCTTGAGGGAAGAATGTAACCAGTTTTGGAAAACAGTCGCCCTGTCGTGTGGTAATATTTTAATTCTGTGAAAGCATGGTTCGAGTTAAAATTTATAAACAAGTAAGTAAAGTGAATCAATTTTACACGCTAAAACTTTATATAAACATGGGCTTTTAAGGAAAATAGATCATGTTAGGTCTGATATGTCTGGCCGGAGGCCTTTCTCTTTGATATGTGGTGTATGGCCATGGGCCGTTCTCTTTTGTATGATGTGGAGGATGAGAATTTCAATAGGTATATAATATTTCATATTATATTACAGAAATATGCAGACTGTATAAATACCGCATTTGAAACAAACACCACCATAACATCTATTGGAAAAGGCAACATTACTCCACTCCAAAAGCCTAAGAAACCACTTGGTCCAGCAGCAAACATCAGACCTCTCACCCTCTCAAACTGCTCCAGAAAATTACTGTCAATGATTACCCTAAAACGTATCCAAGGCAAGCTAGATCAGTACACCGGTCCTACACAAAGTGCTTACAAGAGAGGTAGAAGTTGTGGCGATATAATTTGGTCTCAACGTATGCTAACCTCAGTGGTACTTAGAAAGCATTGGAGCTACCACAGAATGAGTATAGACATGTCAAGTGCCTTTGACACCATCAGCAGAGAAACAGTACTCAATGTTCTTGAAGATGCTGGCTGTACTAGTGATGAAATTAGGATGGTACGGCTCCTACTATCAAACACAGTGTTGAAAGTAAAAGTCAATAATACTGTATCAATTGAGTTCCAAAGCACAACTGGAGCATTTCAAGGAGATGCACTATCAGGTAATCTATTTACTGTTGTTGAAGCCGCTGCACTTATTCACCTCAGATCTGTACTCTCCCAAGTATCATCAACACCTTACCCAGTGAATCATCCAATCCCTAATCCTCCTATCTCAGAAGAATTCATGCCACTCGAAACAGGATACTCTGATGATATTGACTTTAATAACACTGAACTTGCTCCACTCAAAGAAATGCTTCCTATCGCTAAAGATATATTCCAGCAGTGGGACCTTCATATCAATTCTTCCAAGACTGAATTTGTCCATTTTTATTTAGCAGATCCTAAACCCACTGTTAAACGCAAGGTGATTGTTGGAAAAGTGTATAGAGGTGATGAAGAGTGGCGCTCTAACAAAACTTTAGGATCGTTGATGTGCACTGTTAAGGATATCAAGAATCGAATATTCCTTGGTAATGTTGCCTTTAGTAAATTTCAGAAAGTTTGGATGAAGAGCAAGATTTCAATCCAAAGGAAGATCAAAATCTACGAGGCACAAGTAGTCTCTATTCTACTCTACAACTGCAACTCCTGGGCTGCACCACTAGCTTCGTTGAATGAACTTGATATTGCTCATCGCAAACACCTCCGAAGAATCCTCAACATCAGATGGCCTACTGGGGTTATTTCTAATGAGGCACTCTATGCTCGTTGTTATGTCACTCCCTTGTCTGTGAGAGTCTCTAAGTTTCGATGGAGAATGTTAGGACATATCTTAAGAGGACAGGAAGACTCACCAGCATACACCTCTATGTTATTTGCTATAAATTCTGATATTTTTATGGAAGGGAGACGGGGTAGACCATGTTTAAACTTATTAGATGTTATTAGAAAAGACTTGACTAGTAGAAATCTTGATATTAGACTTAAGAATTTGACTGATTTCGAAGACCTTAGATTTTTAGCTTTAGATAGGGAGGAGTGGAAGAAGTTAGAAGATGGTTGATGTTTTTGTTTTCTTTTTTATGCGTTTTGATATCTATAAGGTGCCTAGGATGCTCTTTTAAAGAGATATTTCGTACTTTGAAAGATTTACTACTACTATATTACAAATGACGAGATCAATTTCTTGCCTGTAGACACGGATTAGTAGATGGGTTGGTCGAGGGGGGTATAATGCATGTCTGACTGCGAATCTCAGTTAGACAACTCTGATTTCAGGAACTTGGATAGAGAGTTGAGCTTTGTCTTAATAAGGGACGTGATGTCTGATGTTGGCATTCTTGTAATCTGTGCGAATGTCTAGGGAGACATGAGCTGTATCCATCAGACTTATCCTTGGTTCAGAGCAGTATCTGTTGTCCTGCCTTGTGGCTGAGTAGCTGTCTGTCTGTTTGGCTTTAATTTCCGTAGATATTTATGCCTGTTCCTGGGAATCTAGGGGTGTTAGTATACACACAAGGGGGTGGAACGAATGTTAGTTTATAATTTTAGTTTAGCAGCCAATACGGAAGCAAGTAACGATCGAGAAAACAAGATGTGTTCTAAACGCCGTCAAAAACCGAAAGATGATGCAAAAAGTGTGTCTAGTCAACAAACAGAAGGACTGTAACTGAGACCCTGGTTCTATGAATGCTGACGATCTACAATATGCAGTAGAGTGAGACAGAATACAAATGAAAGAACAGAGCAATAGAATTATAACAAGAAACTTAGCCTGTAGAGTAAAACGGCTGAGAATTCCAGCACTCATATCAAAGAGTGTCCCCATTTCTGTTGGTGCTGACTTCCCAGAGAAGCAGCAGTGTCGTACTTTATCAGAGTTGCTTGTACCAGAGCGGTTGATATCAGTCTTCGTTAAGTTGAGGGGCTACTGATGATTTCTTGCTTCTATCCTGCTTCTGTTAGTTTATAATTTTAGTTTAGCCTGGAAGCTAAGAGGGGATTAGTAAACACGCAATAGTATGGTACACTGCTGCCAGCTGACTCACCAGCAACAATGCATGTCCAAAGGGGAGGCAGAGGGAGAGATACCACCGACAACCTGGGTGACAGGCCACCGACAGTGCACCCACCTCTGTAGGTCTGAGGGCGACAGGTCAAGAACCAGGTGAGACTAGTAATCAAACAGAAAAGGGACCGAACTGCTGAGGTGATTGAGTGAGTGAGATGCTGCATTGCTACTGGCTGACTCACCAGCAACAATGCAAGTCCAAGAAGAAAAAAGGAGAGACACTGTCTGTTATCTGGGTGAGCCACCACCGACAGTGCTCCCACTTCTGTGGGGCTGAGGGTGTTGGCTCCAAGAACCAGCCGTGAGCGAACAGCGCCTGTCCCCCTCTATGGTTAACTTGAGAGTAACAGGACTATGCCATTCTCCAGGCCAATCCGTTCAGTAACCAGCTGACCCAGCACCACCTCTAATGGAAGATGTGGTTCGGATTGGACTTCGCTAGGATTTGTCAGTTTTTCTGTAGACACTAATGCTCTCTCTAGGAAAGACATGAGCCCCGGCGAAACTGACCAAAAACGTGGCAGGGATTCTCACCCTACTTATCAGGGGAGGTTTGAAGAGGTTTCAAGTGCCGAAGGCCACTGCTTATCTTTAGGGTTTGAGAGTGACCTGTGCTTGAAACCCCCTCAACCATCCACTACGTCAATATACTTATTATACAAATATAGAAAAATATAATAATCTAAAATTACTTATTGGTTTAGTTTGGTGACAAAGGAGAGCCCAGTTGAGTTTTAGTTTAGCTTTAGGTTTTGAATCACAGTTTAAAAGATTAGCCATGTTTCATGGCAGAGAGACATATCATGTGTGCATAGCCGTACCGGATGTAGAGTTTGAGATATAATATAGATTAGTTACCATGTATTAGGGAAACAAATTGTTTTGGTCACGTAACAGGCTATATAAAATTAGTAACAGGCCGCGGCTAGTAGTAAAACTTTGATTCCTCTGTTATGTGTAGGGTTAGGGTCGGAATTAAAGTTTATATAAAACCGTCTTGTTCGGCTACAAAATTACTGGGCGGCGCGCTTAGTTTGTCATTCCGCTGAATCTTTATTCGGGAGCTGATGAATTTCGACTGTGTGCGTGTGACCATAATTCACGTAATCCTTTATAGTCAATTGCGGCCTCTGAAAAAACACATGCACGCTAACTACCAATTGGAATGAAGTGACATATACGCTACAAGAGCTGCGCGCAGGCTTAGATTGTAAAATCTGATTCTCCTATGACATATGATCATCATTGATCATGGTATGAATGTCTGTTATGTAAAAGTTGTTATCTCACTTTTGTTTTGTGTTTGCGCTAATATAATGTATTACCCATACATGTGATAACTAGCCATACGATAACTACCTATGAGCTATAACTATTATATTTGTTCTCTCATGGGTCTTACTTAATTTTTTTAAAAATACTTGTTTTAATACTTTCAACACTACTATATAACAAATAATTTGAGGACCCTGAACTCAATTTTGATTCTCTACTGACTCTGCTGATTTGCACTGTTTCACTTTGTAAAAGAAGTGCGCAATGATCGGAGAAGGTGGTTTTGATGATGAGGGTAACAGGTCCTCAATCTCGTTACAGGATGTTACGTCAAAGAATGACGGGAATGTTAGCGAAGATATGTTATCCCCGCAACGTTTCACACCTTTCCTGAACTCATCCACATCCTCTGAAAGTACTCAACAGCAACACGGTAACACTCTTCAATATCAGTTTGCCTACATCAAAGACGGCACTTGTAACACCTGTAATGATGCTCAAGCTAATGACACTGCTCTTACCTGCTTTTTGTGTAAATCGTCATTTCATGCTGTTTGTCGAGATGCTGATAAAGATAGGATTAATACTGATGTAATCTGTCCTCGCACTTTCTTCAAAGCATATTCCGACAGAAACGCAACCAAGGGTGTTAACAGTTCCAGATTTGGGACTTTTACGTTTGTGTGTAATGTCTGCAAGACACACTCTGAACAGAACTCCGCAGTCAGTGCCGAAAGTAAAGTCGACCTGATTGACAGGCGAGTAGATAATCTGACCCAATCTATGGAGGACATGAAGGGTTTACTTATGAAAGTTGTGAATATGAAAACATCTCCAGACATAACTGAAATTTCTTCTCCTTCATCTCCAGCACCAGTTGCCCCTTCATATCGCTCTGTATTAATCATGTCCAGCAAAACACCAGAAAATCAAGCTCAAGATCGCAAAGATGTTGACAAAATCATCAAAGACAACGCCATTCATGCTGACAAACGGTATGTCAACAAGAAAGGGGAAATTGTGGTTGTGTGTCCGACAACGGCTGACGGGGAAAATCTTGTCAAGAAGGTATCCCAGCAACTTCCAGAAATAAAAACGCACCAGCCACCAGAACGTTTGCCCACAATCTCTGTTGCTAACCTTGCTGATAATTATTCTGAAGAAGATCTAGAAGACCTGCTCCTTCAAGCTCACCCCAACATTAAGGCATTAAAATCCCAGGGTGAAACATTTTCCTTACTAAAAGTTAAACCTCAGATCAAAAACAGCAGCAAGCATCAAGCTACTATACGAGTTAGTAACAATATTAGGAAAATCATAGAACAACAGGGAGATCGGCTATACATCAGTTCGTTTAGTTGCAAAGTTTATGATCAATTTCATGTAAAACGATGCAACAAATGCCAAGGTTTTGGACACTACAGGTCGGAGTGTGAATCAGAAAAAGCTATTTGTGGTTATTGTTCCAAGAATCATACATCAGAAGATTGTCCAGAAAAGAAAACTAATAGTCTTATCCCATGCTGCATTAACTGCTCTAAGGGCAAGTATCGGGATGAAAGAGACACACACACAGCATTTGATAGGACATGTCCAGCTTATGTTGCTGAACAGCAGCATCTCCGCAAAACTATCAATTACTACAGTTCAAAAAACTTGTAAGCAGTGGTCTGAAATCCTCTCCGACAGAGATTCTTGGCTGTTGCTGGAATGTGAGATCTCTCAATAATAAGATTCAACCAATCATGGAATTTATAATCGACCAAAGAATCTCTGTCCTTTTTGTCACTGAGACTTGGCTCACCAGCATGAAGAATGATGTTACTGCTACCATCAAGTCTTACGGCTATAACTTGATTTACTGCATCAGGAAAGACTCCGCTAAATGCAGAGGCGGAGGAGTTGGAATTATTTACAATTCAAGTGATTTGAACCTTACTCCTGTGTTTGATAAGTGTGGAGATACGTTTGAAGCAGTTTTAGGCAAATTTCGGGACTCATCGGGTGATACTGTCCTCTGTGCTTGTGTTTACCGACCAGGGTCATTGACTGATGTATTTTTTGAAGATTTGGATGAGTTTATTGGGATCATTTTCATGAAATACAAGAAGTTTTTAATCTGTGGTGATCTTAATATTCATTTGGATGAACATAAATCAAGAAACACGGCCAAACTGACTGAAGTATTGGCCAGCTATGGACTGCATCAATACGTGAGAGATCCAACTCACAACAAAGGACATATTCTGGATGTTGTAATCTCCTCCCATCAGATAGTCAATCCAAAGGGCAAAGAGTGTCACAGTAGACTCGCACACCTCGGAAATGTTCCCAAACTGTGACCATTTCCCGGTTACTTTTAGCCTCACAAAAACAGTTGCAAGCAATCTCAACAAGAACAAAGTTATCACATTCAGAAATGTCAAAGAAATTGACAAAAATTGTTTTGCGGATAATCTTGCTGAGGAATTGGTTACTGTAATGGATCCTGAGGGTCTATCACAAGCTGAAATGCCGTCATTTGAAAGCCGCATCAGCCTATACAACTCTAAGTGCCTAACTGTGCTGAATAACCATGCTCCTCTCCTCACAAAGAAAATCAAAGAACGTAAGTCTGCCCCTTGGTTCGATGGTGAATATAAAGCACTTAGAAGCCAAAGAAGAAAAGCCGAGACAAAGTGGAAAATCTCCGGATCTTTAACTGACAAGACACACTATGAATCAATCAGAGAGCAGTGCACAGAACTCTCAGACAGGAAGAAACATGAGTTTTTCAAAGTCGAATTCATAAAGCATTCCTATTCTTCTAAGAGTCTTTTTAGATTTGTGGACACCTTTCTTGATCGGGATAAAAGCATTGTGTTGCCTTCGTCGGAGTCTCTCAAGGACACAGTCGAAAACTTTAACGTATATTTCCAGGAGAAAATAAAGGCAATACGTAATAACTTTGATCATGTGGAATCTGACGATCAAACGCCCTCTTACTGCGGAGAAAAACTAGCTGAGTTCTCTCCAACTACTCTAGAAGAACTAGAGGAGATAATCAAGGCATCTGAGATCAAGTCTTCTTCAATTGACCCTCTACCTGCAAACATCTTTAAAGAAAACCTTGAGGTTCTACTACCTGTCTTAGTTGACATAGTAAATGCTTCATTATCTTCTGGCAGTATTGATGGCGCTAAACTAGCTCATATCACACCCCTGATCAAGGGCCAGGGATTAGATAGTGATAATCTCAAGAATTACAGACCAATATCTAACCTTAGTTTTGTAGGCAAGTTGATAGAAAGAGTAGTGCTCAGGCGTCTAAATGAACATCTAGAAAACAACAACCTGAACATCCCACAGCAGTCTGGATACAAATCAAAACACAGCACCGAGACTCTGCTTGTGAGACTTGTTAACGATCTGCTCATTGCATCTACAGAAAGCAAGGAAACTGTTGTTCTTCTCCTAGATCTCAGCGCAGCTTTTGATACAGTTGACCACTGCAAACTACTGAACATCCTCAGAAATGAGTTGGGAATAACAGGGACAGCTTGGAAATGGTTCAGCAGCTTCCTCACAGGTAGATGTCAAACGATTAAAGTTGGAAATGAGGAATCTTATGAGATAGTGATTAAGTTTGGAGTCCCACAGGGCTCTGTGCTGGGTCCGGTCCTGTTCAACATCTACATTCGCTCTTTGTACTCAGCAGCACATGATTTGAACTTCTCCATCCAGGGTTACGCCGACGATCATCAGCTGTATAAAAGTTTCAAGCCAAACGAGGAGCCCACCGTCCTTATCAACGATGTTCCCAAATGTTTCCAAGAAATTAATGACTGGATGAAAAAACATTATCTACAGCTCAATGCAGGAAAAACTGAGATTCTTGTTTTTGGGACACCGCTTGTTCTCCAGCAGCTGTCTATAGGGGGCGTGTTTGTTAACTCTGAGACATGTGTCAGGCTGTCACCTGTTGCAAAGAACCTCGGATTTCGTCTCGACTCTCAACTAAACTTTGGTGAGCAAATCAAGCAACTTAAAACATCGTGTTTTCTGAAACTAAGAGACCTTGCTAAGATGAAAACATTCCTCACAACCAAACAGATGGGAACACTGACTCAAGCAATTGTAATCTCATCGCTTGACTACTGCAATGCGCTTTACTATGGTTGTAGTCAAGCCTCAATTACGCAGCTGCAGAACATTCAGAACCGAGCATGCCGTCTGGTTTTTGGATTAAAGAAGAGAGACTCAGTCGAGGAGAAGCTAAAATCCCTTCATTGGCTCAAGGTGAAGGAAAGGATTGAGTTTAAGTTATGTTTACTGATTTTCAAAGCAGTCAATGGTGTTGCTCCTGCATATCTGTGTGATCTAGTAACATTTGTTAGTTCGAGTAGCAGAAGAACTTCCTCCTTACACCTACCTGTCGGATCTACAAGATCGCACCCAAGAGCATTGCAGACTGTTGCTCCGAAAATCTGGAACCAACTACCAATTGAAATTAAGACTTGTTCTGATGTTGATATGTTCAAAACATTATTAAAAACTCACCTGTTTAAGAAAAGTTATGGCTTGAGCGATTAATTGACAATATAACTTTATGTTATTTGCTTAAACTGTTTAGGATGCAACCTAATGTCATGATCTTTTTGAACTTATTAGCAATTAGACTGTTAGCTCGCTTCATAAGCATGTCATCTTCGTTCCAAAACTTTTTATGTCCTATGCATACACTCCTTGATAGTTATCTTGATCTAGTATCTTTGTTTCACACAATAGAGCATAAGTTTTGTGGTTTATCCACTGGGCTTAGAGTTTGTGTTTAAGCTACCAAATTTTATTATTATTATTTTTAATTGACGATATCAATTCTTCACAGCTCGGCGAGGCCCAGTAGCGCATCTCGCTACAAGAGTCTTACATTTAGGCTGTGATTAACAGGTAAATAGTGGTGTGATAACTTTTGTTTTATTAATTAGGAATAACCTTAACGGGTGATGCTCATATAATAATATCTGTTCCATATATTACAGGACCGCGACCGTCAACAAGTCCAACTTGGCGCGCGTCCTGGTAGGTTGTAAACCTACAAGAATAACCTAGGTATGATATCTAACGAAGCAATGAACTATACAGAAAAGCAGATTAATTTCATTCATGGTAACTAAATAAACTAAATAAACTGCAAGCTTTAGGATGTCACATCAGCATTTATCGTGAAAAACCGGTTATCGATGCAAGCGCAGTAAATCCACAGCCAAACGATTATATCCGAAGCACATTCGATTAAATAAAACGAAGTTCTCACTGCAATAATATAGTTCCTTATCATTTATTTTATTTATTTCAAAACAAGATAAGCATGTGTCCTCTAGAAAGTTTGACTCTGGAATATTGTATGTAGTAATATCATCGGTCATTATTTTCAGATGTAAATGTTGCGTTCGCTAGCATCATTTTGTAGATCATTGGAACCGGGCGCGTTTTTGTGATTTAACAATCCAATAATAAGCAGTTACATTGACACTGCTTGGAGTCTGATAACATGTTTTATCCAACTCGTCAAACTCGTTAGATAAAACATGTTATCAGACTCCAAGCAGTGTCAATGTAACTGCTTATTATTGGATTGTTAAATCACAAAAACGCGCCCGGTTGCGCATTTGAGAGGGTTCAAATACGCCAGGCTATGTTTATGAACATAATTTATTATTTTTTCAATGTTTTTACTGTTAAGTGCATACCCTTAACCTTGTAATTTAGTGTATCAAGTCTTTACAATTTTCTATGGTTTGGAACCTAAATGTGGATTGCTTTTCAGGTTTTCTTGTGTCCTGACTTGTTTTCGTGGCACACCTGTGCATTTTAAGTTGTTGTGCCACTATAATCTATAAGTTTAAATTATTATTATTATTATATCGGGTCTCAATAAGAGGTCTCGACTGCCTAGGCATCAAACCTTGGCAATCGGTAATTTTCCTCTGGCCCGGAGTCAGCTGACCCTAGGGACCAGAGGATAAAGGCGTAGAGACTGTGTGTATCTACAAAAGTGGTTGTTTTTACAAGAGACAGGGCTTGCAACGCAAGGGAAGAAAAACGGGAGAAACAAACGCAAAATGGATATTAAATGACTTAGCAACTATTATAATAAAATAAAAGTAAAGTAAAAATTATGACATAACATCATCACTAATGTCTACAAAGTATCATCACACTACGTGGAAAAATAACTATTTCTCCATCAAATTTAAAGGTAATAATTTATCAAATATTAATCATGAATAAAAACAACATTACAAACAGCAATAGCAGCAAATCTGGGGAAACTTGGTGGACATTGACTTTTTTCACACAATTTGAGTATGTTGACTTCAACATTATGTTGCAGCTCATTGTGGTTAATCTCAATGTTGGAGTGATGTTTTTCTGGCGCACAAAACACTGCAGTACGGTCATGTTGAATAATTGTGGTTAATGGGTCATCTATGTGGCCACTATGGTGGTTAAAATACCAGTTTTAGGGTTAACCACCATTTTGAGATATGATATTATGAACTGAGTAGTCATTATATTGAGATCATATCATGGTGCAACTATCACAAAAGTTTTCAAACCTCATTGGGGGCATTTTGTGGTCCTAATGGTGGTTAAATTGAAGATGAACGGTGAGCTATAAATATTGCTCTGATTATAGATGTATATTTTGGTTGTTCATTTGTGCATGGATGATAATTTTTTATCACAAATGTGCAATTTAATAGTATGGTTGATTTGAGGTGGTTAATATTCGTAAAAAGTGCTAAAAAGATGGTTAAAATGTCAAAATTTATTGTTAACCACCAATCAAAACATTATTGATGATTTTAGTCAACATTTTATGGTCAACAAAGGACATTTGAAGGGTCTTGATAAAATTTATCAAGAAATGTTGTCATAAAAGTGGTTAAAAGGGCTATATTACTTGCTAGGCTGTTGAACAAGGCATCTATTAAAGTGAAAATTAACCACAATATGAACTTCAGATAATGGTTTGCTATCCAAATGAGTGTATAATTGTTTGCAAATGCATAATTGACCCCAAGTTCATGCATTATGATCAATGTGCAGCTATGGTGGTTAAAATGTCTCGAAAATACCCTATATTTGCACTAATTAACCATTTTTAGAGCACATATTAGCTTTGTAAAGCTATAGCTGGCCATGCTACATTATCTAGATATAACTACCTGCTCATTTATATGACCAGAAACATTGCTGAGTCCTATGTTGCGTCCATCATGGTTAATAAAGGTCTAAAATTGACCAAAATCAGTGTTTTTGGTCGTTTTAACCACCATACGGCCACACATTTTGTTGCATTATCTTTAAAATCACTTATTATCCTCCAGCTATCTCTCATAATCAAATATCAAAACAAAATAAGGCACAAAAAGTTCGGAGGTTGCTGAATAATGGTTAATTTGTGATGGCTTCTGTTGACCGAAAGTCCAAAATAAACATGTTTTAACCACATTGAGGCCACATCTAAGGTTTTATGGTATTGGGACCATAGTCAAAAGTTTTGGGCACCTGAATGGTGACCTCTGCTTTTGAAATTATGGTGATATTTCAATGCTGTGCCATACCAGGTGGTTAAGTACGCGCTAGCGCGCGCGCACGCGTACAAACATGGTTTTTTTGATATACCACAGTTGGTGGTTAACTGTTCTACATCAAACCTTCACTAAAAGTATTGGGCACCATAGTGGTGACATAATATATAAAGAATTTAAGCCTAGACTAAATATGTTGGCCTACAGATGGTTAAGTACGCGCTAGCGCGCGCGCACGCGTACACTATAACATAAACAAATAAACCACTCCACAGACCACATTTATTAATTTTTTTAATTTCCTTCTTCAACTATGTGTCAATGAACCATTTTTGTTCAATAATGACCATCAATATTAACTGTAGTACTTATATCTTCACTGTAGTAAGGGTTTGGGTGTTAGAGGTATAAAAAATGTCCACTAACAAATCAGTCATTTTTCGACTACTTAACCACCTAACTCAGCACCAAAATGTTCTGAGATTTTTTTCGTTGCACTATCATGAAGCTATGACATTTTTGGACCTATGTAAATAATCAGATTACTAAAATTCATAATCTTTGATTTTTAAGGGGGGGTTAAATGCTTCAAATTGGTGTATTTCAAAGTTTCCCCAGATTTGCTGCTATTGCTGCAAAATTTAATTTATTCATACTTCCCAGTGGAGTAAAGATTTATAAAACGTTTCTTTGCTACATAAGGATGGAACCATGTAGATAATCATTGTGTTTTTCCTTATTACTGATATAACTGGTACCTTCAATTCTTGTTAAAACTTCTTTCGAAACATTCCAAAAATGAAAGTCATTTACAATACATTTAGAAATCATATTCTTTTTAAAACTATAATAGCCTGGGGTCCCCAGGTAATTATAAAACTGTAAAACCAAAGTCATGTGATAATCTTTGGCTGGGCGACCGAAAATAAAAAATAAGGATTAAGAGGGTTGGTTCCCAGTGTCACCTAGTTTAGAAAGATAGCTAAGGGTCTGTCGGAAAATCGTGATTTAGTGTTAAATGAGGATGGCCCTGCCAAAAGACCAAAAATCTTCTTGGAATACCTCTTCAATATATTTACATTGTAGTGTACTGTTATGTGTTAACATATAATATTACTACAAATCAACTGAGTTTAAAGTAAAGTAAAGTAAAGTGAAGTAAAGTAAAATTTATGACATCACATCATCACACATGTCTACAAACTATCATCGCACTGCACTATGTAACAAAATATGTAATAAATATTTCCCCACCAACATTAATTATTTATCAAATACAACAAATTTATCAAAACATTATCCTACTTTAAAAACATAATCAAACTTCCCTGATTTACAGCGGGGTTTGGGGGAAAGGAAGCATCTGCGGTAAATTGGGGTCAAGCATCATATATATGTTATGTTGATCATTCTCAACCATGAAATGTGGAAACTCCCACAATGAAAGACCGAAATAAAGAAGCAATTGGCAGAATCAAAAAAATAAACTTGAATTTGTAGATATAATTTATAAAGCATATGTTATTGCTCACTTAAAGGGGCCTGTAAATAATTAGTTAAATTATTAGCTATTTTAGATTTAATAATAATAATCTACCAGTCACTGTTGGTGAAGGGATCATCAACTGTCTACCATATAGCATATCAGTGGATACTGGATATACCAAATTGTTTTATAGTAATTAATCTTTTACGAATAAAACATTAATATTCTCTATTTTTTAGCATGTTAACAAGAATTATAAAAGCACGTCCAATTTTCCAATTGGCTAGGACACTCAACACACGCTCCGATGTTGTTTCGTATGGAACAGAAGAGAAAACAGAAGTGGAGGTTAGCAATATTGCAGATTCCAAAGATGTCAACAGACTGACTCAAATCTCAGGGTTTAGTCAGGTTGAGCAGACTCGCAAAGTGAAGATCTTCATCCCTGCAAAGAACGTGATGCAGAGTGGCACTCATGGTCAAGATAAATGGAGACTTAAATGGGATACCCAGGAGAGATATGAAAATCCACTGATGGGATGGGCCTCTTCATGTGATCCGCTTTCAAACCTACATCTTAGCTTCCCTACTCCTGAGGCTGCGATCGCATATTGTGCAAAATATGGTTTTGAGTATGAGGTTGTTCAACCTAAGAAAGTATCCAAGAAAACGAAATCCTATGGATCAAACTTTGCTTGGAGTTCCCACACTCGTGTTGTGACTAAATAACACTTCTAGGACTATAAAGATATATTATGTACATAGAAACACCTGAGACTGAAGTTTGGGAAATTTAATACCTTGTAAAACCATGCCATTTGGCTGGCAGCTGGTTACATTGTTATCAGCTTATATTATTTATTGTTATCATCTCCTTATCTAAATGAAAACCTTTGATGTCATCGGTAATTGAAATCACATTTTTGTACCCAGTATCTGTTGCTTTGAAAACCGACTGCTTATATTTCTTTGTGGTCTCATTTTGAACTGTTATTGCATCTTAAAATGTAATTTTCAATTTTTATGAAATTTTCTGTGATTTTTGATTAAAAGTACCGAAATCAAGCGTTTATCAAGATGAATGTGTTTGTATTATTTATAATCTACAGGAAGGGTTACTAAAGATGATCCTATAAGAAGGAAATGTTGTTAGCTGTCTTATGTTTATGTTTCTTCTCGTCTACAGCTTGCTATCACCTTACTCCTGAGTCTGAAGAACACTCTACTACTCTTGATTATCTGCGAACAACTAATAAAACTGTAAATGCTCTGCTAGAGGGGAAACTGTAAGATATGACGTTTTTGTTTACTTAAAGTACGCTAAGTTATTATAAATTCATATCATCCTGAATGAGAGGATTCAAATGTTTGTGTGAAATATAATTTAGTATAACTATAATTTTGTAATAACATTTGGGTAATTCTCCAAATGTCTTCTTTAATCATCTTAAAACATTTTTCAGAGAAGTAAAATGTGTTGCTTGTGAGGTGTTTGTCGAGACACTACAAATTCTCGTTCAATTAAATGCTTCGAGTAGTGAAATAGTTAGTCTGATCACAAAAGCTTGCATCATTCTTAAAATCGAGGATGAAAGGGTCAGTCTTTTAACTGAATTGTAATGTAGCTTAACTTATCAATATTTCTGTTCCTACAAAAAAACAAAAATAAAGCGCATTTTCCCCCTTACTTTCTCCCCACATCAATCAATATCGTGCCAACAGGTTTTATAGAAATTTAAGTGAATGAAAGGGTGAGAGAGCATGATAATGTGTATAGTGCAAATTGTTTAATTTTCTGGTTTAATTTTATTTCTAATAAGAAATTGTAACATTCTCACAACATTACCATTTACCAGGTCTGTTCATATATCACTGAAGAATTCCGAGATGAGTTTGTAACAGTATTGTTCCGTTTGATCCTCCACCCAACGTGGCTGTGTTACGCTGCTATTGGCCCCTCTTGTGGCGAACCACCGGATATTTTCACATTTTGGAACGTAACAATCCCCGGCAACAAACCAACTGGAGAACCACTTGTCAGACCCAAAGATGGGCTCCCCACTCTGAAAGTGGTACAGTTATCAGATGTCCACATTGATTTACAGTACACACCTGGGAGTGTTAAGAAATGTGGAGAGCCGCTTTGCTGCAGGGATGGTAAGTGACAAATTATACCATCGCTGCTTTTTGGGAAATAATTGTCCGTGATCTAGGTGGTTTATCAATCAATTTTCTTCTTCATAAATCAATTACTCATTAATTAATTATTGGCTTCCAATTAGCTCTTGGAAACTGGTGACTTTTCATTAAACAGTATATTAATAATTTTAGGTAAAGGGCTGAAAGACGATGAAGCTGGGTTTTGGGGATCTATGAATGCTCCCTGTGATATTCCTCTGAGGACATACAAAAACGCCCTCGAATTCATAAGTCAGCAGATTAAACCTGAGGTGATATTCTGGACTGGAGACATCCCAGCGCACGATGTGTGGAAACAGTCTCGCGCGGACCAGCTCCAACACATTCAGGTCACAGCTGATTTGATGAGCCAGTACTTCCCTGACACCAGGGTATACCCTTCTCTGGGTAACCACGAGAGCTCACCTGTCGACAGGTTTTTATATAAGTCACAATATTGAAATAGTGGATTATATATGGACACGTTCATTTGAGTTTGAGGATATTGGTAAACAAAAATAATAGCGTTTTCGACGATAGTGGCTTAATTTTGACATCTATTAACCTAGCACGTTCAGAAGTTCTGAACATTAGCCACGTAATCCATACTCCCATATGCACTGCTCAGAAAGAAAATCTGTTGTTGTTAGGCACTATAATGGTTCAAATGTCACATTTTGTGTGACTTAGTTAACTGCAGTTGTCTAATTATCATTTCTTAGTCTGAAATATAGTAGATTAGGTCAATCTAACAATTATGATACAACATTGGTTAAAGGGCACGGATCGAACGGTTACAAGGCAATATTTGGGTAACTTTGTCACACTCAGAATACCATACCTCTATTCTACTGTGAGGTGTCCTCAAAAACCTTTTAACTCATTATTTGATGGTTGATCTACCAATCATAGTCCTAAAATATGTTGTTTCGAATAGTTAGCTAATACAGGCACTTGGTTATTGGGAAATGAGGTTAATTCTGTCACAATATATGGAATTTTAAATTTTGGGCGAATTATTTATATCTGATTTTGGTTTGAAAGGCGGGAAAACTTTACATGATGACAATGTAGTTGATGCAAGTTAAGATCATGATCAGTTGATGTTTACATTGTCACAAAAAATGATACGAAATCGTAAATAGGTTAAAAACAATGATAATAGAATAAAATAGTCTCTTATAATAACTCTTATAATGACTGATGTGACAAAGTGAACATGTCTTGCCCCTATTTGGAAGATCTATATTCTATATCTTTATTAGAATATTGTCCAGAATATCAGAGCTTAAGTTTAACAATTTTAGGTTAAATTTGTCAAAGTCACTAAAAATGTGACAAAATTAACTTTTCCTGCCCCAACAATTTTAAGATAGTGTGTAAAAATTAGCATAGGCTGCTTTATTACCTATATAAATCAATCCAAACTACGAAAAAGATCTGTTAATCTGATGACGATTACCTAACTCTAATAATAACTGATGTGACAAAGTAAACATGTCTAGCCTCAATTTTGAAGATCTATAACTCTATTAGAATTCAACATTCTTTCAGAAAGAATTTAAAAAAAATGGACTATGGATGTGCTGCGAGTGTGCCAGTTCTGCAGAAGAACGGTACTGCCCATTTCCATCTGATGAGGAATCTATTGATTCTGATAGATTCTATGATAATAGAAACCAGGAGGATGCCTTAATTGCATCATATGCCCATGTACTTGAAAGTTGCCGTCGCTACTCTAAACTCGAGTTCTTAAATGCAATCAAGCAGCTCAATTCCTCAAAAAAATCTATGTTATCAACTTTATTCTACAATATAGATGGAAACGCATCTAACTTTGATAGCTTCCTAATTGAACTCAAAAGTATAGGGCACTCGTTTGATATGATTGGTCTTGCTGAAACCAATACTGATCCTGCACAGCAGGGTCTGTACCAAATTCCAGCATACACAGGATTCTATCACGAAACATTGGCAGGTAAGAAAAAAGGCACAGGTGTTGCACTCTATGTATCTGACCATTTGAACACTGTGGTCTTAGAAAATGTATCACACTGTACTACAAATATTGAGAGTCTCTTTGTTGAAACCACAGATAGCGCAGGCTGCAAAATTGTTCATGGAGTCATCTACCGACCCCCTAATGGCTGCTTTGATAGCTTTTGCGAAACCCTTGAATTACTTGCAAAGCAGCTAAATGGGAAAACTGTCAATTTGTTGGGAGACTTTAACTCAAACATACTTAATATATCTACCAGTTCCCAGCTCTTTGAGGATACTTTATACAGAAATGGCTTTTACCCGACTATCTCCATTGCAACACATTTTCGTCAAAACTGTAAATGTTCCTGCATCGATAACATTTTAACAAATAAAATTGAGAATATAGTCTTATCAGGTGTTATTGAAGAACGGCTTGGTGAGCATGCCCCTATATTTACCTTCACTTCAGTAGAGACCCCTCGCAATACAGAGCCTCAGAAACATGTCCGCTATTATGATTACTCAAGTTCCAAATTAAAAAGCTTTGTATCTGAACTTGAGGTGAGGGTAAACCAGCTCACTCCTTCAACAAAATTTGATGAGTTCACGGCATGTTTTGACCAGACACTTGACAAACACTGCAAACTGGAGGTACCAAAAGTGACAAAAAGAACTCCCAAACTTAACCCATGGATTACAGACAGTATCATCCAGTCTGTAGAAAGAAAGCATGAACTGCGTAAGGAGTGGTCTGACACCGTTACTAATAAGAACCCTGGTGGTAATTTCTTGCTCTACCAAGTATTTAGTGATTATCGTAGGATGCTCAAAGCTATCATTAAAGCTGCCAAACGTTGGCATTACTGTAACGAAATCGTAAACAACTGTGAAAACAGCAAGAAAACCTGGCAAATTATTAACGAACTCAGGGGCAAAAAGAAGAGGCAAACCAAGCCCCCATTTATCATTGATAACCAAAGAATAGTTGATAGAAGAGCAATTGCTAATGGATTCAATGCTTGGTTTGTCTCTATTGCACCAACGCTGAATGAGACACTGCATAATCTATCTGATGGCCTGCCTATATTACCCATGAAAACTTTCTATGACTTCCTGAACCCAAGAAATGAAAAAAATATTAGGCTAGAAGATTGCTCCCCAAACGAAATATTGAAAATCATAAGCGAGTTCGAAAATGGTAAAGCCAGTGACATTCCCATATAAGTGTAGTAAAAAAGTCATCTCATGTAATCGCACCTGTATTATCGAATTACTTCAATATCCTTATGACCAAAGGTATATTTCCTGATGTCCTGAAAACTGGTAAAATAACACCTGTATATAAGAAAGGTAACCCAGAAGAAATTGAGAACTACCGTCCTATCTCCACACTGTCCGTCTTCGGTAAGATCTTTGAAAAGCTCATATATTCTAGAATATACGGATTTGTTAGCTCCCAGGGAGTTATATCGAAGACGCAGTTTGGATTTAGGAAATCTCACTCTACATCTCATGCAGTCAATTACTCTGTAAATTTGATTACGAAATCTCTTAAACTTAAGAATCATGTTTTAGGAATATTCATTGACCTAAGCAAAGCTTTTGACACTATCGACCATTCAACACTTCTTATAAAACTAGAGGGATGTGGAGTGAGAGGAGTTGCAAATAACCTCATTAAAAGCTACTTGACAAACAGGCAACAATACACCGAAGTTGTAGGAGAAAAATCAGATACCCTATCTATTCGATTTGGTGTCCCACAGGGTTCAATTCTTGGACCTCTCCTATTTCTTCTTTATATGAACGACATCACAAACAGTTCTAAACTAGGATCATTTGTTACCTTTGCTGATGATACCAATATATTTGTTGTCGGAAAAACAAAACGTGAGGCATATGAACGAGGAAATGAGCTTTTGTCATCATTAAAGTCTTATATGAGAGCGAATAAGTTACATATAAACATGTCTAAGTGCTGCTACATACACTTCAAACCCACCATGGCAGGTTCTAAGTTAGAGACTTTATCACACCCTGAAGTTGTATTAACTATAGACAACTTTCCAATCAAAAAGGTTTCATCCGCAAAATTTCTGGGTGTTATAATTGACGAGAACCTATCATGGGAAGATCACATCAAAGCACTTAAGCGAACTCTAAATCATTCCACATCCACTTTATGTAGACTTCGCTGCTCCCTTCCAGAATTTCTACACCAACAATTATATTATACTCTGTTCGAATCACATCTTTCCTACTGTATATCTGTATGGGGTGGGGCAGCGAAACAACGTATAAGCTCATTATTTACTGCTCAGAAGTACTGTCTCAGAGTACTATTTGGTGACAGGCTGGCGTACCTTGATAAGTTTAAGACTTGTGCACGTACTAGGCCTATAGGACACCAGAAACTTGACCAAAAATTTTTCATAAAAGAGCACACCAAACCGATATTTAAGCATAATAATATTCTAGCTATACAAAATCTCTATACATACCACAGTTACCTCGAGCTCTACAAGATAATGAAATTCCGTGCTCCAATATCCTTACATGAAGGTTACACGTGTTCCTCGAGGAAACCATGCCTTCTAATCTGTCAGGCAGACCCACCTGACAATCACAACACTAGATCAACCAAAATTTTTAACATTTTAACCCCAAAATTCAGAATGACTGACTTTACTACTAGTGTAATGTGCTTGCGAGGTAAGCTAAAACGTGCGCTATTAACGAATCAACATAATCACGCCCTGCTTGATTGGACTGTCAAAGATTTTGACTGCGCAAATCTTATTTCCCAAACATTATAACTGGCTGGTCACACACATCTCAATTAAAATTACCCTAGGCTACTGTTTTCCAAGTCTTGTCCTGTGAGTAAAGTATGTGTGAGAAAGTTTTAATAAAATTATTGTATATTTACTTTTGAATTTAAAAAATCTAATTTGAGAATGAAGTTTAAGGAAATTTTAATTAGCACTGTATAGTTTAAGATATTTATAGCTTATTATAACCATTGATACAAAGGCCATAATCTTTCGCCAGCTCTCCAATATCCACCTTGAAAGCTTGAAGCTGCATTTTATATCCTTGAACTACACAATATAAACCAAAGAATGTTTTAGTGTAGACTTTTTGTCACAACAAGACTGCAACCTATAATAACAACTATAAACAGAACCCCTAATGTCTGCTTACAATTTTTCTTCTAGTCCTAATCTGAGCCTTGTCTCTATAAACTTAACTGAACTAGCGTTTCGGTGTGTGCAAAAGCTTCCAGGCACGCGCATTCCTTGCCCCGTTAGTTACCTGTCCTTCCAAAACCAAACTAGCAGTCAAGGACAAAAAGTCATACACCAAATGGGCATTATATTTTATGAATTGTTTTACATCTTTTTATTCTGTAAAAATGTGCTAAAATTAAATTTCTTGTTTCGTTGAAAAAATTTCTTGTTTCATTGAAGAAACGATTGGTAGAATATTGTCCAGAACATCAGAGCTCAAGTTTAACAATTTTAGATTAATTTGTCAAAGACGCTGAAAATGTGACAAAATTAACTTTCCCTGCCCCAACAATATCAAGATAGTGTGTTAAAATTGGCATAGGATGCTTTATTGCCTATATTAATCGATCCAAACTACGAAAAAGATCTGTTACTCTGATGACGATTACCTAAGTCTTATAATAACTGATGTGACAAAGTAAACATGTCTTGCCCCTATTTTGAAGAGCTATACCTCTATTAGAATACTATGTAACTTTATCATCAATGAACTAGTTATTTTGCCAGCAAGGAGCTAACAGAGTTATAATAATTTTTTTGTGACGAAGTTACCCTATTTTTGACCATGTTGCGGCAGTTTAATTGTGACACTGTTAACATATTACCACCCGATAATGAATTATGTGACTGGTGCATGGAACTAGCAGTGTTGTTTGATCCATAGTACATAATATAAGGGGTTTAAGCTGGTATATCATTATTTGTTCAATTTCACACTTGTTCAGATATCATCAAGATTATGTGACAAAGTAAACTTGTTTGTGCCTTCTGTGTTTTAATTCCTTACGACTATATGATATAATAACAATTCCTAGCACTTCCGGGCCATCAAATATACCTACACTACTCAGCATTGCTTATCATTGTGCCCTAAACATTCTTCACATGTTTTCTTAAATGTGTGACAGAGTAAACCTGAGTGCACCATCTAACGAAAAAAGTCGTCAAATATGTAGGTAATGGTCATATGTACCCATCTAATCAACTGGACACTCAAAAATTTGGTCAAAAACGGCAGCAAGGGGTCTATATTTACTCCGTCACATGTTTATAGTGTGACAATGTAACCATTTCCGTGCCTGCCGTATTTAAGCGATATCTTATCACCTGATTAAGATATCGTTGAGTGACAAAGTTAGCATAGAGGATGAGACGATTACCCTAACCATCAAGGATTTGTGTAATTTCATAGTGTGACAAATTCAATTACACTGTGCCTTTTAATAGGGTCACTTATATTTACCAATATCCTCAAACTCAAATGAACGTGTCCATATGGGCAATTTCACGTAAAGTAAATTACACTTTGCACAAAAATTTGGCCTTATTCTGACTCTCAAGCATTACACAAACATAACAGAATCATGATAAATTGCATGAAACATCTCTTATGTACTCCACACACAGCTATATTAAGATTTTTACTCCAACTGCTATGGCTTTTGAGTGAGGCACGTTTGAAAATGTAAAGTAAATTACAGGGCACAAATTGACATTCCTGACCAACGTGTATTGAAATCTCATTTCGTGCCCAGGTGTGAGAGTAAACATTTAAATATTTTTCATGCACACTGGCAAATGTCTTGCCTGTACTGGAAAGGGTTTGTTTTGGTAAATGGTTAATAGCTGTGTTCTGTAGAAGCCTTTGTTCCTTGTAAAGTAAGTTACTCTTTTGTGTCAAGTAGTTTACACTGTTACACAATCCTTTGATTTTAACTGTTTAAAGCTGCCCCTTTGTCTTTAATTCGTTTGCTAAGTGTATGAACTATGTAATATATGATTAATAATGATATATCAGTTTATCATTAGCCAATTAAGGGGGCCGGGGGGGCCTTCATCAAAATTTTCTCGAAATTGACTTTATAGTTGTTTCTAATAGAGGGGAGTGATATCTATCAGATGCTTTTGGTCCCATGGAAAAATATTGTTCCTAGACGAAATTATTATCGGTCAAATGTCAGCGCTTATGTGTAATTGTATTGCGCGAGCGATTTTCAATTTTTGAAAATCTTGGACCTCAAAAAATCGTCAAAAAACGAGGTTCAAGATTTTCAAAATCGAATAAAATATGTTTAAAGGCCTATATCAAAATTCTGTTTGGCTCATCTCTTTTAAATTATCTCTAGAACATATCCTGAAAGTTTCAGGGTGATTGCTCAAAACATGTAGGAGAAAATAGATTTTTAGACTCGATTTTCAGGACACGTGATTGAAAATCGCTCGCGCAATACAATTACACATAAGTGCTGATCTTTGACCGACAATAATTTCGGCTAGGAATAATATTTTTCCATGGGACCAAAAGCATCTGATAAATATCACTCCCTTCTATCAGAAACAATTAAAAAGTCAATTTCGAGGGAATTTTGATGAAGACCCCCCGGCCCCCTTAATTGGTTGATTGATCCACTGATTGGGTCCACAGTTAGCCCAGTTATACAGAGTAGGTAGGTGGGCGTAAATGTACGAATGTTTCCCAGCTCAAAAATTTGTGTTCAAGCAGGCCACTGGATTTTCTGTAAAGTAAAGTATTATTTATATTATATTTTCGAAAAGTCAATTTTTAACCATTTTAAACCATTTTTATAGATTTCTTTAATGAAATTCTGACCAGAACCAATCTATTATCACTTTTAAATAACTTTTATTCTGTTTGACAATCGTTACTTGTTGTGTTTTACTACTATTACTGAATAAAAAGCATATGTGTAAATTACTTGACACGTAAATTACTTGACATGTAACTTACTTGACGCTGGTATTGACATGATCTGATATCTATGGATCTAAATAAACAAGTACATTATGTCTTGACATCAGAGTTAGCTTGTTTTAGCAAGATTTCAGCAAGAAATAACATGAAATGTGGCCAGCAGAAAACTTTTTTGTTTTTTATGTATAGTAATTTACACTAAAAACAGGAGAAAGTAGAATAGCATTGCTCCGAATCTGCTTAAATTTTGAGTCCCAAATTTTGCATACAGCTTCAGTGAAGTGGTATGCACCTTTACAGATCAAGAATTAATGAATATTACAACAATCTCTTTTTAGTAAACAGCTTTTATTATAGAGTAGTTTTAGCCTGTAAAACATGACAATTTATGGGTATTTTGAAAACGCGATAACACAGAAACGAAGTGAGATATTTATAAGCGGTTTTTTGTGTCTAACAGTTTATAATCTTCTCTTTCAGACTCCAATCAAAGCTAGTGCCATAACTGAAATTTATTTTTTTCCCTCCTTGTTCATGTTTCATGAAATTGCCCATATACAGTTTTGCGGCAAAAATATCAATATTCATATAAATATCGTTTCAATTGAAAATTTGCTTTGAAAATTAAACATTTCAGTTTCCCACCTCCTGGAGTTACCACGGATCACTTGTCCAACAACTGGCTGAACAACTTCGTTCAGAAAGTCTGGTCTAGATGGCTCCCTCCTGAGTCTCTTTCTACTATCGGATAGTGAGTTCTTTTGGAGTGTGCGTTTTGGAATATGTAATGAAAATTTGGGTACAACAGATTAAAGGATAAATTATGTACTCATGGACACAATACTAACCCTATTTCTAACCCTCCTCTTTCATTATTACCCAAATCCCCTCAGTGCCGGATACTACGCAGTACAATACTCAGAGCGGCTCCGTATAATCTCCCTAAACACACAATACTGTGACAACCTCAACTTCTGGCTATACCTCAACAACAGGGACCCGGCTAACATGCTGGCGTGGCTTGTAGCTGAGCTGTCCTGGGCGGAGGGGGCCGGAGTGAAAGTTGTTATTCTAGGACACATTCCAACAGGGAGGAGCGATTGTATGAAGGCCTTCAGTTGGAACTACTATAGAATCATTGACAGGTTCGTTTTGAGATGTTTCATAAGAAGACACAAAGATATCGTGCTCCTCAGTTACTTGAAATCAGAAATGCTAAATGGGGGGTGGTGGCTGTGTGTCAGGTACACTAAACCGATTACTTTGTATCAGGTTTGAGTCTACAGTAGTGGGTCAGTACATGGGTCACACACACCAGGACCACTTTAGTATGATGTACAGTGAGGAGCCTGACCACCATCCTACAGCCTTCCAGTTCATATCTCCTTCTCTCACTACTTACAGCAACCTCAGACCCTCTATCAGAGTCTATACACTGGACGGTAAGTGGACCACTATTTTTAGAAGTTTTAATCATCAATCTCATTTCAATTTGCATTTAATGCACAAAAAAACCAGCATAAAAAGCAGGTTCTACTCATGTCTCTGGTAACTATTAGACAACTATTTCACTTCAGAATTCACAAATCACAAATTACAATCAGCTTCATTGGGGCGCAAGAGTTTTCCGCCTATCAAACCCAGTGCAAAGATTTTCGGATTTTATCATGCAAATATCAGTCCTAGTGTTGGGATTATACTAAGAGTCACTGTAAGTATGTGTTAGAGGTGTAGTTGGGAGCCGATCAGCAATAAACAGGGCCACCCTACAGTTGAACTAATTGTCCGCTTATATTTGTCAATTAATCCATTCTGTCATTCTCACATTGCCTCATTGTACATTTTTCTCTCAAACCTTTTCTTCCTCTTTCCTCCCGCGGCACTTCAGGACGCAGGCTGCAATCATAATCTCAATCAGTTGTAAGATTGTGAAAAAGGAGAACCCAATAAACAGATCAACAGTTCCACCAAATTCTGCCAATAAGTTATGGGGTTGATATGCTGGCTTTTGCTGCGTATCCTGCACTCGAATATCGTCGTAATACACGTGCAAACGTGCAATGTTATCCTTCGCGTGCTCGTAAGTGGGCATTTCAACACTTCTGAGGAACATGTTGAAGTATTGTCGGGTGGAAGGGAAGGGTGAGGAAGTTACCACTGCCTCCCATTCATTGTATTGGCATGGTTCCGGACATCTCTCAAACTTAACCGTTCTTTTTCTTATCATGTTGTTTACCAGAACTGAACAAGCTCTCTCGTGAATTAGGGCACACGTGTATTTGTAGAAAGGAGCATTGATGAAAAGTTTCTTTATTTGATCTATTTCTGAAGTCATATTATCTTCAGTTGTGGAAGGTCCAGATTCTTTAAAGAATGTTTTATTAACAGTTTCTGTAGTCCCATCATAATAAGATTGGTAATAATCTTGTGCTCTGATAGGCTTGATTATCTCGATGAACTCATCTAATATGTGTGTTTTGTTCTGAAACCACATCTTCCCTGCAAAGTATATGGGGATACAAGCACACTTGTGAATCATCGCCTCTACCGCCTGCCGTTGCCAACACTCTCGAATTGATTCATACTTCGCATTCCGTTTGCTGTAAATGTTCTCCACGTTTTTACACGTACCATGAGGAGGCCCCAACCGTTTAGCAGACTTAGCTTTGAGCTTAACAAAAGTTTCGGTCCCGGGTGAGATAAAGTATCCACCCTGATTCATCATAACATTCTCATCTTGATCCCTGATAAAGATAATAAGCCCGTGGGATGAAGTAGTTGGGAGGTAATCTCGTAAGTTTGTGTTGAGGTTGATTGAGAAGCCCCCTCGGGAACCCCCGATGGATTGTTGTAATAACCCATCCTCGTTAATATCTAGACACATACCTAACTCAGTGGGGTTTATACTCTCCTTGACATCCGTTACATTCCTCCCAATACTCTCAAAGAAGTAGTGAGGAGTTCCAGTCACCATGGTCTTGATATCCAGAGAGAACTTCATCTGTAGAGAACCCCTCTCTACTTCGTACTTAACAACCTTTTTGAAAACTTCTTTGTTAGCATCAAACAGTTCCGAGAGATTTCCCACCCCATCGTATCTCTCTAACAGACCCATCGCCTGATCGAAAGCTTCAAGTACCTCCACCTGATCTTCTCTCTCCATCGCCTCCCTCATGGAAGTGTAGTTGATGTAGTTGGAGCTGCATATGGTAAGAGCAGGTAAGGTTACGTTATCTTTCCAAAGAGTAGATGATTGGTTGTATGAATCGTATTTGAAGTAAGCTCTAAGTAGTGAGTAGACCATGTAAATAGTCATGATAAAAAGAGCGCCTACTACAATCGCCCAGAGAATCCTACAAATACGTGGTCTTCTCTTCTGGCGGAGAACCTGAGGAAGACGTTTCATGTTCATGATATCTTAACAAAGCAAAATTTGAAATTTTCAAACACCAAATTCGACAAAAATGGGATTACCCTCACCTGAAAATAATCGCTGGCTAAATCTTGGAAAATGTGAGGTTATGGTTTTGAGTCTCCTCGGGCGGAGCTTCCTGCTCCATAGTACTGGAATCATCCCATGGCTCTGAGTTTATCACCACCATCTTTAAAAAAGAGGAAATTGTTTTAGGTTGGTACCTTTTTCCAAGCTAATCTGGCCTATGTAATACAGTATTGACTATTTATATTGAAACTGTGCAATCAAGGAGAACTTCTCGGCTTGAACAAAAGTTAGAAGTAAAGAACTACACAATAACTCCCATAACTGGGCATAGTTTAGCGGAACTACCGTGTACGTGCCTCATTTTGATAGGCTTTGTTAATTTTAGGCTATGAAATCATGTGCAAGCTTGTTTAATTTGTATCAGGAAAATAGCCGTATCTTTCCAAAGTGGCCGGCTAATTTAATAATGACGTATCTAACACTTCTTTTGGCTAAACATGGAAGCCCAGGAAATTACCAAATAATTAGCGAAAGAATTATTGAACAAAAGAATGCACATCCCACAATCAGCCAATATTTGTTATGGCTTTTAATATAAAATCTAAATACCAGGAGACCTGGAATGACAGGTGTGGTAACTTGTGGTAACTTGTGGTAACTTGTGGTAACTTGCGGTAACTCGTTCAGGTATTCATCGGAAGTCAACATTCAGACCTCTCAAATCAGAAACTTGGCTCCTTGACTTGGACAGAGCTAATGAGAAGAATGAGACTGTTTGGGAACTGGAATACGATTCACAGGTTACAATAATATTAGTATATATAAAATTAAAATTTTACTGTTATATGGACACGTTCATTTGAGTTTGAGGATATTGGTAAATATAAGTGACCCTATTAAAAGGCACAGTGTAGTTGACTTTGTCACACTATGAAATTACACAAACCCTTGATGGTTAGGATAATCGTCTCATCCTCTAGGCTAACTTTGTCACATAACGATATCTTAATCAGGTGATAAGATATCGCTTAAAGATAAGATATCGCTTAAATACGGCCGGCACGGAAATGGTTACATTGTCACACTATAAACATGTGACAGAGTAAATATGGACCCCTTGCTGCCGTTTTCGACCAAAATTTTGAGTGTCCAGTTGATTGGATGTGTACATATGACCATTACCTACATATTTGACGACTTTTTTCGTTAGATGGTGCACTCAGGTTTACTCTGTCACACATTTAAGAAAATATGTGAACAATGTTTAGGGAACCCTGATAAGCAATGCTGAGTAGTGTAGGTTTAGTTAATGGCCTGGAAGTGCTAGGAATTGTTATTATATCATATAGTCGCAAGGAATTAAAACACAGAAGGCACAGACAAGTTTACTTTGTCACATAATCTTGATGATATCTGAACATGTGTGAAATTGAACAAATAATGATATACCAGCTTAAACCATTTGTATTACGTACTATGGATCAAACAACACTGCTAGTACCATGCACCAGTCACATAAATCATTAACGTGTGGTAATATGTTAACAGTGTCACAATTAAACTACCACAACATGGTCAAAAATAGGGTAATTTCGTCACAAAAAAATTATTATAACTCTGTCAGCTCCTTGCTGGCAAAATAACTAGTTAGTTTATCGACATTTTTTTGATGATAAAATTACATAGTATTCTAATAGAGGTATAGATCTTCAAAATAGGGGCAAGACATGTTTACTTTGTCACATCAGTTATTATTACAGTTAGGTAATCGTCATCACATTAACGTATATTTTTTTGTAGTTTGGATTGATTTATTTAGGTAATAAGCAGGTGATAAGGCAGCCTATGCTAATTTTTACACACTATCTTGAAATTGTTGGGGCAGGAAAAGTTAATTTTGTCACATTTTTAGTGACTTTGACAAATTTAACCTAAAATTGTTAAACTTGAGCTCTGATGTTCTGGACAATATTCTACCAATTTTTTCTGAAAGAATGTTAAATTCTAATAGAGTTATAGAATATATAGATCTTCAAAATAGGGGCAAGACATGTTTACTTTGTCACATCAGTTATTATAAGAGTTATTACTTATTATAAGAGACTATTTCATTATATAATCATTGTTACGATTTCGTATAATTTTTTGTGACAATGTAAACATCAACTGATCTTAACTTGCATCAACTACATTGTCATCATGTAAAGTTTTCCCGCCTTTCAAACCAAAATCAGATATAAATAATTCGCCCAAAATTTTAAATTCCATATATTGTGACAAAATTAACCTCATTGTGCCTGTATTAGCTTACTATTCAAAGCAACATATTTTAGGGCTATGATTGGTACTCCGTACTTGGTAGATCAACCATCAAATAATGAGTAAAAAGGGTTTTGAGGACACCTCACAGTAGAATAGAGGTATGGTATTCTGAGTGTGACAAAGTTACCTAAATATTGCCTTGTAACCGTTCGATCCGTGCCCTTTAACCAATGTTGTATCATAATTGTTAGATTGACCTAATCTACTATGTTTCAGACCAAGGAATGATAATTAGACAACTGCAGTTAAATAAGTCACACAAAATGTGACATTTGAACCATTATAGTGCCTAACAACAATAGATTTTCTTTCTGAGCAGTGCATATGGGAGTATGGGTTACGCGGCTAATGTTCAGAACTTCTGAACGTGCTAGGTTAATAGATGTCAAAATTAAGCCACTATCGTCAAAAACGCTATTATTTTTGTTTACCAATATCCTCAAACTCAAATGAACGTGTCCATATATAACAGTAAAATTTTAATTTCCATCTTATCCCTGTTTTGTTTCCTATCCTTTGGTATAAATGTCTCTCAGTGTTACTGTGGAGTGTGGTAGTATTCAAAATTATTATATTATATTATATTAACTTATGTCCAGTTGATTATAAAATTAAGCAATACCCAGTAACCCCTGCAGAGTGCGTATAATATGACGTGGTTGGTGCCCGACACGATGCACCAGTTGTACAAAACATTCCAACAAGACCGAGGATTCTTCGAGAAGACCTTCTGGAAGTTAGTTTCCTTTTAGATATCCCTGATAACACAGGTGTTGTACTTTTAAATGTATCTCTGGCAGTCAAGCTTGCACTATTCTAAAAACCTATAGCCGTAAAAACTAGTTAATATTTCTTCTTCGATGTCGATAATTTGCATTAAATGACAGTTTATTTTCAAATTGTTCGGCAGGTTTAAATTCCACGACCAGCCCAACATGCCTTGTGATGATAATTGCTACAGAAACAATCTCTGTGAGATGATAACTGGTAGATCACGCGATCCAAATATTTGCAAAGATATTTCTCTCGATAAACAAGAGGAATTCTTCCTGCGACATAACATGTGCTGAAACAATGCTCACAGTTGGAATAAGGGGTTAAAGTTGGTTTTACTGCTGAAACTCATAACATGTTAACAACAAAATGGAATGGAATGTGAGTGACCTGCCTCTGTAATCTGGAGTCAGTCAAATGAAAACCAAAAACAGACCAGAATCTTTATTGTAATAACGTGTCCCTGCAGTTAAGAGATTCTGTTGGAATCTACATGATTCTATTGAAAATCATTTTTACATTGTTTGAATGTTTGATTTTACTTTGATTCCCATACCAGAAGATAATTTATTTAATTGATTTTATGTTTATTTTTGTAATGATAATCGTGTTTTTACAGAAAATTTCTCAGTGTTTGTTCTTTGTATCGCTCTGTGTTTTTATCTTGCTCGGTCTTGCTATATTTTTATGTTTGCTTAATTGTTTTTATTGGTAGTACTTGACTAATTATTGAAAAACTGTGTTATTCACTGCTTCCATGTCGATAACAGAACAGAAATTACTTTTCTTCAAGTTAAATTAAAAGATAGAGCATAATTATAATACGTAATAAGTCCAGAATAGACTGTCACTGTTACACTTACACTTATTGACTGTAACATTGTGTCACTTTAACGCCCAGTGGCTATAACTTTTCTTTGTGATGATCAGAAAAATCTAATCACAAGAATATGACCGAATAACATTAAAATAGCATTCAGCTTTTAAATAAACATCGTCTAAATCATTGTTATTTGATACAATGAGAATATAATTAAGAAGGACTGTTTCTACTCAGCGTCCGATTCAGCTTCATTAGTTAATATGATTTCTGGGTGTACACTGTACGTGGTATGATGGTTATACGGGTGAAATCATGTGGAGTTGGACTTTCTGTACCAAACTTTACCAAGGTGCAATATTTGGTACCAAGGCATTTATCTTAAGATCTTGTTGATCAATTTTCTTTAAACTTTTTAGATAGTAAAATAACTATAATAGAAACAATCTGTGCGATTTTGGGCGAATTTCTATGTGCCAAACTTGAGATATCACTTAAAACACAAGAAAATATCTCCAAACTGATTGTTCCTATTTTTATCTAGACACTTATTTTACTTCGGAGTATTCCAACAGCCATATTGTTACACAAGTGCAACCAGCCAATTACAGGAAGCCGAAGGATTTGTTTTTAGCCAGTGACGGTTAAGGTAGTGTGTACCATACTTTCTTCGCCCGAGACTTTGCTGCAATGTGCAGCTCCTCATTTAACCCTCACACCCGATTTCTCGAGTATTCGGCTGAGTACACCGGGGGGCTGCATAGACCACTCACGATCCTTAGCTGAATGTCAACATCACTCACCCCACGACCAGGCAGGCAGTGGGATTTGAACCCGCAACCTCACGATTGCAAAGCTGGCTAACCAACTGCGCTACCTGGCCTTATAGGGGAAATTTCCTTGTGTTTGAAGTGATATCTCAAGTTTGGCACATAGAAATTCGCCCAACCTCGCACAGATTATTCCTATTATAATTATCTTACTACCTGAAAAGTTGCATGAAATTTGTATTTCTATGTTATTTTTTAGAACACTCAATTTTCGACCATTTTATTTGGTACAGTTTTGTAGAAAGTCCTGATCATGTGATGTACAATGTACAATGTACCCGTACGGCGCGGCATACATACCTGTTCATTTCTGGTTCAACATGAATAAAACATGTTTGTGAATTATAGCATATAGCCGTGTCTCAAATAATTATTACTGATTGTTAATGTAACACCTTCCAATAGCTATGGATAAAAAGAAGTTAAAACAATTGCAGTCAATCATTATAAAAGACCTCGAATCACTAGAAGATGAGGCTGAAAAACTTAAGAATCCAGAGGGCGATGATATTGACAGAGTTTTCCAAATGTTGAGACTCAAATTGGAGGAAAGGTAAGTGCATACTATTACTTTGTAGTCTGTTGTTTTTTGCTTAAACCTGCTAAATTTCTTCGACAATGAAATTACTTCTCACATGAAGAAAATGTTAAGAAATGTTGATTGATCTGAAAAGGATTTGTTTATAAATTTCAAAAAAGCAGCTCCCAACTTTTCCAGCTTCTAGTCTTGAATCTACACATTCATTGACGACAAAATATGTAACCTAGCTTTTAGTGATGAGGTGGATCATAACACATTTTATATTATTTCTGACCCAAATTCCGAGCCAAATTGTTGGTGCCTACTGATGTTTACATTAATTCAGGTATAAGGCCCTGAAAGAGCAACAGATTGATGGAGCTTCACACTCCTCAGTTATAAATGACCTCAACAGATTAAAAAAGGAGGCAATGTCAAGCAGTGCATCTCAAGGGGTCTTGAAAGGGGTTAGATTTATTTAAACCCTTATTCCGTCTATTGATTTTCTTACCCTCTTATTTCTTAATGTTTTATTATCAAAATGTCTTAATTTCTAGATTGAGTAGTTGAATTAGAATAAATTACCATTTTCTCAACAATAGGTGCACAAAGCAGTGAACGAACTGAAGACAACAGTACTGTTTGCCTCGCCACCTCCTAAAATAAATACAGACTCCATAATCAGTGCTATAGACCACATCGGTGTCGAAAGTAAGGTCTTCTTCAGTCTCCCATGTTTTTATCTTCAACAAATCTTCTTATTAGTCAATTGTTTTGCGAGTTTTTACCCAGTGGCGGATCTTTGTTTACTAAGCGCAAGAATTGACCAAGTTTTTCAACTTTCACAATTAAGTGTCTTAAAACTACAGGTGATTCCGAGGATACAGATGAAAATATCCAGCTCCCAGACTCTCCCCAAGATGGTGACCTGTATAGCTCATCTCCGGAGGATACAGTAGAACCTGTAGTTCCTTTCAAATCATACTCCAACAACAGACAGAATTCACAATCTTCTGCTAAGAAAACCTCTGACTCAGAGAGGTCAGTACAGCGAAGTGGTGACTATGGAAGAGCACCTACACGGAACTTATCCGAAGAAAGGCAAGAGGAGTGTGATACCAGATCCTTCTCTTCACATCACAGCTCATTGCAAAGTTCAAAAAGACCCGATCCCACTCACAAACAGGTTTGAGCAGTAAAGTTCGACAAATGTTCAGAGTTTGACTGTCAGTCTTAAACGTAGGGCGCTAAATTAAGTGACATCCTAACTATGAAAGCCAAGTGGTTTTCGCGCGCTCAAATGTTTTGCAAATTCAATTAATTAATTTATTTTTTTTAATAAAATTATTCAAACAATATACACATAATATAGCAATGACCCTATATAAAATCAACCCTTTAAGAATTCAAAAAATTCCCTTAACAATCAAAAATTACCCTTGGCCTTGTGGCTCCAAGTTAAGATCTAGACTGTTTATATCAACAATGTTTTTTCTCGCACCTCTGTCTCCACGGAGAGATATCACTGTTGTTCTAAGGATTTCAAAGCGAAGGCGCTTTCTGATGTATCCTACAGCGTCTGAGTACCTCTGGCCAGTGTGGTACTCCATCTTACTGGCCAGTTTCTTGACCAGTCTCTCAGCTTCACCACCCATTCCACCAGAAGTCGAGAACACTAAAGGTGTGAAGCTTCCTTTCTCCACTTCAAGAACCCTTGCATTGTAACATCGCTTTTTCTCATTTTCATGGGACAGGTACATTGCTGGTATCGATTTGCTTGCATTGGAGGGGGCTGGGGCATGAAATACCCTTACATCAAAAAATGCCCTCTCTGAAGCATTCCAAATCGATCTTGCAGAAATGTCCAGCCTGGCTTGGTCTCCTAGGACTGTTCCCTTTGGTAATTCTAGACCATCAACTGGTAGAAGAACTGGCTCAGTCTGCACATCCTTGCATTTCACAGTTCTCATTAGTTCTGCAAAGGTGTCTCTCAGCGAGTTGTGCCGCAGTGACACATATCCACAAAGCTTGCAGATGAGCGCATGGTTTGCTGAGTATTTCTGGCCACACGTACATGTCTTAGGGCAGTCCTTTAAGTTCAGGTTGTATCTGAGAGCTATTGCATCTGAGAACTGTTGTTTATTCATCAGATATCCATACTCTTTTAAAGGTAGTGCTGTTAACCAAGCACTTGCCCCTTTCTCAGCCGCTAGTTGGAACATCAACTTTGCCAGTGGTGTTGACTCAAGCTCCTGGCATATTTCTGCTTGTTTTTGTCGATAGAAGAGATTTCGTTCAGTCGTTATCTCAGTTTTCACTTCTTTACTGTGTCTCCAGTCCTCTGTGTAGTTGTCTATCTGCTTGAGAATAGCTTCTTTAAGGGGTTTTGTGGCTTTACATGAGAAATTGTACTCTCGGTCTGCCATTTCCATCATAACTGGTATACCCAATCCTCCATATCTTGGTGGTAGAGCCATTATGTTCCTAAGTTCATCAGTGCAGCTAAACAGCCTGTTAATGATAGCTGGGATAAACTCATCACGTGTTACTTGTTCTAGAGGAGTGAGCCTATCTGCAACTCCTGGGGTAGTTCTGCACACATATCAATTAATTAATTGATATAATTTAATTCAGTGCCCGTTAACATCTTATTTGTATGGTAAACTGTCAAAGTTCAAACCATGATATTCCGATAGATAATGAATGAACCCCTGAAAGTGTAACTGTTGCCTAACTCCCATAGGTAGACTTGATATCTCCTAAAGATCTTCTCGGCCCGGGTGCATTCATTCAGCCGAAGGTGAGTAACGGAGACTGGAGATAATCTTAGTTTGGTGATTTAAGTTGATTCTCTGATTATCTCTAATTATCGACTACAATCTTGATTTGCTGTGAGATTGCTGTACTATTGATAAATTTTGCCACAGCACCGAAACTGTTACGCTGGCTGACTGTAATGACTTTTAACCTTTTTTTTTCCTTATTGGATATAAATTCGCTCAAAATTATCAATAGCCCTCAGCAACGTTAAAAACCCAAGCGTTCGAATCCCATCCTGGGCATGCCTCCATTTCCCGCCATCTGTCTGCCTATGGTAATCCACCAATCCTGCCCGGCCCAGTTCGGCAGCAACCAAGCCCAATACCTCCTAGGAGCCCGTCCCCTAGATTACATCGCTCTAGCACGCCACTCACACCTACCCAAATAGCTGCTGAGCTTTCCGCTGCTAAACAGCAATACCACTATTTCAATCCAGATACTAATGTGAGGATAAGTTTGCTGCTTTCTACCTTCAGCTTGCGTTCTTTTTAAAAAATCATGCAACTGTTAAGTATAATTTGATTTAGGTATGAACCATAATTTCGTTCAAATATTTCACTTTTAACCATTCTTAGAGTAAAATATTGCTGGATTAATCTTTCAATTTGTTTATTTTCTTTGATTTCAGACCATTGAACTTACTGATACCAGTCTGACTCCCGACAGAAAGCCTCAGGTCAGTTTATCGTTACATCAAGATTATGAAATTTTACCATCAATTTTCATAATTATGCAATTGTCATTATTATCAAAAGTTAAATGTTGATTTTTCGAAACCAAACATTTATTATTGTATAATATGCTCTTTATTCTTAGTCCCAATCAAGAATATCAATGGAGGTATCTAGAACGCCAGTAAGGGAGCCCCTAGTACCTGAATACCAACCTCCAGAAAGAGTAGCAGCTGTTCCACCCCCTGGCAAAGGTCCTGTCATTCAGGACTTATGTTGGAACAAGAAAATACAGAGATATTTTACTGAAAGCAGTGAATATTCGAATCCTGCTAAAGAAAGCTGGGGATCTGTTGAAGGTTTGCTGAGTAACAGAGGAGGGGTCAGGGGAAACTTACTTTCTATAAATGAGGAGAGAAGTTTGGGAATAGGAAATACCGGAAATGTAACGATTTTTGCCAATATCTGCGTATTCTGCTTCATATTCAATTCATTTTGCTTTTCAGAGCTCTACAGCCCGAGCCAGTTTTTCGTAAAGCCGAAGCAAGCGGATGGAAAGCGAGACAATGTTCAGGTTAGAAGATTCTAGAAAATAACCTATTACGGACGGTAGACGGCAGATACTGTCGCATTTATATCGATTATTGTTAAATGACATTTTATGATGTCAACCGTTCCAATTTTTACTACATTAACACAATAAATGTTTGTCAATATCTGAAAAGGAAGATCGTTATGTTACACATCTTTTGCCTTCAGATCGCTGTAGCTAACTATATTCATTCGAGTAATCTGCGGATTAACAAGTCACATTCTATTGGGAAGATGGTACTTTGTCAGTTTGTAGATGGCTTGTGGTACAGAGCATGTGTGGAGAGGACTCTTGCAGGTATGTAGTAGATACCAACTTAATAGGTTTTACTTTTACTGTCTGAAACCCTGAAGTGGGTTTCGACGGATGAAGAATAACTATCAAAAATCATAAATAAGTTATTTCATATTGAAAGTTTATATATAGGTAGTCAGAAACTTTGTATAATTTGAAACATCAGAAGATGACCGATGCAGAAAACGAAATAATGGTTATCTGTGATTATCTGACTTGGTCACCAAGACCGCATATAATTATACAATTATTTTATTAACAGATAAACAATATGTCTCAACATCCCAGAGCACAAGTATACGGTCCTGTTCGTTGATTACGGAAACCGCTGCGAAGATGTAAACTACGATAAGCTGCGAGATATGCCCGACGAGATCCTATTAATGGAGCCCATGTGTGTACAACAATGCTACTTGTCGGGGATTATGCCGCCCGATCGAGGACGTTAGTTAGTTTTACATTAAAAACAGTTTTGCCCATGAAACAAGCTTCACTGGTGAACAACGACTAAATTATCCAAAAGTAGATTGTTACTCAATGTCATGGTTTTTGATTTGACTTTAATATTAGTTTTAATTATGACGACTTGTTAATTTTCAGAAGAATGGGAATCATCGACTGTAGAAGCTCTGTGGGACCTGGTATCGAATAAGATGCTTATAATAAGAGTGCTGGAAACAACCAACCAAGTTTATGGAGTTGTTCTAGAGTTGCAGGAAGGGAATCTCCTAATTAATATCAACAATAAGCTTGTTGAGATGCAACTAGCCATAAAGTATCAAGGTAATGACAATTGCTGTGCAATATTTCTTGAATACTGTTTGAATTCATCTTCTTTACTTTGCTCTAGAAGAATAACTTTTGGTACTAACTTGGTTGTTTCAAAAATCGTGTTAAAATGATAGGACACAGTAACCATCTAACCATCTAATTTCAGTTGAGTCAACAGAGCCAATGAAGGAGTTGTGCACCTCGCCAACACGTTTCGCTCCTCGCTCCTTTCCGGACACCAATCCAACTTCAACAGCTTTCCAGAGTACCAGATCAGCCTCTCCATCCACCAATCCACCACCACGCAGAGGTCGGAACCGTTCACCACCTCCCTCTACTCAGCGTCCCCACCAGGGTTTAACCCGAACCCCACTCTATCCAGCTCAACCACTCCATCCAACGCACATTCCAGCCAGTACAAGTCATGTTGCACGCACACCAAATAACCGACATCCTGTACCCTCAGATGATTCTGAGGACGATTCCTTTTCACCACCCTCAGTAGGACGACCTCCTTCTATCGGGAGTGGTCCTCAACCAGTCTCTAGAACCATCAACTCTCCTGCACCTCCCTTCTCATTCGGGGACACTAGTGCTAAGGGAAGAGGCAATGTGTTTGGGAACGCTCCTCTGGGTGGAGACAACTTCAGGTTCGGGTAGATCTATTACAATATTATGATCATGTTCATTGTTTTGTTGTTGTTCGGAATTTTATCTCCTCTGCTTGAGGTTTGTTCTGCTAAACTTTCAATTTTAAAGTGCGTTGAAAACAGTTTGCGAGGGGTTAGTTATTTACCTAAGTTTTTATTGCGTATGCTTCTAAGGTTTTGAACCGCATTCAAAGATGCAAATTAAGAATTGCTTACGCTATGTAAGTAAATTGATTACCTATATTATTTCAATCAATACATTTTTTCATTTGAAATTCTATCAAATACTTATATTTTGCTGATTTCTAATAATTTGTATCAACATTTTATTATCGTTTAAAAGTTATCATTTCTAGAGTTATTATAAATGGAAAATAAATAATTATTGCGCGATAAATCTGTCCTTCAAACACGTTATGATAACCCTCCACACATCAATTTTAAGTTTTAAGCAATAATCCTGAACGATTAGTTGATATACATTACCAACATTAGCTATGTCTACAGCGCACCGGACACTGGATACGAGATACCACTGGATCAAGGAGAGTCATCTGATCCTAACAAATGGAAGCGGGACGGGTTTGAAGATTTGGACCGGAATCTACCCCCTCCAAACTTCGAAATATCCTACAGAGACTTGGAGAATACCGCTGATGGGATGTGAGTTATGGTTTTTTTACGAGATTTTGAAACCGTTTTGATTTTAGTGTGCAAATATTTGTTGATGATGTGTAATTGAATATCTTCCTAAGAAATTGTGAATGCAAGTTATATTTCAGGTCTCTAAGTGACCGTGCCTCCAGTATAAGCCCATCCACGTTCGGCTCTGAACAAAGGAAGGTCCTAAAAGCTAAATCTGCTGTTAAACGAAACAGCTCGGAACTTATTCGAGGTATTCATTTTAAATTGAATTGGCACTGTAAGATAATAACTATAAATAGATAACGCATTTCTCAAATAGAAGCACAGTAAATATAATTCAATCCCGCCCACATTTTCATTACTAACTGTCCGCAATAAGATTCTCAGACTTATAATTTTAGGAAGCAAGCCAGATAACACAGATCCGTCCGATGGTCTGTCTCCGAGTGATGCCAAAACTCCCTCCTCAGGAATAGAGGTTCTCAGTGATGATGCGGAGAATAGAGATCACACTGTAGATCCTGGTGAGTTCACATCGTGAGTGGTGGATGTAATGATAAAAGCAACTAAAAATATCCCTTATCTGTACCATTAAGGAAATATGTGTTTCGGAGGTGTCTTAATTTTATTGTCAAAGTTCTCCATAAATCTGATAGATAGTTATTCACATGAACAATGTTTATCTAGAGTAGAAGTATTAAGTAAGTATGTAACATGTTACATGACCTTATATGGGTAAACTGTCTTCTTTCTGCAACTCTTCAGACTGTCTCCATCTCAGGTGCTAACTCTCCCAAGTATGAAGATATGGACCGATTGGAGGGAGACGAGGGAGAAGAGGGAGAAGAGGGAGATGATAGTAACATTCCTGAACCTAACGATGAGCAGCCTCCCCAGTCCGAGTCCCTGACTGCTAAATTGCAAGAGATCATATACGATCCTAAAAGCTACCTGTTAGGCGATTTAACTGAGGAAAGCGTCTATAATAATTACAAGGTGATTTTCTTATTGTCTTAAATGCAGTATGAAACCTGTTTCCTCGGTATTAATGAGGCACTAGTTATGATAAATATTAATTTTACCACTTTGTCTGTATCAAGCACGACTCTTCCCTCCTTAAATTGTTCACAACTAATAAAAACATAACCATGAGACCCTCTTCTCGCCCCTAGAAAGGGAGGTTACGAGACTGCAAACTGAGACACTTTCAGAGAACACCACACTCTTGCCAGTCATGGTTACCCACGTGAAGTCTCCGGAGCTATTCTGTGTCTCTTTTCTAGATATGAGACACATTGCCGTCCTCAATGTGAGTTTTGTAAATCTGTGTGTTTAATTCCCTCGTCTGGTTTTAAACGAAGTTACGTTTTTCCCTGAACGAACACCTCAGTAATCAGTATAGAGCATTTCGCATTTATCTACCATCTACTTCAGAATAGTTAGTCTCTATATTTGAAACTCTCTTATCTCTCCAGGCAATGACATCGAGTCTGAACCTACTCTACTCCAACAAACCCACATACCAGTCCGGGGACAAGATCACCCGCAACGTAGGAGGCAACATATGGAAAGGAACTGTCGTGGAAGTGAACGTGAACTTACTGCACGTCCAGTGGGAGGATTCAGTTACCAAGAACTGGGTACAAGATGACCTGGTAGAGAAGGAAGTGTCAGGACTCTCCGAGATGATATCCAGCAAGCTCGCTGTCTCCTCCTGTAAAGTTGAATTTGATGTAGGAGACTTCTGTGTGGCTAAATACAGTTGTCCAGAGGGAAGTATCAGCTGGTATCGGGCACTTGTGTTAGAGGTTTTCAAGAAGAGCTCCACTCGTAGGGTCTACAAATACATGGTATTGTTTGTTGATTACGGCAACGTAGAGGAAGTCGTTGTGCTAAATGTCAGACCGCTTCCCGCCAAGTTCTCTAGACTCCCGGCTCAGTCCATCCCGTGCTATTTACCAGAGATACAGGCTATGCCACCGGACGATAAGACAACAGTCGGTGATGAGGAGGAGGAGGAGTTTGAGACTGATAGTGATGATGAAGATGACAATTCCCCGATAACACGGTGTCAGTATTCTAGATCAGCCCGGACTGCCTTCTCAGACCTTATTTTAAATGAGCGTGTTTACCTTAACGTTCGAGGTGACGTGGTCCCTCTTTACTACGGTTACAGAAAAGATGTTCAAGTTGCTGACGACGAAGCATTATTTCAGTTCCTTAATAGTTCACTCCCAGTTTCTATAGTTGACAGGGTGGATACAAATTTGCTAGTGAATATAGCCGATGAGTTTGTGCGAGAAGGTCACGCAGAGCGGATATTGAATCTGGACTTTGGTGTGGACCATGCTGATCTTGATCCTACATTAAGTGCTGCTATCGAGGACCGGATGAAGAACGTGGAAGCGAAGTTAGCAGCTATGAAGATGGGTCGGAGTAGTCCTATCACTCTGGCCGCTCCGAATAGTGAGCTGTCCAGTGAAGTGGACTCAGAAACAATGTCCTCATTCGATCCTATGTCCTCATTCGATCCTATGTCTGAAGATTTCCACAGCGAAACTAATCTGGCAGACCATGATAAGGATGATGTGGGACAAGCCGTGTACGGTCAGAAACTTGAGAGACGGGCATTATGTAGGTTCTTCAGCCGGGGGAGGCAGTGTTATAAGGGCAGTCAGTGTCGGTTTCTGCATCAGAGGAAGTCCGAATTTAATTCCCTCCAGAGCGAACAAGCTATGGTGATCCAAGAGAACAAGCCCCCAACCCCAACCAACGACATGCCGGTCATAGTCCAAGTCACTTCAGTTCTGACTCCCTTCCACTTCTGGGCTCAGATTCTACCTCACGATATCAACCCAGGTGCTATAGAACAGGAGAATAGTGTAGGTGATCCTCTGGCAGAGCTGACTAAGAAGATGAATAGTATGTACCGGTATAAGGGGTACCGGGAGACAAAGTACTACGCAGCTATAGGGGAGATTGTGGCGGTGAAGAGTATTGATGGTAACGATAATTACCGGCGGTCACGTGTAACCGAGACTGACGAGGTTGGTGAGGGCATGTGCAAAGTTTTCCACCTGGACTTTGGAACATTCGAGATCGTCCACGAGAAATCTTTGCGTGTAATGGATTCAGCGTTTATCAAAGAACTTCCATTTCAAGCGCAAGAGATGTTCCTTGCGGATGTGAAGCCTACCTACCCTATCGACACAGAACCAGTATTTGTAGGAACCGAGGAGATAAATCGTGAGAACGAGAGTGCAGCTGCTCGTGATTTCTTCCTCGATAAAGTGTCAGGTAAGTGGATGATAGCTAAAGTTATAGAGCGGAGACCGGGAGGCCCTCTCTGTGTCCACTTGTGGGACTGCAGCACTGATAACTACATCAGTATCAACAAGGAGTTGGTGAAACAGGGCTATGCTGACTCTGTTTACCCTCTACCTGATGAACTGACCACTGACTGTGGGACTCTGGCCAGTACCAGTTATCAGGACAACAGCGATTGAGATTTGAGAGTTTCGAAAACTTAGTTATTAAATTTGTTGCGTTGGGTGATAGCGTTTTTCAGAAGATATTATAAGGTTGGACTGTGACCAATTTCAAACGTTGAATGTTTTTTTTTAAGAATAATATTTCGACATTCTATTAAACGTTCAATCATCATCCATGATATTTGCCATGTGCTTCTTGTTTGGAGTTTTCTTTTTTAATTAGTTTATCAAAGGTGGTGAGCTTTTAAAATATGTTGTTAAATCGAAAAAAATATTTTTATTTGATGTGAAGTTTATGATAAATGATTTTTATAATTTGTTGACTATGAAATTATATCCTCCGTAAATTTTGGCTCTTATTGTTTATATTATTATTAAGAGCAAATTCAGATTAATTGTAAATTACAAAAGTTGGGCGTTAGGATTTCTTTTCTTCGAAAATATTTGGTTTGGAATTTCTTTGATCATTGAATTACGAGATCATAACACTTTCTTATCAAATCTTGGCTCTAGGTATGGTTTCCTAATTAGATGAGTGATGTTCATTAGCCTCCCCACATTTGTTCTTTTATAATGACAATATAAATGCAACAATGACCGGACCAAATAGCCTCACCCTTAACGATGGCAAGGCTGGAATGCAAGGTTTGTAAATCAACATTTGTTTTTAAAACCCACTGATAACGTAACTGATTATATTTAAATTTTAAAATTTGTCGTGACCATTTTATCTCTACTTTCATGCTTTTTAACGGTAGCTGCAGTGCTAGTGTAAAGATACTGATTCGAGGGGGGAGCTTCTGCAAGTGTAAGAATACGGACTAAGATTCAAGGGGATACCGTTACTTAAAGCTGTTTGAAATTTAGGAATCTATGGGGATTCATAAGAAGTGATACCGTCCGACCTATATCATATATAAAGACTAAGAGAAAATATATAAATTTGCAAGGCAAATCAAAACCCGGCCTCACTAAGTACATCCTGATTAAAATTAAGCATCACTCAAATCCAGGATTGGACAAGGAGCGTATAAACAGAATAATTCGCGAGACAAGCAAAGGGTCCAAGTTCTTCCAACACGCCGAAAAGAAAGAAAAGGAATTGAAGAACAAGGTTGATAAAATGTTGAAAGAAAGGGGTGAACTCACTGAGCAGGTTTTGCGATTTTTCAAAATATTAATTCATAATTAAAACTTTGTTTTGATCTTGTATTCAGATTTCATACATTGGACTCGTGGCCGTGCATCCCACCATCACTGCATAATGCTAGTCTACTTTGTACTTTAAATGAATTTGCCAGGTTAACCCCAGTTAGCACAATATTAGTGAACTAGTGTAATCCATGCCAACGGCCGGGACTTCACTATCGCAGTTGAAATGCAAAAGTATAAACCCGCCTATTATATTTGAAAACACGCATAACACTGTCGTATGCAAGTATGAACTCTCTCTACAGTCCAAACAGACCGCAATTCAATGAGTGCCCCCAGTAGTACAGTCAAATACGTCCTAATTTAAGCCTTTGTCGGACAAAATTCGCAACAAAGCGATTATTACGGGAAATGGTCGGGACAGGTCCCAGGAGTCATTCCAGAGAATTCCCAAAATTTCTGACTGGAGCAAAATCCACAATTATCACTTTTTTACCACCTTTTTACCACTTTGGTTTTCTGCAAATAAGTCACGTTCTAAATATCCTAAAAGATTCTAGTTTAAAGCAGTGTGTTTAGAAAACAAAGAAGAACAACTTTTTCTTAAACAACTTTTTCTTAAACAACTTTTTCAAACATAAATTATTTAATTAATTAATTAAATAATTAATACATTTTGGAATATTTCAAAAATATATTTTGATAAAAAATGTTCACAATTACATTACACGTATACTGAACTAATTTTTATAAAACTTTTGAAAATTTTCACTTGCAATATTTTGGACTTACCGCAATTCAATGAGTGCCCCCAGTACAATCCCCCTCCCCTAATAAGCTTATAGTATTAAATGACAGTGAATATCGAGGCTAACCTAATTATGATTTATGTACCAACGCTGCCTATGCAGTAATGGGAGAGAGCGCGAGGAGGGAGAAAAAGTGATCCATTTTATGTCACATTTGTGGTACAAAACTATCAATTAAACCACTTACCACCGACCGATTTAAAAAACCTTTATCATTTGGCTTCGTCAGAGTTTTCTCGGTACTTTACCGAAAAAACAAGTCCCGTAACTCTTACCGTTTTCTTGATTAAGCCGCTCGGAAATTACACGCGCACAGACAGACACACAGACACACTTTCTGAGACTATTGTTTAAGATATTTGCCTGGATTTATTTGACGATAAGCTACAACGCACATTCAATACAATTAAAAAACAAAACTGATTTTGATTATAATTCTAAATTATTCCGTTACAGAACTATACATTTCAAAATACTGAGATACGAATAAGAGCTGAGCGATGTATAAATTAAACCGCTAATGATCGATTTCTTTGTTATTTCGTAAAACTTCAAGTTTGTTGTCTTCGCATTAATTTGTATCTTTATTATATTTATTCGTATTTTCGTGCTCCGAAATATTCACAAATAATCATACAAAAACTGCTTAAAAGAAAAAATTCAACATCACAATGTCCTAAAAAAACACAGATAAATTCGAAGCTTAATTAAAAAATGTTTCATTTATTTGTTAAGTCCATAATCTAATTTTTCAAAATTAGATTGCTTATGTAAAGCGTCCTCTTAAGTCCTGCCCAGAGTTCTTTCTCAAATCTCGTCTAAAATCTCGCCTTCTGAGGGGCCGGGCATAAAGTTTTAGGTCGCTAGAGCTTAGACCCCTCCTGAGTAAAGCCTTGTCTAAAATACTCTCTGCAATTCTCACCTGAAGTTTTTGTCTAAACTCTGGCCTGAGTCCTAATTAATTTACTAATTACAGCACCGGCACCTAGAAGGACACGAGCACCGCCCCCACCAGTAGCTTCTACAGCAGTTACAGTAATAAGGACAGTGCGTGCACCAGCTTGCTCTGCGAACTCGGTGTAACCCCCTTACTTCACCCTTTGTTTCTATCAGATCTTTCACTGCTTTGTGAAAGTAGCTGAGCGAGGTGCGGTACATTTCAGGGCAGTCTTTAGTGAGATGTCCCTTCAAATCTTCTTCGAATCCTGTAAAATACAATTGTTGTGGCTTGATAACAATTAGCTAGTTTTCAGGAGCTAAACTTTCAAATTGTAAATCAATTTATCCAGATTAGCGTGAGATCCCTATCTAAACAAATATGTTTTACTTACCAGAGCAGATGTACTGTTCTTCTCCGTCTTCTTCTCTAGTGATTGGTACTTGTATATGTAAGCTTTGTTCCTCTTGCTTCTCTATCTCCAGCAGTTCCATGATCACTCCAAGTATTTTTGTTCTTGGTAACCGTTCATCTTCAGGGCAGTCATTCTTCGCGAATATCGCTGTCAAATACTCTTCATATCCTGAAATATAAGATTTATTTTGTATTTCAGCTGCTGCGATCTACGTTTGCAAAAAGTTCAAATATTCACTTGCAAATAAAAATCTGACATCACTAAAACAAACTCTTCTAGTTTCAACACTTACCCTGGCATATGTACTGCTCATCTTTACCCGAGGAATATGACGAAGCAGCTTCCAGGACTAACTTTACTAGTACGACAAAAAGTAGCTTCATGTTGAAAATAATGCTCAGTCGGGATTGACCTCGTTTATATAAAAATGTTAAAAGTGACGTCGTTTAATTTCTTTAACAAGTCTGATTCAATGACTGGAATGGGTCCAATAATACGATTCTCACGGTTATATTAAATCACTCAATTGGCAGGATCTTTGGAGCAGTGCCCACTGCTTTAAACCCATTGTTTAAGTAAAAATACCGAAGCATCATACCTAAATTATCCTTATCGCAAACCACGGGATGATTTTGCGACTGGAATCTGCCAAAAGAACAAACTTTTGTGAGAGATATTTCTTTCCGGTATCGATGAACACAAACCCACTCAAATAAAATAAAATTTCGAGAAATTTCGATAATGACATTATATATTATGATATTTTTTGTGATCTCTCTTGGTCCCCTCACAAACGAGTCATTGCAGATAAAGCTCGCCAAAAAGCATCATGGGTTCCATTATGGCATCACTCAAAAATCAGCGATATTCAAGAACTGGAGAGTGTACAGTGCAGAAAGCATTCACCGCCAGAATATCAGGAATGCGCGATATCCACTACTGGGATCGCCTGGTCTATCTATCTCTGATGTCTCTTCAACAGAGGCGGGAGCGATTCCTCAATCCTCATTCTCCACATGTGGAAAATTCTCCACGGAAAGACCAGCAATGATCTGAACGTTCTATTTGTTTCACGACCAAGGTTAGGAAACCTTGCAGTAATTCCATCAAAACGTAGTTCAACAGCAAACCTCACCTTGTTTGACAACTCATTTGCAGTTCAGAAACCTAAATTGTGGAATGCAATCCCCTACCATCTGAATGTCGTTCAAGATCTGGAGCACTTCAAAGATAAGCTCACAAAGTTCATGTTGTCTCTCCCTGATAAGCCGCCGATCAGGGGATATACTCCTCCAAATACGAACTCTCTGCTGTGCTGGCGCAACAAGCGAGACTTTACTTCGCTATGGAGTCGTCGGACGATGTGATGGCCCCTTCAAGTCTTGACGAAACTCAACATAGGTCACATAGGTAGGTCGCATTTAGCTGAGAACATCACGGCTTTCGATTATAAAACACTAGATCAGGTTAGCAGAGGAAATGATGCCATTGCCACACTGCCCTAAAATGAGATTACAACAAATAAGATACTACCCCCCCCCCCCCCCCCCACGACAACCCCCCCCCCCCCCCCCCCCCAACATCCCAAATAACGTATTACCCTTTAATCCCACGTTTCTCAACAAGATATATAGTTTGGGTTTCTGGCTTGATATATAGGTGCCCTCACTTATAAATAAACCTGGATGTTTATTTTACGAACTGATGGAATTGCTTTCTATCATATTTTAGAGAGAACCTTTTAGCATCTAACTTTTCAGATGATAAAGCAGAGTGAGCTTGAGTTAGACGGAGTTCTTGCGCGGCTCGAGAGCGCTCGTGACTTAACACGTGACATTGTGCACGTGGACATGGACGCGTTCTACGCTGCCGTGGAGATGAGAGACAATCCTGCTCTCAAAGATGTTCCCATGGCAGTAGGGGGTTCAGCTATGTTGGTAAGTTAGGGATTATGATATTTGGGGTTGTTCAGAAATCTGATACATAATGGGGTTTTAATGATTAATACCGGGTTTAAAGTTGATGAGTTATAGAACCTGTGCTTAGGGGATCCACTCTACACTTTAAGATTCCGTTAATGCTACATTCGACCAGAAGTTAATACCTAATGCTTCGTTTTATTTTACTGAAATTAATAGATTCTGGTGGGGAGGTGATATTTGTTGTTGGGAAGGTTATAACTTATGCTTTGAATTTAAGTAAATATTCACACTTTTTTAATTCTTTAAGTCGAGTTACGAAACAAAATATAGTTTTTTAAATTAAAGCTGAACAACATTTCTCATTCAAAGCATAGTCAATTCCATGTTGAGCGAGTTTTTTATTCAATACAAATATGAGATGTTGATTAATCTGTCCTGTCATAAACTTATAAAGGAGATTTTACAGGAGTTGCAGGACTCTACATTAAAAACACTCTTAAAGTCGATGAGGCGGTTTCGTTGGTCCTTGTGCGTCTGGGTTACAACTTAAGAAATGGGACTTTGTAAGTTGTAACCGAACTCCTGACCTTGCATTCGTCGAATGTTGCTTCCTTTTTCATTCTACTCCTTACTTTGAACTGAAATTATCTGGATTCATTTACAGTTAAACAGCATCGGATACAAATAGCAGGAAGATCCGCGCTGAGTACAAATACCCCACAATGAACTAGAGGACTGAATTAGAAAATATACTAATTAGTAAAACTCATTTCAATTATAAGCTAATGTCCTAGACTCGAAATCCAATTTTATTCAGAGGTCTGTCGAAGGTAACCTGTTTTGGGATCGTATTTATTGACAATAAGGTGCTCTGAGAGTGTTGTAAAAGAAAAATTGTAAAAGACTGCCCCTCCTTCTGTAAAGTCTTGTCCATAATCATTAACACATCATTTAGTCAAGGTATCTTCCCATCATCTCTCAAAATAGCTAAAGTTATACCAATTCACAAAGGAGGCAGCAAATCCGACGCCACTAACTATCGACCCATATCTTTGCTGTGCACCTTTTCCAAATTGTATGAAAAACTTATGCATAATAGAGTAATGGACTTCCTTGACAAGAAAGGCTCGCTCTTTGAAGGGCAATATGGCTTCCGGCCAGGCCGATCCTGTGAGCATGCTCTTTTGGATGCTCAACACACGATTCTGAATTCCCTTGCCAAAAAGGAAGTTGCTCTATTACTCCTAGTCGACTTTAGTAAAGCTTTTGACGTTTTGTCTCATGATGTATTGATTGACAAACTCCAGCACTATGGAATCCGTGGGCAAGCTTTGCAATGGTTTAAATCCTACCTGAGCACACGTCAGCAATATGTATGTTTGAATGGTATTAAATCAGCTCTTAAACCTATTACATACGGAGTTCCACAGGGCAGTATTATGGGACCTTTGTTATTCCTAATCTACATCAATGATATGCCAAATATCAACAGTATGATAAAGTTTATACTCTACGCTGATGATGCGAACATCATAATAAAAGGCAAAAATGCAAACGATGTTATACAAAAATTCAACCAATTCTCCCACGAGTTTGTACGCTGGGTTGACTGTAATGGACTTGCACTTAATCTAAAAAAGACCTGCTATATGCTTTTCGGTGTTAGAAATACTGATAATACTCCAAATATTCATATTGCAGACACACAATTAGAACGTAAAAGGGAAACACGGTTCCTTGGCGTTATAATGGATGATAAACTAACATGGTCTAAGCATATAGCAGCTGTTAGATCAAAAATGATGCGGTATGTAGGAATTATGTATAAAATAAAACGTCACCTATCGATTCAAATAAGGCTACAGATATATCAAAGTTTTGTTCAATCGCATTTAAACTTCTGTTCAATTGTATGGGGGTTTGCAGCAAAAAATCACATTGAATCACTCTTCTCACGACAAAAACAGGGTATCAGGGCAGTAATGCCAGGTCACATTAATTACTTTTACAAAGACGGTCGACTGCCAGAACACACAAAACAATTTTTCAATAACAATGGTATACTCACGGTGCACAGTGTTATTGTAAAAAACACACTAATTCTCATGCACCGAATCAAACATTTCCGCAGCTCAGTCCCTCAACAAATCTGTATGACTATCCCAGAAAATGCACCCACTGCAAACTCAGATCACGTGACTGCAGCATCCTGGTTAGCCGAGTACAACACCACACATTTCAGATCTTCGATGTTCTTCAAAGGACCTTTACTCTCAATTTATGCTGTAAATGCAAATGTAAGCACCCTACCCACACTTTTTTCCATAAACCTTTTTAAATCGGCTACAAAACGCATGCTCTTGAACCTGCAGAGTGAAAATGACGATGACACGTGGCCCAGTTTCTTATTACATAATATCCCAGGTCTAAGAAGGTCACAACGTGTCTGAAAGTTACTGGACACAACGGTCATTATATCAGTTTAGTGAATTAGTTAATTAGTTAATTAGTTAATCAGTTATTAGTCATATGGTTATTATTAAGTACTATATATTATATGATATTACAAAAATAAACTATGAATATATATTTGCACACAAAAAAACCAGAACAAACTGATCACAGACTAGCGGCAACTAATATTAATGGATAAGCCACACATCCTAAATTCCAGGTCCATATTTACACTGCCACATTCCCCACTATCACTATTTTCCTATCAGCACAAACCGTAATTAATTGATTTCAACAATCACAAACACTACATATCCAAACTAATGGCATGGCATAGCAATATCTACGATATCCTAAATCAGTCCCTAACAAACTTAGCGCGAGTCTGAAGGGCTGTTGGAAGCACAGAGTGCTCCATATTTTGTTTTAGCAATAAACCTTTTTTTTTCATTTTCTTTTTTTTATAAATTTATTAACTGCGTGCAAATTTGTTTTTCAGATTTGATCTATTTATGATATATATTTATGATTATGTAATAAAGTTATTAATATTATATTCATAAACATTGGCTGGCTTACAAACCAGTCCCCAAACAAACACGTGTACACGAGTCAATCAGAGCTCAGATGTAGATGTATTATCAGAGATACTGCCATCTTACAGAACACCTGAACATTGTTTTAATGTTCTGGACGGTCTGATGGGCCATTCAATTTTTAAATGCTTTTTTTGTTATTTTACTGTTTTCATACTCACGTTTTCGGATTAGCGATTAGTAAACTGTTGAGTGAGCCAGTTGCAGTGGTTGATTGAGCTAGAGGTTTAACAGCCAGTTTACCATCTGAAGTTAACATGCCTTTTATTGAACATCAACCAAATTACAGTCCAGGGTGACTAGATAAATAAATAGTAATGTTGAGGCTCTGTAAATAAAAGGTGATCAGTCAAATTTACCAAATTTTCTCTTCCACTCACCTTCTACCCTGGCACCCTGCCATATCGTGCATCTAACTTCCTCACCTCCACTTTCTATCATCAGTTTCCAACTTTATAAAGAGTAATATTAATAACGCACTGTTAATGTCCATCACCACTGAAAGTGTAAAGCTGTCTAGTGCTGCTCCCTCGCTTTAGACTGTCAGAGAGAATCTATTGGGTACAGCTGGTCAATAATAACCAACCTCCTGTATGTAGGTGTATTATCAATGATACAACTGTTCCTTACTTCACTCCACTTTAGCTTCTTCAGTGTTGTTGTTTGATCACTTCTTGTGTCTTGGTAACTTTGCGGGAACATCTATCCTCCTTGGTATTCTCTGCTGTCGTCTTACTTTAAATTGTAGCTATCCTCCTGATTATGGAAATGTTAACCATCTTATCGGACATAGGTTTGAACGGACATAATTATGAACGCTAGAAAGGCACCAAAATATCAATTTTGTTGTCTTTTCGATGATTGAGGGAGAGGGCTGGTAGTGTGTAAATACTATTATCAGTAGACTTGAAATACAATGACTTATACAGCTCAGTTTTACAGCTCTTCAATTCCTATCATTTCCTACTACATACACTTATTCACTGGGCACTTGTTCCTACGCTTATATATATTATATATAGCAAACATCTCAACGAACTAATCTTGATTTGGGACAGGATAAATTCAAAATTAAAAGCATGTGTATTGTGAATTTATCAGTCTTATCAGCTCTCAAAGTGCCACTATCTCATCTTTTTAAATTGCTTTTAACTCATTCATTATAGTGATCAGTATTTAGTTCTTTCGTTGTCCATTTCAGTAACGAGTCATTTTATCTTTCCATAATATTGTGTGCAGATTTATTTTCAATTTTATAATACAGTTTATGATTTAGAACGGCCAGGTAGCGTAGTTGGTTGATCATCGGATTTGTAATCGTAAGATTGCGAGTTCGAATCCCACTGCCTGCCTAGTCGTGGGGTGAGCGTCGTTGACGCTCTGCTAAGGATCCCGAGTGGTCTATGTAGCCCCACGGTTCACTCAGCCGAATGCTCGAGAAATCGGGTGTGAGGGTTAAATGAGGAGCTGTGCTTGATCAACACAGCGAAGCCTCGGGCGAAGAAAGTGTGGCATAGTGCCTTAACCGTTGCTGGCCTTAGGAACGATCCTTCGGCTTCTTGTAAAGCTCTTCCTTGAAAGTGCTGGTTTACATTGTAATGCAGGTAATGCCGAAGTAAAATAACAAAGGTGGTCGACTCATTCGATGGCCTTGTTGCGTCGCAACGAATCCTCATAAGATAAGATAAGATAAGATAAGATTTTGTTATACTAATAAAATAGTTCAGATTAGTCAAATGGATTTAAAGGTTTTTAAACCGACTTAACATTTCAAATGTGCGGCTCTGGAGACCCTAGAGCGGAGTTAAATCGCCATGGTAGGACTCTAGAGCGGAACTCCCTTACAGGACCCATACTATGAGGACTCTAGAGCGGTACCACAGAGCATCATGGTAGACTTTGAGATGGCGCTTCGAAATTCTCTCTCCGAAGTCTTTCCTTCAGCAGTGGCTGACGGCTGCTACTTCCACTTTTGCCAGGCAGTCCTGAGATGGGTACGGGAGAACGGACTGAAGAAGGCCTACGACGAAGGAATTAACAGCCCCCTTCGATCAGGATCTTGTCTCCCACCTTGACATGTTGAGGAACGTGATGATCGACTCTTAGAGTCCTACAGCCATCCTGAAACCTGCAGAAGTAAAACAGAGCCCTCTTCATTCTCCAAAGGTCACCATATGGATTGATATCTGCTCGGACCGCCTCTTTGGACCATACTTCTTCGAGCAGAACGGCCAAACAGCAATTGTAAATGGACAACGTTACTCGAGAGTCCTTTACCATAAGTTCTACCCCGACCTAATGGAATACACCTCATACTGCTCGTCCTCATCTTCCTACCAGACAGTGGATAACTTCCAAATTTAACAACAGAACCATAGGTAAAGGACTAGCTGAACCTTGGCCACCTCGTAGTCCTGACATGCAATGACACCTCCAGAGTCCAGACTTCTTCTTCTGGGGATGGCTTAAGGATCAAATCTACAAGGAGGGTCCTGCTCATGACATCCCTGAACTGAAAAAGTGAAAAGACGTATTGTAGACTGCTGTAGAGATGTTCCAGTAGAGTTCCTCGCCTTTGTCCCAGTTGCTGATGTTGAGGAGGTGTTCTACCAAATAACATACTACATCCAAGATAACTATCCTCAGTTAATGGTTGTGGTAAATTATTTCGAGAAAACCTACCTTGGGTCAGTAACTGTCGACAGTGAGGAGAGGGTTCCTCCCAAGTTTCCTTTGACGTTCTGGAATCATTATTTGAAGACGTTGGAGGATCCGGAGTTTCCCCAGACCTCTAACATGGTCGAGGGTTTCCATCGTGGATTTAAATCCAGGGTGAATCGACCCAAGCTGACCGTGCAAGAGTACTTCCGTGCTATTCGGGAGCAGCAGGTAATCACTGATTACCATATCGATCGACTGGGTGTTGGAAAAACTTCTTTTAAGAAGAGGATTAAAAGGAAAACTTCCAATGACCAGTTGCTCCATATCTGTTCCAAATACTCGGATTGCACTAGCAAGGTTGACTATCTGTTTAAGATCGCCAAATACTTTGGCCATGAGATTGATATCGAGTAATGTATTCTGTATGTAATTATTATGTTGAGTTTGAACTATCATCTTGAAAAAATTCTTTGTCTTAATTAGTGCAGAAATATATACAGCACAGCTGTGAAATCAGTGAACACCTGCATGTTTAAAGTATCTCCAGAGGTTCCCAGTTGTCGGGGATATGACGTAATGATTGGTTCCCAGTTGTCGGAGCTGATTGGATTTCCCAAGCTTGCATGTTAATTAGTTAACTAGGTAAACTTGAAAGGTTCCCAGTTGTCCGTCAGCTGAGTTCGGGCTTGCCGATCAGTAAAACGGCGCTGCAAGTTGGTCGTAGAGAAGAACGGAGGTCATATTGAACATTTTCTGTAGATTTATTGTTGTTTATGATTGTGTGCATATTTTAAATAAAGTTATCCTTTCGCAACAGTTATGTTTCATTATTCATTTTCCGCCAGGAATTCTCTAATAATTCCTAAGGCTCAGGTAGCACGCTTAAAGCACGGGGTACGTGATATCAGATTTACATAGTGGGAATTTTTAGGGTAGCCCAATTAAGGTGTCGTGTCACATAATCACCCAATCAATTTTGCTAACAAGATAAGCTTAATGCTTGATAACTCATTCATTTCAAATCCGTTTCACGTCATTTTTTCTGATCAGATGCAACATGTAATAATCTACCGTATCTGAAAAAATTAGGCGTCCAGCATGTTCAGGGAGAACAATATAGATGTTTTAATAATGAATGGGCATGGTCTAAAAGATTCGAATTTTGACGACAAAATTCTCGAACAAGAAGGTACAGTATGCTATATATGCAAAGCAACAGCTCTCAGATATAAAACACGGCGGAGCTATTAAGTCCAACGTATGCCCAATGACTTTTGGCCCACCCTGTATTTAAGTAGGAGGATTATTATCACAAAAAAGTAGAATCCAACAATTAACTCACCAGAACTAGTTCCTGATCTGAGACAGTATTATTGTCAGCAGTTGCTAACAGATTTGGATTCTTTGATAACTTTAGCGAAGTTGTACGAAGAATACGAGGTTTACTAGCATGGCTAGGTAGAGAGTGTGGAGGGGGACACTCTCAGGTCGGATAAAGCACATAGTGTCTCCAAGTAGCAGAAGAATGCCTGAAATGTAATTAAGTTCGACGGGGAGGAAAAATCAACTTTATAATGTCGGAGAATGAAGTATCTAAGAAATGATTGGACAAATGGCAGAAATAAAATGAATTACGCACATACCCCACAAGTTAGATTCTAGAACCTCAGATATTTGTTGTGTGTTTACATTGCAGAAGTTGCAGAAGAGAACGAAGTTGTTAGGTATATGTAGTTGTCTTATCAATGATAAAATTGATTAAACTACCAATTTAATTTTAATCTGCATATTTCTGAAATCTACTCCGGAGATATTTCAGAATTAAAAAGTGCCTATATTTTCTCTGTAACTGGAACACAATGTGTCCTCTGCCCCTCCATATCATAAGAGTAGGACGTGTAGGATGTAGGTGTAGTATCAGTGTTAACGACGACATTATTTCACTGCGAGTTTATCTCCTCCATGTCCCAATTTTCTCCATTAGTCATCAAATCCATCATCACAAATCTGCCTTTCGAACAAGTAACCGCTACAGAAGTTGTAAACTTATTGGCTTGAAAGCACTCTGGTTTGAATCAGCGTAGTTTATTTGGTATAAAACGTTCGAGAACCAAAGATGCCTAATAGTGAAATAAATTAATAATACGCGTTAAACAACACATTGTAAGTTACACACAGTTATGTAAGAGAACCGGCTATTAGGCACGTTGTATCCATAATATATTTGATTTTTGTATCAAAATACAAGTTTTTCAATGTTGTATTTTAAGTCTTACCCGGTGGGACAGAAAGTTGGAACAGTCGTCTGAAATCAACTTCTTAACTGATACATCAGTTGTCATGAAGCTATAGACTTGACAGTCGACTTGTTAAAGCAGGTTTGTGCAAGCATAGAAAATCAATCAAGCCAATTCTCGGTAGGTGTAATATTGATGATAAAGCTGATAAGGTCCGAACAAACATCTCCAACTGTGATCTGGCAGTATCTCAGTATATTAGCCAATATATAGCGCAGTATATTTATAATACTCTTTAGTCATTTTAATGGAAAATATCAAACGCTCTAGCAGTTGTTGATGATAGCTTTTGTCAAGGAGAAGTTATAACTTGTCTTTGTTGGTGAGCAGGGACAGCAGAGCTACTTTAAAGAGTTTCTTTTCGGAGGACAAATACTTACCAACTAAAATTACAACTGACAATCAACTCGATCTTTATTTTGAGTTTCAGGGAGCTACCTTCAGCTCAGAAAAGTTTCGATCATTACATATATGATATAATTATACTGTACAAAATCCCGAGTTTGATATTAAGTTATTCAGTTTTGAAGACTGAAGAGTAACATTCAATTTTATTTAAGTTCAATTTCCACCGCTGAAACAAATCATCTGGAAATCCTGTCCGTGATAAACGGGAAATGTAATCCTGGCGATCATGATATAAATAAGACAATCAAAACGTTTTTATTGGCGTGCTAATCTTAGCCTCCCTTTCAGTCGACCTCCAACTACCTAGCCCGGCGTTTTGGCGTGAGAGCAGCGATGCCAGGCTTCATAGCAAAGAAACTGTGTCCAGGGCTTGTGATAGTGCCCGGTCATCATGAAAAGTATAGTGCTGTAAGCAGTCAGGTCATGGAGATTATTGGCAAGGTGAGATTCTGTGAGCCAATCAAAAACCGGTTAAGAAGTTATCGTATTTACAATCTCTGACACATATTGCTAGATTTAAATCCAATACCTTAGCCATATCCAGTATATTTGCCTTTAATTCTTAATCTCGCTAACATATATAAGTATAACAACATGTTCATAAAATAACTTCTCAGTTCACCTCAGAGTTCGCCGCGATGAGTCTGGATGAGGTGTACTGTGACTTGACAGATGTCGTCCAGAACAGAACAGTATCACCAGAGGAGTGTCCTGAGCATGGGGAACCACCACTTTTTAATAATCTGAATGGATCCCACACTCCAAATAATGATGAGGTCTCTAAACCTCTAGTAGCTGGAGATGAGGTCTCTAAACCTGGAGCAGCTAGAGATGAGGTCTCTAAACCTGGAGCAGCTAGAGATGAGGTCTCTAAACCTGGCTTGTGTTGGTGTCGAAGGGAGAGGGTGGTGTGGAATGTTGTGGAAGAGATGAGGAGGGAGATAGAGACAACTACTCAGCTCACAGGTACTAAAAACTTATGTAATTTTTCGTTGGTCGATGGTTTCCGCTGTAATGCCCCCGCTCCCTTTGGATGACTTTTTGTGGAAATTTAGTGGGAGAGTGTTTATCTCACAGAACATCTCCCTTTTAGCCAGTGCGGGATTGAGTTGCAACACATTTCTAGCTAAAGTTTGTTCTGATCTCAATAAACCTAACGGACAGTATTTCTTACCGTCTGATCGCGAGACTATCATGGACTTCGTCGCAGAGCTCGAAATAAAAAAGGTAGATATATTTGATTTCACTTCTCTGATTAAGTTTTTTCATATTATTCGAGATCTACCCGGTGGTCCAGATTTATTATTGTTAACTCCTGACGTGCTACTATCGACATAATATCATAAATAGTGAATACTTCTTCAGGTTCCAGGTATCGGTAGAGTCCAACAAGCCTACCTCTCAGCGCTCGGTGTTAACAAGGTCTCAGATCTGATAACCCACCGTGGGACTCTTGCTCACTTGTTCACTCCCGCCACAGTTCACTCTTATCTCTATACCGCTCTCGGACTTGGTTCCAATCAGGTCAGTATTCACAAGACTTGATATGGGCTAATAATCTTGACACTCCCCAAAATAATATTGTTGCTGTAACGTGTTACGAGTTGTTACTAGATTTATTAATAGAATAAATCTGAAAGTATTGACCATTACTTCCTTGTCATTACATTTAGGCATGTATATTACAGGTATCATCAGATGAAGGTAGGCGGAGTATAAGTACAGAGAACACTTTCTCCGATACCAATGTGAACACTGGAAATAACAAACTGACACCAGAGATTGTGGTTATGTTGTCTGAGTTATCAGAAACCCTCGCGAACAGACTTAAAGCTGAGAATCTAGCGGTATGTTACTTGACCAGTTACCTGATCAGTTATCTGTTGTCTGTAGTTAGTAACTAGTTACCTCTTCCATTACATCCTGCGTGAATAATTGACATTTTGCATGTTTTAGTCACCCTTGTAGTGTACCCCCCTCCCCCTCCCCCTCCCCCCCCCCCCCCCCCCCCCCCCCCCCCCCCCCCCTTGGGCCTTGTCTCAACTGTATCCGAACTGAATATCTGAATATCTGATATGTTGACCTCAGGGGGAGACAGTGAGTGTAAAGATGAAACTAGCCACATTCGAGATATTACAGAGGTCACGTACGCAGTCCCACGCTGTCAGCACAAAAGAGGAGATTGAGTTCACGGCTAGGGAGTTGCTTTGTCAGCTGGTGAAGGAACTGCTCGAGATTAAACCTCCCGGACACCGCCTCTCTGCTAGACTTCTCGGTTAGTTGGTTTTGAATTTTAGAAAATTGATCGATCATGTTTAGCAAACAGTTACTCGCAAATTTACATCCTGCTGTCTTGACATGAGGCCCTTATAAACTTCTCACATTTTCACAGGAGTGCGAGTAAATAAGTTCGTGACCTCCACCAAACAAAGCTCCCTCCTCTCCTTCACACGAAACAGCTCCTCAAACTCCAACAAAACCTGGAGCTGTCCCGTGTGTGGGACCTGTCTTCCCGCTCAGATAGTCTCCTTTAATAAACATGTAGACTCTTGCATCGTCAAGGGAGATGTTGTTGAACCAGATAATGCAATGTCTGAAGTTAAGGAGGCACCGAATATTATCAAACCTGTGTCAGGGCTGCAACAAAATCACAGCGATAAGGGTTCAGGAGTGAGTATTACGCTATCGTCTATTAAATCGGGGGATATGGGAGCTTCAGCTTCAGATCAGAGAGGAAAGAAACGGAAATCTTCAGAAGAAGGACCAGCTCTTCAGAAATTCATCGGTAAAATAACTCAGTTTAGCATTTTTTCGTGTCGAGACAGGTAGTTTGAATATAGATATTCACATTTGACATTGTTTGCTCACTTTCACTTTCACTTGTATTTATATTTCCTCCTCAGATAAAAGATGGACGTGTCCGATCTGCTGCAAACTCGTCTCCTCAGATTTAACTACTTTTAACCTTCACATCGACCGCTGTCTTAACAAAGGTTTTAATTCTTTTCTAAATGCTAAAATTGTCCCTTCATATTTGCAATTCATTTTTTAAATTTATTGAATTTCGCAAATATAATGCACCGTGTATGGATTATATAATTGTAAGATCAATTAATTTTAAATATAGGTGATTGTAGTATATTAGATAAGAAGTTTTTAATCGTATTTTTCTGTTTCAGGTCAGCAATCCCAACAATCCAGCAGCTCGGACAAAAGACAAAGAACTGACGAGCAATCCGAGGCTGGCGATCAAAAACAATCTTTGTTTAAATATTTTAAACGCACGAGTTAATCATATTAAACCTCTTTCTATTTTTAAATGCTACTTTTACTTTGTGTGATGTTCCGGTTTATTAAATGTGATAATAATTTATTTATATTTGAGTTTTCAGTCAATATGTTTATGTGCATACTAACTGTATTTATTTTAAAATCTTCGGGATAAATTGTTATGATTATTATATGAAAACTTGATTTTTACTTGTGATTTAGAAAAGATATATTTCGTTTTAAATTTCAAAATTCGAATAATTCTTTCAGTATGTTACATACATGGTAAGGTCTCCTCCTAGTCGTTGGAGTGGCCTGCATCACACACATCGCGTTGGCGGCGTAACATATGTCTCCACTGTACTCGGTTGGTAGCCAAAGCTTCTGTTGTGTCGTTGTCGATGTTTTCAACACCTGTAAACTTAGCAGCATCTTCGAGTACGCAGGACTTCCAGTTCTTACGGGGTCTGCCCCTTGACCTCTTTCCATAATTTGGCTTCCAGTTCAGTATGTACTACAAGTTAAATGTATTTATTATGCAAGGTGCTCTACTAAAATTAGGAGCTATTCATAAAGCGGTACAAAGTAAACGACCAACGTAATCGTCCAACTTTAAATTTTATGTGTGAGATTACATAAATACAATAATAATTAAATATTGCAGACCGAAGCACTTTCAGTGGAGACGATTAAACCCTCATCTATTTCTGTCAAAGGCTAAGTCTTTGGGTAATTACCCTGCAGACACTTGAATTCAAAAGTTTTTACAGGATACTGAATAGTAATACTACAACCATCCGAATAAAGGAGCAGACGTGACAGAAACGTGATAGTAAATTGTATTTTAATAAAAATATATATGTATATGGAGTAGACCCGCACTCCAGGATCATCAGCCAGGTCAGATCCGCGGCAGTGGGACCTCCAGTTTTTTAAATTCTGTCAACTGTAATAAGTGTTGCTTCGGCCCGGTTCGGGTGGGCATTTGATGTGGTTTAACAAAGTTCAACTTAACGATATTATAGATTTATCACATGCCTTCTCATGCGATATCAAAACTTTCGCCCAGTGCCCACGAGGCTTTCCGAGGGTTATATCGAAATTTTCAAACACGAGGCTTGCCGAGTTTTGAAAAAGTTGATATCGCATTTGAAATTGTTGATATCAAAATTGTTAAAACTCGGCAAGCCTCGTGTTTGAAAATGTCGATATACGTTTGATATCGCATGAGAAGGCATGTGATAAATGTATAGCTATCATAGCTGCGTCATTTTCTAAATAACACTGCCAAATGAAGTCTTGGGAACAAGTTAATGTTTTTTAATACATTAATATTGGCAAAGTTGCCACACCCGTACCCGTAGACCGTAGTTACTTTTACTTATATAAGGACAGAATCTAACTAGAACTGAAGGCTGGCACGAAGAACAATCAGTTTAATTATCTAAACTGACTGCTCCCCCCACTGTAGCCCAAGCAACAGTTAGTCGTTGCCTGAACCGTTAGTATATAGGTATATTAATTATATGGGCCGGTATATAGTTATAGTAACAATAATCCTTATTCCGGGAGCTGAGCTACAACCGTCATCAATCGATCTTGTGAGAGGCATCGCAGGACAAGTTAACTGCGGCAGTATTCCGGGAGCTGAGCTTCAACCGTCATCAATCGATCTTGTGAGAGGCATTCCGGGAGCGAGGCTTCAACCGGAGATATCAGAGTCCTTTTTTTCTGGGGAAGAATTAAGGGTTAAATACATTTTTTCCCTCCATCGGCATCTATTAGGCAGCCAATGACATTTAGTCTTACAATAAAATTAAGGAGCTTTCAAATATTCTGTCATTTTAAGGAATACGGTCAAGTAAAGTGGTCAACAACCGTCAGCATGTGAATGCTCATTGCTCCCTTGTCGCTGACGCTACACTGTGGGCGTGGCCTTTTAAAGAATATCATGTGAACTTACCTAGACATAGTAGACGGAACCACTTTCAGTCGATACAGTTGAACCCTCATCTATACTTGTCAAGGGCCAAGTTTTTGGATCCTTGCCTTCCAGACACTTGAACTGGAAGTTCTTCACAGGATACTGTTCGTAGTTTCCGTATACTCCCCATTTTATGCCGTATTGGTCCGCCTCATCATTATTGTCGGCCTTGACCGGCCCGTCAGAGCAGGCTTTAAGTTTATCTAGCCAGTCATCGACCATAGGCATATTGACGATGCAGCTTTTGACTGGCTGCTTCACTACAGACACAGTCGTTTTCAGTGCGGATATTTTTGCCGCTAGCCTGAGCACCTTGGCGTTGAGCCATATGAAGGCTATTGCGAATATGATCACAGTCGCAAACCACAAAGCCATCATATCAAGATGTACAGAAAACTCTTCCATTGTTGAGATGTGAGAAGTGAGATTAATGTATATGTGTGAAGTCGAAGTTATTAATAGTAAACTGACACCGTGCAACCTTTCCAAGTGTAGATAAAGCAGTGCCCACGTGCAGAACGTGTTTAGGACGCGCAACCTGGAGTTGTCGCCATGGTTACTTTAGTCTGCGGAGGATTGCGCAAACTACAAGACGGTTTGAAGCGCGATGCGTTACTGGGCCGCGCCGCGCACTCAATTAAAATACTGGCTACCCAAAAGGTAAATTAACATTATGAATGACCATTTAATTTTTGATCTTCTTTGTCGTATATTTTGTAGCGCGATGCGTTACTGTGCCGCGCCGAGTTGCGATGAATTGACATCGTCAATTAATTGTATATCATTTGACGGATGTTACTCGTCTAAATTTCTTCGAAGTAGCGCGCGCCGCTTTCTTTCTTCTTCTCGAAATGTTGGCCCGACGGCAAGTGCTACGAAGTAGCGCGCGCCGGGCCAGACCATTAACAATGGTCAATAATCAATATATCATATACAATATTTTACATGGAACTTAGCTTTGAAATTCAATTTCAAAGGCCTGGACACCGGATGTGGGATGATAGAGCCAGTTTCAACTTAACCATTGTTAATGATCTGGCCCGGCGCGCGCTACTTCGTAGCTCGTGCCATCGGGCCATTTCGAGAAGAAAGCAGCGCGCGCCACTTCGAAGAAATTTAGACGAGTAACATCCGTCAAGTTTCAACTTACCTGGGGACCCCAGGCTATTATGTTCATAAAGATTTGGCGGAATGACAGGCTGAGCGCCGCCCAGTAAGCTTCGTCCATTTAAAAAAAATTTATCGAGGAATTTGTGCAATTTTATCGTTTCAAGCGGACGTGTTTCCACCTTTAACATTTAACACTAAAAATGTAATTATGAAATCTTATACTGTATATGCTTATGGACCAAATTCCAAAGTCAACGTCTAAGTCTAACGTAATTTATTTGTTATACTATTTCATTTACTTTGATTGACGATGTCAATCCGTCGAGATCGTTGCTCTGCGAAGCAGAGCAACGATCGACGAAGAATGCTAGTTTGCGCGGCGCGTCAAAGCGGCGAAGTCCTCCAAACTATTTTTATTAGTATTATCCTAGATCGTTGACGGATGTTACTCGTCTAAATTTCTTCGAAGTAGCGCGCGCCGGGCCAGATCATTAACAATGGTCAACCTAGATCGGAGGTGAACCCCTGGTCTACTCAGCCGAATGCTCGAGAAGTTGTGTGTGAGGGTTAAATAAGGAGCTGTACATGATTAATACAGCGAAGCTTCGGGCAAAGACAGTGTGGCAACACCTTAACCGTCGCTGGCGTTAGACTAGTTGATCCTTCGGTTTCCTGTAAGTGCCGGTTACATGCCGTAACTATATAGCCATGGTTGTCCGAAGTAAAACTTAAGGGTGGTCATTTCATTTGATGGCCCTGCTGCAGCGCAGCTAAAATTACTGGGCCGCGCTCAGCTTGTCATTCCGCCTAATCTCTATCTCTGTTGTTTATCAACATTAAAGCTTAATTGACGATGTCAATTCATGTCAGCTCGGCGCGGCACAGTAGCGCATCTCGCCAATCTAGCCAGTCGCTGTGAGAAGCCTTATTGAGTGCGCGGCGCGGCACAGTAACGCATAGCGCTTGCTCTATCCAGAGCCCTTGCGCTTGCAGTAGCGCGCGCCCGCCACACGGCGGTGAAACAAGCGCGCCCGAAGTGGCGCGAAAGCACATGGTTAGGTGAACATAGCGCTACAACATTAAAGCCTGGGGTCCTCAGGTAAAGCTAAAACAGCAAAAAAGTAAGTAAGATACTCTAAAATTATCAGACCCATCTTAAAAGACGTATTTTTGACCACTGAATTAATTTGTGGTAGTAGATATTGTTTTAAATGGGAGTAACCAAGTTTCATTTCCCAAAATTACCTGAGGACCCCAGGCTATTATGTTCATTAACTAAATAAAGATTTGGCGGAATGACAGGCTGAGCGCGGCCCAGTAATTCCCAAAAACGATCGTTGTCCATATGCCATTGTTAATGCCAAATGTTACTCGTCTACATTTCTTTGACGGATGTTACTCGTCTAAATTTCTTCGAAGTAGCGCGCGCCGCTTTCTTCTCGAAATGTTAATGGCCCGACGGCAAGTGCTACGAAGTAGCGCGCGCCGGGCCAAATGATTAACAATGGTCAAAAATTTCTTCGAAGTACAAAGTAGCCCGATCAGGCGCCGCTTTCTTTTCGAAAGCGGCGCCTCGGGCTACATTTCGAGAAAAAAGCGCGAGCTAATGTAATGAGCTATAAGTATATCATCAATCATATATATATATATATTTTGTTGCTGTACTCCTACACATTAAAAGTCGGTGTTGATTAGATCTTCGAAATAGTTCTTTGCATCATTTTATTAAACATCGTTATCTGAGATAAAATTGTTCTAAAAGCAACTGGAATATACACAAATCTTTAAAATAACTTACAAACTAGGAAAGGAAAACAAGTCTTAGGAAGACGTACATATATATATATACAATGAAAACAACGATTCTACAAACTCAAAGTTTCATGCAAATGCAATCATCAGTGTCAGAATAACTTACTAAATTACTAAATCCATATTTTCCTTACAAGCTCCTTCATAAAATTAACTTAACTAAACTAAATCAAAAACAAAATCAAACGAAACGGAACGAAAATGAAATACAAGAACAAAAACTAAAATTAAAATAAAATATTCCTAAAAGCATTTCTTCAGCATAAACTTGTTGGTGTGCCTACATTTACTTATGAGTTCCCTCCTCCTATTTAATAGATTGCCATCTTTATTTAAAATAATATAAAGTTTTTCAGTAAGGCAGAGATGACAATCTTTCGTACCCCCCTTGTACGGATGAGCATGTTTGATTATTTTCAAGGATATTTTATATGGTGTTTGTTTATCTTTCAACTTCCATATTTTCTTAGATAGCTCCGTCAGATTTCGTAGCTTCTCGAGTTTGAAAGAGCTTGCGTGTGAACTGAAACGGGTCTTAAAAGCGTTTTCAGTAAGCCCAATATATTTGTGCTCTTTCTTTTCCTTTTCCACTGCAATAGTTGCTTCATATATCACTGCTGCTTCCAGGCATTGTCCGGTCAGTGGGCACATTTCCGGCTTTCTGCAATTGCACGTTTTCGATTTAATTGTAGGTATATATATATATACAATGAAAACAACGATTCTACAAAAAACTCAAAGTTTCATGCAACTGTTGTTGTTGTTGTAGCCCTAGCAACAGTTAGTCGTTGCCTGAACCGTTAGTATATAGGTATATTAATTATATGGGCCGGTATATAGTTATAGTAACAATAATCCTTAATCCGGGAGCTGAGCTACAACCGTCATCAATCGATGTTGTGATTGGCATCGCAGGACAAGTTAACTGCGGCAGTATTCCGGGAGCTGGGGGTCCTTACCGAAATGAAACTTAGTAGTAAATATTGCTTAGTTTTCCCTTTTTTGCTAAAATCCGTTCCGAAAACCAACTTAAGTAACAAAGTTAGCAAATTTTTAAGCAAAATTTTTGAACTAAGTTTTTGCCTCGATTTTTGCTTAGTTTCAACTTAAAAGCTATTTTTTGCTCAAGTTGCTTCCAATTTTTCATTTTTTGCTAATTTTTTAAAGTTTGGTTCAGACCAACCTTAGAATTGTAAGTTTTTACTTAATATCCCAAATTTCATTGCAAGTTGATTGAATTGAACAATTTGAACAATAATTCAGTGTTCATAAGAGTCTGAGTCTTTCTGGCTGGCCCACCTCCGGTAGCCTTTCTATATTTTATACGGTCTCTTTCTTGTTTCTTAAGTTCATTGACCATATTATCGTATTTTTTTCAGACAATCGTCCCCAGTCCTATCTCCGTATCCATTCATCCCGTTAATTTCTTGAGCAATATGTTTCCATTTTCCTTGTTTCCCTTTCTTTGTTATAGTTGGCCCGAAGCGACCTTTCAAATAAGCTTTCTCAGCATTAGCAAGTTGCAACAGTAAAGTCTTCTCTTCAGAAGTAAACGAGCGTGCTCTTTGTTTGCCGGCCACACTCATGGTAACACTACGAGGATACAAATTAGGGAGATTCAGATTTAATCACAGTGCAGATTCGAATTTCAATAGTGAATAGAACTCATAAAATTAACATTTATTGATTATCAAATTCAAATTGCGATATCAAATTCAACTCAACATGAATGGTTATATTCATGATAACAAAATCCATGCGTCGCACCAACAAGCAATTGCATGACGAATTACGTCATCAGAGTTTTTGGGCGCATTTTAGGCGCGCATTTGTTACTTGCACGTGTAAATTTGTAACTTTGACGCGTTTCGTAAACACTTTAAGTAAAAGTTTCGGAAACGCTGCACTTTACTTAAGTAGTGTTTCGGTAAGGACAAACATGATTTTACTTGGCGATTACTTAAACTAAGTAAGAACTTAAGTTTCATTTCGGAAAGGACCCCCTGAGCTACAACCGTCATCAATCGATCTTGTGATAGGCATCGCAGGACAAGTTAACTGCGGCAGTATTCCGGGAGCTGAGCTTCAATCGTCATCAATCGATGTTGTGAGAGGCATCGCATGACAAGTTAACTGCGGAAGTAGTCCGGGAGCTAGGCTTCAACCGGGGGCTAGGTATCGAGGGTCTTTTTTGCCTGGGGGAACGTTAAGAGTTAAAATACTTTTTTTTTCTCTATCTATTAGGCAATGCCCTATATAATAGTGATCAAAAATGTAAGCCAAGTTTCAGATATTTTTGCGGACGTCAGCAAAGTATTAGCACTTAAAGAATATCATGTAAACTTACTCAGATATTGCAGACTGAACCACTTTCAGTAGAAATGATTGAACCCTCGTCAATGTCAACCAAAGGCCAAGTCTTAGGGTCTTTACCCTTTAGACATTTGAACTCAAAAGGCTTAACGGGGTACTTGTCTTAGTTCCCGTAAAGTTTCCAGTTAATGCCGAACTGGTCCGGTTTATTCATGTCGTCCGGTTTATTGACCGACCCTTCAGAGATGGCGTTATCCATCCAGTCTTCCACCATATTGATGACACAGGAATCCGCTGGTGGATTAAGACTCCATCTATCGCTAGAGAGGGAGTGGACGATTGGCCCATTTCATCCAAAATACTATAGAGCGTCTTATCGATGCTTTTTACAGAGTCTTCTACCGTCTTCTTTAACTCCAAAATCTCAGTGTTGTTTTTTAGCAACTTACTGCTGAGTTGCAGAATTTTGGCATACAAGCTGATGAAAAGTATCGAACCACAATGCCAACAAGTCGAACGATTGGGATAAACTTGCCATCGTTCGGATGGTTAGGTGTCGTTGAAGTTTTGAAAATCGAGTACTCGAAGTCTCAAGAATTGACTCCAGTGTGAGTCAAAGTTGTATTTAAGAAAAATGAGTTGTATTTAAGTAAACGACCAACTTAATCGTCCAACTTTAAATTTCATGTGTGATCAATCGTCAGGGACATAAAAACAATAATAATTAGACATTACAGACCGAAATACTTTCAGTCGATACGATTGAACCCTCATCTATTTCTGTCAAAGGCCAAGTCTTTGGGTCTTTACCCTGCAGACACTTGAACATTGAATTCAAAGGTCTTTACAGGATACTGTTCGTAGTTCCCGTACAGTCCTCATTTGATGCCTTACTGGTCCGACTGATCTTCTTCATCGTCGGCATTGATCGGCCCGTTAGAGCCGGCTTTGTCCAGCCAGTCATCTACCATGTTGATGAATTCGCAGCCGTCGACTGGCGGGTTCATGCTTCATCTTGCTGCTATAGATGGGGTAGATGATTGACCCATCTTATCTAATATGCTGTATAGGGTCCTATCGATACTTTTGACCGACTTCTCTACAGTCGTTTTAAGTGCGGAAATTTCAGCATTGCTCTTCAAAAGTTTTGCCGCAAGCCTCAGCACCTTCATGGTGTAAAACTAAAGGCAAATGCACGGTGCACGCTAAAGGTCTATCAGTATCAATATGCACGCTATTGAGCATACGATCAACGTGACGAATAATAATGCCCACATGTCTACTACCACAGATACTGATAGAGCTTCCAATCTGTATCATTGGGATAATTCTGTGGAAGTAGTCCGGGAGCTAGGCTTCAACCGTCATCAATCGATGTTGTGAGAGGCGTTCCGGGAGCGAGGCTTTAACCGGAGATATCAGAGTCCTTTTTTTCCTGGGGAATAATTAAGGGTTAAATACATTTTATCCTCCATTGGCATCTATTAGGCAGCAAACGACACTTAGTCGACAGTCGTACAATAAAACTTAGGAGCTTTCACATATTCTGTCATATTAACGAATACGGTCAGGTGGTCAACAATTCTGTCATCATTTCCCAATCCCCTCGGCTGCTGACGTAATATGTGAATGCTCCCTTGTCGCTACACTGTGGCCTTTTAAAGAATATCATGTAAACTTACCTAGACATTGTAGACGGAACCACTTTCAGTCGATACAGTTGAACCCTCATCTATACTTGTCAAGGGCCAAGTTTTTGGATCCTTGCCTTCCAGACACTTGAACTGGAAGTTCTTCACTGGATACTGTTCGTAGTTTCCGTATACTCCCCCATTTTATGCCGTATTGGTCCGCCTCATCATTATTGTCGGCCTTGACCGGCATGTCAGAGCCGGCTTTATCTAGCCAGTCATCGACCATATTGACGATGCAGCTGTCGACTGGCTGCTTCACTACAGTCGTTTTCAGTGCGGATATTTTTGCCGCTAGCCTGAGCACCTTGGCGTTGAGCCATATGAAGGCTATTGCGAATTATATGATCACAGTCGCAAACCACAGAGCCATCATATCAAGATGTATAAAAAACTCTTCCATTGTTGAGAAGTGAGAACGTATATTGATGCTTTTCATACAAACAAGTTAAAACAAATTCTTTATGCCGTGCATCCTGGGTTTGGACAGGATATGCCCGCTTAAAATACTTCCATCGCTTTACACTACATAATTCTGAAACATATATTACATTTACAATCACAATGCTGGCAAGCATAACCGTTGCCCTTATATTCACAACACTATGTACCCCCTATACTATTATATCCCCTTTATTGTTTTCCAGGCATTAAGACTCATCGAAAGTAGTTCAGCAGGTATATTTAAGTTCAAAACATTCTAATTCGATGTTAAAGATGACAGGAATAAGAAATAGTTATGTGGAGGTTTTTAAGAAATTTGCGCAAAATACGCGCCAGCATGTTATACGAAATTAGGTAAAAAACCCAAAATCGCCATATTCAGGTGCCTTAAAAACCATGTTAAAATTGAGTTAGAGATCTGAAACTTTGCAGAGCGTCTAGACCTTGTCCAAATCGACTGTAAACAAAATTTCATGTTGCAGGAGTATCGGGAAGTGGGTTTTCTGGAACCCCTGTTTTACAACAGATTGTCGTGAAGCTATATATATATATATATGTATATATGTATAGACGCTTTTGCAGTAAATTGTAGCCTACATTTAAGTGTCCGTAGATTCAAAAGTATAAAAGATACAGTCATTTCGAACCACAGGTTTTAAAGATAATTGTTTATACTTTAGTTTACATTATATCGAAAAATAATTTATCGTCATCATCATCACTTGATGACGTCATCAATTTAAGTGTTTTTAAGTCTTGATTTTTGACAAAATAACAACTTTTCAAATCGATTTTAAAGCATTAAGGAGTAATTTTATTCAAAATCTGAGGACATTTTCATCTTAGATAATTGTTCAAGCATTCTGAAAATCTACCGGAAAGTTTTCCTACCTTGCTCCTTCATAAAGATATTCGCTATTGAAGTTTGTGCTTTTTTGAAGAATAATTTTATAAAAACACAAAAGTTGTGAATTAGTATTCTCTGGTGTTGGGCCATCCCTTGGGTTGTGGAGCTCAATTTTGCTTCCTAAAGGTCTAAATTGTGTTATAGGCTAGTTTTAAAGTTGAAAATCGAAAAGTTGCACACGTGGGGACACGCCCAAATTCATTTAAAATAGCTAAAATCACTAAAAATTGTTATTTTCGCGATTTTTACCAACTTTGGAGTCCCGTTGTGATCCAAGTTCTTTTTGAAATCTTCTGAAACTTTTCATGCTTATCAAACTATATATTAAATAACACTATGCAAAAATTTATGGTGATTCAATATTTTATGCGCACGCAACGTCCGCTCAAAGTTTGCACGTGCGAAAGGTGAGAATTTTGCTCATTCGTGATTTCGAATATATTCTGCTTTCCCACGATATTAAAATGGCATTATATATGAATTTAATGCCAACTTGAATGAGTAAAAAGTGCTACATTCAGTCTGTTATTGACAGATATGCCTACCTAAACACAAGGAAACGTTTTCAAAGGTAAAATTTCGAAATCGTTGAAATTACCTCCTTATTAAGTTTCGACTGTGTAAATTATCCTGACATTATAATCAAAAAGAGATGATATTTGACCAAAACCCATAATCATGGGTAGAGTGAACCGCTGCCAGTGTCTCTCTTTTCCAAACAAAAGAAAATGATATTAATTTGAGGAACCGTCCGCAAATGCAAATTGATACCGAGAATGAAATCGGTCGCTCGCTTTTCCCATTCATTCACGGCTTACGTATTGTAATAAAGCTTATTGAATGGGAAAAGCGAGCGACCGATTTCATTCTCGGTATCAATTTGCATTTGCGGACGGTTCCTCAAATTAATATCATTTTCTTTTGTTTGGAAAAGAGAGACACTGGCAGCGGTTCACTCTACCCATGATTATGGGTTTTGGTCAAATAAATTATGCAATATCACAACATTACAATCAACAAAATAAATTTAATCGCAGAATATCAAACACAAATAATCGTAAATTAAACACAAAAAACAAATTAAACAAGCAATAAATGAATATACAAATGCGCATCCACTGACAACTTACTCCTTTATAAAATTAATTTTTGACAATAATTTTTTAGACGGTAATTTAATTGTTAATGGTTACTAATTTATAAATCACAAATAATAAATCAATACAAATTAATTACAAATACTAAAGTAATTAATAGATATTAGGTAACTTTATAACTGAAAAACGATATATGTCGATACAAATTACGAAATAATATTACTATTAGGTGATTGAAACATTTCAATAAATTCATCATAAATATCACTACCATATTTACTCCAAATATTTAATCTTGATTTATAAAACTTGACAAACTTGTTGCGCAATGCAGCTAACTTAAATCGTTACGCAACCAATTTACCTAAAAGTTCGGTAACACAATTTTTGAAACCCTTAAGTGTCGAATTAATTTTGGCTAATCGTACTAATTGAGAAATAAATATTCCGTGAGACAAATTATTTGGAACGTTTCCATCTAATAAAAGGATAAGATATAACTTTAAAATTATAATCTTTTCTTTTATCATATAATGTCACTCTAAACTTCCCTTGATAAATACTAATGTTTAAGTCTACTTCTAGAATTAGATAGCAACATTTGTTTCTTGTAGTGAGGTAGCTCTAGTAGGGACATTTAATGTCCGAACTGCTAGAGAAGGTTACAAGCGCCTTGAACTCGTGACTCAGTTTCTGGAGAGTGGCATGGAGATCCTTGGAATCCAAGAACATAGGATTGTCCACCAGGAACCGATCAAGATCGAAAAGTTCAAGGAGGGGGTTAGCTTGGTAACTATTTCAGCATGGAGGAATGGAGCAGGAGCAGCCACTGGTGGAGTGGGCTTTCTGCTGACTAGAAGAGCATACAGCGCAATCAGCCTCATTAAACCCTATGGCTCAAGGGTGCTGACTATCTCTTTCAACGGAAATCCCAGACTCACAACTATAACTGCCTATAGTCCTACCGAGGCAGCACTAGTTGAAGAAGCGGAGGATTTCCACCCTTAGACAGGCTATGAATGATGTGCCAGCGCACCACCTGCTGAATCGCTGATCACAGAGGGAGATATGAACGCCCGGCTTGGAAAGGAGAGTGAAGAAGATTCCCGTTGGTACTTTCATACTCGTACCAATCGGAATTGAGAGCTACTGAGAGACACTGCCCTGGAGTGTGATATGGAAATTACCAATATCCGCTTCAGAAAGAAGGTCAACAAGAGGTGGACCTTCTTATCCGATGGGACACTTAACAAAGGTCAGATTGACTATATCCTCATACGGCGGAAGTGGAAAAACTCATTAAAGAACACTGAAGTTTACAACACTTTTCAGTCGTTGGGATCTGATCACAGAGTTGTAGTGTGTAAGATCAAAGTTAGCTTTAGGAAAGGACACAGGCCTCCGAAAAAAGTTAACTATGATTATAGTGCCCTGAAGTCGGATGGTGAGCTTCAAAAAAAGTATGCAATTGAAGTTCGGAATAGATTCTCTGGCCTGGTAGAGGAGGATGATGGGGCCACTGAAAGCTACGGGAAGCTTATGGTTGCTATTGAGTATTGAGGCGGCAAACAAGAGCCTTCTGCCAAAGAAGACTCGACAAAAGCAGATTGACCCCTCAAGTGACCCAAGAGTGGACAGTGCAAGGAGGGGACTGTTCTTGGCCAAGGACCAATACCATCAGGAGCCTTGTGAGGAGAAGAGAGAGGAAGTCGCCACTAAAAAGGATTTGTTAAAGGCCTGCTACAAAGAGGTAGAGGAGGAGATCCTGAAAGGAAAGATCAGGAAAGTTGAGGATACTGCTGATCGTTGTAAGAACAAGGAAAGCTGGAAGCTTGTCAACGATATTTCAGGAAGGACAAATCCCAGCTGTGGACTCGTGAAAGGGGGCAGCTCAACAGAACGTCTTGAGAACTGGAGGAAGCACTAGTGTAAAATAAGGTAGGCAACCAGACCAGTCCTCCCGAGGCGTACCGATGGTAAACAATGCCTGCTCACAAGTCTCTCACTACACACTATACTCTCAGTCGTTGTAGCGACTGACAACTGCAATAACTCACAATAACTAAGTATTGAACTCTACGTTAATACGACAATCACGATAACTTGTATTGCCAATTACTCTGATATGACTACTACATACATGCAACTAAGTGCGGTACTGTGAAACAAACGGTTCAAATGCTACAATTCGGTCCTAAGCTAGAGTTGAACAAAGGAAACAGTTGAATCGAGTAATAACGTTCGAATGATGAATATAAAGATATTATCAACAATCACAACTTAAACTGTGGCAAGACGGGCCACGTTTGGCGTTCTAGATCAGCGGTTAACACTTTGATTAAACACGTCACCTAAAGAGCTTTTCCAGAACTGACTCCAACGTGTCCAGAACTGCGTTAACGACCCGCGCCACGTGATACCACGTGGTCACCCACGTGGTACCGCGCGGCTCGGCCCAGCCATAAAACTATAACAAAACCTACACGCCCGACTATCACGTGCCCTACTTTACACAAATCTCTAAACCTAACTACTCTAAATCTACACTAATCCTAACGGTTTTTCTTCACTTAACTGCAATATCCTAACTAAAACATGACTACTAAAAACTGCTTAAAGATCGCTGCAACCAGCCCACACATTACACTATATCCCCCGGGAAGATTTAATCGATTTCGTCAATATCTCCAGGAGGTATTGACAAATTCGACTAAATCCCCCCCTTCCTCCTAAATCCTAAATAAATCCTAAAATTCCCTCTAAAACAACACCCTAAATAATATCCACAATAAATAAACAAATTACACGTACCCTAACGTGTCCAACTACAAGTATAACAATACTTAAATAAATTAAAATAAATAAATTATGTAAAAAATATCAACATCAATCCCGTGATACAACTACCCATAAAAAAATTTCACGTGTTACAAATTTAAAAATCTATATAAAAATACGTGTTACAACACGTACCAATTCTGAATATTAAAAACTTTACGTGAAACAACTCACGTCTTACAAACAAACAAATTTATAAAACTTCGTGACAACCTTCACGTAATAAAATTCAAATATTTAAAACAAATTTATAAATACAACTTGCTACCCTACTAATTGTCCTTCTCCTAATTGTCCTTCCTACTCTTCTTACTCCTTCTGCCCTGCTGTTCTTTTGAAGTTGAAGTCCACCATCCTCCGTCTCTCCGTCCCCATACCCGTTGTTGCACACCCTCCACAACCATACTCATAACCAAGGTACCGTGCATCTAGTCACGAACCTAACTTATATAACTATTTCCGTACACCTAGTTACGAACATACTTACCCAATTTTTTCCGTACACCTAGTTACGAACATACTTACATAATTATATCCGTACTCCTAGTTACGAACATACTTACATAATTATTTTCCGTACACCTAGTTACGAACATACTTACACAATTTTTTCCGTACTCCTAGTTACGAACATACTTACATAATTTTTTCCGTACTCCTAGTTACGAACATACTTACATAATTATATCCGTACTCCTAGTTACGAACATACTTACATAATCATTTTCCGTACACCTAGTTACGAACATACTTACACAATTTTTTCCGTACTCCTAGTTACGAACATACTTACATAATTATATCCGTACTCCTAGTTACGAACATACTTACATAATCATTTTCCGTACACCTAGTTACGAACATAACCTACACTACTCCATTCATTACTCCTAGGTACGAATGTCCTACCTAAAGACTGCAAACCGATTGTGGAGGGTACACAACCTCGTCAGCCCCAGCATTCCTGCTACCAACATCTCTGGCGGGATCCTCTCTGCCTCCTCCGCCGTCTCTCTCAGCACTCTGATCTCTTGGACGTACCATCCCAGGAACTTCTTATTGCCTCTCATGTCCGACTTGTAGTGACCATGGCCTCTTCCTGGTGGCATCTCGCCCTCACTCACCAATCTTTCACACTCTTCTTTTATCTTCTCCACTAGGTACGCTCTCTGACCTCCTATCTGAATCTCGATGAATTTCATTATAGCAATAACGTCCTCCCGCGTTCTCGCTTCCCTCATCTTCTTCTCCATCCATCCCTTCGAAACAGTCATCAGGTCTCTCCCGTGTTGCACCACCTCTTTGTCCTCGAACACGTCTCTCCTGATGCTTTCGTTAGCAGCCTTCTCCGTCTTAGACAGCTTGTCATCGTATTTGTCGAGACAAAACTTCTCCACCTGTCTGCTGCTGTAATAGTGGGTAGGTGGAGGGGGAGGAGGCCGTTCCTGATGGTACTGGTGGGTCCTTCTCCGCTGTGGTGACTGCTGCTCTCTGGTCTCCCTCACTATTACTCTTCTCTTCTCTCCTCTCTGTTGTTCCCCTGCCACTGGTTCCTGTTTCTCTTCTTCTTTAGTTTTTTCTCTCACAGGACTCAGACTCACCTCTTCTTGGATCTCCACCAACATCTCCGTCTCCTCAGGGGCCTCTACCACCATCGGTTCCGCTTCATAAGCTCTCTTCGTTATCTTCAGAATTTCTCTTACTTCTTTCTCATTTTCTTTAATTAGCTGTTCCAGCTCCAGCCGCTTTGTCTCCAACTCCCTCTCCTTCAGATCCTCCTGCTCTTTCTTCTCTCTTTCCAGCTCCTCTAATCTCTTCCGTCTTTCCTCTGTCTTTTCCAGCTTCTCCAGCTCCTCTCTAGAATTCTTCTGTAGCTTCTCCAGCTCTTCCACTTCTTTCTTTTGCTTCCTTAGCTTTTCCTCCTTGGTCTCTACTCCATTACCACTCCTCACCATCTCTGAATATTGCAAGGTTCCGGAACTTTCCCCCCCTCCTAGATTTCTCTTAACTCCCTGTCTAATTCTCATCTCCTCACTCTCGTTAACCATAGCCTCATCAAACTCCCCGCTCCAGGTCCATTCTCTCGGGTCTTCATCCTTCCTCCATTCTTTTTCTCCCTCCACTTCTTCTCTAGATTTCACCCTCCCCTTGTTCTTCTCTTTCACCTTCTCTATCTTTGCCTCAAATCTCAATCTTTTCTTCTGGGCCTTTTCCTCAATCTGGCACCGTCTGCAGAGCTCCTCCTCCAGCAGCTGCCCTTCCTCATCCTTTGTTCTCTTGCAGATGTAACATCTGTATGACATTCTGAATCGTAAAAGTATTAAAGAAGAGTTACAGATAAAGCTGTAATCAACAAAAAAATTACATGACTTAGTAGTACGCGAAATGCCACAGCGTACTAAACTTAACATCTCCCGGGTAAGACACGGCAAAGGAATAACACTCTCATCACGTCCTACCCAAAAAGGCATCAGGAGTGAATCTCTACTGGATAAAAAATGCTACGTCATGTAATCTCTACTCAAAATAATAAAATGAAGTCACCTCAAGTTGACATAAAATACATATGTGAAGTAAAAAAAAACCATCTAGACTAAACCTTATTGGCACAAGAATATTAAAAGTCAACTAAAGGCAAATCTAGGCATCAGGAGCGATGCTCTACCGGATTTAAAGGTGACTCACACTCTACACTCTACTCTACTCCACGATTCAACAACTAACTCCACCTCTCGCAAACTCTCCACTCTCCAGGGTAGCAAGCCCTCCTAAAAAAACACATACATCACTCAACCATATCAACCGACATTAATGACACCAGGCATACCCTAAGCACGGCGGGAGATAAGAAATGCAACGATGACTACCTTCCACAGGTTCCAGGTAGTCTGCAAAACATGACAACAATCGTCGTATCTGCCCGAGCAACAGGTAGTTAACTGGCATCCCGTGACCAGCAATTCTCTAAAACCCAAGTTTTCTCTTTACCCTCTTCAATACCACATTAATTCTTGACACCGGTCTATAGTAATCCGGCCTCTTTAACTGAGCTCTATTTCTTAGAGAACGTCCTCCACTGGCTACAGGCGTACTCTGTTCATCAGGTGAGTAAGCTAGTGTATTGTTGCTCTCCCCCAGCTCGACAGGACTTAAACTATCCTCTATCTCGGATGTAGGTTCCTCAACCCCTCTGCTCCACCCGGGTGTGTAGAAAGATCCAAAACTTGATCCCGTCTCCTGGATCGGTGATGAATTATGAACCGGAGTGTTAACCCTAGCTGGTGTCTGAGGGTCATGTTGGATTGAAATTTCCTGATTTTCCGTTCTGAAAGGAAGTGTGTACTCAGGTGACAGAGGTTCGTCAGGAATTTCAATTCTCTGATTAGATACAGTGCTCTCTCGAATCACAGGATCCCTTCTCTCTACTTGCTCAGGCATCCACAACTCCTCGTCACTACTGCTATCACTATCATCACTATCACTTTTCACCGTATCTCTCCTCTTAGGCTCCGCAGTGTTGCTACTGCCATCACGAATCACTACTCTTTTCTCCGAGAATCTGTTCATCTCGTAGTGCTTCATTTTGCAAATGTTCGTGACCCTCTCCAACCCAGGTCCGTACTCCACCACATACAAGTGATCATTTAAAACCTTCTTCACTCTACATGGACCCCTAAATCGCGGAGCAAACTTGTGTTTAGGACATTGCACTAACACGAAACAAAAGTCGTTCTCCTTAAAGTAAGGACCATGCAGGTTTCGATCATGTTGCCTCTGTGCATACATGAAATCTACATTCGCACTCTCTCTCACTCTCCTGATGATTCTCTTCATTTCTCTGTGAAGCTCGTACGCCTCCCTGGCAGCGGCGTTCCTCGTATCTGGCTGATGCTGTTCTCTATCATCTAACATCAGATTCAACGGCAAGTTGACCTCTCTGCCAAATATCATCTTGTGAGCAGAATACCCAGTTCTCCGGTTCTTCAAACAGTTCAAGGCAAATGTACTCTTGTCCAGGTACATGTCCCAACAGTGCTCCTTTCCCCTAGGAATGCATGCTCGCAATGCTCGATTAGTTCTCTTGTTGTTGCTCTCAGCACGGGCCGTGCTAGACGCTTTATAGGATGTCCCGTGAGTTTTCTTACACTCGAAAAACTCCCAAACTTCCTTGAAGAATTCAGCTCTGAATCCGGGGTGATTATCCACAATCAATTCCCGACACATTCCGAACTTTAATACCCAGTTCTTCATTATTGCTGCTATATTCTCCTTAGCAGTCTGACTCTTGACTGGAACGGCTACCAGATAGTTCGACCAGGCATCAGAGATAGTAAGGATGTATCGATATCCTCGGGGTGTTCTCTGATTTACTGTCGGTACTATGTGATCAATCACAATAGCGTCATTGAAATGATGGAAGAATAAATGTTTGAGCGGTGCTTTCAGATAAGCTTTCGGCTGCTTCATCTCTCCGCATCTTATGCACGCTTTGATGTACATTTTGAAGTCCTGCTCCATCTTCGGCCAGTAGAAGTACTCCCTGCATTTCTCCACACAGGTGCTGATTCCCGGATGACAGTTGGTGATGTTGTCGTGAAACAGTCTCATGATCTCCTCTTCATAGCTGTCTGGTATCACGATTAACTCTCTCGAATCTTTCTCTTTTCTTGAAACCCACTTTCTCTCAAGAGTCCGCTTTCATCCACTTTCATCAAGCTAAATTGGGTCCAATAGGTGATCAATTTGTCTGGCACACGGTTCACCTGGATTGTTCCCCGGGCGCCGTCTTTAACCCACTGTTTCACAATTCTCAATATTGGATCCAAGTTCTGCTCCGTCTTGATCCTCTCCAAGTCTGGTAAGCATTGTTTGTCTGTTTCTGTATCTGGTACTGCAAAGGTAACCTGTTTACAATTACCCTGCTTCTTCTGAAGTCGTGGCATCACATTGATGCTGCAAATACATACAGGAACATCCTTCTCCTCGAGCTTTACCATCCTCACATGTCCATCATGGTTGTCCTCGAATAGGAGTTGTAGATCACTTTTCTCCGTTTGATCCCTCTTAGACACCTTGTTTTCATCATGCTCATCAATTATCATCTCATCTTTACTCTGCTCTCTCCATCCCTCATTCCTCCAGCCATTTATCCCCTCACTGATTACTATCTCGCTCCCACTACTACACACTCTGCTGTTCTCTCCCATACCGCACATGACGTTATCAGCGTCACTCACCACACCAGGACTCTTCTCAGAGGATTCACTAACGTCAGAAGCGTTGTGATCACGTGTAACATTACTAGAGGATTCACTAACGTCAGAAGCGTTGTGATCACGTGTAACATTACTAGAGGATTCACTAACGTCAGAAGCGTTGTGATCACGTGTAACATTACTAGAGGATTCACTAACGTCAGAAGCGTTGTGATCACGTGTAACATTACTAGAGGATTCACTAACGTCAGAAGCGTTGTGATCACGTGTAACATTACTAGAGGATTCACTAACGTCAGAAGCGTTGTGATCACGTGTAACATTACTAGAGGATTCACTAACGTCAGAAGCGTTGTGATCACGTGTAACATTACTAGAGGATTCACTAACGTCAGAAGCGTTGTGATCACGTGTAACATTACTAGAGGATTCACTAACGTCAGAAGCGTTGTGATCACGTGTAACATTACTAGAGGATTCACTAACGTCAGAAGCGTTGTGATCACGTGTAACATTACTAGAGGATTCACTAACGGCTGAAGCGTTGTGATCACGTGTAACATTACTGAAGGATTCACTAACGGCTGAAGCGTTGTGATCACGTATAACATTACTGAAGGATTCACTAACGGCTGAAGCGTTGTGATCACGTGTAACATTACTGAAGGATTCACTAACGGCTGAAGCGTTGTGATCACGTGTAACATTACTGAAGGATTCACTAACGGCTGAAGCGTTGTGATCACGTGTAACATTACTGAAGGATTCACTAACGGATGAAGCGTTGTGATCACGTGTAACATTACTGAAGGATTCACTAACGGATGAAGCGTTATAATCACATTCTACGTTACTAATACTATCTAACTCACTAATGGCTGAAGCGTTGTGACTCAGAATGGTATTGACACCCGCAGACCTGGTAAACTCCTCTCCTCCCGATCTCTCATCTAGAATGACCTCTGTCTGGCACGATGCTTCCGCAAAACTCCTTCTGAATGGAACTCTGCTTCGTCTGTCCTCCTCAGCATTAGACTTTGTCGCCTTTATCATGTTCAGCCCGTGACTCTCCAACAACTCATTCTGAGTCCATCTTTCACCACAGAACTTTTCTGCCTGACCCCTGTTCTCCTGAGCTTGTCTATCAATCGCAGTCCCTCTAACACCGATATCTTGACCTCTGATCCTCTGCACGCCGTGTATAAATTTCTTACCGCCTACAGGTTTCAATAGTGCGACGATCTTGTTTTTGCGGATCGTTATTTGCTCATCAGTAGAGTTAACACACTTTATCGGGACCAATCTTTTATCAGAGTGCACAACTGCATGAGCGAATGAAATGCCCGTGTCCCCAATACCTTGCTTGTACTGTGGCTTAATCACACCTTTAAAATTCACTCCTTTCGCCTGTAACTTTCCCCTGATGTACTGCACCGTGTTAGGAGGAATAATTGTGACCTTGCTACATCTAACTTTTATCTGCTGCTTGACATTCTCCGGCTTCTCCGTGAATGGTACACTATCTCCATTAGTCAGCACCAGTCTGCACTTGCTGTAGTCCAGAGTTACCCTATTTGACCTCAAGAAATCATCTCCAATCAGGAATTCTGTGTCTAACAGATCAGTTACCACGAAGGTGTGTACAAATCTATTGCCAGCAACTACCACCTGTAGTTCTAACTCTCCCCTGATTTGTATCTTGTCTTGAGAAAATGACTTCAATGTCATGTCACATGGTCGGATCCCGCTCTCTAGTCTCAGTCCTCTCACAAAACCCGTGGACACAATACTCACAGCCGACCCGCTGTCAACAAAAAGGTAGGCTGCCACTCCTCTGCAACTCCCAGCCACCAAGATGTGTTTCCAGTTCACCGCATTCACCTCCTTCTGCTTCCCAGATGATTTTAATTGCGACTGATGGGAAATGAATTTTGTCCAGTCGCACGCCCGTTTAAATGGTCTCTCTGCATTCCATGCTGTTCATTCACTGTGGGTCTGTACTGCCCTCCTCGTTCTCCAGATTGCCCTCTGTTGACGTTACAGAATCTCTGAATGTGTCCCTCACCGTGACAATTATAACAAATCAATGGCCTGCGACTCTCTCCTCTACTCGCACCTCCACTCGCCCCTCTACTCGCACCTCTACTCGCACCTCTGCTACTCCGCTCAACCGGACTCACTCTACTCCTACAAACACTGGCAACATGCCCTTTACCTCCACACAGCTGGCACACAATATTGCTCCAACACGAGTCAGCCTTGTGACCCTTCTTCCCACACATCTGACAGTCATTCTCATCCTCTTCTTTCTCGCCTTGCCTGCCAACACCATAAGTAGGTGCCCGGAATTCCAGTGTATTTATTGGATCACTGTCAAGCTCTCCCTCTACTGCCTTGGATATGTGTTCCTCCTGTACAGCTAAACGGATCACACTATCAAAATCCTCTGTCTCCGTGTTCATCTGAAGGAGCCGTCTTTTAATCGCAGGGTCTCTCACGCCCTGTATCAACACAGTGATACCTGCACTCTCTCTCTCCACAGCTCTCGGGTAAATCTTCTCAGCAGTGTCCTGTATTCTCTCTGCGAACTGCTCCACGCTCTCTAACGCTTCCTGTCTCATCTTGTGAAACGTTGTTCTCATAATTCTCGCATCAGTAGCGGGATATAGCTCTCGTTTCACCGCACTGATCAGCATTTTCACGTCACCTCTCTCCTCACTCAACAGCCGAATGTTCTTGACTTTCTTGAACTTTGCATCGTCTTCTATCTGATTTGCAAGCCTCAAGTCTAGATTGTCCTTTACTCCGCATAACAGGACCCATTGCTCGAATCTCTGTAAGAATGTACAAAAGTCATCATTCTTCCTATACCTAGGCGCCTTACACTTCATCGTGTATACTCCCTTATCTCTCTCTGTATTTCCGGGTTGCAAATCATCACTCTCAGTAGTTCTCACTCTTTCTTGAAATAAGTTGCTCGTGTGCTCCAACTTTACTTCTTGATCCCTCATCAATCCCTCTCGCTCAAGTTCTGCGTCCTGTCTCCACTTGATCATATCTCTCTCCAACTCTCTCACTCTGCTCAAACACTCCTCTCTCTTCTCGCTCAAATCAAACAACTCCACTTTTCTCTCTTTTATCTCCGTCTCTTTCTCACTTGTGTCCCAGGACCTCATTTCCAATTTCACCTCCACAATCTGATCCACAATCCGTTTCTCCTCCTCTGCCAGTTCCTCCAATTCCTGTTCCATTCTTGTGAGTCCAGACATGGTACCACTTTCCTAGGTTCTCCAGATAGTGTAAAATAAGATAGGCAACCAGACCAGTCCTCCCGAGGCGTACCGATGGTAAACAATGCCTGCTCACAAGTCTCTCACTACACACTATACTCTCAGTCGCGACTGACAACTGCAATAACTCACAATAACTAAGTATTGAACTCTACGTTAATACGACAATCACGATAACTTGTATTGCCAATTACTCTGATATGACTACTACATACATGCAACTAAGTGCGGTACTGTGAAACAAACGGTTCAAATGCTACAATTCGGTCCTAAGCTAGAGTTGAACAAAGGAAACAGTTGAATCGAGTAATAACGTTCGAATGATGAATATAAAGATATTATCAACAATCACAACTTAAACTGTGGCAAGACGGGCCACGTTTGGCGTTCTAGATCAGCGGTTAACACTTTGATTAAACACGTCACCTAAAGAGCTTTTCCAGAACTGACTCCAACGTGTCCAGAACTGCGTTAACGACCCGCGCCACGTGATACCACGTGGTCACCCACGTGGTACCGCGCGGCTCGGCCCAGCCATAAAACTATAACAAAACCTACACGCCCGACTATCACGTGCCCTACTTTACACAAATCTCTAAACCTAACTACTCTAAATCTACACTAATCCTAACGGTTTTTCTTCACTTAACTGCAATATCCTAACTAAAACATGACTACTAAAAACTGCTTAAAGATCGCTGCAACCAGCCCACACATTACACTATATCCTAAGTTACTTGGACAGCCACCCACAGTCCCTGACAATAGCATTCCGATCAGGAATATACACCCTCCACTGAATATAGAGGATGGCCCGTTCACCATTGAGGAACTACGTCTTGCCAAAAAGCAGATAGTAGAAGGCAAAGCTTATGGTGATGATGGTATCTCACCTGAAGTGATGAAGAGGGTGGACATCGATGACGTCATCCTGAAGTTCTGCAACGATGCATTCTGTGATGGTCTCATGCCCGATCATTGGAAGCTCAGCAATATTGTTCCTGTGCCAAAGAAAGGGGACCTCACTAAGACCGACAACTACAGAGGAATATCTCTGACATCGATAGTCAGTAACACTCGGAACAAAATGTTGCTGAACAGGATGAAGCCAAGTCTTGAGGAAGTTTTAAGGGACAACCAGAATGGCTTTAGACCTAAGCGCTCTACAACATCGCACATCCTTGCTCTACGAAGAATTATGGAGGGTGCTAGAGCCAAAAATCTTAAGGCCACCATGGTTTTCATTGATTTCAAAAAGGCGTTCGATAGTGTGCATAGAGGTTTGCTCATGAAGATATTGAAAGCATATGGCATACCAGAAGCCATAGTGCGGCTCATTGAGGGTATCTATACGAGCACAAAGGCTAAAGTAGTTACAGCCGATGGTATAACAGAAATGTTTGATATCCTGGCTGGAGTACTGCAAGGAGACACTCTTGCCCCGTACTTGTTCATTATCGTGATTGACTATATCATGACAGTGACTATAGACGATGATGACTCGGACTCTGGGTTCATACTCAGGCCTGCACGGTGTAGAAGGATTGGTGCCGAGAAGATCGCAGACGTCGAGTTTGCAGGTGATGTTGCCCTTATCACTGATACCATTGAAGGGGCAAAACTACTCCTGGACAGGCTTGAGAAAGCAGCACTGAGTGTTGGGCTAGCCATGAACGGCACTAAAACTAAGTTCATGACTCTGAACATGACAGAGGAGGCGAGCAGTCTTAATAGCTGTTCTGGAAACCAGCTGGAAAAGGTGACAGACTTTGTTTACCTTGGAGCTTGGATAGCAACAACAGAGAGGGACCTGCGGGTCAGAAAAGCTAAGGCTTGGGCAGCTTGCCACAAGCTAAAGAAGATGTGGAAGTCTGACCTTAGAAGAGGACTAAAGATCCGTCTATTTGTTGCTACTGTGGAGTCAATACTTCTTTATGGTTCTGAGACGTGGACGTTGACAGAGCAATTGAAGAAACGCATTGATGGCTGCTACACTAGAATGCTAAGGATGGCACTTAATGTGGATTGGAAGCAGCGAAAAACCAACAAAGAAGTCTATGGCAACCTACCGAGAGCAACCATGAAGATCCAAGAGCGCAGGATGCGACTAGCAGGCCATATCCACCGGCACCCAGAACTAGTCGCAAACCGCTTGCTACTCTGGGAACCAACTCATGGGGTGCGGAGTAGGGGGAGACCAGCCATGACCTATGTTGATAGCCTACGAGCTGACACGGGTCTCAACGACACTGGAGAAATGGGCGGACTTATGGCGGATAGAGTTTTATGGAGACAGCGCATCAATACTCGTACGCTGAAGCCGCCTTAAGTCAAGTAAGTCAGTAAATATCTTCTAATACATTCTGTAATAAATTGAAATCATTAAAATTAAAAAGATTCAAATCATCTTGATAACGAAATGTGTCTTTTAATCTTTTTAGATTTTCTGTATCCCCTTGTTGATGTTCTATCAAAAGTTTAATATGTTTATATTCGTAAACATGTAATTGTAAATAAACATTAGCTATTTGTGGCCCTGCTGTAGCTACAAATAGTTTTTTCGAAAGCGGCGCCTCGGGCTACATTTCGAGAAAAAAGCGCGAGCTAATGAAATGAGCTATATCATGTATTGTGTATATATACATATGACATACATGTATATAAATGATATATTTGGAGGACTTCGCCGCTTCTACGCGCCGCGTAAACTAGCATTCTTGCTTCGCATCGAAGACTAGATCGTTGCTTTACAAAGCAACGATCTGGAAGGGTTGACATCGTCAATCAAGTTAAAGTCTGATCTTCAGTGCACTGAAGATCAGACTCCAGCATCACTTATAGTTATTGTTACCGTTTTGCCTACATTGTACACGTAATACATTCCAGACATGAATATCGGTCATTGCATCGAAATTAAATTTCAGATTTACTTATCTGCTGTAGTAGTTAATAATATATTGTTTATTACTGGGCGGCGCTCAGCCTGTCATTCCGCCGAATCCGGAATCTATTCGGCGGATAATTATGAACATAAACATGCCTGAAGTCCCCAAGTAAGTTGTCCTTTGTTGTTTGTTAATAAAGTGCAGTTATACACGCTTTTATTTCGTTGCTAATTTGTGCCTCTGTTATCAGCAGCGCTTATCATCTCAACAACTATCTCATACTCGCAGCTACAGCTTGTTTTACGGATACTATACACTGTGTATAACTGATCAACGATATGCCGACAGTAGCTGAACGTTTCAAATTTGACTTAGTAGAGACCGATGGACAAAAGTTCCTACTTGATACCGTGAAACAGTGTAAAGTCGATTGTGTTCAAGAACTAAATCATGAGAGCGTGAACAAAATTGGTAACAAGGGGGATTTAGCGGCAAAGTTTTTGCAAGCCATGCAGCTCATTGAGAGACAGCATAACATGATCATAAATCAGAGGGTACACGTTAGTCAGTATCAGTCTAGTATGATACAGCTGCAGGACCAAGTTATAAAACTACAGGAGCAACTATTATCTGCAAAAGAAGGACTTTCTAAGGCAATAGAGTTTAACGAACATCTCAAGACTGAGTTTTTTGAGGGTGTTCAGAAAGAAGTCAGTTCAGTTAAACAAAGTTTTAGCGATGTGGTGAAATCCGGTAGTATCGAGAACTCAGCTGCGATTTCTACAGAATCCATTAAATCAGTTGCCAAGCAAATTGCTTTGGAGGAGGAGTTGGGTAGGAACATCATGGTCTTTGGGCTATGCGAGGAGGTAAATGAGGAGATCAATACAAAAGTCGCTGAAGTATTGGAATCATTGGGAGAGAAACCCCGAGTTGAGGCTTGTAGAATCGGCAAGAAATCACCGTCAGCTGCAAGACCGGTTAAAGTTTCCTTTTCCAGTTCTTCGATTGTGCAACAAATACTGAAGAAGTCGAGTAAACTGTGTGGAACAGAGAGATTTAAGAGGGTGTTCCTAGCTCCAGATCGTACAGCAGAAGAGAGAGCTCAGCGTAAAGAACTTGTCCTAGAGCTAAAAAGAAGAGCTGGTATTGAGAAGGACAAAAAACTCTTCATTCGTGAAGGAAAGATTTGTAGCCTTGAGAGGCAAAAATGAGTTTCTAAATATTTTTCGTGTTGTGAGCAAATCAAAAAGTTTAGCTCTATGAGTATTTGTCTTCTGTGTGCTTAGTTTTTGTCGAAGGATCTAACCATTTTATTTCACTTATACAAAACTGTATAGTTTTCAAGGGGTTAATCTGGTTTTAGGCGAATCTTGTTCAGAGATCGCTGTTTCATTACTCTTAGTCAGCTGGTGCAGCCTTTATACATACTTTTATATGTATATTTACAATTTTAAATTGCTGTTCAATATCTATTTTTAGTAAACATTAACTGGGGTAGTAAAACCCAGTTCCCAATCAATCAATAAACTAATCCGCCGCGCGCTAGTTCTGTAGTTCGTATCGCCTGCCTTTTGAAAAAAAAGCAGCGCGCGCTACTTCGAATGTCGAAATTTAATGTTTAAACAAAAAAACAAGTAACATTCGTCAATAGGTAAGTAATAAATAATAAATAAATATTAAACATTATCATCAATCATATAATATAATTGTTTTATTATATTTAAAATGTACACATATGATATACAAATACAAAAATATAACATATATATGATAGGCGCAGTTTATATCTCTGCCAAAAGCACACTCCCCAAATTGCGCGCATTGCTGTAATTTCTTTCAAACTTCATGAATCGAGGAAAATTATTTTGCAATGTATTCAGAGTCAATATATGCACTTATACAAATCACTTGGAATACTTTTGAAAGAGAATAACAAGCTCAAAAACGCTACTGACGTATTTCTCCATAAAAAGCACAATAGCGTGAGAAGCTTTTGTCGAGGTGCCTCGAAAGTGATCTTAAACATTAAACGATTCCCCGTTCAATTTTGGTCGTGCAACGCCAACTTAGTGCACAACCAAGGAAGTTATAGACATATTTCATACGTATCAAATTGGATATGCTTTTGTCGGAGATATAACGTGCGCCATATATGATATACTATGTACTAGAAACCCGCCGCTAGTCGAAAGCTTTGTTCGAGGAAATTTTAAGCATCAGTTATGTTTTAATTTCTCTTCATCATATAGCCCCCAAACAATACTTTTTACCGCATCAAAAAATTTCAATCACAACCAAAGTTATAAATATATTTAGGTATATAGCGTCACGAGGGTAAATGTGAGCTAGTTGTGAAATTCTGACGTAGCATACAGCATAACACCGCGCGTTGAAATCCGCTGTAGTCGAAAATTTTATTAAAGGACACTATAAGGGAGCGAATTTATCGTTCGAATTTATCGGTCATCGCTAGTCAATGGTCAAACAATCCAACAAATATGCTTTAGTTCCCGAACCCTGCTTCACTGAAAATTGATATGAATTACACATTTGAATCATTTCGGTAAATGTCAGGTCCCTCACGGGCTCATCGTCTCATTTGATAGATCTGTTCAAATTGAAGTTTTTACGTATGAAAGAATTGTGATAAAAAAAAGGAAATTTGTGCTGAATGAAATTGGTAAAATGACATAATCTATCAAATGACTTTAGATCCTAAATCAAATAGGTTAATAAATGGATATTTACGTAGGTTGACAAAACGTTAATTCAAAATTATTATCATTATATGAAATTATTATATGAAAATTGATTGCTATGAAAATAAGTAATAGCTAGTTATGAAGACAATCCTTGAACACGGGATTCTTTGCAATATTGCCCCGACTTGACAGCACCAAGATATCCTTAGGATCGTGTGTTCTTGACAGAGCGACGCAAAGCTGTCCATGATTAAAACATTCGGACCTAAGGTCCAGTCCAACTATAGTGATGTCTTGTCCCTGAGCACGATTTATGGTCATGCTGTAACATGGCCGAACCGGAAATTGTTTTCTACGAAATATAATGCCGTTAGAAGCGTCTGTTGGTACCAGGGTTATTCGTGGAATCAATATTATAGTTCCATTTTTGTTGAAGGCTTCAATTGTGTTTCTATGGAGACGTGACATAATTGGATGGACGTGACATAATTGGATGGTTAATATTGCGGAGAACAATAATAGGCGTCCCCACCTTCAACTTCAGTTTATGTGGTGGAAGTGAACCAATATTCACAGTGTTTAAAAATTCCACTGGATAAGTCGCCTGGCCATCCTCTGATAGGGATGAGTCGATAGATGTATACGTTGTTGACTGTCCTGGAATTTCGTCAATTGAGGAAATTTTAAAAATCAGTTATGTTTTAATTTCTCTTCATCATATAGCTCTGTTATACTGTAGACATAATGGAATTTATCTAACAATGGCGACAGCGTTGTTAGTATTCGGATTCCAAAAACGATACTTTTTACCGCATCAAAAAATACCAATCACAACCAAAGTTATGAATATAAGTCATAGCGTGAGCTAGTTTTGAAATTATGACGTAGCATACAGCATAACAACGCGCGTAGTTAAGATGTTTTTGCTCGCGCACGTGCATTTTAACGTTGCTACGCAACAGCGCAGTAAACCTTTGCTAAAATAACGACATTATTCTAACGGTTATTTTACCTCACTTCCGACGTTAATTATAAAAAATCTAAAGCCTAAATCAAAATTCTAAGAATGCTATAGCCTATTCCTATCCTTTTTCTACTACCCTGCTAAAAATGGCGAGGTTTCAACTCCATTTGCGAGCTGGGTTTGATTTCACCAGAGGGTCATTTTGAGGTCGAATTTCGGTGTTTTTTCTTCTATGTCCCCGTTGCCGGGGAAATTTCGTCAAGTTTAAATTATAGTATAGATATGTTTTGGAATCAGAATCAAAAATACATGATCAATTGATGCTATTTTCGTATGCTCAGGCATCATATCTATGGTGGCCGAGGAGGGTCATTTTTAAAAATAAAATAAAAACCATACTCACGTGGCCGAGGAGGGTCATTCGGCCGAGGAGGGTCATCATGCATTTTTTAAAAATGGCCCTGCTCGGCCATGGCCGAGCAGCATGAAAGTAAGCCTGGCCATCTCAAAGTGATTATAATAATTAAATGTTTCGCAGATTGGCAATTGATCGGTGTTGTACACACTGCACTGATAATGATATCACGTTGAACGTGTAATGTAAATATAGTGTGCGGATACATGCGAATATATCATATATATTCTAAATGACTAATGCGTGAGACTAGTCTAACTTTTGTAGCGCGATGCGTTACTGTGCCGCGCCGAGCTGCCATGAATTGACATCGTCAATTAAGTCTAACTTTTGACTAAAATTGTTATAAACCAACTTTCATGAGACAAAATTTTTCGGCGACATTCCTACCTTTCTTAAATTGACCCTCCTCGGCCGAATGACCCTCCTCGGCCACGTGAGTATGGTTTTTTTATTTTATTTTTTAAAATGACCCTCCTCGGCCATGGCCGAGGAGGGCCATTTCTTGTTTGGCCCCGCTCGGCCATGGCCGAGGAGGGCCATTTCTTGTTTGGCCCCGCTCGGCCATGGCCGAGGAGGGCCATTTTCGTCATATTGTTTGGCCCTGCTCGGCCATGGCCGAGGAGGGCCATTTCTTGTTTGGCCCTGCTCGGCCATGGCCGAGGAGGGCCATTTTTTTCATATTGTTTGGCCCTGCTCGGCCATGGCCGAGGAGGGCCATTTCTTCGTCATATTGTTTGGCCCTGCTGCGCTCGGCCATGGCCGAGCAGGGCCATTTTTAAAAATGACCCTCCTCGGCCGAATGACCCTCCTCGGCCACGTGAGTATGGGTTTTATTTTATTTTTAAAAATGACCCTCCTCGGCCACCATATCAGAGCATTTCTGTAAAAATAAAAATCTTTGGCGAGTGATTTAGTTGTTAACAATCAGTGGGGCCGAATTATATTATTATATTTAAATGATAAGTTTATATTTAAATGATAAGTTTATTTAAAATATATGGCGGCTCAGTTTATGCAAAAAAAATCAAATTACATTAATATTTATATTAGGAATGTGGAGTGGCATCGCCAAGTAAAACTTTTATATCATATTTACGAGCGACTCACTGCAAATACGCCGCGCAAAAGGTTCTACGAATGCGTCTCTATTTTTATTTTCGCATTGGATATCGATTAGCTGATTGGCTGATATGTAGACACATGAATGAATTAATTACACTAATGAACTTTGTGATAACATAGTTCAGTAATGCGTTTATACTTATTTGGGCATCACCTGCTGTATTGTCTTAACCCACGTGCTGTATTGACCATATTCGGTGGCCAGCTGCTCGCCCGTTATGGAATAATCAAAGTTCTGTCTGATTTGTGGAGAAGCGTAACAGGCGCGTGGCAGGCCATTCTTCCTCTCTTATTATACACACCGTTAGAGGGTTGCGTGCCAGTTCTGTCCTTCCAGTTGATCGTTCATCGTTACACTTCTGCAATTTCTCTTCTAGCTGCTTTTAAGATAGTTCCACGGAAGCGCTTTCTCTCTTTCTCTTGCTAGAATGCGTCTGTGAATTGTTTGTTTTTAAGTTCGTTTCCTCCTGACGCTGACTGAACAAACATTTAACCGCCCTAATTCGGAGTTGTGTGTGGTACCATCAGCAACCTAATCGGCAACTGGTCTTAAATTATATTGTTATTGATGGCTCTGTTTTTGGGTATGTGTTGAGCTGCACAGTGAAACTTTTGTGTGTTCCATAAATTCGTGCTGATAATCTTGTTTACTGTCGTCGTCGGTCGCCTGCCCAGTGTCGATCTGAATCTTCACAAAAGACCTAATAGAGGTCCATTATGTACTAATATGAGTGGACAGCAATTATGCTCCACCTATTTAACCACACAGACCTCTAATTAAAAGAGACGTGGCACATGACCCTCAACAATAAGCTTACGGTAATGCCCTCAATTGCATTGTCCGGAGTCCAGTTATAACTCGTTGAACAATTACGCGCCGTTAGCCTTTGAAACCTTTGAGTAGCATCATAAATTCAGCTCAGTCTAGCAGTCATTAGCGTAATTTACGAATTACATGAAACTTTTGTTTCGCCTAGCGCATATAATGTGTTCAAGTCGGTAGAGTGTGGCTTTGATTAACGATTTTAATTTGGATATGTTTGCAATATGTAGACAAGCTGTGTTTCGTTCTGTTGGAAAGATTAGTAGTGGTCGTTGTCTTGTTTAGTTGTCTCTCCGCTTTGTCTCTATTTGATCTCTGTAAAAAGTGTGGGCCGCATGGCATTTGAAACGCGACAATAGATCGTAAACAAAGCCCGTAATGAGTATACTTAGGTTTAAAGATTGATTATATCATCTCAATGTTTCAATTTGATAACTCCTCACACTGTACTAGTGGATAAGAAAGCGAGCGATTACTCCCGTGAAATCATCCTCTTGAAAGGACATTTTACACATAGCTGAGTAGCCCAAGGAACGTCGCAACCATAGCTTTCAGCAGATCCGGACACAACTTCAGCACCTCGCTGACCCCAGCCACTAGGTCCCAAGGATGGCCCCTCCTCGGCTCAGCCGGTAGTTTAGGTACATTTCCCTCCTACTGGGGGCTCACCATTTGCTGAATTGTATGAACTGTTAACACTTCACTGATTATTTTCTTGTTGTGGCTTCGTCTAGTGGCCGAACAGTTTCTGTTAAAGTATGAAATGGTTACAATTATATGTTTCTTTATTAGATAATGCGATCTACTCATAGTCACAGAGGTGTGCGCAAATGTTGCTGCCTTGGATAATTACGGTACATAGCGTACCATGTTGGACTGTTGGAGCCACCTCCATTATCTTAATATAATGCATTATATTAATATAATGCTTGCAACTGTGTATCCATTTTCCCAACTCGGTTGGTGTGTCTAATAAAGCTAATAATATTCCAGGTGGTAGTGGACTAGCGAGCGCAATATCACAATCCTCTCTCAGCAACCTCGGCTCAGATCCCTCACTAACTTCAGAACAACTCAAATCCCTCTACCGACAGACCAGTACAAACGTAAGTGCGATAACTCCAACTAGTCTTGTCTGTGTGAAATTTTTGCACGCTTTGTCTACCCAACGTTAAGTATCTATAACTGATGTCTGGAGGATCCTGATCTATCTTTTCGGCCTTTACAATTACCACGTCTGTACGTATAGCCATCTCCGAATCTGTTTGTGGTATTCGGGAGCACGTTTCCAAACGCACGGAACAGTCTCGAGCCTAGCTTTCCGCCGACTCGACTGTTAATGTGTTCTCAGTCGTGTAATGTGATGTGAAGAGGGTAGAGCAGGCGAGTGAGCAAGTGACTAGTCTGTTTTGTACAGTAGTGTCGGTGTCGGCTCGCAACCTCCTCCTCTCACCTTGCTCACTAGTGTCTACTGTAATTAACAAACCCAAACTGTGTTCGTCTCACCTGGCTAACGACACTTCTTTTTCTGGCATGTTCCGACTAATTGCCATCCCGAACTTCAGGTCGTTTTGTTAAATGGCTCGCTTATAATTGTTCCCTGGGTGGATATATATATATATATCCACAACCGCTTTCTTTTATTGTGTAGAAGTCCAGCCATGAAATATATATATATCTCTGTTGTCCGCTCTAATGTTATCTAATTTGTTGCTATTTTTCAGAATCCCAGCACCAATGCATCCTCCTTTGGCAAATCAGTCATACCAGAAACCTTGGAGCGGCTCAAGGAGGAATTCAGTTTTATGCAGGTAAGCAGATTTTAACACATGTTGTTAAAAGAAAATATTTGGATTAATTAGGGATCAAATCACAAACAAAGTGAGAGTGAGTGTAAGATGAGCGGTGTTTTTGAGGGCTGTAAGTGAGGAAAGAGAGAGTTGGGGAGTGTGTCACGCGGCAGAAAGGGAGCCTCCTGGCGTTTAACACCGGCCGACAGAGGAACTTTAAACATCCTTTAAACATGTAATGAAATTGCTGAGCTGGTGAAAAGAAGGTGTCCAAGCTTAAAACTTTCTCCTCGACAATTCAGGACATGTAGAGCCCTGATTTCGTGCAAGGACAGGCCCGTATAGGGAGTAGGCTCTGGTTACAAGGATTTCAAAGTAGAGTTCCTTGCCTTCAGAGCGCGCCCGTACCTCGCTCCCGTATCTAGAGATAAAAGTTATCAGCTAGTTGCTGCAGTAGCATGAGGCTGTTCATAGGTTTAGGAATTAGCTTCGTAACTGGAGTTGGAGTGATACGAGCGGACAGGGAAGGTCCTTCTGATAATTCATATTAATACTTTGGTGACTGTATGTGGGCATCATGCCATGCTCAACACGTCATGCTATGCTCAACACGTCATGCCTATATCGCCCTATATCGTCGGCTATACAAATTGTGACTTTTTCTGATGAACTGACTTTCAACACCGTCTGTATCATGTCGCATTTTTGCAGATTTCAGCCAACAATCATAGCTTTTAATTAACATATTTGATCAGAACAATGTTGGTGAACCTGTCAGATGTTCAGTTGAAAGTTGAATTAGTGTTACTAAACTTCAACGGTCCATCAATATTTACTGTAATTGAGGGATTGGCCCCTGACTCAGACGTAGTAGACATGTTTGTTGATATGATTTCATGTTTCAGGCTCAGATACATCAACTCAATGCGGAGCGAGAAAAACACTCGGTAGAAAGACAGGATCTACACAGACAAGCAGTTATGGTGAGCGCACATTTCATAATTACCTAAGTTGGTAATTAGGATTTATCTAAATTTGATAAATTGTATCTTGCCTGCGATTGATATGCGCTGGAATTTTAAAAGTGGTAATTATAACTTTAGTGTGTTCACTGCCATGATGAATATTTGTAACGGCTAAAAGAAAACCTCCTCTAGCTTCTTATTGTCAAGTTTATCTGTTATGTCAATATTACCAATCTTGTTTACAGTAACGCATAATATTTAAGTTACAATAATAAAATAGAAAACACACACAACATCTTAATTTCAATTATGCAATATAATGTAATGTTTATTAAGCCATATATTAACAATTTACCATAATATCTTTAAAACAATAATATATTCAATATATTTGATCAATGATATAGCTAACATTTTGAATCAGCCAACAAAAAGGTCAGATCAGTGGAGCGTTACACCGTACTCCTATTTAATGTAACTAGTTAATATAAAGTGTGTACTGTGTGTGTAAATATTAACAGGGTAGTGGCGGGCGGAGAGAGGGGGCCGGAAGTTTAGTGTAACGTAATTGCACACTCATTACCTTTATAGTGGAGTTGAGTGATTGAGTGCGTGTGTAGGGGTGGTGTACAGCGTATATTGTGTGTGTATCCTTACTGTGGTGCTTTGTTCACGCAAAATGCTGTGTCACAAATTTGCTGAGGCCTTCACAGAATGAGCTTGATTTAAAGTTGACGTCGTAGTTCTTCAACTTTTAAACCTTGGGCTGCTCAAGTGAGCGCACGAGATTTATCCAGCTCTGCTGTACTCATGACCTATTTAATTAATATTTCGTGAACTCATGAACTTTTAAATTAATCCTAAATGGATCAACTATCTATATCGGATATGCGAGAATTAGAAAATAGGGAGAACGTCTGGGTTTACGGGGGATCTTTTGTAAAAGTTGTTACATAAACGAGGTAATTTAATTATCATTCGGTATATTATGTAGCTCTTCATTATCCAGTATTCTAATATTTCTATTTTCAGTATTACGAGATGAGCTACGGTCTAAACGTGGAGAAGCACAAACATGTAAGTTGTTGAGAAAATGTAGTTGTACACATAGTTTGCTGGAAATTAAATTCACACTGCGGGTCTCTCATGTAATGAGATCTGTTAATTATGTTGTTGTGGAAATAATTACATTAAGACCGTTAATATCGATGATAGGACTTGTTACAGATTGTAATGTTAGTGATATCGACCATTGTCAGATCAGTAGTCCGGCTGTAATTGACCCCTAATTCCATGCTGTTCTAATATTAGAACTCTTCATTCCGTCATCGTCAACATGAATAAGATATTATCACTGATTATGGCACTTCTTCAAAACTCATCAAGTTTATCTCATTCTCGTAAACTCGATGTTAAGTAGAAGATCACAACTGATAATGTTTTCAACTTTTCACGAGAGCGTTTTAAAACTGAGCTGCATGTCATTTCGTAAACATCGCACGCAACTTAAATCGTGGACACGCTGAACTTCTTAAACAGAGTTAAACGTGAGTCAACATGATGGGAAAATAGACTCCTTGCTCGCTGGGAGCTCGGTATAAAATAAAACGTGGATCATGTTATCATACTAATGCTTTGTGTCTGGCTCTTTTAAAGATTACAGTCGTAAAGGTTTTTATAACGGTAGTTATTATAGTTACAAGTATAGTTATTGAATTGGCGTGCTGAATAGTGAATAGGGAGCCGTCCTTGCTATTATGCTACTGGTAAAACTTGATTTACTACTGGAACACCAGAGTTTTCACAAGATAGTGTATCAAGGAGCACCGGTGCATGACTCGGCTTTATTGGGTGGTTAAAATGTTAAGTTGTGGGGTTGCCAGCCTACTATGAATAAGACAATAGTAATTTATTTTGTCTGAGAGTTTATTAAAACTCAAGTCCAAATCAAATTTGGCATCCGCCCAGAATGATGTCACCTCAGCTCCATGCCATTTAGTTTTTATTCGGAGACAGCAACCACAAAACCATGATTGCCAAATTATCATCATTGATTATATCTTGCGTCATCAATTGGTGGTTTAACATATTTAAAAAATGTCCGATAGATGATAGAATGACTAGTTGTCAGTAGGGACATGATGTAACGGAGAGGCTCTGAATCCAGTGTAGTGACTCAGCACTGTTCCATTAGAGGGGTCAGGGCGACCCCCTGCTCCTTATAAATGTATGCTAATGCATGCTTCATCCCCCTTACATTCTAGTGTATCTGCAATATCCGCTCTCAATATGGTGCCCCCCACCACATATTTGTATTTATTTGTCGGACCGAGCTGAAGAGAGAGAGAGAGAGAGAGCGGCTATCCTGCCTGCCAAGCAGGCCCCACCCAATGTAGCTTAACACGCAATTTCTAGATTACCACCCGTAAAAGTAAGCACCACATTTATAATGCAGCACTCCTCGAGCTCAGCGAAAAAAGGTCTAATTGCATGAGTGAGACGTTTATTGCGTATATTTGCTGTTAGTTACCTCAGGTACCTCCTCACAACATGCTAGCAGTGTGAGTTACCGTGAGCTAGCACGTCAGGGAACCAGTTGCTTGTCATTCACGGCTGCGCTCTAATTGGTGATATACGGTCGAAATGGTTTCTAATGAAAAATATCCTTATGATACGATGGAGCAGAGAACTGGGAGCTGGGCACTCTGTTCGGCGACTAATATCTGACTGGCTTTATTGTCAGATGAATGGGCATCATTAGCTAATAAGCAACTCAATTCATTGTGCACATTATTGAATTATAATCTGAACAAAGCTAAAGGTTTAATGGTAGCCATTAAAACATTAAATATATACAATAGCAAAGTGAAGTAGCTGGTGGTCTGAAATCTTGATCCCATTTATCAATGTAAAAGCTTACAATAGGATAAAAAGTTTTCGAAAAGTAAAGTCTAATAATAGGCTATTCAGTTTTCATTAAGATCTATTACTTCTGATGAGATAAGGAAACATTCTACAACTTCATTATTTTCATAATCTTAAAATCGATATCAGGCAGACAGTGGAAATTTAAAACTCTATGTAAGCTCCATTTCAAGAATGACAACTGACAAGCAAAACGCTTGGCAAATTCACTTTCCGTTTATTTTCCCGATTTCTCGAACGAATGTGGAATATGGAACTTTTAGTTCTCCTTAAGTCGGCGAACTAGAACTTTCCTTCTTCAACGGTTTTGCATGACTGGTTATTACATTAAAACAGGTGCAACAGTATCACTTTCTACTTTCCACTAAGGTACCGATTTGGAAAGAGTTTAAAAGATTAAAGAGGCCACATTTAAAAATTACGCCTTTCCTAAAATCGCAGCTTCTAAAATTACCAGAATGTAACACTCAGTTACCTTGTATGCACTGTGAACAGGCTAATACTGCAACAAAGCCAAATACCTGTGCTGGTGGCAACAACGCAACATCACACCTTCATTTGTAACAACCAGGGCAATTTAGCATCGAGATATCTTTCAAGTTCTCAGACAATTGCATAAATTGAGCGACCGATTACAAACTACTTGTATGGTTAACCATGTTAACTTGTCTTTAAAATATGTTACGAATAACATTTTCCCTTTCAGATGGAGATAGCGAAACGACTAGGTCTTATCATCCAGCAATCCATCCCGTATCTACCCTTGGAGGTGAGTGGGAGACAGCGCTTTCTCGGTATTTTAAATAAAATCCGAGGAAATCCTCTAAAGTTTAACATCTGTTGAAGGTCACTTAACAAGTCATTTTTTAAAGACTTGCTGAGATTCATACACCCAGGAGGCAGGATCTACGTCGACTATGGGGTATCGTTAGCGCACATGAGCGCACTTCAATAGCGCACTCCACTGACGCACATTAGCATACTTCAATGAGTTTTGTTTTTGGGGATTACTGTCAGCTTATCAACTGTTAATTTGACACAAGAGCTCTAGATACTAAGAGTGCTGCGCCGCCATGAACACACATCGACATTCCACCTTAGTCTAGTTTTAATCATTATCTGGTCGCACCTCCTAAATATTTAATTTCGTGTAAATTTACGGAATTCCATTGCGTTATAAAAGGAGAAATGAGAATATTTCTTGACTTACAGTTGGGATTACTAGTTGAGAGATCTGAGGGTAGGAGCTGAGGTAGCGGAGCGTTGAGATTGCCGATTTCCCAGGGTCCCATGTCGATACTTGAGTCAGACTACCGGGGCTATTAGACCTCAATTCTAATACTCTGTCGCTAATGAGCCCTCATCTAGATTGTAATTTAGGCAGACAATTTTCATTATTTGTTTGATATTAGCCTCCGTCCTGCATGCTTTACGACAACTATAAAATGTTGGCTTTGTTCTCCGTGAGAAAACAAAATGGGGGGCCAGTATTGATTTCAGTTCAATCTAAGTATGGATTAGTTGTATGGATTAGTTTCGCATTAGGTGTGCTCAAATCTCATAATCAACACCTGACGAAAGTGCTACTCTAATATATGCCTCATTACACAGGGTGGATTGATTCATCTCTTGCGACATTTCAATTTAGTAGGATGAAACTCAGCAGATCTCACTTTTAAAGTGAAACCTGGCCGGCGACACTTAGTCTTCGCAGCTCGCAACTCACCTCAACCCTTAAAACTGGGGGAAAACAATTCAATTACGTCTATATATTCAGGTTCTAAATAAAATCATTAACTCTCTTACTCTGCCGTCCCAAATTGATTCCAACACCAAACCATCTTATTTCAGCAACAGCAGATAGCTCTGCAGGCGGTGGAGCGTGCTAAACAGGTCACCATGGCCGAGCTCAACACTATTATTGCAGTGAGTAAAACATCTTTAATATTCGATACAAACTTGGTTCAAACACCACATAATCCTTCTTATGACCACAGAAAACATAACCTCAATATCACACAGTGGGTTACACTAAATATGGTGACATAATAATGACTAATTTAGTGTTTTCAAACTCTACAAACGCTCAACACGTTCCGTTACGTAATCCCTTCTCACTTACCTGTTAGAACACTTTTTCAACACTTTGTGGTTAGCAGTAGTTCTGCTTTCTGTAAATCCCTTTTTAGTTAGGGTACTTTCAAATTCATAGTTTATAATCGGAACGGGCTGGGCTGGGCTGTAATAGTTTGACTTTATCTCTAACCTGAATCTACACGTTCAGGGAACAAAATATCGACTTGGGATTAAATTTAAAACTAAAAGATATCACGTTTTCACTTATAGATTGATGTTTTTTGTTAGGTAAAAACTTACGTTCAAAGAATACGATGTACCCTATTTCTGAATCATGACGCCACGGGAATTCTAGTTTGTATCTTTAATAATACCCAAAATATATATATATCATATTTTAGATAATATATATAAGATAATATATATAATGTAAAATACCGTGAGTCATAAGTGTATATTTAGTTGTGGTGCGGTTCCGGTTGAATATCAAGATCTCGACTTCTTAATATGTACTAATAGGAAACGTTTATAAATATAATATCCGTTTTTGATACTTATCGTTGTATCGTCTAAGTCAACTTAAGCAATATTTACCACTTCCAAACATTACAATGGTTGCACTCATTATCTACAGTGCTAATAGTTAAATTTGCAATTAGCTCAGTCGGATAATGGTTGCTCGACCATTACTACCAAGAATAAAAGTGATAAATCCTAAATTTCGTTGACGAGGAATGTCGCTAAATAGTCACCGTTTTGACAGCCTTTTAAAGTAAGTAGCATCGCAATTCTGGGTAATCTAAACCATGTTATCATGGTTATGGGCGATCATCATGTAATAGTGGATCTAGATTTTGTTATGAGATATTAAAATGGAGTCGATTAGATAGTTGCTGTGCCGGCCACTGCGATTACTAAATTATCCGATAGTAAAAATAAATAATTTAATGTTATCGCAGTTAATGACTGAGACGCTTTCCATTTCATCGCCGATCGGCCGTTTAAACTATCAAGAAACAGCCGAGTATTCATCTTCACTCCAACGTATAATGATGGATGTCTGGTACCTACTTCAAATACCACGTTCATTCTACAACATATCATTTCTACTTTTCTATTTAAATTTCCATCCTCACTATATCCCCCTGAATGGCACAGACTTGTGATATCGTGACTGTAGATCCCAAAACTTCTTCTCGCTACCAGATATAGATGGATCAAATCTCGCGCCACTTAACACTTAAGAAACGGTTGCAATGAATTTTTTATAGTGTTATTTTCAATATGTCCCTTAAAGTACAGGGCTTGCTAGAAATGGTAGGTTTCTTGTGAGATACGGCACTGCCACCTAACAGAGATCTGCTAATTGGAAGGCAATTGTGGTTGGAGGTACTAGAGATGTTGTCCGCTGTGTAGACCACACTTGGCAGTCAGAAAGCTTCAGGGTCACACAAACATTGCGACATACGGGCTGAAAGCACTCATAATCTGTAGCCATTCAAACTGGGTTTCGGATTTAATAGTTTGAGAATTGTCAAGAAAATAGTAGAACTTATGTTCATTTTCCTCTACAGCCTTAAAACCAGTAAACGCAGATATCATTAATGATTAAATACACCATGTCCAAAGTTTCACAGCTTCTAAAGGTAAAGAAAGATGCGGTCCTAGGAGAATATTTTACTGGTGAAAACAAAAACGGCTTCACACTCCTTGCGCAATAGACACAGATATCTTAAACTTTTGTCACTCTGCATTGTTTAGTCCTGAAGACGCGGGAGCCTTGACCTCCCTGCTAACGAATATTTTCTCCCTACCACATCTACCTAACACTGGGTATGTTTGTGACATTACCGCTGCAGATTAGGATGAATTAGGCGAGTACTCTACCGGGTAGCTTCACCCTCCTCTGTATAGCTGTATAGTGAGGAGGTTAGCATAACTAGGTGCTGATATGGGTTTTAAATGTGATGACAGTTTCTTATTACTGATCTCTCTCCTCTTTCTCCACACTCACCGTATATTAGACTCACCGTACACTCTCCTCCATTATAATGCTAACCTACTGGCTCTCAAGCACTGGCAACCCACTGGTTGTGAACTCAGAGTACTAAGACGAGTACAGGCATTTTGACGAGATATGATTGATATGTCTAGATGAGTACTGACGCTGTAAAGGATCTAGACTGTGGTTTACCGACATAGCATTAAGCACCGTGTACCTGTGCCTGGATCCAGCGGTCTTCTGCCTTAACCCTAATCTTGGCTTCTAATTGGACCTTGTTAATTTCGGGAGATATGTAATTGTAAATATCGAGCTCGTGTATTGGAGGGAGAAACTTCGTTTGGTTCGGATCTACAATTAAATGTCAAATTTTGGTGGTAATTAATTAGATATGTACTAATGATTTAATGATGGGATGAGCTGGCGGCACCGTGACTTTCTTGATGAGCTCGTTAAATTAATTTGCTAATTTGTAGAGTCAAGGTAACAATTAAATATTATTATTTATTTCTAGAGTGTAGTTTTAGCCCGGTTAAGATATCGGCTAGAATATCAGAAGAAGAAGAAGAAAAGTTACAGCACGATATGGGCTTCTTAAAAGCTTATAAAACTTAGCAAATTATCAGTAGTTAGGGTATCTAGTTCCACTTCAACTGTAGACACCAGCTTGATATATCGTTATACTTGAGATACAATGTAGATACAGATTAGATACAAGTACTGATGTTACACAGCCTCTTCCAGCCAATACATGATTATCTGGTAACGTTACAAGCATCATTAGTATTCCTAGAGGCCATGTGCCAAGGGAAGGGAGGGAGGAAGGAGGGGGATAAACATGCTACTATTGACTATTATTGGCTCTGAAATCCCCAAAAATCCCGGCCCCGCCAAGATACGACTAATAGTCAAATAACAGTTGTACACGCGTGTTACAGGTAAACAGCTGCCTGCTTCAGTACGGCGTAATTACCCACAATATTATTCAATTATATAATGGGTTTATAATGCGGATATAATTTATCTGCCATTGTGGTCTACCCCTGCTAGACCGGCTCTACCGCTGAATTATCCCCCTGTTTTATTCCTCCACTAGAACGTGCCTGGCAACCTGCTGTGTGATAAACCGTTGGGCCGGGTTTGGTAGGGGTACGGGTGTAATACTAATAAGTTTCGACTTGATAATCGTGGGTATAATAATAATGATGGTGATTTTAATTTTATAGGCGTTGGTTGAGGAGATGATTATATAAAATGTGGGGTCCATTATAATGTGGGGTATATAACGTAGTCTGGGTTGAGCGTCTCTCACGTGCAGCAAGCAGCGCCGCGCTATTAGGATGGTTCGGTGTACGTTTGGAACTTGTAAAGCACATTGATCTAGGACATTAATATATTCCTGGTTATAGAACATAGCCGGGTATATCCCAGGTTATTAGGTTAATATGCGTATTATTCCCGGTTATAAATATAGAGGTTATATTCCCAGTGATATGCCTAATATTCCCGGTTATACGAGAAATATTTCCGGTTATAATTCTAGAGCCAGGTATACCCTGATAACATGTTATAATCTACTGACAAGTCGGAATTGTAGACCAGGCTGATATATATAGTCGTGTATATTGTGGCAAAGAGTTACAAGTCGCAAATGGTAGCTTTCATCGGCGGACAGTTTATACTAATTGTTGAAACGATTTACTGGTCCAAGTTGGAGCGAGTTAATAACTCTGCTCAGCACAGTTGCTGGCTTATAACGATTACTTGTGATGAGTGCAGTATATCGTATCTCGAGGACATATCAGCACTGAATTATCGTTAGGCTGAACTGTTTGTGCACTATAGTGCGACCTCTAGGCTGTGCCAAGTTAATAAGGGTGAGTGAGGCTGACATTGTATGTTGGTTTAAAGCGCGCAGTGCACTGCAAGCGCGGCGCTTGAAGGAGGTGAGTGCACAAGATAGAGAGAGAGAGAGAGGGGAACTGGGAGGTAGAGTTGAGAGGTGGTGTTGATTGCTCACACTATGCTAGCGCCCTGTCACCACCATCCTATAAACATGTTAACAAATAGTAGGGGTGTTATGTGTCGCTGAGAGGTACTGTAACTAGCTGCCAGCATCTCTCTCTCTCTCTCTCTCTCTCTCTCTCTCTCTCTCTCTCTCTCTCTCTCTCTCTCTCTCTCTCTCTCTCTCTCTCTCTCTCTCTGTCTCTCTGTCTCTCTCTCTCTCTCACTCTCTCTCTCTATCTTTCTCCATCTCTCTCTATCTCTCTTTATCTTTCTCTCTCTTTTCTCTCCACCTCCCCCTCCAAGTCCACCTCCTCACTCTGTCCTTTCTCCACTTTCCTTATTTCCTTTTCTCATCTCCCTTTCTCCCACCCTCCCTTCTCTTCCCTCTACCACCTCTCTCTCTCCCTTCTATACCGCCTCCCCTCCTCAGTCTACCCCTCTCCAGCCTCTCTCCCTGTCTCCCCCTCTCCACTATCACTCACAAAGTGAGGGCAACTGAAGGTGCTGATAGACGTGTGTAGGAGCATTACAAGTGTACATCATGTGCACGACTCTACTGATCACCTACTTGCCCTATCTAGTGTTGTGGGGTGGTTTGGAGACAAGGTTTGAGTGGTTGTGATGGAAGTGAGGGTGAGGAGGGTGGTAGGTGTTGATGAGGAGGAGGAATTGTGGTGTGCGATGGTATTTGCATCGTGTCACTCTCTCTCTCTCTCTCTCTCTCTCTCTCACCCTCCTGCTGCTTACCATGGGGGTGCTGAAGTGCAGATTCTTTTTAACCCGCCTTACTAAGTATTTAGCAATTCGCGGAATGCCGCATGACAAGGCCAATTGTAAACGCTAATTGTCTATATTATATTTAAACATGTCCTGCGTTTTGCCATGTTATATATTATAGCGTGATTCATCGCTGTTTCAGCCCGGCGGCTGGACCTAGTTGTGTCAACGGGGAACACTCCGAAAACTTACATCCGCTTTATTGAAATGAGCTGATATGCTATAATGCAGTCTGGGGCGAGCTTACAGTCTACCCGACAGTGTGTGGCAAGTCTGGTCCATTTACCCTGACATCTAAGTTAGTACCCAGTTTCTCGTGATAGAACCTAGGTTTTAACACTGTTCACAAAGTCTGAGCCGTGTCAATCCTTAGAACCCTCGCTAAATCCCAGTATTAATCACATACCTCCCGCGGCTATTACAGGAGCTTGGTTGCCAAATATAACATCTCTAGATACCCATCCTCAAATCAGTAACTACATCAAAAGCTTTATAAAAGCTTTTGTTACATATTATTAGAAATAGGATACTTCCTTGTGTTTTATCTTGTGGATCCAGTTATCATTCGGGCCCGTAAATTATTATTTGGGCCCGTAGGTTTTAGGCTGGGTACACAGAAGGGGCCTGGTCGGGATTATTTGAACTATGTAATATGTATACACTATACAGTGTACAGGGATACGTGTCGTTCATGTACTGTTCCTGAAAATGTTTGTACCGCCACAAAACCTTGCTATCTACTTAGTGTCGTAACGTATCTTACCATAATCGTAAGATATCACTTAATTCTCCGGATATTTATAAAGTATTTTTTGACTGATAATTATATCAACTTCTAGGACATCAACTTAGTTTTTTATCACACCACGATATGAACTTGGTTTCATATTATATCTATCTTGAAATAGCCGCAAAATATCGACCAGTTCCTGACGGCATATTTCTTAAAATTACTACAGGAAATTAATCCAGTAAAATCCCAGTAAAAGCAAGAAATTAGCCCGGGCAGCGGTTGAGTGAAAAAAAAACAATTCCACGTTTTCTATTTCACTAACACAGTGTTTATCTCCCAGGCGAACGAGCATGGAACCCACGGACTATCAGGTAACCCTCTCTCCCTCCCACACCCTACCCACCTCAACATTCCCAGCTCTAACGCCAGTAACAACCTTCTCGTACTCTCCAACCTGCTGGAGGGGCAGCCTCGTCTCTCACTCGGAGATAAGGACAAGGAAGCAGCCACTGCCTCTCTAATGTCGGTATGTTCCGCTTGTTAGACCTAGTGCTTTTATGACCACAATTCATCAGTCTGTTTTTTCCCTCCAACTCTTAGTCAGGTCTCGATCATCTTGTGCCAGTCGGTCCTAAGTTAAACTTGTATTTAATTAAATTCTGACAGAGAAGGTATTTTTGTCGTCAACTTTCCGGTTGATTTATTAATGGACTGCGGTGAGTGACGGGCATGATTCTTCTTAACAAGGAAATCTACTTGAAGGTTCTTATCGAATCTTGGATAATAAGGGTATGGATAAAAGAATATCCAGGTCGGAGTATGCCCCACACACGGACCACGATACGCTATAATGTAGCACTCCCCGGTGATTGATTTCTCTCTTTTTGGCGACTGATTTAAGCGTGTCGATAACAATGCAGGCATTTCATTTGAGCTGCTGGCTAGGTCACGTGATTGAATGCCAGGCTCCGGAGCGTGAAACCATCTGCTGGGTCGAACTGGTACCTTGCTATTTCATACTATGTAACACGGTATATGGAGCCCCAGTTAGCCGGGCCGGTGGAGAAGGCTCGTCTCTGAGTCTCTAACTGGCAGCTGGCGACTATCTCATTACGAGTTGATGGTTAGGTCACGTGACTGATTGCTTCAACACCTGCTCATTTTCATCATTACGTTCATTATCTGTCTAGCTCACAGCCCAAGGCTCATGACCCTCAGTTCCGCCCTATTTTACCACCGCGATTTTAATCCGGTGAGAAATTTTCGTGGGCCAGGTGAACCAGCAATTCGATGATATGTTAAGTCAGCCGCAACTAACTTTTCTGAGTCTTAACTTTAGGAGTTTTTACGAAGAAGAGGCTAGGTATTAGGAGCACAACCACGTGATGTGGTTAACTGTGGTGCTCAGTTAGCATGTGACCATGGTACCGACGTCTCCCAGAAAATGATAATCGTCTGTCAGCCTGTAAATGGGTTTACATGGCCCGCCATCAGCCGAAATATGCAATTGGTTATTAGTCACGGGTGAGGGAGGTGGTTAATGGAATCCCTTAGTTCTGTTAAATGCAGTGTTACACGAGGTAGCCTCCTCAAACAGTGTGAAACAGATCAAGCCTGTGTTATCCTAATGAATAGAGTTAACAAGACCTAGCAGTTTTACATTAACCCCCTCTATTATATCTCGTCTAACAAGTAAGAATTTGCAATTATCGTCCTGCCGGCCCAGATTTGCGGACCCCTGCTAAGTTTCATGATGCAACACAGCTCTATTTGTAAACTTTGTGAATTGCTGAAGACGAACGACAACGCACTCACGGCAAAGCAGGTGGTCAAACCGCACAAAATTTGTCGAGATTTTATACAATACACTGTTAACGATGGGACGTGGATTTGACGAAGGAGTTGAGGATCGATCAACTGTTAACGAACTGCTTTGGGTCTAATAATACTCGTGGTGACCTGCACCTGGCATGAATACGAACCATTACCAAACTTTCAATGTTGGACTTTCTATAATGGCGGCAAATATTCCACACTATATCTTGCTATTGCTGAGAAGTAAGGGTATAAAATAAGCCTCCACATTTCCCATTCACACTTCCAGATCACCCCTATAACTCTCAATTTCCTCCACTAATATTTTTCTAACTCAGCAAATCAAGCGAGAAGACGAAGGTCGGATGTTTAAACCGGTGATAAAATCAAACGGTAACTCCTCTCACAACAGCGCACTACTTGACGCCTACTTCAAGTCTCAAGCACAGCAGATGCCCACGAGCGGACTGAGTCCCTTGCCGAGTGTGAAGAGGGACAGACCCACAGAGGTACATAAACCTCAGGGAATTGAGATGGGTGAGTCAACTAAGAGATCCGTTGGGTCGATATTTGAATCGAGCATTAAGTTAACAGCACTCTTCATTCACCTGTTCGGTGATTTTGTTTTTAACATTTTTAACATGTCATGGAGCATGCAAAAAAACGTGTTAAAAGAGGCTAATATCCATGTTAACCATGTTAACCGTGTCAATATTGTCTTTACTGGTGTGTTTTCAGCGGGCCTCATATCAAGGACCGCTAGCAGGTCCAACAGCACGATACATTACCAAACAGACTCCGTCTCTCAACCCGGTCAGTCATCTTACAATTCCTTAACATTCCCTCCTCAATGAATGAATCTTTGAAAATTCTTGAGTGTCTGCGATTTGGAGCAACAACAATAAACTTGGAACGCCGCATCGCATCTCCCCTCTTGCTTGTTACCACTCTTTATAATTCCACCATGGATTTATCATAATATTGTCATGAACTTTTCATAACCTTATCACAACCTTGTATATTTATTAGAGGCTCCTTTTAAATGATCAAATAGCTTCATTCTATGTCTGCATCCATTTTGGTATTCCTTATCAAAGAAAGTCTTGTTTTCTGTCCTGTTAATTTTATCAGCGTGATCTTGGTAGATTTTGCCACTATTTGTTGAAATAACATTAAAGAAGTTGCAAGCACATTAAGGACAACAACTTCTCGCTCTGCTTACAAATGGTGAATTGTAACTTTATAATCTGCTAAGTAATGTCCACAACGCCTCAAGATAGCGATTAATATATAATATCTGCAGTATTTCATTAAAATATTTTGGTATTTTTACCCGAGTCACCTCTCCTAAATTTAATCAACATTAATTCGCGATCCATTTAACAGTCATAATTTGACCCCCTTAAAAAGCTCGAAGCTCTTAATTAAACCTCTGACCTCAACCATTTAAACTGAATTTTATAAACACTCCCTCTATTATAAACTCTCCCATATTTCACAATATATAATATTCACTACCACCTGCTGGTTTATGCTCATTGCTCCTACCCCAACAGATTGTGAGATTGTAGAACTTTCTCGCCTCAAAGACTCCAGCGTCCCAGCCCTTCCTTCCATTTTATGTTACGATCCACTTTAACTAGCTAAAACAATGCTCCTAATTCAACTCCGAGAGATTGATTAATTTAGAGTAAATTTATCGCACATCCGAGTGTCTCTAACTGATGTTGAGTACTCTGACAAGCTCTCTAGGAGCAGGCTAGAGGAAGGGAGGCAGTAAGTTGACATGCTGTTACGAGGGCCTCGTATTTAACGCATTTATATGTCCATTATACGGGAGCATTAACTCTTCAACAGCAGCTGGTTCTTTAATTTGTAATGTCTACAATTTGCGCGAACTCAACAGTATTATAGTAATGTCTCATTATTCGCCAGCCGCTCAAGTCACAAGTGTAAGAGAAGTAAAAAAATATTATGTACACTACTCAGTAGGCAATAGGGTATAACGGCACCAGTATCACGTGACCTTACTCAGAGGAAATTATTCGTGTGTTAACATCCATCCTATTCATATGTATTTTACAGTCTTGTCTAATCTATGATAATCTATGACGATAAAGTCACAGTTTCAGCCTTAATCGTAATTTTGATAACAACCTCGTCTTAATACCGCAAGCATTACTGAATCAATTTCACAGCATATCATCACAGTTATACTTTCGATAATTTACCATCAGCCACTGCACTGCATGGGCGCCCTCTCGCCAAATTTTAAGCAAATAAATTACATTAATGGCAAATTGAACAAATTTTCCCAAGTTTTTGGTACTCAAATTTATTAATAACCTAGCATTCTCTAAAGACTGGCTGCTAAAACGCTTAGCATCCTTTCCACCCTTGAATAACCAGATAACGGTAAATATTACCACCATCTATTAGGTTGTTACGGTCTCCCAAAACCAGCGAGCTTTTAAAATTAGGATTCGGCAGATGAAGCTGGTAACTAACTTAATGTGTCCTCCACGTTGAGTGTCACGGTCACCGACCAGTCAATATACACTCTCAAACCACTGGAGAGTGGCGGTCGTTTGTTCGCTGTCTAGATATGGTAAAGGACGGCGACAAATTTCACACAAGTCAAATATCGATTGCTCAGCTTTATGTCGGGAATCTGTGTATTCTGGTCATCGATTATCCATGTTTAATGTTTATTTGTGTGGTATGCGGAATAAAGGTCTGAATTTATTGATCAATTCATTTTTGTGGTTCTTCCACAAAAATTAGAAGTGGTCAGAAGTAAGCCCCTCCTACTCCTAGCACTATTTTAAAATGCTCCTCCCTGTCTGCGTGACTTTCCTATATCCCTGAGAAGAAGAAATTAAACCCTCTTATTCTTCAGAGAAGAAGAGACTGAAGGAGGAGACGGAGGGAAGAAGGGAGAGTGACGGAGAGAAGAGTGATAACGAACAGCTGGTGGTCGACGTGTCCAATGAGGTGGGTACTGGCTTGATGCCAACTAAGGGGGGGGGGGGGGGCCGCGGCGGGGGGGGGGGGGGGGGGGGGGCCGGGGGGTTATCCTTCAAATATAGTTAATCTGTGTGAACTGGTTAGGGAGCCCCTGAAAATTAAAAATGGAAGTAAAAGTTGCTATGGATGTCTTTGTGTGCCTCATGATTTGGGTGTTCAGTCTTCAGAAGTTCAGAAGCCAGAGGCCTGACACGTTTAGAATCTAAAATCGAAACTTATTTCAACAACTACTTAGAGTGATTATCTCCAACTATTTGCATCTTGATTCTTGAAGCACGCGGTTATTTGCGATATAAATATCCCTGACACGTACATTTAACATTACATGTATACTGTTTAGTGGTTAGTCGTGAAGATCAGTGAGGCGTCAAGATGATACTATGATCGTTACTCGATATCCTAACATCACAGATATCACCACCATCTCCTTGCCTCTCAGTTTGCAACATTTAGTGCGATTAACGCAGTTACAACATGCCCGCCTCACTTCTCCGCAATTAACAAGGACACCAGAAACCTGATACACCATCCTCTCCTCCCTACCAGAGCAGCACAGTGGACGGAGCTCTAATAGTTAGCGCGGCACTATCCGTGTAGTTAGACTTCACACTAATGCTCCCTTTGGGTGGTCGTTAGTGGGGGAGAGGTGTTATAACCTAACAACTATGTCAAGATATAGGTGGTATGTTGGGGGGAGTTAGTCTACCGGTACAACGGGGAATATATCTTGTTTATTGGGGAGGCATTGCAACCTCAGTGTCCCCCAGTTTGTAAACAATGATGAGGTTGGTAATGGACATGTGCTTTCTTCTGGGAGGGAACAAGTCTTTTTTCGGTTAAGTGGTCTGGGAGGGGCTTTTTTTGAACTGGACACGGGGTGGGATGTGACCGTTCGATTAACTACCAGGACATTTTTAATACCTGGAGTCAGCTGCTCGTCTCGGTGTGTTTAAAATGTCCCCTAATTAGTTCAACTAATACTGTAAACGGCCTACCAAGCCACTCACTAATTTGTAAATATGAGTCTCTTTAAAACAGACAAGTTTAAAAGCCATTTAAAGCACTTAACCCGCGTAAGGGCCGAGTAATTATCGGGAATTGTTTGCCGTTATTGTGTACCTTACTTGTACCTGCGACTGTGCGAGACCTCTGTAACGAGCTTGTCTTGTTGTTACAAAGTGCCCCCTCAATACTCGTTGTGTGATAGCAGGAGCAAAGGAACCCCAAAAACCCGTACGGACCAGAAATAGCATGGTAATCTCAAACAGAATCACGAGTTAGAATAGCTGGGGGTCACAATAGCATTAGCTTGTGGTGAGAGTAATCAGGGGACAGGATTGCTAGGGGTGATAATAGGTAGACTCTAGAGGCATGTTTAGGTAAAAACTAGAAGCGTGACGTGAAGAATTTAGGGGCCACGCACAAATACCCCCCAGCTAGCGTATATACACCATGTCAGCCAGTCTGATTAGTTTACCAGGACTACAGATCCGAGCTATTTGTTAATGAGAGCTCCTCCTGTGGACTTGTTACATACAGCTACTATCCTGAGTCCTCTTCTAACTCACCATCACAGAGACAGCGAGACTAATTAATATTAGGCTCCGGGGGACAAATCCTGGTAGAAAATGCACCTTCCAGGTTATCCGTCCTAACTAGAGTTGTCACATATTCAACCGTTAAGTAGCATAATGTGCGCATAATTATAAGGGCTCGGAGGGTGTGTGAGTATCAAGGCAATGACTCCTTTTCTCTCTCTCTCTCTCTCTCTCTCTCTCTCTCTCTCTCTCTCTCTCTCTCTCTCTCTCTCTTTCTCTCTCTCTCTCTCTCTCTCTCTCTCTCTCTCTCTCTCTCTCTCACTCTCTCTCGCTCTTTCTCACTCTCTCTCTCTCCCTCATTTTTTCTCTCTCACGATCAGATAATCCTATCATGTACTTAGACTGGGTTGTCTGGATAAATTATGTCATTTGTACTTTAATAATTTATACAACATGTAATATGCGATGAGCTGATATTATTTATATATAACACTAGCAATGGCCATGGCTTCGACTGCTTATTACTTTTTGGTCGTGTCAATGAAGAGTCTATTCAATGATAACAGACAATTGGACTAAAAATATCTCTGATTTTTCGGTTTTTATCTAATCGATTGCCAATACCCCCCGTTGCGATCAGAGTTTTCCAAATCAAATTTCGCTTAGACGCCGTAAACTGCGGCCTGTGATCTTTCGATATTCGTGAGAATTACATTGTCCAATTTTCCAATAATTAAGATTGGAATAGATTCTGGAAGCTCTAATTTTTGGCAGTTCATAGATCACTTTAACGAAATACTCAATACCCCGTATTATTTCAGTTATTAGAAGCGTGACCACCAGCTTCCTTACAGCCTCCACCTCTAACAGCTCCTTTAGAAAACCCCAAATGAAATCTTTTATAGTCCATACAACCAAATGAGTAAAGCAAAATATCCTTAAATTTTGAAGCGATATGTCAAACTTTCTATTTTACTGCTTCTTCTCTGGCATTGTCTCTGTTAAGTGACCTTCTAATTCCCTCCTGCTCTGTTAAAATTTTAAACTCGGCAAGATGATGTCGAAGAGGAATGTAGTCTTCCTGACCCATCCCTCTCCTCCTTGCCCTTCATGTCCCGTATGCTACTGGAGGTCAATCCAATTTGCTGATCACGTTTAAATTTGGTTTTGTACGTCAGAATTCGTACGTTTGGAAGACAAAGCAGTTCATGTTGTCGTAGGGGACTAGCAATTATAGATGATACGTGAGAGCAATTAGAGTAATAAGTCCGGTAGGAATTACCGACTTAGATCCACTGTTTGAAGTAACAAACGGTCCCATAATCAGAATAAGCTGGTCATCAAAATCAATATTGATTTTTATTTTTTTGAAATACTGAAACGAGTCCGACAGATTTTGATAATACAGGACCCCCTATCTATCGTCTCTTCTGACAGACCACTTTTCAGGATCCCTTATCGCCGAGCAACACACTACGAAAGGAATCGCCCCACTTAAAGGCGATGGCTGCGAGTGCGGGTAAGAACGGTACAGCTACAGATAAACCCGACGCTACAGTTCAGAGGTCCGGTACACCTTCCTCCAATGACTCAGCCTCTTCCACTCCCAATAGAGTACGTAGAAATGACGCCTTGCTTGTCTTACTGTGTTGGGATCTGTTCGAGATAGATCATCCAATTACTGTTTTCTTCGGATTCAGATATTGCGGTATTTTTTTGAACCAAATTGCAATGAGTGTGATTCACACCTAACCTAATCTTGCTCCCGCTAGAAAAGATATGTTGTTAACACTATAACACTATATTAACACAAGATATTCTCAACTGATACTTATAAGACTCGGTGAACCGCAAATTTCAATCCCAAAATGGCCCAGATGTCGTTTTTCGCAAGAACAAAGGAATCATGATCATGATTTATAACACCTCTAGCAAGTGTGAAATTTGCCACCTATCAAGTTCAACAACTATGGCCAATACCTGACCTCGTATTTTCTATCACCTCTCACGCTGTGAAGATTCAATTCTGCTAAATTGTAAGAAAAACCGACTCGTGGTTCTCAAATCCGATTGTATCCTGATCGGAGTCCAAGTCTGGCGTATCCCCAATCCTGGCTGGATCTTGCGAGCTGTGTATCCCAGATAATGACAGTCTGGATAATGAGTAAGTGATTGTGAAGATCTCGCGGGTGCGAGCGACCCTAACACTCTGCCACTTGTGACGATGATCACACCATCGGAAGTGTGAATGTAACTTAATGACATTGAGCAATTCTCTCTCTGGCTCTCTCCACCTCGTGTCCTCTGATCCGATACAAAAATGATTTTCTAATTTTCACACCCCTGCGGTGCGGTAACATAATACTAATATTACACTAATGTAATAACAGTAATACAGAATTTGTTGAAGTAGGTGTCAGGAATATATCGTAAATACGGGAACTTGGCTCGCCTTTACGGGGCTTCCTATCACATTTGCACAAAATTGAGGGAATTTGGCCGGATTACGTGCGAGGTGGGATGGTAGCCCTAGCACTGATTCATCTCGCAGACGAATTTGTGTTAACACATTCGAACCACGCAGCGGCGATACCTACGTGTTTAGGAAACCCCGGGGTTTATTATATGTCCGACAAACAAGAAGTGTAAAAAGTAAAAGTTGTGAAATGAGAAGTACTCCCCCGGGGTGGTATCTTATAAACCTGTCTGTACCTCTCTCTCCAGACGCTGTGAAGTGTGCTGTGAACCTGGGTTTAATGCGTGTGTCTCTCGCGTGGTGCTGAAAACATCATCTCAACTCTTTAGACATGTTCCTCAAAGTAGTAGTATGTGACAAAACACATTTTGGGGATGGAGAGTCCAAAAAATATTACTTAATGTTGTGAGTATGTTTGCGTGTCAGTAGATTCACACGTTAACCCCTCTTATCTTTCAGCTGGTACAGGACATCAAGGCAGTGAGCTCCACTCCTCCATCCTCTACTCCCACTTCCACTGTCGCTATCGGCAAACCAAAAGCCACGTCACTAGGTGAGACTATAAGCTATATTACGTTGTTGTTAGCAACGTATATTTCACGATAACAAAACTGTCTCGTTACTTGTTAACAATGTAAGTTTTCACTTTTTCTCACTTTTTTTCGCTAAGACTTCCTTATTATCTGCCGTTAGTCGAATTAGATGATGAGAAACGTTTTCTTCGTGTCATCAGCTCTATCGCCTGTACTCAATTGACACTTTTCACGTTTCACTGCGTGTTGCGTGGTATTTATCGGAGACTTACAAGCCATTGTAAGGGTTGTGTCGCAAGCGGCCATTGTTGAGCGTTCTAGCTGTCATCATGAAGCTGTCAACGAGATCTGACTCAATGATTTGTAAGAAACTGTATCGTTCTTGTTAAATCAGATCTAAGAAGCGGACATGATTCGTGGCATTAATCTTCGCACTAGTATATCTAAAATTTTTTAAATTCTACCAATTATGTACCGATTTGAAGTCGGGATCTGAAATCACAAGGTAACCTCGCCTGCCACAGAATACACGTTAAAATTAGATTGCGTGATCTGAGCGGCCGACTCAGTCCACTATGATAGTAGTGCAATTCATTTTAAAAATCGTGAATCAGCCATTGCCAAAACAATTAGTCCGAGTCGTCAAAAATTCGGAACTTTGTAAATGTTTCAACATTTGGAAGAATAAAAGATGTTTAGTAATACTATAAGTTTTACGCCAAATATGCTCTAATGAAAACAAATCAAGTGATCGATGTTAAACGCTGCTAGATACATACCATTCAGCGAAACATTGTTTTGAACAATTGGATTCGTCATTTAAGAGGCCACCAAAAAACGCAAATCGGTTCGTTTTAATTTATAAAATTAGGACATAACATAAAGTTCTAGATTTGATTCCTTGAAAACTCCGACTTCTAGAGATTATCCCTGTAGTTGTACGCCACTTTAATTTAGCTGCAACGTTTTCAACTCTCACATAACCCCCTCGGAAACACCTCCCAATTAAACGCCCAACTTTATTGAGCTTTGTTAATTTTCAAAATTAATTTTTAATTAGAAAAACAAGAAAATTGCAGCGTGCTTGGCCCCACAACCCGACTCAAACTAAAAACACCGTCACGGCTCTAATTTTACTGCAAATTGGAAACACCGAGCCGAAAGTACAGAAAACTTTGAAAATTTGGGAAATTGTTATTTGAATATGTCTCAAACATGACATTCTTTAGAAGAGTGAAGGCTGAGATTTCTAGGAATATCAGGAATATTCTAAGAGTATCAGAGAGAGAGAGAGAGAGAGAGAGAGAGAGAGAGAGAGAGAGAGAGAGAGAGAGAGAGAGAGAGAGAGAGAGAGAGAGAGAGAGAGAGAGAGAGAGAGAGAGAGAGAGAGAGAGAGAGAGAGAGAGAGAGAGAGAGAGAGAGAGAGAGAGAGAGAGAGAGAGAGAGAGAGAGAGAGAGAGAGAGAGAGAGAGAGAGAGAGAGAGAGAGAGAGAGAGAGAGAGAGAGAGAGAGAGAGAGAGAGAGAGAGAGAGAGAGAGAGAGAGAGAGAGAGAGAGAGAGAGAGAGAGAGAGAGAGAGAGAGAGAGAGAGAGAGAGAGAGAGAGAGAGAGAGAGAGAGAGAGAGAGAGAGAGAGAGAGAGAGAGAGAGAGAGAGAGAGAGAGAGAGAGAGAGAGAGAGAGAGAGAGAGAGAGAGAGAGAGAGAGAGAGAGAGAGAGAGAGAGAGAGAGAGAGAGAGAGAGAGAGAGAGAGAGAGAGAGAGAGAGAGAGAGAGAGAGAGAGAGAGAGAGAGAGAGAGAGAGAGAGAGAGAGAGAGAGAGAGTTTTGTCTTGTTAGAGTATTGCTCATTAGAGACATATCACACCACAAATATCACACCAGACACTCTCAAATCAAATATCTCGGTTGTGCGGTCACATTTAAAACTTGTAAATTCGCCTGATTAACACGTGAAATTCGCTACCCTTTGCCGGGTTACCACTGAGATCACGTGATTAAGTTGTTAGGTCATGTGATCCTCGTGACATGTGAGGTGAAGGAGCATGGCTTATCTCTAGTGTTAATAGCATTATCATCAGGGAACATTACAATATATTTTAGGTATACGCGAATCGCAGATTTCTAAATTTGATACGGGTTATTGAATAAGAGCTTGCAATTTATTAAAAGGTGGATGACGGGGTTTTAGTAGGTGTCATTGATTAATAAGCGAGAGAGAGAGAGAGAGAGAGAGATTAATAAGCGACGAGACGTATATTTTAGAACCTCTAGACAAAACGATAACGTTTCTCATTTACCGGCATGCGGTCCTCTGGGACATTTCCAGGCGCCGCCAATCTGGAAACAGCCGCGGAAAATCACAACAATTCACTAAACTATTTGATTAATTCGTTCATTTTACCACAACACAATTTTAGACCAAACAAAATCTGCTTGAATCTTTAAAAATATCCCAGAAGATTTTATGTAAACTCCTTAACTAACCCGCTCTCCCCTCCCCAGTTCAGCCACAACCCCAGATGAAACACCCTCTCCAGCCGTTCGGCAACATTCCCTCCTCCTACCTGGTCACTCCACAGTTTGTAGGAGGAGACTTCAGCTCCCTTTCCCAGTCCGGCATGGTTCCCGGAGGTGGTCTGGGAAGTAGTCTCGTTCAGGGCGGACTCTCTGGCATGCCTAACTTCAAGGTTAGCTGATCAAACATTTATTTTACTAAGTTTATTTTTCTTGTTGAGATTCGGGAACCTTACTCAGTGACCTGGTAATTTCGGATTTGCGATTCTGAAAATCTGGCTGCTAGCAGGATAATGAGACGTATTCGGTTAAATATTTGTCATGTTTTAGATGGGGTCTAACTGCAAGCGTCTGGGAGATTATAAATCGTTACATTGTCTAGCTGGGAGGTTGAGTGGGCAGTGAGCTGGGTCTACCATTTTGTTTGAGGTCTGACATTTGTCAGGTCGAGCATTATGTGGATAGAGCTCACCCTCCTTCCTCCCGTATTTCAATTAAATTTTATAGTCCTTTATGACCACAATCTTGCTATTCACAATTCGAGTATTAGAGATGACAAATTTATCTCTTACCATAATTTGTCTTAGATGACTCCTTAAGGTTTTATCTAAGAGGGTTAGGCTGTGTCATTTTGCTTATTTTACGGTACCATGGTTATGAAAATGTCAATTAACTCGCATCCAAGGTATCGACATCTTTGAATAAATGTCAACGGAGCCAAGTTGACAAATCCTTGTCAAAAGTCAGTATTTTTGGCTCATTATGAATGATAAAATTTACTGAAAATAGTTAGTGTTTATGCCAGATAGCAGTGTTTTCGGACAAATGCAAGGTTATATCACCGAAGATACAAGGTAGGACGGGTATTTTGTCAAATTCTAAACACAGGCTATCGTTCAATCAGTCAGGCTCTGACAAATTGTGTCGCTCGGAGAATTGAAGTACTGTATTAATACTATGTTTGCAGTGTCCATCAAGCTCCCACAAATATAGACTGGTTCTGTGAAGAGTGGGTCCAGGGTATTCTTGGTATTCGCACTGCATTCTCAGTAGTTTAGCCGCTCAACTTCAAACCAATTCAATATTTTTGACAGTTTGATGCGCCCAAATGCCAACTTGGCTGAATGCCAAATTTTTAGTTCAAATTAGAAAATTATTCCAGTTTCTGGGCAAATATGTTCATATCCATCCGAGCCATTTTGGTTTAATTTTTCAAATGAAGTACTGAAGCCAAATAAGATAACAGGCGTCCTGTTCGATACCGCCTTTTTTCAAAGTGACACACTGTAACTCGATTACAATTTGTCTTTTAGAATTTGAGTAATGAGGTAAACGTCTTGACTTGGACAAAGGGAACCGTGCAAATTTCACAAGTGCATCCAATTTGACCATAATTTAGGTAGAAGATAATTGAATCGTACCGGTCCAAATTTCCCAGTACATATGTCTATAGATAATGAAACATTCTGAACAACTTCCTTTTCAGACACCATTCAGCGACGGACCCCTCAACCGATCCTCCACCAGCTTACCCAGTTCGGGAAAAACGTAAGTTATTTGTAATTTAAACCACAGTGAGTATAAATAGCGTACTACTGGAAAATATAAGGCCCTATCCGAGAGAAGGTTTGAGAGGTGTACAATTCACTAGGAGCTATCACTACAAAGCTCTTTAGCCACTCTCCCCTCCCCTCTGACGAGACAACAATAGAATACCGTACATGTCTTGCATTGTCTGACGCTGGGTCTTCTCTCCAGACAGAGGTCCCACTCTAGACAGGCTGGTTCCCACAAGGACCCTGTAACCACTGTGGTACTACTGCTCCGAGGTGCTAACAAGCTTCAGTGTGTATATTGTGAGCAGGTTCTAACTAGCCGCCGTTATGTCCAGGCGTGTACTCTTCTGATTAATATAACGTCTGCACTGTCAGACACTCAGACAGCTTCTCTTTTAAAACTGACTCAGAGTAGAGTACACTGAGCTTGAGTACACTGGGTTTTCTAAGTGCCCTCCCCTGAAAATATTACTACAGTATCTGTTCATTTCCTCAGACCTGATCTTTAATCCTTACCCCTACTCATGCTCATTTCTTCATCCTTCTCTATGATACATTCCTGTAGTGTTAACTGTCAGATACAATCATCAGTCCCCACTTCTCACCCCACATCTCACCCCACTTCTCACTCCACACCTCACTCCACACCTCACCCCACTTCTCACCCCACTTCTCACCCCACTTCTCACCCCACATCTCACCCCACACCTCACTCCATGTGTTACCCCACACCTCACCCCACATCTCACCCCACACCTCACTCCATGTGCCACCCCACACCTCACCCCACTTCTCACTCCACACGTCACCCCACACCTCACTCCACATGCCACCCCACGTGCCACCCCACGTGCCACCCCATATATTAAAACCACAAATCTCCCCCAGGTACTCGTACTGTCAGAATGGACCCAACAGTGATCTCGTCCCAACACAGTTCCCCGCAGACTGTAACCTTGGTCCTAAAATCCCCAAATCAGCTAAAGCAATACAGACTCTCCATCACGGCGAGGTGGTCTGTGCTGTTGCTATTGGTGAGAAACTGTTACTTTAATATCTTTATCACCATGAGAGACAGTTTCAGTTTTATAAATTTTTACAAAACGTTTGAAAGTAGCGAGTTAGATGTGATGTCTTTGAAAGATCTGTTTCAAAAATAATAAAAATAATAAAATTAATATTATGTTTTTTAAAGGTATGTATAATTCAATAGAAAAACTGGTACATTAGTACCAAAACTAGACAAATTTAGAAATATTATTATCGAAGTACATAAGACTAAATTGCTCTGTTTTTCAGGACATTCGTGGCCGAACAGACACGCCTACACGGGAGGTAAAGGGTGTGTGAAGGTCTGGGACATAAGCCCAAACGCTCCAGCATCCGTTAAAGAACCAGTCTACTCGATAGAATGCTTGGTAAGTCGACTGCAGCTTTGAGTGTTTGTGTGTTCGTAGCTTGTGTTTATTCGTCTGAAGGTATCCGAATGTTTCCTATTTGGTGCTTTAAGAGATGCCTAGCTAATAGTTTGCAATTATGCCGGGTCTAACTGAACAGTTCGACCCACGTGCTCATAATAAAAATACACATGGCTTTATCACGAAAGATCCTTACTCGAGTATATTAAATAACCGTCTATTTGCTGCGTTTGTAAATCCAACATTTGTATGAAGTGTTCCGGTGGTTTGTAGCATCTAACTGAACTAGTACAATATCTGCCTGAATTAGTACCCTGTTAAAAGTCTTTATTGCTCTATTAGTTGTTTAGTGTCTCTATAAACATACTTCCGTACCGTTACTGAGATAGTCTGTGTGGATCTGAATATGTGTATATTATTGAGTAAAATTCATATAACTAGGGTTTAATTATTACAAATATGTTTTGTGTGTGTGTACACAAATTATATTATGTTACACATATTATATATATTAGTTCAGACATTACACAGTAGCTAACCTGTTCCATTGTAAATACGTTGCTAAAAAATATTTGTAATTTTCACGGGGTGGCGATGTGAAGGACAGAAGGAATATTGCGAGTGGAGGGTGAGCGCTAATTTAATAAACTACTCTGGAGAATATAATGCTAATTGATAATACGATTAACTTGTCTGTGTCAATTTGCGTGTCTGTGTGCGAGCAGGTGTGGTGCCCTGACCCAATCACACTCGCCACTTAACAACCAATCTACTAATGATGTGAACTTCAGCTGAACAAACACTCGAGCTTTATGTGGGCTAATCATCTCTATGTTATAATGGTTTCAAGCGGTGAGAAATTAAGACTTTTAACGAGAGGGATCTTGTCTGTAGTTGTGATGAGTTCTTGTTACCTAATCACTCTTAATCACCTCTAATTAGCGGCTAATTGAGTTGAAGTTATCGTGAAGCTCGTGAAAAACACTTAGTGGAATGCGCATCTGACAAATAATGGAGTATAAATAACACGAAGACCCACCAAAAGGAGCCGACCTGTTTATCAAGGATATCATTTCTCCTTAGTGTTGAGTAGTTAACTATTACTGGGGTGGAATACTTAATTAGGATAATTACCACACAACTAGGGGCCAACTAAATGACCGCTACAATATTGTGGGAAATTCTGCAGTGCCAATCTAATTGTGAAGAGGAGTTTACATTCAGGATCGTTGGATGAGCTGAATTTGATGAATTCCTGGCTCTGTGAATGTTCAGGATTCCCAGGTCTACTATAGATCTCTGTGATCACTAGTTGACCACTGAGATTCTAATGTCTTGAGTAACTGTGTGTCTGGAGGTTGAGAGCGTCTGCTTTGTTGGAATTCCATGTTAGTTCAGGGTTTGTTGTGAAAGAATTTAATTGCCCTTATTTACCAAGTGAATTTATAAGGGGATAACCTTGAAAAAGTGGTGCAAACAAATTGGGTGCAGTTGAATTGTTTGAAAGACTGAACATGATTATATTTGAGAGCTTCAGATAGAACTTTAACCCTTGCGATGAATAATTTTGTTTTCTAGTTGTTCAGTACATACTTGAGTCTATACTCGTGAGGAGTTATTGTACATCACATTGAATATACGCAAACACGCATCAAATAATAGAATGAATTACTGCTCAAACAATCATTAAACATTAAGGTAAGTATTACATGATCATTATGAACTATTATGCTCAACAGTACACTTATGAAAGACCGTGCATATTTAGGATTTGTATCTCAGTAGATAATATTCGAGTATATCTCCAGATCAGCAGCAGCCTGTTCCCGCCAATTATCTCATTAGACACCAATTAACGAGTGTAGCGGTTCCCGCTAATTACCTCATTAGACACTGTTTATCCCCTTATCTCGTCATATGGTAGATATTCTGCTACCGCATTTCCTAGTAAACTGTATTAACATGTACCGCAACGAGGCTCGATACTTCATTTCACTGACCAAGAAGAAGTGCTCTATAGGATTATTCACCAGATTTTTACCTTCAATTAAATTATTGGCTCTTCACCTAATTTAACTGTCCTTAATATGACGTGAATATTGTGAAATCAATGCCACACAACACAGTTAAAACCACAGATCCTAGGGTCTTGTTCTCAAGAACAGCAGAATCGTCAGCTGAGTTCTGTGTATGATTCCAAGGGTAGAGCTCTAAATTTTAGTTCCACCTAATAATATTTCAGATTTTAGTTCCGCCTTATTTCTCATCCACCCTTTTTCCTCAGAAAGACAACTATATTCGAGTGTGTAAGTTGCTGCCGGATGGGAGGCAGTTGTTGGTGTGTGGCGAAGCTCCCACTCTTACACTCTGGGATCTCACTCAGGTACAAATATATTTATAAGATAAAACCGAGTGAATGTTTTACATATAATGTGCTTTGTTTAAATTTCAGTTTTCGCTCCAAACTTAGTCAGAACCATTCAGCAGAACTCAATTGTTACACTTTGTCCTTTATAGCGTGTTCTTTACAGCGTGTCGAATAACATTAAACTTATTTGTACTGAAACCGTGGGTTCAGTAGTTGGTAGCTAGAGTAGGTTCTCTGGCTCATATTACGGGTAAACGCTAGACCGTGTATTTAGGTTCCTCTGTATTTACATCCCTCTGGCGGGCCCAGCATGGGCGTATTCAGGATTATAGCGGCATGTTTTATCATCTAACAAAATTGCATGTTAAAAGCTTCCGCATAATTCAAAATCCACCATTGGTCCACCGAGTTAATGTCATCCGAGCCGAATGTTCTTGAATGTTTATATCTGCTAATGTTATGAGATGAAATCTACCAGTTGTACTACCAAATACCACTGGGTCAGATAACCCTCTCCAGATATAATCCCTGTACAGCAGGCAACATCGTGGTTCCTCTTAACAATATATGTGACTAAATTCTTTCAATTTCTGACCTCACACCATTCTCTAACTTTCAGGGTAAGCCAATACAGAAGGGGGAGATAAAGTCGACAGCCCCGGCGTGTTACGCTGTTGCAATATCTCCGGACAACAAAACTTGTTTTAGTTGCTGTAGTGACGGCAACATTGCTGTCTGGGACCTTCACAACCAAAAACTCATCAAGTAAGGAGGCCGTTTAGAGTACAAAAATAACCCTTTGTGTGCTGCTCTATGTTTTTAAATCTTAACGATAATTATCTGATGGAATTACGATGTTTTAACTTTTCGGGTGTTGATAATTTGCCACATGAAATAAATCGAATAAATTATAGAAGGCATGCGTGAAGGTAATTTGTCTCAAGTACCGTGTTTTCGTGGTCTCATCGAGTTTTTTTTTCAGTCAGTTCCAAGGACACACGGACGGTGCAAGTTGCACAGATATTTCTACAGATGGAACCAAACTATGGACGGGTAGGTTTCCTCCTAGGTTCATATATTTTAAGTGAAAACTGCTAGAATTCAACAAATTGAGTCGCTCCTTATGTAATCAGATCATCGTGGAATTTTGTGTAATAAGCCCTGGTCATAAGTAAGTTAAAATTTTATCAAATTATCACTGGGCTGATCATAGACTTCAATGAGAAGGTCAGACCAAAATTGTGCTGCGCTGCGGATGCAACACCCTCAACAACTAGCAAAAAGGTCTACTTATTCAAATCCATACGTAATGAAAAGACTTTTTGTTACTCCTGTTTGTTATTTTGGCGCGCGTCGCGCGCACCCAATTATTCATGAGCTGGCGGCTTCATTTGTCAAAATAGTCCTATCCTTAACCAGCAATGGGCAGCAAATATTTTGATAAGTCATAAGATGATTGGCACCAGGTAAAACTGTTAGCCTTAACAATTTTTTAACCACAGAGCCGCTCAGTAGTCGGTAACTATGTCTGTTGCTACCATATCGGTCTCGCCAAATGCAAATACGCTCGTCGATTCTTTTTCCAGCCAACAACAGAAATCGATTCGATTAATCGTGCCCGGAATGATCCACATATAAATTTGTGTCTCTGGAAAATTTCCGATATGCGGCTAACAGCCAGAGCCAACTGGCAGCATTCGGCAGCACCGTGTCAACTTTCAAAATTTAGTGATCGCTTTTGTTTAAAACACGTGTTAAACTATATCTGAATATCAATGTACTGATTTTCGCATGGATATATTTAAGTCTGGTTAACTTCGGTAACTGTTCATCATGGACTCAATGGAGCCAACTTTTTCACATGTAGCAGTTAAAAGTACCAAATTAAGAATATGTATTTGTAACATGATGACAGTAGTCAATACATTTGGACATACTAATAATTGTATTGTGTGCGGTTGTATCAGGTTGAACTAATTAATTATATTTAACAGGTGGATTGGACAATACTGTACGGTCTTGGGACTTGAGAGAGCCGACTCAGAAGTTGGAAACATACGAGTTCTCGTCTCAAATATTTTCCTTGGGATACTGTCCTAAAGAAGACTGGGTCGCAGTCGGGTAAGACTTATTAATCAGAACAATTAGCAACGGTTCCCATGCATCTGAATGGAAAGGAAATTAATGAAAGAGTTTGTGCCTTGTAGTACCTTAAACCCGGCCTCCCCTTACAACCACCTAATTTCCTCTCCCTCAGAATGGAGTCGTGCTACATAGAACTGTTCAACGTTAACACATCCATCACGGAGAAATACCAGCTCCAGAAACACGAGAGTAGCGTCCTATCCCTCAAGTTCTCTTCAGGAGGCGACTGGTTTGTAACCACCGGCAAAGATAACCAGCTCAATATGTGGACCACTCCTCACGGATACAGCATTTATCAGGTATTTACTCCGTTTTAATGTTCAGATTTTATAATAAAATTTGCTTACGAAACGAAACGAAACTCTGTATTTACTACCCCGCTACTATTATATGTGACAAAGATATTGTATGAAATATAACTAAATAATTTACACAATACGGTGCCCATGTCTGAGCGGCTCTCCTCAAAAAAACCTTCTCTCCTCATCGGAGCAGAAAGTTAAAAACAAAACACAGGTCTCATAAGATCAAAAAATACTAAATGATGCTAAAGAGATAATATCAGATTAACTGCCGCAAAAAATAGTAATAGTATACATACAATATGATTGATTTTATTGACACACCCAAAAAACCAACTGGTTTAAAACCAACAAAACAAAAAATGGATACTCGAAAAAATTATACAACAAAAGACTTCGCCTCTAGATTCTAGAAATAGCCTAACCAGGTTATAACTGATCATACAATTAATAGTTCTTACCAAAATTTTAGTTAAAAATGTTACAAATTTGCAGTCTACCAGTATTAGTCTTTTGGTTTAGGGATTGCTCATTTATGAAGTAAGCTAACCTAGGGAGGGAGAAGTTTAAAACATCAATTTTAGTCAAATATTTTACTTAATTTGTGGAAGACTTAATTTGCCATCCCTTGAATTATGTTACTATTATTAGTATGATACGCTTTATTTTGATAGGAAATTTTGGTATCGTTCTTTTCTTCATCTCTTGTACTTGTTTTCAAGAGACGACTTACAATCTTTTTGTTTTTTGCTGATTTTGGCTTTGGTAATTGATATAAATTGAATTCAATCTGATGTTACAAATGCTAACCCAATTATTTCAGTCGCTGGAGGCAGGGTCGGTTCTTGGCTGTGACATATCTGAAGATGATCGCTTCATTATAACGGGGTCAGGTGACAAAAAGGCAACCCTATACGAAGTAATCTACTGAGCCCTGACTTGGCTAGGCGCCAGTATCTTGATATCACAGAACTCCGTGACAGAGAATTAAGCAGTCCTTCGCACGTGCAGCTAGGTTAAATACCAGGCCCAACACTCGCAGTAACGCGCACCGTACATCTTGTACTTTCAGATGTGCAGTGCACAAAGATTGAGATGATGATAGACAATTTAGAGCTGACCAACCAAACAAAAAACTGACACAATATTGGCGTAAAGAAGTGTGGTATTTGATAGACTTGAGGCGTATTTCACAAAGAAGTGTGGTATTTGATAGACTAGAGGCGTATTTCTCCCATTGGCGTTTTCTGGGATTGTGCGGGGTTTGTTACTTTTAAAATTATTTCATAGTTCACGTTAACTTCATTCTTTAAAACGATGACAATTAACTTTCGTTAAAGTTGTTGAATCTCTAATAAAGGAAAAAAATAGATTGTTAAAGCTATTTATTGAGGCTAGATATTATTGATTATTATGATGCGTAATTCAGACTCGAAAATGTATGGTAAAACCCCGATTTGCCGAAACTCATGAGCATAATGGGGGCCTTGATTCCCAAACACCAGCTGATGTTTTATTTCGGGAAATGTATGACGTAAGTCAAGGCACGGTAAGTCGAGGTTTGGCCAGTTGGGGGTCAGTTATCCCCGCCAAACGCTGATTGAGGATCTTTTGGTTTAAACGGGTACCTTATTTTTTATGGAATTACGGTTAGAGTGGTTGGATTCCTTGTTGGACAGGTGAAATTAGGACTTGCCTATGGGATTTTGGGGTACTTATCTATTGTGCTGTGTATTTGATATACTTCATTTAATATATTGTGAGTGCTGTGGTGACTGATTTAAAGGCAAAACTTGAACTTAAGAAAATTGATTTTTAATAAGGAACTCCGATTCGTTTGTTTAAGTTTTGCTGAGTCATTTCGCCAAGTTTGAATTATCTTTAAGTTTAACCTTGATACTATTTAAGTAAAAGTCATGGACGATTCTCCGTCAAGTGGTGTGAAATGGTTTAAATTTTACTGTTTTTATGTAAATTATATATTTTTAGTATCACGCTATGATTATCCTCTTCTTTTTACTTTCCATCGTTACCTCTGTTACTAAATACTGAAAAAGACAAACAAAACTCTTACTTAAGTTGATAATCGAGAAACCCAAAGTCGCCTGAAATTTGAAAACTTTGTGTCCGTACTCCGTAGCTTATGAAACTTCTATAGTTTAGTCGCCTTGCTGTTTAATCTGAGTCAAATTCCTGTGCTCCAGGGATATAAAATATTCGAATCGCTTGTTGGGCCGGCCTAGTGAAGGAAGGTAATTAATTCAAACGTTATGCTTGACTTATATAATAGGCCAGGTGGCATCTTGTTGATCTAGTTCTAGCAAGAAATAATTGTATCTTTGCATTACGTGGCTGTATTGTTGAAGTTTAAGATTAATTTCATTCCGTAGAAAATCTTGTTGATGCCGTTCAAACAATAGCATTCATCTTGCTAGCTGTCAAATCGTGGTGCTAAAGAAATCATGGTTACCGTCATTATTCGATTTCATGGTTCAAAATTCCGACAGCCTAAAAACCATGGTAGCCATCTGGTTATCATCCCTTCATGGTTCATGATTGAGCGACTTGATAAAACAAAAGAAATCTCATGTGACTCATTAATAGAATAAAGATTCAACACGACAGCGACTTTGCTAGACCAATAAAAAAGTCGCGAGCATTTGTAATTTGATTCTGCTCTGTTTGCTGTTATTTCCTGAAACTGTATTGTTTAGGATCCTATCTCGCTCTAAAAATAATCACAGATTTTAAAAGGTGTAAATTAAAGAGGCCATCTGTTACAGTTACTCCACCGTTTCTAATCTTCTTGTTCATTGTTATACTGTATCAACAGCCAACTGTATGAGTATCAGCACTCAAAACATGTCAACAACATTCAAAAATGTCCCGCAATCGCTCTTAAATTTTGGGCAGTATCTAGATAGCCCGACCCCTGTCCGCGGACAACTGTCCACGAACAACTGTCCACGAACACCTGTCTACCAGATCATATTATAACTGCATAATAACAGTATCCCCTGAATCAAGCAACAGGTGTATGTGAATAGTTGATTGGTTACCAGATAATATGACCGCAAATGTTATGAAATTTAATGGTATGTATGCAGTATGGTATCTTGGATGCAATTAGTTACGACTACAGACTAGCATGGACGAAAATTAATGGACCCACGGCCTCCCTAGAGAATGCTCGAGACTTCCTATTCCAGAAAAACCTCATAAAGAGCTCCATGTCCTGTCCTGGGTGTAACGCATCTATGTCCCTGGTTCCCTGCTCGTAAGGTTGCTTAATCGTTTGACACCACCGCTGATTGGAATTCGCGTGCGATGATGTGAACCCTGCTTGATTCAGGGGATACTGTTATTATGCAGTGATATGATCTAGTAGACAGTTGTCCGTGGACAGTTGTCCGCGGACAGGGGTCGGGCTATCTAGATACTGCCAAATTTTGATTTTTTTTGTCTAGAAATTTTATGCGAAACTTGATTCCACTCTCGTTCTACTTCTAGCTTATAGTCACTTTAACTTCAGTTAACAAATTTATATCCAAATTAATCAAAAAATGGCAGAATTATGGGCAAGAGAATTATACCCACATTTCACATTTGGGAATTCGCACCAAATTTTATAGCTTTCAACCAAAAAATTGGTAAAATTTTTAAATGCGACAAACTTCACATGGAGTTTCTACATATTCTCTGTGATGCTACAGGTACAGGCCTTCACCTAACCATGTGCTTTCGCGCCACTGCGGGCGCGCTTGTTTCACAAGTCAAGAGGCGGGCGCGCGCTACTGCAAGCGCAAGGGCTCTGGATAGAGCAACTACAGGCCTACAGCTCAATGTCTGCTAAAATTCGAATTCTGATACCAAAATTAACAACATCGCCATTATCTCACCTAGCTACTATATACAATATATTATATATATATTATATATATGGGTCACCGCCGTCCTCTAATTAGCAAGGACAGTCAACAGCTAGAGCTATACTTAAATAGTTCAAGTCAATTGTTAATTGAAAATAATAATATATAATAGAATGTTGTATCAGAAATATTTATTTTTTTGATTTTGACTTATTTTAAATATTATATTCACAGGTTGACCATTGTTAATGGTCTGGCCCGGCGCGCGCTACTTCGTAGCACTAGTTGCCATCGGGAAGAAAGCGGCGCGCGCTACTTCGAAGAAAACGAGTAACATCCGTCAAGTAACGAGGGGGTGCACGATAAAAATAAACTTGCTCGGATTTTCAAAATTTTTGTACCATTGTTTTCTAAAGACTGTGAGAATTTTTTATACCTTTTTGGAATGATTAGTGAGTTTTGCCTAGGTGCCATATTTGATGGTGCGCGGCTTTTGGAGCAAAAGTAGGTGTAAAAGTGAAAAGTCGCGCGCGTAATTTGACGAAATTCGTTGATTTTTGTCGTATTATTTTGTCATATCTTCGGTTCCTAAACATGAATCATGCTGAAAATTTGTCAGAACCTTCCAATCATACTTAACTACCGAATCTAAATTAGTTGGGAGGGATTGGTCTTGATTAAGAGGTCTAAAAATAACAAAATAACTATAAATTCGTTGATAACTCAAATTATTCTGACAGTCGAAATTGCTCAAACTAATTTAGGTTTAAGTAAAACATAAATGTTTACGTAAGCTGGCCAAATTTCAACAAAATTGTTATATGGGAAGTATTATAACTTTTTGATTGTTTCCGAAATAATGTGCTGGCCGAAATCAAGCTAAAAAACCATTCAGTGGTCAGCGCGCGCGTCTTACGGTCTATGGCGCACGGTCTAGAAGAACATCCGTCAAATTCTCAGGGACCGATTTTGACCCAGTAGTGCATCGCGCTACAAGACCTACCCCATACCGTACCCGAGTCTAGTAGGTTATAGTAGAGGCTCTTATATATATATATATATATATATAATTAGGGGGTGCACCATAAAAATAAACTTGCTCGGATTTTAAAAATTTTTGTACCATTGTTTTCTAGAGACTGTGAGAATTTTCACAATACCAAATTTGTCATACCTTTTTGGAAAGATCAGTGAGTTTCGCCTAAGTGCCATATTTGATGGTGCGCGGCTTTTGGAGCAAAATTAGCTGTAAAAGTCGCGTAATTTGACCAAATTTGACCAAATTCGTTGATTTTTGTCGTATTATTTGGATATATCTTCAGTTCCTTGAATGAGATCATTCTGAAAATTGGCGACGACCTTCCAATAGGGCTTTCACAACTGTCCGAAAAATTTGGTGGATATCGGAGTTGATATAGTGATCAAAATGGGGCAAAATACGCTGCTTTTAGCTGTAACATAATGTCTGATGGTTGCATATGCTTTAAACTTTTCGGACACCTTCCTTGTAAGTCTATGAGTAAGCTTACCAATTTTTGTTGCAATCGGAGGTCGGGAAGGATACTTAATATCTATTTGTTTGAAGAAAATTGTGCTGGCCGAAATTAGCGCTAAAAAACCATCCTACAGTCGGCACGCGCGGCTCACTGTCGATGGCGCACTACCTAATATAATATAGGGACCCCAGATACATCTTACCTATTTTTGAACGTAGGTTACTACGGTATAGGTTACTATACAAAGGTTACTATACAATAAGTGTATCTTGCCATACGTTGTATGACCCGCCGCGCACGAGTGCGCGGCTCCCCTGTATCGAAAAAACGATAAAGGGTCACTAAGTGAACAGTTGACGGATGTTACTCGTCTAAATTTCTTCGAAGTAGCGCGCGCCGCTTTCTTCTCTATGGCAAGAGCTACGAAGTAGCGCGCGCCGGGTCAGATCATTAACAATGGTCAAAGTGAACAGTGAAACATGAAACAGTGAAACGTGAAACAGTGAAACATGAAACGACATGAAAATAAATGGGGGTCACGACGTGATACAAATATTAATGGACTAGCCCGGCGCGCGCTACTTCGTAGCACTCGCCTCGGGCGGGCCATTTCACATTTCGTACTATAGACTAGGCCGCGCTCAGCCTGTAATTCCGCCTATTTTCTATGATTATACACATAAATGTAATAGCCTGAGGTTCCCAGGTAAGCCATTTCGAGAAGAAAGCGGCGCGCGCTATTTCGAAGAAATTTAGACTGTAGACGAGTAACATCCGTCAACTTTATTAAATTAGTATTACTAACCTTGTTGTAGGGTCATTTTGGCATTTTCCAAAATAACTATTTTGATCATAATCTAACCCTTTATTACAACAATGAATAGAAAGGACCGAGAAGAAGGACGTGGAGAGAGGAGAATACAGAGATAAGACGAAGGGATGCGCAGAGGAGATCGCGAGAAGTGGAGCCCTAATGGCAAGGAACTCGATAGACGGTTTAGATTCTAATATAGATTGACGTTGGGTTTTATATTTTAAGTTTATATGCATGACAGTATTAGTCCAGTATTTAAGGGTAGTATTTTAGAGCATATATTTATGTACGACATTTAGTACAGCAGGGTAGTGCAGAGAGTTTTAGGGAAACAGAAAGTTTATTTCAACATCTCTGTTTTGGTTATCAAAGAGTTCAGTTTAACAACTCTGTTTTGGCTATAGGAGGATAGTTAAAGATATTGTTAAGGGCTCTTACTAATTCGCTCGCCCAAAAAATTCACGTGACTTTGGTTTTTATGGTTTTGCAGCCGTACAAGATTGTTCTAAAAGGGCCCCCAATAGTTGAAACCAACTTCAATCGATGTATTTTCGGACGCTGATTCCGAGTCACCCCAATGACATTCACATAAGGTTAAAATGCTCCCCTGACGAGATATTGGCGAAAAACTGTCTCGATCACGTGATATGACCGTATAAGGAAGTTAGTCTAATTTCTCGTTAGGGTTAGGGTTTCAGCATGTGCTTTTGTAAAAGATTGGGTTAGGGTTAGGGTTGGGATCAGATTAGAGAGTCAGAGTTTCGAATATGGAATAGTCGTTCAGGACATGGACAAGCTAGAGAATGGGTTGCAAAAGTCACGTGACAGTCGAGTGTAGAGTGATTAATCATCATCCCCAATATCTCGCCAGGGGAGCATTTTAACCCTGTGTCATGGGGGATTGGGGGAGGGGATGATTCGGTTCATATTTCGATTCAAGTTGGTTTCAACTGTTGTTTAGAACAATCTCGAAGATCAACTGTCGATTGATTTAGCACGCTCGAACTTCTAACCCTAATAATAACCCTATTTACTATTTAGTGTTTCTCTGTCATTAAGGATGTTGACCATTGTTAATGGTCTGGCCCGGCGCGCGCTACTTCGTAGCACTTGCCGTCGGGCAACATTTCGAGAAGAAAGCGGCGCGCGCTACTTCGAAGAAATTTAGACGAGTAACATCCGTCAATAAGGATGATGTTTCATTAATTAATTTTTTAAAATGTTGAATTTGAAACGAAATGAAACTTAGAACTAGCGTCTAGCTGAGAATAAGAATCGACAACTTCAAACTTATAAACTTTAAGCGGTTGTCCATTGTTAATGGACTGGTCCGGCGCGCGCTACTTCGAAGCTTCAAGCCTCGGCGTGGAATAATATTTCGAGAAGAATTAGAAAGCGGCGCGTGCTACTTTCACTTTGAAGAAATGTTGACGAGTAACATTTGTAAAATAAAGCGGTAAAAAACATTAATACACCGTGTTACTATATAATAATAAATGCGAAATGTTGAGGCAATTGCCAAACATGTTATCATAGACATAACACTGAACACAGTTAACTTGAATACATCGTTTGAAAGTTGAAAGTGTGAATAAGATTTTCATGATGGATTCACTAAAATTTGGGTTCAAATTTATGTTTGGTCCTCATCGCGGCATCGTCGTTCATTACTCTTAGTCTTACGACGTTTGCAATTACACCAGCGCTCGCGCTTTGTGCCGAGACAGCGTGAGGGCATTCCTCGTTTCATAACCCTTTGAATTTTGAGTCTCTTCTCTGGGTCCTGCGGGAGAGAAGGTTACTATTATTAATGGATGATGATTAATCACTCTACTGCTACACTCGACTGTCACGTGACTTTAAAAAATCCGTTCTCCAAGTGGCCCTGAATGATTATTTGGAACCCTAACCCTCTAAGTCTAATCTGATTCCAACCCTAACCCTAACTCAATCACTGATCACTATTACTAACAAAAGCGAATGTCGAAACCCTAACCCTAACGATAAATTAGACCAACTTCCTTTTATGGTCATATCACGTGATCGAGACCCCAAGCTATCACAATGCTGGCAAGCATGACCGTGCCTCTTATATTCACAATATACTATTTACCCCCTTTAGTTTTACTATTTACCCCCTTTACTATTTACCCCCTTTATTATTTACCCCCTTTACTATTTTAATTTACCCCCTTTACTATAATTATACCCCCTTTACTATTATAACCCTTTATTGTTTATTTATTTCAGGCATTAAGACTCATCGAAAGTAGTCCAGCAGGCATAATTTAAGTTCAAAATTCTAATTCAATGTCAAAGATGACAGGAATAAGAAATATGAAATAGTTATGTGGAGGTTTTTCAGAAATTTGCGCAAAATACGCGCCAGCATGTTATACGAAATTCGGTAAAAACCCAAAATCGCCATATTCAGGAGCCTTAGAATTGAGTTAGAGATCTGGGCGTCTAGATGTTGACAAAATTGACGGGGAAAAAAGTTTCAAGTTTCAGGAGTATCGGGAAAAGCGTTTTCTGGAACAGGGAACCCCTGTTTCATGTTTTACGACAGATTGCCCTGATATATATATTCAGGGATAGACGCTTTGCCAGTCAATTGTAGCCGGTATTTATATTAAGTGCCCGTAAATTCCAAAGTATAAAAGATACAGCCATTTCTTACCACTGGTCTTAAAGATAATTGTTTACACTTTAGTTTACACTGTATACAAAAGTTATTTGACGTCATTAACACCCCTTGATGACGTCATCAAGTTAACCTTTTTGAAAACTTGATTTTTGACAAAGTAATAATTTTTTTAAATCGATTTTACACCATTAAGGAGTAATTTTATTCAAAATCTGAGCAAATTTTAGGTTGGATAATTGATAATTGTGCAAGCATTCTGAAAATCGACCGGAAAGTTTTACTACCTTGCTCCTTCATAAAGATATTCGCTATTGAAGTTAGTGCTTTATTGAAGAATAATTTAATAAAAACGCTAATTTTACGATATAGTATTCTCTGGTGTTGGGCCATTCCTTGGATTGTGGAGCTCAATTTTGCTTCCTTAAGGTCTCAATTGTGTCATAGGCTAGTTTTAAAGTTAAAAATAAAAAAGTTACACGCCCAAAATCATAGAAAATTGCTAAAATCGCTGAAATCGCTGAAAATTGCTATTTTAACGATTTTTATCAACTTTGGAGTCTTGTTGTGATCCAAGTTCTTTTTGAACTCTTTTGAAACTTTACATGCTTATCAATTAAGTATATATAACATACCACTATGCAAAAATTTAAGGTGATTCAATATTGCTAAAATCACTGAAAATTGCTGTTTTCACCATTTTCTGTCAATTTTGGAGTGCCTTTGTGATTACAGTTCTTCTTGAAATACTTTGAAACTTTGCATGCTTATCAAAATATATATAAAACACCAACATGCAAAAATTTACGTCAATTCAATATTAGATGCGCACGCAACGTCCGCTCAAAGTTTGCACGTGCGAAAGGTGAGAATTTTGCTCATTCGTGATTTCGAACAAATTCTGCTTTGTCACGACAGTTCAATGTCATTATATATTAATTTAATGCCAACTTGAATGAGTATAAAGTGGCATATTCAGTCAGTGATCGACCGATATGCTTACCTAAACACAAGGAAATATTTTTAAAGGAAAAATTTCGAAATCGTTGAAACTTCCTCCTTATTAATGAAGATATCAGTTTATATTTCGACTTTATAAAGTACCCTGTAAAATTACAAAAGGAAATGATATAATAAGTGATGTAATTAATCGAAACTTATTACAATTCGTAAGCCGTGAATGAATGGGAAAAGCGAGCGACCGATTTCATTCTCGGTATCATTTTGAATTTGAGAACGGTCAATCAAATTAATATCGTTTCCTTTTGTTTCGGAAAGAGAGACACTGGCATCGGTCCACTCTACCCATGATTATGGGTTTTGGTCAAAATTATGTATATATACATATACTATATACTATATATATATATATACTATATTATATTATATATATATGTATTATATATATATATTATATATATATATATATATTAATATATATTATATATGATAATTTTCATAGAGATTTGGCGGAATGACAGGCTGAGCGCCGCCCAATATCAATATGTATTGAACAATTCAAATACCTTCGGCTTCTTGCTCAAAGTCAACATTTTGTCAATATTTTCATCTCCATGCAGTTCGTTGAGTGTCCGCCTCGATGTGCCTCCAAACATCGGACTTTGATCTGAGAAAATTAACTAGCTGCTTAAAGTTACAGTTAAAGACTTTTAAAGACTGAATTGGCAAGTATTCATAAATCTTTGTGACTCGATTTTTGGCGTGAGTCGACTCAGTGAAAATTATATAATTACAATGAGACAGCATCAGTATTGCATTTTATAGTTCATACCTGTACTGATGAAACCATTCCAGTACCTCACTGATTTGCCTAGACGTACTGAAGTTGCTAGTGCACTGAACACGCAAAATGTAAACATTATAAATTGTAGTGATACCCTGAAAACCACGGTGTTACCATCTTGATTAGAGTTAAATGGTAGTAGCGAAATATGTAGCTAATAATAAGTAAATAAATAAGCAGCACGTCAGATTGCTGGGAATTCTTGAAACCAAATACGTCAGTTTATCAAATGTTTCACACTTTTCATGCACATGCAAAAAAAGTACAAAATAAGCAATAAGGGTCGATGATTTACTCACATTTCATCAAGTCAATTGACTGAGAGAAGCACACAGACTTGTCTCCCAATTGAGAAGTAGTTGATACTTGATACAGGGTATACCAGCTTTCACTTTCAGTACTCCTAGTAGGAGGAAAAGGTACACTGACCAAGCAACCTTTATAGAAAAACTAACGTGCTTTGCTATTCAAGGCTGACCGGAACTAATTCAACCACAGATCGTAACCTTCCTATATACTCAATTTTTATGACGTCACTTTAAAAATAAAATCTAAAACTTTAAGTAACGAATGATTTAGTCTTAAAATCTACCAGTTATAGTATTTAAAGCGCTGCGTTGCTTTTAGTTTAGACAAATAACATCATAAATACAACTCACTAACCAGCTAGGCCTGGCCTCTTAGTCAAATAATTCATAGAAAAATTGTCCAGTAACTTAAAGGATTTAAAGTAGTCTAATCGCACGAAATGGTGGTAGCGAAACTCTTGACCCTACGGCCTACCCGTATCCAAAACCCAACCCCAAGCATAAGCCCAACCAAACCTTGACAATGATCCTACGTAACCACTTTTGCGTTGCACCCGACCTCACCTGCTCGACTACTGTAGAATTCTTTTCCCGGCCAATCTTTGATTGTGCAACAAGGCTGACGTAACGGCAATATATTCGTGACCTGAACAGATTTTGTCCATTTCGTCCAGACTCTGGAGAACGTGTTTACAATGTCAAGTTTTTAGTAAGTTGTAAAGTGTTTCAGCTGAGGATCCTTTGATCTTCATGGCAAGTCGTGTCATGGCAAATATTAAAATGCAGCTCACGAGTTGAGTAAACTGCGTGGTACTGGTAGTAAAATATACAATATAGCTTGGTATTTGATATTGCACCTTGACAATTTAATTACTGGGCGGCCCCCATGAGGTAACTTGACAAATGTTCCTTAACGGTTCTCTATATTTACTAAGTTAATTCGTACAAATAAAATTCAAAGAGCTACTCTTTAATATTACTAACTTGGTAGTGGTACCATGATGTAATTGTAATGATATTCCTCGTCGTTGGAAGTCGAATGTGCGATCGTCGAACATACTTGTTATGTAACCTTATTTATTATTTAATTTTAACCTCACGCTGGAATAAGGTTTCAGCCAAAAAATGTTAGGATGAGATTTTTAACATTAACAACGATTCACTTTCAGTACTGGGACCCTAAGTTTAAGAAATCATTCGGTAATGCATTAGCGACACTATTACTATTAGTATTATGTCCAATAGAATTAGACTGACAAGTCTCCATTACAGCGTACATTGGACGGCCTTACTAATTCGCTCGCCCAAAAATTTCACGTGACTTTGGTTTTTATGGTTTTGCAGCCGTACAAAACGGTTTTACAATTACATAAACCCTAACCCTAACCATAACCCCGAAGCTATCCATAACCCTTACCAATACCACGACCCTAACCTTAACCCGAGCCCTAAACGATCGAATTTACGTTTTACTAGCCTGTCAAGTGACCAAAACGGTTTTTTGCCCATAACTCTCCAGGGAAGCATTTTTACCCTACGTCATGGGGGGTGATTCGGAATCAGCGTCCAAAATACACCGAATTGGTTCAATTTCATACCCAAAGGGCCTTTTCACAAGAATTTTCTTAAAATTTAGGCGAGCGATTTAGTACTAGTAGGAGCGACATTGGACGCTACAATTGTACTGAACACTGACTGCGAGTTCATCAATCCAATTTTATGAAACCTTCAATTGAAATTCTAGTGGATCATCTGCTAGGTAAGGAGTTATTTGGTGTAGATGAGAGGTGTAGTGACATACTCGTAAATATTTCACCTCGGTGCATTAACTTATTTTATTTCAAGTGCAATCATTAATAATTAAAAAACCAGTATTTTGCTTTTACGATACTTCGTATTATTATAAACTCATATGAACACCAATTTATAAAACATCTTTAACACTTGAGAACACACAGTGGCGTATCATTACGCCCAATACATGGATCAATCAAAATAGTAAATATCATAACCAAACATTCACAGTTTATGAACAGTGCTTTTATAAGTTATGAACATTGTTTATAAAATAATTTCACTCCAAAACGTTGATAACACACTCAATCAAGAGCAACCTTAGCTTTCCATGTAAATCAAGATGTCCAATATCCATTATTTTCGGTTATTGAATTTTAAACCGATCTAATCATCTATTTCAGTGCCCTTGTTTGAACGAATTTGCGAACAGTTTTGGATCCCAAAATATATTTAAAATGGAAAAGGGTCCAATGAATATCAGACACAATGGGCATCTCAAATTACACGAAAATCGAAAACTTGTCTTCGATTTAAAAACATGAAGAATCTTATTTTCAAACAATTTAACAAAACATTTTTTACGATCAAAAACACTCACACCATGGTTTTACAAAGGGTATACAATGGCTTCAATAATATTAACAATAGAAAATCTCCCAAACTTTTTATGAAAACAAAAGCTTTCGTCATATCCTGGCTATTGCAAACGTATAAGATTCAATAGGAAGCTAAGAATTAAATATGGAACATCTACAGAAAGGTGATAAGCCTAAACTTGAAGAAAATGTGGAGCAGAAATTGAGATGACCCTTAAAATGATAACATTAAATTGTGTTCGACAGTAACACAAATTTTTCTCAAATATGAGCTACTTTGCAAGCAGCAGCAGAACAAAACTCGTCATTCGAACATTAAACCGTGTCCAGTGGGCAAAATTTGCTGAATAAATTCAGTCATACATAAGTTAATGAAAATTAAATAAGTTAGCCTTATCAAGTTAAATAGTAATAAATGTTTTAATTAGTAACTTGGTGATTGGTCAGGTCTCTCATAGGGTAACTATAATCATAATAGAACCTTTCTCAAGACATCGTAAATTCAAATGATAACAAAACGGACACCACACGAAATCAAACTTTTAAAACGCCCCAGAGTCAATAACATTTTTGAACGGTAAAAACTCGATTGAAATTTAAAACCGCTGAAACGAATATTAACTCTGATTTGCTTTTTTATCTCCACAGCTGATTGTCAAACTATTGTTATAAGAATGATGATAGAAGATTGATAGTCCAAATCACTCCAGTATTACTGGACCATATGCTGGCGTATCTTTGAAAAAAAACAAATAAATCTGAACCAAAATATTGTGCACCACTACTGTTTAAGTTAAACATGCTCTGAGCCATTCTGCTGTGTCGCAAAACAACATAAATACCAACTACCACGATCATTCATCCGATAACGAGGAATGATGGTCGCTACTGATGGGTAGGCTAAACACGAGAACGGAAGTGTTTCACCTGACCAACGTATCAGTCCAAATCTGCAAATCCTATACTTCAAACCTTGGCCTGACTAAATGGATGTGAGGTTTCCGGATGTGAACATTCCGTAATGTATAAATAATGTGCGAACTAATTTAGGTGACCTCTCAAAACGTTTATATGCCAACAAATATGTTTCTTTTCGAGCGACAATAACTGGGAACTCCTCTCGATTAGGTTCGTTAATGGCCGTGATGACGAATATATCCTGTGATGGACTTATTTATCATCTGCTTTGATTCAGAAACCCTGAAATAAGTAGATTTGTCAACACTTATAAATTTAATTATTAGTAAAATTATTTTTTCTAAAAAGTCTCAATTTTATTGATAACAGAATTCAAATTGGTAAAATTAGAGGAGATAAAAAGATATGTTTCAACTAACCGAGCTGCTCAACAGGATCCTTGGAAGGAGTGTCGGGTGAGAGCGTATTGAGGGTGGTGTTAGGAGTGATGGAGTGCGGAGATATCGAGTGCTGGGATAAGGAGTGCGAGCTCTCGAGTGTCAGAGGAGACAGAGCGGGGGGAGGAGGCATCATGTGGTGAGCACTCATGCTGTACGCGTACTGCTGCTCCTGCTTGATCAGGGTCGGCGAGTACAGTGAGGTCATCATGTCTTCATGCTTGCCCGGCAATATCTGGTGAGAAATTGTGTTAGTTCTGTGCTATTATAAATTAAATTATTTCAGAAGTGGGAAGTTGAAGTTTCACATAAGTCCCGGCGTGGATGTTAAAAAGTTCCAAATAAGGTAATCTCAGTTCCTGAACTAACCTGGCCAGGATGCAACATGTGACTAGGCAGCTGTTGCTGAAGTGAGATCATGTGATCTGGATACCGAGCCCCTGGTACTCCAGCTCCCGTCATCTGATCCAACTCAACCTTCTTCTTTGTGTTCTTCCTGCCAGGTTTCCTGTTCCGGCTCTGGATGGTGTCTTTCTTCATGTTGGGTGGTCGGTTTTGCTGAAGATAAAAGGATTTTTAGGAAAATGTTGTGGATTCAAAACGTAGGTGAAAGTGCCAAGTTGGAATTACTGATTTTTAAATTTTAAGTTTTTCGAAGTTTCGATTCACCACTACCACTACCAGGCCAAAGATGTAATAAAGAGTCCTATTCAGTACCTGATGAAGTTTGTAGTACAATCCGCAGGCGTTGCAGACAGCTTGTCCGGTAGCGTCCCTCCTCCAGAGTGTTGTTTTCTGAGTTCCACAATTGTTACATGACGTGCCTTGTCGCTTGTTGCTGCCCGCCTGAAATAAATCACATGGTCAATAATCTTGAAAACTCCTCTATCAAAGCTATCACAAAGTTTTGAACCTGATCGATTTTAAACATGATTTAAATGTGGTCTAGACGGGTAAGAGGTCTACTTCTGGCACGGTACGATACCGGTCTAGTTGTCATGGTACCCTAGTTGTCATGGTACCCTATAACTCTAACCAAAGGATTTGCCTCCTGCCACAAAAACAACCACCAATTAGAGCTTGTTCGTGCTAAGTACAATTCACTCCTCCCACAAGTATGTGACAAACGATGAGCCCCCGCAGTAACTCATTGAGCCACAGGGGCGGGGTGCCCGGATTAGTCAACTCATCAGTTCCCTTCAATCTGAGATTCATCCCCTCCATTTAACGAGGTAATCGTTTAATTGAAGTGGTAACCGAATGAACGGCGATTGCAGCTGATAAGGGAGGACCAGGGCTGGGTGTGACCGATTTTTGTTTAAAATGAAGTTATGGTTAATGATTCATCGAATAATTACCGGCCTCATAACTCATGAAGAGAGTAAATTATGTTTGCAAAAAGTATTATAATCAGGGCAAGATAATTTGCGGGGAGGAAGACCTTTCAGAGGATAATTTGAATCTCGGAAGCCAGTACTAATCCAGGTAAGATAAGACGGCAAGTTCATGTAGTCTTGGGATCACCGCCCCGTCTTGTAAAATTATTATGTGCAGCACTTAAAAAAATGAACATGTATAAATATATTGGTTGGCTGAATGGCTGATCCCAAGAGAACACTATAATAGTAGACATGTGAACATGCCGGGTAAAGAAGACAACATTCCCCGCTCCTGCAGTTCCGGGTCCTGTCCCCACGCTCGTGCTGTGTACCACGGTGTGGGGTGTTGTCATGTGTCTTTCTCAACCCCAGACACAGGTGCTACGATCTAGTCCTTATTTTTAGCTATAACCTCACTAAAATCAACATATCGCGTGAAGCGAAACTTCAACAACATCCCCCAAAATATATATCTTTTCACAATTTCCCGGAATCAGAAACTAACTCCATTGTTCAACCTACTGATACTGAAAATCAGTAGATCATTGTTCTAATCCTGCAGATACCGACTTATCACCCTTCCCAATCACAAGTGTCATAATTCGTCGCAACTGTTTTTGAAAGGTGCTATCCCCCGCGGCACGTGTGCCTAATTACAGGCCGCGCTCGATCCCGAGGATCTGACTTGCCCTGCTGTGCCACGCCGTGATAAGCCCTCTCCCTCTATACGCGGTGTGTGTGTGTGAAAAACCGTAATTTAAAACCCTAATTCACTTTTTGTTTGACAGAGTTCCTTATCAGTGGGATGATCTAATAGACCTGCACTACTACTGGTTCCCGGGAAGTCACGTGACCGTGTACTTGTCTCTGATTGGCTGGCCAGGGAGGCCGGAGTGGAGCAGTTTTTGGTGAAACATGTGCAAGGAAGGTAACCGAGTTAGGGGTCGGGGCTGGTAATGAAGTAGGAGCACGGTACTGCCTCTCCTCATGCACATGGTGTGTTCACACGTGGCCATGAATAATGGGAGGAGACTGCCCCCTGGCACTGTCAATGTCTCACAACAGTCAACAGATGATACTTCTGTTAAGAACTGATAGGGACAGGGTAAGTACTGATAGGGACAGGGTAAGTACTGATAGGGACAGGGTAAGTACTGATAGGGACTTGGTATTACTTAGTCCCTATCAGTACTTACCCAGTAGGTCAGTACTGATAGGGACTAAGTAAGTACTTTTAGCCATGAGCTGGTGATGTGACAAGATGATCCGTCTACGTTCCTTTAAGAACGACCGACAAACAAATCGGACAATAACGATTGATCTGGTGACGATTAACTAATAATCTGGTGACGATTAACTAATAAGTAATATCCTCTAAATGAGCCTCTGTTAACTAGTTGGGGGAGGGTTGAGGATGGAAAACCAGCTTACCAACTGCTTAACAAGTTTACTCTCAGATAAGATCTGATCTTAGCACGAGGAAATCAAGATCAATCCATCTGGCTAGACTCAAAAGATACGACGCTGTTTCAAAACGTAAGGTGGCCGAAATGGAACAGGTTGAACACTCTCGTGAATCTGCATATCTTCATCTCCCGTGAAGTTAAAGTAATTTACCCTATTTTACTTTACCCCTGAATGAGCAACTTTTGGTACAACATGACTTCAGATGGCACTTCAGCCTCATCATGACAATCACACCTGACTAGTGGCGCAATGTCTGCTTTTAGCCCATCGAGGCAAGTTTTGACGTCAATTTCTAGAAAGAGGGACGTGACTTCAGAATCCATTTATTTTTCATGACCGGTTTTGAAGTCACCGTTACTTACTTCACCAAGCGATGACAAATCAGGTTAAATAAATCTGAGGCTGTCAAATGACGGCGGAGGAATAACAGGTAATATTACAAAATTATCCACTTTCAATATCAAATATTGAATTTGACGAACCACAACATAGCTCACTCCGATAGGTCATTAAGTTCAACCCATTATGTAATGATAATGAGACAGGCTGGAACAATGCCTCTTAATTGTCCCTCTCCTTTAAAGGTGCTACAATAAGGTCCTGTGTTTGTGGAGGAGGAAATGGATTCGAGCTGGTAAATCAGTTTATCTCGTTATGTAGTTGTATGCCATCAGGGTGCCCGTGACAGGGGCCCCAAATTAGCACCTACAACTCTCCACCGCCATCACTCACACAAAATATTAATATTGTTGAAATGTGACAATTTGGTGGGGGAGTTTGCAATGCTGACAATGATCGATGCAGTTTACAGCCAGAGTCTATCATAGTTAGAGCTCAGAACACGCCAACAAACTCACCCTGCCCGCCAATTGGCGCTTCAACGTCACGTGGCCTGTGAGAAGGATCACGTGACCTGAACACTGCCTCCCCATTGGCCAGCCTCTCCTCCACCATTAAGCGCTGTGACGGGTGTTGATAGATCACTGCCGATCTTAGCCGCGTAACTTGTCCGGTTTCCAATCATGGAGGGGAATTTTCCATGTGCCAAAAAGTTGGTATACGTCTGTCAGAGAGGAGGGGGGAGGACGGACCCGACAAAGTGCCGCCGAGTGTGGGGAGGTAACTCACACTGTGCGGAGAGGTAGTGCTCGCAACTGAGTGCCGATAGTGTTTGTGGAAACCTTAACACAGCTCCCAGCTATTGACCTTTGTCTTTCACTATGTTATACGATGTGATTATCAGTGGTGGAGGACAAAGGACATCGCACATATTTGCAAGATAAAACAACGGGCACAAGCTAACAATATGTCAAATGGAATGCTTGTCGAGGACAAGCAACAAGCTTTTTATCTGACACTTAAAATTTAATAAACGAGTTGATAATCAATTTCACTCTTCCATCCATTGTTTATCAGCATTCGAAAATTATGCGGTATCCGGAGATAAAATAGAGCGCGTGCGAGAATAAGTTTAAACTTGAGCCATAACAGGAGCTTCTATAATTACCGGAACAAGATAATGTCTTCTGATTTTATCTCCATTCCTATGTCGTATGTTGTAAACAGAAGCATGAACTGTACTGTGGTTGCATACCTCTAAATTGGCACTTGACAGGGTGGTTTAGTGATTGTTAGGGATAAGACTTATTTTTTGCATTTAATGCTTTTTCGTTTTTAATCTCACACAGCTTACTTACTTAATGACCAGAAAGATAATATTAATTCACGTGATCTTCAAAAGCAAATACCAAAAGTTAGACAGTGAACCTATTCAAATTAGCATTATTCGTAATCTTTGAAAAGATAGCAAAAATAAACCGTATATTGTTGAATTAAAATATAAATTTAAGTAGAATTAGATTACGGGTCAAAGACCACTTAAATGGAAAAATTTGGTTTTTTGTGCAAGTAAAAGGAGATTATGGCGTATTTAAATTTGAAGATTGGAAATTTCACGACCGAGAGGATTCACAGTCAATAGATAATCCTCAACACGTGATGAGATAGGAACCATGCTAGAATACTGAATTAGGTCTGTGGTGAGGTGAAATAATTGTAGCTACTTTAAATAGATAAGGTGTCCCATTCGTAATTGATAATGGTTTCTTTATCAAAGTTTGTTAGCTGGCGACAGAAGAGATTTCCCATACTCATTTAAGGAAAGGAAGTTGTGAAAATTTGGCATCAGATTTAATCAATCGCCGTCCATTAAGATTTTGCCAAGAATATTGGCATTTTGATAAGGAAATACTCCGCAAGCATTTGGCAATGTTTAAGTTTCTATTTTTGACTTAAAAGGTTAGAATATCATAGTCAGTATGACGTTTCTCGTAATTTTCCCACAAAGTCAAGTATTTTTAGACCTCAACTTCCTTGTTGGACCAAAAACTGATGAAATTTAGAGCGCAGCTGTTTTTTGATTTTTCTCCTTCAAAATAAAATTAGAATTGTGACCAATGAGAGCGCTCCAGGCATTAGCGTGACTCATAGTCCCCTACACTTGATCACGCTTACATATGATCAAATTACCAGATTTTAATACTAAAATAACATGCAAATTCGATTATCCCAACAAAAAACCCGAGCAGTCCAGTTGAATGAAACCCTGGGATTCGCTGCCCGCACTTAATTCAAAAGTTCATCTGTTGTGAAGCAGATGGTCATTGTCCATTTTCAGAGTTTCTCATTGGCCATTTTCTTATCTCTTAGGGTAACATGATTAGGGAAAGTTTAATAGGGAAGCAGGAATGTTTCCATTTAAACAATGACATTTATTATTCGAAATATTTGGACTAATGACATGAATGGCGCTGAGAAAAATGAATTTCCCAGCATAATAAAATTGCTGAAAAATGATTCCGAAATTGTAGCAGTTTCCTATTACCTTTCACCGAAAAAAAAATCTATATTCTAGCGTACATTTACGTAAAGCATGAATTCTGTGAGATTAACTGTTGAAACACTGAAACAGTTCAAACAAGATTTTAACGAGAATGAAAGCTTAGAGTCATTATCTTCTAGTGCATCCCAAAAAGCCCTTGAAAATAACCATCATGATCTGAGACAGGCTACTCCCAAACTTGACCACCAAAGGACTCCCTAGTCCCTAAAAACCAATAATATCTTACAGGACAGATATCAGTTTGGTACAAGGTAAGAAGACGTATTACAGTACAGGTCCTAAGTTTAATTTTGACTCACCATTCTCCTCTTGGTATTCTTGCTGGTTCTAGTAGCCGGACTCTGGACAGCATACTGGGAACAGTTCTCACACAGGCTCCTCCCTCCGCTGGTTTTGTAAAGGGTGGTGGTGTACGCACTGGCGCTGCACTGATAACACTCTTTCGAGCGGTCTGAGGAAGAGGCGTTATGAGTACAGCATCACCAAATTGTTAAATCAAAACAATTGTTTCCCTCCGTGCGCGAGAAGGGTCAAATGGATCAGGCATGATAAATATATCCCTTGCTCACTTGGTACCAGTATAGTTCCGGATGGTTGCATCTAATTCTAAAGCATAGTTAAGCGCAGTGTAGACATATTTAGAAAGGCGTGTGGTTTGTAACTTTGTACAAGACAGGTCACACGTCTCAGTGCTGGGCTAATAATCCCCGTTTCACGGATTATTCGACCAACATTTCGACATAATGAAACCATAAAGCCCAGGGAAACTAAGAAGTTTGAAAGTTGGAGTTTAAACAGAAGAGCTGATGGGAAGTAGTACTCTGCTAAACAATCCACTGAGGTTGACGCTTATGTCATGTCATATAACCAGCGATGAGAGCTCACGAATTCTCCATCACACGCGCGTGCACAATTAACATTTAAAAGTGTTTAAAACAAATGAGCAGTCACAATCCGGCCTGTTTCCAGTTAAAAACATAACAAGACGAGATGGCTCACCTTGGTAGAAGCTGGACTTTGAGGGGCAGGTGTAGGGAGAGAAGGGAGGGTACGAGGCGGCTACTGAGGTCGAGGTAACACTGTAGGGGTAGTAGGGAGTCGTGATCACTTCGTACCTGAGGACAGCACAGGTCAGTAAGCTCCCTCGACACATATTATTGAATATCTGACCTCGTGTAAGAGGCCCTTTCATCGCCAAACCACCCGAGTTATCCATCATTAACGCGGAACTGCACACTTGGCAGAGTGCCAAGATCTGAACGTGGTAGTGTTGGACCTTACACCTACTCGACACTTACACATCATTGCAGTGCATGGGTTCTGATGTACCAAATATATAAAATAATGTTAGATAAGCTTGTGCCGGACAGCTGGGTGATGATGAGTCGTTGTCCGGGTATAATTGCCTCGCACTCGATGAGCACCAATTAGGAATAACCTAACGTCTCAGTTTTGGTACTCAGTATGTACGAATATCTAACATACCCCAATCTCCCCAGATCTCCACCATATACAAGATACCAAAATACTACCCTCCCTAAAACCCACCAAGTGTTATAACTTGTTCTAACCTGCTATCCTTGACATCCTCCCCAATGAAGGTGGTGCTGGATACAGATCTGTCCATTGTAACGTCCTCCTTGGTCTGACTGTTGGTGGTGGGTGGAGACAGTGAGTATCCTTGTTTAGAACTGCTCGGGGACAGCGTCCACGGGTCCGGACTTGCTGTAATGGTTACCGTTAATTAATGTGGCAAAAAAAGACAATATTAGTTCACCAAATAACGTTCAGATTCACGTGTAGATAGACTTTTAAGATAAATGTGATTTAGTATTCCAATAATTAGTAGATAATTAGTAGACATTACCTGTCATAGGGGCGGCACTGAAGGGGGTAATCCAAGCTGGGTCACTGCACGCTCTTACAGTCGGAATGCTCGTGTTAGAAACCCTCCCTGAAGTAAAACCTTGTCAATAACAGCTCTAGTGAGTTACTAGTATACTTACTTACTAACCGGTTTAGATCGCCAGATAATTTTGGGCGTCAAAACAGATGCAGTCGGACATTCCAGTGATCTTAACATTGTCAGAGGAGTGGGAATTAGAGCGTGATAACGCCCACGTGCAACAGTTAACGTACCAATATAGCCTGTTATAACTGATAAATCGGGTTGTAATTGTCTCCCTTCCGTGCACGGCTTGATGATTGATCACGGCTTTAAAGTGTTGGCTAAATATGGGTCATCTGAGTATCGGGCTATTAACAAGTTTCCTTATCTACAATACCACTTTTAAACCCTAATCGTTTTTTAAATTTGAGGTACTGGTAATGGATTGGATTAGATGAACAATACTGCTGAAGAATTGTAACATTAAGTATTGTAACAAGTCACAATTAGGGGTTTGACATGGGCTCGCATTATCTTTAAATTAACTTAGCCCAGGTTACAGTCGTGGTGAAAAAGAATAAAATCACAGCAGTGTGTTTCAAGATAAATAATAAGATTTGGTGACCAGTAAAGATCATTGTGCAGTTAGACTGATCACTGCTTCTGCTACGACTTAATTTTCCTCCAAAATATATTGTCACTTGATCACGATGACAATCTAATTAAAGATAACAGGTTAGAGGTCAAAAGAATAAAAGAAAACTGAAAATACTGACCAGCAGCGGCAGGAAGAGGCATAAAGGGCCGGCCTTGAGAATAGGCAGAGTTCCATTCAGAAGAGGTCAGGGGTTTCGCCTCTGGTTCGGGAAATATGCTGCTGAAATAGCTCTCCACGTTGTCTAGCTTCAGGATCTCCAAGTTAGCTGGTGAATTCTGAAACATTGGGTAGCATTTAATAATAATCTTAAACGAAACTTATTTTCCGCAAAAAATAATCTGATTTTCCAACAGATTGAAAAAGAGGCTCAATTCTCTAAATCAGGGAAAAGGAAATAACGGTAAAGTAACAGATAATTAGAGCAGGCTGCTTAAAATAGCAAATATGTTGAAAGCTTAGTGACGAAGGACCTTTTGAAGACGTTTAACTTCGCCGCATAATCTGACAACTAATCCCTCAAGATCATTCTTTGTCATTTTCCCGATAATTTTCCCGGCTTCCCCCTGAGCGATCGTTTCGCTCGCTGAATCGCCACATGTAGATTTGTTTTGGCTCGAGTCGCTGGAACTTTCTGTGTTTAAACTTTCAGTGGCCAACCTTTTAGAAGCCGAACTTTCACCAGTCGAAATATCAGTGGCCGAATTTGTAGGGGCCGCACTCTCAGGCTTTGGGGAAGGCCATGAATTTCCTGGCTTTAATGAAATGGAATCTTCAGTAAGGCTGGTTTCTGTAGCTTTTTGTGGAGAAGAGTTTGATATAAGTCGTGTTTTACTGCGTAGTAACATTTAAAGTGGCAGGAGACGATAACACAAAAACTCGGTAAAATACTTGTAGAAATGGATGATACTCTCTCGAATAACGCTGTAAGGGACGTGGGTGGTTTGTGGAAGAGTGGAGCCGCGCTGTCGCGCTTTCTGGTGTGGAGCAGATGGTGATAGTGGAGGAGGCGTTAATGTACTATTTGACGGCGTGTGTAATAGTTTTGTGTGTAAAGTATGATATAGATTTTGGTGTAGTGTGTGTGCTATTGCTGGCCCTAGCTATGATCGTATTTACATTACGTTAAATTCCTAGCTTTTATCGCTTCGTCAGGGTGTGTCCGTCAAATGCCATTTATGATCGCATTGCTCAGCAATATACCTGATCAGGAGACGATGTATTTGATTTTCTGTCTGTCTCCTCCCCCTCTGAAACTATGTCACGAACCTCCAACTGGGTCGGACACACTGCATTGTATGCAGCTGCAAACTCATTAGACACCAATGTATAGCAGCCGTTAACTTGTTTGTAAAGTTTGCGAATAAAACTACGCTGGGCCATATTTAAACTCATGTGGTCAATTATTAAGCGAACTAATTCTAAACAGAGGATTATTTAAGTTACGAAAACTGACCCTATTAATGCTCGCTGTTAATGTAAAATGGTCGATTTTGCGTTACGATAAGAGTTATCTTGTCGGCTTATTTCAATTCTAAGAAAATAACCGTAATTTACCCATTTCTTTTTCTTATCAGTTTTTTTGCCATAAATTTTAAACGGTATGTTCGTTATTGCTTGTATTCATCAAAGTTTGTGCCAGGCTAGCTCAGAATGGATAATTTCATTTGGTGAAAGCGTCAAATAAAAACGCGAAAGAAGTAATATATGACATAACTATCGGAATTATCTATTATGTCTACAACAAGGTATAGTTATACTATATCTATCCGATAGATCCCTCGAGATATTTAAGTTTAATTGACAACCATTTCTCTGAAGAAATTTCCATGTATTTTGAAGCCCAAATGGGTTTCCGTGAATCTACAAAATCTATTTCAACTTAACTTAGATTTAATTTAATCTCAAATCGGTCTAAATAACAATTGTTATAGAATATGGAGATCTGACAGTAGGTACCTGATCACATAAGATAACATTGTCCTTAATACCACGATACTGAATTAATTCCAGAGATAGCCCAGACTGTGTGGTTAATCAGTACATTTGAGTCTGAGAGAAACCATATTAATTATTGGTTAATTAATAGTGTATGTGATGGGTAGTGAGAGGATTGTTGTTCACACTAGATACTGCCAGTATCTTACGGACGGTGTGATCTTTTAAGTGATTCCAGTATGTTAAACTCTGCGATGAACGATGATGCATAGTTTCTATGATTGATTGATAAGTATTATTGCTTTAAAAGAATTTAAACTGAGTTTGAAAATTATTCCTCACACGTGGACATCATAGGATTGAAAAGGCATGCTGATTCGTTGGGATGCAGGAATTTACCCGATACTTGAGGCGACAAAAGGACAAATTCTGCAGCAGAAACAGGAGACGTAATAGCTCCAATTGAAGAACATAAAACAAAGAAAAATAATGGCTTACTATTTGAACTTACCAAGTCATGGGTCTGTTCGATAAAGTCCGTTCCTGGTCGGGGGCTGGCGAATGCGCTTGCTTGTGATCCTAAGCTCACTGCCCTTCTTTCCTCCCTGAAATAAGGTAAGATTAGTTGTGATGGTCAGGAGATACAGTCCTCGTTTGTCAGTTTGTAAGTTTGTAAGTTTGTAGGTCAGTGTGAGTTTGTAGGTCAGTAAGTTTAAAGCGAGTTCTCGTACAATTGTGAACAATTTTGTTTGCATGAATTTTTACAAATTTCCAGACTCTTCTGTAGCACTAAAATTCAAACTTAAATGTTCCGTCCCATGTGCGCTTGGCTGACTAACCCATTGCGAGAACACATGATAGCAGCATTTCTAAGGTTCTGTAGGGACTGAACACGTGCCTTTTCATTATTAAGAGAGAAAGCAAAGGAGAGAGAGTTGCTGAGTTTCCTCTCCCTAGAACTCTTGGGCGGACTAAATTGTGCCAGGAACACATCTCGAATTATTCGCTCATCAACCTCCTCCTCCTCCGCTAAAATTGTTCGTACGACTGTTATTGCCGGACGGACGACGTTAACTTTAGAGGTCAATATTTAGCAATGGTCGTGTTACAATCTTGCGTTTCTTTCAACAAAATTTCTGATTTTTCTTATTAGACTCAGTTATGAGTTATGAGAACGTATAATACCTTTTGTTTTTTTATAAAGTTTGCGGATAAGACTCCTCTGGGTGACATTCAAGTTTGCCGTCATAAGATTTATATACGACCGAAAAACTGAAATTTTAACTAAACGTTTAAGCAAATCTAAAACGACTTTCGAGAAATCAGAAAGTGAGCTGATCGTATTGTGTTGTCTTTTAAATCTAGAGATAAAAAGATTTATCGACTTTTTGAGTAAATAAAGTTAGCTAATCGTGTTTGGTTATCTTTTAAAAGTAGAGATAATACAATTTAACGATATTTTGAGTGTGATAAGATTTACTTTTAGATTTTTACAATAAAAGTTAACGTTAAAACATGTTCATCGATCTTATCCGATAAACAGTTAAAGTTAATCTGGTGTAAATGCCTTTAGCTTTACTAAAAATCGTATTGAAAATGGTAGATTTAAATTCAATGTGTGCAGTGTGTAATGAATCGTTACTGTGACCACAAACGTAACAAATGAATACCTATGTTTGTAATATTAATACTAGTTGTATAATCATCGTCCTTCAAAGACAGTGTAAAAAAACTGGAAAATTCTACCGAATTTTCCATTTCCTTTCCGTTCTGAACAAATTATAGGCCCATCCTCGTCTCATTTTATCAACTCGTATTTCACAGTTTTTTCTCTACCAATTTTCACCTCTTAATTCACTCTCAGTCCAGGATTCCAAATTTACCGTAGGGTTTTACTTAATTGATATAATTATTATTATTGTAAAGGCTACCTATTTAACGCTACCAATTAGTCATATGTAATGGGGTATTGTATGATGGATGTAGAACTAAGATTATAATGTTGATAATGAATACGGCTCTCTTTAATAATTGGGTTTAATTGATTTAATTGATGTACTTACACAAGTGATCCCATAATGATACGGTCCACGCTTTGTCAATTAAACTCTTGCTAGAAACAATAATTTTTAGAACTTAAAACAAAAAAGTCGATACGTGAATAATATCAAAACGGAGGCAAACATTACCACAACAAAATTAAAACCTGAGTAACGAGGAAGCGTTTTAAAAATAAGCGAACAGAAGCAATGTAAAATACAACGATATACCCCCTAAACGGGGCCGGACTTTCCAGCGGGGCAGGCAAAAGTGAGCGTCCGAGTAAGTTGTCATGGAGTGGGCCCAGTAAATGTGGGTTCCAGTTTCAGGAATCTGGGACCGTCTAAAGTTAGACGTTAAGTAACTGTGTATCTAACGCAAATATAAAAGTGGAACTAACGAGCTTGAAACGGGTTGACGATTGACAACGTGTGAGGAGAGGCACTGAAGTAGCTTAATGTCCGGGCAAACAGCTGTCGCATTATTTACGATAACAATTATAATTCCGATCAATATCCAGCATAAATACAACGAGTTTAAAAGTAGCTGAAAGTTGCGAATGCAGCATGAGAAAGATCCCGTACCAATTCGTAAACCATTGGTTCAAACAGTTAAACAGGGCTGCGTGGTTTGTAGGGTGAGAGCTGGCCGTATATAATTCGTCATGGCAACAGTTGCCAATGTGACGAGGTGGGTACGGGCTGGTTGCGGAGGATGACACTGGTAAGGTATCGGGCCGGGAGAGGAGACTGTCCGGGAGATGGTGGTGCAAACATACACTGCCCCTCACTAATTAACACCAACCAGCACTGACTAAATTTAGTCCGGTTTACCGAGGACCTGGAACAGAATACATACAAGGTTTTAAGGTGCCCGTCTGCTGTCTGTTGCCAGATCCTCCCGTCAGCGGGATTAAACTTGATGTCATCAAAACAATCTGATCATACTTGCCAAGAAAAAAACTTAATGTAGCCAGTTAGCAAAATGTTTTGATGTCACCATTATCAGAAAGGATTAATATTGTGATGGTATAGGTGTAGCGATTAATTTTCACGAAAACTTGTCTTATAAGGCTATTGATAATTCTGCCTGCCATGGCAAAGGTTTTTATCTTCCTTTTCCTTTTGTTGATTGGAAATAAAGTTACTCACATACAAAACAGTTTGGCTTTATAGATTCATGATTTTTTCAAGCGTTTACGAGGTATCAATTTAGCGTCAGAACCTCCCACAGAAACCTCTATCATTTTTGACAGCAACAGATTTCTTTGGCAGCAACTATATGATTCGATACATCGGCAAAAGTGAAAATTGAAAGTGTAAAAAATTTAAGAAACATTTCCCGGGTAAAAATCAGACAACGGGGGAGTGACCTAAGAATTAGAGGGGATAGTGATAATTGACTATCAATCGTTCTGACTCTAGAGATCTGTAAATAAAGAGTCCATACAAGAACAAGAATGCAGAGCCTTCCATTTCATGATTCACAAACTACGCTGCAACTCCAAGGATGTCGTAACTGTTAATTAGATATGGAGCGTCAAAAACATTGCTAATGTCGGGAGGCGACTTGTATCTGAAGTAAGGTGACTCGATATATATCTATATTTTACAATGATGTAACTTCGGATCCATCCATTACAAATTACTGTTCGGATCAAGGCAGTGAAACTAGAAGGTGTTAAGAAACGGGTGGTGAAGCTATTGATCTTTAATTTGAAACATCAACCTCAGAACCTTAGGACTCAAAAATTGCGTGAACGTGGAACGTTACTATAAGTATAACTAAACAAACTTTGCCCATCAGAGAGAGAAACCCAAATCAGCAAAAACTTAGAGGTGCAACTGTCTGCAAAGAGTTAGAATGATGAGCGACTAACAGACTATGAAATACAAGATGACGGATTTCGAGAGGAGGTCGAGCCATTCTAGTGTGTCAGGGGGCCGGTTTTAATTTCTGGCCTGAGGTTCTTGTGGAGCCCACTAGCCAGTGAATTGCCTAATTAGGCAAGTATCTGAAAGAAATTCAACAATGGGGGATCATTTAATTAGGGGCAATGTTTTTACCTGAACTTGAGCTATGTCGTTAGATGAATATTAAGCAAAACGTGATAATCATTTGCTACAAAACGGGGCAATTAACTAATGTAACATATCATTGGAGCCGTAAGATCAGAAATCAGAATGGAAGATGGAGCTTATTTTAAGAGATCGTCCCATTTCATACCTCATGTAAAATGTACAAACTGTATATTTGAAGTGCCAAAAAATCTTTGTCAACGATATTGATAAATAATCAGTTAAATATGTTCTATCGAAAAAAACTTCGCCTGAAACAAGATAATCTCTGGCACTACACTGCCCGGAAAAGGAACGATGTATTGGTTAAGGAACCGAGAGAGGCCGGCCATGGTATAAAGAGAAAGAGTCCCGCGTGACAACGCCGTCCTCAGTGCTGCACTGGCCGATGAATTCATCCTCTTGGTCCGCTAATAGCATTAGGGTATTGGAGGACACGTGACATCGCGCGCTAGTCACGTGCTAGGTCAAACCACGTGATCAGTGGTTGACGTTACATGACCCTCATGATCAGGCCGCGTGTGTGAGGGGTTTCCTTTCCCTAATTTTTGGGAGATCGACTCTCACACTTGGTACCAAAAATTAGGGAGATGTTCAGGGTGGATACAGGTTGATCTTATCTTCCTACGATATGACTAAAATATGGTCTTCATTGCGTCATTTCGCCATTCTGGAAAATTCTAGCTTGCACAAAAGATAAGCTTGGTGAATTAAAATGCAATCTTGATAATACAGCTTGTTGTGATATAAAAGTTTTGTGAATGAAATTGTATTCCAACAAAAAGCTTCGGTAACAACCAGACACTGTAAAGTGTAAACTAAATATTAACGTAAAATTAATTCAAATTTGAAACTTGCAGCACGTAACCTCGAGAAGAGAAATTTAAAACCGTCTCTTATTTGGTTCGGGAATGTTCTTGTGTAATCGTATTAGCATTAAATCTCACAATTTAATCAACTTAACGAGCTCAAGCTGAATTATTGCCCTTTATACTTAATGTAATTTGGGCGAACCAATGCAAGTTTGCACATACATCTAAGAACAATACTTACATCTGAGGCGTCAGGTATAAAATATCGAAGTCAGAGAGCTAATAAAGAAAAAAAAAGAGACCGCAATTATGATAACTTCTCAAAACAGAAAGTACCTTATACAGCAAGTATAATAAGATAATACAAGTTTCTAAAATGTGTCTTTATAGTCTGAGGTGTTTTCCCACGGTACCTAGGGTCTAAAATTCAAGTTTAACGGTTTTGCTGTTCACGTTGCAGGACATTGTTTATTTATCGATATAAATTGACCATGACAGGGAAATGATTAGTAATCATTTCTAAAAACTGATAAGAATTTCATATGGCCTCATTTAACAAATTTACAGTTAAATTGCTAAATGCAAGTTACAAAGATTATCAAATTTGATTAAATTTCTGTTTTTAAGAAATTAACAGATTAACACTGATAACACAACCTGCTAGATTAAAGTTCTTCACAATAACACTTACATTTGTATTTAATGACGACTTTAATGTTAACTTTCGTGACTTTATCATCTGTACTATTAATACATAATTATAATATGCAGCATGGTATGCGTACTCACTATAACAACTCATGATAACACGTGTTTGCGTCATAACTGCTGCTCTACAATCACTGTGTCTTTTATCTGTCCCTTGGTCAGCTCAAACGTGACTTATTCATGTCAGAACGACCTGATCGTGTGATAGCCTTTGGGAAATTAACTTTTTGCAGAAAAATAAGAAATTTTCCTGCCACAATTCACAGCCCAATTCACAGCTCTCCCTTTTTATTCAATTTCTCTGTTTTAACCGGGTGGGAAGAACCCAGATAATGATTTCAAATCCGTTTCTCTCGGCGGTGTCACGTGCTGTTCTTACAGGTTCCTTGTGCGTCATTGTCACCCTCTGCTGGGCCCGCACGCTACCCCTCAGTATACACCTCTACACCCTACCCTCCTAACCCATCTCGCTGTTAACTCATCTTAATGGAAAGGAACCTCTCCTTCCTATTCACTGCACGTGCGAACCAGACCAAATAAGTTCTTAAATGAGATAATTTCAGGTGCATCAAAATTACGGCATTATTTGATTTATCAGGTGCGGGTTTTAAGAATCAGCTCTCATTTAAATGTGTTAGTAAATCTGTTAGTCATGAATTTAGTCGTAAATATTCCAAATAAATTGACGTCATTTCATTTCGACGTTCTGTAAACTTCTCGTCTTCCCAAATTATGCAAAAAATGTATAATCACGATAAACTTGAAGGGGGCCGCAAGTTATTACTTGCTCTGTGATTCATGACTGCCACTACTTATATATTGTATTGTACAATACAATACAATACTTATAATACTTAAGTACACTTCTACAAATGGTTCAAATTATACCTCATCAAAAGTAGCTAAACGGTAAAGTTGAGATCATTACAGAATACTGCACTTTAGATCTGCATTACTCTTTAATCATGAAAAGCGACGTTGATAATTCTAATCAATCTCAGTTTACAAGCAAAAAAAGCATGCGAAGATAAGGAATGAACTTACTACGAAGAATTGGGAGATGTCATATGGATAATGGATATGACTCAAAATGATAAAATTTATACTGATAAGATTTTAGGTTGAAAACACGTTCAAATCATAACCTCCGTTAAAAAGGGATACAGTTCGTCCTAAAGTTAGAATACGTAGCTAGATAAAATCGCGATCCAAGATGCGGTGATTTAAATTGATAGGATACGTTAATAGACAAAATTGTAAATCATATTACCTCTCCGATAATAGTTCTGTCTCGTAGGGATCATATAAAATCTTGCTACAGATGATAAATTGCGTACTGATTCGTGAAATAGTTTATATATCGCATGATCATGATTTCATAACTCACCTCTTATGTTTAGTATAGTAGTTTGATTGTCTGCTTTCTCCCAATGACGATGATTTCTCATAAAGTTGAACAACCAATCTAATTTAATTGAATAATGGTTCAAAGGCCAAAGCATTACTATATTGTATTCAAGTTAGCCAGTATCCATAGTGTATTTGCGCTTGTTTTCATTTCCTGATTCCTCGAGTTAACTTCGCTGCTCTTCCTTCCCTATTATGAAGTCCGCACTCCATGATCTTTGTGTTCCAATCTGTTTCAAATTTATAGAAAGTTCCCACCACTTGAAAACAAAAACAATGCAAGTCTTCCACGCGAAGTATCGCAATAAAAAGAAAGCGTAGCTTGTGAAAATCCGTTAAGATTCTTGATCACAGAGGATCACGGGGATAGGAAACGGAGAAAAGTGAACTGTTGCACAGCAACGAATGTGAAAGGGATGATAACAGAAAGATCTTAACAATGCTAAAACACGGTTTCATATTAACACTTGATAAGATTTTACTGATAAAAGTATTAATTCCAGGCCTGTAAATAACACGGTCCCAGATTCCCGGGCCAAGATATCGTGATAAATTCTCACATTTAGTACTTACCAGCATATTCCCATAAATTAACATATTAATACTCACATTGAAATGCAGGAGATGATGAGTTACAATCAGTTTAGGAGACTATAAACAGAGTTAACCAGGACTTGCTGCAAAACAGCTTCTAAAGAACGAGGTGTGTTTCTCCCTCTCTCTCTCTCCCTCTCTCTGGGTCCTGTCATATGACACCGAGTTACCCTGACCTAGACCCACCTCTCTCCAATCAGCCCAGGACCCTGAACCCACCGTGACGTGACATTCTGCCCCGAACTGACATGGTACTCTCTTTCCACCAATTCGGAAGAAAGCGGGAGGTTGCTTGACTTGGGCGTGACTCCGTCTCCCTGTCTTCCAGATAAGCTGACCACCACAAGCTTCCATTACTCCTGGGTAATTGAGGATGACGCAGTTTTTGCCGGAGTGGTAAGTCATTTATACGTCAGAAGTTCAGAGCTGCTGTTATTTTGAAGGTTCCTTGGCAGTGGTTCAAGTTAGAAGGGGAATGCCTGGTCCCTATCTGACTTGTCTTCTTGTGACGGAACTGACAGATTTTCCAAAAAAATGTATGCACACTTAACTCTTATCTAACATGAATCATCTCAGAAGACCAAGTTGTGTAGAGCATTACGATTACAAGTCTGGTTCATTTCTATTCGGTTCAATCGGCTGACCATTCATTCCTCTACCCTTTTATTTCAGATAAGAGGCTGGGGAAATCTGATAAGTTCCTACAAAATGAAACGAAGTTTATAATTTAGCCGGAAGGTCAGAGATCAAAACCAAAACTTTTATATCCTGCTACTACCTGGTCTTCGAAAAGGCTGCAATCTTTGTTTTAATTACTAGACAGTGTATTTTCTAGGACTAAAACCGTTTACGAGAAATGAAACGATAATGTGATGATTATAATTAATTCTAAAAATGAAAAAAGATCGCTCTTGAAATTCATTCTATTTGACATTCTCATTAAACTAAATCTCTTTCAATCTTAAAATGCACGGTTGGCCGCTCTACACAGCTTTGTAAGTACGTAAGTATTGAACAGCGTGTGAAACTTAAACACATTATAACACATGATCAATCATCACTCTACAAAAAACCATTATCACTTGTCTGATTGGGAAATACAAACTGTGCAATGTTTCAATTATTGACTGATAAGGCACCTGGTCAATTAGGGACCAATCATCACGTTCCGGTTTAAGAGGTGTTAGTACTGAAGCAAGTCATTGGAGACTGAGGTCCCATTTTCCAAGAATTGGGAGTGAGTCATTGCAAACTTGAAACTGAGGTACCATTTCCTAAGACGTATTGTTACTGAAATGAGTCATTGCAAACTGAGGTCCCATGCTCTTCCTCCTGGTGCCGACAATCTTCTGCCAGGAGATCGTCTCCTCAGAGTCCGAAGAATCCTCGCTCTCAGGAATCAGATCGGTGTTTGGGGAGGTGCTTTCTGTCAGCATTTTCTGAAAAGTCGAAGTTAAATCTTTTTATACCCAAAATATTTGTTACTAATAAAATTGATGGAGATTGGCCACTGCTAGGTACATCGCATGAGATTAAAAGAACAGACTTGATTTGAGATAAAATTCGCGACTAGTCATCGGTATACTTAGAACACGAGTGAAACATAAAAGGAAACTGTTGCCAAATTCTTGAAATTATTAAGTGTTACATATTATGACAAGGGCACCTGATAACGAAATTTCGAGACATATTTTCATTTTTCATGCGTAACACGTCGAGTTTAGATTCTTATTGTATCGAACGAGAAACTCCATGGCGAAAATAACCGGTGAATGATTATTTCACAAGATTGAACCCCCAGCTTGGAAAAGTCATCATCTAATTTAAATGAACATTAACAGGTTACCACCTGTACAGTATGTAAATGTTAGAAAGCTTGAATCAACAGCAAATCTGTCAAAACACCTGTGAGAGCAGCTTCATTTTGTGGTTGAGAAGTTTGTTCCTTCTCAGCTCTCGCTGGTACACCCTCTCCAGGTGCTTACTGAGTATGGGTATGGGTATGGCGAACAGAGGTACTCCTGATATCGCGCACAAAGCACCGACTACCTTGCCAGCAGTTGTGTAGATCCGAGTATTACCATACCTGCCATATTGATCGTTATTGATTGTTATGATACTCAAATAGTGCGCAGGAAGGGGGGATGGTTTTTTAGCTGATATAATCAACTACATCAGTAATCAGTACTAACTATATAAAGCTATATATTTTTACATTATCATTGTGAGTTTCACGGCTCATTACCCTATGGTAGTTATGGTGATAAGACTCCACCAAACATAGTCCATCAGACTTGTGTGCTCATCTTTATCCTCCAGGTGATGTTGACAGTCGGAGTGGACTATTCCATCACAGTTCACGTGATCATCCTGCAAAGAGAGTTCTAGAACGATCTGAGACGAGAACACGTGCTATCTAGTCGGAATGAAATAAGGATTCGGCGTTTGCTGCACAATTAACAACATTTATATAAGCGAGAAAATGTTTGAGACTTCCTCTTGGATATTTGCTGAGAGTAAGAGTATGACCAGTTACAATAAATTATTTTAAATTTTGATGTATTTAAACGATTACCTCAGGCTCTTTGCTTGGTTCCTCTATCTCCACAAAGTACTCGAAGCACGCAAAAATAAATACGATAACAAACACAAAGAGGAGCACCGATATCAGCTCCTTCGACGCCTCTTTGAGTGCGATTCCCAACGAATTCAGCAGGAGGGAATGCTGGGAAAGCTTCAAGATCCTTAGGCTGAAAGTTAATCGAACAAGAGTGTGAAGGAATGAGTTCTCGATGACTGGCGAGTAAGCTAGAACGACCGAGATTACAAAAGCGGTGATGAGTATGAGGTCAATGCCTGATTGGAAGGATTTGAGAAATGGTTGCTTCTTGGGAGCCGCGTAGTAACGAAGGATGAACATGGCAAAGAACCAGATCATACAAGTTCCGTCGATTATAACAAATTCCTTGATTGCACCAAATCTTGAATAGAACAATGACTGATCCTCAGTCCAGTTTCCACTGTTGTTTTGATGAAGAGGAGGCTTGTATTTAGGGATTGTTGCAGTCAGAAAGCTAACCACGGACGTCAAAATGAAGATGATGTCTATAAAAGTATAAATCTTCGTTGTAGTTGAGGACTTATGGTAGAGAAAGAGAAATACCCTGGCTTGGAATGAATCTTGCTCGGGGACAGCGTGATCGTAATTATCTTGAAGTTCATGTTCAAAAGGACCGACCGTGATCTTATCATGTCGAATTCCAAAAAAGTCCAGCTCAGCGAGAAATACCTCCTCCTTCACTCCCTTTGGAGACCTTAAAATACCGTCCTGATAATAGAAGAGTATCGACTCAAAGCAGTCTTGACGAATGTGGGGGAAGTTGAAGACCTCTCTGTTGTAATCGTAGTATTGTAACTTGTCCTGACAACCCAGAAGAGTGTCTGGGTGCCTGTCCAGTGTGGTCCAATGTGTCTGAAACATTGTTCCAGCCACCTGGATATATGCGTATTTTGCTGGATTTCGCTGGAGGCAAGAGCAGGATGGTGTGTCGGGCTCTAGAATTATAACCTCTGGTTCTAGATTGAAAGTAACTTTTTTAACAGTGGGTGTTTCTGGGTACCCCTGGTTACCTTCATCTTCAGATTGCCCACTGGAGCTGGACTCAGACAAGAAGAAGTTGTGCATTAAATAGTAATGGTAAGAGTGTTTTTGGAGCATTTCATCGGTAATAAGTGGCACCTTCTTTACTATCCTTGTTATGTTAGAAGTATTTCCGGACGTAATGTCTCCATTGGGCTTGACGGCTTCATCTGTACCCTCAGGAATTTCCAAAAGCATTTCATCATTATGATCCAACCTTTTTTCTATCACAAGGTCCAACTTGGGATTATTGCACTTCACGTTCTCCGTCACAGAACTACTGGTAAAGTTAACAATACAGGCAGGGTTTTCAATGCCGGTCGTTTCAGGTGTTCGAGGTGAGCTAACAGCTGAATTGAGGGTGGACTCAGTGCCGGAGTCTGATTCATCTGTTATCGATATTAAAGGTACACCATTTTTACCTTTATTATCACTGGGCTTTTTCATAGAGTCCTTGGCTCTGGAGAATGTCCTCTTTTTGGACGTCACAAAATTTTGATCTTCAGGTGAGTCAAAATGGTTATCAGAGAGTTTTCCTGATGGGGCAGAACCGGACAGCGGACCATTTTTTAGGGTCAGTCCCAACCCTGGTTTTACAGCTAGTCTGAATGTGCTGGGGTTGTCGAAGTATTTTTCCTCAAGAGAACTGGGACTAAGGTCCATCAGGTCGGTTTGACTGGCGGATCTGGCTCGAGAGAGACTTCTGCAAGCTAGCGATGGGCTTTTAACTTCCTGTCTGGACAGATCTGTCCAGGAACCACGTTGGGCCATAGCTTGCTACGATTTATATATGAGCACTAAAGTCTGAAGAAATTCATGGAAAATTATGTCATTAATAACGATTCAAAAGCAAATAATAGAATTAGAATGAATCGTAAATAAGCAAGTGCAAACTTCTCATACGCATCGACAGGAAACAATAAACATTTGAAGCTGATAAATTGGTCCCTTTATTACCGATCCTAAGATGTTGAATGTTAGGGAAACAACAGTGATTTATGCACTACCACCAGTCAATTACATTTGTCTAGAACTGACAAATATTTACTCATGGCCCATCTAGTCGACAGAATGGACAAAATATATGTCAACAGAATATTCAGTGGTGTGGTAGTCGCATAGAAGTTCAGAATCTTCGAAGTGTTTTCGTTAAAATTAGTAAATAATAATTAAACCTTCCTGCTGGCTTAATTTGCGAGGTATTGGAAACCGATGTGGAACACTGCGCTACCGGCCAAATTTGTTTTGAGAATTTGTACTGTTAGTGTTATGGTACGAATAATAGAATGAAGAAAACAAATATCATAAACTTTACACCAATTATGTCTATCGCCATCTTGCTGAGAAAGTAAGGTTTCTCTGTGCTTTGCTTCGCCATGAACACAATTTTGAAAAGTGATCATGCTCGGTTAACCAAAGCGTGCTATAATGGTCTTGTCTCTTAAGCGCATTTCACAAGTAATGTTGATAGTAACGGTATGCAGAAAGAAGCCGGAATTGTTGTGCATTAGGTAGACTGGTAGAGCAGAGCATAATGTTAATGTGGTTTTTACTAATTCACTCGCCAGCGAGCTGTCACGTGACTTGGGTTTTTGCTGTTTTGTAACCGAAAGAAACGGTCTCACCGAAACTCCAACCTTTACCATAACCATGAAGCTAGCCATGACAATGATCAGAACACCAACCCTTATACACCAACCCTTATACCCTAACCCTAACCCCAACCCGAGCCCTAAACAATCGAATTTGTATCCTAATAGTATGTCACATGACCAAAACAGTTTTTGCTCAAAAATATTCTGTGTTTATTTTAATCAAAATCCGTCTGAAAACAGTAAACACAAGTGTCGTCCAGCATAATGCGTAACCAGTACATTTTATATAAAGCGAGACGATATAATATTTCTGGTAGTGTTACCATTTTACTGACACCACGACATCAACTTTAACACAACTTTTCACGAAAACCGTGAGAGATATACCATCGAAATTTGTTATGTTGGTTCGAATATTTTTATTGCCTTTTGACCAGTATGTAGAAATAAAAAATTGGCCAAGAAATAAGAACTTAAGGTCCCGAAATTTGGACCCCAAAATGGTGTAAAAATCACAAAATGAATAAATATTGTTTTATCTTGACACAACTTTAGGGTTAGACGGGTTTCTGCTAGTATCCATAAACACTAAACATGACAGCATACTATAAGTATATACCATATTAGTCGAAGCTTGACTTTGTCCAACTTAGGGTTAGGCCAACTTATTCGAACCAGAAGTCGAACCAAGCAAAACATTAATAGGAGAAAGAGAATGCTAGAAGGAGGAGGGAGATAGAGTGCGATCTACGCAGAATCCCTGGTATTAAGTATTGATTAATATATTTAATATTCATCCTGGTATTCAATTAGTATCCCTAGAAAATTCAGAATAAATATTGAAACTTACTATTTACTATATTGTATCAAAATATGAAGTTGCTGAGTTGGTGAAAGGATTAACCAATCGTACCGTGTCTCGATCGAAGCCGCGTTTGGCCTGTTACAGTTAATGACCTTTAACAATCCAATATTCAGATGTATTTAAGTAATTAATGGATCAACGAGGCAGAATGAGAAGAAATTGCATGTATACAGCTCTGATCTTCATGCATTAAGAGTGTACAGAGTCCATAATTTATATATTTTCGTCTCTTATCCTCTGATTTCAGGAGATTTCACTACGATCGATTTATCGGTTGAGCTTTCTCATTTTCATTATTTTTGAACCTTGCACAATCATTTTTGACCGATTAGCGAGCCAACGCCGTTGCAGTTGTCAAATTTCATCACTGTCGCCAATTAATAGTACTACTAGTGCTACTAGTACTACTAGTACTGCTAGTACTACTAGTACTACTAGTACTACTAGTACTACTAGTACTACTAGTACTACTAGTACTACTAGTACTACTAGTACTACTAGTACTACTAGTACTAATAGTTAAAAGAGATCTGAAGAAAATAAATAAGCTATATCTTGTTTTGCAAATATTTGAATAACGAGCTGCCACTATTATTATCACCCTCCTTAAATGATTGAACAGATTTACATCTATTTACTATACGTCTATATTGCGCAGGTTTCCATGGATGCACACGCAGCGCACTGGCGCTGTGAAGTATTAAAGTATTAAACTGGTAGTCACTTTTGGAAATAAATGCTGCTATTTAAAGAATTATAAAATACACTGTTTGAGGCAACGTTAAGTGCGTGATGCTTTAAAAGTACGTTAAGTGCGTACTAACCAACTATGGTAGGCACGGAAAGAAACTACAAACATATGTCAGAATTCAACTAATGGCCATCAACTCCTTTTCCTTCTGTTTGATTTTCCCTCCAGTTACCCAATAAAACCATTATAAGCATTGACCCATATCTCATACCTTTTTTGTCCCTTATACAAATTCCTGCTGTGGATATTTTCAGGCTCTTTCGGCAATCTTCTGGCCCCAGAATTTACTCTTATAGCATGACCAACCTTTCTCTTTATCAGATAGTCAGGTAGTTTTTCGCTTACACAATAGGAACTTAACCCTGGCGATTGTTCAATGTCCTGTCTCCATTGTTCTGCATAACACGGCGTTGCACAGGACTGCTTGTAAACTGGCAGATTATTAATGAAAACCTCGCTGGGGGGAACAACATGCTATACATCCTCGTTAACCTGAGTCCATATACACTCGGTCTTTGTGCAAACATCTCATCATTTGTTTTTTAGTTAATTTGTTCGTGGGGATGAAGTAGTTGGAACTATCTAGAAGAAAGAGGTATGTATCATGTAATTGACCGAGTATATTGTCTATCGATCGAAAGGTGAGTGATGATCATCGATTTAATTGATTGTCAGATTAATTTATTGATAAGGTGTTGTCTTAAACTGGTCTTACACTACAATTCAAGACAACACTACGATGACTTACTCGCTAGATAATGACGTAACTGACCAACACCTGTCAATGTTCTTGTCAAATGAACTCATAATTATATTTGTAATGTATAACAGCTCGCATGCCGACGTTCACTCTTCCAAGCCAATCTTCAACCTTGCGATAAATCGCACTTGTAATGTTTTTAAAATGACACTACACGTTAATACGATAACGCATTAAGTGTGCTTGTTGCCCGTAACCAGCACTCGACACGCAAATTTGCATTGCTTTCTGATTTCATCTGCTCTTGATTGCGATATACACGCGCCTCAACATGCCTCCAACCGTAGCCAAACTTGCTCCCCAAAAAACGGGCAAGGAATTCCTTGCTGCGTCCCACTTCACTGTTGGCATGGACAATGCATTCTTAGAGGTACGAACGCATTACGCACTGAGAATATCCATCCTGATTCTTTTAGTTGCACAAATAATCGTCACTCTTTGACGTCACGATTTGTCATCATTCAAACATACGCATGGTTATTGGTTATGGGCCGGAGGGTTTGAACTTGAACTATTATCGCAAGGCGTATATCCGGTCATCCGGTGGTTATTGTAGGGATTGTTGATTCAGTAAAGTTATGCAGTTTCTTCCAGGAAACAAAGAGCACACAACACAAGGCGGAGTTTCCAGCTTACAAAGGGTAGATATCTCGGGAGAGTTCCAGTGGAATCACTTGACGACAGTCAGATCATGCACAGGTTATCTCCCATATCTACTTACTTACTTAGCTTTAGATTTGTGTAATTGTTGTTATCATAAATTGTCATGATCACTCGATAATAGCGGTAATGGGCAGTTAATTTCATCATCGTTAATCCTGATCCTCTAAACTGAGTTTTTACAGCAGCGACCGAGACCGGGGGCTGCCAATGTCTCAGACGAAGGACTCATACCAGCATTGGGGAGTTGCTACAAGAGAGTGGAACGACTACACTGGTAAACTCAACACAAACTTCAAGGGTCACAGCGACCAACAGTGTCAATCTTTTGAGTGAGTTTCTTTCAATGTACAGTTTCTCCTGAAATATTTTTTTAAAAGTTGAGACCGAATGGATTTTTGATTTTAGACCTTTACTTTTACCTAACTCTAAGTACACAAAACCAGTCTCAAAACAGACTTCTAACAAATTATGATTTTTGAAACGGCTTTTAAAAGCTTATCGAGGAATAATTGGTTGGCGAGTTTAACTTTAACAAAAGAAAAAAAAGTAATTTGGAACAAAAGCAAACGCACATTTTTAACGGAATCTCCCCAGGACGACAGCAGCGGCTCACTTTACAAAGGACAATGCTCTGAAGTTTGACCCTCAAGGCCAGAAGTCACTCATGGTCAGTTCAGTTCCAATGGGGGACAGCGAGATGGTGAGGATACCGGACTCGGAAGTACGGGGAAACTTTAAGGGACAAAATGTTGATCACATCAAACCAAGCAGGTATGTGATGCTTTGGGATACAGTATCGGAATTTATTTGGTAAGTCATTATATTGGTGATAAGGTGCTGATAAACAAGCAACTGATAACGACACACAAGGTTAAAGATTATTTGCACCATCATTTGTTCTAATGATTGAAATGTTGAGCAGGGCTATTAAAGCCGGGGGTTCAAAGCTAATACTGAAACTTGTAACATTTTCCAAACTACAGGTACCCTGCTTACATAGACTACGGAATCATAGACACCCTCAAAACTGACAGGAGAAAAGCACCGGCCTACGTCACTACCAACAATGTACTTCCTGGTTCCTTAATAACATTCCTTATAACATTTAAAATATATTTTCTTTCAAGCGTCTGAAAACAGAACTACGAAAAGCATGGTTATTGGTTATATTAGAACAGATGTACATAGTATGATCTCTTAATTTACATAGTCGAGATTCCTGACCAACCCAGTAGATCTTATTAAGGATGTTTCTGAAAGTATTCTTCCACTCAGGAACTTCATTCTGGTCAGTTTAAACCGGCCATCAAACAAGAGTACGGTACAGCTGCAGTGATAAGAGGGGCGCACTCTGTGGGTCTCGGTAATGAGACAACTCCAGAACACACTACTAATGTTAGAGATACTTACTACAAACAGGAGTACAAGACTGGCAGGTCCGACATCATTTCTTCCCTTTAGTATTATATTAGTATTTCTTGATATTCCGTCTTAGTAATTTATAATGTTAGAAAAATGGTTTGAATCTAGGATCAGATTTGTACAGAAGGTGGATGATCTTTTTTGAATTCTTATTTAAACTGGCAGGTATAAGAAAACCTCGGTGATGAACAAAATCCTGGGGACCACATTTCTGTTTGGCGGTGAAGTTCCTCATGCTGGAACGCTCGACTCTGATACCACCTGTAAATTCTACCATACAGGAGCCAGCTATGGTACAGATTTGTTTCCCAATTTGATTCAAATTTTTCATGTTCCAACTTTAAACGACCATTCATTTCAATTTTATAGCGCTATATATATACTAAGCAATTGGTATGTTTTAAATAAAGTAAAGGCTTGTTATTTTGAAACATGGTTACCCCCTCCCCATTGTTACCCCCTCCCCATTGTTACCTCCTCCCCATTGTTATCCCCTCCCCATGGTTACCCCCCTCCCCATTGTTACCTCCTCCCCATTGTTACCCCTCCCCATGGTTACCCCCTCCCCATGGTTACCCCCCTCCCCATTGTTATCGCCTCCCCATTGTTACCCCTCCCCATGGTTACCCCCTCCCCATGGTTACCCCCTCCCCATTGTTACCCCCTCCCCATTGTTACCCCCCTCCCCATTGTTACTCCCCAGGAAGAACTGAGTCGATGAAGCCGGAGAACGTGTTTAAGAGCAGTTTCCCAGAAGGAGACAGACACCCTGAGAGGGTGATGCAGCTTCAGAACGACACCTCTTATGCTGAACACTACCCCGTGGTATGTAACTACCATTTACCACTTTGTGTGTGACTTTATTGGTGTTTGTATGGACGGCCTTGTTAGAGCAACTTATCCACTACTACTCCAAATGAAGACCTCTCAGAAATTGGTCTAGAAATTTAGTCTTATCATAGTTTACGATACTCTTACATTGATCTGTGTGTGAGATAATTATTATATGTCTATAAACATTCCATTCGCGGACACTGGCAATCTGGAAAGATAGCAAGAATGATACAAGACTGGTTGTTAAAATCATGTTTGTTTCAGCGTGCCCCGGGGGTGATTCTGAATCCTAAAGTAAAAGGAGAGGAGATTATCACAAGAAGTAACGTGGAGATGGGCACTGATAATCCCAAACTTTCTGCTTCAACCAGGTTTCTAATGTTAATTAATTAATTAATTATCCAATTAATCTGATGAGGTTATTTCATTTTTCACTGATGATCTCCTCATTCTTTCACTGCGTTTTGGTCTACAGTTACACAAATACAAACAACTCATATAACGCAGGAGGAGAAAGTAAAAACTAAAATCTCCGAAACAACTCCAAATATTTAACTACAATTATAGGTCGTGCTATGTGTCTCAAGCCGAACACGTTCGACCTAGAGACAGAGTGGATCAACTTGTAAAGTTTAGAAACGGTTTCTCTCTTGGTTCCTTATCTGGTTAGAAATTCATCAAGTTCTGTTTTTTTATCTTGTGTGCTTCATTTCCTTGTTATTTCTTCTTTTCAAGAAAAAATAAAATGTTAAAAGATGTTAATTATGTTAAGTTATTTCACATTTAGTTAAGTCATGTCACATAATTCACCATATACTTTTTGATAAATCTAATCTCACAGAATATCGAGAACCACCTAAATCTGAAATTCAAGACAATTTCAAGGAGAACTCTGGGTTCCAGAAATTCTGCCACAACCCAGTCGTGCTTAGCAGGGTGAGGATCTTACTTTAATTCTTTTGATTTGTTTAGGGAATTTTCTTATATTCACTTGATCAACTTTAACTTCTACGCTTATCGTCATAATATCAAATAAAAAGCAGATTTTATGCTGAAAAATTCTAATTTGAAATACATTTGAAAATCCAAAATAAATTTTAATATTATATAATGGATCAAGGCAAATCAAATGCATTTAATTAAAGTAATAAAATGACTCCATAACAAATCGCATGCAACTAATCCAACTCTAAAATTTTGTTAGAAGTTCACTGAAGTGGCATGATTTTGATTCTCATACATCAGATTCAGTTTTTTGTTAACTTTCTGTCAACCATTCCTCTCCATTTTAATTCTGAGTGATCGTTCAAAAAGTAGGTATTTCAATTTCTGCATGGTACTGCATAGTACATACTCAGATTTGTCGTTTGATGTTATAAGCAAATATGCTCATATTTGTCTGAAAAGTTAAAATATAAACTGCTTTTCACAATTCCCTAACGTCGTTTGCTACCATCATATATTTCACCACTTCCTTTTTCAAACATCAAAGGTTGCTCTACGCTGAGAATGTCTAGCCGATTTTGTCCCTGTTCTTTGGGCATCATCAAACTCAGCCGTCTTAGCTCGTTGTTTCTCAGCATTGTTGGCATTCTGTAATTTCTTTCTCGCTTGTCCAGGACTGCTTCCCCTACTTGGGCCTGGTTCTGAACTCGATTTTAATTGCTTTACACTGCTGGTTCTTCTCTCCATTATTAAACTCTGCTGTCGCAAACCATTAATCTTTTGTTTTCCCCCCACCAACAATGGTTGCTGTGCCGAAACGACTTTATCCTGGCCCAACAAAGGGGCCTCTTGTTCCACATTGAGTGGTTGTGACTGAGTATTAAATTGGACGCTAGCAACCTCCTCAATTGAGGGATCAGGTGAAGGGGAGCTGTCTGGTCGCTTCACTTCCATATCCAAAACAGTGCAGTCAAGTGGGTCAATAGGAACATATAGGCCAGTAACAGGATCGTGCACTACTTTAACTCTGTCCAGAGTATGACAGCTAGCCCCGATCACGCGGTAGTCCAGAGTGTGATCAGTAGAGTGCCTGTTTCTCAGGTAGTTGCTGATCTTGTCGTACAAAACACACAGACTGATCAGCACAATGCAGCCTAGGACAGGTCCGTAGATCATCCAGTTACCCGCCACGTGGCTGAAATCAGAGCCCTCTCCTTCCCCATCCAGATTGCTCACATCGTTTTCTTGTTGGCGGGAGTTAGCAGCCGCTCCTTTGCCCTTAATGCCGCCCTTACTGGATATCAGGGTGCAGAGACACAGGAGAATCACCTCCCGAGCTGGGTTTCTAGACAAACTCAGCGACATTCCTAGAATTCATAGAGAATTTATAGTGTTCAAAATAGGTGAATGAAGTTGATTCGCTACGAATAAAAGTTTTTCAATTTAAAAGAAGCAGACAGAGTCGATGCTAGATATTATGATTAAATTTTTAGAGACAAATCAAAAGTCAAAAATATTGAAAATATTGAGAGGAAGGCTGTGGAATAATTTTATGATCTATTACAAATTAATCAAGATTTATGATCATATTATTTAGCTAACAATAAACCTAAATGAATGAATACGCGCTACAAGTAAAAGAGAAATTGGTGAACAAGAAAAGTTTCATAGTTGAGAAAGTTGTTAATACATGGCTCAAACAATAAATTAGTCAAGATATTCATTAAGTTGTATTCACATGTAAAAATTCGACGAGGATAAGAAATGAAACAGCAAATAAACAGAAAATGCCACGAGAGCAAATAAATTAGAAATGCTTAACGACATAATAAGGCCATCGAGGTAAATACTATTATAAATATCACATACAAAAAATCTGTTACACTATTTACAATATGATGGATAGGGTTGTAGACTATTTACAAATCTATTTACACTTTACAGTTTACACGAATATGGTCAATTGAATGATTTACGATAGATGCCCTACAGTCCATTTATAATTCTCAAATGATTAGTATATAGTATAAAGATTGTTGTCTTAATGTTGGCTTTTCATTTCCAATAATTTCCTTTGATCTAAGAGTGGGACGCTTTGTTCTGATAACGATGTTTCCTGGTCCAAACCAACTCCTCGATCACTAGAACATACTGTGGTATCGGAATTTGAGGACAAAAGAGGTTGTCTCACTTCTTCCCTAGATGAGCCAGGGGGCTCTATATCTGTGACATTTAAAGATTTTTGCTTTTTAACGCAGCTGTACTTTTCTTTTGGCTTGTTTTGCTCCAGTATGGCTATCTTTTGATCCAACACAGCTATCTTATCCTCCCATAATCTCTGCTGATCCCAAATAGGTAACTGTTGATCACAGGTTGGAATTTGTTGAGCATATGTGGGACTTTGTTGATCACAAGTGAAACTTTGTTGATCACAAGTGGGACTTTGTTGATTACAGGTGAGACTTTGTGGATCACAGGTGGGACTTTGTTGATCCAAAGCTGGCTTTCGTTGGTCCAACATAGTCATATGTTGGTTCAACATAGATATTTGCTGGTCCAACATGAATCTCTGCTGTAGGTCCAATGATCGCCGCTGTTGATTCAGCAAGATTCTTTCCCGATCCACCGATGGTATTCGCTGATCCTCATTTGGTTCCTGCATTCTAAAGAACTCCATAGTGTCCGAGGGTACCCTCTGCAGTACTTTTCTTTCGAAACTCTCTACGGGCAGAAAGAACCCGGGTGCAGTATCCCTTGTATTTACATCCTTGTATCTGAGATCATATTCTGACCTCTCCGCCTTCTCCTTAGGGTTCATTTCCATTTTCTCCTCTTTCTCCTCTTTCTCCTCTTTCTCCTCTTTCTCCTCTTTCTCCTTTGGATTTGATCCTCTTGGGTACCTTCTCTTAGCAACGTGTGCGTTATCGTGACGTTTTGTCATCAGAAAGTTGTTGATCTTGTCGTATAGCAGGCAGAGCGAGATTAGGAAAATACACCCCAGTACTGGTCCGTATATAACCCAGTTAGCCAATCCGGAGCCTTCCGTTTTACCTGTGTGAGGGCTACCATTGTTCAGGTGGGGTCCAGAGTTTGCTGCGGCTCCCTTGCTGGCTCCTCTACAGTGGACCAAGTGTAGGATGGATAGGATGATGATCAGTATCAACCTTGTGGCCGACATGGTATATTGTACAGTGGCGCACGCAAACAATTAACAAAATAGACTTTGAAGTGAGCTCATACATTGTTAAATACGTATAGTGATCTAAAAATACTTATAGATATAAAGTAAAAGTAATTGAGGTAATGAATAGGACCATGCGGAAACGCTGACATTTCGAGTAGACAAAGAAAAAGAAACCACGCTCTTACACAACGAGACAAAAGCGAGTAAGCGAAGAGAGTGGTAACTGGTAGTGTTGCTCTACCATACTATGTGTGGAGTGGAATGTGTTTTTCTGAAATACTTCATAATGCTCTTGATAATCCCATGTGGATTAAAGGAGGAGGCTTTGGAATAATTTTATGATCTATTACAAATTCATCAAGATTTATGATCATATTAGTTAGCTAACAATAAACCTAGATGAATGAATACGCTCTACAAATAAAAGAGAAATTGGTGAACAAGAAACGTTTCAGTTGAGAAAGTTGTTAATAGTCTTAATACATGGCTCAAACAATAGTCAAGATATTCATTAAGTTGTATTCATATGTCACAAAATTCGATGAGGATAAGAAATGAAACAGCAAATAAACAGAAAATTCCACGAGAGCAAATAAATTAGAAACGCTTAACGACATAATAAGGCCATCGAGGTAAATACTATTATAAATATCACATACAAAAAATCTGTTACACTATTTACAATATGATGCAGATAGGGTTGTAGACTATTTACAAATCTATTTACACTTTACAGTTTACACGAATATGGTCAATTGAATGATTTACGATAGATGCCCTTCAGTCCATTTATAATCCTCGAATGATTAGTGTTTAGATTCTACCCGGAAATATTATGACGAATGAATGCTCATTCTATATAATCCAAGAATAAAGATTTCCAGTCTATATGAAACGGAGCCAAACCCTGAATCCAGACTTAATCTTTCTTGTTAAATTCTGAGGGACTTGGAGGACAGTAATGGGGGTCTGGTCGACGAAATCTGGGGTTATCGGCTTTTCGTTTCCAATATTTTCCTTTGATCTAAGAGTGGGACGCTTTGTTCTGATAACGATGTTTCCTGGTCCAAACCAACTCCTCGATCACTAGAACATACTGTGGTATCGGAATTTGAGGACAAAAGAGGTTGTCTCACTTCTTCCCTAGATGAGCCAGGGGACTCTATACCTGTGACATCTAACGAACTTTGCTTTTTAACGCAGCTGTACTTTTCTTTTGGCTTGTTTTGCTCCAGTATGGCTATCTTTTGATCCAACACAGCTATCTTATCCTCCCATAATCTCTGCTGATCCCAAATAGGTAACTGTTGATCACATGTGGGACTTTCTTGATCACAAGTGGGACTTTGTTGATTACAGGTGGGACTTTGTTGATTACATGTGGCACTTCGTTGATCACAAGTGGGACTTTGTTGTTTACAGGTGGGATTTTGTTGAGCATAAATGGGACTTTGTTGATTCAAAGCTGGGTTTCGTTGGTCCAACATAGGCATCTGTTGGTTCAACATGAATCTCTGCTGCAGGTCCAATGATCGCCGTTGTTGATTCAGCAAGATTCTTTCCCGATCCATCGATGGTATTCGCTGATCCTTATTTGGTTCCTGCATTCTAAAGAACTCCATAGTGTCCGAGGGTACCCTCTGCAGTGCTTTTCTTTCGAAACTCTCTACGGGTAGAAAGAACCCGGGTGCAGTATCCCTTGTATTTACATCCGTGTATCTGACATCATACTCTGACCTCTCCGCCTTCTCCTTAGGGTACATTTCCATTTTCTCCATTTTCTCCTCTTTCTCCTTTTTCTCATCTTTCTCCTTTGGATTTGATCCTCTTGGGTACCTTCTCTTAGCAACGTGTGCGTTATCGTGACGTTTTGTCATCAGAAAGTTGTTGATCTTGTCGTATAGCAGGCAGAGCGAGATTAGGAAAATACACCCCAGTACTGGTCCGTATATAACCCAGTCAGCCAATCCGGAGCCTTCTTTTTCATCCGTATGAGGGCCACCATTGTTCGGGTGGGGTCCAGAGTTTGCTGCGGCTCCCTTGCTGGCTCCTCTACAGTCGACCAAGTGCAAGATGGATAGGATGATGATCAGTATCAACCTTGTGGCCGTCATGGTATATTGTACAGTGGCGCACGCAAACAATTAACAAAATAGACTTTGAAGTGAGCTCATACATTGTTAAATACGTATAGTGATCTAAAAATACTTATAGATATAAAGTAAAAGTAATTGAGGTAATGAATAGGACCATGCGGAAACGCTGACACTTCGAGTAGACAAAGAAAAAGCAACCACGCTGTTACGCAACGAGACAAAAGCGAGTAAGCGAAGAGAGTGGTAACTGGTAGTGTTGCTCTACCATACTATGTGTGGAGTGGAATGCGTTTTTCTAAAATACTTCATAATGCTCTTGATAATCCCATGTGGATTAAAGGAGGAGGCAGCGCAGCAGATCGAACTTACTAAGATAATTTGAACCACCCGGTGTTTCGTCCCCAACGTCCTCTTTTCCTTAAGTCGTCACAGGCTAACTATTATCGCGTGATGACCGTATTGAATAGTCGTTACTCGTTTTTACTAATGCTTTAAGTTTTGACGCAATTTAATCCACTAATTGAGACTATAGTCTTCAGGAACTAAGTTCGCGTATTCAGCATAGCGTTCATAAATTACGTAATCACCGAAAGGGGGAGAATGATGTTCAAATAATGGCGCCTAAGGCTCATGGTAGTCATGTGAAGTAATGTGAAGTAATGATGAAATGGAGTGGACGGGTCTAAAATGGGCTTAAAGTGTTGACACGTTATATCTAAGCGGTCTCATAAGACAGTTGGATTCTTTGGATAAATTCAAAAGATTTGTCATGGATCAGACTTACAATTACAAACTACAATTACCTATTCAATTTCTAATTACCAATAAACTCCCGCAGCTTAAAGACAGTCACATCTCCCTGAGCCACGAGGAGGCCCCCCAATACTCCACGTCCTACAACTCACTGTTTTACAAGAAGGACGCGGACCCCCAGGGACTAGCTCCAAAACTACAAACCAGCTCACTGCCTCTTGGGACCTTCTCTAGATACGTGGCACGGAGGTAGGGCGAAGAGATCTGAGGAGAGGACAATAGTACGGTTAAGAGTGGAGAAGGGGGAGTAAAATACAATTTAGAGTGGGGACAAAAATACTGTAATCGTAGAAGTCGAGGTAATAATTAAATAATTGGTGTATCGAAATGGGAGAAGCACAGACTTTTAACTAGTGCCTTTGGCGGAGACTCCTTACTTATCTTTCATAGATTTTATATTGAAAGCACGAATTTTGGTAGGTCAATTGTTTTGAAAAATATAAAAGTAGAGTATCGGTTAAATTTTAACTCCTCAATTGCAAATATTTGTATCATTTCAATCATTCATTATAGTAAAGACACTAAAAATGGATTACCTTCTAATTCTATACAATCAAAAATAAAGCATCCACTTGAGGGTTGCTATAAAATAACGGTGGAATTTAGAAAGTAGATTATTTTCTATGGTCTAAAATTCATCAACCGATTTCGCTGAATTTTGCTCTCTGAAACAGTGAAATTAGTAAAAATTACTTTCTTCTAAATCTCCCATTGTACTGCCCATTTTTTGGAGCATGGTTTCCTCAAGAAAACTATTCATCACCGACTGAATGGTATTATTGCTCTTACTGTATGAACTTCTGCCACTGTGAGAAACCGGCTGTGTTTTCTCCACTGGTTTCTCCTCGTCCATCTCCCTGGCTCTATTTACAAATATCTCCATATCAGTATCACCGTCTTCATCAATTGAGTGGTCGTGATTGAAGGAGGGGGATGAGGAACTCATGAATTTATCCCTTGCCGACCTTCCCCCCGACGAACTGTCTTCAGACGTCAACCTAGCTTTACCGAACATTGACGACAAAATGTCGCTCACATGGTTCTGGTCCGAACTGCCATTTCTCTTTCGCCCCACCCTTTCGTTTGAGACGGCGAGAGTTTTGCTGAGGTCGGAAATGAGGCTCTGTTCACTGCTGGTTGAACAGTGGGATCCTGATGGCGAGCACTGGAGAACGGAGGGACGATGTGGTTTGCGGGAACTAGTTACTATGATCTGAGAGCAGGAGGCTCGTCTTGTTCTGCTATCTAGGCAGGAATAATAAGTTATTTTTATAACTTATAAGTTATTAAGTAAGAATATGGAGGTTAACACTGGATATTATGCAGGGTAGGACAGGCGACAGTATTAACACAGTGTAAGTACTTTGTAATACTTACAACTATAGAAATAGCTGTAATAATTGTTAGTACTACAAAGTATGACGGGGAACAATTTTCCTCTAACCTACAGATATAATTGTCGCGTTAATACTAGCTTATTCTATAAACTATTTTCCTTTACCATTATTAAATTTACCTGTGTTTTTAGTAACGTTGTATGAATCTCTAGATACATCGTCAGATTTGGAAATGTCGTTCTTGACTATTCGGGATATCAGTGCGCCAGCCAAATCTGTAACTATATGTCATGTCCGTTTGGATATAATTCGATAGTTGGTACAAAATAAAAATAATATTGAAATACTAGTTTCGCTCTGTCCTTCTGTCCGGTCAAATAAGATATTAAATGAAAGATATCATTAAAGAAAAGTTGCACTAACAAAAGACAGCAAACCTTTTTTATCTTTTGCATTAGCCACAGCAAAGTTTTCGTGGTTCGTCTTGCGCCTTGTCTTCTTGTCGGTAACGAAAACACAGTTGGAAGAGCTTGGAGGCGAGGTAGAATTGGGTGGGGAAGGTGAAACTTTTTGGTTTGACTTGACCGATTGTTTTTTAATCATCCCTACTAACGCGTGTTTCATTATATTGTCGGCAGCATCTACCCTGAAATTTGTTGATCATCAGTATAAAAAGTATTGAAAAATGAGAACTTGGTAAAAACGTACCGCTAAAATTACTGTATAGAGAAAGAGTTGTGGATATAATTTTCATCTGTTCGTGTTAACAATATGACCTACTTTTCAGGTTCTTCTTTGGGCTTCAAAATATCTTGAAAGCAGAATAGGTCGGGTGGGTCCACATCACCTGTGACCATTCTCTGTTTCGCCTCCTCTACCTGCCTCAACATTTCCCCTATGAGACCCGCTGTTGCCATTTCTTCGTCCTCATTCCTACCAGGTTCTACATAGGTTACACCGTATCTTGACCGGGCTAAGTTAGCCTCTCGAACCTGCAAAATGCTGCATTAAAACATATCTACTCGTAATTTTTTGTGTTAATTACATTATGAATAAATATTTTAAGATACGCCTTGAAATATACCTCCTGTTTCAGAATCATTTCAAGGTCTTATAAACATTAATGTGTTCTCACTTTCATTAAGAGATCTTGAGTCTCCTGACTGGTGGGTCGCTCCTTCATCAACTTTACCAGTCCATCTAGTTTACAGAAATAAGAGTCCTCTTGATCCAACATGAAATCTGAAAAGTCCGGCGGCATCTCTTCGTACTGGACAGAAACATTCCGGACTACTTTGCAATTGGTCTTAGGGATACAGTTTTGCGTAGGATGAGGTTTATCTTTGAAAGAGACCTTCCGGCTTGAGTCATAAGTTGGCTTGCTTCCCCTTTGCAAAGATTCTGTAAGCATTAATCCTTTAGTACCTCCATTAACTTGTTTGTTTTTGACCGGTCGATGAGTTCGTTTGGGTTTTGGTGGAGGAATCTGGGGGTTGGATGGGTACCCCCTTGATTTAGTACTGTCCTCTCGAAGTGGAGTCAAAGGGATACCTGGCTGTTGTTCACGTTCACTTGATGCGGCTCTTCTCCTGGATCCTTTAGGTCTCTCAGTTGATTTGTAAGATTGATTTGTTGATGCTCTGCCACGGATAGATTGAGTTTGTAATGAATTCACATCAAATTGCGTTTGATTGTTTGTTTGAATGATTGATGAAGACTCCCGCTGTGTTGATGAATTAACTTGGCGCCTTGATGGCGTCGGTGGGCGTTGTGGCGACGTCACTTGCTGGCTAGATGCAATAATTGTTCTATCTGAAGGTTCTGACCCATCCACCGAGATTGTACTTCCTGACATCAGCACAGTGTGAGATTTGGACCGCTCTGATTCCCCAAAACTATTTTTTGGGGTACTAGAATATTGTTGATAGCTGGAATTTGATTGAGTAGATTGCAAAGAGCTTTGGTTTGAAGCCGCGTTTTGATCATAAGGTCTCTTCACACCCCCGTTTTGCTGCACGGGGTGTATACCAGTTTTCGATGAAATTAACATTCGCTCGATAGCTGAATAAACTGATGTATCTTGAGGAGGAGCCAAAACCACACCTCCACCTGATTTTGGCTGATAATGCATTTGGTTTCTAGTTTGACTCTGTTTCTTATTGGAGCCTGTCGGAGGAAGTGACCTTACTTCAACCTCTTGTCTGGGAGGTTTTTCCTCGGATCTCTGCTGAACCTGTTGACCGTTTCTTGAGTTCGAGGGAACACGATCTACCGAAGACTCGCTGTCTGCAGACTCTCTCCTAGATCCTCCGCCTCTTCCTGCTGGCCTACTGCTTACTTCTCCAGTATGTTCTATTGAATCAAAGGCTCCTGAAGACCATTGAGACCCACCAAGTGGTGACAAGGTGCCCAGAGTGTAGTCCATACTGGTCATCGGGCTGTTATTTGTTGAAGTCTCTCCCGATGTCATAAAGTGAGCAGATTGGCCAGTACCACTGTTTGGGTAGAGGAGGAACGCTCGAACCGTGTGTTCCCCTATCTGGATAGTCCCTGTTTCTAGAATGGCGAGGAGCTTCTTGTGAGTCGACTCCAGGGTCACCACCACAACCTTCGTCTTTTCTCTCGTCACCTGACATTTTTTGTGTAGAAAACATCTTTCGATTCGCTGTGTAATTAAACGATTAGCAGTGTAAATAATTGATTCGTTTGTAATTAATTGATGTTATCCTGGTTTGGTGAGTTCAAACTTTGTATCATGTAAGGTTTCATCTCATTTCTCAACGAAGAGTACAAATAGCAGTTACAAGATATCTAACTCTCACCTTGTTCGAAATGCGTTTAATTTTTTTGACGGGGAACTTCTTCTCAATAAGGGACCTCATGACAGTTGATATAACAATGTCTTCAGGGACCGGTTTGAGGATCAGATAAAATGTGTTGATCTCCTCATCTGATGACATCTCATGAACCTGCAAAATAGTTGATAACGTGACTTTCAAACTCAATCCTTTCTTTGTCTTGTAAGAATATTTAAAACCACGGAAAAAGGCAGCTGTATAGTAAACTTCCCTAACGCTTGAACAACACAGTCCATCAGTAGAGATCGAAAGTAAAGAAGCTTCATTAAATACGTATTACTGTCACTGATTAGAGCATGCAGCAATTCGGTCAGAATTAGGGTAAATCATTACTGATTTCCCTTACAGTTCAGGGAAACATGTGCTTACTCACCGAACATCCGCCTGGAATGATCATCGGTAGCTTTACTTTCAGGAACTGAACATCCTCCTTGCTGGCTGTGATTACAAAACCTCTGGCTGCCTCGATTACTGGGAAGATATTTTGACTTTTAGTGGGTCATTAGCCAATTAAAATCATCATAATTTTCCGAGGAAAGTATTATTGTCAAGCCTAATGTTAATTCAAATTGATATCAGATATTCTTGTCTGACAGTGTATTTGGTTACTTATTATCTGAACGATCCAAAATATAGACATACCAGTCTCGGTGTCAATTATTTGCTCATTCGAAAATTGGATAATTGATAATTAAGTCACTTATTCATTGGTTATGTAGTCAATTTAGCTGGCTAGGTCTAACTTCAATTCTATACTTCTATACGAAAGCGAATTACTTATATTATGGAAGTCTTATTTTAAGGAACAGAACATATTATTGAGCCCATTTCGAATAGTTCTTTGTTTACATCATGTTGTCCATATTCTAAAATTCTAAAGGCCAGTAGGAAAACTTGGCGTATGCATAATGCATATTGCATAGTCTGGCTAGCGTATGTTTCGTTAGTGAGGGATAAGTAAAGGATTTGGACAGCTTAAAAAATACATCAGTGTTACTGGGATCATTATCTATGTCAAAAGAGAATTGCATTTCAATTAGCTGCTTTGTTAAAGTCAGTAATCAAGTAATTGTCTGCAAGAAAGCAATTTCTCGACATAAAACATGACAGAAATAAGCTTACCAGAAGCCACAGCTACGTATTTGAACTCTGATTTCAGAAAAGCCTCAAAATGTCTCTTTGTGGTAAACAATTCCGACAGTTTATTGACGTAAAGTGGAACATTAGCGGGAGACATCTCTCTGTTGGGCGGGATCGTCTTGTAATACTCCGCCTCTATCTCACTGATATCCACCGAATCCGACTTGTCTATGCTTAATTTCCCCGGACTGTTACCGTATCCGGAGTCGTGGGAATCCATTTTCCGGATATCTCCAGATCTTGCTAGATTGTCCGTGCTGTTTGCTCTGTGTCGGGCAGGTGGTGGGGAGGCCGTTGTTAGCCGGATACCAGGTGATTTGGAACTGGGGTTGGCTAGAAGGACGCTAACTTTAGGTCCCTTTTTATCCAGGTAATTGAGAGCTCCCCGGATATGTTTGTGTGGATCTGGCGGAGAGAGGTGGTTTTCTGGACCAGCCGCTGGAACACTGCTTGATCTCTGGTATTGAGGTGAAGTGGGGTGTATTCGTCCTGAGCTCGAGGAAGTACTTAGCGGTTTTGGTGGTGGACTTCCCGGGTCAGTGAGTTGATATTGCAAGCCTGGTCTGATCGAACTTGCTTGCTGAAGGACGACTGTGGGTGGAGAAGTTCGGAAACGTGAGCTTCCGCTTCCGCTTCTTAGATAAGCTTCAAAATTGGCCTTTTTACTGTCAATCAGAGGAGTTGAGCTTAGAGTTAGTGTATTTGTGATTGTAGTTTGAGTGCGAATCACAGGCACGAATGCAGGGACTGCTCTTAAAGGACTACTGATCTGGCCTTGATCTGGCCTTGTGAAGTTCAACGAAACAACTGGACGAGAATAGTCTTTAATATTTCTGCCTCTTGTTCTATTGTAAATGCAATCTACACGGCCAGGTCTGACGGCCACATGATTGTTTTCCGGCATGGGACTAACATTTGCTGAAATAACTGGCATGTCACAATCGAAACGTTACGAGAACGCGAACTAGGGTAATATTACAACGACGGAACTCGAATGATCTGCTGCTCTTTACTATCTCATCTCGCTTGCTCACAAGCATGAAGAAGGCAACCTCTATTTATCATATAATGGTCTAATAGCGTAGGTTAAGTGAGTGCACTAAATGTGTAGTCATGTGACCTCAGGCAGGAACCACATTGGACCTCCGCTGTCTCCGCAAAGATTAGGCGGCATTATTGCAGGCACAATTTGCCCATTTGGATATCTTACATACAATTTAGGGCACGTCATATCTGTCATTATTATGCCCTAGTTCGATTTCTCCGAGTAGAAGCTGGCAGACAGTAAATAATAACACATACTGGCTTTCTACCGGTGCTCTACAACGGTTAGGTCATGTCCACGATAGAGGGCTTTTGTAAACTAAATTTCATCACAGCACACTGACTCCAAAAGGCCGTAGGGAGATGTTTATTATGTATGTGGCCAGGCTTCTTCCCTTGTTTTATTTAGTTTAATGTTTAACTGGGCAGTTAAAGTCGGAGTAAGAAGTGCGGTGTTGAGATTAATGCGATTTGGCCAAGAGCGATGGGATGCAGATTAGAACTGAACAAAGGAAATTGTTGTAGAATACAGAATAGACATTTGCTTTGTGATGTTAAGACGAAATTAAAAATAGCCTTTGCAATTGCATTTGAATCTACCGTAATATTCCCTATGGCCTGCATAACTATAAGAAAAGAAGCAGCAACAATATTCACAGCTGGCAGCCATGAGAAGGCCTATATAATTATATTGTATGGCTCACAATTCGTCTAAAATGAAGCCAGCAAGCGCTTAACTTTTGTCCTGAATATATCGCAGTTAAGCTTATCATGAATTACTCATTCGAACACATTAAGGCTAAGCAACGAGGGTCCTGTGTCGGTGTCATGTGTTAGAGGGTAATAGATAATATCTCACTTTAGGGTTTGTCGAACTAGATTACACGTGTTGAACTACAGTACCTGTTGAACTACAGTACGTGTTGAACTACAGTACGTGTCGAACTACAGTACGTGTTGAACTACAGTACGCGTCGAACTACAGTACGTGTTGAACTACAGTACGCGTCGAACTACAGTACGTGTTGAACTACAGTACGCGTCGAACTAGATTACGACCTAATATATTATTATTATTTTATTAGGCTGTAACTAAACCTTGTTTTGCTTAAAGGCACAAAATTACAGAAGCAAAATCAAGCCATGAAGTTTCAACTTGACATGAGCCTGAACATATCATTTGCAGTATCAACGAGACTTATGAGATAAGAAGTTTGATGGTGCTAGATTCTTAGTGACAGTGTGGTTTCTGGACTGGGGACATCAGTAATCAGTAATGCAACATTCTGAATTAGAACGTAGCATTACTGGTCCCGAGTCTGCTTGAGTTTTAGGCACTCATACAGTTTATAACTATTTCCGGGAATTATATGCAACAAAACTCGTCGACACTGAGAGCTGATAATTTGCAGATTTTCCCCGCAAGGAACCGAAGGTATTATATGAGCACATATTGCGAGTCACCTCGGACTGGCTGGCAGGAAGTTTCAAAACAAATAACAGTGGCGCACTTACATATATTAGATTATTACACACTATATTGTATCATGCGCACGTATCATATTACACATCTTACAGGAGCCACCGTCAATAGTTATTGTATTGTAATGTTCTTATCGAAAGCAAGATTTTATTCAAGCGGAAGCAGGAAACCTCGACATTAACCCAAACTGAAACTGAAAGGTAGGCTTTATCGGGAGCCAAGATACTTGGATCGGGAGCCTAGATACTTGGATATCGATAATAAATTGCTCTTAGCGAGCAACAACATTCAACAATCATGATGATTTCAACTTCAAAGAAAGTAAATAGAGCGATTAACTTGTTAATCTGCTCCATGAAGTATATCTCTGTCGAGATGGAGCTTAATTCTTATTGAAGCCAATTTTGAGCATAATGGATTGATGAGTCATCTAACAAACGACCAATTAATTAAATAAGATAAGTAAATATATGACATTTGTTATTGGTGACGTTAAGATAAAGTTCACAGAGATGATGGCATTGTGAGCAAAGACCGGCTGCCTGGCAACACAGAGATGCTTGTGAGAGCATGTGCGTCGTTTTGACCACTTATCGGGGCCATGTGAACCGGTCTAATGTCTATGTGACGTCACAAAGTTATGTTTTAATGTTAAACGAAAGGGTAAGCCAAAGATTCGGGGATTTTCTTGAGACGGGAAGTGAACTTTAACAAAGACTGAACACGACATGAACTCATGAATTGAGCGTACTCGGAGTCAAGCCGAGGTTGCTACATTGATGCAGACTAAGACTATTAATACTATGACAATAATACAGGTACACTACAAATTGCTTAATCGAACTAATATATAATCTGAGTTGGATCACGGAGCTTCCGAGGATTATGGGCGAGGATATACACCTCGTGACGTAACCGTGAACAGGCCGTCGGCAGAATAAACCTAAAGAACTAGCATACACCCGAATAGAAACCGCCTTCTGCGGCCTACGTGGCGTAATTGGTTAAGTGAGAAAGTAAATTGGTTAAGTGATCTTTTCTGAAAATAAAGTGCCCACAAAACGTTGATACCACTAAGCATATATTCGCTATAACTATTTATATATCTGACAGTGACACTTAGGCAGCATAATAGCAGCTTTAAAGCAATGGCAGTTTCCTTGAATTTAATGCTCTTCTCTCTACAACTTAAAACGGGAAACTGATCCAAATTAAGAGCTGAAAGTGAAACTAAGACTTGTGATTTCAAAACGTTATCTGTCTGGAATCTGGCAATATATCATTGACCGCTGATATAGATAATGATATTTACGTCAGGTACCCGTACCTAGGGAAACGTCTGATCATATCATAGTTATACCGCGGCCGCGGCACTTTGATCGCACTTTTTTAAAGTTAAACCTCGCTTTCGCTAAATGTTTCAATTTCATTGGATGTTTCACAAAAAAGAAACGAAAGACCAATGACTTTGAAGTCCAATCTAACTTACAATTAAGAATAAATTTAACAATCAGAGTCATAACAAAATACGCAAAAGATACTAAATACATCAGCGTACTATTTTGCAAAAATTGTGCCATTAAAAAAAACTATTGCCGCACAAGGCGTGTAAATGTAATGTCTGCCGACTATGCGACTAGCTGTAAGTGTAATCATCTCGTGTATATCAGATCATATGCCACATTTAAAATTTCTAGCATGTTCATTGTTCACAAAGATAAGTATTTCAAAGGAGTTGTATATTGATCAAATAAATTGGCACTGCAAATGCTCCGTATATTATTTATTTGGAATATTTAAAAAATCCTATTTCTAAAATTAAAAGGTGAATTAGCTGCTATAAATATAATTAGGTAGTGCGCCATCGACGGTGAGCCGCACGTGCCGACTGTAGGATGGTTTTTATCGCTAATTTCGGCCAGCACAATTTTCTTCAAACAAATAGATATTAAGTATCCTTCCCGACCTCCAATTGCAACAAAAATTGGCGAGCTTACTCATAGACTTACAAGGAAAGTGTCCGAAAAGTTTAAAGCATATCCAACCATCAAACATTATGTTACAGCTAAAAGCAGCGTATTTTGCCTCATTTTGATCACTATATCAACTCCGATATCCACCAAATTTTTCGGACAGTCGTAAAAGCCCTATTGGAAGGTCGTCGCCAATTTTCAGAATGATCTCATTCAAGGAACTGAAGATATATCCAAATAATACGACAAAAATCAACGAATTTGGTCAAATTAGGTCAAATTACGCGACTTTTACAGCTAAATTTGCTCCAAAAGCCGCGCACTATCAAATATGGCACCTAGGCGAAACTCACTGATCTTTCCAAAAAGGTATGACAAATTTGGTATTGTGAAAATTCTCACAGTCTCTAGAGTAGAAACAATGGTACAAAAATTTTTAAAATCCGAGCAAGTTTATTTTTATGGTGCACCTCCTACTATAATAATAATTGGCACACAATACGAATGATGTTTTCTTCCTCGAAATTATTCTATTATTTAAAATAGATTGATTAGGTGTCTTGACATGAACAGTCCTAATTAGACTAAATTAGACGCATCAATTATGCAGTTTTAAAAATTTAATGGATCACGGGTTTTATCAATAAAGTGGCCCTCCGAATAACTGTCCAAAAAGTGATTATGTGATACTAATAGTGATAATTGAACGACCCCTTGCCCTTGGTCTTGGCAAGTGCCTCTCCACTCTCGAATAATTACTCTATAATCCGACGAAAATTTGAAAAATCGACGGCAAAAAGCGAAGAATTTCTACTAAAACTAGGAATCCGGCTAATTTTATAAATCCAACAAACTCTTGATGCTATTTGTATTTGTTTCGCTCTTTATAAGCTTTAAAAATGTTTAATACAAAATAGCGGCTTAAAATATGAGAATGAGAAAAACAGTAATATTTATATAGTCAGTGACAGTCAACCTTTCATCAGAAATTTAATTGTAACTGTAAGGGGTCGTTCAAATATATTACGTAATCAGCCGAGGGGGGGGGGGTTTCGAAATGCTTACGGTTGATTACGGGGGGGGGGGGGGGGGGGGGGGGATTGCTAAAATATTCATTACGTAATATGTGAACGATCCCTCACCAAACGTCAGCATCGTATAATGGTGGTGCAACCAAAATGTCCTTTTTTTAGTCTACAGACAACTGTAAAAGCCTAACATCATAATGGCAAGCCCAAAAACCGGGCAGCTGAACAATTTATAAAACTGTTCATAGGTCTCAAACAAAAACCGTGCCGCTGAACAATTTACAAGACTGTTCCTAGGTCTCAACTCTCAAATATGCTATAAATAAGAGACGACTACACGAATATTGGTAAACAAGGTTCACGATGTTAGGAAACTCATAATTACCGCTAGCGCAGCCGCAATTAGCCATTGAACTCCCGCTATTACTACTAGTACTATCTATAACGTCTGTGCTTACTTCTCCATACAGTTCAATTATTACTGTGGGAAATTTGGCACAGAGTATACTGATTATACTTAACTCATATAACCTCCATACCATGACCAGCATGCTAACAATTTAACCCACTGTTACGACCATTAAAATGATACAATCCTAAACTGAACGATTTATTTTGGCTGAAGCTGAAGAACCTATAAAAATGGCGAATCAGACAGACAAGAAGAGGAGCTGGGAGATCTCAGTACGTCTAGTAAAGGTCCAGTGACGTAGGAACAGTTACTAAACCACCCCGGACTAATGGCATGATTGTATTTCTGGTGCCCTGGTTCGGTTATCATGGCTTAAAGATCTGAGTTAGGGGTATTACAGGGTTAGAGAGGGAGGAATTAACTTACAGTAGCTAGTTTACCGGCTTTGTGTAATAAATATATGATAGTTGGCAGTAAAAGATGTGTCCGATTCTTCAGATCGTTCAGCTAGGCGCTGTGAGCGTATTACATTATATTCATATTGCATATCATATGATATTGGTAAACGGTTAAACGCGATTCTGTCGAACCAGAAAGTTATTTCGCTCCCGATACCATGCTGTGTGTATTTGATGTTCATTGGTCTGTGATACATTTGATCAAAGTTATTGAGTTCATCAGAATGAGACTCAAAGACCCAGCAATTTTATTATTTACCTCTAATCAGGGACAATTATAAGATCAATTAAATAATAAGTGTAAATTAATACATGTCTAAGTTTTAATTTTCCCGATTTTGAGTTTTGGTAAAGACTAGATATGCATTAGAAAGTATAGGTTGATTTTGTTCTGAAAGTCATTTAATTGAAATCAAAAATTGTACATTATCATTTTATCTAAAATAAAGCTTCCATTTTCAAATTACTCAACTGTAAAGTAACACTGTTGGAATATCAAAATGTCATTACTCATTGCATACTGAAAAACAATCTTTGCTAAACTGACATAATACGGACAAACAAATAGGGAAATTTAGACTGGAACTTTAATCGTTTCCCTCAATCTCTCATGCTTTATTCTAGAGAACTTCTAATTTCTTCTGAATAAACTCAGTCTAATTAGAAGAAATCAGAAATTCTCTAGAAATAAAAATCAATAAATTACTTCACATGTACAGATTCATCAAGAGAAAAACTTATTTCATGGTCTACCAAACCCACTGATACGTCATTTCTAACTTGGCACGTAACAGATGCATTGAACTTCGTCGGTTTGAACATTCTTTTTCATTCGCATTGTTGCCTAATACGATATCATTTTACTGTTCACTTTCGTATCTCGGGAGTAAGCTGACAGCAGGTTGGAAATCTCTTTTGGTAGTGTCTTAAGTAGTAGTAGTAGTAGTTGAGCTGTGAGTGGGCTTTTTAAATCTCTATAGCTCCGACGTCATCAGCAGGGGAGAGGTAAGGTTGTTCAGCGTTACCCAAATCTGCAAGTAATGGAAATATTATTTTCTCTACCATTTTAACTAAGAAAAAATTATCAGTAGGGAATAAGGGGTCAGGATTAGTTGTATCATGTATGACTATGAAAAATAGTGATGAATTTGGGGTGACTGTGTCAAAAAAGTAAGCATCAACTGACTAAACTGATTGTTATATGTTTATTATACTAACCGAAGAGAGACTTGATGACGAAGAGAGCAGCTTCGGCCCTGAGCAGGGAAGTTTCAGAGGACACAGTCAGCAGAACACTCCCCTTGACAACACCACCTGTGTCATATAGACCTATTGCCTGGGGTCATCACGCGTTAAAACAAGTACAAACACAGTCAAGTGAAATAAAAACGGAGAAGAGAACTATACATCTCTCTAAAATCAATAAAATAGAATAGTAAGGAACTATAAAGTGCGAGAAGGACAGGAATCCATATTCAGTGTACCAGAATTAAATATCTCAGTCTATGACACTGTAGTCCCCACTGTGAACATAACAGACCTGAATGAGAGCGGCAGCTGCTGTGTAGATGTCAGTGGGTAGAGGTAGTCTGGGAGGAGGACCATTCTCTTGTGAGGTGCTCAAGTACACTTCCAGCTGGGTTATTTTGTAATTGTCAGCAATTTTTTACGTTTTTCAACATTCATCGCAGAATTATTGTGTCATACGCCTAATCAAATAACAATTTCTTTCGAGAGCCCAAACTAGTTCTGCCAACTAGACAAAAATTATTGAAGAAAGAAAAAAACAGCAATATAAAACACTCACTATGTCAGCGATGTGAGTGACGACATTAGTGTTCTTGTTCCTGAGCAACAGAACGAGTTCCCGACAGAGATCATCCCCGCAGTCCAAGAGAGAAGTCAGCATGGTCCTTACCTCCTCTGTTTTCAGAAGCCAGTCCTCCTCACCCTCCTCTCTCTCCTCAGGGACTCTGCGTATACAGCGGGTTTAAGGGGGTTTAAGGGGTTTAAGGGGTTTAACTTTAAGGGGTTTAAGGGGTTTAAGGGGTTTAACTTTAAGGGGTTTAAGGGGTTTAAGGGGTTTAAGGGGTTTAAGGGGTTTAAGGGGTTTAAGGGGTTTCATTATCTTGTGAAGTGTTGTTCAGTATATTCTATTTATACATTTAAAAGAACTTGCGGTGTTTCAAAAGATTATACATTTCCAAAAATCGATCTAAGGACAGTAGAAAAGAATACATTTAACAATGCTATCCTCTCCCTGCTTCTAATAGCTGTTCTAATAGATTCCCTAATATAGTTTTTCATCGCTCAACATAGCTTAAATACTTCACCATTATTTGAATGGAATAACAAAGAAAAATTGAAATGACTCACGATACTCTATCCCTGAACACGGCTGCTCCCACAGAGTGTAGGATTTCATCCCAGCCTTGAAGAGGACCCAGTATATCAAATTGTACCGTCATCGGACCCTGTCTATTGAATCCCGTCTTTATCTTGTCAATCTGCGAAGATAACATTAATAGGGAATTTATTAGCAGCTAACTGACCAATCTGTTCACAAAAAATTAAAAAACGTTTCAGTTTACGACATAGTTTCTCCTCAACTCATTTCGAATCAGGCTCTTTGAATACTGTGTATACCCTTTTGGGCCTGCCTACACTTATAAACTAACTGTATTAATTTACAGAGAAATCGTTTTTTCTCATTATTTAAATTTGAAGTCGTCGTTTCATACAGTATCATGATTGCAGCGTGAACTCAAAGATCCGGTGTAATATAATTTCTTCGTCTTTTAGCAATGTGCGGGTTCCACGACGATTCTGATTTCTGATCATGAAATTATCGATGAAGATAATTAGGTCCATCATCACTATCCCACTGTCATTTAATCGAGCAGTTGTAAAATCATTCTTGTCATACCATACCCTCAATATAGACCAGTGCACTACACTGCACTACGCTGCACTACCAGTGCACTACGCTGCACTACCAGTGCACTGCGCTGCACTACGCTGCACTGCTCCACTGCACTACGCTACACTGCTCTTAAGAACGAACATATGTGCTCGTTAATTAAACAAATCACAAGTTGGCTGCACGAAAAGAATATTGTTTTGATACTGAAGATTGATCAGTACATATTGTAGCGATCAGATTTGTAACATAGTTGCATTATATTAAGTACATGTTTTGCACGTATTTAGGTTCCTTTATCTTGGAGATCTGATCAGGCAGACAATGGAACTGGATACTGATGGGGAGTTGGACAGTATTTGACCTTCTATAGAATAATCGTATTATGATGCATGCAGTTCGCTTTTGTTTAGTTTGACCGTCAGTGCATGACGTTAAGCTGATATGCTTCAATTTAAGTACTTAGTTGTATGTTGATCCATTTTCAATGATGACTACAAAAGTCTGCATTTTTACGCAATCATCAAATTCATAAAGAAGCACATGTCATCCCCCTCCCCCACCATAGTCCTGCCCACCACTTCCAACTTTTACCTGTTACCTTTTAGCGTGCATAGTTGGATAAATTATCTCCCAGTATACCTGTGAAGCTAGTAACAATAATCGATTTGTTAATATTGTCGGGCATTTTGTAAACCCTGAGAGCAGATGTTACCCAACTGAAAATACATAAGTTGAATGAAGTTATACCAAACTTAGCACTCCTCTCCTATTGAATCTCGCATCTGTAATGACCTCCCATAAAACTATTCAATATATCCCTTAGTAACCCCACACGCTTCCCATCGAGCGCTCCTGCCTATATTATACATGGTTTGTATATTATACAGGGTGGCCTTTAATAAAGTCTGTCTCATGTGATGGGTTGATCGCCTCGTTTGACATGCAGTTAATTATGGTTGTACGAGATATTGTCTGATTAATTATTAGAAACATATTACGTTCGTCTTAGCATATAATGTTTGTTAAACTGCTTTCTCTACGTAGCTTTATAACATCAAACATATCATATCTGCGTATTATTGAAGTTTATGTTCGTATGCACAAATATCATACATTATGTATTATTTGCACGTATTTGTGTCTGTAAATTTGACTACGTATGTAAGCTGAGGTTTCTGGAGATGCCACAAGGTTTTAGGTTTTACCCACCATCAGTGCTGGGGGTCGGTCAGGGGAGTGGGTATTGTGTCTTGGGTTTGTGAAGATCGGGTTACTGGAACCAGTATCCCGGTATGATAATTGATAAACTATCAGCATTTGAATTTGAACTCTAAAACAGGTTAATGTTATCTGAAGAGGATCATTTAGGAGATGGGGATGAAAATGAAACATATCTTGTTCCTTCAACTGGTCCCCCAGTTCAGGCAGATCTACCGAGACGAACTTGTGTGAGGAAGAGAATAATGATTGTGAGTGTCATCTTAGCAAGTTTAGCCCTGACTGGGGTAGTGTTGGGCTTGGTCTACTACTTAAAGCTAGGTCAACCTTCCACCACCAGAACCTACTCCTTTCAGATCAAGCAGACGAAGAAAAAAGTTGGTGACCGAAAGTACATGGTCAAGACAATTAATGGCAAGATACCAGCGCCTGCAATACACGTCAGACAAGGGGACATCCTCCATGTTACAGTGACTAACGGACTTGCTAACAGTGGGGTCACTATTCACTGGCACGGTCTGAACATGAGGGGATATCAGGTGTACGACGGAGTGGCGGGTGTTACACAGTGTCCCATAGTCCCGGGGACATCTTACTTGTATCAGTTCAAAGTAGAGGATCTGCCCGGCACTCATCTGTATCACACCCACAATATGTTGTCTGATGTCACACCCTCCGGTCTGGACTTTGTCCGTGGACCACTCATTGTGCACGATACAGATGCGGTCATTATTCCTGAATGTACTTCACAGGATTGTTACCGGATAGGAAATGAGAGGATTCTCTTATATCAAGATCTTTATCCAAACTATTTAGGGTCAGGTGTGCTTAATGGCGAGGAGACTCACGAAATAGAGGTTGAAAATGGAGAGCATAAGTTCCGAATTATCAACGGAGGGAATAAGTTCGCATTCTTCTTCAGTATTGATGGATACAAGCTAATAGTGACTGCCACAGACGGGCACACTGTTGAAGCTTATGAAACTGACTTGATTCTCATTCATTCAGGAGAAAGGTATGATGTCTTGGTCAACTTCAACATCACACTTCCGACGGAAAATGTGTGGATTAGAGCAATGGAGAGAGATAATGAAAACGAAGGAACATTGGGCGTACTTAGAATTAGGATGAACGATTTAATTCCCTACAATAAAGAAATACCCCCAAACAAGGACCTTACAGTAGAGATGGACACAGTAAACATACTCAACTGTATGTATCCTGAGAGACCGGAACTGAACTGCAAACTTCTCACAGACCTAGTTCCTACAAGACAGCAGAGTTTGTTGGGTTCTGTTGAATATCACACGGTAGATTTTATGGAGGGTAACAGTGGGGAGTGGTTCGTTTCAATGGACGGGGGGAAATACACACAGAACCTAGTTCCCCACATTCCAGTAATCATGTCTGCTGCTAAAGATAAGGTGAACTCACACACACCCATCCTATCCGTACCAACAAACAGATCCGTCACTATAGTGCTCCGAAACAGATCCTATCTAAGCCACCCCATGCACCTGCACGGACACCACTTTGAAGTCCTCGAAATAGTCACAAGAAAAACACTAGGATGTCAGGATGACCTTTGTCCGTTACTGGACATCAACACTGACTTCTCAGAGCCAATAGAAGATCTGATGAGGAGGTCCAGACAGGGGGTCCTGAAGGACACAGTAATCCTACCAGCTGGAGGAGCAGTGGCACTGAGACTCAACACTAACAGCCCAGGGGCATGGTTTCTCCACTGTCACGTGTCCACACACTTACGGGACGGGATGGGGTTAGTTCTGAACGAAGGAGGTTACCTCTTCTCACAGGACAAGTTCCCTCAGGATTATCCCGAGTGTGACTCCTCATGGACTGAGCTTCAGTCGACTACTTGCAACTGTACTGATTATAGAAGTGGGCTTGAAGTGAGATGCAGTAGGTCCTGGTTGTGCGGAGCTGGTGGTGGTTAATGACACTGCCACGTGAAACTTCATTATTCCAGATCCAGAATGCCAGATCGGAATGCTATCTTTATGACATTTATTATTCTTGAGTTATGCATGTTCAATTCCGTGAAATGACCCTTCACACTATGCTTAGAAAATATTTTATTTTATTTTTGACTTACTGTAATTCTTTGATGTAATAATGTATATATTTTGAAAATTTGTCTTCCAAAAACTTCTTTAACACTATCCTAAAATTTGTAACTGCTTTCTTGTCATTAAGTTGATTGTAATTATTGTTTTAAGTTTTAATGTTAGAAATGTTACTGTATGACGTTGATTCGAGCATGGCTCAAATAGCAAATAGCTTGATGTAACCACTTACAAATAATGTCTTGATAATTATTTATTATTGATTATTAATTATTGTTTTTATAAACGTATCAAATTATTCAATTGTTAAGATAAATAAAAGAAGATCTTTGAAAATACAGTTAACCGAGATAAGATTTACGATATATGTATATATAACATGTAAGACATTAAAAAGCCCTTACGATTTCAAGAGTGGCTCTGATAGCCGGGCAGATTTCATTATCATCAGCAGAGTTTAGCAACAGTCGCACACCTGACACGTAGTCAGGTTGTCTTGGCAACCAATCGCACCCGTAACATTGTACTGTAGCAGGATTGGGCAAGAGACTCATCTCCGAGGTTACCGCCTCTATCACGCTCCTCCCTGGAAAGAGAGAGGTCAGCTCAGTATGGGTCAGTTCAGGGGTTTTAAAACTTAAATGTGATTTTATAGAGACACAAGATCTAGTAAGATCTAGTAAGATCTAGCAAGATCTAGCAAGATCTAGTAAGATCTAGTAAGATTTAGTAAGATCTAGCAAGATCTAGTAAGATCTAGCAATATACACGTAGCAATATAGACAAGATTGAGCAAGCTGGAAATTTACCATGCTTGAGAAGATTACTGATAGTCTCGATGAACAGAAGAACATTCTCAGAAACTTCCAGAAGGGTTACAACACACCGAACATTCGAGAGTAAACAGACAGATATTCTCGTGATGTCCTCGTACAACAGCTCCCTGGGAGAGTCGTGGTTTTAAAGGAATGTTAATTATTTGCTTAGTTAAAGTTAACTATAACATTGTTAAATTGAACATAATTTGGCAGACTTACAAGATTAGATAGACAAACTTTGAGGCAATTAAAATTGGAGTAAACTGTAACATAATAAGATTGAACTGAATTTGCAGTGATAAGGAGTTCACAGTTTGAGTGTATGTACCCTGTATTGTAGAGAATAACACAGTCGGCAGATACGTCTCCAATAAAGATCATATCCGGATCCAGTTCTGAGAAGGAAATAACATCTGCAGATATGTGGAGAATGTGGGACGATCTGAGGTCTTCAACTCTTGTCGTGCTGCGACCTGAGAAATAAAGGTCAACAAGTGAACTGAGAGTACCACCGTACCAAAATAAGAGGGGATAACTCATATTAACTGATTAAGCTTCTTACCATTAACCAGGTCAGAAACTTGGTTGAGAATGTCATGTGATGAGAAGACGACGGGAGTTAGACTTTTCTCTGGAGTCGTGTGGTGAGCATGTCTACTGAGGTCGTCAACACACCCGCTGAGAAATTGATCAGTCGATTTCCTCTAATTTGACAGCAAGCTAGGTCAGTTAATAGTTTGTGTGGTTATTATTTTCAATAAACTCATTTCGATGGTCGAATTTCTCAATATTTTGACTCACCAAATGGAAACAGGTATGCTAGGAAACAGCTGGAACTTCACTTGGTCGACAATGGGTTGAGTTATGGAGTCCTCCGACAGAACCAAGTAAATTAGGGAATCTGGAGTGTTTAGGACTCGCTTGATGTCACTCACAACATTTCCAAACATCACTTCAGCAGCTTCTGAGGACATGAGGAACTCGTTCCTGTCGCTGATCTCAACCTGGTGGTAATCACAGAGACCCTGCTGACCTCCAGCTAAGTACCAGGTATGTACCAGGGTAGTGTTTACTTTCACTACCAGGCACACACTATTCTCTCCCAGAGCCCCACACACATCACTTAGAGACTGGGATGAGACGTGAGGGGCGGGAAATGGGGACGAGGGGGCTAAGTACCGGGCCCTCTCCCACCTCAGGAGGCGCTCATGAACCCACATTGTGTCTATAGGTTTGTGTTGCATGTTGTAAAGGTAGGCGTAGGAGATCTCCTGAATCGGGCTCACTTGCTCGTAAATAAAGTCTATACTTCGTTGAAGCAGAATGATCTCAAATTGGGAACAAGAGGAAACGATTGCCTCGTGTCCGGCCGCTTCTTCCTCATTTTCAACGAGAGCTTGACCAAGAATTGCGGTGGCAGTAGCTAGCAGCAGGGGTGAGTAAGTTGCCTCTTCGATACACATCCTAGCATGTTCTATGCACTGTTCTAATTCGTTCAGTTCCAATGCTGATCTTGCCAAAAGTAGGCGACACTCGCACGAGATCAAGGTGGAATTCTTGTAGAGATCATCGACTTCGTCACAGAGCCTGAGACAAGTGTCAAACTCGCTCATCTGAAAATACGATTTAGCTTGACCTATGAGAGCGTAACACTGCCCGATCACATGATCAATATCACGTGATATCATGAGACTCTGGTCATAGTTTACAAGCGCCTGGTCGAAGTGCCCCTCCACCAGGTAAGCGTTTGCCAGATCACTCAGAACCAACAGCTCCTTAACCCTGTCTCCTTGTCTTCTGATCAGATCTAACCTCATCTCGTGCTGGTGTATTGCCTCACTGAACCGTCCTGCGCTCATGTTTAACTTGGCTCGCGTGTCCAGTACAGTCAGCATCACGTATGGACACTCTTCAGTCACAGAATCTTCCAGAGATTCCAGAATCTTCAGAGCTTGATATCCGCTTCCCAACAACCACAAACAGAGAACCATGCTTCCAGTTTCCCTGATTTGCTCCTCACCCACTAACAGATTCCGTTGCTCTTTGAAGTGTTCCAGTGCATCAGTGTAGTCCCCTTTAGCAAGACTGAGGTCCCCGAACCCACAAGAGAGTTCAGCTAACATGTTCCTGTCATCTTGGGAGAGATTAGGTTTGTTAGGCAGCAGCTCCCCAGCTGAGACCAGGGAAGAGTGAGCATCTTCGTACTGCCGGAGTGCACAGAGCACTCTACTCAAACTCAGCTGCTGGTAAAACTCATCCTTCGTCAGATGTCTCTCTTTACAGATTGATATGGCAGACTCGAAGTATTCCTTAGCTCGGACATAATTCCCGTTCTGCAAGTTGATTTTCCCATATCCAGCTAACGAATTCACTGCAACGATTTAATATTATTTTGATATTGTAACAACATTTAAATGAACCACTAATTCGATTTTCAAGTTTAGAATCCGAAACAAGTAAACAAGTAAGCGACCAGTTACATGATTAGGCCTTACTAATTACTTATCACTGGTAATTGGTAAAGTAAACATTTACTTTCAAAGTTGAAGAGCTGATTATCTTGAGCAAGATCAGATAGTTTTGAAAAGAGTTCCAGAGCAGAGTTCACATAACCACACTCCAAATTAGCTCCACCTAACTCGTTGACGAGGACACAATGTTGTGTGTCTGTTTGTGTGTCCGTCTGTGTGTCGTACGCTCGTTGTAACGCATTCCTCCCGTCATTGTGCTGGCCTAACAAGATACACTTAGTTAGACAATAGACACCACACTGACAGAATATGGAGTATTGGGAACTTACAAAAAGTGGATATGGTCGAGTTTGAAAACTTAACAATCGAGGAGTGCTGGAACCCACCTCTCAAATGATACAGTTTGGAAAGTGTAACAAGATTCTTGGTGAGCAGTCTAGGACGGTTTGCAGAAAGGGAGACTGCTTTCTGAGCGAAGCTGATGGAGGAGTGAAGTGATCCCTGTATCTTGTAGAGTAGTGCTACACTGTTTAGAGATTTGCACTGTGCCTCCACGTCACCTGTGGTGGTGCTCTTCTTAACAGCTGCATTTTTCTTTTTAGGTTTCAAATCATAATTCATCACAATACCTTTATCAGTATCTCTATCAGTAACCTTGATTGAAGACCAAATAATTGGAATTGTAAAACTAATAAAATTTGGCGCGAACCTCACGAACTAACCTCTGACCTGACTGATCTCAAGCTGCTCTTGAAACAGGTCTTGTGCGGTATTAAAGTCTGATTTGTTAGCGTGGAAGTTGCCCAGATTAGACAGAGCCTTAAGTTGCCCCTCCGTATCCTGACACTCTCTAGATATGGTCAGATGAGCGTCCAGATGTTTCAGTGCTGGGATGTCTTCTCCTAGTCCCTGGTAGGCAATACCCAGATTACCATTTGTGGAGGCTTGGCTCACCGTGTCCCCTTCTTCCACCGCTATCGTTAACGCCTGCAGAGAGGAGACAGCGAATTAGTTAATTAGTTAATTAGAAGTGATCGCTATGGTATCAAGTAAGCCAAGTCATATTACTAGTATAATATCATGAACAATATCCCGCCATTCTGAAATCAGTGTACTGAGCTGGAACCTGGCCAACTCACAATTTCAATTAAGTCTGAAGATTGATAAGCTACAGTGTACTTCCTCAAACTTAATGAATGGTCAGATTTTAATTGTATCCCGGATAAAACATACTGGATAATATACCGGATAATATACTGGATAAACATACTGGATTCCTGGTGTCCACATGAGGTTATGATAAATCCTTATCTCATGATAAACTTTTGAAGAGGGAACATAATTGAAAAGAACCTGTTCGTGAAGTTTTACAGCCTTGTTAAAATGGCCCATGGCACAGTGGACGTTTCCCAAGTTTCCATAAACCCTGCCCTCAGCCATACGGTCCCTCTGTTCCAGAACTTTAACTAGGTGGTTCTTGTGAGATTCAAGCGCTTCTGGCAGACGGCCCAATCCTTGATTTATATTTCCTGAAGAGTGAGGGTGTGTCGGCAGAATTGAGATAAATCTCAACGTGATAGAAATCGCTAATATTGCCGTTATAGCGATGACATGAATAAATTGGGTCTATGTCGTTTAAAATCTAACAAAAACCAATAAAAACCAACAAATGGAAATAAGTAATAGCTGACCCAAACAACAGTGAGCTTTGCTGACGGCGGAATGGTCTGGTATCTTAAGAGCGATACTCAGGTACTGTTGGTAGTAGTTAAGTGAGGTGATGAGCTCCCCGATCTGCCGAGTGCAGGACCCCAGACCAGCGTACGCTCTCATTTCCGCCGATCTGCTCCTCATCTTAACACCAAATGTCAGGATCTCCTGGTAAAGGATGCGTTAACTTAACGGTTAAGTATCAAATAAACGGGTGCCGAGTCTAAAAAACTTGATCCGACAAGTTTTAAAGTAAGTTTTTTAAATCAATATCCCAAATCTAACCTGGTAGCACTTGAGCGCTTGAGAATAGTCGTGTATGTGTTGGTATAGAGTAGCCAAGTTGAAGTAAGCTTTGGTCTGCAGTGGTAACTGATCCAGTTCTTGGGCAATAGACAAGTGGAGCTCATGGTACTGAAGCGCTTTTGAGTGGTCCCCTTTCGACAGGTGGATACAACCAATGTTTCCTGAGAAGCATTTCTATCATCTTACTATATATAAAGCGATACGATTATATATACCTGCGGTTGTTTAGTTCTGAATCTGAGCGTTCCCGCCTAAATATTGGTTCACATTATAGAAAATGCTATGCAATGCTATCTTACTATATATAAAGCGAGACGATATATATATATATATATATATATCTGTGCCATTTTACTGACACCACGGCATCAACTTTAACGCAACTTTCCGCAAAAACCGTAAAAGATATACAACTGAAACTTTTTTGACTGGGTTAAATGCTTTAATGGCCTTCAAATCAGCATGAAAAAATAAAAATTAGCCAAGGAATAATAATTTTAGTGCCCAAAATTTGGACTCCCAAGTGGTGTCAAAAACGCGAATTAAATAGGTAATAATTATTTTAGTCTCTCGAGTCTTGACACCACTTTAGGGTTAGACGGGTTCCTGCTAGTATATATAAAGCGAGACGATGTATATCATTATCTGTTGACATTTTACTGACACCACGAGATCAACTTTAACATGACTTTCCGCGGAAACCGTGAGAGATATACCATTGAAACCTTTTTGGCTGGGTTGGATGGCTTTGTGGCCTTTTGACCAGTATGAAGAAACCAGTATAATTGACATGATAGACAGTGCTGTGTTTGGCTCGCTGTTCGATTGAGAGCCAATCACCACCAAACAAGATAATACTGGTCTGTTTACATCGCCGAACATTACCGTATTGTAGATTATAGGCAGCCTTATCGGTAGTGGATACCACTATTATATATACAGGAATGCAGGACACAAAAGGTTATAACTTTTAACGGCATAAAAATGTGATAAAAACGGACATCAAAACATTAAAAAACATTACCATATTCCTCGGCCTCTGAGACTTTGTTGCCCATCTCCTGTGCGAGAGCCACGCACTGCTCATGGCACGCTAGGGCTTGGTCTTGTTCGCCTAAGGGTTCAATACATTTCAATCGGAACAATCAAGCTTGTCAGTAGGTAAAATTGAGCTTTTAAAAGTTCTTTTCAATAAAGATGCTTTAATCTAAACGGTGAGTGGATCCGAACCTATGGCCGAGTAAGTATGGCCTAGACTTCCCAGAGCCATACCAGCAGTCTTCCTGCTCTTAATCTCAGTTGCGAGCAGCAGCTGATCTTTGTGGTACTGAATGGCACTGTCGTACTGTTGCGTTGTATAGTGGGCGTTTCCCAGGTTACCCATCACTCTACATTCGCCGTGTTGGTCACCTAGGGAACGGCATATTTCCAGGTCTTCTTCCATGTAGCCAATAGCCTGCTTCTGATTACCTAGACAACATGGTAATTTATAGCTCGTGTTATCTAGATAACGTGATGAACGAGTCTTCAATCTGTTCTACCGTTCACTAATTTGTGTATAGTAGCATTAGTAATAATTTATCATGTAGACACGAAAATGACGTATCTCGAGGCGACCCGCTTGTGAATCGACTAGTTTCGGCATTTTGCGGTCATCCACAATTTAATACGTTCTTTAATTTAAATTTGTATTTTTTTTCAAATTCCATCAAATTCCATCAACCTACGTATTTAACTTACCAAGTTTCCAGTGAGCTGAAGCGAGAGCAGACATCAGGGATCCCTTCAAGCGTAGATTCTCGGTGTTTACCTGATAAAAAATAAGATTACCTCGCTTCGACAAAACTGTGGTGAGTTAACGTCTATTTCATCTGCTTTAGCTCAGCGTCAAATGGGATTTATTTGACTTGTATAACTGTACTGCATAAGTCTTAAACATCTGACAAAATCATTTCCAGCGGGCTTAATACTTTAATAAATATAGCAAGCCACCCGTGGAGGGAACTGTTTTGATACTGTTGAAGGAGATGTGGGATGTACAGAGAAATTTATTCATGAGTGAAACTCATCAGATATGTATGAACGGGAATTCGATTAACCATATAAGTCCCAATTTAAACTGTCGAGTAGCTAATAAGCGGAACTCTCTTGACTATTCTCATAGTACCCTTACCGTTCTAATATAACAGTATTACCTGCTCAGCGCTCTTCAGAACAGAGAGTGCTGTTTTGAACTTCCCAGCAGAAAGAAGCTCCTGCCCAATAGCTGATAACATTACGAAGGGGTTCTGATCCAAGCCCAGCTTTCGGAGCTGCTTCTGTGTTCCGTCGAACGTTTCTGTTGTGAGTATAACGTTTCAATTGTCGTTAAATGGGGATTCACTTTTCAATAGTCCGAATTTGTGTTCGATGACTCTACGAAGCAATATGAGTTATGACAATCTCGTGTTCCTCGAGGTCGAAGCTGCATGGTGCAAAGTTTGTCATTTGTGCAAGTTTCGCGCGAAAATTGTGTTATTTCCTTCTCACTTTTAAAGATTTAAGCGATTAATTTTAAGGGAGCAAGCCATCCGGTAAGTTGGTAGAACGTATGTCCAGGTAAAGGTTTAGAAAGTGAAACAACCAGATAATATTAATTGCGCAGCTGCAATTTGCCATCCAAGTAGTTATTAACATAATAAATATCAGACGACCTCTATGTACATCAAATTACGTCACGTAATCAAATTACTCTACGTAATCGCAGTAGCACTTATCATTATCTTACCAGATAAATTAAATCCAGCTTTCATCTGGAGAAGTCTTACAGTCAAACCCGGTATTCCACATTGTCTGCTCTTATCTTATTTTGTTAAAAACTGGTTTTTCCACTTCTGGTTCGCATATGTTTTATAAATTTCATCGGCTCTGATGTAGCTAATAAAATTATTGTGGGGAGACAAAAACCCCTTTAGGGGTTTGACTGCTACTGTGTTTAACACAATGATCTAGGCCATTGGGCTTTATCACTTTCATTCCAGAAAATAAGTTTAAATCAATATCATTCACGATGAAATTTATATGATTTACATCATACAAGAATATATATAACTCAAGAATATATATAACTCAAGAAAATTCAATAACAAAAAGTGTTCTGCAATGTCTTTCAGTCGCCTAAATTTGATACAAATAATGTTATTAACATCACCTCAAATCATCTAACAGACTAGCACAAGCATGAGACTAGCACTAACATCATCCTAGCACTAAAATCATTACGATCTATTAGCATTCACTTTACTTGCAGTAGTCATAATCCTTAAATTTCCTTATTTATCTTCCAGTTAAGGTATCAAGTAAGTTTCTTGTCTTGATTTAAGACGAAAGTTCAGGGTCACGTAGACAGCAGAGGGGTTTTCTCTCCACTTGACTTCTTCCTGTTGATGCACCCAATCAGGACACACATCACACCACTAAGTGCACAGCACCCCACCATAACCAGCGACATGTGGTAGAATGACAAGAGTCCTTTAACTGCACCAGCCATCCCCGACCCTCCAAAGTAGAAACCAGCGTAGCCCACCACCCACATTCCAGCAATGTTCGTTGCACATTTTGGGGTGACTTCTCCGCGAACTTCTCTCTGTACGTCGTACATGGCGGTGATGGCAGCTAGGGTGACCAATGATTCTCCAGCTCCTGCTAACAGACTTGCCGGCCAGGAGGAGAAGGCAGCAATCCATTCTACAGAGGCGGGAGGGAATGCTAACAGGAGAGCCATTACCATCAGGATAGCTCCGAACAGCATTTGAGTGTTAGCTTTGATGAGTTTCTCCTGCAGTACTATCCCAGAGAATATGCTGCCAAGGATAAGACCCACTGTGGAAAGAGAGAAAACTAGTCCTCCGAAAGAATAGGATTTTCCAAGTGACTCATGCATAAACTCCGTCATTGTCACCTGAATAAAAGTGATGGTTAGAAATTCTCGACTACTGTTGAAACTATAATCAAATATTGTATTATTCACATTACTAAAAATATCGTATTGCCCCACTAAAAAGTACCGAAGAAAATATTGAAGATGAAAACACACAAACCTGCAAGTATCCAAAGTTCAGGTTGATGAAGAGGGAGGCGATGAGAGGGATGATGGTTAGCCAGCTCAACTTGTTCACCTTCTTCACACTGTCCTCTTCTTTATTTTCACCCCTGTTCTCTGGTTTCTGGGTCGACAGGTAAGTAGGAGTAGGAGGTAGGAACAGCATGAAAAGCGCCTGCACCATGCAGAAAGCACTGGCAACAGCAAAGGTGGTAACGTAACCCAGCTTGTCGAAGAGGACACAGCCAATGGTTACACTGAGGCCCATTCCAGCGTACCCAGCTAGACCGTTAAGAGCTACCGCCAAGTCGAAGAAGGCCGAGAACTGAGCGCTGAAGGTGTCGAAGAGGAAAACATAGGAGAAGTAGCTGCAGCAGCCCTGGAGTATCCTCAGCCCAATGGAGACGATGACGACGGTTAGGTTGCGATGGTCCAGATAGACAACTCCAGTAGCCAGGGTCAGGAGAGCGGTGATTCCAGAGTTGCCAGCCAGTAAAATTCTGCTGTTGTATCTCCTCATCAGAAAGTTACCCAGTCCGGACACGAAGGTAAGGATATAGCCGAGTAGCATGCTCCCCTCAACCAGACCTGCCATGCCACTGGGGATGTCGTGTTCAGCGAAGGAACCCAGAAGGAAGCCGCTCCTAATCCCAAATGTTATCCAGAGACACAGGGAGTTGACCATGAGGAGTCCGATCATAAAGAGCTGTTTTTTCTTTGACATTCCTTTGCAGTCCTCGTACTCTGACTCTGAAAAAAATGGGGTCAATCGAAAAAAAATCTGACGTTTTGTTAGGTTGTTCTAGGTATAAATTTACCAAACCAATCATCCAACCTTACAAATAAAATGCCAATAATTTTGATTTAAGATCTAAGATAAGCAATAGTAGGAGTCAACACCTACCACATTCAGATGTGTAGCACGGAGAACTATGAGATGAAGTAGAATAATCCCCCATTTTATAGTTTTTGAGTAATCTATAAACCTGATAAAGTAAAATGTTCAGTAAAACTTCAGGAAACCAATCAGAAACAATATCTGAGCAATACACAAAATCAGAATAGAACTAGAAGGCGGCCTTTGAAAGGGACAAAGACATTGTCAAAAAAGAAGGAGGCAAGGTAAGATTTAAAGTCCAAGCAGACATCGAGTAAAAGAAAGGGTCAAGGCTTCGCCAACGATAAGTCCGAGCAATAGACTTAAAAGTTGAGAAAGTTTAGCACCGAGGAGAGCAGTCACTACATGACCGACACTAAACAAATTATAATCCTTACCCTTGTCATCTCTTTTTAAGGGCCAGTTTATAATCCGGAGTTTAGTACTTGTTATGAAAACCGGATAGTATTGTCAATTAACAGCTGTGCGTCATGTCGGGCCGCGGAAACGTAATTTGGATCATGTAACCTTATCTATACTCCGGATACATGATGTTGCCCGGCACAATTAAGATATTAGGTTTAATTGAAACCAGTTTTGTCTTTTCAGGAATTCAAGTAGGCTCAAAAAGGGGTCAAGTGTGGGGCCAGAGACCCAATTAGGGCCAGGCACAGAATTTGCTCTCTTATCTAAATACGAAAGATAATTTCATTCGGATCATAGGTAGATACTAGAAATCGCTAGTAAAGTACTAATTTGAAAATGGTGGAAGTCCTGGTGTTATCAGCGCAGATAACAAGATTTACGTAATTAAATAATTTGTAATAAACTTGCTTTTAAACTTAGTAAATAACAGGAACCTGACTTTTCCGAGGAATTTCAATGTATGGATCACCTGATTTGCAATCAGATTTGGCAATGTCACATGACTGTGGAAAGGAGAAATTTAGCTCATTTATAATTCAAAACTTAAATACGAGAAGTAGACATAGAGTGAGTGAAGTAATTTCTTCCTTCTGTTAATTTTAGAACGGTTAAAAACCATAATTGGCTCACTACTATCTTCATTACTAAAATACTACGCGGTTCGCTTTTAGGACCATCCCTGTGAAGTGTGAACCGGCCTCCATTCGCCCCTAGCTATCCTGTACAGTGTTCACTGTCCATACATTTAAAACCTAATTCTGATTCAGTCGTTTTATAATTATTTCAAGATAAAGCTCTGATTATTTCTGAGTAGATTCAGTCGATGTTAATGTTGTAATCAATAGGAACATGTGTTACTTTTCAATATTCAAATTCATACTCTGAAACACTGCGTGCTCTGCAGTTTCGCCTGATGATTAATTCGACTAATTATCTTCGAATAAAAAATGTAGTCAGTGTAGCTTACGTTACAATTATCGAGCTCCCTTATCTTTTGTAAATTGCGATAAGTTCAGTTTGTTGCTACCGCGTAGTTAGCCTTTGCGTGTGTACTTGTACATTCCTATACAAGTACACTATGGAGGATGATCGTAAGGTGACCCAATCTCTGGACCAAATTCAAGGATTCGAGTATGATGAACAGACAAAATTGAAGGACAGTTGTACTAAGTGGTTCATTGCGCTGGGAAAAGAACTGAAAATAGCCGACAGAGATATTGGTGGAGATATGGACAGAGAAATATTTATGGCTCCAACTGTCTATAAAAAGCATCTGGCACTTCGGCTTGTGGAAGCAATAGACCTCGTTCAACGGCATGAATGCCAGATGGCTCAAATGGAGGAGATCATATATTTCTTGAAGACGGAAGCGTTAGAAGACAAGGACAAGTTGATCAGGCTGCAGGGCCAGCTGCTTGTGCAGAAGGACAAAGAACTACAGTTGTTTAAGACGTCGGTCAAGGAGACAGTGCAAACAACGGTGGAGTCAGGGATTAAGAGCTACAGTGCAGCTGTACAACAGAACAGTGCAAGTGGTACGGTCTGCAACAGTAAAATCCTGAAGAAGGTGATCAAGAGTGTGGCTGCAGAGGAGGACAGGAGCAAAAACCTGATTGTGTTTGGGTTGAAAGAAGAAGAGCAAGAACAGCTTCCAGCGCTAGTAACCGCAGTTCTGGAGGAGATTGGGGAGAAACCTCACTTCGAAGCGACTAGAGTCGGCAGGAAGAGGCCAGGTAGTACGACTATCCGACCAGTAAAGATCACTGTCCCAAGCTCAACAGCGGTTCAACAGATTCTGATGAAAACAGGAAGACTGAGGCTAGTTGAGACCCACAAAAATGTATGGATCTGTCCAGATAGATCTAGCGAAGAACGAGCAACGAGGAAACATCTGGTTACCGACCTGAAGAAGAAGAGGGCTGAACAGACTCATCTCGACCACTACATCCGGTACGGGAAAGTCTGTAGCCGTGATAAGAAACCACCATGAAGCAATTCATGTCTCTCGGACACTGATCAGTATTTGAATGAGTATTGTGTATCTTAATAGTTTTTCGGACGTTATCTGTATTTGAGAGACAATTTTATAATTTATATACTCTATTTCTTGATTGTTTCACACTTCATATTTCATAATTTGTTTCACACTTCATATTTCATAATTTGTTTCACACTTCATATTTCATAATTTTATTACTAGGTGGAGGTGACGTTATTGAGACTTTGGGCGGCCATAAACCTCGTGTTTTAAAAGTTGTCCTCTGTACTTGTTTCACTGACCCACGCTTTATAGCATTTATACATTTCGGCCCATTTTATATGTTTGTTCGATTTGCTGTACATTTGTATATTTGCTATTTTGTAAAAGTTTCAAATCAAATCAAATCACATAAAAGTACTGTTAATTGGTATAATCATGCTCCCAAGTTTTGAATACGGGGATAGTAATTCATAATTGCTCTACAAGATTGAGGGTACTTTCAAAAACTATGTTTCCTTTTAGCCTTTAGAGCCGTTTGGATAAAATCACAAAAACGGGATAATTTGCTTTTTTATCAATCTTTTAAAACCCTAGATGTGTTCTATCATGAAACTACAACTGTTTCTAGATGGAATATCCCTTTTGCGGAGTCAGTTTTAAGGCCACCTGGATTGGTCTGTTTCACTTTTATCCACCAGATTTAGCCCTTAATCGAAACAAAAAGTGGCAGAAAGTAAAGGTTAGGGTATTGCACACCATATCCTAGAGTTTCATCTCGTTCCAAAAATTATCCACCAAATTATACTAAAAAACTGGCAAATTTTAAATCTTTTTCGTGACAGAAGTTTTTGAAAGTGCCCATCATGAAGAAAGAGAATTGCTGTGCAATATCGTCAAGCGTGACAAAATAAATTCCGTACAAATCAGAATGGACTCTCTGTATAAGATAAGATAAAATAAAATACTTTTTGTTTATCTTGTTACTGGATTAATGGAGAGTTATTCTTGTCAAGGTAAAGAGTTTTACTGAGAAATAGTGTCTTCTTATGGTCCGTGAGCAGAGTTATCTGTATGCAGAGTGAGAGAGTTATCTGTATATATGTGAGCGGAGTGAGCAGAGTTATCTGTTATATTATATAAGTTTCTTAACTTCGTTACGTAGAACCGAACTTTAGTTTCCAACCTGACGCTTGTCATAAGAATCCACTAATAGCAAAATGTAATCTTACTATAAAAATGTAATCTTACTATATATACAGCGAGACGATTCGCAAAAACCGTAAAAGATATAAAACTGAAACTTTTTTGACTGGGTCAAATGCCTTAATGGCCTTCAAATCAGCATGAAAAAATAAAACATTGTCCAAGGAATAAGAATTTTAGTGCCCAAAATTGTTTAGGGTTAGACGGGTTCCTGCTAGGATTACACAGGATTAATAGCATGATGTTCTTATATTAAAATATTATCGCAACGTAAAATACAGCTACTCATAACTCGACCCCCTCACATGACCAGTGACTACACGGCTGTTACGGTGAAGTGACGAGGCTTTATTTAGCGTTAAATTATAAAGAGTAAAATTGCAATAATTAGTATGTCAGGATGGCCGAGTGGTCTAAGGCGCCTGAATTCGTACGAATGAGCATTCTGGTCCACGAATGTGGGCGTGCGTTCAAATCCCACTTCAAATCCCTATCTGTTATATTATATAAGTTTCTTAACTTCGTAACGTAGAACCGAACTGTAGTTAAAGTTTCCCTCCTGTACTGAGGCTTGTCATAAGAATCCACTAATAGCAATTGACTGAATTGAGTAACAGCTACACAAATATCCATGGAGTAAATGTAAAAACACTAATAGCAATAGAGTTTCAACTAAGCAAACCTGTTTTATCTGCTGCTGCATTTTATCAAAAATTAACTACACAAATATCGATGGAGTAAATGTAAAAACACTAATAGCAATACAGTAGCAATTGAGCAAACCTGTTTTCTTATTCAAACCTATTTCTTATCAAAAAAAGTCTTATCTCCGCAAAAATGAATGGCTCAGTTTAATCATGTTCGGTAAATATTATGACAGAGTGTAAAACGTGTGTACATACTACATATACACGTTTTTGGGGTCACGTTTTGTTTATCTGAGCAAGTAGAGCTACAATCTCGTTACTATGAACAGGCACACAGCAATGTTATAGTGATTTCGGTTCTTGGTGTAATTTGATCAGTTAGGTCACATTTTTGCTGGCGATTGATAACAATCCACAACAAGACAAACATTAACTATTGTCGGTAGTCGGTACTTGGTAACATCAGGAATGTTAAATCATCTTTGTGGTTATCTTTGTTAAATACACGACACGATTTACACGATTAGAAAATCTATTTGTTATACAATTGTAAAGTATAAAATATCTTACTCCCCTCTGAAGTAAAACACTAACAGTTGATGAGAGAGCTTCAAACATGGCGATGGAGGGAAGCGGTGGCTCACCGCAGAGAGGTAAATCAATACCTGTATCACGATGGTAAATTTTTATGATATGAGATCTCAAGTAAAAATTAAAACAAAAAAGTGAATATTGCCAGTCTAGTTAACCGGAGGCAACATTAATAAGGACGTATACACTTATTAACCGTTACAAGTATAGTCCCCAACTTGTTTTAAATACTCACAACAGCAAAAACACACAAAAAACACACAAACGTCCCCAAAACATTAATTTCAATTTATATTTCCCTAGTTGAAACTAACTTATTTTTGGAAATTGATACATTTGAGAAGATATCGTCATTACATGGTAACCATCTATGATCCCCATTTAGTCCTAGGTTTTGTATATGAAGCAAATGGTTCTTAAATCTCTTTTTAAATAGTGAAATTGACAAAAGATGATACGGTACATCATGATCAAAAAGATAATTTAAAATTATAGCCTCATTGCAATACATCCATTAAAGTATGTAAATAAGTTAAACAAGGCTAATAATTTCAAACGAAAGAACATTGGTTTCGTATGTTGAAACTTGAAGCAGCATTTTTCGAAATTAATGATTAACCCATTTAAATTCCGGTCTTTATTTTGAGGAAAAAGGTTTAAATCATCCGCAAAGAGGATAAATTTAGCTAACTCACATACATTCGCCAAATCATTGATAAAAATAATAAAGAGCAGGGGCCTAACACTGACCCCTGTGGATTGTGGAATACCACAGGTTATTTTCAAAAGACAACTTTTAAATCCCCCAAAGCTATTAGTTAACATACTGAAACCGATCCGACCGATTTCGTACCATTTAAATATGTCTCGTAAGTTACATTTGAATTCTATTTCAATAATAAACGGAGGTTCTAGGCTTAATTTCTTTTCTAAAACATGGTTTTGGTGCTCGATTTAAAGAAATAAAATTAAAATTATATCAATTTATATCAAATTATATCAATTTATATCAAATTATATCAATTTATATCAAATTATATCAATCGGCTAATTAAAAATCACATGTACATTATCTTCATTAAAGCGGAAGATAGCGTCTAACCCATCAATATTCAATAAATGATGTTTGTATATGTTTGTAGATCACAGAAGGGAAAACAGGACCACTTTTAAAAAGTGATACCTGAAACCTCGTTACTGAAACCAATAACCATGAGGTCACTAATAACCATTAACTAGGTTAAGTTAACCCGGGTCAATTTAGAATGCCACCATCAAGAAGTTCTAAAACTAACAAAGGGGGAGACGGGGAAGGGAGAATACAATAGTTACGGCCAGTAAAAGGTTTATAAATATATAAATATCGTGAAACCGTGATTAATCCTAGTTGCAGTTAACTGCACAACTATTAATTACAAAAATTACCTTATCGGCCCTAATTGGCGAAATTCGGCTCCAGTGGCCATACTTAGGCTAATGCTTTAGGTAGAAAATTTAGTTTGGCAGTTTTTTAAAGAGATGTATTTCTCGTAGTGGAGTCTGGACAGGTTTTGTGAAAGCGGCAGAACCTTTGCTCTGATTCCAAGAGACGGTCAGATGAGTAGATTTTTCCTCTTAAGTAGATTTTTATATGACAATTATTCTGTAAAATTTTGTGATGAATTTTACACGCTTCTGAAAATTAATCATTTTAAGACAAACTTGTTATTCATTCTACAACGGGTTCAATTTTTATGCTTTTCCAGAGAATTGACACAGCCATTTTGCCCATTTAACTTATTAAAATCCAAATTTTATCTGAAAGATATCATCCGCCAGTAGGACCAGACGACCCGGATATTTAAACGAAAAGAAAAGTGTAGAACTTACGTTTTACGGGTTGGCTCAGGCCTTATACTTAGTGTGACCAGTAATCTTTTAACCTGATTACATAAACTGGACAACTGGTCACACAATATAAACTTTGACGTATTACAGAATACATTGTTGGATAATTGAGCACGAATGATGTACATTCAATTTAATTTTAAAATCAATCTATGCCCAGATATGCTGTGGCCGATTTAAAAGATGGCCGGATTTATTAGGTTTTTTGAAAAGAGTTGGAGTCCCTGCTCTTCACATTATTTTGTATCTGCCGAGTAAACTATTGCTCCATGTTCATATTACGTTAACGTTAAGTTTTCAATATGTTGATCTCAACATTGCTAATTAGATTTGTCTTATATAATTCAATTTCCAGCGTATCATGAATCGCCATAACACACATCCTGTTAAAAAACCCTTCCCGATACTCCCGAAACTAGAAATTGTCATTACATCGATTTTATCAACGTCTAGACACCCTGCAAAATTTCAGATCTCTAATTCAATTTTAACATTGTTTTTAGGCCCCTGAATATATGGTGATTGTGGATTTTTTAACCAGAATAATATTTTGAGCAAATATAAACCTGTTGAACGACTTCTGATGAGTCTTAATGTTAAAACTCATGATCAGAACTCAGTACTGTTTTTTGCCATGAAACGTGAACAGATGTGTTATAATTAAATTATCTTTACCTAAATAAAGATAAGATGGAAAATGTATTAATTTTTTTAGTTAGTCATGGATCTGGCATTCATTTTGCCTGTAAGTCATGGATCTGGTAACATTCCCATCCAAATATATACAACTACCGCCCCGAAGCTTGAGAGTTGGAATATTTCTAGGGACCCGTCAGAAACGGCTTGGTTAGACTTTCTGGGCATGGGACAGTTTTGCGTAATTGACCTCGCCCATATTTTGCGCTTTCGCGATGTCTACACCCACATACCTCCACTAATCAATGTCAAAAGGAAATCGCGGCACGTGCGGAATCGTGATTTTTCCCATTCTCCGCGACCAATCGCGATTTTTCCCATTCTCCACGACTAATCGCGATTTTTGACGTTTGCCGCAACAAATCTCGATTTTCTTAGATCCTCGCGACAAATCGCGATTTTTTCAGTTCTCCACGACAAATTACGCATTTTTATTTAAATATGAGGACCAAATTTGTGCATTCTCCTTCAAATCCGAGGGCCAAATATCACGTTCTTTATAAGTATATGGAACCAATCACATCCACAGCCTTCCAAATGTAGGTACGGACTTCAGAAGATAATTCTAAACAATATTTTGCCCATTCCAATCAGATGTGAAGACGCTCACACACAAATACGCATTTTTACACGTGTAGACATCAACGAGACGATAACATTTCATCGTCATTCGTCGACATTACAGTTTTTTGAATGTTTGTAAAATTCAGCTGTCTTACTAAAGTACGTTAATGTTTGATTAATTTCATGATCATATCTAATGTCATATCTTCCTATCACGTGTAGAAATTAGCTGAATATTTTATAAACGAAATTGTCTTTTCCCTCAATTTACAGGATGTAGATTGTAGTAAAAAAAGGAAAAAAGTTTCAAGTACATTAAAGTATGTTAAAGTATATTCAAATTTAACCAAAACCCATAATCATGAGTAGAGTGTCTCTCTTTCCCAAACAAAAAAAACGGTAAGAGTTATGGGAGTGGTTTTTTCGGTATAGTGCCGACAAAACTCTGACGAAGCCAATAAGCAAATTTTTTTAAATCGGTCGGTGGTTAGTGGTTTAATTGATGGTTTTGTACCACTAATGCGACATAAAATGGCTTATTTTTTCCCCTCTTCGCTCTCTCTTCCATCACTGCATATTATGTAGCGTAGGTACAAACATGAATCATAATTAGGTTAAGCCGGGTAAGATTCGCTGTCATGTAATACTGTAAGCTTATTAGGGGAGGGGGCACTGATTGGGGTCTGTTTGGACTACAGAGAAAGTTCCTACTTTCATACGACAATGTTATACATGTTTTCAAATATAATAGGCGGGTGTAGTGCGGAGTTAACAAGGGTTAATTTCTAAAACGATTTAAATTAAAATGGAAAGCGGTTCAAGACGGGAGTGATGAGGTGTAACAGTCAGTGTACGGACCTTATGATCATGGAATGTGGTGCCTAATAATGACTTAATTATCGACGAGAAAGAACTGATTATGCGATTATGTATGAAAATTGCACGAGTGTTTCAATGTTTGTAGCATCACTGCTGCAGTACTTCCAGTAAAACAGACAACATTAATATCCCAATCTACCACGGAGGTCCGGGAAGGAGATGGCCACGATAAATTGAGGCGCGGTTAATCAGGGTTTTACTGTATTAACCTGGCAAAACCAAACGAACTATCTTTACGTACCCGTTTTAAGTAATTGTACGGAAATTATAACAGATTGTAGTGCAGATCTGACTTTCAATGAGCGCTGTAAATTGCATGAAAGAAATGTTGAAAGATACTTCATGTCTATGCTTGACGAATGTAGACTCTTTGTGGTGTAACTTGCGAACAAGCATTTATTAATTTGGCGAGTTACGTACACGTGAATGTTCAAAACAACAGGTGTTTCGCTAAATTCTACACAAAATGATAAAAGTTGTAACGTGCGCGCAGATATGTCTGTAAAATCTTCAATCGCGCGCAATTAAAAGTAGAAATTTTGATCGCGCTGATATAATTCGTTATTTTAACATGGGTAATATAGAATATTCTATGTGAACAATTTGCCACACTCCAATGCGGGAATTTAATTAATTTACAGGTGACTGAGTATAACGTCACAATCACACAAACCTCTTAAATTACTGAGGAGTATCGTTTCGACAATAGCTGAAAGTATTTGTCTGCTTTGAGTTTCATAGGCGAGTCCTTGAGCGAGACTGATAACACTTCCATCAAAGTCTTGGAGTTTCTGCAAAGCCAGTCCTTTCCTGAAGTAGCCCTGAAAAAATAAGACGGTCAATGATCCTCAAAGTTAGTTCCGCTAATATCACTTCCCGATATCATTCGTGATAAGCGATACATCTTTTACATTACATGGTTGTAACGAACACGTTACTGTAAGATGACATGGAAATTTAATTAAAGTCCCCTAAAACTAATGAGTTATCGAATAAGAGGGTGATTACAAGGAATAGGATATGTGTGTAGTAGTGCAGTATATAATGACATCTCACTGTGTATGTATTGTCATGAGTATGATTCTAGCTCCTCACATCACACACTATTCCTCACTACTATTCCTCACTATTCCTCACTATACACACTATTCCTCACTATACACACTATTCCTCACTATATATACACACTATTCCTCATTATACACACTATTCCTCACTATACTCACTATTCCTCACTATACACACTATTCCTCACTATACTCACTATTCCTCACTATACTCACTATTCCTCACTATACACACTATTCCTCACTATATATACACACTATTCCTAACTATACACACTATTCCTCACTATACACACTATTCCTCACTATACACACTATTCCTCACTATACTCACTATTCCTCACTATACACACTATTCCTCACTATACTCACTATACACACTATTCCTCACTATACACACTATTCCTCACTATATATACACACTATTCCTAACTATACACACTATTCCTCACTATACACACTATTCCTCACTATATATACACACTATTCCTCACTATACACACTATTCCTCACTATACACACTATTCCTCACTATATATACACACTATTCCTCACTATACACACTATTCCTCACTATACTCACTATTCCTCACTATACTCACTATTCCTCACTATTATATATACTCACTATTCCTCACTATACACACTATTCTGATCACAACACAACAGATACAACACAATAACTTGTGGCAAATAAGTAAACCTTCCACTGGTAGTTTTATTCCATCAAAATTCCACTCATTATTTAACTACAAATGAGATCTGATAATATGGAGAGAATGGTATGACAAGTAGAAGACTGAGTCGAGTTAAAAACAACAAACAAGTACCTTGCTCCAAGTTGGTTGTAGTCTGATGGCACGATCAGCGTCACTCAGCGCAGCACGGAGATCATTTGAGTGGAGGTACGCTGCACTGCGGTTGCTGAACACCATGGCGTTTTGGGGTTCTCTGCGCAAACCTTCTGAGTACAAGTGTATAGCTTGGGTGAATAAACCGTCTTCACATGCCTGCAGATGGTTGTTGTATGATACTGTTAAGATTGTTATTATCAGTTTTTATCAGTGAGTTGTTTTCAACTGAGGTTGATCTGTGTTCAGTGACTAAAACTTAACTAACTTAATACTTACTTAATCGGTATAGCGAACCTGATTTGCTTTTAGAACAACTTCCATCAACTCATTTTCTGCTTTCTGTTCGTCAGCATCCTTCTGTGTACTCTAGATATATCATTGAATTATCTAGAATGTAATCTTAGAGAAACATAATAACACTCTGAATGAGTGTTTTATTGTTTTTTTCTTTCTTAAAAGATAAAATGAGTGGGCTAATATTGATATCAAGCCTGTGAAACTACAATTTGATTTATGAGAGCAAAATTCCACTGTACCCATTAAAGCGTTAACGAACCTACTCACAACAGTTTTCCCCGTCTCTTCAAGATTTTATAAAATTCGGAAATTTGACGACAATAATGGTATTACTTTCCGATGATCCGTGCTACAGCAATATATTGCACTCAATCCTCTCATTGAAACTGTCTCGCACTATCGTCAATAGATTATATCAACTTTAATCGACTTACTAAAAGATATGCATACATCACAGCTTCATAGGCAGCTCACGACAGAGAAGAAAGGACAAAAAACGGCAGAGAGAGAGAGAGAGAGAGAGTTTATGTTATGCAGAGTTTTGAAGGTGTGTGTTGTAACAAATAAGGAATTAGTAAGCAAGGGTAATCTCCGGAATTGTAAAAGTTATTGGCGTATAGCGGAATAGAGGATTACATATGCTCCCTCTCTCTTGTGTGCTTGTGTAAAAACATGATAGACAGAATAATGGAGATAAGCAATTACATTAATTGTTAAAACTGTGTTAGCACTCAGCCGAGAGAGAGAGAGAGAGAGAGAGAGAGAGAGAGAGAGAGAGAGAGAGAGAGAGAGAGAGAGAGAGAGAGAGAGAGAGAGAGAGAGAGAGAGAGAGAGAGAGAGAGAGAGAGAGAGAGAGAGAGAGAGAGAGAGAGAGAGAGAGAGAGAGAGAGAGATTGTTTAACTTGTAGTTACTCTTGTTTTGATATAAACTGTTGGAATTCTCATCACTAAATAATCCCCCACATGGCCAATTTAATCAGCAATCAACTGATCAGAGTAGGTTACAAGGCTGAGGCCGAGGGAAAACGATGAATAGCTGCTCTGGCTGAGACCGAGGTATGCCTTTTTTGGTGAGGCTGGGAACTTTTCATAAACAAATTCTTCTGAGCTTCTAGTGGCTTACATCCAAAACCAAGTTACATTTTATCATGTGTTGATATTAGGTGAGCTTATATTACATTAACGTAAGCTGAGGCTAGTGTAATTTCTACGCAATAACTAAATGTAAAGTGGTTTACTCAAGGGGGAGGGGGTCTGAAAAGGGCAACTCTGGTTTAATTAATATGTAATATTAAGTACTATGTAATATTAAGTAATATGTGAACGATCTTAACCAGTCAAACATTCCAATTAATTATCTGTTAAATACTCGTTATTTTTCTCAAAACTGACTGGGCTTCATAATATCTAGAAGGAAGTTGTATTGACCTGAAATTCGTAATAAAATGTGAGCTAAAATATGCAGAGTGCTTCAAAAACAGCTGCCTAAAAGAAGATCAGCATTGTCGACAAGGCTTGACAGTTTGGCATAGCGTGAAAAACAGGTTTTGCAGGTTTCAGCTTTGTACCTGAATATTCGACCGGTAAATATTACCACTACCTCCAACATTAGCTCTTCTGAAATGTTTCAAAGTTTTAAAATATTACGGACGGATACATTTATTTTGGAGACCACCAATGATATTGAGTATGGGTCATTTCATTCTGAATTTTTAAGACAACAGTGATTTACGAACGGTATTTACTATAACGAGTGTTGATATCGGTTTGACACAATGATTTTAGTAGTGCGGTAATAATAACAACTATACGATATTATTTATTTTAAGGAATGATAATCCAGCTAGCAAAACACGATACAAAGGGGACTTCACAAGGTGCGACTGAGCAAACGAGCGTTACCATGGCAACTAAATGTGTTAGTAACACCCAGTATTATGCGAGATAAGAGCTTATAATTTAGAACTGAAATACGAGTAAACCCCCTCCATACCCCCTTGTATGTAGGGGTATAATCAATTATTAGCATTACATGTAACACACATTTACTGAGCCTTCGCTTGATAAAGAATTAACACGGACAATACTGCATTCAAATAATCTTTGATATCAAATCTAACCATATTTGAGTTAATGAATTTGTCTTCAGCTTTGGAGACGAAATTCATTCAAATATTATCATTATACATGACGTATACTGCTTCAAAACATTCAATTAATGTACCTGATTTCATGAACATTTAATCAAATTATCTGTGATTCATTTAATTTGAAATGTCTGCATATGAAATGTATGAAGTGTTCCGTGCATGTCAAAATGTGATTAATGAGTTATGTGATCAGGAGTGATTTATAGAAAGCAGAAATCTTACCTCATTTTCAGAAACTGCTTCAGAACTTCCTCTCTCAGACATTATGAGACCACGTGACTTTTGTTTACAATCTTAGTTTTCATTAGCTCTTTAAATCATGACATGCTGAAAATGTATTGTTTATAAATTTATGATATTTATTTTGCATAATTTATTGGCAAGCTGAATTGTAAAACTCAGTGTATAATTCTTCAAGTTTTTATAGTTTGACAAAACATTGAAATATTGGAATAGATAAATAATTCAGTGTTGACTGTTGTTACACCATGGAATATAATTGGTGAATCTTTAGATCCAGTCACTATAATACTAAACAGTTGATCACATTAATAAAACAAAGTAAGTCTGTTATGAATTAGAGCTTTCAAAACAACTTTACAAACAATTCAGCTTGATAGTATTTATAAAACAACAATGATTAATATAGTTTGGGGCTAATAGATTGCACAGATTACAATAAAATCATGCCTTATTAAGTTAAAACACATGCACTAGCCAGCGTGCTTCGACTGCCAATCTTTTAGCTAAGGCCCATACACTAAGAGAAGGCCGAATGACTATAAAGCTATGATCATCTGAACTACTTTGAACTTTAGATTCCCAGCCGGATCAGAAGCACTCTTGAATTGAGTGGTAGATACAGGAGCTACGTACCGAGCCTAACAAACCTGTTTGTCATCAGGGACCTGCTCCACACAGACGATTTACACAAGTATTTTGGAAGCTCCTGCTTAATAAATATTTTGTATCACTTATATGTTTTAAACAACCCCCTCCAGGCTCCACATACATCCATGTGACCGCCTCTGACGACGGAAAACATTCTAATTTTGCTCCACCTCAATTTGTCTTTTCCAAATGTAAAGGCATAGGACATGGGGCTCTTTAGGAGATTTGTTTTCTGGAATAAGAAGTCTCGAGCATTCTCTAATATTGGGGGTGTGGGTTCATCGATTTTGTCGAGTAGACAGGAAGAAAGAGTGGATTGGTGGTTACAGCAGTTTGTAAGAGCTATACTAGCACATCTCTCAAGATACATATCCACCTATTTTCATATTAATTAGTGATTTATTGAGTTGTCACTTCCACAAACACATTTATTGCAGAATATTTAATGTCAAAGCCATAATAAAACTAGCACTGCCATGGGGTTCAAAAAGGGTCATTGTAAGCCTCCAGCGTAATGGTCCTAAGTCTCTGCCCCATGCAGTGCCTGTCAGCATCAGCTAACAGAATAGCCCTAACATAACAATCAAGCCACAAATTAGGTTCTATAATGATTTAATATTGTTGAATAAAGAGATTTGAATATAATATTTGTTTTATTCTGAATATTTGTTTTATTCTGAAAGCTGTACCTAAGGCCAAGGGCTAGGGTGTATCAAATTCTTGCTTGTTGAGATAGAATCCAAATGACTTAAGCGAGACTGATGAAAGCCAGGAACTTTCCACTTTTTTGATGTAAGATCTAACTACAGTTATTGTGTTTCGTCCAGTTCTTTAACCTTTTTCTCCTTGAAAAACTCTATTCTTCATTTTCGGATTATGGTCTTGTAGCCAGTTATTTTAAGATTTTCATTATCATCCAATCTTTTTTCTGGTCGTCACAAAAGTCTGGGTGTTGACTGTATATTTCTTCTATAAGATTTGATGTTGCATGGCAGGAGTATTTGTACTCTAGGTCAGACATCAAACTTAGTTTGTAAATTCCGTGACCTTCTTTGACTGGTAATGCAACGAGTTATTTACTGGATTGTTCTATCCAAGATACCATTCATATGATCTGTTTACCATCTTGTTATAAGCGAATTAGTCCACGGATCTATTTGACGATTTTATTGTATTGTATTGTGGCCTACATACGCTTGTATTCGTTACTTAGGTTGACAGTCTCTTGCTCAGTTCCAAGGAGTTTTCTACTGGATTGATCTATCCAAGATACCATTCATATGATCTGTTTACCATTTTGTTATACGCTGGTGGATATGGATACACATGTGGGCATTTTTTGTGACTGACATTACATGCTATAGCAAATTTTAGGCTTTGTGGCTGTCCAGAGTGGCCAAGCTAACTGTTTCTTGCATCATATATGTACTTTAGACGTTTTTCAAACTATAATAAAGAGATTATGGGTACACATTTTGCGGTTTTCGGGGTACAACGTCTTGAAAAAACGTGACAGACATTACAGTAGAACATCATACTTCTCTAAAACGTCCCACACATAGATAAAATTATCATATTCAACATCATCCGAAATAATAAACGATAAATTGGACAGATGCTTTCTAGTTTTACCTAACCATGTGCTTTTGCGCCTCTGCGGGCGCGCTTGTTTCACAAGTACCACTAAAAGGCTTAAGGCGGGCGCTCGATACTGCAAGCGCAAGGGCTACCGATTTAGTTAGAGCAACTTTCTAGTTAGTAACATACTGACATTACAAGGCCGGCATTTGCGTTTGAATCTAAAAAATCTATCGATTATTCGAATTTAATGTATTGTGTATACAGATGATAGTGAAATATGTTAGTATCAATAAAGATAATATAATGCTGTGAGGGTATGGTATTGGTACATAGAAGCATAATTTAAATGCACTTCTATATATACTATATAAAAAGTAAACTGATAACATTTAGTTTTTCTTTACCTAAATTTTGAGTTTATTGCTCGCTTCTCTGATCGATCATATCACGTATATGAAGCTTGAAATGAGGTCGCCGCTGCGCGCACAAGGATTTGTGAGCCAATTCACCTAACCATGTGCTTTCGCGCAGCTGCGGGCGCGCTTGTTTTACCTTGTCATACGTTGTATGACCCGCCGCGCAGTGCGCGGCTCCCCATGTATCGTCAGGACGATAAAGTGAAACGACCGTGGGGGTTGCAACGTGATACAAGTTTTACAAGTTTTACTTCACCTAACCATGTGCTTTCGCGCCACTGCGGGCGCGCTTGTTTCACAAGTCTGAAGTCAAGAAAAGCCTTTTACCGCCGTGAGGCGGGCGCGCGCTACTGCAAGCGCAAGGGCTCTGGATAGAGCAAACGTTTTACCGCCGGGAGGCGGGCGGGCGCCACTGCAAGCGCAAGAGCTCTGGATAAAGCAAGTGAGCCAAGTAAGTTTTATTTTACCAGGCACGCCAATCTTTGTGCACGGTGATTTTTCAAGCTTCCTGAACATGAGAAAAGCGAGCACAAAGCAATAAACTTGCAAGCTAAGTAATTCTTCTCCGTAAAATGGAAAATTCATAAATCTACTTTTTAAGTTTTTTGATGTACGGCATGTTTGAGCAAAAAAACTAAAATAGGTCTATTAAATCTATTTAGCTCAGCTTTGCTTCAATGTATTTATTGGTTATAGTACGCGAACTGCGAAGGCCGAAGATTGCTGAATTCTTTATGATTATCATTTATATAATTATTGTGCTTACTAATTCGCTTCAAATAGCCATGTGTAACTGTATACGCGTTAACGCGCGTACTGCGTGACGCGCTTCGGCGGTCGCACCGCACTACTGCAAGCGAAATCAAAGGGCTCTGGTTAGAGCAACTAATTCGCTCGCCCAAAAATTCCACGTGACTTTGGTTTTTATGGTTTTGCAGCCGTACAAAACGGTTTTACATAAACCCTAATCCTAACCCTAACCATAACCCCAAAGCTATCCATAACCCTTACCACAACCCTAATCCTAATCCGAGCCATAAACAATCGAATTCATGTTTTTACCACCGGGAGGCGGGCGCGCTACTATACTATACTAGCTACTATACTATACGCGCTACTATACTAGCTACTAATAGCCTGTCACGTGACCAAAACGGTTTTTTGCCCATAACTCTCTAGGAAAGCATTTTTACCCTACGTCATGGGGGTTGATTCGGAATCAGCGTCTAAAAATACACCGATTCATATCAATTTCATATCCAAAGGGCCTTTTCACAAGAATTTTCTTGCTACACGTTGTATACCTCTCGTGCACGCGAAGCGTGCACGCCGGCCAAAGGGGTTACAGCGTGTGTCAAGAATTTTCTTAAAATTTGGGCGGGCGATTTAGTAGGAGCGTATAATTATAGTGTATAGGCATATCACGTGATTGGTGATCGAGACAGTTTTTCGCCAATATCAAATATTTTGCTAAGGGAGCAATTTAACCCTTTTTTGTATTATGTGTTATATATGTCATGGGAGTAATTATATTCGGAATCAGCGTTCGAAATTTAATCGATTCAAGTTTAATTTTAAAGTTTCAACTGTGAACCGCACTAAGTATCGTTGATCGTGGCGAAAGCCACGATCAACGATACAGCTGCGCACTCGTGCGCGGCAGGTCTAAAACGTGTGACAAGGGGGCCGCTCTTTTAGAAAAATCTCGAAGATCGAGTGTAGTATAAATGATATATAATACGGTGATTTAGCACGCTCACAGTCGCACATTACCAATAAACTACAAATAACCTACAACTTACCTAGCTTGTTCATTGTTACTTGTTAGTCTAGTTTAATTATAAACTATTGTATAAGTATACCTTATATTTGATATTATAAGTCTATTGCTCGCTCCTCTCACGTATAATTATATGTACAATACACAAGACGCGCACCAAGTTGAACTCTTCAAGTTCAATTTATATATTTTCCGAGTATCACCCGTTAACTGGGCTGGCCCATTATTGTCATTTCATTCATATATAAAAAGGAATTGATACTGTTTATGAATTAAATTAAAAATACAAAAGTAACATTTGTATTAACGTTAATAAAATACGATTAAAATAAATTTAATTGCATATTGGTCCAATATCACTTGGTATATTACTAATACTATTTATGATTAAGGGGTTAAATCCAAAAAACTTAAATCTAAATTACTGCTAAATTCTAGTACTAACCAATATTCTTAAACAGGGTTTACCAGAAACTTCCGAGGTTATAACTTTATGAATCAATGACAATATAAAACGGATGTAATTACGAGCACGGTCATTGTTCAATGGTATTTCGCTAAAACAAACGGGTTTAATTTAAATATTGTCACTTGCAAACTTTATAGAAATTAACCCTGGACTTGTTAAATTACATTTACAAATTTACTCGAAATTGATCGTAGTGATATCAATTGAATCAAGAATGAAAAACCTTACCGGTGATAATTTAGAAGGTCATAATTGTGGATAATAGTATCTACAATCTATGATCATGTTAACGTCAAAATTATCATCAAATAGAATAATAAGCTATCATAACAATATCACATTAAAATTGTGATATAAACGATTAAATATTAGAAATATAATTAGAAACGATTTAAAAACTTGTATCACTATCAGTCACCAACCTAAAAAAATGACCATAAAAACCGTTCACTTATGATCGTACATAAAAATAAAAATTACAAAAAAAACTTTACAAATGTGTGTCGTCTTGTGTAACGCTCCTTCCTAGGTCAAGGTGCTAGGTAAAAATTAAAAAAATTATTTGTTTTATTTATATTGAAAACGCTTAATCAGTTTGGCACTTAAGATCCACAAATAGATCAATAAAAAACAAACGCATGGTATATTAGCTGTTAAACATCACCTCAGACCCTTAGCGTGAATTGAAAACAAAATTTCCTCTCTAACTTTAATAAAAATGAGGGTTCTTTGTCATCCTTTCAGTTTAATAGCGCAACTAATAAAATTCGTTTCCTTTATTTAAGATTGCTAAATGGTAAGTTTGGTAACCAGCAAACAAGTAAACTTGATATCGTTTACAAGGCAGTACTGTTGTTTTTATCCGCCGCAGTCGAATTATCAGAAAGCAGTTTCGTATTAACTGCATTTCGGTCTGACTCGATGTTTAGGGACGATTTAAGCCGCGTCAGGTTTGTATTCACTGAGGTAAATAGAGGTGCGTTATAGTATGTAGTATTGAATAAAGAGCTTTATCAAGATTAAATTGTAAAGCAATGAATAATAATATGTTTAAGTGGTCTTTATTAAGGAGCACTAAGTAGATTTAAAATGATTAACCAGGAAAACAAACCTGATGAAGCGAGATTTTTCTTCTTTTTGATCAAGAACGATCTGATACTTGCCATTCTGATAGGGTATAGCCATGGGTTGAATATTGGTCCCAGAAATGTCAGTGTACGAGAAATGACTTTATAGTGCTAAGGGGAGGACAGTGATAAATTATTTATTTGATACAAATTATATGCACATAAATCAATGGTTGTTAATGTATGAATTTTGTAAATTTGGATAATGAAATTTTACCAAAACCCATAATCATGGGTAGAGTGGACCGCTGCCAGTGTCTCTCTTTCCCAAACAAAAGGAAATGATATTAATTTGATTGACCGTTCTCAAATGCAAAATGATACCGAGAATGAAATCGGTCGCTCGCTTTTCCCATTCATTCACGGCTTACGAATTGTATAAATAAGTTTCGATTGATTACATCAATCAGATGCTGTAAAAATCTCTTTGGGTTGCGTTCGGGTCGATACCTAGTATTTCGGGGTAAGGGACAAGGGTGGTAGTTATTACTTATTGAACAAGCTGGAGTTTATTGAATCTTCATTGCCGAGTACAGCTGCCTTTGGGTAGTTCTTCTTAATCTATTACAATTGTAAATGAATGGGAAAAGCGAGCGACCGATTTCATTCTCGGTATCATTTTGCATTTGAGAACGGTCAATCAAATTAATATCATTTCCTTTTGTTTGGGAAAGAGAGACACTGGCAGCGGTCCACTCTACCCATGATTATGGGTTTTGGTAAAATATCATCTCTTTTTGATTATAATGTCAGGGTACTTTATAAAGTCGAAATATAAACTGATATCTTCATTAATAAGGAGGCAGTTTCAACGATTTCGAAATTTTTCCTTTAAAAACATATCCTTGTGTTTAGGGAAGCATATCGGTCGATCACTGACTGAATATTCCACTTAATACTTATTCAAGTTGGCATTAAATTCATATATAATGACATTAAACTGTCGTGGCAAAGCAGAATTTGTTGGAAATCACGAATGAGCAAAATTCTCACCTTTCGCACGTGCAAACTTTGAGCGGACGTTGCGTGCGCATCCAATATTGAATCGCCGTAAATTTGTGCATGTAATTGTTTTATATATAGCTTGATAAGCATGCAAAGTTTCAAAGTATTTCAAGAAGAACTGTAATCACAACGGCACTCTAAAGTTGACAGAAAATGACGAAAACAGCAATTTTCAGTGATTTTAGCAATTTTCTATCAATTTGGGCGTGTCCCCACGTGTGCAACTTTTCGATTTTAAACTTTAAAACTAGCCTAATGCACAATTTATACCTATAAGAAGCAGAAATGAGCTCCACAACCCAAGGCATGGCCCAACACCAGAGAATACTAAATCGCAAAATTGACGTTTTTATAAAATAATTCTTCAAAAAAGCACAAACTTCAATAACGAATATCTTTATGAAGGAGCAAGCTAGAAAAACTTTCCGGTAGATTTTCAGAATGCTTGAACAATTATCTAAGATAAAATTTTCCTCAGATTTTGAATAAAATTACATCTTAATGGTTTAAAATTAATTTTAAAAGTTATTACTTTGTCAAAAATCAAGTTTTAAAAACGGTTAACTTGATGACGTCATCAAGGGGTGTTTATGACGTCAAATAATTTTTTTATACAATGTAAACTAAAGTGTAAACAATTATTTGCAAGACCTGTGGTCGGAAATGGCTGTATCTTTTATAGGTACAAATCTACAGACACCTGAATGTAGCCTATAATTGACTGGCAAAGCGTCTATCCCTGAATATATGTATGTATGTATGTATCACGACAATCTGTCGTAAAACAGGGGTTCTAGAAAACCCATTCCCCGATGCTCCTGAAACTTGAAACTTTTTTTGCAATCGATTTGGTCAACGTCTAGACGTCCTAAAAAATTTCAGATCTCTAACTCAATTTTAACATGGTTTTTAAGGCACCTGAATATGGCGATTTTGGGTTTTTTACCGAATTTCGTATAACAGTGCTGGCGAGTATTTTATGCAAATTTCTTAAAAATCTCAACGTAACTATTTTTTATTCCTGTCATCTTTGACATCAAATTAGAATGTTTTGAACTAAAAATAAATCTGTCGAACGACTTCCGATGAGTCTTAATGCCTGAAAAACTCCTGCCGGAGGAGGCGGCCTTCGGCCGCCGCCTCCGGCCGGAGTGCACGCTTCGCGTGCACGAAAGAGGCTTGTAACGTGTACCAAAGGGGGTATAATAGTAAAGGGGGTATAATAGTAAAGGGGGTACATAGTATACCCACAATAAATGCACCGGTCGTGCTTGCCAGCACTGTGATTGATCATGAAATTGTCGTTTTATCATGGTATCACCTGCCTCAGAATCAAAAGTAAATTAATCGAATTTTTAAAAACTTGACAATCTCAAGGCAAACTGCATTAATCTTCTCCCAATTCCTCGGTATACTTTTTTTAAAATAAGATAAAGAACTTACGCTAGTGTAAATTTTGGTTCCTCGGACTCTGTCATCAATCGAGTACCAGTGGTAGGGCATTTGTGAAACTAATATCAAAACAGCTTGAAAGAAAGACACTGTACAGGTGAGTCTGATACTCCTAGCTACCCTGAGATATTTTGAAAGTTACAGAGAGCTCGAACAAAGTCTGCTTTATGAGAAGTTGAGTATTTTATAGTTTATATGAGAAGTTCAGTAATTTATATGAGAAGTTGAGTATTCTATATGAGAAGTTGAATAATTTATATGAGAAGTCGAGTATTCTATATGAGTAGTTTACTTACTCATCCTGTCTCTTTGTATTGTCTTTTTGCATTCTAGCGCTTTTGTTAAGCTTGACGATGATGATGACGCAAGTGACTGACAGAGCAGTGATTGCCAGAATAGTGAGAAGGGGGTATGCCACGTTCATCCACATCTGATACGCGGCATGTCCTTCCGGCCACGTGTCTTCGTTCACATGTAGAACACAACCTGATAATCACATTTCTTATAGGATAATTCACATGTAGAACACAACCTGATAATCACATTTCTTATAAGAATTCCATCACTCAGAATAGCATTCGTTAAAATAATGAGCACAGAAAGGAAACTAAATAATTATCATGTTAGTTAAGTTTTCACCCACCCATGAATAAGTCCCGATCTGAGATTAACTGCATTCCGTTATCATCAAACTCGTTAGCCACATCACACATAAAGGCAGCTGCACCAGTTCCATTTCTACTCGTATAATAGCTCATTGCAGAGACAGCACCGATTGTGTAGGGCAGGATCATGGTAAAGAATGGAATGGCAGTGCAAGTTGCTAGAATAATCACCATCTTAAAGACAGTGATGTTGTAGGTGTAGCGGAGAGGTCTACAAATGTGTCCAGCTCGGTCCATACAGATAGCCACAACCAACATTAGTTGGAGCCACGTTGAGTATTCCAGTATAGGATTTGCAGCAGCCCTGTAGTAAAATTGTAATGAAACTTATTTATTAAAACTTATTTCGAATGGGCTGTCGAAAAATTCTTGTATATTATAATTTTATGCTATGGTCATAATGGCATTTCATTTAAGAATCACGAAATGAGACAGAAGACAAACGGCAATTGGAAAAGGAATAAGATTAGGAGACACTTACTTATTGTACATGCCGTTTCCGTAAGATGCATCATTAGTAGTAAAAGAAAGCGCAGCCGGTATTGCTACGAAGACTATTTGGAGCACATCCACAAAGGAGAGATACACACAAAACACATTAGACTGGAAAAACGGATGCTGCAGGAGTGGCTGAGGAAGTGGATGGTGAGGAATAGCAGAAGATTTCTTTGGTTCATAACTTTTTAAATAGTAAAAATTTACCTTTAAGATTTACGTAAAATCCGGATTGGAGTATTATTTATTTTTTACTTGTCGCAACAACCGGGATAAAGATAATTTTACACAGAATACATTTAAGATTTACCATAGAAAAATACTTACCATAGAAAAAGATTTGAAATGAAATGATCGATAAAATATACCTTCAGATTCTTGATGACGGCGTAAAAGCAAGCCACGTTGCCAACAATGGTAATAACGATGATGACCCAGAGAATAGCTCCGAGGATCTTCAACTCATCAACAGTCCAACTGCTCGAGAAGGAAAGTTTTGTTGAGAAGATTGGTTCTGTCGTTGAATTGAATACGGAGGTGGTTAAATGAGAGAGGTGGGTAAGAGCATCACTGGTTTGGTTGATGGGAACTCTACCGGAGTGCTGTGTGACTACGGGACTGAACGCTGTAACTGATACCGCCGACATTTCAGATCAGATTCGGAGATGAGCTCTCTAAACCATAGCTTGAGCTTTGATAATAAAGTTAGCAACAAACATAATATAGAAAGCACAGCAACTTAATTCTAATGTATAAATATAATAATAAAGTAATCTGTAAAAAGTTAACTTTTGATAACCGAGAAAAATTAAACAGTTAAAAACAAATTTTGTGGGACATTTTTCGTCAATTTACAATGATATTTACAATATTATACAAGATCACAGCATTTCAGGAAACATTAACTGCGATACGTGACGAGTGTTAACGCCAAAAGAAACATTAAAATAAAATCATCGAAAATTTCAAGAAAATAACATCAGGCCAATAAATATGACAAGTAATGAGCTCTTAAGTCACTGTAAAAGTTAATCAAATGATCTTCTGCACATCACACCGCAACGTAAGAGCACATTACATGGTGTCAAACTCCAAACAGAGTGTAGGAGAAAAAAGCTTTATAGAACGTAAAGCATATCATACAAGGTAACACTTAACGTAGTTATATCCGGTATGTAGTTCTGTAACCTTGTTTACTTTCATCATTGCAGACAAATACGATTGCTCAGTGCTGCTGAGTTTCAGTAAAATACCCTAACACAGTAGACCCTCTCCAATGTTTGGAACTAACTCAATTTCATAAAACTGTCGATGCACCAAATTAGCAGTCTACACGACGAATAAACAACATTGGAAATGAATTACTGAAATTTATAACTGATCAGTATCGCCTTAGAAATATCGCTCAACATGGATAAAGAACGGCATGCTAGTCAAGTGGTATGAACTGAAAGTTTTTGGGGTGAATCTAACGGAAAGTGTGCGAATTATTCAAGTTAGCAAAAGGGGTCTACCGTTAAGTTCAAGTAAAATAATTGAATCATTTCCTTAGTCGTACTAACACATAATTAAAATTTTCATCAGTTATTAAAAGAATTAAAATAGGAAATAGTAAAAACCTTGCTCCACCAAACCCGGCCGGAGCACCACAGTGTCTCTATCACAAAACCTTTCTCTCTCACCTCATTTCCCTCAGGCTTCAGTAAGCGCGGTGAGAGCCAGAGGGTCGGTGATGGCAGTGGAGTTGTTGGCAAAGAGTTGGGTGTGCTGTGCTGTACTCTCTCCGGAGGGAGTCAGGGAGGACTTGAGTCTTAGCAGGGAGGTGTTCACTGCAATAGTACAACTTAGGTCAACTGTAACTTACAACTCTCACAAGTTATAAGTTTATAACACACCACACAAGTCACAAGATAGGAAATAGGATTCATACAAGATAAACAACAAGATAAACAACAAGATAAACAACATGATAAACAACAAGATAAACAACAAGATAAACAACAAGATAAACAACAAGATAAACAACAAGATAAACAACAAGATAAACAACAAGATAAACAACAAGATAAACAACAAGATAAACAACAAGATAAACAACAAGATAAACAACAAGATAAACAACAAGATAAACAACAAGATAAACAACAAGATAAACAACAAGATAAACAACAAGATAAACAACAAGATAAACAACAAGATAAACAACAAGATAAACAACAAGATAAACAACAAGATAAACAACAAGATAAACAACAAGATAAACAACAAGATAAACAACAAGATAAACAACAAGATAAACAACAAGATAAACAACAAGATAAACAACAAGATAAACAACAAGATAAACAACAAGATAAACAACAAGATAAACAACAAGATAAACAACAAGATAAACAACAAGATAAACAACAAGATAAACAACAAGATAAACAACAAGATAAACAACAAGATAAACAACAAGATAAACAACAAGATAAACAACAAGATAAACAACAAGATAAACAACAAGATAAACAACAAGGTAAACAACAAGATAAACAACAAGATAAACAACAAGGTAACAACCAAATTCTATTGGCTACACAGATTTTGGCTACACAGATTTTGATTTTTAGACCGCCTATTCATTTTCAATCCCCGACATAAATCTCCCAAAATGTGGCTGACACGCAAAATGACACAGAATGATGTTTTAAAAGTGACAGATTTCTGTGGGCAGCCATGCATCTTCTTACCGAGACACAACAGGACCGCTGCATTGTAGCTGAGATAATTGTTGCTGAGATAATTTTATTTCAATATTTCAATATGACTCAAACTAGAGAACAAGGTCCATTAAGATGGAAGAGCTCGAATAGCATCCTAATTGTAGATGCGTCGTAAAACTGAAAGTTAAAGGCTTCTTCAATAGTTCAGCACTCAAGTAACCATGGAGGTGCCTAGAGAAATATCTGATGACCTGGTCGATAACACAGACTTAATGAGTGTGGTACTGTGGCACTGTGGCACTGTGGCACTGTGGCACTGTGTTACTGTGGCTGATGTACGATGCACAAGGGTTCAGTGAGACAGCTGAAGTCACACGGAGCTATTAGCTAGATTTAATCAAGATCAACGTAAAATTAGGGAAAAGAACAATCGCAGAAAAAGTTTCAACCGAGTGTAGAAACTAGAAGCCTCATGGGGCTCTAGCAGCTAAGTGTACCACATAACACTAGATATCAGCTCAAGTGGGTTCAACTAATCTACAATGCTAAATCACGAACACTCGTGGCGAAGCTTCAACACCTAAAAATAGTGTCATTGTGCTAATGGCCAGTAGAGGCAGGAGTCCCGGCTCTACTGGCTCTACACTTTACCTCAAGAGCTCAATACGGTACTAAGGAATAGTAAATTCAACGAATAGAAAATATTTCATGAACGTCGTGTGAAATTAAGACATGTTATGAAAATTTGATGGTTACAATTACATTTGTGGTGCTTCTGCAAACAGGCTTCAGTAAGCGCGGTGAGAGCCAGAGGGTCGGTGATGGCAGTGGAGTTGTTGGCAAAGAGTTGGGTGTGCTGTGCTGTACTCTCTCCGGAGGGAGTCAGGGAGGACTTGAGTCTTAGCAGGGAGGTGTTCACTGCAATAGTACAACTTAGGTCAACTGTAACTTACAACTCTCACAAGTTATAAGTTTATAACACACCACACAAGTCACAAGATAGGAAATAGGATTCATACAAGATAAACAACAAGATAAACAACAAGATAAACAACAAGATAAACAACAAGATAAACAACAAGATAAACAACAAGATAAACAACAAGATAAACAACAAGATAAACAACAAGATAAACAACAAGATAAACAACAAGATAAACAACAAGATAAACAACAAGATAAACAACAAGATAAACAACAAGATAAACAACAAGATAAACAACAAGATAAACAACAAGATAAACAACAAGATAAACAACAAGATAAACAACAAGATAAACAACAAGATAAACAACAAGATAAACAACAAGATAAACAACAAGATAAACAACAAGATAAACAACAAGATAAACAACAAGATAAACAACAAGATAAACAACAAGATAAACAACAAGATAAACAACAAGATAAACAACAAGATAAACAACAAGATAAACAACAAGATAAACAACAAGATAAACAACAAGATAAACAACAAGATAAACAACAAGATAAACAACAAGATAAACAACAAGATAAACAACAAGATAAACAACAAGATAAACAACAAGATAAACAACAAGATAAACAACAAGATAAACAACAAGATAAACAACAAGATAAACAACAAGATAAACAACAAGATAAACAACAAGATAAACAACAAGATAAACAACAAGATAAACAACAAGGTAAACAACAAGATAAACAACAAGATAAACAACAAGATAAACAACCAAATTCTATTGGCTACACAGATTTTGGCTACACAGATTTTGATTTTTAGACCGCCTATTCATTTTCAATCCCCGACATAAATCTCCCAAAATGTGGCTGACACGCAAAATGACACAAAATGATGTTTTAAAAGTGACAGATTTCTGTGGGCAGCCATGCATCTTCTTACCGAGACACAACAGGACCGCTGCATTGTAGCTGAGATAATTGTTGCTGAGATAATTTTATTTCAATATTTCAATATGACTCAAACTAAAGAACAAGGTACAAGGTTCTTCTAGTCTCGGTACACCCACATTTGATATGTATCAGTTATCAAAACATTCTGTAAGCGAGCTAACAAACAATACGCAGACGACAAATCATCACCATGATGTTGCGACGTATGAGTATGGGTTGACGTATGAGTATGAACAGTGTAGGGTTACTTTCACTTCCATGATACTGATAACAACAATATCTTTGTGCTGGAAGTTGAACTGAACTAGATAACTAGACCTCTAGGTTTAGGTGCTCATATCAATCAAAGTAACCTAGGAATGTAGTTGAAAAAGCCGTGGATTCCATCTGCTAACAGACTACATTGATTTGCACTTCCAGCCAAGAAAACGAGTGCAGAAAACAGACTGAAGAAGAAACAGACCGAAGAAATTTGACGTAAAAGCTCCTGACGAATATGCGAGAGACACGAAATTATTAAAATGGAAGAGCTCGAATAGCATCCTAATTGTAGATGCGTCGTAAAACTGAAAGTTAAAGGCTTCTTCAATAGTTCAGCGCTCAAGTAACCATGGAGGTGCCTAGAGAAATATCTGATGACCTGGTCGATAACACAGACTTAATGAGTGTGGCACTGTGGCACTGTGGCACTGTGGCAATTTGGCTGATGTACGATGCACAAGGGTTCAGTGAGACAGCTGAAGTCACACGGAGCTATTAGCTAGATTTAATCAAGATCAACGTAAAATTAGGGAAAAGAACAATCGCAGAAAAATATTCAACCGAGTGTAGAAACAAGAAGCCTCATGGGGCTCTAGCAGCTAAGTGTACCACATAACACTAGATATCAGCTCAAGTGGGTTCAACTAATCTACAATGCTAAATCACGAACACTCGTGGCGAAGCTTCAACACCTAAAAATAGTGTCATTGTGCTAATGGCCAGTAGAGGCAGGAGTCCCGGCTCTACTGGCTCTACACTTTACCTCAAGAGCTCAATACGGTACTAAGGAATAGTAAATTCAACGAATAGAAAATATTTCATGAACGTCGTGTGAAATTAAGACATGTTATGAAAATTGGATGGTTACAATTACATTTGTGGTGATTCTGCAAACTTGTGAAACCGGAGACTGGTCAGTACACGTTCTGCAGCTGTGAAATATTTCATGACTTATACCGTCTACCAGTGAGACAGAATAATCAATCAAAAATATTAAGCAGCTGGTATGAAATGAATCCCATGCAACCCGCCCACACCCACTACAGCGAACAGCAAATAGCAAACAGCCATGCATTAGGAACACGTTAGAGGGCGCCCCATATAATGTAACTATAATATGTTAACGGAAAATAAGAATTAGATACTATTATTGCTTCAAACACAAGGCACGCAAAATATTGAGATGTGTCCAAAATGTAACGGAAATGACTATATTTTTGAAGGAAGCGGCTGGATAAAGACCAGAAATATGTTATAAAAATACACTAAACACAGATATTTCACGGTATCACGTTTTACGACAATCATGCGCTAGTTGGCTTGTTAGCAACACCACACATACCGTTACTATTCATTTAGGATTTGTTATTTGATCTGGTCAAAGTAGATTGGGTATGTTTGAGCCTGGAGGTTAACCTTCTGGCTTTGAATTTGATCACCGACGCTGAAAATGGGAGTTCAAATGTCTTCACATGGTCCTCTGAAGACCTTATCTTTATCATTTGTGGGTTATCGAAAAATGTAGAGGAACTGCACGAAAAACAAAGCAGCTTCGTTCGTTTGACTTCGTCTTGGAGAAGGTTAGTGGAAATCTTATACGAGAAGAAGGTTTTAACTTGAAAGCTCTTCTAGTTGGAGGTATTCTCAACTCATAGTGCACTCATGTTTAACAGTTGACTGGTCACAGAGGCATTGGATTAGAAACATATGTTCAAATGTTTTTTAAACGCCGTATTTTATAACATGTAAATACTAGCCCATAATTTTAACCCTCAAGGAAAAGTAAAACGAAATATTCAGCGTGGAGAGATGTTTGATATTTTCTCGCGTTATCCGTTTCTTTTTCTGTCAACACCACCCGACATTTTAATACTCTCTAATAATCAGATATTAATTACAGTTTACACTGTATTTAATACCATCATAAAACTAAATATTCTGAATATCAGGGATACTTCTTTCATTGAGGAGGGGAAATGTTAGTCTCCGACTCAATGCTTGATTGACATATTTTGCCGAGGTCAGATCCGTTTGTATTTTTGATCAAATTTATTCATTTTATACGTGTGCTTCATTTTTACTCGAATGATGATCTAATAAGTTAACATATGACTTTTTTTTGACGCTTAAAAAATTCTTCCAATTTTGATGAACAAAGCAATCTGATAAGGTGCTATTAGTATTTTTCTCACCTGACGAGGCAAGAGACTTCTGTTTCGTCACTAGGAATGATCTGATGCTAGCCATTCTGATTGGATACATCCAGGGGTTCAGCATGGGTCCCAGGAAGACAAGCACCCGGGCTATCACCTTGTAGTGCTGAAATTTAGTGCAAATTAGAAACGTTTATCTCATTTCGATAACATCGTGAAAAAGCTATCACCTGCATTTTGTTGCAAATTAGAAACATTTCAATAACTTATAATCTGTTTTACAGCGTGAAATATAAAAACAGCCCTGAAGAATGTTTGTCTCATAACTCACACTTGAATAGACTCTGTAACAGTTCTTAGTGTTACAAGTAGCGTGAAGTCTGTCGTCAATCTGATACCAGCGAAGAGGCAGAGTAGACACTAAGATGACAACTGCTTGTATGAAGGAGACTGTGCAGGTCATCCTTACACTTCTAGCTACCCTGTTGATATTCATATTCATAAACAATAAAGAAATGATCGAAAAGGTTATTGTCAAATCGAAACAAGAAAGTAGCCGACCGTGCAATTCCAATTGATGCATTCACAAATTGTAAGTAAGTGAAGGAAATTCCAACAATTGTCAATTAATCAATAAAGTCAAGTTTTGAAAGAATGCAAAATTGTGAAAAAATGAGTTTTGTTAAATGATAATATGTAATAGCAAATTCTAAAAATTGTTTTTTTCACAAATCTGTCTAACTTACAAGTTTTGTTTAGCGGGGTTGTTTTTGTGGAGCTTGTAGCTCTCGCCAAGTTTCCAAATAATGATAGCACTGGTGCCACCGAGAGCTGCCACTGCCAGGAACATTAAAAGAGGACTAGCCACATTCTCCCACATCATGAAGCTCTTGGATCCCGGCCAAGATGTGTCGTTTGATTGCAAAACACAACCTGCAGAAGTATATGCTGTTATATATGACTCAAAACCAATTAAATAGAAGTATCCGTCTTCTAAAGTGTTAATTTGTATTTTCAAAAGAGGAAAAAAACTGGAGAGGACTGAAATTAAAATACAGAGAAAATAAGAATACGGATAAAATTAGAGTACTGATAAACTGAAATTAGAATGCACATGACTCACTCATAAAGATTTTCACGATAACGTCGGTCCCATTGGTATGGGTTTTTCCAGAGCGCGCCACATCGCACACGAAAGCAATATCTGGCTCAGCACCCATACTCTTGTACCAACTCATAACGGATCTGGAGGCGATTATATGAGGAAGGGTTAGCGTTAAAAAAGGAATGGCGGTGCACACTATGAGCGCTATCACTGTCTTGTAGGCCTTGATAGTGTAGGTGTAGGATAGGGGTCTCCAGATGTGGCCAGCTCGGTCCACACAGATAGCAACAACCAGGAGCAGCTGGAGCCAAACCACAAAGTCCAGGATGGGATCTGCGGCTGCTCTGCGATAAAGGGTTTTTTTTGGAAGGTGGCTCTTTTTTTAAATTTTTAAATTTACAAGATCACTTTCACTCCAGAGACTCGGAGCAACAATTCAATTCTTAAGATGCTCGAGCTTATTTGACAAGTTCTTATTTGACAAGTTCTAATTACTAATTACTAATTGCTAATTACTAATTACTTATTGTAGAGACTGTCTCGGAGTCCGGGACTATCTGTAGTGTAGCTAATTGCAGCAGGCACACCCACCAAAACTACTTGGAATATGTCTACAAAAGAGAGGTACACACAGAATATGTTGGACTGGAAGAATGGGTGCTGCAACAGTATCTGAAATATTTCAGGTTTTATATAAAAAGTAAATCTTTAGTTGTTAACTAACATCAGATAGTAATTACGGTGCACACATGTCCACGAACTGACAATGTAAAACATAATGAAAATAACCTTCATATTTCTGATAACAGCGTAGAAGCAGGCGAGGTTGCCCACCAAAGTAATGAACATGACGAGCCAGAGCACACCACCCAGTAGTGTTAGCTCGTGTACAGTCCAGCCCCCACTCTCAAAGTTAGGGGGTGGAGCCAGGGTGGTGTAGAGGAATGTGGAGGAGGTCGTCTCACCAGCTGCTCCTATACTTCCCTTAGTGGTCTGGTGTCCGTGAGATATGTGATCTGTGGAGGGGATACCACCACCTCCGTCAGTCAGTCCTTTTGTTGTGAACATGTTTAGAGAGGATGTGTCGTTCAAACCGTGTATTGTGGACATTTGCATTGTCAGCTAATCTGAGAAGTACAGCAGTGAAGTGAGAGTGTTGGTTCTCAGAGCGGCAGTATCTTCTAGTCTCTATTATAGCAGTGCTGATGAATCATTCACACGTCTCATTCGCTAATCAACCTGTTGCAGAGTTAAGTAGTATTCATTTGTATGATGTGATATCTGGCAACTGGCTATAACAGACAGTTATAAATCCAAAACGATATGCCAAGTACGCCGAATTTCAGCCTAACAATTTACACACTTAAACAATAACTGGGGCAAAGGGAACATTGGAATATTGTGAATGATGTCAGGTAAAGGTCGACAGTGGAAACCAGAAAAGTTTTAATGTTTTAATGTTCTGTCACATTGAAAAATCTAATATTAGAAACGTTATGTCCGAAAACTTGGGTGAAACGTACAGAATGCACACAGAGCTCTATCATATTACTGATGTGATAAAATTAAAGGAATTTGAAGCAAGCAAACAAACGCTGACAAAAATTCTGTGATCTGCAAAGCGGCGTTTATTACTTAGTACTCATGCTATAGTAGCTCATCGACAAATATTAACAGTGGCATTAAAGGTGATGTGTTGATATGAACTTGGTACGAAGCCTTGATAAACTGATAAAACAAGAATCTTAAGGACTCAAATTACAGAGATCGAGATGAGATCTCAACCATTACATATAAATTATCGATATAAAATTATAGACGGAACCCCTTGAAGTGACACTGGCAACCATAGAATTAACATGCCAATCTTCTTCTACAGTTTGGAGATAACGTCGTGTTTATTATTAACTTGCCAGCTACTCTGGTACTTGGGTCAACTTAGTGTTCTAGTGTAGGAACAACACTGTAACAACACTGTAACAACACTGTAACAACATTGTAACAACACTGTAACAACACTGTAACAACATTGCAACAACACTGTAACAACATTGTAACAACACTGTAACAACACTGTAACAACACTGTAACAACACTGTAACAACACTGTAACAACACTGTAACAACACTGTAACAACACTGTAACAACACTGTAACAACACTGTAACAACACTGTAACAACACTGTAACAACACTGTAACAACACTGTAACAACACTGTAACAACACTGTAACAACACTGTAACAACACTGTAACAATTGACCGTGGAAACCGCGGCATAAAAGCTGCAGATCATTAAGGTAATAAGGTATCGGTAATTCGAGGAGCAAATCGATAAACAGTACTAATAACTCCACTGCAGGTGAATATGCTCCTAAAGTCAGGGAGCGGTGACGGCTGAGCGATAATAAGTATATAAATAGAATATAAGAAATGTATGGAGACATTGGTGCAGGTTTGGGTAGGTTAAATTGTGTTGCAATAACTACGAGTATTTTAACGGGCGTCTACTGGGTAAGCTTTGAACAGCGTCAGCAGAAACCTTTAATACGTAAGAAAATGGGTCTAAGTAAAGAATAAGTAGCAGTAATAGCAGTAATAGTAGTAAGGAATAAGTAGACTAAGTTTGAATAAATTATAACCCCCCGGAATTGGTAGTATTTCATTATGGTTGCGTCTTAAAGTGGTTCTACTGACGCAATCAAAATTATAAGGTATATTTATCTGTGTATATTTGAGAGGTATATTTAGGAGCCCTAGTGCAAAGTGGCCTGGTTGAGGTAAACATGTTCTAAATGTTACTTTAAGTGGTGAAGTTTACTAGATTCACGTACTCTAGTTCGACAACTGAACTTCGCTAGAAATCACCCTGTCGAACTTCGGTACGTGTCGAACTAGAGTCCAGGTAGTGTATTCTAGATCGACAGAGTCGAACTTTAGGATTTGTCAAGCTACAGTATACCTGTCGAAAATAGGTAATTGTAAAACTAGAGTACATGTACCAAGATTATGCATCATACAATCAATCTCGGGCTATAATTCTAATAAATTTTCACATTTCTTGTACTTTATCCAATGTGGTATAAACTTCAGGATTATTGTGTTACAATGGAGTCTGAGGTCAGCTGAGCACCAAAATTTAACGATCAATTGTCTCGACTCTCCATCAGCTCCTCTTAAGATTAAATGTACAGAGTTTTAAATCAAAACTAATTGGGATAACAAGCTCACATGTTGAGATGGTATATAAGCCATGAAAGTATAATAATATCTTGTGGTCCGTTCTTCGGCTTCTAAAATTGTTGATATGTCACGAGGGTCACTGGGTAAGGTAAGTACTGATTCACTATATAAGATGATCCTAGCAGACAAGTTACAAATATTCCAGTCATAGAAGATACGGACAGATCAAGAGAAGAGACACTTTTGAATAATCAAATATTTTCTGAAATTCGTTTGTCCAGTCAATCCAAACTTGATATCACAGATGGCTTCAAAAATAGGTCATCAAATAGAATTAGAGACGGGCTAGTTGATCATGGGAACTGTCGAGCACAGACAAATAGCAATTGAAGTTTTAAAATATTGCTACGATCTAATGACAAGCTGGGATTGGTTCGCATTATTCAGATCAGGGAGTGCTAATGTTACGCAATTGCATTCATTATAATTAATCGCAAATTTATGGATTCAGGGGTTCAGAAAATCGCAGACTTGTATATAATGCAGAATATTACAATTATTTGTTACCCTCTGAATTTGTGTATAAGAAATATGTTGCTCAACGAAAAGCATTAACAAAAATGTTCTCAATTTCTGTATATCTAACGAACAGGAATGAAACGTTCTTGTACCGACAATACACAAAAAACGTACAGTAATGAGGTAACATATGATTGAGCACTGTTTTAATTGGGCAGCAAGTGGTTTGTAGTAACCACGTGCCACTTATAATGTGGTTTCTTAACTGTAACAACTAACTAACTAAGGTAATCCTGCTCGGTACTCACCTCTAGACAAAATCTTTGAATTTATACCCGCACTCATTACATGGAATGTTTATAGTCACCATCTCACTAGATTTCAAGATAATTCCTCGATTAGAAATTACTTTTCGAGGTAATTACCACCTGCTCGAACTTTAGAGCATTAGTATCCCGCACAGCTGGAAAAGTTTTTAAATTCCAGTGAATATAGTAAAAAGGTCCTCAGCTTTGATAACAGCTTTTATCACTTAATGTGAGATTAGTCCTTAATGTGAAATTAGGCAAAGTAAAGTGTGATTATGGAACGATTATTATCATTATAAAACAGGATCTTACCGACAAAAATGATTCATAAAAATACCGTAATGCAGTAAACTGTACCCTTGAAACAGATTTTCCCAACATCTGTTGCATGAAGCTATATCTTTGATTTCGTTTAATTCATGCAAGTTATCTATGTGCAAATTTCTACTACTTAAATCACTTCTTAAAACAGATAACAAGTTCATTCTAGGTCTCCCCAATCTGGAACGATAACATCTGAATTTAGCCAAGCATAAAGGACATCGGTGTCTGAATTGTACTGTTAGCTAAATGAACCAGACGAATCTAAGAGGATCGCCATCCAAAAGTTAAAATTTTATCAACTAAGAATATTAATGATCCTGTGCCTTGGTAGACAGTGCTCTCTTGTCGGTGTCCAAAGAGTAATCACTAATTCAGAATTTGGTTGGTTGAGTCGCTAAGCGTTTCCAAGAATTTACTGAGCCTGTTCATCTTAGACCAATAACAGAGAGATTGGATTACTTAATCATTTTAGGAGACTGACAGATAGTTTCCAACCCTTAACTCTAACTTGTACAAGTAGTAGAAATCTATAACATTAACTCTAATTCTAGAAAGCCGGAAGGTCCTATATGAAGTACAGTCGCTTGTTTGGTTGTTTTAATTTTAATAAGTTTGTAATTTCTAAACGTTAAAAATAACATGGCTCAACGTCAATTGTGAAAGTGCAAGATATATTGGATCTTTTTCTTTAAAAATATCAGTTTTGAAGTGTAATCTGACTTTTTAAGAAATATAAGTTTATATAATCAGAATGTTATTCATGCCGATATAGCTAGATTCAACAATTTATTATTACAATACTGCATGGAAATGAAATGAAAATAATCGAAAACTTGTCATTTGATGAACAATATTCAAGAATGATGGAAAAGCGAATAGTTCTTTGCTAAAAAAACTCGTAAAACTAAAACATTGTTCGTGTTTTCCAATTGAGAACACAGATATATTAACATGAACGCAGTATTGTCATTTGGTATTTAATGTTATTGTTATTGGTCTCTAACTAATTGTTTACTAAAAATCAAGGAGCCGGCTGCAACATTTTATACGCATGCTATTGATATGAAATATAATTAAGAACAATGGCCCATACAAGGATATTATCTTAAAACAAAGGATCAAGCGGTTCAGTACTACATTCTATAAAAACAAAAAATAACAAGAATTTACACTGGACAAAGTTTGCATAAAACTTTGGTACAAAAAGTGAAGGAGGGACAGGTAGGAAGGAACAAAAATAATAAATTACTAAAATATAGAGACGGTGTAAGGATATTCCAATGAATAAATTATAATAATACCAAAGAAATGTCAAAGAAACTGGAAAGTACTTCAGGATATAGTCATGAGTCCTCAAGTTATCAATAACAAGAAAGTGTAGACACGTGACGTCACCACAACACCACGTGACGTCACCACAACACCACGTGACGTCACCACAACACCACGTGACGTCATCACAACACCACAAGAAAGCGGACTGGACTTCTACTCCAGACAAATTATATAATTCGATGATGGAGGAAGACTGGAAGTTCAAAGGTACAGTCAATTGAGCAAAATTCATTTTAAAGTTGATTCAATAACAAGCAATTCATGCTCCTGTTATGCCAAAATATTTCAAGCACGCAAAGTATGCAAAGTATGCTTGTAGTATTATTAACGTCAAAATTATAATAAAAATCACCTGTTTGAGTGGGCTGAAGACAAAAATCAAAATATCTACAGTCAGTAGACTGTATTCGATGTGCTATTAATTTCTACGAATAACTATGTCAATCATGCTAATGAGAGTTCTGTTAGTAACAGTGTTAGTAAAAGTGTTAGTAACAGTGTTAGTAACAGTGTTAGTAACAGTGTTAGTCACAGTGTTAGTAACAGTGTTACTCAACAATATCATACCCCAGTTTGTGATTCATTGTCCCAGTTCGAATGGTTGAGGAAACTCTGTGACTCTGACAGTCTGACGTGTGCACACTTCGAAGGTTTGTTAGATTCTAGAAACTGAATAAACTCCCAATATCCAGCACTGATAACTGTTGACTACTCACTACTCAGCTAGTCGTTATAAAAATGTCAAATATGTAGGTCGCTTAACTGAAGGTTGTATGTCCTGATCACCAACCTCGAACGTACTACACAATGGCTGGATCGAACACATTAGAGAATATGTTTAAGATTTGTAAGGCTGGGTTCAAGAATACTTTTCACACAATTTTCTAATAACACTATCGTTATTTCTTATACACTATTTCTTATACACTATTTCTTATACACTATTTCTTATACACTATTTATTATATAGATTTATTATATAGATTTGTTATATGCAGTTGTTAGATTATTTGTAACATAATCGAGAGATAAAGTTAATCAAGGAGCTTGACACACGTTGCAACTGGGCACGAGACAACGTGTAGCAACAAGGAGCACTTATATTACATAATTCAAACTTAAAACATTAAGCGAAGATGCCAAGCAAGATTAAAATGAAAAACGTTTTGCAAGCTGTTGCCCAGCCTAAGGTAAAAGAGTGATGAGTGATAAAGGATCACACAGGGAACAAAAGTTTTACATACTCATCTGTGTGATGTCTGTGTGGAATTACGCTTAGTTTAGGTTTAAGTTTAACTTATATTCTTTGTTAATTTCGCTAATTAATGATTACAGCGCCAACATGGGGAATGCCATTCAATGAAACTTATTCTTATCATATAATTAAACACTAAACAGTTGCAAAGTTGCACTTGCAACACTTGCAAAGTTATAATTATTAATTATCCTTCAAAACAACATAATTAAATCTTTACGGCCACTACACTGTGGGAAGATGTAATGAACATTGCACGTCTTATCTATTCTTGTCGATAATTTGTTGACCGCAACATAAAATTGTCAATGAAAAGAAATTGTCAATAAAAAGATCAAGACGTTAGTTTTGGCAGTTTAGTTGTCAAACTAATTTTACTTTCCAGTTAACATCTACCGAAGTGTTTTTGTCACCGACGGAGGCTGAGCAATGTTAGGTTGCAGCTAGAGTAAACAGAATGTTAGGTTGCAGCTAGAGTAAACAGGATGTTAGGTTGCAGCTAGAGTAAACAGAATGTTAGGTTGCAGCTAGAGTAAACAGAATGTTAGGTTGCAGCTAGAGTAAACAGAATGTTAGGTTGCAGCTAGAGTAAACAGAATGTTAGGTTGCAGCTAGAGTAAACAGAATGTTAGGTTGCAGCTAGAGTAAACAGAATGTTAGGTTGCAGCTAGAGTAAACAGAATGTTAGGTTGCAGCTAGAGTAAACACAATGTTAGGTTGCAGCTAGAGTAAACAGAATGTTAGGTTGCAGCTAGAGTAAACAGAATGTTAGGTTGCAGCTAGAGTAAACAGAATGTTAGGTTGCAGCTAGAGTAAACAGAATGTTAGGTTGCAGCTAGAGTAAACACAATGTTAGGTTGCAGCTAGAGTAAACAGAATGTTAGGTTGCAGCTAGAGTAAACAGAATGTTAGGTTGCAGCTAGAGTAAACAGAATGTTAGGTTGCAGCTAGAGTAAACAGAATGTTAGGTTGCAGCTAGAGTAAACAGGATGTTAGGTTGCAGCTAGAGTAAACAGAATGTTAGGTTGCAGCTAGAGTAAACAGAATGTTAGGTTGCAGCTAGAGTAAACAGAATGTTAGGTTGCAGCTAGAGTAAACACAATGTTAGGTTGCAGCTAGAGTAAACAGAATGTTAGGTTGCAGCTAGAGTAAACAGAATGTTAGGTTGCAGCTAGAGTAAACAGAATGTTAGGTTGCAGCTAGAGTAAACAGAATGTTAGGTTGCAGCTAGAGTAAACAGAATGTTAGGTTGCAGCTAGAGTAAACAGAATGTTAGGTTGCAGCTAGAGTAAACAGAATGTTAGGTTGCAGCTAGAGTAAACAGAATGTTAGGTTGCAGCTAGAGTAAACACAATGTTAGGTTGCAGCTAGAGTAAACACAATGTTAGGTTGCAGCTAGAGTAAACAGAATGTTAGGTTGCAGCTAGAGTAAACAGAATGTTAGGTTGCAGCTAGAGTAAACACAATGTTAGGTTGCAGCTAGAGTAAACACAATGTTAGGTTGCAGCTAGAGTAAACAGAATGTTAGGTTGCAGCTAGAGTAAACACAATGTTAGGTTGCAGCTAGAGTAAACAGAATGTTAGGTTGCAGCTAGAGTAAACAGAATGTTAGGTTGCAGCTAGAGTAAACAGAATGTTAGGTTGCAGCTAGAGTAAACAGAATGTTAGGTTGCAGCTAGAGTAAACAGAATGTTAGGTTGCAGCTAGAGTAAACAGAATGTTAGGTTGCAGCTAGAGTAAACAGAATGTTAGGTTGCAGCTAGAGTAAACAGAATGTTAGGTTGCAGCTAGAGTAAACAGAATGTTAGGTTGCAGCTAGAGTAAACAGAATGTTAGGTTGCAGCTAGAGTAAACAGAATGTTAGGTTGCAGGTAGAGTAAACATAATGTTAGGTTGCAGCTAGAGTAAACAGAATGTTAGGTTGCAGCTAGAGTAAACAGAATGTTAGGTTGCAGCTAGAGTAAACAGAATGTTAGGTTGCAGCTAGAGTAAACAGAATGTTAGGTTGCAGCTAGAGTAAACAGAATGTTAGGTTGCAGCTAGAGTAAACAGAATGTTAGGTTGCAGCTAGAGTAAACAGAATGTTAGGTTGCAGCTAGAGTAAACAGAATGTTAGGTTGCAGCTAGAGTAAACACGATGTTAGGTTGCAGCTAGAGTAAACAGGATGTTAGGTTGCAGCTAGAGTAAACAGAATGTTAGGTTGCAGCTAGAGTAAACAGAATGTTAGGTTGCAGCTAGAGTAAACAGAATGTTAGGTTGCAGCTAGAGTAAACAGAATGTTAGGTTGCAGCTAGAGTAAACAGAATGTTAGGTTGCAGCTAGAGTAAACAGAATGTTAGGTTGCAGCTAGAGTAAACAGAATGTTAGGTTGCAGCTAGAGTAAACAGAATGTTAGGTTGCAGCTAGAGTAAACAGAATGTTAGGTTGCAGCTAGAGTAAACAGAATGTTAGGTTGCAGCTAGAGTAAACAGAATGTTAGGTTGCAGCTAGAGTAAACAGAATGTTAGGTTGCAGCTAGAGTAAACACAATGTTAGGTTGCAGCTAGAGTAAACACAATGTTAGGTTGCAGCTAGAGTAAACAGAATGTTAGGTTGCAGCTAGAGTAAACAGAATGTTAGGTTGCAGCTAGAGTAAACAGAATGTTAGGTTGCAGCTAGAGTAAACAGAATGTTAGGTTGCAGCTAGAGTAAACAGAATGTTAGGTTGCAGCTAGAGTAAACAGAATGTTAGGTTGCAGCTAGAGTAAACAGAATGTTAGGTTGCAGCTAGAGTAAACAGAATGTTAGGTTGCAGCTAGAGTAAACAGAATGTTAGGTTGCAGCTAGAGTAAACAGAATGTTAGGTTGCAGCTAGAGTAAACACAATGTTAGGTTGCAGCTAGAGTAAACACAATGTTAGGTTGCAGCTAGAGTAAACAGAATGTTAGGTTGCAGCTAGAGTAAACAGAATGTTAGGTTGCAGCTAGAGTAAACAGAATGTTAGGTTGCAGCTAGAGTAAACAGAATGTTAGGTTGCAGCTAGAGTAAACAGAATGTTAGGTTGCAGCTAGAGTAAACAGAATGTTAGGTTGCAGCTAGAGTAAACAGAATGTTAGGTTGCAGCTAGAGTAAACAGAATGTTAGGTTGCAGCTAGAGTAAACACAATGTTAGGTTGCAGCTAGAGTAAACACAATGTTAGGTTGCAATTAGAGTAAACAGAATGTTAGGTTGCAGCTAGAGTAAACAGAATGTTAGGTTGCAGCTAGAGTAAACACAATGTTAGGTTGCAGCTAGAGTAAACACAATGTTAGGTTGCAGCTAGAGTAAACAGAATGTTAGGTTGCAGCTAGAGTAAACACAATGTTAGGTTGCAGCTAGAGTAAACAGAATGTTAGGTTGCAGCTAGAGTAAACAGAATGTTAGGTTGCAGCTAGAGTAAACAGAATGTTAGGTTGCAGCTAGAGTAAACAGAATGTTAGGTTGCAGCTAGAGTAAACAGAATGTTAGGTTGCAGCTAGAGTAAACAGAATGTTAGGTTGCAGCTAGAGTAAACAGAATGTTAGGTTGCAGCTAGAGTAAACAGAATGTTAGGTTGCAGCTAGAGTAAACAGAATGTTAGGTTGCAGCTAGAGTAAACACAATGTTAGGTTGCAGCTAGAGTAAACAGAATGTTAGGTTACTAGAGTAAACAGAATGTTAGGTTGCAGCTAGAGTAAACAGAATGTTAGGTTGCAGCTAGAGTAAACAGAATGTTAGGTTGCAGCTAGAGTAAACAGAATGTTAGGTTGCAGCTAGAGTAAACAGAATGTTAGGTTGCAGCTAGAGTAAACAGAATGTTAGGTTGCAGCTAGAGTAAACAGAATGTTAGGTTGCAGCTAGAGTAAACAGAATGTTAGGTTGCAGCTAGAGTAAACACAATGTTAGGTTGCAGCTAGAGTAAACAGAATGTTAGGTTGCAGCTAGAGTAAACAGAATTTTAGGTTGCAGCTAGAGTAAACAGAATGTTAGGTTGCAGCTAGAGTAAACAGAATGTTAGGTTGCAGCTAGAGTAAACACAATGTTAGGTTGCAGCTAGAGTAAACAGAATGTTAGGTTGCAGCTAGAGTAAACAGAATGTTAGGTTGCAGCTAGAGTAAACAGAATGTTAGGTTGCAGCTAGAGTAAACACCAAATATAAAAGACAGAAAAGTAATTAAATTAAAACCTAAAAGTATAAAAATGAGGAATAAGAATTGTGTGGTTATTAAGTCCGTGACCGCAGGCTAAACAGGAGCATTACATTAATAATTTGTCTGCAAGGGAGCGATTTTAGGTCAGCAATGAACTACTGTACGTGGCCACCAGGCAAAAAAGGCTGGAAATGTAATTATTTAAATTATAGAAGCTTGCTGCTGGGGCCACAGTATTATATATATATTATTATAGATACTTAAAATAATCGAACCTGACGTTGTGAGTTCGAATCCCAGGTGGGCCGAGATTTCAAAATTGATGGCAGTCGTCAATCACCAAACCATGGTGTGAATGGAAGTGGCTCTCATTAGAGCTGCGAAAATAACACGAGTGCATATGCATGGGGTTGCGTCCCGACTATGCTGCAGGGAAATCTGCATACTGAAAGGACCGTGGCCGCACCGCAAAAGAAAAGGAGATCGGCCCCTCGATCCTAGCTTGCTAGGTTCGCCATTGTTGTTGTTGTTGTTGTTGTTGTTTGATACTAATACTTAATAGTATGTGGCCATTAAGTTGAGCTGCTGTGATCATTAAATGCTTAAAGTTACGATATTGGCAGCTGTGACTAATGTGTAGTTATTTACTCTAATGTGCAATTATTTACTCCTGCGACAGTAAATCAGAAAGACAAAACTAAAACACTCTCTGCCTAATATGAAATAATAACACTGAATTTTAACAGTCATTCATCATTCTGATTATCAAATAATTTAAAAGACAATGGTACTATATATACAGTATTATATATATATACTATATATACAGTTTCTGCCAGACAAAACCACGACTATACGGCTGAGTGACTGTTTTAATGTTGAAATAATGATATATTTGACGCGGAGCCTACATATTATTACAGTCAATAATTAAGATCAACTGCAATTAACCTTGATATTATACTCTGGAACTATAGTGTCTTTGTCAAAGAAACATTTATGTTCTGGTTGACTGACAAGATGTCTAATAAAGGTAACAATAGTAGATATGATAATAATTCTTACAAAATATTACCATTAAGTTCTGTTAACTGGTAATTTCAATAAACCAGGACTATCAGCGTGAGTAAGTATCAGTAAGTACTGTGTACAATACATAGTATTTAGTGGTTCGAATAGGCTCGACTTTCAAAGCTTTCTAAATCAAAATTACAACCGAATGTTGGTACTCCACATGTTTCCATTTCGGAAAATGCTAGATCATAGATGGATCAGAGATAGATCATAGATAAGATAAGAAGATCTAAATGACAAATAAATATTGGAACTGTTGACCACAGATTCGATTATTGAATGAATATGTGCTCCAGAATAGGACTGTTGAAACGTGGCATTGGTAGCTAATTAGTAATTAGAGAACTTATTGCTAGCTAATTAGAGAACTTATTGGGAGCTAATTAGAGAACTTATTGGGAGCTAATTAGAGAACTTATTGGGAGCTAATTAGGGAGCTAAACCATTCTCTAAACAAATATTAATTTTATCAATTTACCAATAATTCGCTCTGAGCACGAAAGAAACCTTGCAATAGAATGTACTCAACGTTACATACCAATTAGTTTGAGTACATCAGTACAACCTTGGAGAAGTAAAACTTTGAAGATGTGAGTAATTACGAGGAGAAGACCCAATAATGAGTTCCAGACATGTGTCTAATTATCGCCTTATCATGTTAGTATCATCAACTTTTCCAGTTCCAGTTCCAACAACTAATACAGAAGTTTAATTGTGAATGTCATAGCCACTTTAAAGTCACAGTAATGAGTAACAGATACAACTAGATACTACTAGAGCAGCAGTTAAGAATTAAGGTGCAGGTGCAGGAGACCTGCAGGCAAACTTATAAATTATTCAACGTTTCAAACGATTAACACCAGACCATTGACCTTAGCCCATCATCTATTAGATAACTAATAACTAGGCACTAGTATCCATGGTAACTAGTCACTAGTATCCATGGTGATAGATAAATGTGCCAAATGTCAAATCAGTGATACACTTTTGGACATGTCTATCAGTCTATTTATTATTTAACTACTAATTAGATTTAGTCTGTGGTCTAGTCCAATAATTTAACCATTTATTTTAGTTTTGATTCTTAGAAGAATCCTGGTCAATGATCCCAAAAAAAGTTTAAAAACTGAAAGCAGCAGCTTGTTGTAGTTATAAAATAGGCAAGCATTCAACTTAACGTAGATTTAATCTACGTTGATCGACATATTTAGCAAATATTATTATTTGACCTATCACGAATCCCATAAACAGCGAAACCTCAAAACAACAAAACATCGCTAATTGAATATAGGTATGTCATTATGAAAGAAAGAATGAAAAGAAATTTGTAAGAAAGAAAGAAATAAATAAACATGAACACTAATAATATAACAATATTGAACTTGAAAATAACATAACTTAAGCTGTTCGACAGCTCAAAAAGGGTTTAACTAGTGCAACTATTATTACCAGGAGCACATCAAATATTTCAACATTAACAAGTGAAACAAATTGAGTGCAAATACCCAGTAAAATACGACTGACAGTTTTATTTTTACCGATTGTCAGAATTTTAAAGTCATCTTAAGTTATGTTAATTGCGAAGAAGACTGACAGGCTTAAAAGAACCTGTATCAAAGTTTAATTACAACGCGTGTCATGTCACGAGAAATGCTCTGACAAAACATAAAAATTGTGAGAGTCTAAGATCTGATTGAGATAGATAGCGAACAGGGAACTCCCCAACTGTTTGTAGGCTGAGGTAAACAGTAAACTTGTAGGTTTTAACTTGCAGTTAAACAGAAAACTGAAGGTCTGGGGATATAATAGTTAAACCTACGAAAGTTTCTCGATTCTTCACATTCATGTTCAAGAGAATTTGTAAAATGTGCCTTGAAGCGGCAGAATTTCCCCATATATAAAGTCAGTAACTTACAAGACAGAAGAGGGACAACATAGTAACAGCGAGGTGCCTCATAACCTGACATAGTTAATATTAATCACCCAAAACAATGAAGTTTCGTATCTAGTGCGGCAGGAGCTGCAGTGAATAACTCGGGTACGGATATAACTGAGAACTGGTGGTGCCAAGTGACTGCAGATGAGGATCTCTTATCGCTAGCTCTCCACTTGTACGATAGCTTCGAGCCGTCTGTGATAGTAAACCACTCAGCCATATAACGGACCTCTAGTATGAGCTTATTTCCGGATCCAGCAGGATCTAGCAGCGAGGAAGCCCCGAAAGAGATGCCTCATCAGATATCTCCGAAACCGTACAACTATGGACTATCAAATTTCACATCAAAGCATCAATGTTTTAAATCCATCTATTGTAATGAATTCGGTCTTTACTAAACTTTCCCAATAGTAACCACGTTAATAACTCATTTATGAGGTCGGCTCGCAACAGACAGGCTTTATTAGAAAGAGAGAGAGGTGCAGACTTTCCTGAAGCCCTTTTAAACGGGGAAGACGGGTACTGTCAAGCGTGCTCGCGTGATTATTGAACAAGAATAATTACGTGGTTATGTCGGTAGTGCGAGAAGTTGTTATTTTTGTGGACAATAGAAGGGTCACAACAGTGCTCAAACCACATTAGATAGGAGACAATAGTTTAACAACGTCAGGGTCACGATGTCATTGCCTTGTCATTATGCCACTCCCTCGTCACTGGGGTACTGATCACTGTCGTTTAGCATACCATTACTACTATATTAGGCATTTTAATGAAATCTATGTCTCAATGTCACTTGAACTTCCGGCCTATTTCAGTGTCACTTGAATCTGAACTTCAAACCTATTGCAGTGTCAATTGAACTTAATTTGAGGTCCATTCAAGATCATTAAATTTCCAGTTCAACACATATCGCATCACATAAATTGTAATCCAGTATCACTAACAGACCACAGACCATTTCAGTATCATTCCAACATTCCAAGACCATTTCAATCACTCAAATTTCATTTCAGAATTGTATACCAAGTCCAGTTCAGTTTCATATCATGTCGCGTCAATTTTATGTCACTGTCATTAAAATACCATATTAGTGTCAGTTGTGACTTCTTAGTGTCACTTCAAGGCCCCTTCCGGACCATTTCAGCGTCTAATTTAAATTCTAGGGTTATTTAACATCCCAATTCTACTTCACACGAAAATAACGTATGTGCGAATGAGGTAAAGTGCGTTAGAGTGCGGTAAAGTGCGGTAAAGTGCGTTAGAGAGATCACGTCTGTAATTACTTGTTAAAGGTACAGCTGCACTGACATGATCTTTAGGTTCCGGCACGATCACTAATTATAGCTTGTATGAGGAGCACTATAAAGTAGTTTCTATCATCTTATAATGATCAGAGTTGCAACTCTTCTTTGAAGTTTGGTAGTTTGTAATAAACGCACGGTTAAGTGTCGAGAATATTGATAATATTGATTATTTTGCCTATAATTCCATGAAATTATACTATTACTAATACTTGCAAGCATATTTCTCAAGCTGTGTCTGACTTATATTATTATTAAGCAACCCCCGCGGATGCAATAGTTTACAGACTGTACAAGTTAAACTTATTGAGACTTGTCTGTCAACTGTCCTCCGAATATGACTAACTACTTACTACTTACAGTTATACAGTAAACATTCTATATCTGACCCTCCAACATATCATACAGAAAATTTAATTTCCCTGAAAATAAACTCCAGTCAAGTTACTTAGTCTCTTATCTCCCTCAAAGTAGAGTTATATCAAGTTAAATTTGATAACTACATATTATATAATGTGCAGTTCAATATTTTACATAATGTTCCATTTTTCGCCACCTTATGACTATGAGTTATTTTATTTATTTAGAATAAATAGTTAAATAATGAATAAAGTTAGTGCATGAAAGCGTTTATCTATTATTGGCTGAAAACCAGTCAACCAGTGTGACTAGACTTCAGATTTGAAACTGGGAGAATAGTCTTGAAAATTGAGACACCTAATATTTGTAACGGAGACATGCAATGCCTTTTAATATTTAAATACGCGACAAAGTAATAGTGTGCCGTATAACCATTGATTGGAGTTATAAATTTACGCTCCTAATATAGCCATAGGAGTATAATATAATAAATTTCGTAAGTATTATGACAGTAAAATAAGCGACTGATAGTGATATAAATACGGTGTTATGAGGAAGTCGCGTCTTGAAATCTCGAACTATTAGTATTAGTATTAAAACCCTGAAATGAAAGTTGAAGTTCATGCTCGTACTGGTAGGTATAATATGGTGTTTAGGGAGATCCTCCCCGAGAGAGCAATTACCCTGCAATCCAGACAGAAATGATAATCCCAACTTCCACTATTTATGTTCACTTACATTGGATAGTACCAGCTCGGTGCAGGCTTCGTCAGAGATCACGTGACTATAGTGCATATATCACTTTGTCACTGCGTGATTCACTTACAGACAGTGGACTTAAAGAGCCGATTGAATGTGCACTATTATCCCTAACATGGCAAGCCATTGACTACTTGATTGCTCCATTTGCTACCTTCCTTAACTATCGTGCCTCAGATTTACGTGTATTGAAAACATTTTCTGTTGCTTCCGAAATACAATAAAATGCTACAAATTTGGGGTTTCAGTCTGTTGTGAGCCAGTTAGTGGCTGTTTAAGGTTTTGATCCTAAAGTCACTGTTTTTAATTATCAACAAAAAAATGCTTTCCAGTTATTAATATTAAGATTTACCTTGGGAATGGGCCAGAAATTTGTTTGTTTTCTGAACTTCCAGTTCCAATAGTATAACACAAACATACTACAATTAACTTGCCGAAGCCCGAAACTAGATCGATTTTCTCTGAAGTCTGAAGTGGGTTGTCAGATAGCAGGGCAAACTCGAGTTACCTATGGCCAAAAAGCATAGTACCTATTTCTTAAAGTATTTTGATATCAAAATGTTCCCCATATCATCTGGAATTTACCAACTAATAGCACTATAGACATACCGAAATAGAACACTGCAACAAACACGAAACTATCATCAACAAACTCAACACAACTCACATAAATAACGGAGGAACAGCATGATTGCATCTTCTTGTTTTGAACAGGACTGTAGTCACACCATTCGCAAAGCTGACCCTCAGCCTGAGGGTAAGACATTACCAATCTATTGCACAACTATTACTAAGAGGGCATTAATTTCGAGACTATTACCACAAATAACCTCTCCTTTATTACGAAATTTTTGCCAACTAACAGTAACACATCACCACAACAGTCAATTTCGCAACACTCACTAAACGCCTTATAAGGCGCCTGAGAAATTGGATCAAGCCGAACTGACCTAGACCGCCCCTCGTCACTACCATTCGAACCATCCTCTCCTTTTTGTCTCTCAACCTGGGCCAAATTTGTTACTCCAGTACATTTGCATCACTTTATAATTTAGTTTTTTAATAGACTCTCCGTCGCGTTACCTGACCATACAGTTTAATGTTCGCTACCATGGCTGGGCGCTCCTTTACTTCGTTGCACTTGCCCTAGCCGGGTTGGGGGCTGATGCGTTTATTGCTCAAGATTGCCGGTCTATGATGCTTACGAACATAATATCCTTATATATATAATGCTATCGCCTATCAGTAATATTATTTCACTGTGATACCCACTAGCAAATATTCGGATACTACTGAAACTCTGCAAAACCCTCCAGCTATTGATTTAACCCCCAAAAAACGTTGGTGTATAAAAAATACCTATTCATTAGTCACTGAGCAACATATGACCTAGACTTTTTATTTATTTCGAGTCAAATGTTTTCTTTTCTGTCTCGAGAGACAAAAAAGTCCAGAAACTCAACAATGTTCCTATCAAATGTTAGCAAAACGGACACACAGTTTCCGGCAATTTTTTCCAAAGGTGAAGGTTATATGTTCTTCAATAAGTGATAAGTCGTATATATATATACGAGTTAATTAATTAATAAAACATGCATATTCGGTTTCGTTTGGACCCATTCCGAAGTATTTCATATCTACCCCAAAACCCAAACTCGTTTACCATTCGTGGTTCGGTATTCCCTCTGATAAACCTTTTTCAAACCTCAAGTAGATGCAACAATTAATCTATAGTACAACAAGATTGAATACTTGATCCGAGATTCGCATTTCAGGTATAGTCGTGAGTTGACCATAATCGAGGATCACCAGTTACGTGAAGTAAATGTCTTAATGAATTAAAAAAATTCCAATGTATATTAAAAATAGTATCGCTAGCAGAATGTTGTAAAAGATAAAGGCAAACATCAGATGCATTTTGCTAAGTGCATCTATCATAATTACCGAAATAATTGCCAACCTTGCAGAACATTGCTTCTAGTATTCATGTGAACTTCGAAAATCGTCTGTCTCTATGTCTTTCAGTCCTAATCAAGCATCATTATCATGACTATATACCCGAATTTCTCTGGGACGAATCATTAAATGGATTGATGAGCATCCTAGTGCTGCTCTCTGACAATTCCAGTTTACCCGCAGTTAGTAACCTCACATAATCGTCTTAGCGATACAATGAGACAAAATGGTGTCTTATTACGGGGGTCCCCAAGTTGTAAATTAACGTATCCTTGCAAGAAGGTTGCACCAACAGTAACTCGTCCTATATCATACCAATGGTGGGTTGCTATCGAAGTTATAAGCAAGCTGCTAATAAATGTATCAACAACCTATATGTAGTAAGCATGCACGATTTCGTTGACGTTAGTTGCTTTGATAACCTGATTTTGATTAATTTTGGATTGCTATAAGACAATTATGCATGAATTTATGATCAATATACTCGCTATGACCAACTTGATAAGTGTCACTAAACCCACTAGCAAAGCTCCAACCATGAAATCCATTCCTAAAATCATTAAAGTGTGAAATGAGGACGGTTCTGCCTCTCAGACGATCAAACAGTTTTTGTTACGGGCCATTCTTATCATTTGACCCGTTTAATGAGGGAGTTTCATATGTTGACAAGTAGTATTCGAATTTCGTTGATTTTAAACTTTCGCTTGACACACTCAATTTTCTTGGATACACTAATCCATTGCTCACAAATCCGGAAAGGTTTGATTTACGCACCTTCAGAGTCTCAGTGTCTTGAGGTGAAAGCAATTGTGCCTTTCACAGACAAGCAATAGGACATTCTCTAAATTCAACCACCCATATATGTACTATTGAACCCCATGTGTGCGTCTGAACACAATCAAACTTCAGTTAAGGCGTAGACGAAGCCTACTCGCTAGGTCTACGGCGGGCCATGTCAATGTATCTTCTGGTGTCTCCTCACATTCGAGCCATTGAGATCAAGCTCCGAGCCGCAAAGAGGCATATGGGTTTCGTGTTTCAGGATCTCCTCTCAAATGTCTTCACGCTATTACCAAATCAATCGTTCGACGTCGATTGAGTTATTTGCGGCATTGGAACCTCAAAATATCAGCGCTTTTCCCAACGAACTGGGATTAGTTACAGAAAGATTCACCCCAAATAGCATGGAATGAGCTCGCTTCCACTACTGGGATCTGTTGCATCTATCTCTATGTCTCTACCGCAGCGCGTCGAGTCTTCATGTACATATTGAAAACCCAGGATAAGACGCCACCACTCAATGAAACAAACGTTCTAATCCACCCCACGCTTTGGAAACACTGCAGTTAAATTCCAGTCAAAAGTTAGAAGTGAACGTTCCAACCAAACTATTGTTAAATCATTTGCAGTTAAGGGACCTAAATTTGGATCTCCCAACAATCTAATCATCAAAATATCTAGAAACTTCTCAAAGATAATCATCCAAAAGTTCAAGTGTGTCTCTCCCTGATAAGTCGCCGGACCGAGTCATGTTAGTACTCGTCGAACTAGACTTATGTTGTGTTGCCAAGCGGCGGACTCTATGCGTCTTTGGGGTGGTTAAATGGAAAATGGGTAAGTTTTGACGGAATACTAACAGTAGGCTAAATTGGAAGGCAAATCTCCCAAGCAAAGACCGTTAGTTTTGACAATATCGTGTTTAGGTTAATCCAGAATGAACGTCCTTTTCAAACCTATTGAAATTTTATAAAAATTAAAGTAATATAACAACATACGATTTAAATATTTCCAGTTTTGGACAATTTGCTAGTTAAGTCAAGGATAAGTTGATATAATTGATATCAGTTTAAATTGTATCTTTCCCAATAAATCTAATAAAAAAACAAATTGTAACTGTGAGTGACAGTGCAAAGACAATATGTTGCAAAGCATTATTATAGTTTAGATGGACTAAAGCAAAATTAACAATAAATCATCCGTACAGTGTTTCGAATATTCCAAAGTTCCTATTAAAAGAACCAATGCATTCTATATATCATGTGAAAATTAAATGTCATCTCCTGTTCTTATAGTCTTATCTGTATCGTAATACAGCAGCATTATCAATAACTTATCTACCTAGAATTCTCTAGCAGGATACCCGAATCTTGTTGCAAATGGATTGGTGAGGATCGTGTCGTGTCTCTCTTGATAGGATTGCTTTCTGTTTCATCACCGCAGGTTGATAACCTCTACATTAATTTCTTGTTTTATTTGCGGTACTCCACAGAGAATGAGACAATATGAGTGTCTATACGGTGGTCACCCCAACAGATTGTGAATTAATGAATCCTTGCAGTTCGGTTTGACCCTACTAGTACTCTTGGTTTGCTGATCATACAATTGGTAGTCGCCTTGCTCCAACTTCTTGATTATATTTTATAAGCACAGCTTTCCTTAAAGTTAAAATGTAACATCAAACATGATATGTATTAAGTTGCATAGAATATCGTTTGTACGTAAAGTTCGTTTGATATAAGGCCTTGATTTTAAATTAATTTTGGTTGCTATAAGACCAGATTGAGTGCATGACACTATTGCTAAAACACGTGATCGTCTCCAGACTCAACACATTAATAACGTTCACTAACCCACTACAAAGATTCCTGATACCAACACATGAAATAACCACTGTGACACAGGTAAAATGAACATTTTTGACGGAGTGTGGTAAAATGAACGGGACCGAGGATCTACTGCCGCCTCTCGAGGAGAGTTCAGGACACATCTTTAGCCTTACCAAGACCATTCTTATCATTTTACTGATCCTGGTCTTCATTGAGGGTAGGTCATTCATTATTTTGACAAAGTAAGTAAATATCGAAGTTCAGATTGCCCATTTTAAACTTTCGCTAGCACAACCAATCTCTTGGACACACTAATAAAAAACCATCTCTCCACAGGAATCACGGGAAATGGGTTTGTTATTCACGCGACCTTCAGAGTCCAGGTGTTTAGAGTGGACAGGAGCACTGTAGCTTTCATCAGACATCTAGCAATCACGGACCTTCTCTACATCATCCTCAACATCCCACCCCTCGTACTCTTCATCGTCACTATGACCCCCGGACCCGGCGTCTTGGAGACCAACCTTAAACTTCAGGAGGCGGTAGACAAGGCCTGCTACGTGTTTGGTAACGCTCACGATGCCATGGTCCACTGCAATGTTATCTTTATCCTGGTGATCTCCATCAACAGGTTCCTGAGGTGCATGAAGCCACTCCAGATCTCCGTGATGACCTCCCGGCAGGAGGCGTGGTGTTTGGCCGGGTTCTGGGGAGTTGCCCTCGCTCCTTCTCTTGCTAAGATATGTCTTCAGGCTGCTACCGTTCTACCAGTCTACCATTTCGAGTCCCAGACTGCTCGATGTGAGTTCAGTTTGACCGGAAGTTGGGAAACCTACAATCTCATATCCATCTGCACTGCTTTCTCCCTTATCACACTCTGCAATCTGGGCCTCCTTATTCTCAGTCTCAACAGACAATCCAGACTTCTCACCAAACGCATGCGGAGGATGAAGCTTCAGGCTTTTCTCATCACTGGAGGAATCTCTTGCATTTTCATCATGTCATGGCTACCAGCTGTCGCGTCGAGTCTGTTGTCATGGTTACAATTGCAAACACCGATGGAGCTAAAGTACGCCACACACCTCTACATAATCAACACTTTCTCAAACCCCATCCTCTACGCTTTTGTGAATACTGGCTACTTCAAATTCCTCCAGTTCAAGATCAAGTTTATGAAGCTGAAGTTCCAGACCAAGCTGATAGGATTAATGTTGCAGTTAAAGGGCGTCACAGGTTCTGACTCCCAAGCAGACGCCTAACTCAAAACACTATTCCCTTTTTAGAAACCTCCCTCACTGCAACAACAATCATCCATAGGTCAAGGTGTGTATAACAATAGCCCATATAACAGTCGCTTCCGGACGGGATGTACAATAGTTTAGTAACTTGTGGAACTAATGATTATGTTTTTGTACCAAATTGCCGGCGACAATATGGCGTGCTTTCGTGCTGATTTTTTAATGGAAAAATGTGAATTTTATGTGAATACTAATAAGTGGCAATAAATTTGAAACAAATTTCAACCATAAGACCCCTTATTTTAATTCGATTGTAGGTCAACCAAGAATGAACGTCCCAATTTCAAATATCGTGAAATTATTATAAAAATTAAATAATATAACAAAATATCTTTAATATATTTCTCTTTTGAACAATCATTAAGCTAGTTGAGTCAAGGATAAAGATAATAATTTATAATCATATCAAATTTCACCTCTTGATCCAATAAAATCTGCAAAAATCATGAAATAAATAACTTGGTAACTTGTCGAGTGACAGTGCAAAGACTGACAATAATGGTGCAAAGCATATCATACAGACTTTAGTAATGGCTGTACAGAAAAATAATTCAAAACTCAGTCCGGTCACATGGTTTCGAATTGTTTGAAAATGGTTCCTACTTAAAAAATGACTACATCAACATGCAAAAATTAATTATGATAGAAAGTAACTGAAACGTAATGATTTCGGAATATCATAGACATATAAGATTGTCGATAGATAGGGAGACTTTAGAAGTGGTAGCCCTATTACGGTTTCCAGTAACAATGTTGTTGATAAACTGTGCATTCTTTGTTATCTCAGGAATGTAGCTTCACACGGAGCTGTTTTGTACATTTGATGACAATCTTTTGCTCCTTTCACCGGTGGTCACCACCTGATAATATCACCATCTCTCATCTCCTAAAGTAAAATACAGAGCGTACCCTCACAGCGCCCTATGCTACACCTTAACAGGATCAAAAGCAGCTGAGTCAGAGTTATCGAGGCCCACATCAGCAATATAACTGAACTGATTAGCTAGGTCTCTGTATCCCTTGTCCTGGAGAGCCTCCCGCAGCTCCTCGCTAAACCTACACCCGTAGTTAAACAGCTCGTAGAGCGCTGAACGCCTGCGGAGGGTGGTCTCTGTTTTGTTTTTAGTGAAAGCAGCGTCTACCTCAGCCTCAGTGACGGGTCGGCAGGTCGTGATCTCCCCGTAGAACTCCCGAACGTGCTGTTTGTAGGTTGGGATCTCTTTACAGTAGAGGAGACGTGAGGATTGGGAGGACTTGTCTATCGTCATGTCTTCGTAATAGGTCGCATCTGATGAGAAGTGGAATGTTCAATAAACTATACAGCACATATATTAGTATTACTGGGCTAAAATAAGTTATTGTGCTAAAATTTGTAATTCCTGATATAATAATAATAGTAAATAATAAATATAGTAAATCAATCTTTTTATCAAAATACCAATCAAAGAGAGTACAGTAGACGAACCGATAAAAGTCTGGGCGATGACTGACAGGCAACTGTCAATGTTATTGTTCTTTCGGACATCAAACACTACGTCGGGTGACTTTATAATGCTGATCCAGTAGCGTAGAGGTAACGCGTTATTCTTCCACGTGTGCAACACCTGATGTCACATGTTGTTACAAGTTGTGCACGAGTTATTATAAGTAGCAGATGATATTCTATTATCTGGAAGTGGAGGGGGCTAAGCATAATTCGTGAATGAATTTTCGTCATAAAAATTACTAAAAAATTGATAGATTCACTCAATTGGGACTCAATTTTTTGTCCACGAATGTAAGCAATCTTAGTTCATATTCATATTCTTGAGTTACGTAAATGAGATTTGGACAAAATTCGATAATTATCTAACATTTGATGTGCACACCAGAAAGACATACCTCAGGATCGTTTATCTGTAGTCTGGCGGCTTCAGAGTCTAAGAAATCCATCAAGTATTTTACACATGGTGGGAGAGCAGTGATACCCTCATTTGGTGTAAATATTACATTGAACAAGTCGTCCACGAACTTCTGAAGAGGTATTTTAGTTGCAGAAAGTCGAGTGAGGAATACTTCTGGAACCGTTTTGACTCCTGTCATCCCTTTCCCGTCTGATTCGTTGTCAACCTCCCGTTCAAGATGCCACACCCGACCGTTTTCTATTTCTCGAAGGAGAGAATTGCAACTGAAAATGTCTCTCTTTTAAACTTTGTTCATTTCGCGCGGAAGTGGTTAAGTTAATGAATAAAAGTTATGAATCATTACAACGAAGAGTTATTCGAGTATTTCTACTATGAGGCATGAGCTTATTTGGTAAAAATCTTCGATATATCGTAATCATAATTTGTGTCTGGTAATGATCAGCAAAAATTAATTCAGTTTTGACGTTTCCTAGGACGGTTATCCCCTCAGAAATTCGCACGACTTAATGACAGTAATTTAAAAGTGGTCATAAAAACATAATGGGCATTGAAATGGACTATGAGAAATCATTGAGAGTACCCAATTTAGGAAATCCCGACTCCTCAGCCATTTTATCAATTTGTGTTAATTCCAGTTCGAGTGAAGACTCGACATTTATAACACCCTGTCAAGTTAAATATTAGATGAATCTGATCATGAATCTAATCATTCAATTATATGCACGTATTTTACGCTAGTACTTGTCGTATTTAAGAGGATATTGACCTGGGAGCACCACCACTCTGCGACATAAATGGAGGGGGAGATTGTCTGGGGATACATTGGAACACAGCCTGGTCGTCTATATTGAGGCTCCCCAGCGTGTCTAGCTGCTTCCACCCGTCCTGGGGTTGTGGAATTTCATTTAAAAAGGTTTAAACTAGAGTCTTTGCCACTGTGATATTTCAAAAAGGAAGATAATCCCCGGTAATCTAGTAAATAGTCCTCATTACCTGGGTGTTGTGTAACATATCCACCAGTCTGAGGGAGGAGGAGCTCCCATTCTTCCACTCTACATCTACATCATTAGGGGTGGGTTTTAGAGAGTCGGGTACTGTGCGGTACATGGCATCTATTATCTTAGCTTTAGCTTGAGAGATGGTGTCACATGACAGCAATGAAACCTGGGTATAGGGTGTTGGGAGAAACTATTCTTCAATATTAACAAGTTCTTCCTATATTTCATGTTAACGGCATTTAATCGAGATACACAGGTGAACAACAATATTGATAACTTGTGGTGAAGCTAAATCCCCAACCTGGCAGGATTTGAGTGGAGTGTAGGGAGTATCCTTGAGGTAAGGATCATCCTCCAGATAGACCATTACATTGAGTTTGTTAAAGTCGGTAATCCTACTGAGCAGGTTCTTCTCATGTAGGGCGTAGCGGGCGTTACCCGTGATGTAGTCCACTGGACCCTTCTCGATCTGTGATAATGTTGATTAGTTTAAAAGTTTATTTGTTCAGTTCTTTTAGATCTCTTTCTCATTAATTTGGTAAGGGCAATAAGGGTGTCCACTGTCCGGATGTGTGGCGATTAATCATAGATCATTTATCAGTAAAAAGACTGCTCGGAGATAGTTCACGTTTGTAGATGTCACAAACCCAATGATGGTAGTAACCTCTTAACAGAGTAAATGTTGGAAGAATAGTTGCTATTTGTGGATACTGGATATACATGTAGTCCAGTGCGACCCAGTCTAACATTACTGACTACCTCTTTACATTGCATTTGCTACACAGTCAAAAGCCAATAATCTAGTTTTCAAGAGCCCCCAGGGACACTGCAAGTGATCTTTGCAACATGTTAACAATCCCACTTCTACTACCATTACCAGGGGGAGGAGGTTAAGAAAAAATAGAGTGGGTGGATCGTAATGATTTGAACGTGTAAAAGATACTGATATCCAGTTCCAGGTCGTGTAAACTGAATGTTAACACAGCTACCTGTTGTTTGTTAACACAGCATGTTAACACAGCTACCTGTTGTTTGACACGTTAACACAGCTACCTTTTGTTTGACATGTTAACACAGCTACCTGTTGTTTGACATGTTAACACAGCTACCTGTTGTTTGATGTACACAACATGTTAACACAGCTACCTGTTGTTTGATTATACAGCATGTTAACACAGCTACCTGTTGTTTGTTAACACAGCATGTTAACACAGCTACCTCTTGTTTGACATGTTAACACAGCTACCTGTTGTTTGACATGTTAACACAGCTACCTGTTGTTTGATGGCTCTGTACAGCACGTAGAGAGGTTGTCCTGCAGACTCCACCAGGAACGAGTGAAGGTTGAAGGTCAGCCAGTTACTCAGGTATTTCTCAGTAATGTGCTCTGAGCGGCGCAATAACAGCTTCATACGCCGCGCATCGTTATTCACAGTGCTGAGGAGGAGGATAATTGTGTAATAAGTGTTTGCCAAGTAACGCTTGAGAGCGGGACATTGTGAGCATGGAATGTATGGTTCAAAATCAGGAGCAATTTCAATTTGAAAATCTTAGCTCATCACTCACTCTTCAATAAGTTTAGAGAGGAGTTGCTTTAATATGGAGGTGATATAACTCATGTCATCCATCAGAGACACAATAATGAGAGCAGCAATGTTGCTCTTGTCTCTTTTTGAGACTTGTCTCTGTTTGTCCAGTGTCTCGACCAGGGTTAACAGGAACTCCTCTTGTTTGATGAGTTTCTCGAACACAACAAGACTCTCCTCGTAGGTGGCCAGATCTGCAGGGTCCTGGAGGACCGGGTAGTCGTCTTGCGCTGAGGAGACCAGAGTGAGACATTGAGACATTGAGACAGAGAGGCGCTGCTCATCAGCTACCATATAAATGGCACAATAATGTTATTAAACATTCACGTCAGTTATATTCAATATTCACAATAAAAAGTATTTAAAAGTCGTCAATAGATAAGGACCTGGGAAGAGAACTTTGAGAGCGTACTCATCAAATGAATGGTATGGAATAGTAGCAGGACTGAAGTCACTGTTCAGATCAGCCAGGTCTGTTTGCAATTCTGTGAACACTTGTTTACACTCCTCCGCAAGACGCACCTCTATCTTCTCCATCTCCTGTTAAATTGTGGTAATCATGGTAACCGTTGTTGTGGGCTGTCGTGACAACAGCAGCGAGAATTAATTGTGGAGATGGAAACGAACGGGTAAGGGAGGGGGTGGGATAATAGCGAGCACGTGTAACTCACATGTAACATCAAGTGTTTAACTGTTTCTTCTGTTGAACTCTCCTCTTGTGAAGGAGACAGACGAGTCCGAGGAGAAGTATCACGACTATACCTCCAGCAGCACAGGCCCCCACTATCCCTATTATATTACCCTTTATTGGGATCTCCTTGATAAAGGTGCCAGGTATGGGATCTGATCTGAAGTTTCCTAAAACCACCTGAGTAGGATATAGACGGTGAGAGGGATGTATAATTTGAAATTGTAGGATTATGCAGTGTAGGTTTTAGTGAGGAAGTGCAATTCTTGCAGGGCCCTGCATATTTTATTTGAAATTAGATGCTGGGCCTCTGAATATTTTTGATTTTAATGCCCTAGGTGCGGCTGATGTTTAATATAATAATTTTAACTGTAGCTAATAATTTTAACTGTTGCTTGCGTCAGCAATATGTCGGTGCCAGTTGAAACTTCTAATTCATATTAGTGATATTTATTTCACGATAATCACGAAGTGACAGGGTGATCTAACAGAAAATGAATATATTAACAAGATCGCTTTTAAATATTAAAACAGGTAAGTGAATATTGATGCTCAATCGTAGTTTTGGTATAGTTAAGGGGGCCGGGGGGGGGGGGGGGGGTCTTCATCAAAATTCTCTCGAAATTGACTTTATAGTTGTTTCTGGTAGAAGGGAGTGATATCTACCAGCTGCTTTTGGTCCCATGGAAAAATATTGTTCCTAGCCGAAATTATCGCCAGTCTAAGGTCAGCGCTTATGTGTAATTGTATTGCGCGAGCGATTTTCAATCGCAAATTCTGAAAATCGAGTCTAAAAATCTATCTTCTCCTACATTTTATGAGTAATCACCCTGAAACTTTCAGGATATGTTCTAAGAGCCATTTAGAAGAGATCGTTCAAGCCAAAATTTTGAGATAGGCCTTTAAAAAATTTTTATTAATTTTTGAAAATCTTGGACCTGAAAAAATCGTAAAAAAACTCTTCATCAAAATTAAGGGGGCCGGGGGGGGGCCCCCCCCGGCCCCCTTAAACCACAGCTTTAGTTCACCTACAATCTAATTACCGTAATATTGATGCTTCTGGAGATAACATTCTTGTCGTCGGGAGGAGATTCCTCGCCCGTCGTCGTCTGTCGCCGCCGCCGTGTGGTGATATCTTCTGGAGCTGGAGCTAAAAGATCGGGCACGTCGCAAGTCAGGATCGTGTCGGACACGTCCAGACCCAGGCATTCTGTCTCGTTCAGCAGAACTTTTATCCCTTTCACTCGGTCAAAATATCTACCCTGCAAATTTGTAATATTAAATGGTTACTCTTAAAAGCAAATATCGTTTCATATTTTAATAAAGAATATGACACGACGAATCAGACACCTATCGCCATAATTACGGAGAACATGTCACATTTGTGGCGTGCAGCATTTTATTTTATATAATGATAAAACTTTGCTATTAAATATTGCTATTGGATCTCACCTCTGTAATAAATCTTAGTGGGGCAGATAATTTATTCAAAATGGCTCGCCTTCACCATCGAATAGATTTTATGATTGTTCTTGTCAGTAAGAACTATAATTACTACTATTTCTCATTAATTAAAGCCAATGCCCTTTAACCAAGAAAAATTCGAATTCGTGTGATTACTTGAGGTTTTAACCGGGGTTCCGCCGATAGCGGTAGCCAATAAATTTGATTTTAAAGATAATGTCGCTTTCCGAAAGACACCAGAAACCGCACCACTACATTGGCTAGCCTAAATTACTTCAGAATTTTATTTACCGCCAGCTTAGCGTTTGGGTAGCGTTCAGCGACGTTAAGAGGTCAAGAAGTTGGTAAACTGGTCTGGTTTCCGCTATCCCAGACGCAGTTTGCTTAGAGAGGTTAGGTTGTTTAACATGGTTAGAAAATGAAGCCCTTAATCATTACCCTAATGCTATCATGCGAGCTCGGGAAGGAAGGCACCTTTATTGAGCTGAAGAGTAGGTTTTCGGTTCCAACGCGTTAACAACATAACGCAAAAAAATAGGAGGCAATTCCTTCCTGAGAATATTAGAATATTCTCTTGGTCGCAGTACTTGAACACCACAGTGGATTAGACAGATTATATTTTAACAATAATAATTACCGATATGACGAGTGGCTCCCCCGCAGAGAGGGAAGTGTCCATACCCTCCAAATCTATGACAGGGTTTGGATAAACAGTGAAGACGATGTTTTGCAGAACTGTTGTGTAATAATCTTCCAGGACCAGAGAAATATCAACTCGCTTTCCTTCGTCGCTTATGTTGACTGATTTAGCAATGGCTGGAGTGGTACAAACCATCGAACTGTCAGAAACAGTAGGCATGGGGAGACACTGAAAATAGAAAGGGTGGAATAATCAATCCTTTGATTCGTTTTACCAGCAGAAATCATATCTTATTAACTGAGCGTTCTCAACACACACACACACACTAGTTTTTGTAATTATATTAGCCGAACTTTGAATACAGGAACGACCGTCAACGACTACAAGAATTCAGTTCACAGATTGTAATGAAATGTGGGAGCAGTCAATATCGTGTAAATATTTGTTGCTCTCTAGGGTGTAGGCGATGAAACAAAAGATCGTACCGTAGTGTTCTCGGAAAGCACAGTGGAATCATCAGTGTAATAAATCTTCGCTGAGGTAATAGCTGTAAACCCTCGAGTACCCGTTAATGTTACGTTTATGCCACCCCTGTAGGATGTAGTTTGACTTAAAAGAGATGTAAGGGATCGAAGTAATACATATAGTTAAGGCCCTTACAAAGAGATGACGTTAGGTCATTGTAATCGAATTTCAGGAATGGGATCATAATTTTTTGTCGAGATTGGCGCTGTCCGCGCGCGCAAAATGTGCGATTTTCCGATGCTGAAATCAACTTGCTACAAATCTACGGCATTGATTTTCGCGCGTTCCATACAAGTCCGTGATGAAATAGGATGGGTAACTTTGACTCAAATTTCACTTACTCTCTCACGGTGTCCATTGGGAAAACTTTGACAATTTCAGGAACATCGATAAATGTGAACTTCTCGACACTGATATACTGAGCATTGTCTATATTAACAGCGACCTTCCCTTCCATCTGAGCTCCGTCTTCCAGAGGGATTGTACGACACCTAATCGTAGCGCTGAAGGATATAATGAGATTGTTAGAGCCGGTAAATTGTTGCCCCCTGGGGCGGCACTATACAATAGAGTACATGGAAGGTCCTGATTAACAGCAATTATCGGATGACATACCGGGGTTGGTCTGATGGTCCGTGTAGCATTTAGCAGAGTTACCTCTCCTTATAGTCAGCCTTGTGTAGAAGCACACATATTACCGTATAATTTTCTGACATAATATGAAAACAGTGGCAGTTTAAAAAGTCAAGAAGAGAAGCTTACCCCTTTGAGATGATCTGACAGGGATTTCCCGACAATGTAATGTTCATCTGCGCTCCCATGTCTAGCTGCGAGCCTGAAGCAAAATATTTCTGTTTTCTAATGTTAAGTCATTAATTTTAGTTATCCGTTATTCGATGAGTAATCAATACTCTCCTAAGGTGCAAACTTGTTAAGAACAGCCGTGTAATGTGATTAATTTAACACAGGATATAGTGAGAATTATTATATTTCCTTTAGCAACTTTAATAGATTACACATAGAGTACAGTGATAATTGAGGACTCCATGATCAAGTATGCGAACAAGGAAATAACCTAAGACACCACAAATTACGTAACATTTCATAACTTAACTGGGAAATGATTAATTATCGAATCTTTAGGATTTTCATCAATGTTCAGGTCATCAATTAGGTATCCAATATCTTATCTCGCATGACCATTGTCCACTAAAAACAAATCACGCATAACAATGATGTCTGACCTGATATATCAACAGTAGTGCCACCAGTTTTCAGTACAACCAAGGGGGTAACCTTAGAAATGCTCGCTTCTCGGTAACTGAAAGTGGAATCAGAGACAACTCTTCCATTAATACTGTTGAGAACTACTCGTCCTTCATCCGGTCTGGATACAGCTCTGGTTGTACAGGTTACTCTGAAGAGGTGTTTTTTATAGTTTATGCGGTGCAATGTCTTAGTCTGGGCTATTAATAGCCTTCAAATATCTCCATTTTAAAAGTTTTTTAATACCCCATGGATTATTAGCATAAAATTATTAATTTCCCAGAAATTTAAAAACCTGAGAACTGTGGATATTGGAGTATTGCTCACTAATTGAATTACACATATTACCTGGTTGATACTCTGTATCCAGAATCCTCAATGTCACAAGGTTGTCCAGCAACTGTCATGTTCTTGACATCACTAAACTGAATGCTGAGGTCGGTTCCCTCAACCGTCAGCAAGGTTCCACCTTTCAGAGGTCCTCGTTTTGGGTATGTCTGAAAAGTGTAGTTTTAGATGTTGAGGATAATATTATATTAATTAGGGACAGTGCAGCTACTCAGCATTTTATTTGTTAACAAGGAGGAATCCTTTTTGCAGTTTTTTTCCCCCAAAAATTTGAAACATAATACACATAAAGCTGTGGGATCGAATTTCAAATATGTAACGTTGTGTAATGTGTTCCGATACACAGCAATTAAATATTTATGGACCTTTGTGATAATATGTAAGCATATACATATATTATGTAACCATTTTGGTTTTATTCTATAGTTTTGCATCATTAATTAAATGGGCAAGATGGCATTATAGAGCTTGTTAGTGCTGTTATCGCCTTACCGCTATAAACGTGTTTTGCCACAAGCGACGATAGAAAATGTCTAAAATCAGTAACTTCGCATTTCAAAGCACTAAATACACTCACACCCTGACAGTAGTTTGTGCGGCAAAGCGAGTGCTTTTACATGTTTTTGTTACAACTTTCCTTATAAGTGTGTCCTCTGAGAGGACTACAGAAAAATATAAATGCTTGTAATGTTGCCCCACTGCACGGAAATCTTTAGTAAAAGGCGAAAGATTTATTCGTGATGCAATGAGACCAAGCTAACCTGAACATTGTTGAGCAGAACTATATATAACATACCAAAATATTTCCTTGTGTTTCACATTAAACACAAATTGTACGATTTCTTCCTCAAAGATTACTCTCTACCGAATGCCCGGAAAACTTCCTTGTTCAGTCAAAACATTAGTAATAAATGCGGTTACAGAATTTATAAGCGCAATTATCCTATAATGATCCGAATAACGAATAAGTTTGTCCTATGTTCGCATGTAACTCATATATAATAACTTTAGACATTTAAACCTCTCACCAAATTAGCATAATCACCGAAAGTTGCACTGAAGATACTTCTACGAAACCGTACAAACTTTTAAAGATAAGGATATTTGATACCAAACATTTCCAGTTACCATTTTCTGTTACCTCCTCACAGAAAATACTGAGATCCGAGATCGTACCATCTGACCGAGTGATCACTGTGACCACTGTGTGATAAAATCTAAATGTGGTGTTTTACAAACGCTTCAGCATGTGGTTGTATGGTGAAGAAGAGTGCTACAAGTTTGCAGCAGCTAGATTGGGAGGTTTCCTTGCGTTCTCATGTCAACACTACCGTTCAGAACGTAGCGCTTCTCTTTGACAAGTTCAGTGCACTTGTGGTGAACTACTAACAAGGGTTTCCGACCCATCTTAATTTACTAACACATTAAAGTACCAGTAGTATTGACATTGCTTGACAAGTGTCAATTACCTTGATTATTAGAAACCGGGACTTTTGTTATAAAGTCATGAATTAGACAATAATTGCTGCCTTATTCCATTAGGTTAATAAATTTATGCACAACGCGGACTTTGTATGCACATATGTAACAATAATAAAGCACCAGTAAGCGCTTGTACCATACCCTGATAATAAGGGATTAGATAAAGAGAAGATAATAATAACATGCTCACTCCTGCTCAGAACGGGTAACTTATTGTACAACTATTCCACAATTATGTGATTAAAGTTAACAACTTTGCACTTGTCGTGCTACACAAAGCTCTGTTTATCATTAAGATATTATAAAAGTTAGAGGATCCCTCATTATAGCCTGTAACTGAGTAATATTATATAAGTGATTGGTAGAGGGCCGTTACAACCGGCTAACATCGCCGCTCCATAACCAGTTCAATAACATATGCTACTGTATGCTGCGCGATAACCCCGGCTCACTAATCAAAATTAAGGCTCATATTTCGATCACTGTAACTCTTTCTGATCAAGTGATCCAGGCACAGGTACTGGAGTGTGCTGTGTTACATTCTAAAAATGGAGGGACCTTTCAACCGAGTGTTACAAAAAACGCGGCAGCGGTATAAAAACTTGTATTTCCCGAACAGTACATTCTTTGTGGAGTGTCCTAAAGGTGGTGTGGATACAAGCTTTTTGGTTTTGATCGCACTTCCGCACATGTCAGAAGAATGAGATTGTTTTGTTTAAAGAAATGTGAGTTAGGTAAACTGTAAGGCGGGAAAGGTCAAAGGGAGGAAGCTTAGGAAATTGTTTATGTTTAACAGCATTGTCTTTTGAAGCAGTGGATTAGATTAGATCCCTGGATCATAGTAAAACAGTTCATACACTACTACTACTATACTACTACTACTATACTACTATGTACTACTATACTACTATTCGTATACTAACAAATTTCTGTTTATATGTATATCAGGATTGTCACAACAAATCAGCCTCAAATCAGCCTCTAATCAAATTGAATTCTTATAGGTGACCTATTTAGTCACAAATTTCGCAAATTTTTAGTCTACAACAATTTTAGTCACATTTTTCGACTTTTCGAGACCATTTTTCCATTCCATTTTCCTTAAGAACGACAAATTTAGTCTACCCCGTCTGAGCATTACAGATTAAGCTGCAATGCATTACTCAGGAATTTCAATAACATCAGATCCAGATTTTGTGACTCTGTATCACTAAGTTCTTCAGTACACTCACTGTTCAGTTTCTTTTTCACCCTTTTTCGACTTTACCATTTTTGTCGGAACGACGTAGTTTATGTCGATATGATCCATCAGCCGTTTCAACAGAGCATGTATTGGGAGGAGCTCTAACCCTTTAAATACAATAGGAATTTGGTACGGTTTTGTGCAGTAGGAACGGTGATGTCTGAGTTGAGACACAGTTGATAAACTGCGGAGTGACTAAAATGCTATACAGCAAAAAACAGAACGCTCCAACCAAACACTCCACCTACTGATCCTAACCACCCTAACAACTCTCTAGCTCTCTCGCTTCAACCCTCATTCCCTCATTCCTCTTGGTGCACAAAACCATTCTAACCTATGTATGTCCCCCCTACGGGTTCCACAAGCCCAACGGTACATAGTTAGACGAAAAACAGAGAAGCCTTGATTGCCAGATCAAGGACTGCATCAGTAGCAGCGAAATACGGATATACCTTCTCCCTTACAGTCAGCGAGCTGACAACTATCTGACTGTGTCTTTTAGGCCTTGCCACACCACCTTCGCTATTGCATCCGCTCGCCCGTATTCACTAACACATACCACACCTGGGTTTAGTATGAAGATGTACGCATATTCACCCAAGATGCGGAGATGCCTCAGTTTAGCGAGTTGAGATACAACAGCAAACTCACAGGAGCATGGATCAGAATCATCAGTTACCAACCTGACACCGTTTCGGGGCTTTAATCGCAATACGGTTTCCTGTCAGTCGCCCCAGCAGTCCACTCTTGAACCACCATCTGATCCGAGAGTCACTTGAGGAGACCCGTTAGAGCTCGCAATTGGCGACGAGATAACGTTTATGGTACCTCTAGATGTTATAGTGAACTCTCAAGCTCCAACCTTCCTGAACTCCCACTCCCTCTTTCTCGATAACAAGTAAATCCACCTGGAACAGTGGGCTGCCTCTTTCCCGCTGTCCCGTACCAGCTTCTTCACCTCTCTTTCCCTAAAACCAATCCTCCTCGCAGCTCTCTCCAAACTCTGCGCAACAACTCCCCTAGCTCCAACTTCGACTGCGGCATTATAACAGCACCAACCTTTCGCCTGAATCTCAGCCTGCAGACCGCTGTATCGGTCGAGCTTGTACTCGTGCGATTCAGCGATCCGCTCTTCAGATGGTACTGTTAGCTCCCACCAAATAACTGTCTTTGCCGACCTTGAGAATATCACAAGGTCCGGCCTCAGCCGTGTTTCCACAATCTCACTGGGAAACTTAAGCTGCCCCTCAAGGTCTGACAGCACTATCCAATCCCGATACCCACTCAGGATCCCAAAACCACGACTCTCTTTCCGGTCGTCTGTACCTGCTTTTCTTTTCCCAGCAGGAACAAAATCAATGAACTGCCTTCCATCGCCGGCCTTGTTCTTATAAGTGTTCACTCGGCGATCACAATGGAAGACAACATGTTCAGAGATCTGCTTCAGAACCTTGTCGTGCCGCCATCTATACCTTCCTTGACTAAGGGCCACCTTACACCCAGCCAAAATGTGCTGAATGGTGCCCATCCTCTCCTCACATAACTTGCACTTCCCATCCTCATCTTCACTCCACTTGGAAACCATAGAGGGAGTTAAGAGGGTGCCGTACACAGCACTTAGCATGAACCCAATAAGTGAGTCACCATACTTAAAAAGTGTATGCCAGCTCAAATCCGTCTTCATTACGAGCTCTCTCCACTCACCCCACCTGCTCTGCATCTCCAGAGAACCTACTTGCACCTCCCTCTCTCTTTCAATGTTCTCCTTCACACTAAACAATGTTAGCTTAATAATATTCATGTCATATTTGCTCTACTAAAATTTTGGTCTGCTTTAAAATTAGTCGCCGAAAAATTTAATCTCATGACATTTGGTTTAAAACAATTTAAGTCAAAAGTTTGAATAAATTTATGGTAGACTAAATTTGTCGTTCATAAGATATGAACTATTATACTACTATTCGTATACTAACAAATTTCTGTTTATGCATGTATGTATATCAGGATTGTCACCAACAAACATCAGCTTCTAATCAAATTGAATTCCTATAGGTGACCTAGATGAAACCGACAGTGCCGCCATGGTGTCATCTCTTCGGGATCCGGATGTATGACCAGGGATACTTTTTATTTTATCAGTATTGGCCCCCCCCCCCCCATCTGTAAACCTGAACTGTACTACAGCTGGTCAGGCCGCTTAAACTTGTCTCTTCTTCTCACAAGGTGGCATATAACTCAACTCTTAATTACAAGGCAGATATTGACATTTCCTTATGAAGAGGAGCCGAGTGAGATGATAACTTTGCAAAGCTACACATGTTAATCGTTATAATAACTTTGCAGAGGGAGGAGAGAAAGAGGAAATACATGACACGTGTTCTGTAATTGGTGACCAGTCTAAACGTACCTGTTCTTTTACACTACACTATACCAGATCTGCATGTCTTTTAAACAGTTAACTGTTTAGTTCACAAAATTCTCATCATAAATCAGAACAATTTAATATAATGTTTAGCTGTGGCAAAATGATTCATTTCCGCTTATCAGGCACGTTTCTAAGGGAATTCCAGTGAAATAATTCATTCTGGGAAAATATAGTACAGTAGCAGTTAAATTACTTTCCACTAATGTACTAGAACATTGATCAAAACCTTAAAACTACGCACAAAAAATCTTTTTAACGTTTTTTAAAGATTAAGAAGAAATCCCTCTTTAATAAGAAGATCTTTAGTAAGATAAGCACACAATACAGCAAGTTATTGCTAATTGCACATAACCGAGAAAAGAGAAGATATTAATTATGATAATTATTGCTGAACAATGGACTCTAAGTTAAGGTTTCACTTTTCTAATTTCTAAATATACTGTTCCGTCATTAACAGAACAATTAGTATGTGATTTGTCAGGTTACAACTACACCACGGGCAGGATCATCATCTCCCACAGGACCAGCCATTAGAATGTACATTATTACACTGTACTTATCTAATTATATAATAAAGTAACTCTCGGTGGTTCTGGTGTCCCAGACAGGTGACTAATTGTACGCACGTGTAACCAATCACACGCCTCAAATTGATTGAAATCCAGATTGTAAATTAATATGTCAACTCTGGGGGTTCTAACATTCCTCCACAAATATCTCTCCAATTTGGAGGGTTGTAAAATACCTGGATGTCAATACCTGGAGATTGTTGTGTCCCGTATGATCCAGACGGTAAACCTAATGAACAGTGAGGACCTGAGCATTGCAAGCAATTAACAATCAACATAACAAAGATGAGCCAAGTGATTAACATCGCCGAATGAACAAAGGACCTTGCAGGACCTGGGAGCAGTCGGGATTGTCTGTTGAGTATTCAGCAGCGTCTAATGTTAACCAGATACCAATATACCATGATTATATATGGGAGCTATGTATTACAATAAAATGCGTATAATAACCTGCCGGGTATTGGGTAATAACATGAGCCTGCCAAATCGTCAGTTACATCAACAGCTAATAATATAATAATCCTAACTTTGAAGGAGGAATTCGATGTCTGTCAATTTTAGTCTTCAGATTCATTTTAAAGGATTAACATATTTAAAATATCGTTGACACCTGACCGTCGGAATTCTGCACAAACACATTTGGTGTGTATGAAAGCATCAATTAGCGCTGTAAATTGCCCCACAGGTCCCTCTAAAATTGTCTGTGAACTTGTTATAAATAAAGGACCGGGCATGTTCAGTTATACAGGCTCACTGCTCACCTTCAGATCGTATAATACATTCACACCTGATCAGCGAGCTAGGTTAAATTTTACATTGTACAAAACCACCTAGAAGAGTATATAGTTGCCGATATTCCGATGAAACGTTAAAAATGTGGTATTTTCCTCCGGTTTTAAGAATGTGCAGAATCTGGCAAACATATGACATACTTCTGACAAATTATTGTCAACAACAATGATGGTCTTTATTCCCTTGATAGATGAATTTCATGGTGTTCTGAACATTTAAGGCTTCGCTTGCACTTAAAGTTTTCGTCGTAAGACAAATTTATCATTTTGTATGGTCCACTCACTAATCCCCATCATTACAGGGGGAAGTCCTAGAGCTTTGGTATTTAATCACAAATTCGAATGAAAATGTAAAAACGTAAAATTATTTTCAACTGCATTGATGGACAATCCAGGTAAATAATCAGTTAATTATCTACCACTCACGTTGGTAATTATTGGGCCCGAGCACTTGTTCCCCGTAACTCGATTCTTTGGCTCACAGTCGTTAATCCTGACGCACGTGTTGATTGTCCGGCACCACGTGCAGCCGTAGCGCGCCTCCAGTCCTAGTCCTATACACGCGCTGCAATCCTGGACGTCTTCACAACTGTAGAGCACCACTGAGGGAAAAGAAGGTTAGGAATATTCAATATTACGATATTTTGTATGGCCTAAATCGAGACTTGGTGAGAGTTTAAACACGTTTTGTGACATAACGTGACACTCTTGTCAGTGACATCTCGTGTGCCACTCTTGTTTGTCAACCTATCCAAACCTTTATAATTAGCTTTATAATAGCACCAAGTACCAACGAAATTTTCCTGCTCTAAAAAACTAAAATTGCGTACTGTATCATACTACAAATCTATTACATTTATTGAGTATTATGTAACGCGATGGAAATATTTTAAGCGGGTAATATCCTGTCCAAACCGAGGATACATAACATGAATACTTTGTTGTAACTTTGTATGAAAAGCATTAATAAACAAAAGTAGAAACTGCTGCCCCATTAACCCTATACTACCTCATGCAACTTTATAATCGGTCATTTATTCATTCATGACCGGTTTGTTGCCAGTAGCTAGTTTTCGGGGTAAAATTCCCAGCTACAAGTACAACCTGTCCTTACAGTTGGGGAATCAAGTTTACATAATGCTGTTTAGAGTAATGTTAATCTTCTGCAATCTTGTTGCAGCGCACAATTACCCACCAGATCCACTACCGATGTTAGCAGTTAGTAACCTTAGCACTATTGGCTCATTACCTCCCCATTACCCCTCCATTACCCCTCCATTTAACCAATTACACCCGGCATCCCCGGAATTCCACATTTACCATTGGTAAACACTGCTAGCCCGGGGGAGGCAACTGTTTCCCTTGCAACTGGAAATGAGTTCATGTCATTGCTCCCATACCAGCTAAAGAGGTCTAGTAGGTTCTTTCAGCAAGTCATTGTACTGTTATATTAGGCGTTGTGAACAAGTCGTTATTATTGTATTATTAAGCTTTTAAAACCGAATACCGCCGGTAAGCATATCTCCAAGACATATTATATCCAAATATGTAATTGTTCATGCTGTGATTTATCGAGCCTAAATTCCAGAGCAAACACTCAAATTTATGTGTATAATATTTGAAATGTAATCATACCACTGAGCGTTAATTACGTATAAAGTAAGCATACTAGCGTCTCCCCAAATATAGCATTAGATTTCTAGCGGTCTCCCCAAAGACACAGGCTTGAAAGACTAAAGAGACCGTCAAGTTTAAATAGAGTCTATTCAGTGAGGAGCCAGATAAACGGGTACTCTCCACTTTCCAGGCTCCTGTGTGTCGTTTAGTCTGCCCTGGAGACTCACATTATATACCCACACTGTTGTATACAAACAGTCATACTCTTATGTAACTAGTGCGGACTCCCAAATAGTTACCAAGTTACCTGGTTACACGCTAGTTACCTGGTTACACGTCTTGTAGACTACTACAGACTACTAAAGCATCATTACAGAGGACATTTCATTAAATACACCTTCTATAACGTACCATTTGAACTAAATCCATTATCAGGTCCGGCTCGATCAGTGTCTTTAGCTTCTGGATCCATTACAATAAGGGAACGTGGGGTAAGGTTTGTATATTGGACCCCCCAGGAGAGTGGCAGGTGTACCCCCTCCCCCCTGGAGAGTGGCAGGTGTACCCCCCCCCCCATCCTTGATACCCTCTATTTCATAAACTCTCAATCTCAGACTTTTCAAAATAACTTTTCAAATAACCCCCGTTCAGTGAGTGAGCTAATTGTCACTCCGTGTAATATCAGTGCACTGTGTTTATTATACGGCTCGTCTGCAGACAGCCGTAGGTTTTAATTAATCAAATGACTAGAGAGCTCAGGATATAATAAGTTAATTAATTAAACGGTCCTCGTGACATAGGTGGCAGTTGTTTCTCCAATTGGTAAAGTTAGAACAGAGTTTGGATAGATTGCTTTGTACTGAAATTACTAGACAGAGGTTGCGATAGCAGATATCTCAGCACAAATAATGGACTTATTGAACATTGAACACTGGCTGTGTGAAGAATCAGATTTGACTTGCTTGAGTCAAAATTGACCGAGAGATCAAAATTGACCGGGAGTCAATTTTCATTTCTATAATTTAGTTAAGATGGTCAGGTGGATTTTTATTTTTTCATGTGAAATTAATCAAACAGCCACCTGGGATTCTGCAATAATGTGAAATTCCGCCTGAAAAGGAAATCTGAAAATGTCCCGCAGTCGAAACCTCCCCTCTTCCAACGAACCGAAAGTTAAAGTTCAAACACGACAGTTCTTTGAGCACTATTAAAATGTCATTCAGGTAATCGTTCAGATGTCCAAAAAGGATACCTTCATACTAAATAGTTCCTGGTACCTTGCGAAAACAAGGACGGTTCACTTTGTCGTATCCTTTCTTTATTCAACTACTCAACGTGACACCCACAATGACTATAATTCTCACAATTTGGATTCCTATCTAGAAAGTAGATCGGTGGGCCAACATTTCGCAAAATTAACATTTTGTAAAATGCTAAGATGTTGGTTAATGGATGAGAAAACATGTTCTTTTATCGCATTATACCATTTGAGTGGGTTGTTATAACCTGGTTATGTTAGTAACTAGGGCGCCACACTCAGATCACCGCCCAATTAGAGCTCATAACAAACAACTCTTAAACAGCACAACACAGGAAAGTTCCAGTCATTTCCGATGAAAATAGTATCCAAGCCGTGCATCATTCTTTATCTGTATTATTAAGCTGTGCCAATTTATTAAGAGGTAAAGTTTTGCCTATTGGGTTGCTATCATATCAAATCATGGACTAGATCCGAATTTTCACCAGATATCATGATTATTCATTATATTGGGCAGTATTCTGGTAATAACAAACACTGGCCTCGTTTAATACCCAGATTTACCGACCCAAATAAGGACCATTATGCACGCGACTAACTGCGCTATACAGTAGCTTCTAGACATTTGATTAGCTAATAGCTACTGGATTTACTGGTCACTGGTCTCTGCCTACTGGCAGGTGTCTCGATTATGGGATTACATGACCACGCATTCTCACTAGACAGAGGGCAGTTGAGCTTTTATACTGATTACTGACTAATAGAGTGAGTCTGCGAATTATTATTAAAATTGCTATCACAATCGCTCTTAAAATTAGCTCATAGGAATAAATAATAAATTGTAGTCGTCTAGAAATAGCAATTACAGGGTTAACCATGAATACACAAGTTGGGTAGTAGGCGGGACTAACATTCAGTGTGATAGCTAGATGTTAGTCGGTATAATACACCTTAACGGGGCAGTATTATCTTTTTCAGCAAATCACTGATTAAATAACCAAGTGTGAGGAGGTTTGAAAAGTGTACTCACATTTGGCACTATCAGAAGGGTTGTATATCTGAACACCCTTGTATGTAACGACAATTGGTAGGGACCTCGGAACGGCGGTTATGTTCATACTCGTCTGCAAATATGTGTATTAGTTAATCAGTTAGTAAGTAAGTTAGTTCGTGTGCAACCTTATCTAATGTTTTAGAGTGACTCAGTTGGACTAGCAGCAGGGCTATAAAACGAGAATCATAGAGATGATTACAGCCTCTTACGTCACATATATTCTAATTATTAACTTATAAATAACAAACCAAGGGGACAGTGCACTTAATACTCTGGTCATCATCAGAAGCAACTGAAGGGTTCGCTGCAGCGCTGATCTCCCCCGCAAAGTCTGTCTGTATCACGCACTTGTAGTCACCTTCAGTGGACATCTGCGGGAGAAGGAGGAGTTAGAAACGGGAAAGGAGGGATTTGTCTCCTTATATTAAGGAGGCAGGTGTAACTGGATGCGTTCGGTTTTTTTGTGAACTGAGAGTGTGAAAGTTGATTTTCAACTGTCACTTGTCAGACTAATATTATGACCTCATGTCACAGTGACACTAATACAGCGCGGGTACACTATTATAAAACTACTTTAAAATTATGATATCCCAACGAGGAGCAGATTCTTAAGGCCACAGGGGGGGGGGGGGGGGTCCGAGGCCAACAAATTTTTTTCGCCCCAGTTGGCAGACCACGTACTACCTGACGCTCCCACACCACCCCTAGCCCCCCAGAGCGCCTAGTTTGTCGAAAAACTCACAACTAACTAGTTCTTAACATTTTGTTGCTCTCATCTTAAGTTAAACTTATCCATGGGTACCAATTGGCCGTCCAGCGTTTAACATCTATCTTCTCCTAGAGCTTTCATCCGTTTCATATCAGCTCAAATTTGGAACACATGTTTCTGAGATAGTCACAGTCAGAAAATATGAGGCGATTTTTAAAATTTTGCTTCTAACTCTTTTTATGAGGTTAACTGTCGAAAATTGTCGAAAATATCGTGACGCGCACTCATTGTTAACCTCATGTCTCAGCTTGCGCTTAGTAGCAAAATATCAAAACACTTTTGCCAAGTTACAAGGTCCCATGATTAGATGTAAACTGTAAAAGAAGATAGATTTCTGCCAAAACCTTATTTGAAGTTTTCATTTACAATAGATTTACAGGTAAACCTCAAAATTTGACGCGCGATATCTACAGATGGGAAACTTTTTTTCGTTCAGGACAAAAGCATTTCAAAATTTAGATCGAGCTCTACAACATATCTCAAAAATGACCTCGGACCCCCCCCCCCCCCCCCCTGTAGCCTTAAATCTAATTTAGTTATACATGACATGATGTGATACACTCTGACAACAGGTGTTAGAGTGTATCACGTTTCTCATACTTGCAGCAATCCTTCTCCAATTACTGCATTTTCATAACCCAACTTGAAATGTCCTGGTTGAAACTCCGAAATTGGAATTCACTAAATTTGGCGGGAAATTAGCTCCAGTTCTGGCATAAAAAATGGTCACGGTCGATTCTTGCTGATGCAAATTTAACTCAATAACAAGGCACACATCTTAAATCTGAATTCATATTATTAACCCACGCTATACCCACTTACCGGTATGTTGCTGGCTTTCAGAGTTAAACTACCATCACTTTTTTTCTCCATAGTATATTCCTGGGCGACTAGAGAAGGACACTGGTTGTCTTCCTGAAACACAAGGAAATATTATAATTTATTGTATTAATATATCAAGAACTCTTGCGATAGTGTGTAACTGAACATTCCACAATTGCCTTAGCTAACGTAATGAAAGGCCGGATATATGAGAGTTAAATGAAAGCTACATATTCGTATCGATTTAGCCTCGACGAAACAAGTATGATTTACGTGTCGCCAGTCTTCGAAAATTCTTTAGTTTCTCTCATTTTTCTCTCATTGGTCAGTCATTTAGACGAAAAGGTTGCTTAACAACCGAAATATAATGAGTACTTATATATAGATTTTATAAATTCAAGAGAAAACGTCTATCAGAGCCGTGTTCTGAGTATCTTGCTGAAAAGTCTAGGAGTTACAGCAAGGTACGAGGAATACAATACCAGGTCACCTGACTTGATGAGTGCTTTATTTAGCTTCATTTAAAGTTGAACAATGTAACCTACCAAAACGATACATTAGAGTTAGCTAAATTATTTGCCACGCAGTAATCTTAAACACTTGGACGAGAAAGTGGCATTTAGAGGCTACCCGGATAACAATAGCTCAGTGTTACCTTGACTGTGACTGAGGGAAAAAGCTTGGAAATTACAACATTTAAACATCTGTAGTATAATTATATAGTGTTATATAGCATAATCTTGTAGCAATCTGGCAAGGAGGAGGATTATCGGTGCAGCGGATTTTCAGCGAAGATAAATTACTGTCTTGAGTTGGATATTGGTTGATGAGCTAGATTTATCATATGCTGCAAGAAATCATGTAGTTCCAGCTGTAAGCTTAAGGCATTCATTTTTTTTCTTCAAAAATATTAGAAATCTAATTATATATATGTATAATGCGATTTTAATAGCGGTTTATTTCAAGTAATCATAAGTTACAGCTGGGTTGGTTTATTGATAAAAGATGCTTGAGCAAGCTCGCTGATTGCGATGCAGATGGTTCTTACTTCTATTTTTATTTCAACTATTTCAGAGTCCTCGTCCTAAAATATTGGATTATTGAAAATCAAATTGTAAAACAAGAACATTTCATTGATCGACAATTAACCAATTAACAATTTCCGGGTTAAGGCTACTAAATAATCTAAATGCTGATTAGAAAGGATATTAGCCTACTAAATTACTCACACTGGCAATCTCAACATTTGATCCACATTTCTCCGTCGTCTGTTGGCATGTATTGATGTTTTTACACCATTTACAGGCAAACTGGGACGTTGTGCAGTCGTAACAACTGAAATATAGAAAAAATATGTCATTTCCTGACCAGTACCTAGATCTATTATAAAGACACACTTAACGGTTAACCACTTAGCCAGTATTTAGCCAGTAGTTAGCCAGTATGTTGGTAACAACTCTAGTTAACAGTCCAGTCTCTTTAAGAAGACATCCCTCTCTACACGTGTATTTCTAAATAGATCTGTAAAATTTAAACATCAACATATTTTCCAGCGTTAAAAAGTAGTAATTTAACTTTTTAAAGATATCAGGATTGTTTGATTCAGGAAGTGCTATTACCAGCGCCTACAAGATTAAGAGAATACAATTTAGCCACAAATACTGGCTACTAAATATCTCATTATCATTGTATAAACACACATATCTCCGTTTCAAAGAACTTGGATTAGCGAGACGAACGATCTGACGTCAATTCAACATGCTAATATTATGAAGGAGAAACCTTGCTTTATGACCGTGATAATCTTGTAATAACCAAACTTAAATATTCAAAATAGCCTCACTCGCTGTAAAATTAACTCCATGGCAGATCCCAAGAACTTTTGTAATTTTGCTTTGATCTGGCCTGGTTCGGTATTTGGCTTATTTCGAGTCAGAAATCAGGTACGATGCGGTTCAGCTACCGAACTAATCTTTCAGATCCGGCAATAAAAATGCGATCCAGTCCATTCCTCATATTCTATAAGTCTATTCCTTATTCAAACTTAAAATTAGCTAATTAGCTAAATTACAAAACAGATTACAAACACTTGAAACAAACGCAAATCTATAACTTGCAATATTCACAAAATGTAACCCAGTTGTCACACTCATATGTTATACAAGTCACACATGTTAGTGAAACGTTTGGAATTATTCTAGAAATTTATAGCGACTTTTAGCTATAAGGTACAGAACATTAAACACATTAAAGGTAATTGTGGGTGTGTCGCGTGCAGCAGAAAACTTGATTTTCTTGCTTTTTGTTCGTACTTATTTTAAAACTTACTTACTCCTGCTACTAATCACAAAGTGCATCATTCCCCACTCATACAGTCAGCTGAACATATAATCTACGCTTGCTATTAATGAACCACTGTTCTCGCACACAATCATCAATATTAATATATAATGAAGTGGTGGTCTAGAATATATATTCTTAAATACACATACAGTACACTTAAATAGTTCTCTCTCGAGCTGGCTCAGTTCAGTAAGCTCATCCTTAAAAATGCCAGGGTGAGGTCACGACAAGTAGCACACACGACAACCGCAAAAACTTTAAAACTGTAAAAGACTCGCAGGTAAATTGTGTCCGTGCTCTTCATGAGAAGTGGTGAGAGAAGGACCATGATGTCGGGCCAACTTTAAGTATGATTGAAGGTAACGTTTTGTTGTGAAAATCTAGTCAATTGTTTGAGTGCTGGTGTATTGTGCCACCCTGGTCAGAGTGCTGGTGAATTGTGCCACCATGGTCTGTGCTTCAGGGAAACAAGAGACTAAATGTCAAGCTGTGAGACAGCTGTTTGTAGTGCGGTGCGGATCAACTCTCTGATCTGTATAACCTATTGTTTTCTCTCCTCTCTGAGAAAGAAATCAAAAGGTGAGATAATATGCAGGAACTTACAGTTTGTTGTTTTTACAGTAGTAGAGCGGAAAGTTGTCGAATATGGTCATGAAAGGGTTAGGTTCTCCTTTTACCCGTATCTTGACTGTTACCAGCACGCTATCTGAGAAAGTGTTAAATTGAGAAACTTACTTTAGGGGTCATTCATAATAACTAAGTATTTCTTAAGTAAATACTCGCTAGTAATTACTTAGATTTTTCTGAGTCTCAAAATCGGTATTCACAAAGTTTGAGCATTTACTGCCCAGTAAAAACTAATACTCAAGCTGAATTCATCGTGAGTATGACTTACATTCAAGTAAATACTCACTAAAATGCTCTCAAACTAGCACTCAAATACTCAAATCAGTATTTTAAGAAGCACGCCAGGTTAATTCAGATCTTTTGTTTGCCATCTTATGTTAATGGGAAAACACCCAAATTCGGATGTACATCGATGTATCGAAGGAATGTGAAATAAACATTTTCGAGGGAAATTTGTGTCGAGTACATTCGACATTCGCACATCACGTACCGCATATGTCTGTGATGAAATTTGTGATATCGCAATCTTGAAATGGCGGCAAAATGATAACACCCTCGACTCCGAAGATAATTCAGAATCATTCTTGATATCTATAATGAATGTTTCGTGTGCGATATTGTGTCCCCTACAGGTAATTTCACGTCCCTTTTACAGTGGTTTACCGTGATTTACTGTAGTTTTCTTTTATCCACGGTAGTTTCCCGAAACCCACCGTAGTTTTACTGTGGTTTGCCGTCAATTTCTCAAACTTTATTAAATACATATCGATGGAAATATCAATATATACTCAGAATGTTACATCGGTTTTCAGATTGATGCGGACGGTAAGCTCAATTATATGTTAACTATCAATGGTGGTTGGAAATTGCATTTCATATTAGCAATTAGCCGTGTACGTTTGTTTTCACTGTTCAACCTATTACAATCATCTCGGTACGCAATTTTTATCGCTAGTCCTAGCCAAAGCTTTCAGAGAGGTTTTTTATAACTATTTTTTGAATTGATGACTGATCTGCGTTACTTGGCTCCTGAATGTCGTGGGGACACCATTTTTAGCTTAAACTAACCATAATGGTCGCATCTATATTGGACTTGGACAAGGAAGCTTATACTCTAACGTGTTTATTTTTCTGGGAAAATTTGCAAAAACGTCATCCAATCGGGACAAAATATATTAGAGCTTTTGTACGGGCAGTGAGGAGTCGTCCCTGAAAATTTGAAGTGAAAATATCAATTAGAAGGGAAGTTATTGACGTTAAAAGTCGTTGAGCAATAGGTGAGAAAATGATTTGAGAATGTGAATTCGGTTCTCACATTTTGAGCATGAGTTTTGATCATTTTCTAACTTTATGAATACCAATCTTGAGTTAGTTTTGGGTGACGAGTAAATACTAACTTTATGAATACCGATTTGAGTGCTAGTTCCAACTCTGAGCATTTACTAGCGACAAAATACTCAGACCGCAAATACTTAACTTTACGAATACCAAAAGCGAATTTGATCTCAAAATCTAAGATTATCTCACAATTTGAGTCTGAGTTTTCGTTTATGAATGACCCCTTGTGGTAAATGTGAATATTGGGCCCAAGAACCTTCACCACTATACCAGAGGAAGTTAGTGGACTGATCCGTAATTCTCCTATAACGAGTGTTCATGACTCATGTGTCTTGCATTATTCATAGTGCCGAATATTTTCGTGTCCCGAAGTCTAATTTTATAATTTGAAAAATGAGCCCCAGTTAAAAACAAACCCCTACTTGACACATCTGTTTTAAAATTACAATTTACAAACATGGCTACATCGAATAACAACATGAGTGGTCCAAATATTTTTCTCGTTTCAGTAAACAAATAGATCAACCTCGATAATAATAATAAACCCTAAATTGCGGAGAGAAACCGCGGGATTCCTGCATTCCAGAACTCACCGGCGTCACTGCTGATGATAGTGGGGTCTAGTTCTGGAGAGGAACAGATAAGGTTGTTGCCGTTAGTTACAAACACAGCACTCTGAGGAGTTCCCAATATCTCGTCTCCCTTCATCCACACGCACTCCACTAGCGAGTCTCTCACTCGTAGAGCGTTCACTAGCTCTGCTGACGTTATTTCTATCTGAACACGTGACTTTGTTAGTGATTATTTCAGGACACTGAACACGTGACTTTGTTAGTGATTATTTCAGGACACTGAACATTTTACATACGAGTACAAGGTATTTACTTAGGTTTAAATAATAAATGTTCAAAATGGCTCTCTGTTAAAACTAGGTGTTCGAAATTTAAAAGAATTTGATAAATATTATTATTTGATGGTTTTAAAACTTTCGTCTTGAAGCCATGCTATGATTGTAAAATGATCGGTGATTTCATTTTTAGTTTACTCTGGCCCGTCATCAACCTCATTTTAAATTACACGAGTTAAAATATACGAGCCAATAAAAATAGTTGGTTAAGTGCTGACGGCTCTATTCTGACTACACCCTGACCTACTACATTCTACACCCTATCAATATAGAAACTGTTCAATCATTTTAGTTTTAAAATGTATCATGTTTGATAAACAAATCTTGCTAAAACATTACCACATAAAATGTATAAAAACAAAAGATTTATTGTAAAATCAAACCCTAGTCGAGTTGGTGATCCTAGCATTTGCAGGGTTGAGGTTGGACATTGGGAAGCATCGGTCGGAGTTTTGAGCGAGACTGTTGACCCACAGTTCAGGTATAAACTCAGTTCCCGGCCCTGAGTCACACTCCGTGTATTGCATGCACCTGTCACAGTATTACTTGTTAAAGATCAGGCGTTTAGTTATCTTTTAAAGTTAAGGTGAGGGCGACTACCGTCTGAGATATGTCAGAAAATAATGTATTTGAGATATTGTGTGATTGAAACTGTAGGTAGTTAGTGATCGGGTCGATCAGTCAACTGCCCTAATGAATGTTCCACCGAATCGAAACATATAATAAATTTCTTTTATAAAATATAATAGCTCAACAAACCTTTAGTTATTATTGTCTACAGGATGTTATTTAAAAGAAAAGCGCAGTATTTAAAACATGCTGTGTCTCACTAACTTTACTCACTTAGCTTTCAACAGACACCACCCACAGAATGGATCCCCACTAGTAGCACACGACTCACAAGTATCAAACGTTTCACAGTTCCCCAGCGGTTCCCCGAACACTCGGGAACCAGAGTAACCGTACATCATGGTATCAGAAGCTATCAGTTTCTTCAGAGGGTCCAGAAGAACACTCCTGGTGGTCAGCTTGATACCTCCAGAATCCTCGTCTCTGAGGACGATCTTCATGATATCTCCAGTGCTGGTTCCCACAACCAACACGTTATCATCCTTAACAGTCTGAAGGAGGAGTGAGGTGGCGTTCTGGCCGGTGTACATTCCTATGGGTTGCAGGTTGATGACCTCCTCGCTGATGCTGCGACCTCGTTTGTTACCAGGTGTTCTGTAGCTGTGATCACAGCGATTATCAGGCCCTGTGTACTCGTCAAACTTCTCGTTGAGCGTGCTTACTAGCAGAGGACAAATTGCACTTTTATCAGCAGCGCGGTCAAATAATACAGCAATGAGTAAGTCGTCCCCTTTCTTTCCTCCCAACTTCAGTGATAGATTCACGGCAAGACTGCCCTTAACAATCTTGATAAGTTCACTGAAATCGTCGTTGATGTCCCCCTTGCACCTATAAAATTGGAGGATAATAAGAAATATGTTTACTAAGCATATGCCGTTATTTTAACATCATAAGGTTGGAAACCAACTCACAAATTCTCACCGAGTTAAGTGACATTGAATATAGATTCCTTTGTTCTAACCTGAATTGAATGTCGATGTAAGATTTATATGTGATAGGGGCGTACTTGTCCTCACGGCCTTCATCCATCAAGCAAGTTCGGGATATAAAGGGGTTTTCGTCTGTTTCTCTTTTTCCCACAGTATGGAAATAAGTTGTCGGTGATTTGAATATGTAATAGAAACTTCCCTTGGATCCAAGAAGTCTTGCATTGCCATATGGAACCCTTCTAAACATATTGGCTGTGTCAGCAACGTTGATGGTGTAAGACGCTATATAAGGGAAATTTCCTCTGCTTAGAGTCTTATATCCAGAGTCCACAGCAACAAAGAGTCCTTCATTATTCTGTCTAAGTCCTGACCCAGTTATTGCAAATGTGGGATATCTAGCACTTGCTACCCAAAACTTGTTGTCTGAATATGGTGCAGTCGATGTTTCATAAACTGAATCCTGGGGGTATAATAAACGGTTTTATTGAGTTGGCTTTGATTTTAAGCAAGTTTAATACGGTTTCGTGAATGTATAATAATTACGAGAAGCAACACTGAATATAATTTCGGTTACCTTTAATGTGCTCAGATCGCTGGCAGTACATCTCCCACCGAAAGCAGAGCCACAACGGATTAGTAATCCTTGACTTATCAGTAATATCTGTCATGAAATAGTTTCTTATCAAATTACATGGTTTAGTTCTCAATATTGTACGAACTACCTTTATAATATATATAGTATATTATGTACATATATCTACAATATATTGTAAGCTTGACTTACTTTATTAACATTATTCATTTGAACTTTTGGGTCATTTTCTGTGCATCTGGTGTAATAACAGTCAAAATTGTCCTGCACGGGACCAGTTGCTTTGTTATTAAGCACTTCAAGTACGTCCTGAAATGAAACAAAAGTTGATCTTTGATTAGAAATTGTACCATCACACCTTAGTATGTAATTGTAGGCAAATATTAGTTCAGATTTATTATAATCCGGGAAAACATGCATATGCCTGATCAGGAAATGACAATACTTTATACTCACTGAAAGCCTAAGGATTTGGTTAGTGCCGCCAACAAAGACCCTTTTGTTGGAATCATCATAGAGGATATTCTGAACTTGACTGTTTGTATTGTAGAGGTATTTGGGTATCTGAGATGATGCAGCACATATTTGATAGCAGAGAATTAATACTACTCCAATCATTATGTCATAGCTTGTCCCTAGGGGGATATTTAAAGTTAAAGTTCAAATAACTCAATTATAAAATACCACAATTCATTACCTCAGAAAAACATTAGCAATCAGTCTGATCATCTGCAAATTAATTAAAAAGGTTAATGCCACAAACTCCAATACATTCACAATTTTAACTTTCGACTTTGTAAACTGAACAAAATTTCCTTAAATGACCGTTTCCTTGCCTACAAAAAGCCCTTGTGATAACGCGCTTGAAAGATGACGAATCAAACTCATAGATCACTGAAATAAATTTTACACTCCAGTTCGATTATGATGCCAAAGAGTGTAAGCGGTTTGTAAACAGATTGTTGGACCTCATAGCCAGGAAAAAGAAAGAGAGATATTGCAACATGGTAAGGCATGTCATGTGAGGACAAAAATAAGATTTACAATGTTAAGAACAACGCTCATTGCTATACGAGGTTACAGAGGCAAGAAAATGGCCAAAAAATGTGAGACCCCTTTATCAGAAGTCTCTTACAACCTCATCCCTGCCACGATGGAGTAGATGTGTTTATATTTGATTGTTAATATTTCATATATAATATTGATAGAAGTGGACAATTTCCTGTGTATTGTGCTCTGCCAATTGCATCACTTGATTTAATTGAATGTATAAATTGTTTGAAAAACTTTTCCCAAAATTATGATGCCAAATAAAAGGATGACAATAGCGATAACCCCATTAATTATAAATTGTCATTTTTATTATATGATCCGGCCACTTTTAAATGTCTTGATACTTTACGATTCGTCCATTTGATGAATTGTGTTATGAGCTAGATACAAAATATTTTCAATAACAAATTACACTTCTTTAAATTGACATTATTGATATTTTGTAATGCAGCGTATCCAATATTTGAATTTCCGGTATTTTCCCCAGAGTTGTGGCAAGTGTTATAAAACTGCTGCTGATGCCATGACAAAGTGTCATTGTCTCTCCAACAAAGCAATCTCATTGGCTCCGAAAAGTCGACCTTTATCAACGTCCACTAAAAAATGTCCAGTTATGAATATAGTTTATGATTAAGGTTGGTATCGTTTTACTTTAGGTTGGTAAACACATCACACAGAGAACTGAGAATCTGAACTGTTATCTGATAATATAACAAGTATACTAAATTAAACAGTAGTTATACTAAATTAAACGGTGTTGTAATGGCAATAAAATTTAAATTTTGCTTTACTTGTTACCTTACTCGGGAATATTATAGCGGGTTAATTTATGACTGGGAAAATTAATGACCGGGAAAAATATGGCGGACTTTCCCAAAACCCGCCAAATTATCCAGGTCATGTATTTACCGGTGGCCGACCTTTCAAGTTTTTTTCAGAGGTCAACAAATTTTCAACCGAAATTTTTGTTTTTGTTACTTGTTAAAGAAGTTATTTCAATTTACAGTTATTGATATTACTCAGAAATAGAAAAAAAAGACACGTCTATTTAAAGGAAAATAAATCTAAGCAATGATAAGTCAAATCTTCATTAAAGCGTATTCTCATTCTCATTATCGCTGATGTCCCTTCCATTATCATTATTGATATCCCCCTGCTGCTGACCGTCAAATTCGAAGTTGTATTGTTGTATTAACAATAATAAGACTTTCATTTTGTCCGCTAATGAGGCTACTGCTCTGAAGGTCACCCGGAGCTTAATTTCCTGCCCACCGCTTGGTATTGGGGAACGTTTTGGCTTTGCATCTTCAACTGCTCCAGTAATCAACCCACCGTAAAAGCTATTCTAATTTTTAATCTATTATATTTATCTAACTGTCCTAGGTGAAATCAAATTTCTATAGGCTGCTGTTAAAAAATGACAGCCGTGACGAAATTGTCATTTTGTAAGGCATGTTTTTTTGGAAGATTTCAAAGATGACAATGTTTATCGCCAAATTTACGGTTTTTCGATCAAATCAACCCCCGGGAAGAAAAATATACTTGTTGAACTACCTATCTGGATAATAAAACATGAACAAAACTCATTTTTGTGCATTTCAGAGCCATCTCCTTTTTACTGTCATTTTTTAAGGCCGATACCCGTAACATATAAATTTGTTTCTTCTCTACGATTCACTGATTCGTGGGCAAGAGAAGTGAGAATCACGGTCCACCCTGAAATCTGATTTCTATAACCAAATAGTGATTTTATAACGAAATTATGGTAGCAACCGCCAATAAAGTTACAGCCCTCCATCCACTGCTTCAAAAGTCTTCTCTAGCACATATGAGACTTCAGGTAAAATATGATGATCACCACCCCCTTGGAACCCCATAATCTGAGTCGGCGGGTTTTTTTATGACTGGTAAAATTTTTGACCGGGAAAAATATGGCGGAATCTTCCAAAACCCACCACTTTATCCCGGTTATAATATTCCCGAGTAAGGTAGTCAAATCTCACGAAACTAACGAAAACAGACGTAAATAGTCTATCATTCACACAAAATATTAATAGTGAAACAAATTTTTAGTGAAACAAATTTAAAATTTTATCCTTTATTTTACAATCATAATATAATAATATTTATAAGCCTCCGTTTTGAAAGTTTTAAATTTTAATACATTCACATTTCTATTTAAAATTCAATTTTATGTACAAGTCAATAACTGGCCGCCAAAGCCGCGCATTCTTGAAAACAGGATTAACTTGATTATAGTTATACGACTATGTAAATTAAAAACTATCCGTGGTTTTTTCTTTTAAATAAATAAATTATAATTTTACCTAAGTCCAAAGCCAGCTTTGAAAAATTTACTATTAAATCATAATATATCGTCAACTTTAAATATTTACAATGCAACAATTCATTAATCTGTAAACACGCGTACTCCAGCCCCTAAACGCATAAATTGTTATGCGGCGCGGCTCAAGCCGCGCACGCACGTATTATTTTATACTGTTTGCTTTCTAATAAATATCGTGCCAATGTGTACGTCTAAATTGTAAACGTTCATGTTTTGTGTAAAGTGAATCCAATTGGGACTAGTGACAAGGATAAGGACCCAAGTGCCTGTACGGCTTTTTCGGGCCCCTGTGGACCACTACTCTTGAAATCACTCTACAACATTGAACATCTATATCTACTACGTCATTTGGCAATTATTGTCATTAATCTAACTTTCTAATTAATTGCCGAGGGGGAAGAGTAAACGCTTCACATTAAAATTCAATATACAAAATTCAAAACCATCAATACGGTATTAAATATTATGGACAAGTCTATAGATCTATTTCGTAGTCATATATTCACATGATTTGCTTTATATTATATTATCTTAATACTGTAATGAAGTACAGTAGGATTTGTGTTTCGAGAAAGAAAGGTTGCGGTCAAATTATTAACAAAAGTAAACAAAAGTCCATCAGGGACTCCGTGGAGTCGAAAAAGGTACACGGCTGCTGTCTGGTGCTGCTAGGCATTTATTGATCAAGATGTTTTATTGTATTGATTTATAATAATTCTATTGTTCGTGACTAATCAAGTTCTAAGTGGAGGTATAAAGTGCTGCTCAAGATACTTCGTCATCTCATGTCCAGTATAATGATTAAGATAGTATACAATGCAGTTTTAGTAGTTGACCCATACAGTTAAGTCCGTCATAACTCACAATCGTTAAGTCGTCGGTCAATTGTCAAAGTCGTTGTGTGTTTATTCGTTGAGATAGCAGTAAGATAAGATGTTACGCGCGCGCGCGTTTAATCCCGTCGACGTGATAGCTAGCGCTCGATTTCTTCCACAAATTTTTAGAGGGTGCGCGCGGCTCCAAATATTTAATAATAAGTTCAACAATTTTTAAATGATGTTAAATTCAAAAAAATCATTAAACAATCTTTATTATTCATTTAATTTGCACGTGAGTGGTCAGCACGGTCTTAACGGGTGATATTCGGTTCCATATACAATATATTGGAGTCCAACTCGGCGCGCGTCCTGGTATTGATGATGAAAATCTAAATATTATAGGCTACAATGAGCATTTTAGTAACAAATAGTATGAAAGATCTGAAATTTAAAAAATAAAAACCCTAAAAATATTTACACCCCAAGTTAAAAATATAAATACTTTATTTCTAAAAACACTATCAAATAAGGTGGTTGATCAATCACTTGTGTCATTACGACGACGTCGTTATATCAAGTCAAAATATTCCCCAAAATAATTTAAAGACGATTCCCGATCAAAAACGTTTTTGGTAGAAAAAGTTTTTCGAGTTACATAAATATCAATGGAGATGCAATTTTATAGATAAAATCAATAAAGCTTAAAAGTGAAGCCCAAAACAAAGTAACACACCCAACAATGGTTGAGATGTGATACATCCAAGCAGTCTAAGTCGACAATAATATCATGTGAGTTAATATAAAACTAGCTCCAATGTTCATGTAACCAGACAGGTTCTACCAATCCGAAGAGTAAAGTAGATTTCCATTCAGTCAGTAGTAAACAGTGTCTAGCACTGGTCGTCCTAAGAGGGACTCCCCATTTATTACAGGCCTGGGTAAGGCCGCGTACATACCAATGGATAGAGCATTGGCCGTCTAGTGTAGGGACTAGACTCCCCAGCTAGGCGTGGGTGGGCCCTGTAGAAATACAGATCTTCCTTCTTAGCTTGAGGTCATCATTATTCACACATTCACTGCAGATTTGGATGAACTTTGGATCTCTGGAGCAGTTTAGGATCGCCAAGTGTGGAGTACCCAGATCTTCCAGATTGGAGACCTCGTTACCAATACTGAGAAGATATGAGGCTTGGTCCCTAAGGTCTTCGTCAACATGACCACAACTAGTCAGTATATGAATTGCAGTTTGTTCTTCATGACCACAGGAGCAATAGGGAGATGGCCATTTCAGTCTGTCAAGGACAAAAAGAAATGAGTTTAGAAGATTGTTTTTGTAAAACAAGCTCATGACTAGAACCTCAGTTTCTCTGCTAGTATGATAAGGGAACTTCAGGGGGTGGTAGACACCACGGGAATTTGAGACCAGCCCTCCATTTGTAACTGGTTCTTAATAGATTCCTGCCATACGAATTCAGTGAATTGTTTGATAGAGACCTTGGTGTAATGGCAGGCTTTCCTAGAGAGCTCGAACAATTTCGAGGCATCATTCAGTCCAATTATTATTGCATCACCTGGCAGAACAGAGTCAGCATGTACTTCAACCTTCCACTTTAGAAATTTCAACACATCCCGCATCTGGCCCAGAATTTTTGTGTTTCCGGATTCTATCTCTCTGCATATGAAGTCATGGTGTACATCGATATGTATACTACTGAATACCTTCAGGTAGTGCTTTACCGATATTATTCTGTTTGTAACCCGGAGTGGGGGTATTCCCAAGATGACCTCTAGTATGGCATTTTGAACATTGAAGACTGCTCCCACAGCAGATTTTGCAACCTTGTACCAAAGTTTGTTCAGTTCCAGCATGTTGGCATTAGTTTGCCAGATAAACGAGCCATAGAAGAGGGAGGAAAACATCACAGTTTTGGCCAACCTCACTAGGACCTTTTGGTTCATCCCCCAATTACGGTTTGTATACCTGCTCAGACAAACCCAGCGGTAGATTAGCTTGTTGTATACATCCTGGCTGTGCTGCTTGAAGTTCAACTTACTGTCAAGTGTTATACCAAGTACTTTGCTGCTGTCTGTGAGATAGATGGTGTTTCCACATAGATCAAAGGATTTGGGAACAGCTGAAGCGTCTTGGCATTGGAAACATATAACTTCTGTTTTATTCACATTACAGTTTATGACCATCCTCCATTGAGAAGTCCATTCCCCTATGAATCCCATCGCCAGCTCTAGGTAAAAGAGACATTCTTCAAGATCTTTTCCAGTCACTTTGATGGTTCCATCATCTGCAAATTTGAAGGCCTGAATCTGCTCATACAGTTGACACAGGGTCTCCATGTCGAACACATAAAATTTGAAAAGGATTGGTGACAGAACAGAGCCTTGTGGCAGCCCATAATCGAGGCACATCCTAACAGGACCAATGAAACCATTTAGGAGGAGGCTTACCGTCCTCCCAAAGAGGAAACTATCAATTGTTCTTAGGTAGCATCCATGCACACCAACCTTCCATAGTTTCACTATCAGGCCTTGTTTCCACACCGAGTCAAATGCTTTTTCGAAGTCAATGAATAGGCAGAGAACGGTCAGTTTTTTCATCATGTCTCCTTTAATTCCAGCTGTTAGCCTGTGCAGATACCTTATAGTGTTTCTACCTTTTGAGAAGCCTTCTTGGTTGCTATCAATGAGTCCGATAGTGAAAAGATATGTTTCCAGCCGGCATGCAAGAATCCGTTCAAAGAGTTTGCCTAAATATGAAGAGATTGAGATTGGTCTGTAAGAACCAGGCTTTGCATAACTGCTCTTTCCTTCTTTTTTCAGAAATATTATGTTAGATGCATTCCAAACCCATTTTCCATTTCTCAGGCAGAGGCTAAAAAGTATACTCAGGGCATGCAATGCATTTGGACCAAGGTGTTTGAGCATAGATGGATGAACTTGGCAGTTGTCGAAACTTCCTGCTGTGGATTTATTTCCCTTAATTATACCAAGGATTTCCCCGTGTGTAACTGGGCAGTAAAGCTTTGTGCTGTGTTGAAAGTTATCCATGGAATCAGCAAATGGCTGAAATCCACCCTCTTTGATTTCTGAGTATAGTTTGTTGGTTTCATTATAGAAGTTCTGATCAAATTTATCTATGTTTTCTACAATGTGCTTACCCATGAAGAATGTCTCAAACAACTCTTTTTCTATTTCTTTATTCTCTGTCATGACTGTCCCATCCTCATTAACCAGAGCTTCCACTTGTTGGTCAGTTGGAGGCTTAAAAAGTCTGTTGAAGTCTTTCCAGAATTTGTTTGCTTGAGCTACATTTAGATTTTGGGTCTTGTTCACTATAAACTGCTGACATGCTTGTTTCCTTGTTTCCTCAAAGATTTCTTTTGCTGCTTGAAACCTCTCAAAGGCTTCATCTGTGTTTCTGGTCAGGTAGGTTCCAAGCGCATCCCTTAGTTCTTTTGATTTAGATGACAGCTCTTTTGTCCAATAGGGCTTACTGTGTTTTGTTACCAGCTTTAGTGAGCAGTTCGCTTTTGTAGCTTCATTTATTGTATCTTCAATTAGCTTCCATAAGTTGTCAATACTGTTGTCAAAAGCTAAGGATTCGATTGCTTCTGCAGAAAGTGTCTGTTCTATATCACTAGTCCAGTCGTCCCAGTTCATGGAGGATAGATCCAGTTTCTTTTCCGATTTTTTGGCATCTCTGGGACATCTGGGGTTGATAGTTATTGTCACAGGAACATGACCCCTTACTGGGGCTCCACTGTACAGAATGGCTTTGTCATCAGTGAAAGGAGTGCCCAGATTGTAGTCTAGGTCATTCGATGTAATGAAGAAATCAATGAGGCTGCTACCATTTTTTGATAGAAAGGTCCTAGATGAAGGAGCATGAACACTAAACTTTGACCAGTCTAGACATTCCTCAAGGCACTTACCATATTTGTTATTGACTGAGTCATTCCAGATAATGTGGCGAGCATTAAAGTCCCCCATGGTAATAATTCCTGAGCACTGGTGTTTCTTGGCAAGATTATAGGCTTTGTCAAGCATTCCATTAAATTCCTTCACACCGGATAGATAGTCCAGTTTCAGATAGACATTACCAATTATGTACCGTTTTCCACTCCAACACAGCATACCCCAAACAGTATCAATGTTCTTTGAACACTTAGAGATGTCACAGAATTGGGTGAACATTGCATCATTTCGAACCATAACAGCACAGCCTTTGTTGGTCTGGTTGTTGGTGTCCTCGTAAGTTTTCATGTTGTCCAGTTTCTTGTATTCCTGGTTTCTGCCAGTTTCTTGGATTGAGAGGAGAATAATATCATTATCAAACACATATTTGTTTAGCATCATGTGGCTTCGCTGGGAGAGCCCACAGATGTTGATAGTACATATTTTTCCTAGGATATTATTTTTACTTCTACCCATATCTAAACAGGAACTAGTGCTAGTCATATTGACGATCTACTGAGAATTGAGCCAATTTATTCTTGTATACTTCACAATCATAGGAGCCAGCTTTGTGATCTTTGTTGCAGTGTGCACATTTGAATCCTGTGGTTATGTCACATGAAAGACTCTCATGATTTCCTGCACATTTCCCACACTTAGCAGATTTGTTGCAGTACCTGTGAACATGGCCCCAGCCCTGACACTTATTGCACTTTATTACTCTTGATTTTCGTTTGTATTCCTCAACAATGTATCTCTGGTTGCAGAATTTTATCTTTTCATCCATTACTTTGAGCAGGCTGTTTCTAGATTTGAATTCAACTTTAATCAGTCCCATGAATGAATTGTCACCTTTGCGCTTGAGGAACTCGCAGCCCTCTATATCCTCTGAGTAATTGTTCATGATATCATCTTTCATCTGATCTTCAGATAGGTCATCGTAAACGTGTTTGACTATTCCAGTGGTGTTGTCAGCTCCCGGAATTTTCATGCCCTTATTTCCTCCAAAGAATTCAGTAGACCAGCTATCATGAACAGACTTGGCAGTGGTCTCATCCTCAAACTCAAAGGTTATAGAACCAGATGCTGTTAGGCGACAGTGTTTAATGACTAAGCCTTTGTGGTGTTTGTTGAACTCTTTCCTGATATCACGACTGGTGCGGATGTTAGTGTCACCTGGTCTGACTGCCACTCTTATCCGTTTAAGCTTATCTGCATTCTGGCTATCCCTAGTAGATTTAGTCATTGTGTGGAGACTCTCAACCAAGTTTGTAGGAAGCAAAGCACTTCGATGGTGATTCGCATTACTTGCTTTACTGGTCACTCCACTATAGGATGGTTTACTGGCAATACTAACAAGGTCCTCTACCTGATCTGACATGAGATTAATTGTATTTGCCGTCTTGGTAACCTTCTTTTCAATTCGCCTTAGCTTGAGGGCAGCACTGCCATATACTCTATTGCAGGGTGGACATAGAACTTTGACATAGCCAGGGGACTTTGTAATAAAATCAAATTCTGGTTTAGTAAGGGGTCTGCTAGAGCATTGGTTGTGAAAATACATGTTACAACCATCACATTCAATTCCCGATCCACTGGAATCACTTTTGTCTGTGACTTCCCCAGCACATACTTGGCATGGATATAACACTTTGCCAGACTTGTTTTTTGGAAACAGCCCTTCAAAACTGTCATCTTTTGTTTTAAAATCCACAAAATCACCATTTTTGAATATCACCTGTATGTCAGATTCATTGTATTCACTTAGCCCGTTGTTGTAAATTACGCTGGACTTCAATAGTTCGATCCTGCCGTCCAAGTCGTAGTCCTGTGGGGCAATCAGCTGAAGTTTACGGTGTATCTTGTCAATCTGGGGGGTTGAGACATTAGTCAAGGAAATAATAGTTTCGCCTGGCATAGTACCAAAGAGGATGAAGATACCAAAACCAAATCCAAGCTAATTAGATAGTAGTAAGTAGGTTGGGCCAAAGACTGGATCTAAATCGAAAAAGTTTGAACCAACCGGAGAGGTTCCGACTTATGGGTCGGACTCCCTTTGTATATTTGGGAAGACGAGAAGAAGGAGATCTCAGTTTCAGGTATTGAGGCGTTATCTGGTCTGAGTTTTCGTATTGTCTTATCTACGGTCCCACTACTTGTTTGCGTACATGTCACATACCTCAAATTATTTGTTATATAGTAGTGTTGAAAGTATTAAACTGGTAAATTGTTAATTTATAATTAGCGGTCTGACAAACACAAAACAAAAACTTTCAAATTATAACAATAAATATTTTATATTTTTAGACTTGATCAGACATCATAACAACATTGTTTTATAAACTAAACTTGTAGCGCAATGCACAACTGGGTCGCGCCGCGCAGCAAATAATTATAAACGCAACCATTTTTATATGATTTGAAACTTTTACAAAATAGCAAATATACAAATGTACAGCAAATCGAACAAACATATAAAATGGGCCGAAATGTATAAATGCTATAAAGCGTGGGTCAGTGAAACAAGTTCAGAGGACAACTTTTAAAACACGAGGTTTATGGCCGCCAGAAGTCTCAATAACGTCACCTCCACCTAGTAATAAAATTATGAAATATGAAGTGTGAAACAAATTATGAAATATGAAGTGTGAAACAATCAAGAAATAGCTCGTATATAAATTATAAAATTGTCTCTCAAATACAGATAACGTCCGAAAACTATTAAGATACACAATACTCATTCAAATACTGATCAGTGTCCGAGAGATATGAATTGCTTCACGGTGGTTTCTTATCACGGCTACAGACTTTCCCGTACCGGATATAGTGGTCGAGATGAGTCTGTTCAACCCTCTTCTTCTTCAGGTCCGTAACCAGATGTTTCCTCGTTGCTCGTTCTTCGCTAGATCTATCTGGACAGATCCATACATTTTTGTGGGTCTCAACTAGCCTCAGTCTTCCTGTTTTCGTCAGAATCTGTTGAACCGCTGTAGAGCTTGGGACAGTGATCTTTACTGGTCGGATAGTCGTACTACCTGGCCTCTTCCTGCCGACTCTAGTCGCTTCGAAGTGAGGTTTCTCCCCAATCTCCTCCAGAACTGCGGTTACTAGCGCTGGAAGCTGTTCTCCCTCTTCTTCTTTCAACCCAAACACGATCAGGTTCTTGCTCCTGTCCTCCTCTGCAGCCACACTCTTCATCACCTTCTTCAGGATGTTACTGTTGCAGACCGTATCACTTGCACTGTTCTGTTGTACAGCTGCACTGTAGCTCTTAATCCCTGACTCCACCGTTGTTTGCACTGTCTTCTTAACCGACGTCTTAAACAACTCTAGTTCTTTGTCCTTCTGCACAAGCAGCTGGCCCTGCAGCCTGATCAACTTATCCTTGTCTTCAAACGCTTCCGTCTTCAAGAAATATATGATCTCCTCCATTTTACTCATCTGGCATTCATGCCGTTGAACGAGGTCTATTGCTTCCACAAGCCGAAGTGCCAGATGCTTTTTATAGACAGTTGGAGCCATAAATATTTCTCTGTCCATATCTCCACAAATATCTCTGTCGTCGATTTTCAGTTCTTTTCCCAGCGTAATGAACCACTTAGTAACACTGTCCTTCAATTTTGTCTGTTCATCATACTCGAATCCTTGAATTTGGTCCAGAGATTGGGTCACCTTACGATCATCCTCCATAATGTACTTGTATAGGAATGTACAAGTACACACGCAAAGGCTAACTACGCGGTAGCAGCAAACTGAACTTATCGCAATTTACAAAAGATAAGAGAGCTCGATAATTGCAACGTAAGCTACACTGACTACACACACACTGTTGAAATCGAAAACGTTTCTCCAAGTATCGTCCATGAATGTCAATGAAATTTAAATTTTGTGGATTTATTATTAATATTAAATAGAATAGTATCAACAAAATTGTAGGTTTATAACCTAACAAAACGCGTGCCGAATTGAATTTGTTGTAGGTTTATAACCTACCAGGACGCGCGCCGAGTTGGACTTGTCGACGGTCGAATATATGGAACAAATATTTTACGAGTGTCACCCGTTAATGAACTCGTCGACGGTCTTATAAATATTATAGAAACAAATATTTTACGAGTATCACCAGTTAACAACAAAATGATTTAAAAAATCACATATCTTAGCTTAATGTGCTAATCTGTGACCTTAAAACAAATTGTTTCAACATTTAAATTGCAGACAGAGGTGCGAGAAAAAACATTGTTGATATAAACAGTCTAGATCTTAACTTGGAGCCACAAGGTCAAGGGTAAAAGATTTTTGATTGTTAAGGGAAGTTTTTGAATTCTTAAAGGGTTGATTTTATATAGGGTCATTGCTATATTATGTGTATATTGTTTGAATAATTTTGTTTCATAAAACATTTAAATTGCAAGCTTCCATATATTTCAGTTCATTGTTAAAGTTATTGATAAACATATTTCGTGCAACTAAATCATTTCTTAAAATAGATAACAATTTCATTCTCGGTCTTCCTAATCTATCAACAAACAGATTGTCAGAATCAATAGCGAGTGATAATTCCACTTGAGCTGGAAGTGTTCCCTGGCTTCTGAGGGCTGAGTATATGACCAAACATCTTCCAACGCTGATATTCAATACGCTTAGACAGCATTCCGACATTACATCTTTTGTATAGTGTTTTATTGCTGAATTATGAGTGCGGCGAGCATGAACATCGCTCTCGGGTATATCGAGAGATAATCGGAGAAACTGAATCCTCTGGAGGGAATTTTCTAGAGTTAGTAAACCTGGTTGCCGAATTCGACAGTCATCTCCACTGAAAAGGGAAAACCCGGTACCTCAGCCCAACCATCCAGAACGAGGTTATAGTTCTTAAAGGTGCAGAGACCACCAAAGTTATCGTAAACTCTTTGCTGCGGACCCCATTCTTCGCTCTAATCCTGGATTCGACAACTGACATCAGCAAGGTGAGCACAAACATTACAAAACTTCAGTTACGTGATGATTAGACATCTATGCGTTTGTACTGTGTTCTAAACTACATTCGACAATGGTCCATGAAATATGAATCGGTATTCAGTGAAAATATAATTACTTATCGAAGCCCTTGATTATACACTAATCACTACAGGTAATCATAGATTAGCTTAAAGTTATCTTTATTTCAGATTGATCAACTGAGTATTGTTGTGAGATACGTAATACGTATCAGTGAAAGGAGACGCCTTTACGATATAGATAGATGAAAGCTTTTTAGGCTTTGTTCCTATGAAGTCCAGTTCCGCAGAGGCAGTATCCACTGCTGCTATAGAGAATATAGCAGAGCTAGGCTTAAGTATCGATCAACTAAGGGCACAGGTACGTAAAGAAAAAAGGTTGCACAGATAGCTATCAATATTACGCTTTGGCAATGAATAATTAGCAATAAGTAATTAGCAATAAGTAATTAGCAATAAGTTATTAGCAATAGGTAAGTAGCAATGAGCAATAATTAATTATTATTTAGTTGATTGATAGATTATGTAAATGGATGGAGTTTTTTGCAACAATGGACAACTTATGAATCAACAAAATTTTAGAGCTCTTAGCATCTAATATCTTAGGAATGATAACACGTTTTTGCTTAGGGCTACGATGGGGCAAGTGTTATGTCCGGAATACACAACAAGGTTCAAGCTTTGATCAAACAGAAGATTTGGAACCCTGTGCCATTCGTACACTGCTTGTCACACAACCTAAACCTGGTCCTCCAAGATTCTGTTGGGTCGATTATCAATGTGAAGGATTTTTCTGATTGCTTGGGACAGGTAAATTGGAATTGAATAGTTATATCTAATAGTCCAATGCATATCGTGGCCAGTTCATTCTTGAATTTATTTATCAGCAGTTTAATTCCCATTTCTGTAAGATACTAAACACGAATGACGAGAACAGGCCCACTTAAGTATACAGTATACATACATTATGTTTCAAATTTCAGCTGAAACATAACGCATTGAGTCCAGCTATTTGAGATGGCAGGAGCTAAAGATGAACAACTACAGGTTGGAACTGAAACGGCTCTGTCCAACTAGATGGAGCTTCAGACACGAAAGTGTGAGAGCCATCAAATGCCAGTAGGAGGCAATTATCAGCTCAGTATTGACTAAAGTCTTGTTCACCGGAGACAGAGCTTCCAGAGCAACTGGATTACTCCTGCAAGTAAGAAGCTTTGAGTTCACAATAACTCTGATATTGTGCGAGCAGATCCTGACAAAAGCGAACAGGGTGAGTTAATTTCATTACTTTATCAATGTATCATTCCATAATTTATGCTGAAGAGTCACAATACAGTTAAAAGTTTTCCAAATTCCAACTATTCGTTTTAACGAACTTATTAGAATAAATCAACCCTTCTTCCTCAGACATTGCATCCTTCAGGTCTGAAACCTTCTCCAGACTGTGGAAATCGACCTCACAGCCATGACAACGGCACTCTCAAGTCTTCACAGACATCTACAACTCATAGAGAAGAACTGTGAAAGGGTATTACTAGCTGCTAGTGTGCAGGCGAAACTTTGTGGTACAGAGGAGAGTTTCAAACTACAACTCAGCAGAAACCTGTATTGTTACAGCAGCAGAGTGAGAGGCCAAGCTTTGGACGAGATGTCCAAACTCCAAAGAGACTCTCTACAAGACAACCGTCTTTCTTCCCTCCATCCGAGCCTGTTGGCCACGTAATAGAGCCTGTTGGTAAAACTCCCGTCCAAGTCGAAGACCAGCTTTTATAAAGCTCTCCGATGTATCCTTGTTAATGCTTCTTCATATAGAGACTTCCCTCATAAGAGCATATCTGGGCTTATTGACATCTTAGTAATCGCTGTATCAGAAGCAATAGCTGAAACTCACGGTTCATTAAGGCATCATGTAGCCGGTGGGCCCGACATGATACGACATATTTTGACATGTCGGGGTTTGTCGGGATTTGTCAGGGTTTGTCGGGGTTTGTCGGGGTTTGTCAGGGTTTGACGGGGTTTGACGGGGTTTCCGGTTTGTCGAGCCTGGAGGCTTTTTTTTTCTTTTTTTTTTTTTTTTTCTTTTTTTTTGAGTCTCCCAACAAAAAGCCGAGACGGAGTCATCAAGCTTTACGTGGAAAAAACACTATACAAGAAGGCCTCATGTAGCCGGTGGGCCCGAGGCAAAACCCCTCGACAAACCCCGTTTGTCGGGGTTTGTCGGGATATGTCGGGGTTTGTCGGGATATGTCGGGGTTTGTCGGGGTTTGTCGAGCCTGGAGGCTACATGATGCCTTCATTAATCGATGAGTTAAAGTTAAGATATTGCAACACAGATGCAAATTACAACAGAATACAAAATGAGTTAAAGATAAAGCTTATGGGGCCTCCACCTTGTACAGATAGTGCAGAAAACTTAATTAACAAGGTTGCTTGGTGTATGACAGAGAAGCACAATTTCATTACTTCACATAATAATATGGGGGCTGCGATGAAAAATTATAGAAAAATGAAGTATTCATTGCCATTTTATTTCTAACTTAATCATTTGTACAGCTGGATCTGTAAAGATTATAAATAGCAAAAATATCATTATTAATAAGAGACTTCATAAGACCAAATCTGGTCAATCATCCCCAGAGACTTCTGTTCAATCACCCCCTACAACTTCTGCTGGATCACTGAAAAGGCTTTAAAAAAAGAAGGATGAAGCAGTTTTTAGAACAACACCATAAAGACCAGTCCAAAACTGCTTCACCTCTAATCTCAGACAATGAAGTCGAGATAATGGAATCTGAATTTGTGGCAATAAGTGACGTTGTAAAAGAGGAGGAAGATATCAGTCAAAATGACGATAGATTGACCTTACCGGGAAAGCTCTTACCTTTTTTAGACAAAGCAACTCGAAAGTTGACTCTGAGTAGTTCTGTCATACTACTCTCTACAAGTGGAGTTATAAGAATGCTCTGATGGTCTTATAAGTCTGAATTGGTCCTATAGTGCAGTAATTAGAAGACATTCGGTGAAGACATTCAGTGATTTTCATCACTTTTTATATTATTAAAAAATGTGTAGATTATTCTTTGTACCTAACTGAGGATTGAAAGTTTGAGAAAGGACCATGGTCATTAACCGTGCTACCCATTTCTGAGTTTCTGCAGATAGCCTGTTACAAATTGTGGAGACAATTTAAATCAAAAGTTACAATTTTTGTCCGTTTTTGTCCGTGCGGTACCCTATTTTCTGAAAACACGGACAAAAACGGACAAAAAAAACACGATCCCCCACTCCTGTGCACTTTGAACAGTAGCTTTAAATTTTAAACTTACAAGTTAATTTACTTTAAACTTAATTTACTCACAATATACCAATAGGTAGTTCAAATTATGGGTGACTACAGTAGTTACTTTGGTAACTCAACAACATATTCGTCTCCCTATGCTAACACCTATTCTACTATCACCGGTAATTCTTTCCTTAAATTACTAAATTTAAACAGTAGTATCTCAATTATCACATGATCCTCAGATTGCTTTAATTGATTTCAAGTTAAATAAATTACTTTTGTCACTACACAGTACACATATTAGTACAAAAGTACCTATCAGAATAGTCTGATAACCAGTACTTTCATAATCAGGTGCAGAAACTACCTACAATACATATCCTGCCCCGGGGGCAAGTGTATCAACCGCTTATGCAGCCACAACTCCTGGAACTACGTACACTTCCTATACTCTCAACCCCACCGCTACCACTCAGAGTACCGCCTCCACCACTTACAACTATGTAAATTGTTAATTAACAAATTATAAGGTGCTTTTGGAAACATGCTTTGAAATGATAAACATACCCAAAAACATATTTATTCTGATGGCTAACATTAATGGAATAATACATTTCTCAGGTTGATTGGGCTTCTGCAGCAACAGCTGCAGCTATTTCATCTGCTGCAACTGCTAACCGTGGTTCTCATGAAGGCTCCAAAACAAAACTAACCAAGCAAAACTGGTACAACCGGACTAAAGCAAATGCTGCTGCTGGAAAAGAACCTCCTCGAACATATTACTGTGAAATCTGCAAAGTTAGCTGTATGGGTGCTTTGGTAAGTTATATTTATGGACTGCTTGTTAATTACTTTAACTTTCTAATTTACTTTAGCTTTAGTTTGAATTTAAATTTATATTACTAGAACCAAATTTTCGTTCTTACTGAACCAGTTGTATCACCTAATCTTACAGACATGTCACACCTGCCTAACTTTTACTCTAACTTTGCTCAGACTTACAAAGAGCATTGTAATGGACAGAAGCACAAGAAGAAAGAAAAGGAGAAGGAAGGAGGTGATAACAAGCCAGCACGTGGTTACCATTCCTTCGGTAAACTTTACAGATGTGAACTGTGTGACATAAGCTGTACAGGCGAACAAGCTTTCTCTGCTCATATGACAGGCAGCAAGCATAACAAGGTAGTACACAGAGTATACTTTACACAGTACAACGGTTATATCGTGTCTGATCACTACTTTTTTATCTTCTCTTATGAGGTAGAGGTAGTCACAGTTTCAAACTTCGAGTTGAGAAACTACCGTAAGATTAAATTTTTTACCTCGTAAGGTTAGCTCCTAGTTATTTTTAAGAAATTTAGCAGGAAACGTACCCACCAACTATCAATACATTTCCTATTAGACTTTTCATAGTTTTGGTAATAAAAAGAAATTGAAGAAATGATAAATCATAGGCAATGTTTAGTAGGTAATAACAACTATCACATTTTTCAGACTGTTCTGCTGTTTAGGAAACTTGGGAAAGTTATTCCTAACCCAACTGTAACTAACAACAAAGGAGGTATAGCATATTCAATAAAACTTTTTAGCACCAAAATTTTCTCAAAATTACTTAAATAAATTTTGCATTGCCGCATTGATAACATTCACTTGCATCTATTGCGATGTGTACTTGGTATCACTATGAAATGTTTTGTTGAAATTTTAAAGATTCCATCTCTTTGATCGTGAATTTATGAATATTTTTAAAAGTCTGATTTATTTTGCCCCGTTAGCTTCACAACTTGAAACTAACAAAAGAGTATTATCTAAGAGCTCTTCTACTAAAGGAATGGCCAGTGTCTTCTTAAACCTTGAATTGTTTAAAAAAGAAGGGATCAGTCTGTTTAACCTTCAATACTGATAAATTTTATTAAAGTTTATGTGACCCCAATGATATCTCTCTCATATCACGAGAAAATGAATTTATAAATCATATTAATTCCTTATATAATTTGGAAGCTATTTTTACCCAGTGCATGCCCATTTGATCCAGCCTGCGCAAAATGCTCTCACTCAGTCTTGCATCCTGTAGAGCTACTTACAGGAACCATGTAACCATGGTAACCATGCAACTCTGTTTCGGGTAAATTCTGTACAGACTCGGACATTTGGGTTCATGTACTGAAGAGATAATTGTAACCAATGCGAAGACCTGGTTATTCTTCAGAAAAAGAAGAAGTTGATCTTGAGAAGGTCAAAGAGGAACTTGCGGTAAATAATATTTGTTTACACATACTGTTACAGTGTGACAGACGCGCATCGTTTTTAAGAAGTGTTCCATTTTGCTGATTTTATGTAGCTACATTCAATGGGGCACTTCTTATTCCAGTATGTTTTATCTTTTTTCTTGCGAATGTTAAACATATAGAATATGTTCCTATCAAGATTAACTTTTCTATCCTGAAAATAAAGGTAGTTTAACGGTAATTACCATGTCCTCAATTTTCGCCAAAATCTGAAAGATTGATGCCTTGATAATGACTAATGATGTTTTCCTCCTTCATTGATAGCAAATTTCAAAGAATTTTACGTATTGAATAATATCCAATTTAAATTTTAGTTGCGGTTTAATATAACTATCCTCCATTTAGAAAAAAGCCGAACGCATCGCCAAAGAGGAAGCTGACAGAACTGAGAAAAGGGTAAGAATTTGATAAATTACTTCAAGAAATTGAGTGGATCATTATTCCATAGTTTTCAGCACTTTTCAATGAAATATTAAGTACCTCTGTTGTAGAATATAGATTTCACTGAAATAACTTTGAGATTGATGATAACAGAATTGTGGTAATGACAATAATTTGCAGAACAAGCGTAATCAACAAGCAGAAGAGCGAGCTAAGAAGCGTCTGGAGGAGATAGAAGCAAGGAGGAAGATGATGGACGAAAGACGTAGCAAGTGGGAGGAAGAGAGATGGAAGCGAGAAGAGGGTGAGAAAAAGGAACTTAATCTAGTTTTAAGAAATGTCTGTTTAATTGGATTTTATTTGAATTTTAATTGGATATTAATTGACTTATTGTGTCGACAGAGTGGAGAAACATGCAAGAGCAAAGAGAAGAGGAGTGGAAGCAGTGGCAGGAGACAGAGCAGAGTGAGATAACACCCGGTCAAGTTCAACAATCAGCTGGCTTCGTGAGTAGTCATTCAACGAGTTATCTACTTGTTCTCTTATTTTATTTTATTTTAACACCAGCTGACATATATACCATGTATGATTTTAAATATTTGAATTACAATTTGTTCGACACAATTACCACAGGCGTCTCGCGAGGGAGATAACAACGACAACAAGTTGATAATGAAGCTGCATGATGAGATATACCCCGACCCTACTGAGCTGACTAACATTAAAAACCTTGTGAAAGTGACTGAGGATAATCTGAAAACCATCTCCGATACAATGAGAGATGAAACTGAAGCTGAACTCAAAGACAAAGGTTATTATTTCAGTCACTGTGCTGTATATTTTGATAAGTTCTAATACGAAGATCAATAGATCTACTGCAGTATTTGTATAACATTTCTAGCGAACTACACGTAGCTTGACGATGTCCCTACAACTAATACAATGTCCCTAAAATTACGTTTGCGGTTGAAGTTTAATTCTTGATATCCTGCAGGACTGTTGAAAGAGCCAGTCGAGGGAGAGGAGGTAGTAGAGACTAGGGTGTTAAAAGGTTGTGTCAGAGTTGGAGACTTGGCTAACGGTCTCCTCCTAAAGGGAGACAAGACTCTCGAGATGCTTGTCTTCTGTACTGACAAACCAACTGTTTACCTCCTTCAAAACGTCAAGGAGAAGTTCGAAGAGTTGTTGACGGTTAGTGTTTTAATTTACATCTGAAAACGGAGATTTAACGGAGTATTGACCAAATACAAAAATATCCAATAAAACTTGGTTATGATCAGCTCCACGAATGTTAAAAACCAGCGTATCACAGCACCACTGGCAGTCAATTAAGTGGGACCAGATGTTGTGGTCGCATTTAAAAACATACGTAGTTGTCACGCGCCTCGATAAACAGATATACAAAGTTGACTAGATTTCGCGCTTAAAAGCCGCGCATTTCGATCGATCGATCGAAATGTGATCGGCCGGCCTAATATAGGCGCCTATCTGTTTTTAGCTGTAAATTATCAAATCTAATCTGTTAACTACTGTTTAGAATCTTTAGATTTTAGTCATACACATATATTATATGTGTTGTTCTATAAGGAAGGAACGTATCAAATCTGGAACCTGACATCGAGGCTAATTACAGGCCTCTATAACCAAGATGGTTTGGTATCTCAATCGAACTTTACTCAGAAGCGTTTAGGATGAGACAATCTCAGTCTATAGCGTGTGTGTTATATGTGTTGGTTACAGCCCTCCTTTCTCCCTTTTACAATGTGCTGGGACAAGTACACTGATACTTTGGTGGACATCTTGCTGACCCTGAAAATCTTATCTCCTACGGATTGGTGGGCGAAGAACCTTATCATTAACTTTAACGCAACTGTGTCTAAACATGAATCATAATTGTTTGATACATGCTATTTTCCTTGAATCCAGGGGCCTCAAATGAAATTTATATTGTAATCTTAAATGGATGTCTTCAAATGTTGTACTTTACGTCCATTTAAAAAATTTTTCAGGCAGTTCAAATATGTATGAGCTAATAGTCTTAAGAGTGGTGATTACTTGACAAAATGACTCTGTCTCCCCTGCTGTACATAGCTTTTGCGAGGAATTATATCGATGATTCTGGCCTGCAATCCAAAACAGTCAGATCGTCAGGGACACTCATCTGTTTAATTTCATCCTGCAGTCTCAAGGTACGTTGAATCTTTCAACTTGAATGTGTGCCGTTATTATAGTTATTATAGATTTGATCATTCCATAGTAATTGCTTTCAATCGTTATCTTGGATCGTATGTATAAATAACACCGAAAGCTGAAAGGGGTTTTTATCGTTGAATTACTTTCATTATTTAATCATACCAGGAACTAATGTACAACACAGAAGTGGTATTTGAGCCGTGTACAAAATGCCGAGGGAAACTCTGTAATGATATGAGTTTGATAACAAAATAGTGAACTACGAATTAACAAGTTTGCTCGTGACGTGTGTTTTCAACAGTCATCTTGCTGTGACTTTTTTTACTTAACTTATCGTAGTAGTTTAACTGTTTAACGTGTGTTTAACGTGTGTTTTAATGATGAAATTTGATCTCACAAATTCCCGAGGGAGGGGTACGGTTAGGTTACAAATATCATTTGTTACATTACTTGGATTATCTGTAATCATAAATCATCTGGGCAACTTATTCCATACATCCATCACCCCTTTATCATTGATATTTGTCGTTGAACTTTCCCAACCATATGGGGTACACGTTCAAAAAAGGTGGGCATAGAGAGATTGAATTTTTTTAAATGCGTTTTAAAAATAGTCATTGTCTTTGTTGAGTTGATATATCTAATCTATACCTTTAGAAATTCGATTAAAATTTCATGATCCTTGAATTCAGGTGTCTCTAGTGCTTTATATCACCTGGAGTTATCGTTTTTTGTGTTCCAATGATTCAATTATCAACACAGTTAGAAATGCAAGATTGAAAGCAACACTAGGATAATCTGAAAAGTACTATTCACAAAGGGGATCGCCAAAAATTGATTATGGTGATTATATTGCATGTAAGGAATGGAATGTCTTTTATCTGAAATTGTTATTGGTTCCAAACTGATTAAAAATCACAACTTAACAAAAACGTTGGAAATGAGCCTATTTTGAGCAGTGAGTATTGAATCATCTTACGTTTTTATTGGCTTGCTATATTTTTTTAGGGACAAAATAGTAGTAAATATATTAAAAACCAGTTAAGATGAATTCAAAAATCACATGTTCGTTAAAGCGTGCGCTATTAAGTCCACATTTTAGTAGCCTTAAATTAAGTGCCACGATAGAAATTATATCCATTCTATGATTCTTATTATGTGGATTTTTGAATCCATGTCTAAGATTATACATATTGAAGGGCCTTTGAGCGTAATTTTTGACTCGGTGCTTAAACTGATTCAAAAAAAGCACACAAATCTGTGCTACCAATATGTAACTTCTTTAATGTGAGATAAATTGAATCATACATAAGTTCAAGTTTAATGACATTTTGAAAGTAAAGGTAATGAATCGTAATCACATTTCAAAATCCGATTAAGTATTATATGTTACTGTTATGATTCCACATTTGTCACAGTTTTTTTAAATGGCGGACCCCAAATGTATATGGCTTGTGCTGGTAAAGTTTCTTGCCTTGTTTACTCAGTTTTTTTTAAAATCGTTTTTTGTAGATTATGTGATTCCATCTATTACTCTTAATAACGAACTTCTCCATGACCATAAAAAACAAGTGTCACAACAAATTACTGCAGATTTACCTCTGAATGCAACCTGATTAGAGCCAAAAAGTGAATAAATTCCCCTGATAACAGCATAATTTCATACTTGCTCATTTATGTGTATTTTTGACTCATTATGGCACTTTTAACCATCTAAATTATCTAAATATTAGTTAGCATGATATAATTTGTTGATAGGAGTTCATTGTTTCAATCGATTCCGTTGATATTCATATCACATTCCATATTCTAAAACAACTTTGCAAGAAGTTACCTGTGTGTGATAATTGCATCGTAACTCCACATTTATTTAACCGGTATTACTTTGCACTTTTAACACTCAAACTATCTCCAAAAAGGTTCAATAATACATTGAGATCGCAGGACACACCTCACAGAATGTAAATTCTTCTTAGTGGTGCAAGTAAAATGAATATTTTGTGATTTCGGGGCCATATCTGCATCTGCACAATTAAAGTTATTAAAGAGGATGATGACTTACTTATGTGATAATTTGAATCTTTTTGGACCACATATTAAAAATTTGGTTAACTTTCATAGCATACTCCTTGGATACAGTATTTTAAAATGCTTCACACAATTTTGCAGTGGAAAATCATTCTTTGTGCCTCCTTTTTATGATCGTGTCCATATTATTTAATAATATAATAATAATATAATAATTTCAATAATGTAATAATGTAATTAATATAATAATTTCAGAAAAGGGGCCTCAATGATCGAATCTGAGTTGATGCGTATGTAGTGCGGCCAAAATGCTAGAGGAAGACTATAACGATAGCAGCGAACGAGGATCTGAACACCATTCCGCAGATTGTTTGCACTCGCTGAGGCTGACACTTGCATTCTTTCAGGTAAATACCATTATTAAAACAGTTAACTTAGCTTCTTGTATTTTGGTTAATCTACCGGACCGAGGGCTTGTTGGGACTCAATATAAGCTAAGACTGTGCCCGCACTGATTTATTATATTGTAAGACTTTTTAAGTAATCCATATCATCTCAGGGTTACGAGTTTATAAAGCTGCACGGAAACGGGAAAGATTACTATTTGCGATGCTATCTCTGAGAGTATGGGGTACAGTCTAGGAGTCTTGAGAACCATCAATTTCTTCAGAAGTTTAGACTCTATAAGGACTCTGTTACGTTGAACAAATCCTCTGTTCTATAGCTTTTGTAACATTAGATTTCTTATCCATTTTAATTAATATATATTAGTTTTTATCTGTTTCATATATCAGATTGATTATCGTGTGAATATTATGTTGCCCGAATTATGTGTACTGTGTGTTCCGACTGTACAGCTATTGTATTTTCCTGACCTTTATATTGTTGTGTTCTTGATTTCTTAACTTATAATCCGAATTTGTGTTTGAAAAGCGAATAGTTTTGATTGGTTCTTATCTTTTAAATTAGATTCAGGAATCAATTTCATTTCATTTTTATCCTTGCGCCCGAGAAATCTAGTGGGCGAATATTTGACGTAATAATTATTATGTTTTTTAACGTTTTAAAATATTTTCATGTCCTTTTTACTTATTTAATATAAACTTATATTTTCGACCATAATATTTAGTGATAGTTGATTTTCGTTGAAACAATTTTTCGGGATTTAATTTTGTGTTATTAATATTACCCTAGATACAATTATTCTATTTAATATCCACAAATCAGAGTAGTTTTAATGCTGATCGATAAATTCCTGTTTTATTTAATTTTTTATATAATTTGTAACTTTTGAAATTTACTACTACGGCCATAACTATAGCGCTTATTTTATCGAGCTTCAGATTTTTAGAATCAGTTCAATCAATAGAGCATCTAGTTATCATCATTTTTTAAAAGCATCGGAATACTTATATTATTTTATATATTATATATTATATCAAAACATTACCTTGTTATATTTTACATTTATAAAGCAATAACATATCATTAGTTCAGGCAAACGGTAAAGTATGATCTCTATTAATTCTATCAATAATTAGTCAATAGTAGAAGCGCTAATAACAAATGTCTTAACCTTGTTCTAACAACTGAAAAGGGCAGCTAGAACCCTGGATATGTGGGTGACAACAATCTCCGTCAAAATTCGGTCTGTACTGGACTCCTCCCAACAATGCAATCTTCCGAATCAGAAGTTCTTACTTCCTACGAGATATTATCCACACTAATATCTACAACGTTAAGTTAAAGCTACGATCGCTCTAAATTGTATTGCACGCTTTGGATTCAGCTTGACAGAAACATAGATGTTCTGGTGCATCTTGATCAGTTCCAGGCAGAAACATTAGATATCTGTACATTGGGACTCATGAAGTATCTCATGATTTGACGGTTCTGATGGCGTCTTGTTGTAAAATTTAATACGATGTTTAAAGACAATAAGAGGAATCTGCTGTAAAGTAGTTTGAACAATTATCTCAGAAAAAAGGCGATTGTGTTCCTGTTAGCTAGATACTGTAACTTTTTGTCTTCTTCCAGGAGGATCATGAGTTTTGTTCATGGGACTTATGAAGGTATGAATTGGACGATAGGTTTATGTGCGATGTTTTGATTGCTTTTACGAATACTGATATATGATTGTCAGAATTTCGCAGTTCAAAATTGTAAACAAAATATTTCCCTCGTTTGATTTCTCCTGTTCGTGAGGATTTAATAAATTTTGAACAAGTATACGAGGCTAATATGGTCTTTCAATGTCTGTGTGATGCCCGGAATCTTCTAACGATTCTCAAGATATTGAATATGCCAAAAACGAAATTACGATGAAACGGATCTGTTTACAACCAGTTCAGTTGTATCGAAACTTTTCGATTTATCCAGTATCCTCTCAGAAATTAAAGGCAACGGAGAGAAGATTGTAGCCAACATTGTTAAAGCTCAAAACATTAGTGATCTTCATCTGTTGTATCAAACTCTGTTTTGTCTGAAAAGAATTGTCCCGAACAAGCCGATTTTTTTTGGGGCGAAATGCTGCAGAATCAATTTTGCTTCACAAAATTATGCCAGAGAAACATGGACATTATCTACAATGACTTGTGCCAACATGTGGGAACAGCGTTGAGCTCTATCAATTTATCAGTGATATTATCGACAAAGAGCGAATCTCGTCAGTATCATGCCTCCTTCAGAGTCTGCCATCATACTCTATATGTGATGAGGTCATACACATGGTTCATGTCTACATTCTTTACTTATCTCAAGGACTGCCGGTGGAATTCGTTTGCCTTGCTTTCGATTTGACTCCTAAAATTGAGCAATCTCTAAGAATGTGCAAAAACTCCTGTGATCTGCTTTCTCCAGAACGCGCTCACTAAATTGTTGCTTCACATAGCTTATAATTGGTGGATTCTCGTGTCCGAGATCTTGCGTTAGATATTGTTGGGAAATCTTGTCCATTCCCTAGTGGATTCGTCAGTTGTACATAAACATTCTGGCCGCTTCCTACACCGATAGATACTATATAAAATCCATCTGATTTTTGGTTTTGTCAAGTGTTCCATAGCGTTATGCTTTCTAATGGTCTTGATCTACCCCCAACGCTTTACACATGTGAATAAGATCATAACATGCATTGAACATGATAATTCAATGGTGGGGTGGGGTGGGGGGGTTTGATTGTTTTTTTTTTTTTTGGGGGGTTTTTTTTTTTTTTTTTGTTTTTTTTGATTTTTTTTTTTATTTTGTTTTTGACGATATCAATTCTTCCAATTTTTAGAAAAAAGCACTATACCTGTAAGTGAACTTATCCAGAAAAAATGTTGATGTCATAGCGAACGAGTGTAAATTGAAAACAAAGGGCTCAAAACTGGACCAAGATAATGATCAGAAACAGGGAACTTGATGTTTGATAAGTAATTACCACGAGGTATGTGATTCTGGTGACTGTGCTACGGTTACTTGGATTGCAGCATATACATGAGAAAGAAGCTGTAATCCAGCTCTTTCTCTGCCTGAATGAGCAGCTGGTATCGGTATCTTTAGATTGCTGGGTCTCAGATAGATGTGATGTAGAGCGTATGAAGGCTTTTCGAGCTCATGGACGGTCATTGTTAGGAGTTACATGAGTTGAGAAAATGCATTTCCTTAATTTAGAGCACGGGTTATTATGAGATGGTAGAGAGCTTTAACAGTCCTGTCTTGATAAACAATAGGGAATTCAGCTGTGTGTTGGAGGGTGCTAGAGGTGTTTCCATAAACTGGGAGACCCCATTAGAATCAATATTTGATGTCTGTCCTTACTTTGCGTTGAAGGCAACTCCAGACGGATCTTCTATGGATTGTTATTGAATTTTTATTGAGATTTTATCATTTAAAAATTAGTGTTGTTTTAATTTTATTTTGTCATATATTGTTTTAATCATGATCTCTCTATTAAGTTTTATTACAATATGGTAACTCGCTTTTTAATTATCAATTATATTTTAAAATCGTTATTCTATAATATCCCCTTTATAAAGTAATATGTAAAGGTGTTTTCTTCAAAAGTTCGGATCAAAATTTCAATAATACGGACTTGAAATTTAAATTATCACGGGTACATAATAAATATTGTAGGTATGATTTCGAGTATGGCAAACGACCACTGACGCATATGGGAGTACACAAGGATCAGTGGTGATGGAAGTTGGGTGACACCGCGCTCACACCCAACAATTGAGGTATTACAGAAGAAGAAGTAGTTCCAGAACGAAGGAAGAAACTGGACTATACGTGAGCTGGAGAGTATGCAGGGAGGGATAGTTTGGGAGTGGTAGGACGGAGTGTATGTGTCACTGTCAGCACCGGTACCGGGCAGCACCACACAGGATAACCCCCAGAGGAAATACACTATGTGTAAGATCGCGATGTAAGAAGTATGAGTTCGTTAACACGAATGGGCTCCCAGCAGCCGGTGCAAATGTAAGCATATTCACTGATATGATTCTGAAGAAAGAGTTTAATAAGTGCACGGTGCACCGCCATGCATATCACCTGTGTCATGTCCCTGTGGGAGTTCATGTCGTATCTTCACTATTACTTGTCTTGAAACTAAAGAGGAGCGACTTGCTGGGGAAAGCCAGTGGGGCAGGGGATGTACCGTATGATGCTATGGGTGGGTTAACAGGGTTCTGTTCATGGCACTGGTTACATGAGATTTGATCCAAGTGTGGGCCGCCAGAGGGGAGCCTTGTGGACTTACAGCCTGACACAGTTGCTAGGTCTCCATCAGTGGTTACTGAAATCCTGATAACAATCTAATTCCAGTTTACGAGTTCACTCAATGTTTGGCATTGGGCAGAACGATCAAAAATCTGGGCTGTTAGTTCTATCTCAAGCACTTAGTAATTATATTTGTACCGTATAATGGCAGGCCGTTATATATTATATAATTTTCTATAAATCAGTGTGTAATAGTTGTTAATAGTGTAAATATTTGATGTAAGCGGTTTGTAAACAGATTGGCAGACCTCATAGCCAGGAAAAGGAAAGAGAGATATTGCGATGTGGTAAGGCATGTGAAGAAAAGAATAAGATTTACAATGTTAAGAACAACGCTCATTGCTCTACGAGGTTACAGAGGCAAGAAAATGGACAAAAAATGTGAGACCTCTTTATCAGAAGTCTCTTACAACCTCATCCCTGCCACTATGATGGAGTAGATGTGTATATATTTGATTGTTAATATTTCATATATAATATTGATAGCAGTGGACAATTTCCTGTGTATTGTGCTCTGCCAATTGCATCACTTGATTTAATTGAATGTATATAAATTGTTTGAAAAACTTTTCCCAAAATTATGATGCCAAATAAAAGGATGACAATAGCGATAACCACATTAATTATAAATTGTCATTTTTATTATATGATCCGGCCACTTTTAAATGTCTTGGTACTTTACGATTCGTCCATTTGATGAATTGTGTTAAGAGCTAGATAGATTAGATTAGATTAAGAATAATGACATTTATGTCATTATTCTTTATAAACATCATCACTAGTTTTAAACATTTTTTCTGATTTCCTCATTATCTGAACTGTGAGCTAGATAGAAAATATTTTCAATAACAAATTACAATTCTTAAAATTGACATTATTGATATTTTGTAATGCAGTGTATCCAATATTTGAATTTCCAGTATTTTCCCCAGAGTTGTGGCAAGTGTTATAAAACTGCTGCTGATGCCATGACAAAGTGTCATTGTCTCTCCAATAAAGCAATCTCATTGGCTCCGAAAAGTCGACCTTTATTAACGTCTATTAAAAAATGTCCAGTTATGAATATAATTTATGAATATAATTTATGACAAAAGTTGGTATCGTTTTACTATAGGTTGGTAAACGCACCACACATAACAGAGAATCGGAACTGTAATCTGATTATGTAACAAGTTGTTATATTAAATTAAACGGTGTTAGTCGAATCTCGCGAAACTAACGAAAACAGACGTAAATAGTCTATCCACTATCGTTCCACAGAATATTAATAGCTAGCGCTCAATTTCCTTCACACATTTTTAGAGGGTGCGCGCGGCTCCAAAAATTTTGGTTGACGATTTCAACCCATCGAGATCGTTGCTCTGCTTTGCAGAGCAACGATCGACGTTACCTGGGGACCTCAGGCTATTATGTTCATAAACATATGAATAGAGATACGAATAGAGATTAGGCGGAATGACAGGCTGAGCGCGGCCCAGTAACGATCGGTCGATCGACGAAGCAAGAATGCTAGTTCGCGCGGCGCGTTGAAGAGGCGAAGTCCTCCAACAAAAATTTAATTATAAATTCAACAATTTCTAAATGATGTTAAATTCGAAATAACATCATTTAACAATCTACTATTCATTTAATTTGCACGTGCGCGGTCAATGGTCTGACAGACAGAAACTTTCAAATTATAACAATAAATATTTTATATTTTTAGGCTTGATCAAATATCATAACAATTTGTATCACGTGGTGACCCCCACTGTCGCTTCACTATAGCGGACCCCTGTAGAGTTTCTACGATACAGCTACAAAGAGAGCCGCGCACTCGTGCGCGGAGGGTCATACAACGTATGACAAATAACGACATCGTTTTATAAATTAAGGAAAGAAAAATTTTTTTTATAGGAAAGAAAATTTACCACAAAACAATCAATACATAATGTTATATTCATAAATAAATTCAAATTTTAATTTCAAACACATATACAGTACGCCGCGCACACAGCCACAATTTTCAATTGTTCAGAAATTCGTAGGTCAGCTGTAGGCGCCGCGCACAGGATCTATTTGATTGTTATCTTACAATTACATGTCGCATTTCTTAATTACTAGAGCCAAAATTTCAGAAGCAAAATAATTTAAAACATATTTCTGTCGTTCCCGCAGTACAGGCCGTGAGCACTGCGATATAATTAATAGATCGAAAAATATTAATGGAGAAATTCCAAAAACCGCGCGCTCGTTATTTGTGATTAAATTGAGTGCTATTATATGCGCGCCTCTGTGAACAGCAGTACCGCTCAAGCATGAAGTACTAAGCGGTACGCAGTTGCTCTATCCAGAGCTCTTGCGCTTGCAGTAGCGCGCGCCCGCCTTGTGAAACAAGCGCGCCCGCAGTGGCGCGAAAGCACATGGTTAGGTGAAGGTACGCAGTTCTGCGTGAGGCGTAGACATTTGTAGCACACGTTTCATTCAACTAATCAATTATGTGACATGTAATTATATTAAAGCAAAAAGAATATTAATTTTAGTAATAATTGACGTAAACATATGTGTTTAAATAACATTTATAATCTAGCGAGTTACCAATAATATAATACTATTTGTTTGTATTATTGATTATATATGTTTACACTAGCCTATATTATGATGGAGATATACATTATATAATTGCTCCAATATTCAACACTGCTAAACAACAAATACCTACTCGCCCATCGATGAAGCAGTCGCCAAAACAAAGCTCAAAGTTAATATACCTTCGTACTTCGTTTTGGAAACTGTAGAATGCCAGTAAATAATTAGTGTTTCAATCGTGTATTCGATGGGCAAGCACTCGCCACTCGAGGCCGAGACAAACGGCACCGGCTCCGCCCTGCAACCATGAAGTAATGTAAGCAGTAAGGCGGGGCGGTGGTGTGCGCCGTTTATACGGCCCACAGCACGAGACATTTTGAGCTCCAAGACTTAAGACTATAAAAGTCCCGAGTTAAACGTAGCGACTTACCATCGTCAGCCGTCAAAAATTTAGAATTTGTATGTTATAAACTCTACATCTGATATCAGTATAACATGTAATTTAGTTTGTTATTGGCTAAATTTTTAACTCGATTAAGCGATGCAGACGGATGAACTAGGCTCCTCCTCCGTCAAAAACACAATGAGAGGGGATTGTGGAAGGACACGAACACTATTCGTTAACTCGTACCCCGGGTACCCCCTAGAACTATATGTCCCATCAGAGAGAGCCCATCACCCGTCAGATCGAAAACAGTGTTTTAATTTTGATATATGCTGTACCAATTACAATAAATGGTAAGTCAAGGCTGACGTTGGTAGCAAATAATAAAGTGACACGTTACAACAAAATAACCACTACACACTACACACTATACGCTATAACTATTGTACACAGTACACAGTATAACTAAAATATAAAATATAAACAAGTTACAAGAGACAAAAGAGTTTACAGAAGAGTTTTACATCGGCTCAGCACCGCCAGGACATTGGCTATACACGTGGGTCAATTAGTTTGATTTGGTATGGTTCGACCGGGAAAGTGGTCGAAATTAGTGCTCTTAATGAGTCATCACTGTCGTCTGAATATTAGAGCGGGAACTTCCCAAGTTTCGGCCGACAACGCACGCGCACAGCATCGGCGCGCAATGCTATGTGCGCGCGTTTCCATATTGCTGAGTCATTCGGCGGTTGCGCTCAGCGTAACTTGGAAATGAGTTGTATGTTGTTTACCTAAATTCAAGCATGGTAATCATAGATAAGCTTGTCAGTCAGTAAGTGCTTTAGTGGGAATAACAGGCAAATAAATATCACTTCTTAATCAGAATTCAGTGAAATTTTTGTCACACCACTCAGTTCCATACCGGTTTTGAGCTCTTAGAAGTGACTGTTTAAGTAAATTCTTGATAGATCTGCATGTGGAGGTGAAATTTAACGGGCCAACTTTACGGAATTCATTCCACAGCCATGCAGATTTATAAACAAATTGATTAGTTGGAGAGGGCGTAATGAACAGATTATCTTTCCTAGCTCTCTTATCAGCAGTTTTGTGTGCGCGTTGAATTATCTCTCTGGCTTTGTAGATTTGTATACATTGTTTGTACATTTTCTGTACAACGTGTACGATGCCTTTGCCGCTACAGAATGAACACTTGGATATGCTAGATGATGCTATGGTTATGAATGGCCAGTTCCTTACGGAGTATGTGAATCAGATACACATGGCAACTAACAGTATTTTCAAGGAGATTAGAAGTAAAATCGGTGCCGAACACAACGATGATGTGCAATTTGACAAACTGAACCAGAGAAGTGTGCCTAGAGAGAGGTTATCAGAATGGCTAGAGACAGTGTGCTGTTTGCTGAACGATTATTGTGGTCCATTGTTACAATCTGCCACAGAAACAGCTATCGACAACAGGGTGTTCAGGAAAGAAAAAATAGAAGATGCGAATAAGATCATAGAACTGCAAGAGAAGTTACTCTCTAAACAAGAAGAAGATATGACAAAAATCAGTGATCTGCAGGAGAAGTTAGCTTTGAAGAAGGATGACGAGATTGGAACTGTGAAAAGTGCAGCTCAGAAAGAGATTAAGACCTTTTCGTCTCTGTTGAAAAACACGTGCAAAAACGCCTTTGCACCGAAGAAAATCCAAGCTGCAGTGAAAAGGGTTGCCCTAGAAGAAGATCGAAGTAAAAGTCTGATTATCTTTGGGATTCCAGAGACTGAGGAGAACCTGGATGCTAAGGTATCTGGTATTTTGTTGGACCATCTCAACGAAAAACCAAAAATTTTGAGATGTAATAGAGTTGGAAAGGACACAAGTGAACGAGTCAGACCAGTTAAATTCACTTTGTCAAGCTCAGATCAAGCTCGTACCATCTTGAGCAAGACTAAGTTATTAAGACATGTAGACGGGTTTACTTCTGTTTACATAACTCCTGATAGATCAGCTGCAGACAGAATAGCCTACAAGAAAGTTGTCGTCCAGCTACTCAATAAAAGGACAGCAGAGCCGGACAAAGTTCACGTAATCAGGAACTTTAGAGTCATTAGCTCGGAGAAGGAGCCTTGAGAGTTTTATATTTTCTATAAGTACAATATTATATGTTTTGATTCATTGATTAATTAATTGTTGCTAGGGCCCAATGTTATTGCGGGTGTGGTATTCACTGCACACTACCGTGTTTTGGTTACCCCTCTCTCAATACATAATTTGGGTTTCGATATTCTGGGATAGTGAAAATTAGGGCTATATCGGTTTTTTCCTTTTATAACTGGGTTTATTTAGAAGCATTCAATTCTGTATAATTATGTATTGTTTGAAAAGTTTAAGATACATTTGATATGTTGAATAAATAGTATAACGAAATTAGTACTCTTGACTTAATGATCTTAAAAAGTTCCATTAAACAACGGTATCTGTACAGGTTCTCTGTAACAAGTAATTCATGTTTTGTGAATAGAGGCTTAGTGGACTCTTTAACATAGAATTCAGATCCTAGACGTTGAGAATTAATTGGTCTTACTCTAGCACATGTCTTGAACTTGTCTACATAAGCTTCATAGTCTCCAAATAGAATCCTGATACACTTCTTTTGAGTAATAAATAGCGGTTTTAACTGATTATTGGGAATACCTCCCCAGACAGAAATAGCATAACCTAAAGTATTTATTGAACTCATTTGCAATTACACGACGATTAATCACACGCTCATTATTTATCACAAAGTTAGGTTTAATCTCACGTCTTTTCTTACCACGTAGTTCATTAATTATCTGCCAAGTTTTCTTACTATCTCCAGCGCATTCTGTAATCTTAACACCATGATACTTACATTTTGCAGAATTAATAAGGTGGTTTAATAACTTCCGGTGTGCCTTAAATTCTTCATGACGTGCTACTTTATTTGTACAATTAAAACAAAGGGTAAGACAGTCTGCATGGTTGGTTGAATAGGCGTTGAGGCATTTCTTCTTAACTGCCTTTTTCCACAGGTCATAAAGCTCATGTTTTCTATTTATAGAGGCAATCAGGCCTGATGTAATCCATGGATTATTCTTAGCAGTACGTTTAGAACACTTAGGCTGGTTTAGTTTACATGCACTGTCTAGTTGATGATTAAATACAGTGAAAAAATTACTGAAGTCTTCTGGTGGATCACTAGTTAATTCATTGTTTAGTACTTCCACAAATTTGTCCACATTTTTTGCACAGTAGTCATAGTACTGGAAATAGTTTTGTTCATGAACCTCAGTACTGACTAGGGGTGAGTTGAATATGTTAAATACAGCATGGTGGTGACTGATGCAGGTACTAATTGTTCCAGAGCAGATAGAGTTCTCTATGTTGTTGGTGAGTATGTTGTCAATGCATGATTCGTTACATCCTGGTTTATGATGCGTGGAAGTAGAAATAAGTGGTGATAAACCTAGACCTAGAATAAGGTTTTCAAAGTCTTGAACAAGTTTACTGTTTTCATCATGGAGATTAATGTTAAAGTCACCTAGTATGTAAACATTCTTTTTTGGGCATGATTCAATAATTTTTCTAAGTTCATTTAGTGCCTCTGAGGAGTCCCCACTAGGAGGACGGTACAGTACTCCTACATGTACAGGTTCATCATGTTGAATAGTAATAAATAGGGTTTCAAGATTTTTGGTTACCCATGATAATTCTTCGTTTACAACTCCGTTAAATTCGTCCTTTAAGTACAATGCTACTCCACTTCCCTTTGCTTTATTGATATGTTTGTCCTGATAGAAACAATTGTACCCCTCTAGATGGTAAACAGTGCTTTCCTCTATTCCAATATTGGTTTCAGCAAGTCCAATAATTTTAAATTTTTCGGCTAATCGGTTTAGTTCCATGCTAAAGGCATCAAAATTTGTTTTATTACCATCTATGTTCTGGAAAATCGTGGAGCAGTTGCTTGCAAAACACGGTTTGATATGTGTGTTAAAGTCCTTAATTGTATAGGATCTACAGTTTTCCAAAGCATCGGACATCTTTTGGATACATGGGTTAAACTTGTAGCGCAATGCACAACTGGGTTGCGCCGCGCAGCAAATAATTATAAACGCAACTATTTTTAGATCGAAAACGTGTCTCTTAGTATCATCCATGAATATTGACCATTGTTAATTGTTAATGATTTGGCCCTGCGCGCGCTACTTCGTAGCACATGCCATTTCGAGAAGAAAGCGGCGTGCGCTACTTCAAAGAAATTTAAACGAGTAACATCCGTCAACCATGAATGTCAATGAAAATGAAATATTTTTGATTTATAATTAATATTAAACAGAATCGTACCAACAAAATTGTAAGTTTAAAACCTAAAAAACGCGCGCCGAGTTGAATTCGTCGACGGTCATATAAATATTTTAGTAAAACAAAATTGTTTCAACATTTAAATTGCAAGCTGCCATATATTTCAGTTCATTATTAAAGTTATTGATAAACATATTTCTTGCAACTAAATCATTTCTTAAAATAGAAAAAAATTTCATTCTCGGTCTTGCTAATCTATCAACAAACAGATTGTCAGATTCAATAGCGAGTGATAATGCCACTTGAGCTGGAAGTGTTCCCTGGCTCCTTAGGGCTGAGTATATGACCAAACATCTTCCAACGCTGATATTCAATACGCTTAGACAGCATTCCGACATAACATCTTTTGTATAGTGTTTTACTACTGAATTATGAGTGCGGCGAGCATGAACATCGCTCTCGGGGTATATCGAGAGATAATCTGAGAAACCAAATGCTCTGGAGGGAATTTTCAAGAGTTAGTAAACCTGGTTGCCAAATTCGACAGTCATCTCCACTGAAAAAGGAAAACCTGGTACCTCAGCCCAACCATCCAGAACGAGGTTATTGTTCTTACAGGTGTGGAGACCATCAAAGTTATCGTAAACTCTTTGCTGCGGTCCCCATTCTTCGCTCTAATCCTGGATTCGACAACTGACATCAGCAAGGTGAGCACAAACATTACAAAACTTCTGTTATGTGATGATTAGACATCTACGCGTTTGTACTGTGTTCTAAACTACATTCGACAATGGTCCATGAAATATGAGTAGGTAATCATAGATTAGCTTAAAGTTATCTTTATTTCAGATTGATCAACTGAGTATCGTTGTGAGATACGTATCAGTGAAAGGAGACGCCTTTACGATAGAAGATAGCTTATTAGGCTTTGTTCCTATGAAGTCCAGTTCTGCAGAGCTGAGGCAGTATCCACCGCTGCTATAGAGAAGATAGCAGATCTAGGCTTAAGTATCGATCAACTAAGGGCACAGGTACGTAAACAAAAGAGGTCGCACAGATAGCTATCAATATTACGCCTTGGCAATGAATAATTAGCAATAAGTAATTAGCAATAAGTAATTAGCAATAAGTAATTAGCAATAAGTAAGTAGCAATGAGCAATAAGTAATTAGTAATTAGTAAATTGAAAAGATTATGTAAATGGATGGAGTTTTTGCAACAATGGACAACTTATGAATCAACAAAATTTTAGAGCTCTTAGCATCTAATATCATAGGAATAATAACACGTTTTTGCTTAGGGCTACGACGCGATGGGGCAAGTGTAATGTCCGGCATACACAACAAGGTTCAAGCCTTGATCAAACAGAAGATTTTAAACCCTGTGCCATTTGTACACTGCTCGTCACACAACCTAAACCTGGTCCTTCAAGATTCTGTTGGGTCGATTATCAATGTGAAGGATTTGTTTGATTGCTCGGGACAGGTAAATTGGAATTGAATAGTTATATGTAATAGTCCAATGCCTATCATGGCCAGTTCATTCTTGAATTTATTTATCAGCAGTTTAATTCCCATCTCTGTAAGATACTAAACACGAATGACGAGAACAGGCTCACTTAAGTATACAGTACACATACATTATGTTTCAAATTTCAGCTGAAACATAATGCATCGAGTCCAGCTATTTGAGATGGCAGGAGCTAAAGATGAACAACTACGGGTTGGATCTGAAACGGCTCTGTCCAACTAGATGGAGCTAGGCTCCAGACACGAAAGTGTGAGAGCCATCAAATGCCAGTAGGAGGCAATTATCAGAGTATTGACTAAAGTCTTGCTCACTGGAGACAGAGCTTCCAGACAGAGCTTCCAGAGCAACTGGATTACTCCTGTGAGCAACTGGATTACTCCCAGAGCAACTGGATTACTCCTGTGAGCTTTGAGTTCACAATAACTCTGATATTGTGCGAGCAGATCCTGACAAAAGCGAACAGGGTGAGTTAATTTCATTACTTTATCAATGTATCATTCCATTATTTATGCTGAAGAGTCACGATACAGTTAAAAGTTTTCCAAATTCCAACTATTCGTTTTAACGAACTTATTAGAATAAATCAACCCTTCTTCCTCAGACATTGCATCCTTCAGGTCTGAAACCTTCTCCAGACTGTGGAAATCGACCTCACAGCCATGACAACGGCACTCTCAAGTCTTCACAGACATCTACAACTCCTAGAGAAGAACTGGGAAGGGGTATTACTATCTGCTAGTGTGCAGGCGAAACTCTGTGGTACAGAGGAGAGTTTCAAACTACAACTCAGCAGAAACCTGTATTGTTACAGCAGCAGAGTGAGAGGCCAAGCTTTGGACGAGATGTCCAAAGAGACTCTCTACAAGACAACCGTCTTTCTTCCGACTTCCCTCCATCCGAGCCTGCAAGAAGCAGGCTCTATTACGTTTTGCTGGCCACGTAATAGAGCCTGTTGGTAAAACTCCCGTCCAAGTCGAAGACCAGCTTTAATAAAGAATTTTTTTGTTTAACAGAGTTTTATTCTCCAGTACTATGGAAAAGTTGTTACACGATATTTTTCATAAATAAAGTGATTTTCATCCCTTTATATGTTATTAAAAAATGTGTAGACTATTCTTTGTACCTAATTAGGGATTGAAAGTTTGAGAAAGGACCATGGTCATTACCCATGCTACCCATTTCTGAGTTTCTGCAGATAGCCCGTTACAAATTGTGGAGACAATTTAAATCAAAAGTTACAATGTTTGTCCGTTTTTGTCCGCTTTTGTCCGTGCGGTACCCTATTTTCTGAAAACAGCCCACGGACAAAAAAGGCAAAAAAAACATGATCCCCACTCCTGTGCACTTTGAACAGTAGTTTTAAATTTTAAACTTACAAGTTATCACATAAAGTGGATTAAAGAACACTGAGTAATTCCCTTCCCTAAAACTGCATCGAGTGTATGTATAATGTATATGTTTAACATTAATTTACTCACAATATACCGATAGGTAGTTCAAATTATGGGTGACTACAGTAGTTACTTTGGTAACTCAACAACATATTCGTCTCCATATGCTAACACCTATTCTACTATCACCGGTAATTCTTTCCTTAAATTACTAAATTTAAACAGTAGTATCTCAATTATCACATGATCAAGTTAAATAATTTACTTTTGTCACTATACAGGACACATATTAGTACAAAAGTACCTGAATAGTCTGATATCCACTACTTTCATAATCAGGTGCAGAAACTACCTACAATACGTATCCTGCCCCGGGGGCAAGTGTATCAACCGCTTATGCAGCCACAACTCCTGGAACTACGTACACTTCCTATACTCTCAACCCAACCGCTACCACTCAGAGTACCGCCTCCACCACTTACAACTATGTAAATTGTTAATTAACAAATTATAAGATGATTTTGATAACATGCTTTGACATGATAAACATACCCAAAAATATATTTATTCTGATGGCTAACGTTAATGGAATAATACATTTCTCAGGTTGATTGGGCTTCTGCAGCAACAGCTGCAGCTATTTCATCTGCTGCAACTGCTAACCGTGGTTCTCACGAAGGCTCCAAAACAAAACTAACCAAACAAAACTGGTACAACCGGACTAAAGCAAATGCTGCTGCTGGAAAAGAACCTCCTCGAACATATTACTGTGAAATCTGCAAAGTTAGCTGTATGGGTGCTTTGGTAAGTTATATTTATGGACTGCTTGTTAATTACTTTAACTTTCTAATTTACTTCAGCTTTAGTTTGAATTTAAATTTATATTACTAGAACCAAATTTTCGTTCTTACTGAACCAGTTGTATCACCTAATCTTACAGACATGTCACACCCGCCTAACTTTTACTCTAACTTTGCTCAGACTTACAAAGAGCATTGTAATGGACAGAAGCACAAGAAGAAAGAGAAGGAGAAGGAAGGAGGTGATAACAAGCCAGCACGTGGTTACCATTCCTTCGGTAAACTTTACAGATGTGAACTGTGTGACATTAGCTGTACTGGCGAACAAGCGTTCTCTGCTCATATGACAGGCAGCAAGCATAACAAGGTAGTACACAGAGTATACTTTACACAGTACACTGAGTATACTTTACACAGTACACAGAGTATACTTTACACAGTACACAGAGTATACTTTACACAGTACACAGAGTATACTTTACACTTTACACTGACTATACTTTACACAGTACACAGAGTATACTTTACACAGTACACAGAGTATACTTTACACAGTACACAGAGTATACTTTACACAGTACACTGAGTATACTTTACACAGTACACTGAGTATACTTTACACAGTACACTGAGTATACTTTACACAGTACACTGAGTATACTTTACACAGTACACTGACTATACTTTACACAGTACACAGAGTATACTTTACACAGTACACTGAGTACATACTTTACACAGTACACAGAGTATACTTTACACAGTACACTGAGTATACTTTACACAGTACACTGACTATACTTTACACAGTACACAGAGTATACTTTACACAGTACACTGACTATACTTTACACAGTACACAGAGTATACTTTACACAGTACACAGTACACAGAGTATACTTTACACAGTACACAGAGTATACTTTACACTTTACACTGACTATACTTTACACAGTACAGAGAGTATACTTTACACAGTACACAGAGTATACTTTACACAGTACACAGAGTATACTTTACACAGTACACTGAGTATACTTTACACAGTACAACGGGTATATCGTGTCTGATCACTACTTTTTTATCTTCTCTTATGAGGTAGAGGTAGTCATAGTTTCAAACTTCGAGTTGAGAAACTACCGTAAGATTTAATTTTTTACCTCGTAAGGTTAGCTCCTAGTTATTTTTAAGAAATTTAGCAGGAAACGTACCCACCAACTATCAATACATTTCCTATTAGACTTTTCATAGTTTTGGTAATAAAAAGAATTTGAAGAAATGATAAATCATAGGCAATGTTTAGTAGGTAATAACAACTATCACATTTTTCAGACTGTTCTGCTGTTTAGGAAACTTGGGAAAGTTATTCCTAACCCAACTGTAACTAACAACAAAGGAGGTATAGCATATTCAATAAAGCTTTTTAGCTCCAAAATTTTTTCAAAATTACTTAAATTTTGCATTGCCGCATTGATTACATTCACTTACACCTATTGCGATGTGTACTTGGTATCACTATGAAATGTTTTGTTGAAATTTTAAAGATTCCATCTCTTTGATCGTGAATTTATGAATATCTTTAAAAGTCTGATTTATTTTGCCCCGTTAGCTTCACAACTTGAAACTAACAAAAGAGTAATATCTAAGAGCTCTTCTACTAAAGGAATGGCCAGTGTCTTCTTAAACCTTGAATTGTGTAAAAAAGAAGGGATCAGTCTGTTTAACCTTCAATACTGATAAATTTTATTAAAGTTTATGTGACCCCAATGATACCTCATATCAAGAGAAAATGAATTTATAAATCATATTAATTCGTTATATAATTTGGAAGCTATTTTTACCCAGTGCATGCCCATTTGATCCAGCCTGCGCAAAATGCTCTCACTCAGTCTTGCATCCTGTAGAGCTACTTACAGGAACCATGTAACCATGGTAACCATGCAACTCTGTTTCGGGTAAATTCTGTACAGACTCGGACATTTGGGTTCATGTACTGAAGATAAGAGATAATTGTAACCAATGCGAAGACCTGGTTATTCTTCAGAAAAAGAAGAAGTTGATCTTGAGAAGGTCAAAGAGGAACTTGCGGTAAATAATATTTGTTTACACATACTGTTACAGTGTGACAGACGCGCATCGTTTTTAAGAAGTGTTCCATTTTGCTGATTTCATGTAGCTACATTCAATGGGGCACTTCTTATTCCAGTATGTTTTATCTTTTTTCTTGCGAATGTTAAACATATAGAATATGTTCCTATCAAGATTAACTTTTCTATCCTGAAAATAAAGGTAGTTTAACGGTAATTACCATGTCCTCAATTTTCGCCAAAATCTGAAAGATTGATGCCTTGATAATGACTAATTATGTTTTCCTCCTTCATTGATAGCAAATTTCAAAGAATTTTACGTATTGAATAATATCTAATTTTAGTTGCGGTTTAATATAACTATCATCCATTTAGAAAAAAGCCGAACGCATCGCCAAAGAGGAAGCTGACAGAACTGAGAAAAGGGTAAGAATTTGATAAATTACTTCAAGAAATTGAGTGGATCCATAGTTTTCAGCACTTTTCAATGAAATATTAAGTACCTCAGTTGTAGAATATAGATTTCACTGAAATAACTTTGAGGTTGATAACAGAATTGTGATAATGACAATAATTTTCAGAACAAGCGTAATCAACAAGCAGAAGAGCGAGCTAAGAAGCGTCTGGAGGAGATTGAGGCACGGAGGAAGATGATGGACGAAAGACGTAGCAAGTGGGAGGAAGAGAGATGGAAGCGAGAAGAGGGTGAGAAAAGGAACTTAATCTAGTTTTAAGAAATGTCTGACCTATTGTATTTTTGAGCTATTTTTAATTTATTATTACGAGAAAGTAATCGTGTAGGCGGTGAAAAAACACCGATTTATTTTCAGAGCTTACAATATCATGCGTGATGTGAATATAAGTTTCCGCGATTTTAATCGGATTGTAATTAGATTTTAATTGCATTTTAATTGGATATTAATTGACTGATTGTGTCGACAGAGTGGAGAAACATGCAAGAGCAGAGAGAAGAGGAGTGGAAGCAGTGGCAGGAGACAGAGCAGAGTGAAATAACACCCGGTCAAGTTCAACAATCAGCTGGCTTCGTGAGTAGTCATTCAGCCAATTATCTACTTGTACTCTTATTTTATTTTATTTTAACACCAGCTGACATATATACCATGTATGATTTTAAATATTTGAATTACAATTTGCTCGACACAATTACCACAGGCGTCTCGCGAGGGAGATAACAACGACAACAAGTTGATAATGAAGCTGCATGATGAGATATACCCCGACCCTACTGAGCTGACTAACATTAAAAACCTGGTGAAAGTGACGGAGGATAATCTGAAAACCATCTCCGATACAATGAGAGACGAAACTGAAGCTGAACTCAAGGACAAAGGTTATTATTTCAGTCACTGTGCTGTATATTTTGATAAGTTCTAATACGAAGATCAATAGATGTGGATACTGGCGGGGAGGTGATAATTGTTTGTTTACATTAATAGTGAGCACATGTTAAGCAGGCTGAGGAGGTGATAATTGTTTGTTTACATTTTAGGTCGAGCACATGTTAAGCAGGCTGATGAGGTGATACATATTTTGTATTATAGAAGGCTTGTAACACTTGTAACGCCTTCTTGTTACCCCCCTTTGAGGGCCCCGAATTATTTTCTGAACGAAAGCTCAAAAATAACCGAGAAATCGACCTTCTTACTAACTCATTTTGATGACCGTTTCTAACCTAAAATTGCAGGACAAATCGATTTAGCTAGGTTTCAGAACCTATAAACACTTCCTTATCCCTCAAAATCGATCTTTTATAGTTTAGAATGCGAGCAACAAGCAACATATATTTTGATCCTTCGCTTCTACTGCAGCTCTTGACCTAGGGCTGAAACCGAAAGATCGAGGCAATCCTCACCTTAACTGATCGAACTTGAGCGAAGAGCAGAGTACGACAAAACACAGCAGGTAAGCAACTCATTTTGGTGACTGTTCCTCACTTGTACAACGTTGCACGAGAAATCGATTTAAGTTGGTTTTACAGCCCAATAACGCTTCCCTATTCCTTAATTTTTTTTTGTTACTCAAACAAAGAACATGATGATTCTGCAACGAAAGAACAAGGAGATCATCTCGTTAACAACTCGAACAGGTTCTATCACAATTTTCAGAGCAGAGCACGATAGCAAAGTCAAAAGAAACAAAATAAAGGTAGGTAACCAACACCATGATATAACAATCATAATAACAACTGAATTAAATTTATTCGGACGACGGGCAGCCCTGATGTGCTCCGTGATCCCGACCAATTGTAATAGAGGTGTTCTGTCACGTGACGCTGATCCGTCCAATCACAAACAGGAAGAGTGAGCAGAGGGACATTATATCGTATGTTTACCTTTCTTATCTGTATTTGACCCTTTGTTCACATTGTTATCTCCGCCACAGCTTGGCAATTTCAAGGTGCTCCTATATTCTGCACCTCGGTACACACGCCATGATTACGTCATGCAGAACTAGAAATTGTGTGATCCGTGATCGTTATAATGTAACCGTGCCCACTGCCCATGTACAAACTACAATGCAAACTGTTGGGGGGGGGGGGGGGGGGCGGGGGTTGTTTACGATAGTCAAACAATCTTGATAGTGTGTTGGTCTCTCCCCCAACTGACTGTGGTGCTTATCGTCCAGTCAGGAACAGAACATTAACATAATTTTTAGTTATTTAAGTAGACCTGGTCATTTTTAAAAAATCACTGTCCACCTCCCTTAAAAAAACAGGGTTCAAATTGACAAGTTGGGCACACACGAATGCGATGTCGCTCAGATAAGGCAACATCTTCGCCACAACTTTGTTTCCCAAAATCTTGTACCGCTTCAGATAGCAAATGGAGCGTTCCACTGAGGAGGACTGAGGAGGAGGAGGAGGAGGAGGATGACTGGGGAGGAGGATGACTGAAGATACGAACAGACAAACAGAGGAGGAGGAGGAGGAGGAGGAGGAGGAGGAGGAGGAGGAGGAGGAGGAGGAGGAGGAGGAGGAGGAGGAGGAGGAGGAGGAGGAGGAGGAGGAGGAGGAGGAGGAGGAGGAGGAGGAGGAGGAGGAGGAGGAGGAGGAGGAGGAGGAGGAGGAGGAGGAGGAGGAGGAGGAGGGGAGGAGGGGAGGAGGGGGAGGAGGGGGAGGAGGAGGAGGAAGAGGAGGAGGAGGAGGAAGAGGAGGAGGATGAGGAGGATGAAGAAGGGGGAGGAGGAGGAGGAGAAGGAGGAGGAGGAGGAAGAGTAGGAGGATGAGGAGGGTGAGGAGGATGAGGAGGATGAGGAGGATGAGGAGGATGAGGAGGACTGAGGAAGAGGGGAAGGAGGAGGGGGAGGAGGACTGAGGAGGAGGGGAAGGAGGAGGAAGAGGAGGAGGATGAGGAGGACTGAGGAAGAGGGGAAGGAGGAGAGGAGGAGGGGGAGGAGGAGGATGAGGAGGACTGAGGAGGAAAAAACGACACGAATGTGTACGGTACTAGCTAAAATATTTGCCAGTTTCATTCAATACAAGTAGATTTTAAATAGAAATTTTAATAGCGTACAGCAAAGCTCTAACCCATGAACCGAAATAAAATGTAGCTGGTTAACGAACTAAAGAGAGGTCCATTGAACTCGAACCATAGCAACAGCGCACCCATTACCCGTTATCAATTTTACCAATACTTCCGTGTTATCTCATCTAAAATAAACACCCCACACACACAAAATAAACGCAATTGCATTTGAGGGCAAGTGCAACATTTAAAGTTACACAAACTCTTATTACAATTCTAAGACTGATTCCAAGTTTACATTTAAAACGTCAATAACTAATTACACCACACAAATTGATATTTTGAGTTATTTGTCTAACCTGTTGAAAATGAACTGCACCATGTTGAACTGGTACTTCAATTATGGGTACAACCATGCTCGTCCTTGTGTACACCGCAAGTGCCTGCTCCTGTAACATACATTTCTTGTCAGAGAATTCGTGTCCTAGTTTTTTTTGTCAAACACTTACCGTCCAAGTTAAGCTAGGGAGCACTCACGGGTATATTCCTTTGGTTCCAGTTGGTGTAAACTTAAAGCACAGTTCATCATCCAGCTGTCTGGATGATCAATGGCCGACAGGAGTCTGGCTTACCTGGATCCACTTTACCTGCACGATGGCAACTGATAAAGTCACTTTTTTCAATCTTTAGTGTCTCCTTGCAGAACTTCGAGTCCTCTTCCTGGCGTAACTTGGAGTTAGCTTTCTTGCTCTCTGGTACATTCAAAACACACAGATTGAGCTTCCTTAAATTTCGCTCATATGCATCAGTGTGCATCTTTGTCTGAACTTTACTGACAACACTTTGTGAAGCTTGCTGTAGGCTCATTTCTTCCATAACTTTCTTCTGACTATTTGCAGTAACATCAGCGAAGGACTGGAAAGCCTGGTTCACTATCTTTGATATTTCTTTAGGTTTTTCAGACTCAAAGTTAGTTGGAATGTTCTCGTTCACTGCGTTTTCAACAACCCCTCTGATACAAGGTGTAAGAGCCTCAAGTTCCTGCCTAATAACATTCCGTAGTATTTTTGTTTCTTCATTATCAGGGTTCGAGGTCTGAGTCCTTCTGCTTTTTATGTAAGGTGATATAAAACAATTCTGACAACGCCAGTTAGACAGATGGTCGCCTTCTTCTTGTGTCAGACCTGTCAGTCCAACACAGCAATAATGCCAGTACATATCACAGGTTGCACAAGCTAATGAAAACTCCTCTGCGATATACCTTCTGCATTCACAACTACGGTCTCCTTCATCTTCAGTTACATCCGTTTCTGCTGTAGCACCAGTTTTCTCTGGACTTTTCTTGACATTTCGTTTTCGTGCCGTTTCTCCTCGTGTCATACCTCAAATTATTTGTTATATAGTAGTGTTGAAAGTATTAAAACTTCTTTGTTTGAGTAACAAAAAAAATTTTAGGAATAGGGAAGCGTTATTGGGCTGTAAAACCAACTTAAAGGACCAGTTAACTGAAAAAAAAGTTATCCTCATATTTTGACAGATTGTGACAAATAGCAAACTAAGCAACGAGTCGAAATTCCTAAATCTCTAACTGCTCTCTAACGCGTGTAAATAGCGTTTGTATTATTTTGGCGATGACGTCATAAAGTCCCTCCCGCGCGCAGAAGAGCTCGTGAGACTGTATTTTACAGGTAGAAAATGGACATAATACAATCTTTTCCCCCAAATAACTCGAAAAGTAAGTAATTTAGGGTACATGTTGCTTCATAAGTTGTATATAAACATGGCCATTCTGCACAATTTGCACACATTCAAAAACCTTTAGGGCCTTCATAGCCCAAGTTACCAGATACCCATAGTTTTGTATGATTTCTGGAACCGAAAATCAGTTTTTCGCCAATAACTGAAAAAGTAAGCACTTTAAGGCATATGTTTGTTCGTAAGTCATATATTAATATGCTAATTGCGGTTCTTTTGCACCCTGTCCAAAGACTCTATCACGATCCTATCGAAAATGGGCTCAGCACCAGTACCACGCCCAAAATGGTTTTTGGCGAATTTCTCGAAAAGTAAGGATTTTAGGCCATGTGTTGCTCAATAAATCCTATATAAACATGCATATGCGGCTTCGTTTAAGCCTATTTTGAAGCCTCTACGACCTTCAGAAGCAAGGGGTCGGTTACGTTATTGGGTCAATATGGGCGTGGCCCTCCTGGGTTTTCTCCACGGTCAAAAAAATGTCTCCAAACGAAAATCGTTTATTCATACCTTCAGGAAGGTCTGTGCAAAGTTTCGAGAGTATTTGAACATTTGCAGGTTCATTTCCATAAATGTCCATAAATGAGTACACAACTTAAGAGTTAACTTTAGAGAAACTCATAAGTCATTTATCTCAAATTAAGCTGTTAGTGTCCATGATCAACCTGTGGCGACAATGTTTTACGTGAAATGTAAAAATCAGGAGTAATATAAAAAGTGTATTTTTAGATTAAAGTGCTAGCTCATAGTTTTAGAATTGTATAGATTATAACGTTGGTCGTTTAGCCATCTAACAATCGATCGTGCCGTAATATATGGCCAGAGAATAATAGGGTCTTGGAAATTCTATAATTGTTCAGTGGGTCGATTGACTGAACACGTTTGCACTTGGTATTTAAACTTACCAGTAGTTTATTTATGTTATGTACCGATGATAATGCAATTAGGATAACAACTAGGTAAGCCGTAAGTCTAATTCAAAACACACTGCACACCGTACACTCCGAACAGTATTACTGTTTGGTAGACCCGAGACCGGGTATTTTGGCGGGAATTATGTTCCCACGGCACTGTTCTGATAGAAGCTACTTCTACTAATGGTCCCAGAGGAACGGCCGTAAAGTAGCCAGACTTCTTGTCTCCTGTACTGGCTGACACATGCGGATTAAAGTTATAAATTTCGCTATATGCTATAAATATAATTGCTCTAGGAATTGAACAAACTCCTACTTATCTAGATCCTTTCTAAATTCGTTAGAGTTTCATGGACAAAAATAATCGGTACAGTCTCCCTAGCTGCTTGTGTAATTAAGCAATGAAAGCAATCCAAAATTATCACATATGTGATATGACATAAGTTGTAATAGCAGAAACTTTCTAACCGTACATTCACCCGCCACTGTTCAAGAACCTATATCACTGTTTAAAATCATGACGTGAGCACTGTACATCCAATCAGCCATTCCTTTACTTAGAATGATAGCCAAAACTATAAGGATTTTGGAGAACTAGGGTAAAAGTCATAATTCTAAAATTTGAGTGAGTTACATGTGTTTTATTGACGATGATAAACATTTGTAATGTAAATTACGCTATGCAAGCGCGCACTGAGGGACTTTATGACGTCACGAGGCCACAGCTTATTATTGCAATAACACGCGTTACACGTACGATAGAGAGTTGGTTCTTTCGGCGATACGATTCTTTACCAGTTTGTCACAGCTGATTTAAATCTTAGCCAAATTGGAGACTACAAATTTTTCAGTTAACTGGTCCTTTAAATCGATTTCTCGTGCAACTTTGTACAGGTGAAGAACAGTCACCAAAATGAGTTGCTTACCTGCTGTGTTTTTTCGTACTCTGCTCTTCGCTCAAGTTCGATCAGTTAAAGTGAGGATTGCCTCGATCTTTCGGTTTCAGCCCTAGGTCAAAGCTGTAGAACCGAAGGATCAAAATATATATTGCTTGTTGCTCGCATTCTAAACTATAAAAAATCGATTTTGAGGGATAAGGAAGTGTTTATAGGTTCTGAAACCTAGCTAAATCGATTTTTCGTGCAATTTTAGGTTAGAAACGGTCATCAAAATGAGTTAATAAGAAGGTCGATTTCTCGGTTATTTTTGAGCTTTCGTTCAGAAAATAATTCGGGGCCCTCAAAGGGGGGTAACAAGAAGGCGTTACAAGTGTTACAAGCCTTCTATAATACAAAATATGTATCACCTCATCAGCCTGCTTAACATGTGCTCGACCTAAAATGTAAACAAACAATTATCACCTCCTCAGCCTGCTTAACATGTGCTCACTATTAATGTAAACAAACAATTATCACCTCCCCGCCAGTATCCACATCTATAGATCTACTGTTTCTGTATAACATTTCTAGCGAACTACACGTAGCTTGACGATGTCCCTACAACTAATACAATGTCCCTAAAATTACGTTTTCGGTTGAAGTTGAATTCTTGATATCCTGCAGGACTGTTGAAAGAGCCAGTCGAGGGAGAGGAGGTAGTAGAGACTAGGGTGTTAAAAGGTTGTGTCAGAGTTGGAGACTTGGCTAACGGTCTCCTCCTAAAGGGAGACAAGACTCTCGAGATGCTTGTCTTCTGTACTGACAAACCAACTGTTTACCTCCTTCAAAACGTCAAGGAGAAGTTCGAAGAATTGTTGACGGTTAGTGTTTTAATTTACATCTGAAAACGGAGATTTAACGGAGTATTGACCAAATACAAAAATATCCAATAAAACTTGGTTATGATCAGCTCCACGAATGTTAAAAACCAGCGTATCACAGCACCACTGGCAGTCAATTAAGTGGGACCAGATGTTGTGGTCGCATTTAAAAACATACGTAGTTGTCACGCGCCTCGATAAACAGATATACAAAGTTGACTAGATTTCGCGCTTAAAAGCCGCGCATTTCGATCGATCGATCGAAATGTGATCGGCCGGCCTAATATAGGCGCCTATCTGTTTTTAGCTGTAAATTAGCTGCAAATTGGAAGGAGAAAAAAGAAATGAAGAAGATATTATCTTCATAACACATGAAATCCTCCAGGAAGCCCAAAAGAAAGCTCTGAAAGTAACTGTCGAACCAAGCAAAGGCGCATTCATAGTGACGGACCCCAAAGATTTCAGCGTCAAAATTACCATGACCTCTAAAGCTATGGAGGCTGACGCAACCGCCGCCAGTATTACAGGTATTCTCGACATTTTATTCATTTTCAGGGCTGTAATATTGTTGTTAACTCGTTCTCATCACGGCCCAAATTTTATTATTCGACAAAATAATAATTTAAAAGAATTGACTTCTCCGCCTTTAGAGTCATCTGAAAGCAATGTAAGTTTAAGCGTACATAAAACAAATTATCGAGCTGTCGAGAAATATTGATCACCAATCCACCCAGCCGATGTAGCAGCAAAAGTTCTAGACAGGAAAAATTGTCTGCGAGTTTTGGAGGAGTTGAAGCACGCCAACTGGTTCCAGGCTAACGTTAGCCCTGTACCCTCTTCTGTTATCGCTCTGAGGGTTTTGCATCACATCATGAGACAAGAAGATAAGCAACATTGGAGGGATGCAGCAAAACCTTGGATTTTAGACGTCTTAGTTGGTTTGTGAATTTGATTTTTTTAATTATTGTGAATCATCGCCCTTCCCAATTTAGACTCCACCACTTTTATTTTAAATATAATTAAGTCTACCAGTATTGAACCAGTCACAGTACAGGGTTTCCTTTTTGTTTATTTTGATCTTTTTATCTCACAGTAGAACCTTAATTGAATATAAACTGCAGGTCAACTGTTGCAAGCAAATCAAGGCCGAAGATTCTCACCGGGAGACATCATACGACGAATACTTGAGGCTATCTCCGCTGGAGTTCTGTTTTGCAGCAACAGCTCTATCCCAGATCCCTGCACGGAGCCATCTGTCGACCTGACACAGTCTCTAGACAGGGAGGCAGTAGAGAAAGTAACAATGGATGCGCAAGCAGGACTGCGCGCACTTGCTTTCAACAAGATTCACGAGTTTCTGGGAGTTGCAGTACTGTCAGAAAAAGAAGCTGCTGCTGAGGAGGATGTGGAGCAAGAGCCTGGTTCAGGTTAGTTTCCACTCTTTCAAAACAGGCGTGCTCATTTCTTCATTTAATTTGGTGCAACTGAAATTCGATGTTAAATCCTTCAGGCATGGACTCTCAAGACTTTGAGGGATACGACGGAGCAGCAGGTCACAACTACCCCAGTTCCTCTCACCCTGTAAGAATGCGAGGAATGAGAATGAGAAGACCCCCTCATCCCGGAGCCAGACCCTACGGACCCCCAGGGTATGGAGGTGGACATCATCACAGACAACCCCCTTACGGACCTGGACCATATGGTCACGGCCCCCCGCCATTCCCAACCCATCTTGGACCGCGTGGGCCTTGGAGAGGCCCCCCTCCACACATGCGACGTGGAGGACCGCCACCTTTTGGACCCAGGGGTCGAGGTGGTTACCGAATGAGAGGACCTAGGCCAAACAACAAAAATAGGTTAGATCTAAATTTAAACTTGTCCTCTTTAGACTTGAATTCTAATTCAAAGACAACTAGCCGCCGATTTTGTAAAAAAGCACTATTGTCTTAAAGATAAAGTGCACTTTAGATGTGAATTATCGAACAAAAATATGTCTAACCTCATTTCACTCCAACCAGAAAACGAAAACCAGAAGAGGAAGACACGAAAGAGGATGTTAAAAAGGAATGTGTAGAAAAGACAGAAGGTGAAGAAGGCACTGAAGGGGATGTGAAAGTTGAAACGCCTGACACCATGGACACAGAGGCAGCTTAAAACATCTATCAATATTTCGAACTTTTGATAGTCTTACTTATAAATACCAGCTCTTACTTAATCCTTTGAATAATCTCATTTTTGCCAGTATTCAGAACTTAATTGGTGTCGAACTGTTCGAGTTCTTGGTCATTGTAATCGCTTTAAACTTGAAAATGTTTTACAGTATAATTGTTTCGCGTGTTCGTTTAATTTTTATTTAAACTATGAAAATTACGGTTCTATGTGAACGGTTAAAATATCAACGATTTAATCTATGTACTCTATTCACTATTGCATCAATTTTTCGAAACCTATTTTTCATTTTGCAATAACTCGATCAAATAGGGATGATGATAAATCACTCTACAGTGGACTATCAAGTGACCAACACGTTCTTTAGATGGTTTGGACAAACAATTCAAACCCCTAACCCCCTAATCCTATGGCCCTATATACTACTGTGACCTTAAGGCTAACCCTAACCCAATCCCTAACTCAAGCATCTGCTTAATACCGTAACCGGAACCCTAGTTACGAGAAATTTGACTAACTTCCCTGTAACGACCATGTCACGTGATAAAAACAATTTTTCGCCGACAACTGGTGATCTGGGAGGAAATTTAAGTTTAACCCTATGTCATGCTTGTCTGGGTGGGCGACAATCAACCCGTTCTCTAGCGCCTGGCCCTGAACGACTATTCAAAACCCTCTAATCTGATCCTAACCCTAGCCCAATCTTTAACAAAAGCATATGCTCTAACCCTAACTAAACGAAAAATTAGACTAACTTCCTTATACGGTCATATCACGTGATTGGTGATCGAGACAGTTTTTCGCCAGGGGAGCATTTTAACCCTATGTCATGGTATGGGGGTGATTCGGAATCAGCGTCCGAAAATATCTCGATTCTGCAAGTTGGTTTCGACTGTCAGGGGCCCTTTTAGAACAATCTCGAAGATCGACTGTAGGGTGATTCGGTTGTCCGGTAGCTCGTGCTAAATCACTTAATGCTCGTGCTCTACACTCGATCTTTTAAATTTTTCTAAAAGGGCCCCCAGCAGTTTAAACTAACCAAGATTGAGTATTGAGGATCGATGTATTTTCAGACCTAGACGCTGATTCCGAACCACCCCCGGCCCCAGTTATGACATAGGGTAAAAATGCTCCGGGCTCCTTAGCCAAAAATTTCTCGAATTAAGATTCGGCGGAATGACAGGCTGAGCACCGCCCAGTAAGAATATTTTTGACATACGTTGCATGGATACGAAACATGTATCAAGAATATTTCGTATACGGTTCGATCATTAAGTGATCCGGTGAGCCCGGCCCCACTTCTTGTCAAATTATTTTTTGAATTACGATCCAATCATGATGAGTTACTGGGACGCGCTCAGCCTGTCATTCCGCCTAATCTCTATTTATGAACTTGTAGCGCGATGCACTACTCATGGGTCGCGCCGCGCATCAAATAATTCTTCTCGCAATCTTTGGTAGATCGGCGAGATGCACCACTGTGCCTCACCGAGCTTCGAAGGATTGACATCGTGAATCAAGTTTGAACCAAAATACCTTTATACTCCGCGTTAGCTACATGGTCGCTACGATACTGTACCAGATACAGCCTAGTTGCGCACTCGTGCGCGGCATGGGTTTACAACGTACAAGTAAAATTTTATTTATTAAGCGGGAAAAAACTTCGCTCCGGCTAAATCGCTCGCCCAAATTTAAGAAAATTCTTGTGAAAAGGCCCTTTAGGCATGAAAGTGATCTAGATCGGTGTATTTTTGGACGCTGATTCCGAATCACCCCCCATGACTTAGGGTTAAAATGTTTCCCTGGAGAGTTATGGGCAAAAAACCGTTTTGGTCACGTGACAGGCTAATAAAACGTGAATTCGATTATTTATGGCTCGGGTTAGGGTTAGGGTTGTGGTTAAGATTATGGATAGCTTCGGGGTTATAATTAGGGTTAGGGTTGGGATTAGGGTTTATGTAAAACCGTTTTGTACGGCTGCAAAACCAAAAAAACCAAAGTCACGTGAAATTTTTGGGCGAGCGATTTAGTAAGAGCCAAAAAACTTACCTAGGGACCCCAGGCTATTATGTTCATAAACATAAAAATTCGGCGGAATGTCAGGCTGAGCGCCGCCCAGTAAGAAAAAACTAACACTAACAGCGGGAGCCGGGATTATCAAAATTGATGTCTAGCCATTCGTCTAGCTAGACGATTGGCTAAACATCTACAGGGCCTGATTCCGGTAGACCGGTTACGACACGAGGGTTCACGGGGCCTTGTGGCTGTGCTCTGGGCCAATGGCCTGACGACAGACCGATGGGTTTTAGGACGAGGCAGTCGATATAATATGAGGGCTTGGGTTAATGACCTTTAATTTCAATGATAGTTTAATTCACAATTTCATTCATAATTTCATTCATAATTTCATTCATAATTTCATTCATAATTTCATTCATAATTTCATTCATAATTTCATTCATAATCAATAATTTCATTCATAATTTCATTCATAATTTCGTTCATAATTTCATTCATAATTTCATTCATAATTTCATTCATAATTTCATTCATAATCAATAATTTCATTCATAATTTCATTCATAATTTCGTTCATAATTTCATTCATAATTTCATTCATAATTTAATTCATAATTTCATTCATAATTTCATTCATAATTTCATTCATAATTTCATTCATAATTTCATTCATAATCAAAAATTTCATCCATAATTTAGTTCATAGTTTCATTCATAATTTCATTCATAATTTAGTTCATAGTTTAGTTGTAATGACCGGATTCGGTCTTATTTAGAATACTTTGTACTTTGGAGTCATCGTGCATCAAACACGGATTTACTTGAGTTGATTTAGATCGCAAGCTGGATTGATAGTTATCATTCCAGCTAATGTAATAGGACGATTGAGAGACGGTAATCTAGGGGATGTTGGGGTAAAACTACCAACATAAATGGTAAATATATCAGGAAATGGTTACTACAAAACAAAATGTAACAGTATCAATATTAGGCATTTTAACTGTGAGAGGTAACATTGATGACTGTTATCTTGTCCATGAGGTCGAAAAGCGATGCTAGAGAGTATACTGCATTGCCTTGCCTGAAGTGACAGTCTACATAGAAGGCCCTTACCCTGTAGGTGAAAGCTTTTTCCCACTTTTGGGCCTCGATGTTGCCTGGATTGACACGGTTGAACAATTCTGTTTTCAAGTGTCCCATTCACCATTGCCACCTTGGCTTGGTTGCCCACTGATCCCATATTGTGTCCAATGGTCAATCGCAGGGCTTCGCCGAGGGGGCCGAAGAGTAACCATGACGTTTGCTTTAGTTGGATTGTTTCCTGGAGGGTGAGCATGTCTGTGGAGGGGACGAGCGTGACATCGGATAATGGTTCTGCGTAGGTTAGTTGGTTGGGAGCAAGGTTGGTTTGGAGTGCTAATGGTTGGAAAGTCATGTTTCTAGGGAATTTTGTGGTTATGGTTTACAACCATTAAGGCACAAGCAGGATCATGTGGTTTTGCTATGATCATATATATTTATTACCGAATAAGTCAGTTGTCTTATCTGCTTTAAAATCCTGACTTCAAATTCTGGTAGGACGTCGCAGGAAGTCACTTCACCCGCCATAACTGGCAGCCACAGTAGGCTACTCGCTCACCAGCCAACGCACCTCCTCCAGAGTTAAGTCCCTTCGGTGGTGATTCACCACCCCAACGTATGTCCCCAATTCGGTACTATCAAGTCGTGGTCGTCACACCGAAATGATCCGGACCCTGTAGGTGAAAGCTTTTTCCCACTTTTGGGCCTCGATGTTGCCTGGATTGACACGGTTGAACAATTCTGTTTTCAAGTGTCCCATTCACCATTGCCACCTTGGCTTGGTTGCCCACTGGTCCCATATTGTGTCCAATGGTCAATCGCAGGGCTTCGCCGAGGGGGCCGAAGAGTAACCATGACGTTTGCTTTAGTTGGATTGTTTCCTGGAGGGTGAGCATGTCTGTGGAGGGGACGAGCGTGACATCGGATAATGGTTCTGCGAAGGTTAGTTGGTTGGGAGCAAGGTTGGTTTGGAGTGCTAATGGTTGGAAAGTCATGTTTCTAGGGAATTTTGTGGTTATGGTTTACAACCATTAAGGCACAAGCAGGATCATGTGGTTTTGCTATGATCATATATATTTATTACCGAATAAGTCAGTTGTCTTATCTGCTTTAAAATCCTGACTTCAAATTCTGGTAGGACGTCGCAGGAAGTCACTTCACCCGCCATAACTGGCAGCCACAGTAGGCTACTCGCTCACCAGCCAACGCACCTCCTCCAGAGTTAAGTCCCTTCGGTGGTGATTCACCACCCCAACGTATGTCCCCAATTCGGTACTATCAAGTCGTGGTCGTCACACCGAAATGATCTGGACCCTGTAGGTGAAAGCTTTTTCCCACTTTTGGGCCTCGATGTTGCCTGGATTGACACGGTTGAACAATTCTGTTTTCAAGTGTCCCATTCACCATTGCCACCTTGGCTTGGTTGCCCACTGATCCCATATTGTGTCCAATGGTCAATCGCAGGGCTTCGCCGAGGGGGCCGAAGAGTAACCATGACGTTTGCTTTAGTTGGATTGTTTCCTGGAGGGTGAGCATGTCTGTGGAGGGGACGAGCGTGACATCGGATAATGGTTCTGCGTAGGTTAGTTGGTTGGGAGCAAGGTTGGTTTGGAGTGCTAATGGTTGGAAAGTCATGTTTCTAGGGAATTTTGTGGTTATGGTTTACAACCATTAAGGCACAAGCAGGATCATGTGGTTTTGCTATGATCATATATATTTATTACCGAATAAGTCAGTTGTCTTATCTGCTTTAAAATCCTGACTTCAAATTCTGGTAGGACGTCGCAGGAAGTCACTTCACCCGCCATAACTGGCAGCCACAGTAGGCTACTCGCTCACCAGCCAACGCACCTCCTCCAGAGTTAAGTCCCTTCGGTGGTGATTCACCACCCCAACGTATGTCCCCAATTCGGTACTATCAAGTCGTGGTCGTCACACCGAAATGATCCGGTCAGCATCATCACAATCACCAGATCAGCATATAGTTGTAATACTTTCAACACTACTATATAACAAATAATTTGAGTGACAGGATGGATTACTGAGGGGCACTGTGTTAAGGTGATTTAAGTGGGTCCCAATCCCCACCGACCATTCTTCTTTGTATCATGTGTACTTGCTTCATCATCTCCTTTTTCTAACAATCACGGTGTCTTTATTGACTAATCGCATAGCAACGCACTGTGCCGATACGTCTGAAATAGGACCTTCAGTCCTGCGTGAATGTCCTCAGTATACCCGCATAGCCTAATATTGCTTTCAATATCCCCGACCGGTGCATACGAGATTGATACCCCTCGCCTCTCCATTCGTCCCACAATGCTTAAGCCACTGTAGGGATCATCCATCACAACGTCAGATCTCAACTTTAAGAAATCGACAACATAGTTATCGACCAATAGTGTCAGCGTCTTCATTGGCCCCATGGACTCCATATCAACATCCATATTATGTAGTTGAAAAAGCAACAAATTCTATTCAATCAAACAGGTAAGAAATGAATAACACAAGCTATATCAAAATATGAGCCCCTATATACACACAATTACAATTGGGCTCTCCATGATAGTATTACGCAAAGAGGGATCGGCTGACAGGCCGGATTGCATTAATCGGCTGCTCAAAAAAAGGTGAAACGGGAAACCGACTTGAAACCCAACCCGTCCCTGATACACAAAACACTAGGCGGAATCATTGTTAATGAGACCATCGGAATCACACCTTAATCTAGCCTACAGCACAATTGAGCAATAATAGATACAAAACACTAGTGGTAAAACAACTATCGAAATAATTACGAAGAGTGACCTACGTTAATTTTAAACCTTAAAAAAAACAATATAACAGAATGTTTCTTTCGCATTGCTTCCCCTTATGCCATTGTATAACCACCGTACGTGATTGGCGAGTACTTGCACCTACTCACCCCACCGATAAACCAAACACTTGTAACCGTTGATCTGCAAACTAACTGCACCGTGTTATTTAAATCTTAGAACATGTTATAAATGAACGCTGTCGATTATTGAGCATAAGTTAAATCGCTATTATAGAGCAACGCCGTCAGATGAACGAGGAATAAGTTATACCGTCAACGATGCCGCCAAAATTAGAGTAAGAGCGAAGTAATTATACCGTTAACGATGCCGTCAGAGGGACAAAGTATAAGCTAGACAGCCCGCTAAAGGGCCATACCGTCAGAAGGACGAAGACTAAGTTAGACCGCTATTAGACTTGCTTGCTTCATCAGAACATACAGTCTTCAAGAAGTCTCTTACCCTGGTTGTGGCACAATTTGTCTCTGAATCCCTCAAGTCCCTCACAATCCGGTAATCTTATTCTCACGATTACAATCAGTTGCCTGACAAAAACTTACCTTCTTATCAGTATTTCTCTCATGACAACAAGGATAAGCTCCGTTTGGATCGCACTCTTCTGGGCTACCTTCCAGTTCATACTGGTGAGCACACCTCTTCCCCAACTTTGTCTTTACTGGTGAGCTGACTGAAAATTATGAGTGGATCATTAGATATGTACTGACATAAAGTCAGTCGAAATCTTTACAACGTTTTGGTCCAGGGCAAACAAATTAACATTATTTTGATTTGTTAATCTGTTAAAAATTACCATGTGAAATAAAACAAGTTTTTCATTTTGCGACTAAAATTGTTGATAAAGTACCGTATCAAAACCTGTAGTCAGTGCATTATCCAAGTTTTGAAATGAAAAGATCTGGATAAGCAATAGCAAATAGATACCAATTTCTCGTCGCCAATCTCATATCAATAAGCTTTCTGTAAAGTTAAATTTCATGAGGCAGATGTTTCATTGTGAACAAGAATGAATTAAAATTACTCTTTTTATCCTATGATGAGAAGTTCGTACGGTACGTACTTTTAAAATGGCTGTACCTTGCGTACTAGTAAAATTGGTTATAAAGTAAAATAGATGGGTTTTCGATGGAAGTCCGACTTTCGTGACACAATAATAACAGCAAACAGGAACACTTGAAATGGCGCTACGGGCACCTAAACTTATGCCGCTGTATTCTTATTTCCATCATTAGAATAGTATGACTGTACAGTGTACGTACTCCTATTGAGTATAATTGCAGTTATTCAAATTAATCTATTGTCTTGAAAATTGTTTTATTTGACTTTAGCATTCACTGGCACTAAAATCGTGGTTTGAAAATTCCATACATACCTGCCAATTTCACAACAATAAAAAATAAGGTAAAAACGGTCACAGTTTTTTCAGAAAAATTTCGTTCTTTAAAGGACCAGTTAACTGAAAAAAAAGTTATCCTCATATTTTGACAGATTGTGACAAATAGCAAACTAAGCAACGAGTCGAAATTCCTAAATCTCTAACTGCTCTCTAACGCGTGTAAATAGCGTTTGTATTATTTTGGCGATGACGTCATAAAGTCCCTCCCGCGCGCAGAAGAGCTCGTGAGACTGTATTTTACAGGTAGAAAATGGACATAATACAATCTTTTCCCCCAAATAACTCGAAAAGTAAGTAATTTAGGGTACATGTTGCTTCATAAGTTGTATATAAACATGGCCATTCTGCACAATTTGCACACATTCAAAAACCTTTAGGGCCTTCATAGCCCAAGTTACCAGATACCCATAGTTTTGTATGATTTCTGGAACCGAAAATCAGTTTTTCGCCAATAACTGAAAAAGTAAGCACTTTAAGGCATATGTTTGTTCGTAAGTCATATATTAATATGCTAATTGCGGTTCTTTTGCACCCTGTCCAAAGACTCTATCACGATCCTATCGAAAATGGGCTCAGCACCAGTACCACGCCCAAAATGGTTTTTGGCGAATTTCTCGAAAAGTAAGGATTTTAGGCCATGTGTTGCTCAATAAATCCTATATAAACATGCATATGCGGCTTCGTTTAAGCCTATTTTGAAGCCTCTACGACCTTCAGAAGCAAGGGGTCGGTTACGTTATTGGGTCAATATGGGCGTGGCCCTCCTGGGTTTTCTCCACGGTCAAAAAAATGTCTCCAAACGAAAATCGTTTATTCATACCTTCAGGAAGGTCTGTGCAAAGTTTCGAGAGTATTTGAACATTTGCAGGTTCATTTCCATAAATGTCCATAAATGACTGGAGTACACAACTTAAGAGTTAACTTTAGAGAAACTCATAAGTCATTTATCTCAAATTAAGCTGTTAGTGTCCATGATCAACCTGTGGCGACAATGTTTTACGTGAAATGTAAAAATCAGGAGTAATATAAAAAGTGTATTTTTAGATTAAAGTGCTAGCTCATAGTTTTAGAATTGTATAGATTATAACGTTGGTCGTTTAGCCATCTAACAATCGATCGTGCCGTAATATATGGCCAGAGAATAATAGGGTCTTGGAAATTCTATAATTGTTCAGTGGGTCGATTGACTGAACACGTTTGCACTTGGTATTTAAACTTACCAGTAGTTTATTTATGTTATGTACCGATGATAATGCAATTAGGATAACAACTAGGTAAGCCGTAAGTCTAATTCAAAACACACTGCACACCGTACACTCCGAACAGTATTACTGTTTGGTAGACCCGAGACCGGGTATTTTGGCGGGAATTATGTTCCCACGGCACTGTTCTGATAGAAGCTACTTCTACTAATGGTCCCAGAGGAACGGCCGTAAAGTAGCCAGACTTCTTGTCTCCTGTACTGGCTGACACATGCGGATTAAAGTTATAAATTTCGCTATATGCTATAAATATAATTGCTCTAGGAATTGAACAAACTCCTACTTATCTAGATCCTTTCTAAATTCGTTAGAGTTTCATGGACAAAAATAATCGGTACAGTCTCCCTAGCTGCTTGTGTAATTAAGCAACGAAAGCAATCCAAAATTATCACATATGTGATATGACATAAGTTGTAATAGCAGAAACTTTCTAACCGTACATTCACCCGCCACTGTTCAAGAACCTATATCACTGTTTAAAATCATGACGTGAGCACTGTACATCCAATCAGCTATTCCTTTACTTAGAATGATAGCCAAAACTATAAGGATTTTGGAGAACTAGGGTAAAAGTCATAATTCTAAAATTTGAGTGAGTTACATGTGTTTTATTGACGATGATAAACATTTGTAATGTAAATTACGCTATGCAAGCGCGCACTGAGGGACTTTATGACGTCACGAGGCCACAGCTTATTATTGCAATAACACGCGTTACACGTACGATAGAGAGTTGGTTCTTTCGGCGATACGATTCTTTACCAGTTTGTCACAGCTGATTTAAATCTTAGCCAAATTGGAGACTACAAATTTTTCAGTTAACTGGTCCTTTAAAGTGGTTGTACGGTACGTACTAATAAAAAACCTCGTAGTCGTACCGTACGTACTTTATTAAGCAGGTGCAGAGGGCTGCACGACAAAGGGGGGCCCTCCATTATTAGGGGTCAGATCATATGACGTATAATTAGTGATGTGACGTATAATTAGTGATGTGATCCACCAGCTATGATTTACAGAACATGTGAACTCTACCCTATATCTAGCCCAGTTTAACCCCGTACTTTTGATTTAAATTAACAAGTCAATAGACATTTTTTCGTAGGATAATTAATCAAATTTACTGAATACTGAATACTGAATACTGAATACTGAATACTGAATACTGAATACTGAATACTGAATACTGAATACTGAATACTGAATACTGAATACTGAATACTGAATACTGAATACTGAATACTGAATACTGAATACTGAATACTGAATACTGAATACTGAATACTGAATACTGAATACTGAATACTGAATACTGAATACTGAATACTGAATACTGAACACTCAACCTGTCGACAGTGTCTTCATGTTCCTGCTCGTGGAGAATACGATGACTCTGACTCCCCGATCTGTAGAACCATCAAAGAGAATCGGAGAGAATCGTCTGAGAGGGATAGATAGCAGAGACACGGACACTTCGTAGGGAGTTTGTGCTTGCAGCACCGCCAGGAAGATGTGAGGGCTGAATCCTTGTTCTTCTTCCGACAGTAGATGAATCCATCAGAGTCAAGTAGCTGTTGAGATCCTGTCTGACCAGAGATGAATTTGGAGAAGGTAGGCATGTTGATAGAATGTAAGAATGCGATACTATTGTCTTTCATCTTTCAGTATATATACCTAAGAACACTTGATCGGCTCACTCTCCTTGCATGCCTTTGGCACGTACGTCTCACATCCCTTGATACGAGAACCCCCTTTAGCAAGAGCTCCCGTCCCTTATGTGATCTATGAGTCGAGTAGTCAGATCATGTTTACTTCTTAATGTACAGCTATGATTTACAGAATTGACATGTGAACTCTACCCTATATCTAGCTCATTTCTGGGTCTACTGATGGATCACATGGATGGATCACATCACTAATTATACGTCACATCACTAATTATACGTCATATGATCTGACCTCTAATAATGGAGGGCCCCCCTTTGTCGGCCTCCCGGTGCAGAGAACAAGGAATACAACTGATCTATTTCTAAGAACTGATCAAATAGGGACTTAAAAAACTCGAGAACAATAAGCCTCTATTATAGCCTCTCCTTTCTTTTACCCCAGAGGAGGACTACGCTGCGCGTGTCAAGTAACGCCACGGAATCTACTTACTTGTACTTGAAAAGGTCTCCTCCTACTCCTAGTCGTTGGAGTGGCCTGCACCACATAGTAACTCCTTTCTCCGATGTATTAGGCCTCTCCAATGTACCCTGTTTGTTGCTTGTTGTTCTGCATCTTCTATCGTGATGTTATCGACACCTGTGAAGATTGCTCCATCCTCCCGGACACATGACAACCAGTTTTTTTCGAGGTCTACCTCTTGACCTTTTGCCATGCTTTGGGATCCAGTGCAAAAGATAGTTGGGTATTCTTTCTTCTGGCATGCTCACCACATGGCCAAACCATCGGAGTCTAGCTGCTCGCACGAAAGTATCAACAGGGGCGATGTTGGCCCGCGTAATCACGTGATGCGATATGAGACATACACCAAGGTTCATAAAGTTAAACAATCATATTTTAGACCCACACATGACTATCTCAGATAGTGACACATATTCAGGTGTGACCATGCTCGGAAGTCCCCCGCCTGCCCGCCAAAACATCTGAAGCGGGTTTGCTCTGAGCAAGGTAGTAACAGCTTTGAGACTCCAGAGGTCTGTTGCGTTGATATCTATTATTCTAATTCTATGTTTTTGTATATACTTAGGCAAGGTTGTTAAATACGTCAAATTTTCGTGAAAGAATACGACGTATTCGGTTCTAATAAAGAATACGTCGTAATACGCCGTAATACGGTAATTTCTATGGATTGTTAAATACGTCCACGAATACGCCATAATACGCCGTAATACGCTGATTTGTCAAAATTAAACATTAAAGCTGCGCGCCACCCTCATCATTGATCATGCATTAAAGGAGTGCAGTTATACATGATAACTTAAATTTGTAATCAAATTTCATGGATAATAAGCTAACACATAACATTTTTTGCGAAATTATCAATTATACATATTAATACATATTTAATGATTTCGTTTCCTAAAACGATCTCGCAATTATCAAAGTTTAAAACCATTTTCTAAAGTTCAGTCCCCTCAATACAATGCTCAACATATTTGAATTTTTAAATTTTTTGAATAAAGAATACGTCGTAATACGTCAATTTTCGAGGATTAATACGTATTCGTATTCCAATACGTATTCGGCGCTACTAATTCACTCGCCATCAATTTCACGAAAAGAGCCATATTTGAATTTCGCATTGGATAAGCGTCTAAGTAAACCGCGTGGCGCGTGTCTGCGATAAATCTTTTCTTGTCAAATCGATATCTTCTCTTATTCGATACAAATTTTAACTAGTGATTTTCTGATACTCCACGAACATCTATGACTGTTGCTTCTGTTCCCGAAAGGTTGAGTTAAGCTTTCAATCCTTTGTTAATTTTTTTGTTCAATTTGTAAGGTTAAAACTCTTTCAGGTCCGATTTCCGGATAGTCTGGTGTCCAAAAGAACTCCAATTGTTCAAGGAGTTAAATTTATTCGGTGTGGGAAAACAGGTCAGTGCTAATTGCTGATCACCTGTCATTTGATTTGTCATGTCATAAAGTCATACGCTTCTTTTCCTTTTTGCATGGTTTGATGCCAGCTTGATTACAATTGTCATATGTCATCTGTCATTTGATTTTTCATTAAGTCATACGCTTCTTTCACTTTATCTATAGTTTCAATGCCAGCTGTAATACATATATCCAAGCAAGCAAAATTAATGATTTATAAACTTTTCTTTGTGGCACTTGCATGGTACTGTTCATCTCGTTTGCAAGTATTCTATGTGTATGTTTGTAGTGGTTTTAATGTCAGAAGAACACATATATTAACCTTGAAAGCTTGAAGCAAGCAAGATTATTCATTTTTCATTTTGGAGGCTACTATTTAATTAATTGGCCCCTTAAATGGGGACAATTAGATTTAAATATCATTAAGTAATCAGTACATCTAGTATTCTAGTTCCTTTTATTAAACAATTCAATAATTTCCAGTAGATAGGGACAATTAGATTAAAAGATCATTAAGTAATCAGTACATCTAGTTCTTTCTATTTAACAATTTAATGATTTCCAGTAGATGGGGACAATTAGATTTAGAGATCAGTACATCTAGTTCCTTCTATTTAATAGTTTAATGATTTCTACTAGATAGGGACAATTAGATTTAGAGATCATTATAAGTAATCAGTTATACATCTAGTTCCTTTTATTTTAAAAGTCAATAACTTCCAGTAGATGGGGACAATTATATATTTTAGAGATCATTGAGTAATCAGTACATCTAGTTCCTTCTATTCAACAATTCAATAATTTCCAGTAGATGGGGACAATTAGATTTAGAGATCATTAAGTAATCAGTACATCTAGTTCCTTCTATTTAATAGTTTAATGATTTCCAGTAGATGGGGACAACTAGATTTAGAGATCAGTACATCTAGTTCCTTCTATTTAATAGTTTAATGATTTCTACTAGATAGGGACAAGTTCATCTAGTATTCTAGTTCCTTTTAGTTAACAATTCAATAATTTCCAGTTATAGATGCAGGGGACAATTAGATTTAAAGATCATTAAGTAATCAGTACATCTAGTTCCTTCTATTTAATAATTAAATAATTTCCAGTAGATGGGGACAATTCCATTTAGAGATCATTAAGTAATCAGTACATCTAGTTCCTTCTATTTAATAGTTTAATGATTTCCAGTGAATGGGGACAACTAGATTTAGAGATCAGTACATCTAGTTCCTTCTATTTAATAATTTAATGATTTCCAGTAGATGGGGACAATAAGATTTAAAGATCATTAAGTAATCACTACATCTAGTTCCTTCTATTTAATAATTTAATAATTTCCAGTAGATAGGGACAATTGGATTTAAAGATCATTAAGTAATAAGTACATCTAGTTCCTTCTATTTAATAATTTAATAATTACCAGTAGATGGGGACAATTAGATTTAGAGATCATTAAGTTATCAGTACTTCTAGTTCTTTCTATTTAATAGTTTAATGATTTCTCATTTCCAGTAGATAGGGACAATTCGATTTAAAGATCATTAAGTAATAAGTACATCTAGTTCCTTCTATTTAATTGTTTGATGATTTCCAGTAGATGGGGACAATTAGATTTAAAGATCATTGAGTATAAGTAATCAGTACATCTAGTTCCTTCTATCTAATAATTTAATAATTTCCAGTAGATAGGAACAATTAGATTTAGAGATTATTAAGTTATCAGTACATCTAGTTCCTTCTATTTAATAGTTTAATGATTTCCAGTAGATGGGGACAATAAGATTAAAAGATCATTAAGTAATCAGTACTTTTAGTTCCTTCTATTTAATAATTTAATAATTTCCAGTAGATAGGGACAATTAGATTTAAAGATCATTGAGTATAAACTATAAGTAATCAGTACATCTAGTTCCTTCTATCTAATAATTTAATAATTTCTTGTAGATGGGGACAATTAGATTTAGAGACCATTAAGTTATCAGTACATCTAGTTCCTTCTATTTAATAGTTTAATGATTTCCAGTAGATGGGGACAATAAGATTAAAAGATCATTAAGTAATCAGTACTTTTAGTTCCTTCTATTTAATAATTTAATAATTTCCAGTAGATAGGGACAATTAGATTTAAAGATCATCAAGTAATCAGTACATCTAGTTCCTTCTATTTAATAATTTCCAGTAGATAGGGACAATTAGATTTAAAGATCATTTAGTAATCACTTTTAAATAGTTTAATGATTTCCAGTATAGATAGGGACAATCAGATTTAAAGATCATTATAAGTAATCAGTACATCTAGTTCCTTCTATGTAATAGTTTAATAATTTCCAGTAGATGGGAACAATTAGATTTAAAGATCATTAAGTTATCAGTACATCTAGTTCCTTCTATTTAACAATTCAATAATTTCCAGTAGATGGGGACAATAAGATTTAAAGATCATTAAGTAATCAGTACATTTAGTTCCTTCTATTTAATAATTTAATAATTTCCAGTAGATAGGGACAATTAGATTTAAAGATCATCAAGTAATCACTTTTTAATGGTTTAATGATTTCCAGTAGATGGGGACAATTATATTTAAAGATCATTGAGTATAAGTAATCACTAATCAGTACATCTAGTTCTTTCTATTTAATAATTCAATAATTTCCAGTAGATGGGGACAATAAGATTTAAAGATCATTAAGTAATCAGTACATCTAGTTCCTTCTATTTAACAATTCAATAATTTCCAGTAGATGGGGACAATAAGATTTAAAGATCATTAAGCAATCAGTACATCTAGTTCCTTCTATTTAACAATTCAATAATTTCCAATAGATGGGGAAAATAAGATTTAAAGATCATTAAGTAATCAGTACATCTAGTTCTTTCTATTTAATAATTTAATAATTTCCAGTAGATAGGGACAATTAGATTTAAAGATCATTAAGTAATCAGTACATCTAGTTCCTTCTTTTTAATAATTTCCAGTAGATAGGGACAATTAGATTTAAAGATCATTAATTAATCACTTTTTAATGGTTTAATGATTTCCAGTAGATGGGGACAATTAGATTTAGAGATCATTATAAGTAATCAGTACATCTAGTTCCTTCTATTTAACAATTCAATAATTTCCAGTAGATGGGGAAAAAAAGATTTAAAGATCATTTAGTAATCAGTACATCTAGTTCCTTCTATTTAATAGTTTAATAATTTCCAGTAGATGGGGACAATTAGATTTAAAGATCATTAAGTAATCAGTACATCTAGTTCCTTCTATTTAACAATTCAATAATTTCCAGTAGATGGGGACAATAAGATTTAAAGATCATTAAGTAATCAGTACATTTAGTTCCTTCTATTTAATAATTTAATAATTTCCAGTAGATAGGGACAATTAGATTTAAAGATCATCAATTGTAATCACTTTTTAATAGTTTAATGATTTCCAGTAGATGGGGACAATTAGATTTAGAGATCATTGAGTATAAGTAATCACTAATCAGTACATCTAGTTCTTTCTATTTAATAATTTAATAATTTCCAGTAGATAGGGACAATTAGATTTAAAGATCATTAAGTAATCAGTACATCTAGTTCCTTCTATCTAATAATTTCCAGTAGATAGGGACAATTAGATTTAAAGATCATTAAGTAATCACTACATCAAGTTCTTTCTATTTAATAATTTAATGATTTCCAGTAGATGGGGACAATTCGATTCAGAGTTGCTTCTATTTAAAAATTGAATAATTTCTTGTAGATTATTATATATAGGGGCAGTTATAGATTAAGTAATCAGTACATCTAGTTCCTTCTATTTAACAATTTGATATTGTAAAATTTGTATTGCAGTATGATCTGTATTAGTTACTTATTGTATGTGTTGTACAATGTACATTGTACAGTGTATTCCTGTTTTTCAGAATATATATTGTATGATATTTAGGTCGATTAATTCAGTATCGCTCTATTATAATAGAGCGACTCAACTGATGTTATAACATCAGTTGAGTTGAGTCACCTTATAATTTAGTATACGATTTTGGAGTTCCGTTTCTGAGTTTGTTTTATTTCAGCTGTTATAAGCGAACCTAATATTTATGTGAGCCAGTTAATACTTCTATTTTAATGTGATTTAATCCACTTTGTACTTACTACTAATGTATCAACAACAACAAAAAGCTAGCCTTTATCAATAGAAAAAAGCTAGCCTTTAAACCCAATTAAATTTCACTTCTAAACTGTGTCCATCTCTCATACGTTCCATATGTTTGGTGTATACTTTTATGAATGTGTAATATGGGATACCATTATACATTCTCAACATTGAATCTTATAAATTAATATTAATTTTCTTTGGCGTGTGTTTCTTTAATAGTTCAGACAAATGTATTGGTATCAGTATTTATATCAGTACTGTTGAAGGTTAACAGTATATATTTACATTATGAGTCATAATTTATGACCATTGTCAGTAACACGTCTATCTATTAAATGGTGTCAAGAAACAAAAATGAATGTGGTTCCTGCTATTTGCTGATTAAGCCAATATAGTTATTATAGCTGCTGGAAGGTAAAAGCTTGGACCGAAATGCTGAATATAATTAATCTTGTAGTATAGACATAGTAGCTGTGTCCTTGCGATTTAACATACTTATTACTTATGCTAACATTTTTCTCAGCTTGAGGTGGCTACTCGATGAGGGCTTTCGAGAAGTGAAAGATGGTGCACTACAGTATCAGATAAAGAAACATGACCAGAAGGAAAGAATGTTCACATACATTAAGCAGAAAATAGAAACGTTCACTGAAACCGCTTTTTATGTCAAAGGAAGTGGGGTATGTTTTCTATTTTATCTCGAACAAGTTGTATCTTCTACAATAAAATATATGTTTATATTCTTATGGAATGGACAGTTTTGTATGGTTCACCTTTTTTCAGTACTATCTATTCATGAAATGGAACATGATACTGATTTCAAAACTTATGGACTGTATCTGTATATTTATATAAGTAACTCGAAGCCAGGGAGTAAGATTTATTCACACTGCTACAATCTACATGAAAACATAAAAACATAATTACATAATACATGACAACATAATTGATTTCGATTACGTACTAAACTGTGGCTTTTTTCAGGCCAGAACCTCCAAACCAAAAACTTATACAAAATGTATAAAAAGGTCGGGAGTTACAGCTGCCACATGGGAGCACAAAGGTCGGTATTTTCGGATCAGAGAACGAAAGAGGTAAGCAACTATTGTTCAAACATTAACGATTACGCTATGTAGTTAAAACAATAAATGATAGTTGAAACAATAAATTGTTTTTAGTTTTGTCTGTTCAACAACATAGATTTAAATATTGCTGGTTTTTAATACAGACTTAAAGCCGTCTATCAAATACTTCACTTCATCAAATTGATATGTATGTATACTGATACATTGCAACTTTTTTAGGTCAAGAATCAAGATATTCATATTTCTATTTTCCAATAAATAGGTTCAATTGCCGGGCTGATGAAAGAATAACAAGACAGCCCCGTGTTAAAGTGTGTCGGGGGTCGGATTTACCCAACAAGACCATAAAGACTGGTTGTCAAGCATACATCCAAGTGAGTTTTTCCAAAACCGTGTCCAAGTATCTTGTTGAAAACCAGATAGCCAGTGATATGTTTTGATTTTTAGATCTGCTGATTTTCATTTGTCATGCTGTATATTGTTCTTTTGGAGACTGCAAAACTAACTCCCAGGACCTAGTTTGTCTGGTCTATGTTTTCTAAATATTTCTACTTATTCTTGAATAATCAAGCACGTCCTTAAATGTATATAAAGTTTAATACATGAAATGCGTATACTTAGAATAAACTCTTCCCAGTGCTATGTGTTCGATGTTCTTGATGTGAAGTACAACTCTTACACCCAATCGGAGTTGAAAGATGTGGGACTTGACTGTTTGGCTCTAAATGCCGATGAAATGTTTGGAATCTTTTTCAGCTTCCACCACGAAACCCACGAAAATTGGTAAGCCCCCTCCCTTCCCCCTCCCTCCCTCCTCCCTTTCATCCTCCCTCACACCCTCCCTCCCTCCCTCCCTCCCTCCCTCCCTCCCTCCCTCCCTCCCTCCCTTTCATCCTCCCTCCCTTTCATCCTCCCTCTCATCCTCCCTCCCTCCCTCCCTCCCTCCCTCCCTCCCTCCCTCCCTCCCTCCCTCCCTCCCTCCCTCCCTCCCTCCCTCCCTCCCTTTCATCCTCCCTTTCATCCTCCCTCACATCATCACTTCCTCCCTCCCTCCCTCCCTCCCTTTCATCCTCCCTTTCATCCTCCCTCACATCATCACTTCCTCCCTCCCTCCCTCCCTCCCTCCCTCCCTCCCTCCCTCCCTCCCTCCCTCCCTCCCTCCCTCCCTCCCTCCCTCCCTCCCTCCCTCCCTCCCTCACTCCCTCCCTCCCTCCCTCCTCCCTCCCTCCCTCCCTCCCTCCCTCCCTCCCTCCCTCCCTCCCTCCCTCCCTCCCTTTCATCCTCCCTCCCTCCCTCCCTCCCTCCCTTTCATCCTCCCTCCCTCCCTCCCTCCCTCCCTCCCTCCCTCCCTCCCTCCCTCCCTCCCTCCCTCCCTCCCTCCCTCCCTCCCTCCCTCCCTCCCTTTCATCCTCCCTCCCTCCCTCCCTCCCTCCCTCCCTCCCTCCCTCCCTCCCTCCCTCCCTCCTCCCTCCCTCCCTCCCTCCCTCCCTCCCTCCCTCCTCCCTCCCCCCTCCCTCCCTCCCTCCCTCCCTCCCTCCCTCCCTCCCTCCCTCCCTCCCTTTCATCCTCCCTCCCTCCCTCCCTCCCTTTCATCCTCCCTCCCTCCCTCCCTCCCTCCCTCCCTTTCATCCTCCCTCCCTCCCTCCCTCCCTCCCTCCCTCCCTCCCTCCCTCCCTCCCTCCCTCCCTCCCTCCCTCCCTCCCTCCCTCCCTCCCTCCCTCCGTCCCTTTCATCCTCCCTCCCTCCCTCCCTCCCTCCCTTTCATCCTCCCTCCCTCCCTCCCTTTCATCCTCCCTCTCATCCTCCCTCCCTCCCTCCCTCCCTCCCTCCCTCCCCTCCCTCCATCCCTCCCTCCCTTTCATCCTCCCTCCCTCCCTCCCTTTCATCCGTCCCTCTCATCCTCCCTTCCCTCCCTCCCTCCCTCCCTCCCTCCATCCCGCCCTCCCTCCCTCCTCTCCCTCCCCCTTTTTTTTTTCCCCCCCTTTTTTAAAAAAAAATTTTTATTTTTTTCCCCCCCCCCCCCCCTCCCTCCCTCCCTCCCTCCCTCCCTTTCAACCCTTTCCCCCCCTTTCATCCTCCCCCCTCCCTCCCTTTCACTCCCCCCCTCCCCCCTCCCTCCCTCCCCCTTTTCCCTCCCTCCCTCCCCCCCCCTCCCCCCCCTCCCTCCCTCCCTCCCCCCTCCCTCCCTCCCCCCCCCCTCCCCCTCCCTCCCCCCTTTTTAACCTCCCCTCCCCATCCTCCCTTTCCCCCACTCCTCCCTTCTTTCCCCCTCCTCCCTCCCTCCCTTTCCTTTCCCCCCCCCTCCCTCAAAAATAAAACTAATTTTAGTGGCCATCTTCAAGACCGACATTCAATCCGAAAGTTGTGGACATACAAAAACGAAAAGTCAACAAATGGCAACTTTTGGCTTTTTAAAGGGCAATATTTGGTTTAAAGAGATCACAACATACTTGGGGAAGCCAAACTTTTAAAATTGGAATTTCTTTCCTACTCGATCAGTAATTTTAACCCCTTTAAAAAAAGTTTTTAAAAAACCCCTTTTTGGGGAAATTAGGTTTAAAAAACTTTCTAAAAAATTTTTTTGCGAATTAGGTTACACTCCCGTATTCCCATTTTATTCTGCGAAACACGCAATTGTGTATTGGTTTAACTTCAGTTACTGGTTGTGAATATATACAAATATTTCAGAGTCTATGCGATACCCTGTGAACATGGACAACCGTCTGTGGTTCCCAAGCAGTAACCGACATAAGAAATATCGTAACGGTAAAAGGTCTAGAAAAAGATAGAGCTCGAGGCCATTATCGAAGAACTACGTCATGAAGGAAACTCGGTCCACTACGTCGATGAGCCGGACAAGGTTATTTAAATTTTTGAATGAAGTCTCCTTGAAATTGTTGCCATGTATTGTATTCAGTTTAAAATAAATATAAAATACTTTAATATTTTAGGATGGTTTTCAATTTTGGTAGTGATTGTTTTTTAATTTGCTAAACATTCTTTAAGGAAAATCCTCGGAATTCGAAGATGCTTTTGGTCTACCAGAACCAGACGCAAAAGGATATATACTTAAACAGTTTTGGTACCGTCTTGTTTATGGACAGTACGCACAGGACAAATCATTACAACTTGCCACTGTTTTTGCTCGCCTGTAGAACACCCCAAGGATACCAGGTTATAATTGGTGACTTTTTTAGTTGGTTTTTATAAGGCAAGAGTCTGATTCACAGTATATGTCTTTTTTGTTTCGGTTAGAAATAGAATGATCAATGATAAAAGTTAATTATCAATTTAAACGTAATATATGAAGGTGGCCCAAAATACCTACCCACACGGTTCCTGTCCTATGAGCAGATTCTAACCAATTAGACCATTGATTGAGGTGAAGAAATCACAGATTAAGTGTCGAGATCATGTATCCGCCAGATCTTAAAATGGTCATAAACCCGGTTTAGTTGTAAACAACCAACTATTATTTTGGGGAAGCACTTCAATTATCAAACCACATGTGTCTGGAGTTCCTAACTCAAAACGTTCTCACTTTGTGGTGACAAAAGAGAAAAAAGAGGGAGTGGTACGCCACTCCCTCTGTAATTGATGAAAATTTTACGAATATTTCAGGAAATCTAAGTTGACCCATATCTAAACTCTCTGAAATTTGCAAGCACTTCTAATGCCAATTATGTGAGTTATTTAAGGTGGGTTGCTAATTTTGGGCCAGCCTGAAGTATTACTCTATATATGTAATATATATAGGTTATAATTATCATGATTAATTTTACCCTGGCCTCAGGTGTCGCTTTTTTCATATCGTGTTCTAACACCGAACGGCGAGGAGATCATAGCAGAAGCCCTGTCGGTCATAAAGGGGTGGAATCCGGGAATGGCCCCTACATACTGTATGACCGACCAGGACATAGCGGAGATCAACGCCATGAGGGCAATCTTTCAAGGAATTCGTCCCTTTTGGTGCGACTTCCATGTTAACAGGCTTGGGATAAAAGAATTAAGTGCATCTTCAAGCTAAAAGACCTCGTAAAAGAGTTAGTTTCCTGCCACATTGATTTTCATTTAGGAAGTTTTGGAATGATCAGGATCAGTGATCACTCGATTGGAAAATTTGCAATTTATACGATTTATAACATGATATTTGATATTGCATTTAAGTGTTTATTGTGTGTTTTGGTACATAGAATTGTTATTCAAGTTAATTGTCATACTTTCTGCAGACGTTCCCCTGCACAGAGATACGACAATGACAGAGGTATAGTTTTGATTTTGTTAGCATACGTGGGCAGGTTTCCATCAGCGCTCACGATCGCTTAGTTAGCGCTTTTTAAAAAAAGCCGTTTTTAATCGATTATAAGCGGTTCAAAAAAATCGCTTATAGTCGACTATAATTGATGTAGTAAATTAAAAAAGCGCTTTTGTTTCCAGTAGGATTGGCTATTACAAGTGGTGGAAAAGCGGTCGGCCAGATAAGCGATTCGTAGTCGTTTTTTTGAACCATTTATAAGCATTTAAGCGCTTATAGGTTAAAGCTATAAGTTGGTTGCAATTTAGCTGATTATAAAGCGCTAAATAAGCGATTATCAGCGCTGATAACAAAATTTCATTTGAGGAAACCTGCCCATAGTGTTGCACTAGTTTTAATGATTTCAGCTAAATTACATTGTTTCCTTCAAAACCTGGATCATATATATTAGAGGCATTTGGACAGATCCACGGCTATATCTAACTTAAGTTTTATTTTCAGCAAAAGTTGAAGCGTTCGAATGCATGCTGTATTTAATGTACGCAGAGACCCCAACATCCACCTTCCGACGCTCGAATCGACCAATATTTCGAGGAAAGATTATGGAAGGTGATGACCAGTGACCTCTGTCTACGTAATCCCACATTTAGTAGCTATGTCCTCTATTACGCAGATCGAAGAGAAGTAAGATTTTTTGTGAAATTCTTAATTCTTTCGTTGGCATCATACATTTTGAGTTTGTTAAAACTCGAATTGAATGACGAAATGATGACGGCTGTACCGGGTACCCAGAACAAAAAAGAGGCTTGAATGTTGACAAGCAGATGTTCAATTACCTTAAAATATCTCTTTATAAATAATCTTTTTCAGTATTGGGCTAGTGCCGTACAGAAATCCTGGAAGCTCTTGCTGGGGGTCAGAACAAACAATGGAATAGAGTCGCTTAACAATGTTTTGAAACACAGAGTGTTTAATGGCGTATCCGCCCACATCGTTCCTTCCTCAGCTGCTAGCCTCTCTGGTTTTTGACTTTATCCCAAACAGGCTGCAGACGTATAGTCACAAGGTAAAAGTTTTTAAAAACATAATGCTTACCAATGAGAATATGAGCAAACAATAACGATCGTCGAATATAAACATATTTGATTTTCGGTTTTTATTTCTTCGCTAGTTGTTTTATAGAATCAGTTCGCATGCATAAACCATGAGCGCAAAGTTAGCCCAATTAAGCCCATAGACAATAGTCATATAGATATCAAGTTACAAAATTATAAAATAAATTTATTCATCAGATGATATCAGACTCCGTGAGTTATAAGAGGATCGGTTTCACAGAACCATGTGTTACCATCATTCTTTAATGGTATCCCGTCTAAGAATCTCATCTTGGTGAAGGTTTATATTTATAAATGTACAGCTTCTTTGTTTTCGGATATTTGACATTTTTTAAACCCAAATGTATGTCACTACAAAGTTATTGTTCAGGATATGAACTTAGTAATTTTCAGGAAAGTTATTTTCGATCCTTCGAAAAAACTAAAGACGACATCAGGAAACTGGGTGACCAATATGTTTGTCAGGACAAATGATTCTGAAGGGAAAATCCCTTCGCGTACAAGGGAATTAATACTTAATAGACTAGGATTTGTTGCAACTTGTCTCCAAAAATCTGATTTAGTCGTTATTGAGTCTCGCACTTTGATTATCTTTCAAGCAATTTCTACTTTTTTCTGAATAGAATTATTGATGACAGTTTCTGATAAAAGTAACAGAAACTGTAATATTGAGCCTATTCTGAAGAACATCCAGAAATTACTGAATGTTAGTTTCACCATTAGCTGACCAATAACTATTGCAGACCACAGTTTATAGAAGTAATTTACCATGAGCTAACATCATGATCAGATACTAGAATCCTTTCTAAATTCCTTTCTAAACTTGCAAAAATCTTAGGTATCTCTATCGGAAGAAGTCAGGTGTGACTGCATAAGATTCCGTGGCACACCGACGTTACCGTGCAAACATGTGCTAGCGATTTTGAGGATATATGAAATTGACTGGACGCAACTCCCGACCACATTCAGGTAAAACTTTTTTTTTGTTTAACATGATTGCCTCACGATAAAGTCAATAGGTTATTTCCTGTCGGCGAACCCTTGTCGAGTTCAAAGTTTGGCCTTGAATTTAAATTGAAGCTATCATGATCAAGGTTCCATGATCAGGGTGAAATATTGACTGAGGACGTCCGCCAAAAATCGCAGATTTTCAGATCACCCCCTCCCCTGTCCGGGTGTGTCCGAACAGGGGACACACTGTTCTGGATTTTCAGAAATCAACCCCCCCCCCCCCCCCCCCCCGTGTCCGTATTTCAGGATTTATCCGAATCCTGAAATACGGACCAAAACCACCCCACCTCCCTGACTTCATAAGTAAATAGTCTGGCCCTGGGACATTGCTCTCGAATTCAATCGAGATCAAAATGTGATGGTTATAACAAGTGTGCCCGCATCCGTTTACTTCATTGTTGTATCTCTGAACTGTAGTAAAACTTAGCCTCGTATTTAAACCCTAATTTGTAATGAACCAAAGCTTTAAACCGAAGTTTTAGAACTTGATTCGGAACAGCGAATGTAAAAATTTCCGGATATATTCAATATTGTTGGTTGCTTGCTGAAACGGCTGCTGATCATGCATCAATCTTAGTGAATTAATTTCATCAGACGTCAATATTATTGAACTTTAATTTGCTAAAAATTGTTAACAGAAAATATAAAACTATTTTTAAAACTGTTTCTTCTCACTAGCTCACTAGCAATTTGTAACTTAAAGTTTTGGCTATCAGCTGTCATCCTATAAATACAAATTATTGTTAAAAGTTGACCAAGATTTTTTCAGACTAAGTCCTCATCTCAGCGTCGACAGCACTCTAGGTAGAAACGTTTCTACTGAGTTACCTCAGCAAGTTTATTTTGGCCCCGACCGTGACCATCAGCTGCCGGATGAAGATGAGGGATCATGCACTAATGAACCAATCGAAGTAATCGATCAATCGTGTTCTAGTGAGGAGGTACCAGGCCCCAGTACTGCAGATAAGGATCTTGACTTTAACAAGTCATTTAGCATCTTAAGTGACCTCAAGACTCAAATGTTCAGGTAATATTATATATTATAATTAGCAGAAGCTCTCTAAGGGAAGAATTTTATTCCTGATTCCTCCTCGATCATTCAAAATATTGGTTCACTTAACAAAAATGTAATTTGATTGAATTAATGAGTCATTAACATAGTATCACTACAAAGAATCCTTATTTTAACGTAATTTGCTTCTATAAAGATCAATGTCTCAGACATAGCCTCATGAATTGAACTCGATTTCAATCATTGTGCTCACAATCATTGCAACAAATGGTTATCAATCAATCGAACCAATCATTTGATAATCAACCGAATGGATCAAAACCACAATAATCAGATACGCAACACCTTTCAAAATATATCTACAGGATTCCTGCATCTAAAAGGGGAGAACTCCTCAAACTTATGGAAGACACTGTTAGAGACCAGCTTATACCCTCGTAAGTCTTTAAAATTTAACTACTTCCTTCTGAATTCAGATGTCATATTCTAGCATTAATAATACTCTTAAAAAATCTTGAGAAAAGGCCCTAAGGTGTGAAAGTAACCTAAATCGGTATATTTTTGGACGCTGATTTCGAATCACTTCCCGTAGGGTAAAAACGCTTCCCTGGAAATTGATAGGCAAAAACCTGTTTTGGTCACGTGACATTATAGGGGGGGGGGGGTGACATGTCTCCAATGTCTCCAATGTCTCTTGTCTTTTTTGAAAAGATAGGGTGCAGAGACATGTCCTGGAGACATTGGAGACATTGGAGACAAAGCTTTTGGAGACATTGGAGACATTGGAGACAAAGCTTTTGGAGACATTGGAGACATTGGAGACACTGGAGACGTAGATGTATGATTGGAGAAGGAGGAGGATCTAGGAGGAGGATGACCCAGGAGGAGGACTCAGGAGGAGGAGGAGGAGGAGGACTCAGGAGGACTGAAAAGGAAGAGGACTGAGGAGAACTGAGGAGGAGGAGGACTGAATAGGAGGAGGAGGAGGGGGACTGGGGGAGGACTGAGGATGAAGAAGACTGACGAGAAGGATGAGGAGGAGGACTCAGGAGGAGGACTGATGACTGAGGAGGATGAAGAGGAGGAAGACCCAGGAGGAGGAGGACTGAGGAGGAGGATGAGGACTGAGGAGAACTGAGGAGGATGGCTGAGGAGGATGGCTGAGGAGGATGACTGAGAGGGAGGAGGAGGAGGAGGAGGAGGAGGAGGAGGAGGAAGAGGACTGAGGAGGAGGAGTAGGACTGAGGAGGAGAAGGATGAGGACCTAGGAGGAGGAGGACCCAGGAGGAGGACTCAGGAGGAGGAGGAGGAGAACTCAGGAAGAGGACTGAGGAGGACTGAGAAGGAGGAGGACTGAGGAGTACTGAGGAGGATGGCTGAGGAGGATGACTGAGGAGGATGACTGAGGAGGATGACTGAGGAGGAGGAGGAGGAGGAGGAGAAGGACTGAGGAGGAGAAGGAGAAGGTGTAGGAACTAGGAGGAGGAGGACCCAGGAGGAGGACTCAGGAGGAAGAGGAGGAGGACTCAGGAGGAGGACTTAGGAGGAATGAGAAGGAGGAGGACTGAGGAGAACTGAGGAGGAGGAGGAGGAGGACTGAATAGGAGGAGGAGGAGGGGGACTGGGGGAGGACTGAGGAGGAGGAGGACTGACGAGAAGGATGAGGAGGAGGACTGAGGAGGAAGAGGAGGAGGATGAAGAGGACCCAGGAGGAGGAGGACTGAAGAGGAGGATGAGGATGAGGACTGAGGAGGAGGAGGAGGACTGAGGAGGAGGACTGAGGAGAAGGAGGAGAAGGAGGAGGACCTAGGAGGAGGAGGACCCAGGAGGAAGACTCAGGAGGAGGAGGAGGACTAAGGAGGAGGATGAGGAGGAGGACTGAGGAGGAGGATGAGGACTGAGGAGGAGGACTGAGGAGTACTGAGGAGGATGGCTGAGGAGGATGGCTGAGGAGGATGACTGAGGAGGATGACTGAGAGGGAGGAGGAGGAGGAGGAGGAGGAGAAGGGCTGATGAGGAGGAGGAGGAGGAGGAGGAGGACTCAGGAGGAGGACTCAGGAAGAGAACTCAGGAGGAGGACTGAGAAGGAGGAGGACTGAGGAGAACTGAGGAGGAGGAGGAGGAGGACTGAATAGGAGGAGGAGGGGGACTGGGGGAGGACTGAGGAGGAGGGGGACTTGGGGAGGACTGAGGAGGAGGAGGACTGACGAGAAGGATGAGGAGGAGGACTGAAGAGGAGGACTGATGATTGAGGAGGAAGAGGAGGAGGATGAAGAGGAGGAGGAGGACCCAGGAGGAGGAGGACCCAGGAGGAGGACCCAGGAGGAGGAGAACGACTGAGGAGGACTGAGGAGGAGGTGGAAGAGGAGGAGGAGGTGGAAGAGGAGGAGGAGGAGGAGGAGGAGGAGGAGGAGGAGGAGGAGGAGGAGGAGGAGGAGGAGGAGGAGGAGGAGGAGGAGGAGGAGGAGGAGGAGGAGGAGGAGGAGGAGGAGGAGGAGGAGGAGGAGGAGGAGGAGGAGGAGGAGGAGGAGGAGGAGGAGGAGGAGGAGGAGGAGGAGGAGGAGGAGGAGGAGGAGGAGGAGGAGGAGGAGGAGGAGGAGGAGGAGGAGGAGGAGGAGGAGGAGGAGGAGGAGGAGGAGGAGGAGGAGGAGGAGGAGGAGGAGGAGGAGGAGGAGGAGGAGGAGGAGGAGGAGGAGGAGGAGGAGGAGGAGGAGGAGGAGGAGGAGGAGGAGGAGGAGGAGGAGGAGGAGGAGGAGGAGGAGGAGGAGGAGGAGGAGGAGGAGGAGGAGCTGTGTCTCTAATGTCTCCAATGCCCCTAATATCCATTTTATGTCCCTAATGTCCCCAATGTCTCCAATGTCTTCAATGTCCCCAATGTCTCCAATGTCTCCAAAAGCTGTGTCTCCAATGTCCCCAATGTCCCTAATGTCTCCAATGTCTCCAAAAGCTGTGTCTCCAATGTCCCCAATGTCTCCAATGTCTTTGTCTTTTTCGAAAAGATAAGGTGCGGGAGACATTGGAGACATGTCACCCCCCCCCCCCCCCACCCCCATTATAGTTAAACACGAATTCGAATGTTTAGGGCTCGGGTTATAGGTTTAGGTCTATAGTTAGGGTCACGGATATAGCTTCAGGGTTATGGTTAGGATTTGGATTAGGGTTAATGTAAATTTTGAAACCGTTTTGTTCGACTGCAAAACCATTAAAACCAAATTCACGTGATAATGTTAAGGCAAGCGAATGAGTGAGAATATAGTAACAAATAGTAACAATATTACCAACGCATGTAGTCACTCACTAGTCACAGCACACAATTATACTAATAAACTGGTATAAACGAAACCGGCATATCCAAAGATTTTAAATCAATCTATTGAATAAATTTAAAGATATCAATTTCTTTCAGGGTTCGGAAGCTAGGAGAAAATGCCCAAATCCGCCGAGACGATTTTGCAGCCACTTTACCAAAGCCAACGAAGAAAAAGCGGAAACTATTTCCGAAATACACTGGTCAACACAGCGACAGTGATTTCGAGTAAAAATTTATGACCATTCTGCCTTTATAATTAATATTATATCCATGATGCACTGTTATATTGAGCACAAAAAATATCTATAATTTTGAAACTTTAAGATTTGCGATTCCGCTTTTTCCTCGTTTGATTTGGTAAAGAGAACAGAGAAGACAGAGAATTAATTTGTTGTTTACTATCGGATACGTGTTTGGCGCTCAGAATTAAATTGACTATATAATTCGGCCGGTTTTGATGAGCGAGTTCATGCTTCTGCCACGTGTTTTATTTTGCAATCCAACTGCAATAGAGAAATCCTCACTGAATTAGGCACTTATAGTTGCACTAATATAATAATAATATGATGCGATGGATAATTTCATTTAGAGTAATTTTGAGATTTTTAGATATCAGTGATATTAAAGTTGTCACATAGGAGTTTACCCACACTTGCACAGATTAAAAGTTTTAATAAAGCTATCTTATACTTAAATATCGATCATGGTCGGTATTATATAGGTTTGAGGAAAATCGTATAATTACAGAATCTGAAGTATCAAAATATAATGATTGATTAGTGGTATTGGTCAGTTACTGTTAATTGCTCCCGATATTGTTAATTTCATTCAGACTCTTTGAGTTCTATTTAACAACTGCAGTTATTTTATCACTTTTATAAGGCGATCAGCGATATATTTTGTTAATGCAATGATTTTTTTGCCTTCATTTATTTTATCAACTGTAGCGTTTATATTAAAGATTACCGATCTTTACATCTTTACATCTTTACATGTTGTTATTATAATTCTAACAGCTCATTGACGAGTCGTCATAAAATGTTGTTTTAATTCTTCAAACATGCAGGTAGCTGGTACAAGAACCAGATAACATTCTTGCGACGTAATTAATATAATTAATTGACATAATAAAATAATAAAATATGTTACACTGTATTTAAGTATATGTAATATGCAACCTGGTCCTTGTGCCGAAAATTCAATTAGCTAATTACCGGCCATGCGTTGCATAAATTCCATATTAGGGCCCATTTCGGTCACAAAGCGGAGCTTAAATTGAGTTTATTGCACGCGCGGTTGACAAATTATGTGAAAAAACTGTCCTGTCACAAACAATGCGCGTTATAGAGGTGACCAATGAAATCACGGCATTAAAAACACGTGATAGCGCGCTGGCGAGTGAATTAGTAAAATCCTATGGATTTTACTAATTCACTCGCCAGCGCGCTATCACGTGTTTTTAATGCCGTGATTAACGCCGTCCCTCCTAATACATATTTAACAACCTTGCTTAACTTAGGGAGTCCTGGAGTGTGGCTAGCAGGAGTCACACTGATCTGTGGGCACGGCGAGAAGGCCTCCCTCTTCACTAGGAGGCCAGAAACCGTTGACCAAAACAGAAGAGAGAGATGAGATCACGTGATGTTACAAGGCACTCACGTACAGGCTCGCAGGCAGCTCTCTCCAGTTTCCCAACGTAAGACTAAGAGACGGGAGCTCAAATACGATTGAAGCATATATCAATATCAGCCTACAACCTGTAACAATTGCGCTGCATATTAAAAAATAAAACCAGTCTGCAGTGAAACTAATTTTGTTTAAGCATAAAATCCAGTACTTCTCGCTGGCTAATATTGGTCACGTTATTTATCAACTGACTGTACCTCGTGACTCGGTGACCACGACAAACTGGTGCCGTACCATAATGCATAATTTATAACATATGGGGAACCCAGGCTATTATATTTGTGCTCATAATCAATCGAATCAATCGAATAGAGGTTACGAGCGCGCTAAACCTTACCTGGGGACCTCAGGCTATCGTGTTCATTAAATTTAATAAAGAATGACAGGCTGAGCGCGGCCCAGTAAGCTAAACCACTCTACGCTCGATCTTCAAAAATTTTGTTAAAGAGCCCCGGACAGTTGAAATGTGAAACCAACTTGAATGGATGTATTACGAGTTAAACAAACTATAACTTTTTTTCCATAAATAAATATTTGTACATGGCTCCATTGGATTCACGTTCAATTCCTTTGCAAGCTCGGTGAGGCACGTGGTGATCCGCCGATTCTACCGAAGGTTGCGAGAAGAATTATTTGATGCGCGGCGCGAACCCAATAGTGCATCGCATCAACACAATAATGTACGTCCATTGGCACATCACGCTCGACACATACAGTGTCATTTCACATAGCCATGTGTCTACGCGTACTGCGGTGACACCTTGTTTCACTGCAAGCGTGAAGCGGAGAGGTATGCCTCTGGAGTTATTATTAGAGCAACAGTGGTCATGATCATTACAATTATCTAAGGGTGATTCCGTACAATATATGTTTCCATATATTGACCGTCGACGAGTCCAACTTCGGCGCGCGTCCTGGTAGGTTATAACCTACAATCATTATCCTGTAGAGATACTGATAATGACCACAGCCCCCTACTGCCTACGGAGAAGAAGAAACATCATCCAATTTTTGTACCATTGTTTCTTATTGAGAATGAGAGATTCTTCACAATACCTTTGTCATCCTTTTTTGGAATGATTCGAGCGTGCTTTGTCTCTACAAGTACAATCGATCCTCGAGATTTTTCTAAAAGGGCCCCCGACAATTTAAACCAACTAAAAAAAAAAATTTACTATCGAATGTATTGCACGGCACCCGACTACCATGAGCTGCCGCTACCATAAGCTGCCGCTCTGGTTAGGGCAACCAAAAACACTTCAAATAATGAATACGTGACCCCAATATTACATTTACGACTGTATATATATATTTACGAGTGTATAACTATATATAGATTTAGACACTCTCGAGGCCAAATAAAAAGAGTCATGCGAATATTAATAATAAAGTGAATCCCTTTTGAAATTATACCAAGATATTTATTGGGAATGGGAGAATTGAAAGATAGAATTTCCGCTTAAATTAATCTGCGTAATTTCTTACCAAGTGCTGTCCCTATGCCGATACAGCTAATTGTATTGTGAAGGGAACCGAGCGAGAGACTAGAAAGCTAGGTAATCACATCACATTAACCTGTGAGTATAACAAGGGAACAAGGAAACAATATATCTGTATCTGGTGTCCCAACAAATTAATTTATAAATTCAATTTCATGTTCGAAATACTTGACAAATATTATCAATTAATCGATCATCTTATTGTTATTGGTAAAACGTCGGCACTCGGCACTACTTGACCTTATATTATGTTCACATTATGATGATATCGGAGCTACTTCAGTTTTTGGAAAAGGTTAAAGCTGAGGATCCCAAATTCACATGTCCATAAAGAAAAGCTGGGGTCACGTGTAAGTATATTGTAACGGAGAAGCTGATAAAAAATGATAGCTATTAAAGCGAACGTCAAAGTTGAGAATTTGAGAAATCTCACGTTGGTGTACTTAATTACTCCTCGACATTTGATCTCATGCCTTTCCACTGCTCGACAGTATGAGTAAAATGTAAACCAATCCTATTCGATTGCCTAACCAAAAACTATTACTTTTCCGGTAACTAACCTAGAACTAAAAAACTAATTTAAAATGTCGAGGTGTATATAACTGGCAAGTGATCAAACATTCATAAATAATTTAACAATTTACGTAACAAAATATCCAAATTCAGGAAAATATTTAAACCTTTCCTACACTAATGACAATGATACAAGAATTGTGCAGCGATAATTTTTAAAGAAAATGATAAACAGCTGATAGTGATATTGGAATTTCTTTTTTATCTACACATTATGGTTGCCACTAGGTCTGGAATTTCGAGAAATCTCTGACAATTCAAAGTTGTCCCTACTGTTCCTATCAGATGAAATTCTGTTGAATCCAGTTCCTGTGCTGTCCCGGCACCACAGCTGAAATATTATCTGATGTTACCAGCGATGTTTGTGTAGTCGGACTGGCACTGGTTCGCGAGTGAAGCGGAAATTTTGGTAGCCTGCCGAGAGTGTAACTGAACTGGCTCTGGCGGCTGGAGATTATTTTCGGAAGATTATAAAAAATGGCAAGTGTGAGGGGGAGACTATTTATCTGGGAAAATTAATCAGAATCTGAAGCTGAGTGTTTTGGAGAGGCGTAGTCTACTCTTTCTTCCCGGTGGAACGACGGAATAACTTAATGAGCTGGAACAATCTGTCACCGATGTAAACTCTTCCGGTAGAGAACTGAAGCTGAGTATTTGCCCAGTCTATTGTTTCTTCTCGGAAGGGTAGTGGACTGGCTTCACGAGCCCTTAGTGCTTCTTTACCAAGATATTTCTCTCTTTCTATTGCAGTTTGTACATGATCAGGAATATCGGGAATCATAAAGTCAACCAAGCCAGTGATGAAGAAAACAAAGTGCTCGAACACGATGATGAATCCAAGTCGAGCGGCAGTAACTTGCATCCAGATAGCAGGGTTGGCGGGGTCTGTACTGAAGTGCATCCGGTACCTGAACAAAACATTTGTTTGGGTATTTTAGAAAAATAGGAATTCGGAGAAACTCTGACAATTCCTACTCTGACTGACTAATATTAACATTATCTTTCCCGATATTGGATATGCATTATGCAACTTAGAGTCTAAAAGATTGCATGCGATATCTATATATATATACGAAATAAAGTGCATTATAGGATGCGAAAATTTCTTTTAAATGTAAAATGCATTTTCCTTTTATTCATTTGCAATTTCATAACTGTTTGCTACATATCGCATTAAATATCAGCGAGCATAAACTGGCAACAACCCTGAAGGAACCGACCGGCGATTCGCCCCAGTCCAGTATCTGACCGGTCTGATAGTGACAGTCGGTTCCTATCCTAACCCCCATGATTTGCAAATTAGCGTCAGAAAGCTGGGTGCCAGATTTAACCAATAGTTAGCCGAGTGGCTAAAATTACCCGTCCCATGTGTCCCATGTAGTATTCCTACAAGACCCGTCCATCGGGGAATCTACCCACATCATATAAGTGTTTCGTGGAATCCTGAGGCACGATATCATAAAATCTGAAGACAAAAAGAAGACAAAGAATAGCTTGTTGAGGGGAGGAGAGGAGACAGTTGCTTACCTGCAATGTGTCGCATTACCCATCTCTATAGCAGTACGAGAGTCTAGGACCGTCTTTGTTAAGTTCAGAAGATCTATATCACAGGTTCCTAGAGTGTAGTTAGCGTAGTTGGTAAGGTCTGAGTTTATGGTGTACATGTAGACCAGCCGAGGTATGAACTCCGAGGTGAAGGCAATGATACACGCCTGAGGGGTATTGTTTAACAGTTGGAGATTACAATAATTCAGAGAGTCAAGGTGGCCCTTTCCACACCAAACTTCAGTTATGAAAAGTAATTGGTCAATAAACTCGTCAAATTCAACAAGATCCGGTAAGGGTTACTAACGTGCACTGTGGACTGTGAACATTTTAATAAAACATGCGCGACATACTTACGTTACATATAACGGCAAGAGTTGAGACCCTTTCTAGAATATCGTACCAGATACCTGAAAAAATAGTATTCAAAATCAGATCATCTTGAAATATGAACGTTAAAATCTTGTTTATCACTCAAAAATAGATACAAATTTAATTTTTTTTCTCAGAACGTAAAATAATAACAAATATTCTGCTAAAAGAATAAGAACCTATATCTTCAGCCCTGTCAGGGACACATCGTCGAGTGGAACAGAGAATCTTGTTACCATCGAGTCTGATTTCAATGATGTTGTTCACGAGAGCAAACACTGGAGCGAGGGGAAAACAAGCAACGAATATCGTGATAAAACCGTACTGGATTACTGTGGAGGGAGGGGAGTGAGAAATAATTGGAAAAATCTTTTTCAAAATAAAATACAGTTTCTTTGTAAATTCGTTAACACAGATACGTTCAGTAAAACTAGTAAAATATGTGTATAATTAGGAAAATAGTTGTAATGAGAAATTTACCCATTTCCAGGTACTCGTCAAATAACCCATCCTCTGGCCATGGTTCAAGTTGAAATTCCTGATCCCAGTTAGGAAAATTATTCATATCATCATCACCAGATTTACTCTTCAGCCACACTTTCAACCTCCTGAATGTACATATTAAAAATGATATTGCTAAATATTAATCAATTACGTAGCGTGTTCAGAATTTGTTCACAATTAAAAATAGCGAAATAGAAACGATGAATTAGTACGGTAAATGTTAGAACTTACGGTACTCCTAGCTCGAGGAAGTTGCCAATGGTCTGTTTACCAACCATGATGACGAACAGTTGAATACACAAATCCAGCAAACATCCGTACGAGCCACACTGAGAACAGGCACCAGTTAAAAATGGAAAGTGGACTGGAAGTGGTGGGAGTTTTAAAATACAGTTTACCTCCCACCTGTATACTCATCCAGATTTATATTTTATTAAATTTTGTATATTTTAAGTATATAAATGGAGCAAGGCTTTAATAATTAATATTGCTTCGTAGTAAAATGAACTCAGCAACTGTTTCTGCGCTTTTACCATGTTTTGAACTATTTCCGCTTCTTCTTACTGTCAACACATAGTTATGGGTACAACTCTACCTTGAAACAAAAAGGAGCTAAATGCTAGAAGAATGAAGATTACAAAATTACCTCCTCCTGTCGGTATCCCAAGAGCCGGTTGTAGTTGGGAGGGGTACCGTTGAAACGGCCCTGCACAAAAGCGATGTAGAATATGGAGCTGTAGAAGTTGACGAACTGGAACATGTACATCTTGAAGGAGAGTGCATCTTCGTATTCAGTTTGTGTTCGGTGCATCTCTGAAAGGAGGGTAACCTTTAGTGGATATCATTAATTCACGGTATACACTGACACATCCACAATCCGCGATTGCGCTCCAAGAAAATTTTCCCTAGTGACAATTCTAAATGATTAAAGATGAACACAAATTAACTCTTTAAAGTTGGAAAATAACAAAATAACGAGACAATTAGGATAACAAACATAAGAAAATACTCCGACTTACCCCAATCAGTAAGAAAATGAGCCAGTTTGTAATAGACAGTTGACATGAACAGTATGAAGAGGAAGTTAGCAAGAGCACCAGCCCCACTGACGATGATGCTGCTGACAGCTATGTCATCTGAGAGTGAGGTCTTGGCCAGGATACCTCTAATAGCAAGACGATACACGATAACTCCGATCACAGCGGCGATCACTAGGGATATCTGGAGAAGTAAAGTTGGTGTTATGGGAGAATTTGAGCGTTCGTTCAATTAGTTAAACGGGCTTTTAAAGAATTCAATTAAATACATGGTGGAATTAACGTAACGTCTATGTGTTCCGTGTATGTTAATTGTTAAATAGTAATTTCAACTCACCATGAATAGTGAGACCATGAAAGCAGAGGCAAGTCGGGGGTATCTCGCAGTGTTGGGAATACTTGGTTCTGTCTTCATAGTCACAGGGTTGACTTCTGTTTCTGTTGCCTTCTGTTCGTATTGAGGCCTTGGTGGTTCGTCCTGGCCCTCAAAACCCAGGGTGTCCCATTCGAACGCTTTGCTCGACTGCTCTCGCTTCCAGAATTCAAGGAAAAGACGAGCTGAAGATTAAAATGTTTATTAGGGCTTTGAATATCACGATTTGAAGCTCACTTAAACCCGGGGTAGTCTTGAAATAATACCCTAGTGACAATGATTATTGTTGTAAGAATATTATCTGAGTTTTTTATACCCAGCTGCAACCTTAGAGTGAAGGCTGTTTTACAGGATGTAAACCTTTTGGATCGTTTAAATGTGTTCAAGTTGTATATTTGTATAACTACAAATACATACCCCAAATTGACATGAAGACAGAGAAAGCTACTGTGAAGTTATTATCGAACAAGTGGGACACTCTCACTCCCTTACAGTCCAGAATCTCAAAGTGGCACGAGTCGCACCGCGGACACATCAGGAAATCTTTTTTGTTTGCGCAAATTCCGTCCCTGCGGGATTATTATATCTAAAAATTCAGATGCTATTTTCAAATTAAGATGTGTCCGCCCAAACATTCTAATAGAATTCCATATTTGGGCGGAAACATTCAGTACAACCCAGCACAGATTTTCCACTACAGGCCGATTCCAAAGTGTGACGCAAATTTTGCCCCTCCCTCCACATTTCAAGTATTGGACCAGGCAGCAGATTTAGTATAAGAATAGATATGTGCAAACATCCGATACCAACACTTCAGAAGTGCAGTTTCACATGCTGATTACTGCGCATAATGAAAAGTGAAAAGCTAATGGCATTTGCAAAGCATTGAAAAATAAAACTTCACGAGCTAATGGACCCCGAATGAACCGGTCCTCAAAATAAAAATCCTTAAAAATCGTGAAGATTTAAAGGGTCGGCGAGGAAACTTCGAGACGTTATCACGTGATGTTTCGGAAAGATTTCATCCAATCACTATCAAGAATTCATTTTTTTATCGGACAATAATCTTCGTAAACTATCACGTAAATTTGACGCACACAACTGCATGATCGCGTCACAAACCTCCGCAAATTGAAGTTGGTGAACCCGTAGAAGGAAGTAATACTCACGCGATCTCGTTCTGATTGTAGGTGATAATCCCGTACAAAAAACACACGACCCCAACAATACTCGGAACAATGAGCCAAGCGGTGTAGAATCCTAACCAGCAGAAATACAAGCTCACCTTTTCGCCAAAATACCGTCTGAAAAGAAGCAGTATACAAAAAGTGCGGGCGTACGAGGGAGTATCAAGGGTGTTATGAGTTTAGATGAAAAATAAACTAAAAGTATGCAAGTTTTGAAGTTGACAGCGAATGACAAAAACGCTGACATTCGATCGGACAAATTTTTAACAAACGTCTAGAAAATCTTTAACACATGTAATTCATGTTAATATACTTTAAGTGCGCTTGGTTTGCGGAGACATTTTAAGAACCTGATATGGTCGAGAGGTTGAGCGTTTTTCCACATAGCAAATCGGCCCCAGCCTCGGTACAGCTTCTGACGGTCACTCTCTGGTCTGGGTTCGGGGTCCAGATCATCCTCTTCCTCCTCGGGCTCCACCAGGGTGCTGAAATAATTAACCGTTAATCATGAGTGAAAACCTAGCTAATTCCCCGATGATTAGTATCACGCGACGATTGCTACTTTTCAGAGGGTTTGCCAATTCTTAGCATTAAACTACGCCGTATAATAGTTTGTTTTGTAGAAAATGTTTGACGCACAAATTGAGCAGTTGGTTGAGGGATTTTTCAAAATAATTGTTTCGAGCAATACCTGGGTTACGGACAAACAATTGCTATCATTTTAACTGTCATCGAGGTGGTCCGTAATGTGGGGACTATCCCGAGTGACGTTAAATAAACGGAGGAAAAAAACTTCCTTAATTGCGTAATTGCGACCGAATATCTCTATCTGAACACGCCCAATTACTGGTAGTGTAATAGGCTTGATATAAATTCCTCGCTTAGTCGGCCCTTATCGGGTCAAAATATTTGAGAAATTAGTGTTGACGAGGGTTGCTCCTTCTCGCAGGATATTTCAGGGTGCATTTTTGTAATTGTCGGCCTAGAGTCACGTATATGATACAGGATCACGAACTGCTCGGAAACTGGACCCAAACATCTTTATTTTAAGACGACCCTAGGGAATTATAATAAACGTGCTGACAAAAATAACAGCCGTTTTGTCACAAAAGTTAAGTCTGGATACTTGCCAAAAATTTAAACATTGTAAGTTATACTTATAGGATGGGGCATCACGGCTCTCGATAATTCTTGTTAAAGCAGACAAAATGCCACTTGTTGGCTTTTTACTAAGGTTAATTGCCTTACTAATACTACAAAAAGTGCGGAAACGTCAGTTGTACTATTTTATTTACTCGTTCTTACTCGTTATTTGCCCTATTTCATTTGGCCAGCAAGAATGTGGAAGTCTTGGTGCCCGTACCTTAACTTACAAATCTAGAAAATCGGATCTACGGGATTTACGAATTTAACATAAATTATAGTTATACAAATTTTCATACTTATTATTGGTGATTTCTTTGTATTGTAGAGACTAACTGTATTTTAAATCTTTTGTTTAAAACAGATTTAAAAGTATAATTACACTTATTTTTGATATTCTGATAAACAATTTAGTTCTCAAATTTACAGTCGTAAAATATATCGAGTTTAGAAAGTAATCGTATTTCCCCTTTGCTGTCAATGACAGAAGTCAAAGGAGTGTTTAGACACTTGAATGAGGACCTCATGCTCAACGTTTAACTATGTCATGAGTGTGCATTTTAGTATTACAGAATTTTGCTCTGGAAAGTTTGCAATTACTTATTACGGAATTATAATTATTAGCGGATGACATCTCACACATCGTGTAACTGTTAAAATATTCAAGTATCTCACAGACTAATATAGAAATGTGACAATATTTCCCGTTTTGTGGCAGATCCCGCAGTAAAATAATTGATTACACAATAAGCAGTCACCTATCGTGAAGCGGAAAGGCGCTGATGTAAACGTCCGTGTCCAGGAGTCGCTGTATTCCTATTTTAACACGTTCGTCAGGGGGAGTGTGTGGCGTTCTCAACAGGATCCCGCTCACCTGAAATTAATAATTATTAAGTAAATTGATCATCAGTTTTAAATCAATTCATTCATTAAATGATTAACCAATGTAGAATATTTTTGTGCGATCGTAGGAAAATTTATGGATGTGTAGTGAACTTTATTGCATTAACAATAACATAGCGAGGGGCGTGAGCGTAAGAGTAGTGTACTAATAGAATATGAAGGATTTTATGGGCAACGAGATTCATTTTAAAATATTTTGAGGACTTTTACTTTAGCCGTTATATGTAAATAGAGTGCGGCTTTTAGTGACTAAAAATATCACTTTCTGCCGAAAAAAGCTTTCTGTTATAATAAAGAAGCAATTTGATGCCATTGAGAAATAAAAAACATTTACCGATCGACAATTTAAAAGTTGAGAGTAGTCGATCTTAACAGTTATTGTGCTTTAAGCTTTTCTGCAGTGACCAGACTGAGTTTTCTGATGCTTAACTACTTAACCATTTTTTGAAAGAGCTTCTAGTTCTAAATCCGAATCTGAAGAAACCCTAGTAAATCAACGCCACTTAGTAAAAAGTGGAAGTTTATTTGCAGGATATTAGATCACCGTTGTCTGTCTCACAGAATCTTCAGTAAGACAACCTTTGTCGCTGTGATGTTAAATTTTGTTTAAAGGTTAACAGTAATTATAGAGGAGGTAATAATAGCAAGAGCGGAGAACTCTGAAAATATTGTGCTCCCATATCTCCCCAGAGAGCAATGTGTTGGTCTCTAGTAAGAGTCGTGTGTATTAAGGTTAGATTAAAAGAAGTTGAAAACAATTAGTAGAGGAAACTTAACTCAGGTAAAGACCATATTCAGCTAGAAGTTAATCTTAAGTTTGAGATACGGCAGGCTATATAGTAGGTATATATCTATGTTTTAAGTTACTGACGCTTCAGCTGCGAGTCCCTGTTACCCTGGAAAAGTACAGGTTCTTCTTGAAAGTTCTTTAAACGGATCCGGTTCTACTTTCGCCATACTTTCAGGTTAATCCAAGGTCCCGGAGAAGGGCCGGGGCTGTAGAAGGAGGTGATAACTAGGTCAGTTATCATTCCGCGGCCCTCGTTTCGCACTGCTGAGTACGAAACGTAATAATTTAATGATGGAATGTATCACATGGTTGCAGGGAATGCCGGCCTTTATTGACAGCTGGGTGCCTTGAAAATAACAGAATTACTTGGACAATGACATATATCCCCTCCAGTTGGTGGGCCTGTTATTATCCTGCTATTAGATTAGAAGCGAGCCCTTTAGTTAGCCTGCATGCTCTTCTGCTTAACTTACACTTTGTTATGTCATGGCTGCGGTTGAATGACTTTTTAAAAGTTTGTGAGGAGATCTGGATGAAGGACAGTGGACACGGCACTGTCATATAAAACAATTAACTGTTCTGCTTATAAGGGTGCAGTTTTCTCTAGTTTTGAGTGGTTTTCACCACGAGTCTACTTAGAGTCTGCATCGTCGAAAAGTCTGCATTAACTCCGCTTCCGTTCTACTGTTAGGCGGCTTCTGATAGTATCTAAATAGATCACGTGATGATAACACAGCCCTTTCACTGGCTGCGGAGTTCTGTCCGCCAGCCTGATTGGATAACGATTTCTGTTAACCGCAAGCATTTCTACGTGTGGGGAGTTATCTGCAGAAGCATAGGACGGTGTTGGTATATTAAATATTGTTACCACGCGTTGTATTTGCCGCACCAGGAATTATACCCTACTTTATACTCGTTACTTTTATACAGCTTTGAACACGTTCCCAAATCCTGAAGGAATTGATCCCCTGATATTTAGGGCAAACCTAATTACCAATTTCATTCGTATTTTTAATACGGCATAAAGAAATTACGCTCGTTGTTTGCTTTCCTGAAGACAGTCGCATATTTTGTTACTTTCCTCATTTGTGCAACTTTTGCAGGGCACCATTATGAATTCACCATGTTTAAACACGCCGTCGTAGTATGTCAGTGGAATTTGTTCGAAGAGTGAGACGATTGTCCCGGTCACCTGGGTGTCTTGTCAAGTTGAAGGTAGCTCAAGCTAGCACCGTGGTCACGAGAACTCAATTTGTTGGAGTTGTTAAGCTGCTAGCCGAATCCCTCTAACCCGTCAGTCAGATCAGAAAGTCAGGCCCAAACAGACACAATTTGGGCACCTGCCACGTGTTTTGTGCGGTGTGTTGTTCCCTTTCGATCGGCTGATCAGTGAGCCCCAACGTGACACTGGTCGCCAGCTGGTACCACACCGCGACAGTGTGGCCAAGCTAAATTGCCTTGTCAGGACTCCAGTTCAACTGGACGGACAGTTTGGTATAAATAATCCTTCACCCCGTAAACATGTTTTAATTTATCGCCCCGGTATAACTGCAGCTGTATGGATGCTGAATTATTTCATTCTCCGTCTCCCTTGATTGTTTCTTTTTCATAGCCCTGGTCGTAGAGCTTGGTTCAAATTACACAACATTTCGTCATTGTGCTGGGTTTAGCTTGTGGTTATGATGGAGTCTGGAGGGAAGTGAGCACCACTCAGCGCTAAGTGCCACGGTCCCACGGATCCAGGCACATCACCTCACCGATACCTAACAATACTAGTCCACTGCCCCTTTTTAATTATCCATCTCAGTATGCTGTGATCGTCTTGTTTCATCATCATCTCGCTATGTGGAGCTGCACTGAGACGTCACATACGAAAATAGGGCGGGCAGGGCTCTGGTTGTAGGAGGAGAGGTAGACAGCAGGCGGGGCTCAGGGACAGGGAGTAGACGGATCGGAACAAGAGGTGGCGGATAGTTGACCTGCACATTTTGTCACGGTAATTCTCAGGAAGATATGCCCAATATGCGGGGAGGTCATTGTTCTGCCTCCTTATCTCGGTCATTAGTCCTTCTCAACGATCGGAAATATAGGGAAACAAAGTGATATCATCTGGTAAGAAGGCATCATGTGTACTTGCTCCCCACAGGAAGCGGAGCCCGGACCGTGCGGACGGACGGAGCCCTGAACTGAGTTTTGCAAAGCTCGCCAACTGCTGGCTACCCCAGCCACATCACCAAGAGAACATAAAGCCCGATATCCCAAACAATACTTAAAATTCTGTTAGTAGAATGAGTCCGTGAAAGGCAGTGTAAGTCTTGTGAACAAGGAGTTGTAGGATCTTTACAGCGAGCCTGGCCTGCCTGCCTTTAACTGTTTCTATCTCGCTAATCCGCCTCACTTCGTAAGTGTTAATCGTTAAGGGTTCACTCCTCAATAACCTAACACTTGTTCGGCCAGTCCGGGACCTCGAGTCACGCCCTCACCTCTTATCTTCCGTTACTCTACTTTTTGGGAAGAGGTTCTGGTAAAGAAACCGGCATCCGAGTGATGACCTGCTGGTGTCACTAATGATACAGGGCTGTCACGGTCTTCAGACTCGCATATCGTCCGTCACTTGGCAATTAACTGTGGGCTACAAGCCATACCCGTGCCCGTGTAGCGGGGTTTACCGTGAAAGTGTGCAGCTTAACCAGCAGTTTTGTCCCTGTTATTAAAATTAATTGCTGTCCCGGTGTCATTGGGGCTGTGTGTCACGTGACACAAACAGCCACCTTGCTCTAATGCTGTGTTTGCTTGCCTTGTGGCGCACTTGTTCTTCCCAACTTAATTAACTTTAATCTGAGTACACCGTGCGTGTTAGTGCTAGTAAGCCCACTTTACTTGTTTAAGTTTTTAGGACACTCTTACTCACTTAGATCTAATAAGTTTAAGACAGTAGTTTGAAGAATGTAGCGGGAATGATTGCCAACAACTTGTGTACTCTCGTAACTGCTTAAAAAGAAATAATGTTGCGTACTCTGGAATCGTGCTTACTAATTGGCTGCTATTATTCCTCCTTTTCATTCTCTTTTGTCTTGATTCTGTACAGTAACAGCTGCTTTTCGAAATACAACTTTTAGCCAGCTCAGAACGGAGAGTCCGAATCATGAGTTGCAAACGATCTACTAGAGGCGGGATATTTTAGGTGGATTTTTTGCTTGTTTCAATCGAATTGGGAAAGGCACGTATCTTGGATATTTCTTGCGTATACACACTTTGCTGGTTGTTTGTGCTTGTTGTTGTTTGGTTACCACGACCCAGCCCAGCCGCTGAAGTTACAGAGACTATTAGATTCCTCTCTCACTGCAGGGCATAGACCCTTTCTGGGCACAGACTTTTCCTGTAAATATATATATCTGATACTCCGCATATAGAGAGCACTTGTGGTGAAAACGATGACTTTCTTTTGATAATCGGCTTCTATTAGACTTAAAGTTTCTTCGAAATTCGTGGAAAACGTCTTAGGACCCTCCTAAATTCGTTACTTTGACAGAGCTGGTAACTCTTGTCTAGTCGGCAAAATCCTGAATAATAGATTGTACGAAAATCGACTCGCCACGAAAATTGACAACATAATTTGTTGGTACACTAATTTAGTGCGGATATTGACGATGAACATAACCCTGGTTAGTAAGTTATTGAGACTGCAACACTAACTGTGTTACACTGTAATGCAGTCTAATAGTAAGCTCGGTACTAGAAAGACACTTGCTACCAGCTGACCATCCCAACCCTTCCATTTCCAAAATGTTTGACGTAGAACGGGCCCCCTTCTAATTTGATTTGAATTATATTTATGTTACCTACGCAGTCGGTACAGAGAAATCGAAATGATCCTCAGACTCTGCAATCATTTGGTGAAATATTTTGGCGAGTGTGCGTGCCGATAATGATCACAAAGCAAACAACAAATTTTCATTGTCCACATTTGCAGACTCGTCTTGGTTTGAATTGACTTACGGTTACCCAATGTTTAAGTCACGGACTTGTCACATTGCGGTGTCTAAATCCATCAGTAACTCTACTCCAGCATGCCCTAAATTGTCACAATCTGCTCCATTATGTCACTATACATCTCCAGCTAATTGTCAGTCAGTTTCCCGATAACACGTCCCAATTACCACTAATTACTGCTAATTACCACTGCTAATTACCAATGCCCATACAGCGGCAATTAGCAGGGCAGCTAGCTACAATCAAACCGTGCATCAGGTCCGGAGCCGTCTGCAGCAAATATACATTTGGATTACAACATGAATTAACAAGGTCAGGTGACTCATGTGACTACCAATGGTAACAGTACTGTAGTCAAGACAGCGGTTTTCAGCTGTACTTCGCATCTTTCCTGCCTTTCTGTGTGCCTAAATTTGCTTTTAATTCACTAATTCAAAAATATGCAACGCTGCCCCACAAAATTAATTCACAATAAGCTTGTGGTGCCGGAGGGGAGTGCTTCAATCTTTGTTTTGTACAGTTCAGGCCAGATTACATCTGCGTTTGGGCTAATCTACATTCTCTTAATTTTTACTCGAAAAAACTGCTTTCTAATTTAGATTTTCCGTTTTGCCTGTCTGTTGCATACCAAAACTGCGTGTAGCTTCGATAATAGAATTTTGTGTCGTTTTTGCCAACTGCCCGTGTAGTGAGACTATTCGCTGGTTTGATATCTTGCAAACTATTTCCCGTATGCATAGTTCAAATATCAAGGAGTGTGATGTTTATGAGTCATATTCTTTCCGATATTGCCCAATAAAGCACTAAAGACGAGTGTCATTATTGAGTGTGTATACCTACAGGTTAGGCACTAGATGAAGATGAAAATAACATAGGACACGTGAAGCAGGGCATGATAATCAGGACCACACCCACGACCATATCCACGACGACGATGATCCTTAGGACGATATTTTTGACGACAATTCTATTCAAAGCAGCAAGGTGTAGCACCCGATCACATCAGGTACATTATTCTACGTATACTAATTCCTTTCTTGTACATATATAATGAACAGAGTCTTACTCATCCGATTATTGCGACCCGCAAAATAACATTATCTGTAATGCCATTGTATTGCCGCCAAGCAAATAATTTCAATTCCTGACCAAAATAGCAATATGGAAAATGTAGGTCAACGTTTAGGATACACGTACGTTTTGTACAATTACATTTGAGGTGGAGAATGTTCGTGCTATTTCATGAGATCAATATGCTGATGAGTCGTCAACATGCCACTCGCTGTGACAATAACCATTGATTAGGAGCTGTGCTTGACACAGGGCTGAAACAGAAACGGCACTCAATTTACTAGATACTGGCCAGCAACATATAATCGGCTCTGAACCTTAAACAATTAATAATTAAATAATCTCACTGATAATGATATTTTTAGATAGACCTAGGAGACGAGTATTCCGACCTTGAAGACCTACACAGAAGCCTTAGTGAAACCCTATCAGAGGTAACAATGGTATCCCCATTCTCCATCCTATAACATAATTTTTTAAACCTTCAATTTGTTTACCCCTATTATATATATCCAAACTAGAAACGACAATGCATTAAGACCGAACCTTTATTTATTTTTCAATGAAAAAGCATGGATTACATAAACGTTGATAAGAAACCAGACATTTCAGATGCAAAGTACCCTCTACGAAATAAAAAACAGCGACCACTCCACCATTATTAATCAGGTAGACTAGACTTCTCATAATCTTCTCTTAATTTTCTATCGTTCATTGTTGATTATAACTTCAAATTATTCATTTCTTTTTCACTGGGACTTCTTACAATTCTTTGCACGAATCTCTTCACGTAGCAGGAGTTAATAGACACGTTATCAGTCGTCACTAAATCCACATTTTTTCACGTAAGTCCCGCCCCAAAATCCTCAACAGTAGCAAAACTTAATCTCAAAATGGGAAGTTCAAAGCATTTACTCCTAAACTGTTTGCGAGGCCCGGGAATTAAATCACCCCTCAGCAGAACAATCAGAGTTTGCAGCTTTCACAGAATTTATATGGAGTAGAATTCTAAATCTGAACCACTTCCCGTCTCAGATGAACAGTGAAGTAAGATCCCTTACAATAAAGGTAAACGACCTTCAAAGCGCCAAAGAATCGTTAGAGAGCAAAGTAAGCTCGTTGGAAGCGGAGATGGACTGCGTCATGGGCCGAAGAGAGAGTTGCAGCCCTTCCACATGTATGAATGGGGGTTCCCTCATATCAGTGAGTTCTAGCAGACATTTCTTACTTGATAGGCTAGTCCACGGCTAGAGGCACAGTCTAGAAAAGAACGGCGTCTCTTTTCTACCTAACTATTTACCTAGAGTCTCTTTACCTGACTATTTTAAGTTATTTAAGGCATGTAAGTTCATTTCGTGACTAAGATTAAACGACGTTCTTCACCCAGGAAGGAGAGTGCCTGTGCCGGCAAGGCTTCACGGGTGATCACTGTGAAACAGATGTTAACGAGTGTGAAAGTAGCAGCCCCTGCTTAAACGGTGGTAAGTTTCAAGTCAGTCTGAATCCTGCACTAGAGCATGTTTGTCAGGATATAAAAAGGAGTTGGGTAATTTAGCAAAAGGAATCCTGACAAAAGTCACTAGTCAGAGTAAACTCGTTGAAGAATAACATGAAGTATCACCAGCAAGGTAACGTGAAATATTGTCAGGGCGTTGTAAGAACACATATGGGTCCTACAAGTGTAACTGCCCGATAGACTACTACGGAGCGAGATGTGAGCAACTTCACGACGACTGTAGTCCCAATCCGTGTGGAAATGGTAGGTACCTGGGTCGACACCACGCTCCTCAACTCCATTCATTCCACCTTATCTCTCCAGTTTTCTTAAACTGGCTGTAAAACCAAATTTAGGTTCATTGAGGATTTTTAGTAAACAACGACCTGGTCCACCGTTTTTCGATGCTGCATAAACCAGATTTAAATGTAGTTCTTTAGCCGAAACACATCTCGCCACGGAGCTACCACTTCCAGCTCCAGCTCAGGTTAACATCAGTTGTCAGGATCTGCCACCAAGTGTTCCATATTGGTTTATGTCATATTGTCCAGATCACAAGGATATAACATTCAGCACATATTTTAACCGAAGGCAATTGTTACAAACCAAGTTACACATTCAATACTAAGTTGTTCGACGTGTAACAACATCTTGACCAGAATTGAGCATCAAGTTCACCAGAATTGAGCACCAAGGTCACCAGAATTGAGCACCAAGTTCACCAGAATTGAGCACAAAGTTAACCGGATTCAACGCCATGTTGACCTCAACCATTCCGGCAGGTCTGTGTTTTTCACCAGGTCGGAGAGCAGAAGGAGTGCCCCACTTCCAGTGCATCTGCAACGCAGGTTGGGAGTTCCCTGAAGACGACTACTCTTGCTCCAAGGTTACCTTCCCTTTCTTATACCTGTTATCTATCCTTATCTTATCTTAACTTATAATTGCTCCTCTCTGTAACTGATTTCAGGGTTGGATCACCAGAATAATGAGCGGAAAGGCTGTTTCAAATTGTATGTGACAGCCTTTTCAAGTCAATATTCTAGTATGTGACGATGCCTTGGTCCATCGCGACAATAAACCCAACATCCAACTCATTAGCCTCCAAACATAATGCAAGTCGACAAGAAAAATTATTCCGGATTTTTACAGGACATAAACGAATGCGAAGAGATCCACCTGTATTGTGACGAGATGGCGACGGACTGTGATAACACTCAGGGCTCGTACGAATGCACGTGTCCGGTGCGTACTATCTTTGCGTAAAGTTCTTATCACTTCCGGGTCAGGTGATACGAACAATCACCTGACTTCCGGGTCAGATATCTGTATCATTATTTAGGATTCCATATCCGACACGAAACAAGAAAACGTACAGTTAATTTGGAGCTGTCCCTGTGTAAGGCGTACTTTTTTAGGGTATTATTACTTACAATGTTTTCGATATAAGAAATGAACTAGTCCACTTTTCAGTCAGGATATTTCGGGTCTGGTAAGATGAGAGAAGGAGGTTGTATAGAGATAGCAGACTGCTCCTCTGATCCTTGTTATAACGGCCAGTGTGTGGACCTTAATATCGGGTACGTCATCATAACTCACCAAAATGTAATCAGAGCTCGTTCATCTATTGTTTATTGTTTTATATCGATTCAATATAGATACATGCCGCAACAGACACCTGAAAATACGCCTCCAGGCGCCCTTTTGAAAAGGTAGTCGGCATGTTGCATTGCACTGCCGTAGTCGGCATGTAGTCGGCATTTGCAATGATACATCTCCGATAATGACATAATCCTTTATTCGACATTGTGTTGAGTCAGAGGTACAGAAAGTACAGCATTTCTTAATCAGATCTTATAGACAGCTCATATAAATAGCTATAAATAGTATTGTATCTACCAAATATTCTGCCAATCTGGAATTTTGCCTGGCAGGTACACTTGTGAGTGTGAGGAGGGCTGGACCGGTCCAACATGTGGAACCCGAGCCACGGGCTGGTGCTCGAAACAACCCTGCAGAAACGGGGCTCGTTGTGAGGAACACCAGGGACTATCTACAGGCCCCTACAGATGTCACTGCATGCCAGGTAACTTTTAGAGGTCACGAAAAGTAGTTTGTGAGGATAGACTGAATCATTATCTCATTAATTAAATTTCAGTTCCTTACGTACACCGGAAAATGACGGGTCGACCCGCATGATTTGTTTTTCAATGATTTGTACTTCTATGATTTGTAGTTATGATTTTTGCATATCATTTCAAACCTCTCGACTAACAATGCCACCCTGGTAGGTTTCAAAGGACAGTACTGTGAAGAGGAAGCAGTGTGTGACAGAGTGACCTGCCTCAACGGAGGAACTTGTGATTCGGGTGATGGGAGGACCTACACTTGCCAATGTAGAGACGGTTTTGCTGGCACTCATTGCGAGGTACGGTTTATTGACTGACGTTACACCATTAGCAGCTAGTCTCAGCTTGATTGATATGTCAAATTCTCAATCAGAGTGCTAAAATAGATTTATAGTAGGCCTATTTATAGTAACTTTTACTGCGATTTATAAATTTATTCTGAAAGCACCAGGCCTAGGGTCTGGGTTTAAGCCTTTATTCAATTAAAGTACCTAAAGTAAGTAATTAGAAACTCGCTAGTTTTATTAACAAGTCTCTGGCCAAACTTTAATTCTTAAATATGAAAATTAAAATAATTACTAGTGATGCTATTTATAGTAACGAGCCCGAACATTTAAAAGTTGCATGCCCTGCTCTTTATTCAATTACTACTTGTATGCAGAGTTATCTGAGCTCACGGATTCAATAAATAAAAACCAGGAAATTTTAATAATTTCAAAACGACCAGGGTTTAGCAGAGGCATGTGAGGGTCACGTGTGCCAGAATGGAGCAGACTGCCTCCCCACAAATAACGAACAAGGCTACAGATGCAAGTGTATGGAGAGTTTCGAGGGCCAGTTTTGTGAAGGTAAGAAACAAAAACGGTGTTGTTAACTCAGGTTCATAAGTTTTAAAAGGACTGGGGTTTAGAAACGAATCTAAAAAAACGTTGATTAAAGTGACACGATGCTGGCAATAAAACTACCATGGTTCTCATATTTCGAACTATTTCCTGAGATAAAACTGTACCATTTCAGACCAGATATTATACGAGCTAACAACTTGCGGAGTACAGGGTCCGACAGGTCCTGACGACGAGGCCTGCTCCTCTCACTACGGCATCACACTCTCACAACAGCTGCAAGTCAACGTGGTGTCTGGGATCCAGAGTGTGTTCATCGCTGAGAGTGGCGTCTACCAGATAACAGGTACTTTTAACAAGTCATTATAAGAAGTCGCATTCTCAAAGAACTTTGTCAAAAGTAAATCCATAGGAAGATATTGTAGGTCACTCTATTTATTTAATGGTGCATTGTTTCAGCCAGAGGAGCGAGCGGGGGGAGCAGCTGGGGATTCAATCAACTCGGGGGCTATCCTGCCATTATCAGGGGAAACTTCCGACTAGGACCCGGCTTTATTAAGGTAGCAGTAGGCCAGCAAGGAGAATGTTATAAGTTTAACGATCTGAACGGGAAGAAGAGTAAAAGTGTTGTTTGCGGAGGAGGCGGCGGGACGTTTGTTGTGAGCGACAATGAGCCCCTGCTCATAGCGGGAGGTGGCGGCGGTGCCGGAGACAACGGACCCGGTTAGTGGTGCAGAACACGTGGTGTAGAACACGTGGTGTAGAACACGTGGTGTAGAACACGTCCTGCGTGGTGTAGCATACGTGTTGCAGAACGCTTATAAGCTCATTGTCCATTCAATCTTATGATCATATCTGTTTAATTCTTATCTGCTAAGGAATATTTACAACTGATAACATCGTACATAGCTTATAGCCGGTGAGTTCAAACAAATAAAAACAAATGGGTACACGTTTTGTGATGTTGACTCCCAGGTATCAATGCCAGCAAGACGATAGAAGGTACGTATCACATGCCGAACAGCAACGTATTTGGAGGACGACTTGGAGACGGAGGAAAGTCTTGTCCTAATTTTGGAGGAGCCGGAGGAGCTGGCTTTGTGACAAACGGAGAAGATGGATTCAGCAGTGGTCAACAGGTGAGAGCTTAAAGCTGAATATCTTGATTACTTTATTTGATAAGAGTTTTACCTTCTTTAGCCCCTTCTTCAATCTGTTGCCGTACTTAGATAGTAGTAATTAATACAATAAACGCTGTTTAGATGCAGTGTCAGAAGTAGCTCTAATAGCGTTTAGAAAAAGAGCTATGTCATCCCTTCCACCAGGCAATCTTAGTCGCGTTATAGGAAGTGTTCTTAGACCAAGTGGCTATGGCTGTAGACTACCGAACGGTCTAGAATGTGTAGACCGTCAACATGACAGTCTACATCTGCAGTCTCTCTTACTATCGAGCATAACATTAACAACATATTATAATCATTCTCCAACTAATCTCAGATACAAGGAACTGGAGGACGCTCGTGGCCAGATTTGCGTGGCGGTGAAGGCACAGATGCAGCAAACATTCACAACCACGGACGATCAGCGTTTGGAGGGTTTGGCGGCGGAGGTCGCGGAACCTGGTGTCCAGGCGGCGGTGGCGGCTATTCAGGCGGCGCCGGAAAATGTTCAAGGACTGGAAAAGGAACGGCCCACAAGGGCGGAGGAGGAGGTGGATCGCTCGTCCACTCCGACGCTATTTCCCGAGACATTACAATTGCAAACATACCCGGGCCGGGTGAAGTCAAAATAGTGCGGTTAAGCGAGCAATGAAGCTGCGCCCACTCTGCCCCACAGAAAGATTATTTGTTGCCGGCAATGAATATCAAGACAAAAGAAACCTCATCATCCAGCTCTAACAACCAGGCTAACACCCGGATATCCAGTATTAAGTGAAACGTTTTGCCACAGAGTTTGATCCTCTAATCGTATTGGTGACAAAAAAGCGAATCCGGCTGTGTCACGTGATAAAATGGTGCGTAAGAAAGTAAGAAAAGTTATTTTGCCAAATCTAGAGATTGAATGATTTCCTGTTTTTTACGACAATTATGAAAATTTAATTTTGCGTCGATGAGATTGAGTCAGAACTCAGAACCATAGGATTCCCGTCTAATAAATATAGTATTATTTTGAAACTAATTCATTAGATTTCGAGATTGGTCGTTAAATGTAATGATTGTGTTATCAATGCAAGACACATTTTTTAATTAGGAAGATTCTTGTATGTGCTCAGAATCTTAAAAATACGTTATTTTGCAATTAATAGGACTTAGGACGTAAAGAAATGATAATTTATGTTTAGAACACTTATATTTGCAGTGATTTTGAACTTAACAATTTCGTGAATGGTGGTTGATAAAACGATTGCCATATGTTTTGACATATCGACAGCATTAAATATATTCTCGTGAAGAAGTTTAAATAATGATTGTGAATCTTTTATTTGAATTTTATTTAAAAGAAACTTACGATTTGTATTCTCTGCGAAGAATTGAAGAGGGTTTCATGATTGGAGCCTCCTACGTAATAGTGTTCCATCCTGAAAGGAAGAGTTTAAGATTTCAGTAAAACTTGAATTCCTTGCCGTAATCGGAATGGTTGCAGTAATGTGTGTAAATATCTTAGATCGTAATTGTCTAATGTCTATTTCATGGTTTCAAGCAAACGGCAATTTCAGGTAGGTGCCATACCTTGCCCTAACCCTATTTCTGGCCCAAACCCAAACCCTGAAACCTAATTTTATCCTTCCGGACCTGGACTTTGGTTGGACGCTTTATTAATAGATTAACGAACACCGCACCGCTGAGCACCCCTTACAACGCTACCAACACGCTACAGATTAAATGATAGCTAGCTACACAGATGTGTATAGTGATCTGCTTGTTCTGCAGTGAGCTGCAATATAGTGCTTCCAGTGCAATCTAGTGCTTGATCAGCAATACTTACAGAATTGATACTGTCACATTTTAATGGCACTTATGTGATGAATAATGATCTATATATAAGTATATACTATATAGTCACGATAAACTGTAGCTAGGATGGTACACCTAATAAACACAAGATAATAGGTTAAACACAAGATAATAGGTGATGTATCACTTATCTGCTACCACAACATTCTGTATATCACAGTATCAGCCCTATAAAGAGAGGGGTGGTACGGGTTAACAATAAGTCATATCACTATCAGTCTAGAGGTAGCGAACGCGTCTGGATTACCCTCTAGTTCCATGGCCAAATTTTCACTCAAATCTTTACTCAAATAAAATTTTCCCGAATTTTTGGCTCTCTCTTTTCGATTCACTCAAACATTTGAGCTAAAAAAACATATTTGTATGCATTTTCAATTATGTGAGGTCTAACGCACATAAACTTATAAAGTCTTTTCTGGCAGCCAAGCGAAATATAATAGGGTAAATAGATGCAGTTAAGGCATGGTCTGCTTTTGTGATAATGATCTTAAATCTTAGTGATATTCGTGATGAATGGGGGGATATCATCAACAACTAGACACAGTTATGCCGAATAAATCGTAGATATTGAGCCTAATCCAATCTTAGTTTCGATAGTCGGTTCACAAAAGCCATGCCGCTTCCCAGAGTTAGAGCTCCTTAGTCAACACTAGAGATATAATTAATTAGGGGTTTGTTAGGTGGTTCCTGTATAGACTGCTGTTCGTTACTTGTCCTACTTATTCAGTTAACACCACACTATAAGCAGACATTTTTGACGTTAAACGTGAAATTTTCGGAGGGCCAAAAATAAAGCGAGATTATAGTTTGCAGTTGGTATCGCAAAGCAATTGAAACTGACTGTAGGGTTTCAGGGTGCTGAAACTGTTTAACGGCCCCAGAATCACTGTTAATGCAGGTGAAAGAAGCTGAGAGCCCTAAAAAGGATAGAGCTAAATCATAGGCTTAATCAAGTGGTGACAGGTGTTAGTTAAATAATAATAATTATGTAGATATTGAATAATTATGTCAATAATTCCATGTACAAATAAATAGCACCCACGTAGTTTATAATATGGTATATGGAGCCACTTCCAACCATTTTCATGAAAATTATGTTTAAAACTAGCGGTAACTAAAGTGAATTTTAAAGTGAACCACAAAATGAATGAATGAAGATATTTTTGAACTTACCCGCGCAAATCGAGGTAGGTTTTGATTTTCATAAATTTGATCCTGCAGTGGTATGAATGAGTGGAAGAAAATAATGATCACAGATGAAATGAATTCTTGACATAAACTGAATTTAAAAACAGAGCGAAATGAATTAATGGAGTGGGGCTATGTAAGGAACAGTAGGATTAATTTGGCAACAAAGTATTTCAACATTCATAGTCATACGAGGGCAACAACTACCTAATCTTACATATCTCTATACTCAATCACTGTCACGATACTTAAATCAATCTGAGCGTACGTGCTTACACATTACATGTCGAGGGGACGGAAATGCTCACTTGTGGAGTTTGTTTTTGTCGAAAGTAGTAGTGTAGACTTGCGGAAGGGGATCTAGAGGTGAAGCGAAACTGTTTCTGACGCAGGTCGGTACCAAGTGGTCTAACCAGCTGGAGTGTGTTCGCTCTTCTTCCTGTTAATTATCATTAATTATCACTAATTATCACTAATTATCACTAATTATCACTAATTATCACGAATTATTACTTTAATTATTACTTTAATTATCCAACAATTATTTTTTTTGATTTTAGAAATTAAATTTAAAAAATGAAAACAAATCGGTCGCTTTCTTGATCATTTTTTGTGTTATTGCCGTTTACCTTGAAGGGCATTTTGAGGTTCATAAACTCGGCTCCGTCGCACAGAACATCAAATGGGCAGTGCACTTTGACGAAGTAAGTGTTGTTGTCAGATGAATGCTGAAATAAATGTGAAATTACTCTTTCATATTACCCCCTACTCTTTGTAAGACATGATCTCAATATACATCTTATCAAGCACAGCTAAAGTACTGGTCACAAACTTCAGCAGCATCATTGTAGATGAATTGCTGATGCTCATTGCTAACCACATGGTCAAAAACATGCTTATATAATACATATATTATAACATAGATCGGAGCCTTTGCCCTTTGGTAGTATGGTAGGATGGTAATTCTACCCTACCATACAGTATGGTGACACTGAAACTGGTAAGTGCTTATAGTCAAACATATTACCTCAGCAGACTCATGTTCCAGCTCGAGACCTCTATCCCGGAGGTTTGACTCGTATATCCGCCTCTTAGACTCCGCTTGACCACCGCTGCAATCTAGTCTGTACGCCAGTATAAAATCTGCGGAAAATATATTGTTAAGAAAGGCTAATTTTGATTCTAATAAATGGTTTATGGAACGATTATAAATGCAAAATAATTATTGAAGAATGCATTTTCGTCATAGTATTTACTGTTGTAAATGCAGTTTGCGTGAAATGTGAGCCGTCAGTCTTATTTAAATTTAGCGTGCCTTATTAAACATAACTTACTCTTAAAGCCAGAAAACAAAACATGGTCATTCTAGACTAGGAGAATAAAAAAGAGAATGTCAAGAAATTTTACCCACCAATTTGTCGCTGTCCATCTCGAAAGTAGCAGCTATTAAGAGGTGCTTTCTGAAATGGGATGGTCGTTAAAAACATCACCAGGTAAATGAGCAGTAACATTTCTATTCTACCAAGCCAAGCAGCCGCATTCCAAATTACACACCTGCGTCCTGCAAGTTAGACAGTATTCATAAGCTAGAGAGTCGAGAGTCTAGTTCTACTCCTCTCTACCTTTTCTATATTAAGGTATATAGTATAAAATATATATAACTATAACCCTCCTATTCTAATCTCCATTTTCCAAATTCTCCACATTTAATTTCACAGAGGTAGAGAACAATGAACCCCCCTCGCTCATTGTTCACCTCTACCGAGCGGACAATGCTCGTGCTCTACTCTCCCATCATTTATAGTAACACTCACTAGTTCCACTAAACCTGGACACTCAGCTGCTTGTTCTACTTTACAGGTTTTCTAGCCCGTATCTACATTCTTGTAGATATGGGCTAGAAATGTAGCACAATATACGTTAAGCGGGATTGTAAACGTGGCAACAAAATTACTAAACACAAAAGTGTGACATCTTCGGGGATATTTTAAATTGTGAGATATTTATAAGATGTTATAAGGTGAGATATTTATAAGGTGTTAAGGGACTTCTATAAATGGAAATGGTGCAAACATGTAACAATGATAACGAAGACCACATATCTGACTTCAACCCTCGCTATATTAAATGGTTCACCTCGTCCCATATTTTTTTACTTTAATCCTAACCCTAACCTCTGGAACTTACATTTTTCATATGCAAAAATTCAAAATTACACGTTCTCCGTACCGATCTGCGTGTATGGTCATTATTATTATTATTATTATACACTTACACAGTACTTACACAGTACTTAAACAATAAACAGTATAATATTACATTGATTTAGTCACGTTTAAAATTGAAAAACGGTGAACATCGAAATATTGTTGATAATACCGCCACGTATAAGACACTGAAATTGGCGGAAATACTTTAAAAGTATTAAAAAACATGCAATAAAAGATCATGCGTGAATGTTTTTAGTTGACATGCCATGCATGACAGCTTCAAACGTGCCTCAGGTCTGACAATTTTTATTCTGTAATATTCTGTCTGCTCAATACCCTGCCCATCTTTATCTCTCATAGTCTGTATTCTACCTGACTTGGGAATTACTCAGACATTTTCAACAGATTGACTGATCGAGCATCTTTATTCTTACTGACTGTAAAGTACTTCCTCAATAAACGGTCTGATAGTGGTGACTGGTGGAGGGGGAAAGATAAAATATTCATACATTTTTGACTTGAAAGACAAGTAAAACATCTCAAAGTCAACGATCTCAAGATGATTTCTCATGACATGGACAGTATCTCAATTTCAGCGAAACAATAAGTAGGCTTCGACAGATTACAATACTTTATTGCAAGACAGCCGGGAGAGCAAAAATGTTAAGAGAACTGAGTGGAACCTTTGCAGTGCCAATCTTTCTGATTCTATAATAGGGCGTCTGATGGAACTCCAACACATCTATAACCTTTTTTCCCATAATGATCTAGACTAACATCTGCGACACCGGAAAAACTAACAAAACAGCATAAGGATATAAAGTTGCTGATCGAAACAAAGTGTCGCTTTTTCGAAGCAATTGAAGTCTAATAACCAGCAGAACTGGCCACTTGTACGCTGTGATATATTGCAAACCAGCAGAACTGGCCACTTGTACGCTGTGATATATTGCAAACCAGCAGAACTGGCCACTTGTACGCTGTGATATATTGCAAACCGAAAGTGAAATTACTGCTCATGCTCCACTCAAAACGCTCACAAACCGCAACAGGAAAATCCTTCGATTATGCAATAACCACTGCACTGGTTATGAAGTTATCAAGGTCACGCACGAAGCTATTATCTAGTCATTGATAAACCTATAAGCCCACGCTGAGACTCACATGTAGTCAAACTGTATAGTACACTGTACAACTAAAGACGGTCCAGTGTCTGTACGAGCAGCTGTGGATCAAGACGGGGTAGAGGGCGGGCTAAGCACAAGCTCGAATATCAGTGCTTTGAAACACTAGAAAAGGATATGTTTAAGAGGGAGAAAGATTATGAGTTTATCTAACACCGCAGTGTTTTAATTACAGAAATGGCGCCAAATAATAACAACACCAACTCTAATATTTATTATAGTTCTATATATATATAGGCTACTAAAGAGCTAAGGACCTCGAGAAATATGGGCGTTCATGAAGTTAAAGTACCGCCGTTTGGGGACTAATCGATTGGAGATTTCTTTGCTTAAGAAAATCGCGCAAGTTTTCCAAAATAGAACAAAAATCAACAAAATGAAGTGAAGTGTCGATAACGCGCCACATGTGGTGACCCATGAAGGTGGACATTGACGGTAACAAAGTGTACACAGTTATTTCTATATTTGAAGAGGTTAGTTTATCAATACACAAGAGAACAAAAAGAGCGGAAAAGATCACAATGTGACCCACCAGATATATTTCATTCACGCACTCAACTACAAAATCTTGACGACACGAATAATTTCACAGACTGAGCTGTAACACACACGTTGCTTTTCAACTGTAAAAACACCAAGATATGAATCTTGATATACCCAGGTTACGTATCAAGTATCGTGCGACTCGAACTAATTCATCACCTAGCCACTACACTCGTGCTTAGCAACATGAAAATTTGTGGGTAGAGCAAAGAGTCATAACGTCATATTTCTTTACCTGATCACCAGTTTTGCGTGTGTCATATGGACAGTGAAGATATGGAGCAGTCGTTTGGAGCAGTGTTATGTGACGAGCTCAAGCTTGACCGCACTATTTGCATGGGGAATTGATTCTTAGTCTCCTAATCCATGTTACGAGCAGAGAGAAACTCTTTATAAAGTCTGTTCGCTCATTTCTCCTGGAAATACTCCTACACCTTATACACACCTGTTCTATAGCCTCATAGAAATAAGGGTGTTTTGATAAATGTGAAACCTACTGTTAACCAGCATCTCCCTAGTAGTAGTACACCATGTTTCCTATTTTATCTGATATTGTGATTTTCGGTTAGAAAAAAAACCGAAGTTTAACAGTTTGAACAATTATCGATTTTATATTTCCTCAGTCTACAATAAATTAGTAAATTGGACGGTAAAGGCTCCTTACTTCCGCGAATAAACGACATAATTAGTAATTAGGGTACGATTGATGTATAGTTTGTATTATATATGTTAACTATTACATTTGGCGAAACAGTAATATGATAATACTTTCATTGGTGAAACGATTAAATGACTTACTATTTCGGTACAAGATGCGGGAACAGGCTCAATAGACATGAGCTAGAGGAAGTAAGCTCAGACACGCACACAGCAAGAGAAAACACAGATCATGGAGTGAGGGGGCAGGTGGTGCGAGATGATGTGACTCTGTGCCAACAAAAGACGGTTTAACGGTATTTATATAACATCAAATTTGTACAGTCAGGGCCAGCACTCGACAACAAAAGATACCTCAGCTTCTGATTGGAGCTCATCTGCAGGTTCTGCCACGTTGGAAACAATAACCACTGACTCGGTGTATCTCCGCTGCTGGCTCTTCATCATCCAAACAAGCAAACCAAAAACTAGCATACAAAGAGCACGGGATAATATCCTGACAGGAGTAAATAGAAAACCCACATTTATGTCAGATACTGTAAGTCTACTACAAATTGTATCGGTGGACGGTGACTGGCATACAAATGTACACTGCACCAGTACTCCCTTTAATAACCTAAATGAGGTGAAGGTGAGTGCAGGGACGTGTTCCTCAGAACAATGCCTCTCCGAGCTATAAGCTACAAATCTAATGCAACGAGTAGTAGCGCCTAGTAGCAACGAGCTGATAACGTCGCAATTAATTTGTTTTATAGGTCGGTAGATCAGGTGGTGATAATTGCATTTTAGCGGGTACAGCACGTACCCCTGTGCAACACCTCCATCTTCACACCTTGTTCCTTTATAAGATGAGCACTTTCATTTGCACCCAGGTTAGAAGAATAGTCACGTGACCTATTTGCTATTTTGATAATCATGATATTGGCAATCATTAGAGTTGATATCGACTATTGAACTATAGCTGGACCGAACGTAAGGTCGTGTTATGCATAATTCAATATGAAGTACGAATCGGTTTGAAAAGTAAGGATCTGTACGACAAGTAGATACAGGTGATGACTCAAGCTGTAGATTCTGTAACATGCGATGAGTTGCGATTGCAACTACGTTTTCTCATTATAATTTTGCGATCAGCTGAAAAAAAAACTTATCAACGAACTGCACGAGTGTTCAATCTCGTAATATGCTTTTATTGCTGTTGTTAGCAAACACCTTGTACATCGTGATTAGTCTTGAGTGTAACATATGGTTCATTGTTTTGTACATTGCGTTTATTCTATTTTGTCATTAGTTAATTAAATTAACTTCACAGTGAAAGAGGACTTAAGTACAGAATATTTTATAGTTTATTCGATAATTATCCAGAATCAGGAAAATGATGGGCTGAAATAAATTTTTCAACTGGTAGTACTGGTTAATGTTCAATTTTAAAGTTTTTGAGTTATAGGCATTTTAAGCCATAAATTTGCCATTTTTGGCCCTTTTCTATGTATGAATTCTTCTAAGACCTTCGAGGCCAGATTTCATACCTTAAAACTCAAAATTGAGAGGAATACTGTTCCAAAAAGTTGGATATGATTATCAGCTACACTCACAAGAATTTTTGAAGCGATATCTTATGAGCTGGGTGATTGGTAAAATATACAACTTTGTTAGTAGGCAAAAATTTCAATTTTGCTTCTCTCGACCTTGTTTGGTCTGTAACTTCGTCATTTATTGGTGAATTATAAAATCCTTTGGAGAGCTTCTTGTACGGATTGTCAATAATGTTCAATGAAACAATCAGCCAAAAAGCTTTTAAAATGACTGAAATATCGGCATTACAGTGACAGACTTCTCAAAATTGAAAAATATTTCCAAAAAGAAAAACATTTTTTTTCGAAAGTGCGTACTCTCAAAAAAATGTTTCAATGTATCAAATCTTATTGATGTTATCTATACTTTCATAATATGAAGTCAAATCCCGAATCCCGGCAAAAAAGGTTTTGGTGTATGTCCCCTTAACTATCTACATCGCGAAATAAAGACAGGTTATGTCTATGATTTTAAAGTTAACATTTTCTGAATTGGATTTACTAGATGCTTACTAAAACATCAAATATAAGTGTTTGGCATCCCTCTATCAATGAGATTGATATCTGGTGCAGGAGAGATAGATCGCTATAAAAAGTTTACCGACAAAATTAACCAAGCAGAGATATTGTTTCTCGCTTAGGCTTGTTTTATTGTCTTAGGGCGAGTCCGGTCAGTAATCGGTTTAATACGATAATTGCCAATTGAAGATGACCCTCGCCACTTATAACAGCCTACAAGAACGACGATTAAAGGAATGTTTCGGCTTATAATACATTTTGTGTTACTCACGAAATCATGAAATCATTTCAGATGATGTTTTTACGCTTATAATTTTACTAAGATCATGCAAATAATAGCCAATGATCATGTAATTGAAGTCTCTAAAAATAGACCACTCAGCGATCACCCAAACAAAGACGCTAACAGACAAACAAACACACAAACACTCACGTCTAGGGTATCAGAGAGGTTCTCTCCAGCTGGCCGAGTGGTGACATCAGACTCATCTTTATCTCTTCCCCCGAGGGGAGAAGGTCGGGTGCCGCTGGGTTTCGAATCAAGTTCCATTTCCTCCTCCAGGCTCACAATGCCCATGCTGCTGACGTGTGAGATCTGAGAGTACGCACTAAAGGCCGAACTGTCGTCTGCGTTGACCTTCTGCCGCCGAAAACCGTGACCAATCTTTCCGCTGCGTGCTGAGCGTGCCCCGGGGGAGTCACGTCTAAATAATATAGCTCCCTCTTCCACACGGATCAGCTGAGGGATGTTCTGTTCCGGCTGTAAGCCGCCGTCGTTCTTCTTGTCCACCTCATACTGTTTCACCATGCCCAGAAGAGTGCTTGTGTCTATTGGTTTCGGGGGAACTTTGTGGCGTGGACAGGTTCTCGTGGGGGTGGCCTCGGAATTGAACTTGCCGAGGATTTCCTACTGAACATACTTCCTATGCCCTGTTTAAAAGATGTTGGTGGATTGGTCGATGCAGCAGTCTGAGATCCAGCCTCGGTATCTGTAGTAGAGACTCCGTTCCTATCATCAACTAGGATCTTGTCAACGAATGTCACAGCGAAACCCTTGAGTTTACCCATGAACCCGCCACTGGATGGAGGAGCAGATCCGATATTAGCACTTGAGAGTTTACTGACGGTATTGGCAGGAAGGAGCTTGTTGCTGGCATCCCTCTCCTCCATATCCCCGTTCTCATGAAGACTGGGCAGGGTCACGGAACTGTCTGTGTAGTCGGAGAAACTGGAGCCGCTACTCATCGTCCAGTTGGGATCTAAAGGTGCGGGGGTCTGAGAGAGGTCATAGTCGTCATCATGGTCATTGTGGTGGTTGTTTGCAACAGAGTCCTTCTCATATTCCGTGTCGTCTGTGTAACTGGGGGCGGAGGTAGCTCTGTCGCTTGTGTTCTGTGTGTAGGAGTCTGTGTAGGAGGTGAATTCTGACTGTGACCGGGTAGTGCAGGAGATGATGCTGTCCTGAGCTGGAGACACGATGTCCTCGTCATCCTCCTCCTGCTCCAACTTCCTCCGGTGGTGGCCGGGACTGAGAGAGGTCGAGAGTAAGGGCTCCCGACTCTGGGTATCTCGCACGGCAGTACACATGTGGCAGCTCTACAGTACTAAACAGAACCTAGCCATGTAATCGGTCATTATCCTCACTTCCGTCTACCTAGCCTGCAAATCTAGCGTTAGAATTCGGGAAACTGTCCCTGTGCAGTGCACGACAGGTGCAGTGCAAGAATTGGCAACATTACACACACAGAGCAAAACACAAAAAGTAATCTTGTAAGCCGGTAACAAAGTTGGTAAAGACGTACGATGACTAGATTGTGCGTGCTGTAGCGATTATCCTAAATCCTGTGACGGAGCGCTCAGATGGCTGTCAGTGTAACACGACCATGATCTCCTGTCTACTCAGGGTTGAACCTACGCATAAATTGGGATAAATGCGTTGGGTTAAACTTAATCTCTAGCAGGCTCTTGAACAATTTTGTAATTCTTATAATCACCCTCGTGGTTTTGTGACTCAAGGTGGTCACACGGATAACAAGTACAAGATAATACAATAATCATTGATCAGCCCTCATTAGCATGTACGAGGAAAATCATTAGCATCCTGGAAAAATCAGATACGTCACGACGAGATATAATCTTATAATGCGATATAAAATCCCGAAAATCATTACTGATGTGCCTAGTGCCTATAATTATGTAGATAGCATCAAGTACAAGCAAGCATTGAATTTACGATTAATCATAATTATTTTAATTCAGTGAAAGTCCGGGAAGTTAAGTCCTCGAACGCCAATTAAAGAATAAGAAACGCTGGTAGAATAATCTTAGATCATTACCTTGAGTAATTTAATCTTAATTAAGTTCAAGTAAGTAAAACGTGCTGGGATCACTAATGATATGATCATACTTAATAAAAATTAAAATAAATATTATGTACAAACTATGCTATATAACTTCAAGCAAAGTGAATCTTACTGGGGTCGATATCTTAACGAGGTGACGATTAAACGCGAGATACCAAAAGAGAGGCAGCATATATGATAAGGTATGTGTGCTAGATAGCCGGAGTAACCTCCGAGAAGTGGATCTGTACGGGAGAGCAGGAGAATGGCTGGAGATTGTCTTGATTCTTGAGTACTGATATTAGTCGGGGATCTGATCCAGGAAGACGACAGTTAAGCACCAGGGAAACACATCTGATCTAGCACTTGGCGGCAGGCGAGGCAGTGCACTGTACTAATATAAAACGTTATAGTATAAGTGTGTACTTGTACTAGTATTCTGCGCAGGACCTGCAAAACTTGGGCCATTAGGCAGGGTGGACCGACCCTGGCCTGTGTACAATGAATAGGGTGTAAAGAGAGGGAGAGAGAGAGAGAGAGAGAGAGAGCGGTTACACTAACATCTACTGAGCGTGCTCGAGTATTGGACCTGATGGACACTTTGGGTGACAGTTGACACGATCTTGTAATCACGTGTCCGGTAATCAGTTGCCTGGTTATTGCTCACTGTACACGTGTAATTGCGCGCACACGTGCACTGATGGGATGTACTACACGCTGCATGTGAATTATTCAAAACGGTGTTGAGCCCTAACTTGGTGTATTAGCAACAACGTGATCAGACTAGCTAAGTACAAGTAAATGAGTAAATGTAAAGGCCCAGAGTATGTACCTTGGTAATCACGAATACAAGGTATAGTATATGTACCCGACATTAGATAGTGACGTGGCAAGATGTGGTATAGTCAGTACACGACTCAATGATAATTGGCAGGAGATTGTCGTGATGTCCTGGAGTATTCTGATAATTAGCATAAATTAATCATTAATGGGGTATTATCTTGCTCGTGAAACTAGACATATGACAAAGGCATGTCTAGGAATGGCTGTTCCTACGGAATGATGACTACCTTGCCAGCCACTTGCATCGACGGAAATTGTCATGATCAGGAATTATTTTTGATCTTGTTCAATTTTGAGAGTCACGATATGATCAAACGAGTTTGTTGAGTTCAAAGATAATTTTGAGGGTTAAAGAAAATTACCTTAAATCGTAGATTGTTAATGCAGCAAAAGATTCCCTGCCGAGTTATTCACCGTAAAAACTATTTTACAGTGGATAACTATTTTACAGTTATATATTTTGTTTGAAATAAATTTCGTCGTCAAATTTGTAATGTAAATATTGATCGTTATAATTGAATTAATTAATACTATTTCAGAATATGAGTATGACGTAGAAATGTCGATACGTTATTCAGCTATTTATTTCCATTAGAATCTGTCTTCACTGAGTCTATACAGAAACAATCAGAAATTTGAATGAAAGATCTATCAAATCATGAGACTCTATAACACTACACGAATCCACCAGATTACTCTCAAAATGCTCACTGCAAACATTGATAAAAGCTTTTTAGTGAAACGAAAGGAATGTGCAAGGAGATGGAACACAAGGAGATGGGAATGTTATTCATGGTTTATGGTTTAATCATAATCAATCTATACTTATACTCATAGAAATCAATGGAGATGCCCAAAATAGCACTATCTTTTGATTATAAGTCAAAGGTAATTCATCTCGCTGAATTAATGTTATACAAATTTAATTCAGATTTTAATATTAAATGCCATTATTTCAACGCATCACCTTTTCAATGAATTAATTTCCCTTCTCCGTGTTTTCTCTTCTTCAATTAGATTGAATGCAAATTAAAGGTCAAAAAATTTGTCAAAAAATATCGCATAAAAATGATGGATCCGGCAGGCCTTTTGTACCAATACTTGTAGCCGAGCAAAAATTGTAACTTATCGCAGTTTTAGCCGACCTAATCATAGCCGAAGAACATACATCAAAGAAAATTTTGATAATATCGGCAATTTGCATATTGACAGTCCTGTAATGATCAATATTAAAATGTATTTGAGAGAGAACTTGAAATGTTTAAGAAATGCACAAGTTCGATAATTGTCAAAGGTATTCCTCGGTAGGAGGTCCAAAATAAGTGCAGGTAAATAATAAAGATTAGAAAACTATTTATCAATTAACGTGAGTAGATGACAGATAGATTAATATTAGAATGGTCCCAGTTCCGATCCGAAAGCTAAAACTTAAGTCTGTCATGATCTGTAAAGTAAGCCTTTTCAGATCATGACATTATTTTCTTTTGGTATAAATTCTACTTGAAAACTCGATGAACTAAATTACTACTAATAACTAAGATGCAGACAAAAGGAAAGTCGGTCACAAGCTTACAAATCTCTGACAAGATCGTGAGAGAAATCTAGAATCAACATTCATCCTAAGCAAGAATCATCAGTGAGGGATTAGAACTTCCACAGAAGACCTTGTGCCTCATTAGGCGCTTTCTGATTAGGCTTCAATGGCTTAATGAGCTCGTTATACATAACACTCTGATATTCAGTACATAATTAGGAGATCATGGTTTCGTGTGTAACGCCCACCTTCGTGTGTAACGCCCACCTCCGTGTGTAACGCCCACCTTCGTGTGTAACGCCCACCTTCGTGTGTAACGCCCACCTCCGTGTGTAACCCCCACCTTCGTGTGTAACGCCCAGCACACTTTACAGCTTTGTAATTGTGTTCTCGAAAAAAAACAATGAGCTCGACCCAAAAAGAAAATGTTATTTTTCAGAAAATAAAGACTTGGTAGTGACTTGTCTCAAACAGTTCAGAGAAGATCTAAGCTGTCAAGTTGTCATAGTAGCCGCAGGGCCAGCAAATTATATCGAATGTAGGGGCCTAAACTAATTGCATACTCAGGTTAGATCCAACTCATGAGCCGACCGGCCATATCACTGACTGATTATTCATATGACCAGAGAGTGACCACCTCTCTCCGTCGGGTTGAGCTGTCTGTTAATTTAAGAGTTAATTGACAGTTGCGGTCACGTTAATCGTAAAGCGAAACACGGTCACTTCACACATACTCCCGTACGTTAGTCGCCAACATTTACCAATTAAACTCCGCACAAATATCAAATCAATCAGGTCAGATAAACGGAGACACATAAAGTTATACCCCTACACAAGAGCCAAGCGGTTAATAGACACACACCAGCAGATTGATTGAAAATACATAATCACTTGGTTTAGAACAGCTAGCCGCGGAGCAAGAGAACAAAAGCAAGACATATGGTGTCATTGCCTTGCAGATGAAGCCGGGTGATTTGCCTAACCACAAACACATCACATTGCTTACCTAACCACCTTGGAGCATTCGCCCCACTCTCCCTTACCACTACAATAGCTACAATCTACATGCAAATCTAGAGGGATTTATGCATTATCATAATCAGGGGCACATGCCGCGGGACCTCTGGTGCAGGATTGAACAATAGAAAAATGAATGGTAGTCAAACAAGAGCCAGCTATATAAGAGACCAAGGTTAGTTTACCCTACTAAACCGGGAATGATCCAAGGAGCCAAGTCCTTACACTTACCAGTACGAGTAGTGGAGAGAGCACCGTCTTTTGTTACATTAACATTTTAACAGATCAACATGTATTATAGGTTAGACTAATAGTGGCGTTACTTCAGCTATTATCAGGGTTTAAACGGTTAGATTGTTTTACTTAGTCAGGACAAAACAAGAAGATGATAAGAGGAATACTAGTAGTCACAATGGTATATCGTCAGGACTTATGATAAGAGCAACTACTCATGACTCTAAACAATGGGATTGTTGCAAATTTTCCGTTTGATATCGAAATTAAATGAATGTTAGTCTCCTGCTCAAAGATGTTTGCCATTTACTAATTAATACAAATTGAAACTTTGCTGTTTTAAAACAGAACCGAGGTATTTTCTCTGTTAAAAATGTTGGGTTGAGTGCCGCTCTGACATCGGCCAGTTATTTTCCCTTTATGTCGATGTAAGTGGAATATAAGCACTGTTTCAATTCATTTCATTTCAAGTTTTTTTAGCTTTCCTACTGACATGGTAGGTTTTGAAAGTCGCCTTAGAACCAAAGCAACCGAGATTTCAACGAATTGGCGCAAATGGGAACTAAGCACATAGCCTATAAACTCGGTATATATTTAACGGAACAACAAAATTAGAGAAGGAGAGGGAGAGGAAGAGGGGATCCGGATATATGGTGTTGTATAGGACTGCAACTGGTATATGAGTTAATTGCTCAATGATGAATTGCAGATAACAACGAATCATACAAACAATCATCTAGTAAGCCAAACGAATCAGCTTCCATTTTAAAATTCTATGGTAGAACTTCATCCGTCTACTATCAATAACCTCGTCTTATACGATTTGTTTTAAGTAAAAGGACTGAAAAATATTTGTGCCTATGTTTAGGTTGGGCAATGGTAAATTTATGACTCCTCCATCTTTGAGGAGTATAATTTAACGTCATTGTCTTGAAATTGTCAGAGTTAAAAATCAAGGCTGATAACTGAATCCAAAGTGGCCCCTTCCTACCAGTATTCCTTAGCTAGACTGTAAGTGCTATTGGAAACGAGTTCTTATCTCAAAATCAGAGAAAGAGAAATCAACAAGATCATGAAGTAACAAGACACATTAAGTTAAGGCGGGAAGTTTAACGCAGATCGCTCTCAGCTCTGATTAGTCCGCTCGAATCACCCGGGACTCTCTGATTGGTTCGCAGCTCGGACACGTGATCTCTATCAGCCAATCAGCATCGAGAAAGATAACAAGTGACTGCCTATATCTGTCGCCAACGAAGAGCAAGGAAATCGTGCGTGACCTCTGGACAGCTAATAAGCGTCGACCGAGTTAACCGTATCACTATCACTTTATCTCACCTTATCTTTGCTTTTGTTATCCCTAATCATTATCTCAACCCTCCACATTTTACGTAACGATTGCTCAAAATTGCATTTTAAACTGCAGGTTAGGATATGGATTATTGTGAGGGTTAAGATTCAGTTTAAGGTACAAATTCGTCTAAAATTGGGATATAATTAAATTGCATGTTGTCTGCCTCACCGGGACGGGAAGAAAGAAGACAAACTCAAGCAAATCTTGCTATTATTAAATCAGTGAGCGATTCAGCAAAACCCTGAGTTAAGTACAATGCTTTCGAGTGACGACCATGCATTCGGAATAGGCAAAAACACATGAAATGGAGAAGCGGTATCTGAGTAAAATGTAATAGCGGTTTGCTCCGATGAATTTGCGACGCTTGAATCAGGGCGTGTCATTGAAAGACTTCCAGAGATAAATTTCACAAACTCAGCGACAAATTAATCTTTAATTTACCGTCATATTGCAAAATTTACCGTCATATCGCAAAAAAAAAACGCAGTGAAACTGTGTGGGAATCAGTTCAAATATAATAGTCCACCAATCAACCCAGCATGAGATTACTACTCCACGCAAATTGGCCAATTTCGTGAAAATTTTGTTTCGCTAATTAGGTTATTTGGTAATCAAGCCTTGTGAGCGCTACATTACTCGAATCTTCTGGTAGGCGAGGTTCAACGGTACCAGATTTAAAAAGAGACAAAACACCAGCTAGCTCACCAGCTAGCTCACCAGCTAGCTCACCACAACTCGATGCAACTCAATGAAATGGTTATAACGGTACAGGTACACACTACACGCTCAACGTAGCGTATACAAACAGATGTCGCTGTTTTGAGTGATAGATTTTGAGGCGAGAAGTCGATACGAGGTGAGTTGAGTGTTGAACTTAGTGAGTTGAGTGTTGAACTTAGTGAGTTGAGTGTTGAACTTAGTGAGTTGAGTGTTGAACTTAGTGAGTTGAGTGTTGAACTTAGTGAGTTGAGTGTTGAACTTAGTGAGTTGAGTGTTGAACTTAGTGAGTTGAGTGTTGAACTTGCTAATTTGAATAAGTTGAGAGTACAATTTGTTGAATGCCTGAAGACTCACCCCGCTTTTTTTCTTGTTGGCGTTGTTAGCAGCGTTAAGTTTCCTCCAGTATCGTTTCTGCTTGAACCTGTGTACTAGCTCGTCGAAGAAACTGTCTGTCGACATTTATCAGATGAGCAGAAAACGAGAGTCCTGCACCGTGCTCGAGGGTATTATCTTCATAATGTGGCAGCTAGAATAAAGGGAATAATTAGTTACTGTGGTAAAATCAAACAGAACAAATATACATTAAAAGGACTTGATTACAAAATCTTGAGCTCTCCAAAGTAATCTTGAGCTCTATAGAAGTAATAAGATACAGAGTACTAATGAGAATGAAACAGGACTAGGAAGTACGGCGGAACGTTAAGTGGCAGGTCCTTGTAATTCCACTTTCCAGGTTACAATTCGAATTTAAAGCTGAACATCCAATACGACCAATCTTTTTTTCAAAGACATTCCTCGTATTGCGCTGACGTTAAGCTTTTTATTTGTTAAAGCTAAAATAAGACGGGTACGAATACTCGAAAGAAAATGCAACTGCTACATGTCATCTTCGACTATGAAAGCGGTTCAATACAAAGAATCACAAAAGGTTGAACTTTAGAGTTGAGACAAAGAAATCTGTACTATGAAATACAGGTATGCGAGCGCTATATGCCGACAAAGCTTTAAACGATACATTCATTGAACAGTACCATTACTTGCTTAGAGGGGTTGCAGACTTTTTGGAGTGCTAGGGTCCTGAGACGAACCGTCAAGAGAACGGTTTTGCAGAGTAGAATTAAAATTAGCATAAGAATAAATCATACACAACACATTGTGAAGTAGTTACATTATTCAAAGAAGCTTCCGAATGTTTAGCACTATGTCCTACTATGAGCCAGAGGGATAATGTAATCTTCCTTCACCCTGTTAGTAGCACTGTGTCTAAATGAAAGTAGGGAGTTTACTATGAACAATTTTATAATTAAGATACATTTACAAAGACATGACTGACACACTCATTAAATAAATTGGAGCCGTAAATTTCCAACTGAAGTTTCAAATTGTATAACATAATAGTAAAGGAGTGAACGAAAGCACAGACCAGATTACCCCATTTTTGTATACATATTCTGAAGCAAATGACATTAAAATAAATGAATATATTATTTACATTTTTATAATCATTGGCCAGTAACCTTTCATGTTCAACAGTGAAGTGGTAAATTGAGCTTCTTGACATTATTCGTTAATCTGCGTTTTGAAAAAGTGATATTATTGTTCCTTTAACTTCTCAATTCTAGAAACAAATCTTCTTCAATGCAATGCAGCAGATAGAGAGTTAGTTTTCGGAAAGTAAAAACAAAAACTGGTCACCAATTTGAACTGGTACCGTGTACAATCGTTACGTTCAAGTAGCTGTACTGATGCAATGTCAAATGTTTCGATTCGGATGCCCACTAACAATTAACATATGCAAAAAGCGGCTGTCCGTAACGAATAACGATAAATTCAAACTGCAAAGCTACTCACCATCTAACAAAAAATATTGTATTCTGTTATGCTTGAAATCGCTTTTAAAAGATCTGCGATCAGTTGTAAAAACTAGGGCATATCATATGACATATTTTAATGAACATGACGTATAACCTGTTGGATGACAGACTTTAAATTGATGTATGGCTACCAAGTTCAAATTAACGTAGCCTTCAAAACAAGATGCTGTGGACCAAAAATAGGCCGGTTACAAGTCCACTCGCAGAAAATTGGCCAGAATTAACCTATTCGTATAATTCGGCACCGAGTTCGATGCTGGAATATTATTTTACTATAACCAGGTATATATATTAATATATAACACAGTGTGTTACGGGCTTTTAGTAACCTCACGTACCAGGAGTGGAGGGTAAGCTCCTACGTAAACTGTTTCCGAGAGTAACGATTATTTTGAGAGGCGCAATGTGAAGACGGGTACGAAACGTAGCCGCTGAAACAAGCACAGAGACACAGAGATACAGAGACACAGAGATACAGAGACACAGAGACACAGAGACACAGAGATACAGAGACACAGAGACACAGAGACACAGAGACACAGAGACACAGAGACACAGAGACACAGAGACACAGAGACAAAGAGACACAGAGACACAGAGACACAGAGACACAAATACACAGAGATACAGAGACACAGAGATACAGAGACACAGAGACACAGGAGATTTGAAAACAGGTTCACGAGTTTGTGCTAAGATTTAAGAATAACAGAGAAGAGAAATAAGAGGTCTGATTTGTTATGGTATAATTTCTTTATATTGTACCCTTGTGTAACAGTACTTCATTATATTTATAGATTTTTATTTAAGCGGTTGCCCGCTGCCGGCCTAATTTTCCGTTTGAGGCCCCAGTCATGGCCCCAGGATGTTGTGTATCATTGCTACACTAATAATACCAGGGTCATTTAACAAACATTCGACGATTACCCTTGGAATCGTGGAGCACTCAGTGCCTGCTACTGGAGCAGAGGTACATTCGCTACACAGGCATTGTTTTTACTTGACACTCGGTACTATGTTCGAGAGCAAATGGCTTAATCTGTCTTCTAGTAACCGGGATAACAATGGATCTGCAGGGTTCACGACTAGAATCACAGAGGGTAATATCCAGGAGGATCTGGTTTAGCATAAATTGAGGAGACTTGTTGCATAAAAGAGGGGCGAGGGTTTAACCTTCAAAATTACAGTGGTATTAATGTCACATACGTTCCTGTAACACTAACAGGTTACCCCATCATTGTGATATAACATACCTAGGGGTCAATGCAACAAAACCTAAACGAGCACACGTAACCCCTCATAGTCATATAAAAAGGGATCGATTTAAAACAAAATAAAGGAATTAGGAAACACCATTCTGCGGTTACGTAGACGCTTTGTAAAGAGAATTGCTAGGTTTCTTATTACTTAATATACTCCGCCATCGAAACTCTTCTGCACATGTGACTGGTAATCAGTTTCAACAAGACGGATAACTGTAGAGCAAACAAAAGCTCTGGTCGAGTATCGACACATCTAAATTATAATGGTTAAGTCTACAGAGATACTCGCTATACGAGAGTACAGACTGCATGAAACTGTTTAAATAATTAGATACCCGGATAGATTCTCTTTATTGTAAGACCACTTTAATTGGAAGTTAGACGTACAGCGGGGAATGCCCACCAACAGACATGGTATAACCCAGATTTAGTCTCGACGGAAATCATATTTAAATTTCTCCGTAAACAGTAAATCTCGATAAATCGGGATTTCCATTCACACTAAACACTTGTTTGAGGGAAACAATTGAGGGAAACGAAAAAGTCTGGCAAATAAAGGTTGCCGGCAAATAAGGATTTTACTGTGGTCAGAGAAAGCGATAATGAAGAGAAAAAAAATAATAAGGATGGATATCATTTAATAATTCTAACTAAATTACGAGTCTTCTAAAACCAGATGTAAGAGCCATATTAAAAAAGAAAGACGTCCCTAATAGACATTAACCCACAACGATTGAACAGCTCTCTTGTATATCATTATTCCCTGGCTAGTGGGCTGTAGCACTAAGGAACAAGGATGTCCAACCGATTTGCAAAGTTGAAGACAAGTTTCCTACAAATTCCAAGGACCGTTAGCTAAAACGTCATAGCTTAGTTCTAGCGATTCAAGAAACCGGTTTGCGCTACAAGGGTCAATTATAGGTCGCACAGTACGATGCTAAAATACATGCAAATATAGCCTTTACCGGATGTGCCGATCTTATGGCACACATTACGACCATTTCCATAGATTATACTTAAACGTCAGGGCTAGTTATTGTGCAGAACTAAGATTGAGTTCATTTGAGGAGTATAACTTAGAATTGATTTTCCAGACTTCCATTTCTCGATTTTCCAGACATTATGTTATGGTTTGTGCAGTCGTAGTTCGTCATGATTATTATGTAGTAAGATTATGAGTAATGATATTGGATTAGAAAAAGAATTTGCAATTCAATATTCATGATTCACAAGCTGAAACTATTCCTACTATCGGTACGCAGTCTCCATCGAATACAGTCTCCGTCGAAATGTTGTAGAAATGCTTTCCATCGAGTTATACTTAACTGTCGATAAAAACTCTTGTACGCTAATTAATTATCACGTTTTACTTATATTACATGGATGTGCGCTCTTTGGAAGAAAACATGGCAAGCTTGGGTGAAAACCTCATTAATTCCATGTTCAACTTAACAGACTTCACAACCGACCTCATCGAAAGATTTCACCTCCTGAAACGGACTAGAGAGTAAGGGGGTTGGCAAATTGACTAACAACTCTGCTGTTTGGCAAGCTGCCTGTTAACTCTTCTCCCCTTTTCTAGAACATGAGAACATCTTCAGTCTGCCAGACTAGATAGAAAAATGTTTCTAAACTTTTTGATAAAAACGGACTGATCGTAACGAGAGATATGTCGAAACAGGGAATGATGGAATTGAAATTTCTAGTTAATCTCCTATTTATCAAAATAGGAGTAGAGGATGAAATAAACTTTTTACAATTATACCCGAGGTTTCATATCTCATCTCAAGGGACCAGTTGCAGTAGTTGCTATGACAACCACAGCTTATTTTCAACTCGAAAATATACGGATATGGGTTAAGCCTTAACCCATATCCGTATATATTCGAGTTGAAAAATCCTTAACTCAAGGATCCAAAGTATAAATTACCCTGGCAGTATATCAATAATTTGTAACAACTGTAATAATGGTAATCATTGTAATCATTGTAATCATTATAACTATTGTAATCATTGTAATCATACACATACATGCAACGCATTTTTACCGGACCGATTACTACCACGTAAACAAAGCAATATATCTTCAATCTTCATATCTAATCTCAATAAAATCAACTTACGTCAGAGCAAAACGTCGGCGCAGGGTATTTTGCCATGTCAATTTGGAACTGAAACAAAATCCGTGCAGTTTTCAGTTATATTAGTATAATATGTTCTGTAAAAAATTCCTGTTCTAAAAAGAATCTGAAACTATCGAAATTAATAGAAAAAACATATTTTTTTATATTTTTAAAAAGCTGTTTAACTGACATATTTACACCATTATACACATGTAACTTTCATAGGACATAAGATGTAGAAGAACAACGAATATTTCATCCGAACTGTGGTGTTTTACTGCCTATCCAATTTATTACATTAATAGAAATGCTGTTCAAATTTTTCAAATTATCATGAAAAATCTCACCTCTTCTTTTTTCAAAAATACCAGAGAAAGACGTTTCTTCCAGGATTTTTTATTTAGCTTCTTCTTTTTATTTAGCTTTGCCGCGACAACATGAGCATGCGCAAAGGCATGGATCTTTAGCTTTGCCGCCGGAGCGGGCGGACTGGACAGTTGCTGCTCACTCATTTATCAGACATTCTAAATATTATTGTCGGTTATTCAAATTAACTTTAGAAGTAGTGATACTTTTAGCTGGTATAACAAAAATGAGTTAGTTAACAAATCATTGAAATTTGAAAATGAAATTAGATTGAATATGACCAGTTATCTAAAAGACAACTGACACAAGGTTTAAGTTGAAGCATTTAAGTTGAAATTGAACATAACGTATACATGACATAGCGTGTATAAATTGGCTACAATAGAATTAACAACATATTTCTATTCGAATCATTAACATTAATTGTCAAATTGATTCCGAAAATATAAAGTTATCGGAAACTTCCCAATAAGTTTATGGTTTACATGATGACACAACTATCTTGGTCTTGCGAAGAAGTTGAACAATCTGAAGTCGCGTTTTTCAAACTAGGTCCAGCTATGTCCCCTTTACCAGCGTTTGATTTGTCTTTCTTTAACAGGGTTTTCCCTCTATCGATACAGGCCATCGCAAACAATTTAAACTCTCCGTAATCAAGCTGTTGATCACCACTCACGTCGAAATCATTGAAGATATCTCGAATCGCTTTAAGTCCTAAGTTGAAAAGGAGGCCAAATATTTCAAACTCCTCGACATCAATGGTGGCTGAGCCGTCCTTGTCCATCAGATCGAAGACAGTGCGGGAGTGGTGGTAGATAAACTTCTTTTCCTCGTGGTCCTGGATTGAAACTAGGATGCAAACCATCAGATAAAACTCATTGTACTCGATGGAGGACGAACCGTCAACATCCAACATATCAAACACACGGTATATCTCTTTTCGGTTTAAGTCTGTGGCTTTTTTCATGAAAACGTAAAACTGAACGTCGTTGAGGGCCCCTGTTCTGTGTATATCAAGGAGGCTGAAATATGTGTAAACAATGCAAGCATTTCTACCACTGAGCAGACTGTACTCACGATCAAGGTGCATAAAGTTTAGTATCTTTGACTTGACCTTCATCTAGAAATAATGAATCATCTTCAAGTACAAAGTATACAGTACTATAATATTCAATTTATTCATTTTCATTTTGTATGATAGTAACACTAACAGTACTACTAATTGACCATGACGATCAGATCACTGCGATGATTGAAATTTGAATTCGTATAAAATCAGAAAAATATTCAAAAATCTAATAGAGCACATACAAGTACAAACCGCGATCATTGCATAGTATCGGTCAATTCATGACATAACTTTATCTTAAACCAGGATTAGGCGTATTTTAACTGTGGCTCTGGTCATAATTCATATTTAGAAAACCGTAACCAATAATAATAAAACAATAACTAATGAACCGTAAGACTGTTTTTGAAAACAGACACTATAAATTAACCTGGTTAAATGTATCATTTACAACAATTAATTGAAATTTGAAAACCCAACTAGCAATGGGGAAGCGAGACACAAAAGCCCAAGTAAGCTGAGCTGCGAAATGAAAAGAATGTTGCACGTGAGTGGCGCAAAACTTGTATTGTATTGTGTCACGTACAAATTAAATGCACGTGAAATGATTTTGCAACGAGCGTAGAGCGTGAAGTGTGGAGCAAAGCTAGGAGCAAGCATTGGTATATACCGAATGGATTTTAGTAATTTTAATATTTATACTGGAATTAGTTCACAAATGAGTTATACTGTTACACATGATGGGTTTGTCCAAGGCAACTTTCGCTCATTAAATCGTTGAAAACCATCAAATTTAAAGGGCTAAATTAAATATTTGAGCCGCGCAATGGGACATGACAACTCACCGAGCAGATTTTACTCCGCAAACGTTTGGCTAAATAATGATTTGTACGCCACGCGCGCACTCATCTTGATACCATCTGTTCGGCTCTTGCTGTCGTGTCAGTTTCACAGAATAACTTGACACATTTTCTGCTACTAGACATTCCAGGTGCTGTCATTGCGTTCAGTTGACGGTCCAGTCATGCTGAACATAGCCTGCTTCATTTGTCCTTTCTTCTGAGCTAAACAACAGCATCCAAAACTGTAGACATCGTGCCCATATTTTGCAATACTTTACACATTTTCCCATTCTCATAATGTGCCATAACCTGACTTTCCATGGAGGCTGCCATGTATCACAAGTGGTGAATCATGCCAGTATCTTTAGTAAGTAACCTGCAGTCAACGATCACACTTCATTCATCGTTATTTACGTTGAAAATTTTGAAATAACTTGTTTTGTCCTTTTCCCCGCTTTCATATGTACATTGGAGTTATTTATAACCTGTTAAAGTAGCCCATTTAGTTGCTTGATTTCCCCCAACTAAATTGACTTTATCTAGCCATGGACACAGCTCCTAAGACTCTTCACAGAGGATGGGTTGTCAAACAGGTAACTAGCATAACAACTTGTTTCGTCAAATCCCTGATATTCTTTTAGTTTTCCATAAGTTTAACTAAGATTAGGTGTAAAATTGTATGAGACTTGGATCTATTTATATCGGTATAATCACAGGTCAACTCTGGAGACACAATAGTGTTGAAGGGGCGGCCAAGAGGCGGACCCCCTCCCGAGAGAAACGTCAGTCTGGCGTACATTAGCGCACCCAAACTCGGACGCAGACCCATCGGTAATGAAGAAGCTACTATTGATGAGGTGAGAATTGGAAAACTTTCATTCTGTTATTGTTTGTTAGTTTATAGAACCCGTCCCCAATCTCGTATCGGAAAATGACTTAACTCAGTTCTGAGTGTGAATACGGGTGGTACCTGCAAGAGTTATTTCATTCTGTTATTTACGGCAGACCAAGTTAAATTTCGCAGTTTGGCAGTCTAACATAGCCTACCAATTACCTACATTATTTTGTAATAGACTCACAACCTAAAACTAAATTCTCTGCTTTTCAGCCGTATGCTTGGGAAGCTCGGGAGTATCTGAGGAAACTGTTGGTTGGCAAGGAAGTAAGCTTCATGGTGGAGCATACCATTCCCATCAGCGGCAGAGAGTGTGCCCTTGTTTACATCGGTATGTATTTTAGTGTTTGTAGTAGCAGTTGACTGATTAGAACTGATTCTGACAAATTTATGTTGTAAGGTTGCTCAGTTTAGGAAGCATCCTGTAACACAGAAGAAGTTTAAGTTATGGTAGATTCTATTATTTTGTAAGTTACATTAAATTCCACTGAAATCTGTGGTATTTTTGTCTTGACGCATTGAATTCCAGGAACTGGAGAGAACTCAGAATGTGTCAATGAACTTATGGTTAAAGACGGCTGGGCTATCACTAGAAACAACAACAAACAAAACGAGTAATATTTCTTATTCCTATTTAGACTTTGAATATATTTCGAAAAGTACGATCTACTCATGCGCTTTAAATAACGTCCTATCCTCAGAAACCATGATTTAAGTTATGATAACTAACCCTAATTTACAGTTAACTGGTTATTTGGCCTCTCTTACCTAGACTTACCTAGATTAGAACTGGTCGCTAGTTGTCAATATTTACAGTTTACAATTAACTTTGTGCCCCGCCTACGCGTACGTACGTTAAGACATTTCTATGAGAAGAAAGATAACTTACGTTTTATAGCACAGGCTTTCTTTTTTTTTCGCTCTTTTGTCAAACTAGTAGGTACATTGATTAATTAATTAATTAATTCATCAGAGAGGTAGCAAAGTACTCGATGTGGATGATAGAAGCTCAGACCTCTGGGATCGGAGTTCACAACGAGGATGGTAAATCTGCCGCCATCAGGGATGTTAAATGGGTTATTGAGGACCCCAGGATGTTATTCGACGAGCTCAAGGGGAAACCACTCAAAGGTTTGTTTCTACAACTGATTATCATTGATTTGTAATTAAATTGTGTGGTTCTGCATACTTATATTGTGAGAGAAGTAATAACAAGTTGACATTAAGTTTAGAACAAATTCATGCAAACAGTTATCCAGCGGAAATTTAATTGACACCGAGTGTTACAGTGGTACACCATTTTAACTTCACGTACAAATGTATGGAATATAATATCTTGCTTCGTCGTAATTGGCGCATTTCCACTCAACGTTATACATCAGCATGGCAGGAACTACACAGATTGAACCGCACCAACAGGCAACAGAGTGTACTCATGTATACATAAACCCCTCGCCCGAACTGTAAATACAGCTCTCTTCCTCTTCCTTACAAAACTTGTTTTTAAACTTGTTTTTAGAGAGAGAAGAGTTAAAACTCTTCTCTCTCTAAATATGTATCTGTGCTATGCAAGATTGGGTTCTCATTCTCTACATGGCACAGTGTAACTTGAATACGTTTTACATGCGCGATAGTGACACCGTGGTAGCTGCAATAAAACAATAAGTGTAATTTTACTTTTTCAATGCCATAATATGCTTCAATAGCGACCACTACACCGCCACCGCATTAAACAGCTTTGTTTTGCACGGCTAATATTATACAGTAAATATACTGCGACTGTGACGTGGTATGTGTGTTAAAATGCGCTGCTGATCTGTCAGAACGTGCACACTGCCACGGTAGACTATCGTGTGTCACCTGGGCCGCATATTTCACATATTATGTATGAAATTTGCATATGTTACATGTAGATAATTGGGTAGGGTACACGTGTATTGTTCATACAGGAGGGCCCCTATAATGTTGGGTATGTTACCCTCTCCTCTCGTATTACACTGAAATTGTTATGATAAAGATAACACTCTGCCCGGTTATCTGAGAGAACGCTTCTTTGAAAGTTTAGCCCTCAAGCTTCCACGTGTCGAATAGATTCCACTCTGAATATAATAGACTGAGGCAACGCTGTTAGTACAAAGCCTCGTTAGAGGCTCAAATTACAGCTTATTGTTACTACTGGAACATAACGTATGTGTCGTGTACTTCTCTGAATATTTTTATGGGTACTTCATAGCTACATATTAACAAACTTTATTGGCGATTCTCTGAATATGAACAAGGTGGGGCAGTATCTGATTTCTAATTCCTCTAAAGTTTCATATAAATGAAAAACACGACCCAGTTTTAACAGCTGTTTATACAATATACATTGGGCCTCTTCTCACAGTTAGCGATATTACACAACACAAACATTGTACTTCCGTTAATGTTAAATTCCCTTTGTTACAAAAAGTACAAAGGACAGCTACACAATCTTATATAAACATAGTTTAGACAAACACAAATTTCTTTAGAGGACATCTTAAGGTTTGTAAAATAGATGAGCGTATCACAAATGAGAAGGTCTACTTTCTTTACAAGTTTCACGAAACTTCTTAGAGCCGCATATATAATCTAGAATAATATCATTCGTGGAAGAATACTACGAAATTTGATCATCTCTTACTTATGTTACTCTGAAAATGCTTGTTTATCGTAATATATATTACTGACTGACTGATATTGGTTTACAGCTGTTGTCGAGTCAGTAAGGGACGGAGGAACCCTGCGTCTGATGCTGGTACCCACCATGAACTACATCACCCTCATGTTGACTGGAATCAGATGTCCTTCTTTTAAACCTGATGGTGGTTCTGAGGACCATGCTGACGAGGTGAGATTAACATTTTTACATTTAGAAATTAAGAAACTGCTTTTTTATATTAGCGACAAGAGAAACGCCATTGTTGGAGACGTGAGGAGAGTGAGGACTCCTCAAACTACATTAAATTATTTCCTTCTGTAACGTCCTCAATAAATGTAATAGATTTGTAGTGTTGTAATTAGTTTAAAACTACAACATAATTTCTGAAGCAGGAATGATTTTACTTTTTCCTAAGAACAGATTTCTCCCGATAGTTAGGCTAAAGTACTTTTGATTTTGCGGCCTACATGGAGTGGTTGTGTGATCATTAGTTTTATTATTTGGACCACATGGAGCCAAGATTTGTCGTTATCTTGATAAAATTTAAAACTGCATCATGAATACTGAATATGTTACAAGATGATTGATGATTATTCGTTAACTCCAAATATAATTTACATCAGCGAGACTGTGCTCTTACTATTTAGATGTTTCCCAATCTTCCCATACAAATAAAAAGGATGACTACAGGTTAAACCATATTAGTGCAAATTTTATTGAACATTTTCGGCTCTCGCTTTGGGTAATGGTTAACAGGTTACAGGCTAACAGAACTGAATGGTAGCAAGATAACGTTATAAAACAGTTCACTTCTGGCTTGTTAGTAGGAACTGAAATTGGATTTGCGTCTAACACACCCCCTATAGCATCCCAGTTGAGCAGTGAGTTAGTGATATTGAGATGGTTTAACTTGTAGTTTATCTGGGAACAGAGCGATAACAAAGCCGACAAAACTTTATCATGCTTCCATAGTGGTGATCGAGCTCAGTTTGAGGTTGTTAACTCGCTGTTTTCATCCTGAATAAATCAACGTTGTAAGCTTGCTTTGACACGGTTGCAACACATTACACACCGTCCTTAGGGTTGTTTAATGGAAAGAGTCTCACAAGTGGTTCTTACTTACAAGTGGTAAAACTTAAATGAATAGAATGATATTTATATTCGATATTTTCTATTGATAATCAAAATATAGGATGCCAGCCTTTGATGACTGTAGTTATAGAAAATTTTGATCGTCAAGAAGTAAAGGTGTAAGGTTTGTCCTGTGAAATATAGAGCCCAAATTCAGATTTGACCATATTGAGAGCTTACGCCTTACAGCTGTGCATCATTCACAAGATAGTTGTAGCTACTGAGCTGCGAGATTGCGAAATAGTCATCATCAGCAGTGGTTCACTGATTGCGTAACATTTGTACATTATGTAGACCCACCAGATATTCTTGCCGCTGTGCATATTTTACTAATCCCACAGGAAGGCCAAGAGTTGTTGTTTGAGAGCTCTCTGGGTTTTAATTGACCTCGAGCTATAGGTTATTGGGCTTGGGTCCCCGAATTTAAAGCACCTGTCACCTTGTGGTTGCTAATGTACAGTGTATATGGGCGGGGTATGCAGGAATGCTCTTTAGTTCTGTTGGAATGCTAGAACAACTTAACTGAAGCAAAGTAAATGCGATTTAAATTTGTAACTATTTTAAGAATTTGTATTAATGCTTTTCATACAAAGTTACAACAAAGTCTTCATGTTATAGTTTACCTCTTATTGATGTTGCATGTTAAAGAAGTATCTCAATTTTCCTAAATTTCAGGCACGATACGCTGTTGAAACTCGATTACTTAACAAAGACATCGAGATTTTACTGGAAGGTAACAATGTTATTACAATATGTTAAATTTATTATCGTTGGCAATTTCATTCAGAATCCTTCTATACTTGTCCATAGCGACTATCAAATAGATTTGGTAGATACGGCACGTGTACTAGTCCATCTTAAGACGAGACTTTTTAATCGAAAATCTTTCCCAACAGTACATACAGGATTAGACAATCGAATTAAAATATAGTTTTATGTCAATTCTGTTAAAAGTATTGTTAATATCTTAAATGGGATTCCAAAACACAAAAACGTGTTGTTAATATCTTAAATGGGATTCCAAAACACAAAAACGTGCAAAAACTGCAACCACATGGCCCTGTAAAAATATTTGTGTTATAAACAATCACTTAAAACTGATTTATGACAACAAACCATTGCAGGTACATCTGGAGGTATGGGTAACGCCAGGAATCAGAACTTTGTCGGAAGTGTTGTCACACCAGTAAGTTCCCATTTCCGTCCTATCAAATTAGTGCCACAGAGCAACAACAGTCACAAAGTAGCGCCCTGTAGGTGTGGTAGACGTCGCGCGCGAATCGTTCCTCGTAAGTAACAGACCTTACAGTCAGCCAAAGTCGTGACGAAAATTTCGCGCGCGTAATGCCTTAAGATTCTGAATTATCATACATGACGTACATTCTCCAGCATGGATAGTATTGCTATCAGCCATGTACGGCGTACACTTTTATACCATGCTTCTTTCAGGGAAACATTTCTTTGTTCCTGCTTAAGGAGGGTCTTGCCAAATGTGTGGATTGGAGCATGAAACTACTCACAGCTGATCCAGAGTCATATCGTGCTGCAACTAAACAAGCTAAGGCGGATAAGAAAAGACTGTGGAAGAACTATGAAGGTACACAATTTGTGCAGATTTCCAATTTCTGAAGTTTTACTCAGTACTGTGTAGGTCGAGTAAATAATTTCGTTGTGTCATGATTTACTGAACTTATTTATCCATGTGTAATGTGTTTGTTATTTTCAGGACCTGTATGCACTGTGCCGAAAGATCAGAAAGAATTCTCTGGTAGAGTAACTGAGATTGTGAATGGTGAAGTATTAGTGATCAAGGTAGGAAGTGTCTACAAAAGAGTGACAATGTCGTCCATCAGACAACCTCGTCCAGCTGAAGGCACTGACGCTGGTCCCCCGAGCAGGGCTCTCTACGAAGTACCATATCTTTTTGAAGCTAGAGAATTTCTCAGAAAACGACTGGTAGGAAAGAAAGTGAATGCCACAGTTGATTACGTGAGGCCAGCTGCTAATGGGTATCCTGAGCGAGTGTGTGCTTCTATCTTCCTTGGTAATCAGAACATTCAAGAAGCAACCGTTAGCAAAGGTCTTGCTACAGTTGCGTGGCACAAACAAGACGACGATGAGAGAGCTGCTAACTACGATGCTCTTTTACTTGCACAAGAAAAGGCTAAGAAGGTATTAGATTGTCGATATAATTTTGTATTGAAATTTTCTTCTGACCATCAAATTTTTTCCGATTTGAATCTACAGACATTTTTCTTCAGATCTTTCAACCTATAATTTTTAGAACAAAGTTGGCGTCCACTACGGCGGAGAGCCACCTATTCACAAAGTAGCTGACCTCGCTGGAAACGCTGCCAAGAGCAAACAGTTTCTGCCTTTCTTACAGAGAATCGGTCGACTTCACGCCAATGTGGAGTTCGTCGCCAGTGGCAGTCGCATCCGTGTTTACATTCCTCGTGACACGTGTCTAGCTACATTCCTTCTCAGTGGCATCAGGTCTGTGTAGTTTCTCTCTAGAGATGATGATTTTGAGAGCATTAATGTCTCACCAACTATCACGCTAAGATGTTTATCAGTGCGTCCACAATTTGTCCAATTCATGTCTGAACTCTCAATACAAAGAGTTTTGAATGTTTACTTCTTAGTTGTCCGAGAGCAGGCCGACCATCTATCAAAGGACAGCCGGCTACACCTGCCGAACCCTTCGGCGATGAAGCTCTTGAGTTTATCAAAGATCAAATTATGCAGAGAGAAGTCGAAATTGAAGTTGAGAGCTGCGACAAAGCAGGTTTGCAGTAGATTTGATCTTGGTTGTTTGAATTAAATTGGTACAGTTTCTTATCATGAATACTGAATAGGACCGTCTACCTCCCTTTATTATAACTGAGTCTAATAAAAACAAAAAGAAATTGTTTTTTTTTGCACAAAATATTTTTGTGACTTTGAGCTGATTATTTGCAGGTAATTTCATCGGTTATCTGTTTGCGGAAGATAAGAACATGTCTGTTGAACTTGTGAAAGAAGGCTTGGCCAAAATGCACTTCACAGCAGAACGCGGAAAATACTTCGATCATCTTTCCAGGTGGGAGGTCATTTTGTCATTTCGCTCAATTTTCAAAGTCAATCAATGCCTTTTAATTGTTCGTTAATATTTCTTCATTCCTTACTTAATCATGTCAACCCTACAGAGCTGAAGCAGACGCTAAAGCAGACGGAAAGAGAATGTGGAAAGACTACGTTGAGACAGTCGTAGAGAAAGAAGAATTAACAGAAATCTCAGACAGCAATAAAGCAGAATCTACTCCAGCATTAAAGGTTAGTTTGCTTGACAATGTGGTCTTCGGAGAGTGGCGAAAATTTACTGAAATTACCTTTCATTTTTAAATAGACACTTTAACATGTGTTATTCCTCACAGATCTATATTTACAGGAGGTAGTTGTAACGCATTTAGAAGATTGCAGCAAACTTTGGGTACAGAAGTGCGCGGACGGACCCGGTTTAATATCACTAATGAACCAAATGAGAGCAGATCTGATCAGCGATCCTCCACTAGCTGGCAGTTTTACTCCTCGCAACGGAATGTTGTGCGCTGCTATCTTTAGTGAAGACAGTAACTGGTAAGTTATATACCTTTTCCTCTGGAGTCTGGGTAATGGTATCTAGACCTGCGAGACTGTTTTCCTGGAGTCTGTATGCACATTGCTCAATAAAATTGTGTATTTTACCTCCATTTTCATTCAAAGTGTAACAAACTCAACCACACCTCAGGTATAGAGCTAAAGTACTGAAAGTTCACAAAGATTCAGACTTAATAGATGTTTTATTTATTGACTACGGTAACCAAGCTACAGTGTCCTCAACTGGTGCAGCGCAGCTCACTCCACAGTTCTCCAGTGTTCCCGGAGCCGCGGCCGAGTGTCAGCTGGCTTTCATAGTCCCTCCTGAGGACGAGGATTGGAAAGAAGAGAGTCTCAGAGAAGTTCAGGTCAGTGAGAGTAGTTCAGGTCAGTGAGAGAAGTTCAGGTCAGTGAGAGAAGTTCAGGTCAGTGAGAGAAGTTCAGGTCAGTGAGAGAATGGGGTAGGGTGGTCTGGGGGACTGGGGCGTTCAGATAGTTAGGGGTCGTTCACATATTACGTAATCAATATATCAATTTTTACCCCCCTCCCCCCTCCGTAATCAACCGTAATCAAGACCCAACCCCCCCCCCCCCTGACAGCAATATTACGAATCATGGCCTGACCCCCCCCCCCCCCCCCCCCCCCCATTGACTTTTTTCCCTGGAAATCATTCTTCTTTACGTTTCATGCTACCCTGATCATGATGAGCCGAAATCATTGTTATGATATCCGGCCAAGCACCTTTCAAACTACTTGCTATAATGGATATCCGATCAATTTCTAAATTTTATCACTATCATAATGAAATTGAGTGGAATTTGAATTAACATATTGTAAATTGTTATTATTCTAGAGGATAAAAAAGAAAATGTTTATTACGTAATCAACCATCAAACCCATCCCCCCCCACCCCCCCCCCCCCCCCCCCCCCCCCGTAATCAACCGTACGCGTAAGCATTTGGAAACCCCCCCCCCCTCCCCCTCGGTTGATTACGTAATATGTGAACGACCCCTTATATTATGAAATCATTCATGTATATTATCTGTTTTATCAACTATGGAGTTGTACCTTACAAAGAATTGGAATTATGAAAATGAGTTGCGGAATTATGAAAGCGAATTGTTTGTAAATGTCATCGGTGCAACTTCCCCGACCAGTTATAAAAGGATTTCAAGCCGATTTATAGATTGACGTCATCACTTCCTTATAAATCAAGAGGCTTGCATATAATGAACATATTGACACGGGTGCAGAGTTGAGTCTGTACGGAACCTAGTAGTTTCAGATCCTTGTTTAACTTGCCGTACAGCAAGGTCATCCACTATTTTGTCGTTTAATCTTGATTGCAGTTTAATCGTTGTGATCAATTTGCTCAACTTTTGACGTTATTTTAAATCCTCTCACGTTCTATACTAGGTTGAATTTAAATATTTTATCATATCATTACTTTCCTCATTTTCAGATGCTGACCCAAACTAAGCTGGTAATGACAGTAGTCGGTAAGAACGGAAGTGCGGATCTAGTCAGTCTAACATCCAATGGAACTGACATAGCTACTCATCTTCTTTCTAATGGTCTTGTAGAGTACGAGAAACAGAGAAACAGAAACAAATATGGAACTCTGGTGAGTTCAGCTCAATCTTTCATGCTACTCTGATCACGTGATATTTACTGAATCCTGTTACATTCTATACTGTATGTAGTGTGTACTATATGATTTATTTAATTCTACTCCACTGCACTGGATCCATTCCCAAACAAATAAATTGATTCTAATCGTTGTTTTGAGTCTATTTGTGCATCGACATTTATAAGACTTTTCATTTCAGATGTCCACGTACGAAACTGCAATGGCAGAAGCCAGGAAAAACCGAAGAAACCGTTTCCAGTACGGTGACTTTACCCAAGATGACGCCAAAGAATTTGGATACGCTAAATAAGTTAACTTACATCAGGAACAAACTTGTTTTAAAATTCATCAGTTTTACGGACATACATATTTATTTAATTGTGGGTAATTTTGATTTTTACTGGCGACCTTTTTAAATTTATCCAGCCAAACACCAATTTGATGATGGCCCCTTTCTGTCCTGTTGATGACATGATGTTTTCTGTATGATACAAATTTGACTTGAGGTATATAGTATTGATTTGTTAAAATTTAAGATTTAGATATTTCCAAAATTCGATTTTCACTTTGTTTGAGCGGTATAGAACGAATGTCAGGACTGGAGGCAATGAAAAACTAGTTAACAACAACTTAGCTCGAAAACTAACAATTGTCCTTGTCACACTTAGTTTCCGAATTGTTGGTTTATTTTACGAAAAACGTGTATCAATGATCAAGTAGTAAATGAAATGAAATTGCGACTTGAGACAAGTGACTAACTGGTCACAATCACATTTCTCAATTAAAACAGCTGACCTGACTTTTTATTTATGCAATGTCACAACCATAAGCTACGACAGAATTTGACCATTGTTAATGGTCTGGCCCGGCGCGCGCAACTTCGAATGTTCGAAGAAATTTAGACGAGTTTGGAGTAACAATAACATCCGTCAACGACAGAAGCAAAGTTTATGTTGTCAATTTTTAATGGTAGTTAAATTGAAATTTTATCGTGTGGCGGGGTGGCGCGCAAAAAGCTAAAACATAAAAGTACGTAAAATACAAAATATACGTTACGTGTTATAATTTTAGTGTTGCGTGTTGACGGATGTTACTCATCTAAATTTTTTTAAATGTTTTAGAAGTAGCGCGCGCCGCTTTCTTCTCGAAATGATGGCCCGATGTTAATTGACGATGTCAATTCATCGCAGCTCGGCGAGGCACAGTAGCGCATTTCGCCGATCTAGCGAGATCTTAGCTTGCCGATTGCCGATGTCGCTGTGACTGTGAAACGCCTCATTGAGTGCGTGGCGCGGCACAGTAACGCATCTTACCTGAGGACCCCAGGCTATTATGTTCATCACAATGCTGGCAAGCATGACCGTGCCTCTTATATTCACAATACTATTTACCTTCTTTACTATTTACCCCCTTTACTTTTATAACCCTTTATTGTTTTTCGGGCATTAAGACTCATCGAAAGTAGTTCAGCAGGTATATTTAAGTTCAAATCATTCTAATTCAATGTTAAAGATGACAGGAACAAAAAATAGTTATGTGGAGGTTTTTAAGAAATTTGCGCAAAATACGCGCCAGCATGTTATACTTATAGTAGAGGCTCTTACGGGCTTTGTCTGCTCGATACACTAAAATCACCAGACCCATCTTAAAAGACGTATTTTTGACCGTAGAATCGATTAAAAGTGGTTAGAAGTGTTTAAAATGGGGGTTACCTGGTTTTATTTTGAAAAAACCGTTTTTTGGCCCCAAAAATGGCCATTTTTTGAGGTTTTTTAGAAATTTCGACAGGTTAATTCAATGAAAAAGCTTAGATATTTTGGTTTCTTGTACATTTTTATTTGCCGCACTAGCTAATACCAATATAATAAGCACACCTAAGAGTTTACCCGGTCAAAATTTTAAAAAACCTCCCAAAAAAATGTTTTTTTGCGCGCTAAATTTTTTCGGCTCTTTATACATCCACAATGAAATATTTTTGCCCACAAAGTGTTTTAATACTGTTCAATAATAGTATTTGATAGTTTTTCAGCGTCAAAACAAGTTTTGAAAACGGAAGAAAAAATTATATTTTTCGTGGCGCTGAGCACTTTGAAAATTTTTGAATAAAATCGAGCGCTACCGTAAAATTTTAGTAACCCTTCCCTGAAACTCATTTAAGTTTTTGTACCGTTAGTGTTTTGTCCTTTTCTGAAGTTCATGCCTTCTCTGGCTTAATTTCATTTAATATTGTTTAATACAGTACAGTAAAGTGTTTTATAATAGTAGAGTGCCATTTCTAATACTTCAATGTTACATTGTTGAGATACCTTTACTTGACTGATTACCTTTTGTTAATACAATTTCACAAATTTAGTATTGCATTGCTTATATGACTATTTGGATTTATAATTTATCGATTGTGGGTATGAATAAACTTTTGGTTCACAATCAACAATATAATGTCTACTGTGTGGTACCCTTACAAGATTAATTGAAGATCTTTTGACAAGAATGCCTGACTTAAACCCCATCATCCATCACTCATTCCGTGTTACCTGTTGGATGTGGAGGACCCCTACCACAAACTGAAATATTGTAAAGGTACCCTTCAGTACATAAATAGAGCACTGTAAATAATATAGATTAGTTACTGCTATCTTCTCAATGCAATTTTGAATACATGTCAGGAACACCTGACTTAAACCCCCTCATCCATCACTCATTCAGTGTTGCCTGTTGGATATGGAGGAAATCTACACCACAAAGTGGAATATTGTAAAGGCACTCTTCAGTACACATAAAATAGAGCACGGTAAATAATATAGATTAGTTGCTGCTATCTTCTTAACATGATTTTGAATTTATAAATAGTAGTAGAGTAAATGGCAGGAATGCCTGACTTAAACCCCCTCAGCCATCACTAATTTCGAATAAATGTATAGATGCTGCATTGAATTCATGAAGATATCATTCGTTTTGAGCAATCATTCCCTTAGCTCCCCCGTTCTTTGATTGTTTCAAAGAAGTAGTCATACTACAATATGTATTGTTTAGTTACATCTATTGCCAAGTTATTTAAGCCATTTCATCTCTAGTAGATTCAAATAATTTCTGTAATTCTGAATTATGTTGCTGAACAAACTTGACAATCACCATTAGAAAGAAGGTGACATGTTTATGGACCCAGAACTAGCTAAGACAGTTCTCTGTGTACATGCGGATCACTTCAAGAATCTTCCTGATGAAAGAAGCTTGCGTGGTTTGTTAAAAGACTTCGATCCGCTCACAGCCATGCAGATTAAGAAGAATTTAGATCGACATTATTTTGATAACAATGAAAACTCAAATGGTTTGATTTTTAGCTAAATTACCATAATTATTATAATTAATTAAATACAGGCTGACAATGTTTCATTTCGCAAACTGTATCTGAATAATGTAATTTTAACTGAATCTTAAGCTGTTCAAACAGCTTTTTTAGATGATGTTATCGATGCTGTATAAGTTGAAACCTTTTGATGATGAGAGGTACATGAACAAACCTACACTAAACAATACTACATTCCAGCTTGGAACGAAATGAGTGGAGTTGAACGACGCCCTGTTTATTGAAACTTCATCAATCAACTTTTAAACTATGCAGGTTATTAATGAAATGAAATGAAATACTACTACTTTGTCGGAACTAAGTCCGATCTACGCCAGATAACCCCCTCCATATATCCCTGTCCCGCATCAGGGTTCACAGTTCCTCTTTTGAGTTTGTCCCAATTTGCTTCAGTAACATAGACAAGTAGCTTTGTCTTGGTCGGCCTTGCTGTGCTCTACCATGCATAGGTTTCCATAAGACTAAATCACTGGCAAGTAGCTCAGGATGTCTGATGCAGTGTCCTGCCATTTTTAGTCTCCTGCTTCGTAACTTGTTTGACAGCCTTGGTAGACTACCATACAAAGTTATATTGCTGACTTTGTCCTTCCATGAGATACTTATGGACGTATGTCACTCATTATTATGTATCACTCTCTAACATCTTGTCCTCACTACAAATATTACCACTTCTGATATAATAATGTTTTTTTGTGTCTTCTTTGGCTCAGGCATGGCTCCAGCTCAAAATCTTTGGGTGGGTGCAGCTTGGCGCACGGGGGGGGGGGGGGGGGGGGGGGCCCTAATTTTGGAATTTTACTCTCCTAACGGTATTTTAATATCTCCAAAACAGTCTCAATTGATTACAGAAGTCAATTGACCCTTAGTTTATACAAAATTTGACAATTTTTGTGTGAAGATTTTCAAATCGTTTGGGTGGGTGCAACAGGAGGGGCTAAGTGCAAAGAAACTGCTGCTAACTGCTGCTCACTGCTGCTCACTGCTACTAACTGCTGCTCACTGCTGCTCACTGCTGCTCACGGCTGCTCACTGCTGCTCACTGCTGATGTCGCGCGCGTTCCCATAGCAGCAGTGAGCAGCAGTGAGCAGCAGTGAGCAGCAGTGAGTAGCAGTTGCGCGCGGCGTGCGTTGTGCAGTAAAGACACGCATATAACTGCTGCTAACTGCTGCTCACTGCTGCTCACTGCTGCTCACTGCTACTAACTGCTGCTCACAACAGCAGTGAGCAGCAGTGAGTAGCAGTTGCGCGCGGCGTGCGTTGTGCAGTAAAGACACGCATATAACTGCTGCTAACTGCTGCTCACTGCTGCTCACTGCTGCTCACTGCTACTAACTGCTGCTCACTGCTGCTCACTGCTGCTCACTGACAGCAGCAGTGAGCAGCAGTGAGCAGCAGTTAGTAGCAGTTAGTAGCAGTGAGCAGCAGTGAGCAGCAGTGAGCAGCAGTGAGCAGCAGTTTCTTTGCACTGAGCAGCAGTGAGCAGCAGTGAGCAGCAGTTTCTTTGCACTTAGCCCCTCCTGTGACCCGAACCTACACGGTGGAGCCATGCCTGCTTTGGCTATCTGTTTCATTTCCAAGACCAACCGCTGATGGATAGCTCGATCTTCAGGTGATCGATCTGGAGAGATGAAAACAGTCTTATGATCTTCACACAGTCTCAGCTTTTTGGCATTTACTAATATCTGATGAACGGTAAGTTAGAATTACCTAGCGAAACTTTGACTGGTCTCGTCTTGTTGGCTGATTTTCTCCCAACCCAGATAGCTTCAAAACGTGGTTTTTCTTCAATCTGCTGAAAAATCACGGTAACTTTATTGCACAGTTCCTCTTCATCAGTCTCCTTCAAACCAAATATGAGCACATTCCTACTGCGATCCTCTTCCGATACAGCATTCTGTACAACCTTTTTTAAACTCTCTTCTGCAAGCACAGGTGCATTTTTAGTCACAGCTTGACTGTATGACTTCATCTCAGCTTGGACAGTGTCTTGAACGGCGGTCTTGACGGTGGAGTGCACGGATTCCAACTGCTTCGATTTAGTTTCCAGAAGTTCAGCCTGCAGCTTGATAACAGTACTTTGCGATCGGATAAGATCGCTCTTCAACTCCTCCATATCTTTCTTGTTATCAAGAAACGTACTTACATGATTATCGGTAGTCTGATACGCAGAATACAAATTACAAATGTTTTACTGAAACTGACTTCACTGAAAACTCAGATTTATTGTCACTAACAGTTCGTAGCTTCCGCGAGTTCAGTGATCCAACCGTTATAGACCTCATACTCTTCAGTAATGTAGGTAGAATAAACTGACAATCTTTGAAGAGTATCCATTTCCTCCATCGTTTACTTGTACTTGTATAAAGTAAAAACACAGTACCAGCAAAATGGCAGTTGTTATGTAGCGATAAAATAGAGATAAGAGCTAGATTATCAACACGTAACAAAAACTGTAAAACTGTATCATAATATTATGATGCTTTTAACATCATCTGTTGTGATATACATGACAAAGGGTTGGAAATGTACAGTAACCTTACTATATTGCAATTACACAATATTATGTGAACGACCCCTAACCCCTTATAGGCTCTATAAGCATTGAATAATGATAACTGCAGGGTTTCAAAATGTACAAGGCATCATATCAAAGATTGCATATGCCCGAAAGAAGGACAAATCCAATTTGGCTTTCTGGATGTATGGAAAGCTCTCAACCTTCCAGAAAAGTACTTTTCAAAGGAACACTTAAATCCCTCCGACAGGTAATTATTATAAATAATAATTTAGTCTACACTTCATTATGTCAAATCACCTACTATAATGAAGAACTAAAATTGTTGTGTTAACCAAGTTTAATGTGACTCAATTTTGGTGGAACTTTAGAATTTGGACGTTATATCTATCATGTTCATCTTAAATCTCATATATTATATACTCAATATTCAATTAAACAGACAAAGATAACCTCTCTAGGCCCTCTGGTGGTGACGTATATAAGTGCTTTCTCAGTTCTTTCTCTCGCTTTTGGACAAATCCAGTGAGTTAACTTTTTATCAGTGGTCGACCGGGGGCAGGATTCTGACCGGGGCCGGGGAGCCCCAATATAGCCGGGGCCGGGGCTGACCACTGAGAATTGGCCGGGGCCGGGGTTTACCCCCGGCGAATTGCCAATTTTTGGCCGGGGCCGGGAAGGGCTAAGGGTTGTGATTTTGGCCGGGGCACCGGTCGACCACTGCCTTTTATGTCACGATTTTTAAAACTTTATTCATAAGTTTATGAAACATCAAAACTTTGCATGCTCTGCATAATGTAAACTCAGTCATGCACTAGAGCACAGTTCACATATAACCTAATCCACCCTAGGGGAGGGGGTTTGAAATCGCTTGTGCTAGAGTGATTTATACTCAATAGCTATGTGAAAAGTGGCTCAAGGAGGGGAGACCGACGTAAACAATTTTGAATTGGTAGAAGTTAAGTTTAGGCTTTAATGAAAAACTATTTAAAGAATATCATTCTTTTACCACAGACATAAGACTTTGCCGTAGGGTATACAAAAATGTGACCATTCATCAATTTTCAGAGTGCTGTATCTGTACCCGAATAGAAATAAAGATAAAATAAAAATTTTAATGAAACAGTTTTCTTCCGCTCTGAAAGTGAACGAATGACAAAACAGTCTAGAGAATTCCTCGCCCTGCTGTAGAAGATCAATCCTGGGTTGTGCTCACCAAAGCAAACCTCTTTTTTGTGTATTCAGTGTCTTAACTATGTAAAAGACAACTATAACAGGGTGAGTGGTTTCCTCCTGTTTTACTAACATTTAAAAACATTATTATTCAAAGGTAAATAGACAGCGAGTAGTAATTTTTAATCCATTTCTATCGGATTTGCAAACTTTTAAAATGATATAACACTTGTACGATCTCAAACTTATGTGATATGATACTGTTGATATAAATGTGGGAAGTAATAAAGTATTTGCAGGTGTACAGTGCTGTTTCTGAAATTGACGAATCCTCTTGTGATGAAGATTGAAGAAGCTATTGCCATCCAAGTGGAAAAAGTCCCGCCTTTGTCACCCTCCTCGAATAGAACTAAGAAAATGTGGAGACTATCTTCATTTAGTTCCCAATCAAGTGGACCAGATGTTGATTTGTTTGAAATGGACTGAGACTTGTGTTTCATATGCCAGGTTGAACAGGTTTGTGTGAAAATTTTGCTCGCAAATATAATTATTATACATATTATCTCGATTTAATTTTAAGAGTATGAGAGGTTATTCTTCTTTAACAATACGAATTTCCCTAGACGTTAGAAACGAAAAAGGATAGTATGATTCAAGGAAAAGATAAAAGTTTCTTCGTCGATTTCGCAACATACTATCTGTGGACATCTACAGAAATCGTCAGGATCTGTGCAACATCGATCTTAATCCTGATTCGCACATGAACAAGTGCCCTGTTCTTAACCCTGAGAGTCTCGGAAAATATCTCTATAGCAAGCTAGGTAGATATCACAAAACATGTCGTTTGAGGTACAGCAACTCGAGGGTGAAACAATTGAAGGGTAAATTATCTGAAGCTGTAAGTTTAAAACCTGTCTCTAAGGCAGGTTTTAAAATGGAAAGACACGTGTCCACGCACGACAACACCAATGCTGCATTAATGAGTGCAGGTATTGACGCTGTACGGACCTTTTAACTGGAGCAGGAGAATGTTTTACCAGAACTGTACCTCGTGTCTGACCCGAAGCTTAAGTACAATGACTATGTGACGTCTAATTTATCTGAGAACGCTGCAAACTCCAGCAATGTTTAATCTGATCACATCAGTTTTCAGAAAGACAATGTCGGTAAGACGAGTTTGTTTCGACAGCAGAATCGTATCTAATCTTGCCGCAACAATAGATGCGGATAGAGATGATAACACTTTAACAAAGACAGCACTCATAATATAAAGGAGATCAGAAAAGAAATCTTTCAATGTAGAAACGAATTCTATCAGCTATGTTCGATTTACTGATCGGTGGCATCTGTAGAAATATAGTGTTTATGTGGATTAATCTGTTAAAGCAGGGCTATTGTATCATTTTAACATTAACTTTGCATAGTGATGATACTTTTATTGTGTCTCTTGTGATTATCTATTTCTACAGTGTTACGGTACCACGAGGTTTCTGGCGCAGTAATGCGCTTTTGAGCAATATACGTCACGCGCCGCAACCGAATCAGATTTAAGTGCACTTTTTTCATTGTAAACACTACATACGACGCGCAACACGTTCTACGAGGTCGAAATTTTCGAGGTCTCTAACTCCGGAATAGAGCAATATTTAGACGATCTGACACTTTCTGGGGCTTAAGCAACCTAAGAGAAATTAGGGGAACAACTCAGAAAAAATTTTTAGTCGATATTCCGGTGTCTGTAGATGTCCGAAGTTTTGGCAGTAAAGTGCTCACAACACAGCTTCTGAAGGCTCTAGAAGGTTCCCGATACCGTCAGAGTGTTCAGTACACTCCATTCTATCATATAAGAACCCTAAAAGAAGTCCCAGAGCTCGAGCAGAGAAGTGCGATATTTGCCCGTAAGAGCCTCTACTATTATACGAAATTCGGTAAAAAACCCAAAATTGCCATATTCAGGTGCCTTAAAAACCATGTTAAAATTGAGTTAGAGATCTGAAACTTTGCAGGGCGTCTAGACGTTGACCAAATCAACTGTAAAAAAAATTTCGTGTTTCAGGAGTATCGGGAAATGGGTTTTCTGGTACCCCTGTTTTACGATAGATTGTATTTGTCGTGATACATATATTCAGGGATAGACTCTTTGCCAGTCAAATGTAGTCAATTGTAGCCTGAATTTAAGTGTCCGGAGATTCAAAAGTATAAAAGATACAGCAATTTCCGACCACAGGTCTTAAAGATAATTGTTTACACTTCAGTTTCAATTATATCAAAAAATAATTTAACGTAATCATCACCACTTGATGACGTCATCAAATTAAGTGTTTTTAAAACTTGATTTTTGACAAAATAACAACTTTTCAAACTGATTTTACACCATTAAGGAGTAATTTTATTCAAAATCTGAGGACATTTTTACCTTAGATAATTGTTCAAGCATTCTGAAAATCTACCGGAAAGTTTCCCTACCTTGCTCCTTCATAAAGATATTTGCCATTGAAGTTAGTGCTTTTTTGAAAAATTATTTTATAAAAACGTCAATTTTGCGATTTAGTATTCTCTGGTGTTGGGCTATCCCTTGGGTTGTGGAGCTCAGTTCTGCTTTCTATAGGTATAAATTGTGTATTAGGCTAGTTTTAAAGTTAAAAATCTAAAAGTTGCACACGTGGGGACACGCCCAACTTGATTAAAAATTGCTAAAATCACTGAAAATTGCTGTTTTTACCATTTTCTGTAAACGTCGGTGTGCCGTTGTGATTGGACGCAACGTCCGCTCATAGTTTGCACGTGCGAAAGGTGATAATTTTGCTCATTCGTGATTTCGAACAAATTCTGCTTTACCACGACAGTTCAATGTCATTATATATAAATTTAATGCCAACTTGAATGAGTATAAAGTGGCAAATTCAGTCAGTGATCGACCGATATGCTTACCCAAACACAAGGAAATGTTTTCAAAGGAAAAATTTTGAAATCGTTGAAACTTCCTCCTTATTAATGAAGATATCAGTTTATATTTCGACTTTATAAAGTACCCTGACATTAATCAAAAAGCGATGATATTTGACCAAAACCCATAATCATGGGTAGAGTGGACCGCTGCCAGTGTCTCTCTTTCCCAAACAAAAGGAAATGATATTAATTTGATTGACCGTTTTCAAATGCAAAATGATACCGAGAATGAAATCGGTCGCTCGCTTTTCCCAGTCATTTACAAATGTAATAGATTAAGAAGAACTACCATACCCGAAGACAGCTGTACTCGGCAATAAAGATTCAATAAACTTCAGCTAATTCACTAACTACCACCCTTATCCCGAAATACTAGGTATCGACCCGAACGCAACCCAAAGAGATTATTACAGCATGTGATCGATGTAATTTATCGAAACCTATTGCAATTCGTATAAGCCGTGAATGAATGGGAAAAGCGAGCGACCGATTTCATTCTCGGTATCATTTTGCATTTGAAAACGGTCAATCAAATTAATATCATTTCCTTTTGTTTGGGAAAGAGAGACACTGGCAGCGGTCCACTCTACCCATGATTATGGGTTTTGGTCAAATTAACATTAAGAATAAAGATTTGGCGGAATGACAGGCTGAGCGCGGCCCAGTAATAACGCATCGCGCTACAAGGCCCGATGGCACGTGCTACGAAGTAGCGCGCGCCGGGCCAGACCATTAACAATGGTCAATTTGAGTGCTGAGGCAAGCGCTATCAAGATTTGCGCGCAATCTATACATTCACACGTGCGCATGAAAATTGCTACATTGTTCATCCATGCACATGATCCAGCTTTTGTTTCGATTTATAGGCTACGGCTTGCTTGTTGCTGCTTGCGTCGGTTTTTGATTTATTTATTTTCGATACTCTTGGAGTTGAACATTTTGTTTTCTTGAACACATGAGGTTCAGAATCAAGCTGCATTAAGTAAAGGTCGTAAATTTGGAAACAGCCAAATTTCTGAAAACCGAGAGCAAAATTATGCTTATGCAACGGGATTCGTTGGAACTTTTAAGCTTTATTCTCCTTAAGACTAAGAGCATCACAAACAAACAATTTTATCGATCATCTGTCGTTTTAATTTTATTTTGCAGGGGAGCCTGGCCACGAACATTTGCGAACTGTGTGAATATTCAGCTTTAAGAAAGGTATAATGGTCGCATCTAGGATAGCCATCATAAACAAGTTAAGCCTTGAAATAAACTGAGTTATGGTTTGTAACAAGACAACAGCAAAAAATTATAGTTTATTTACAACAAGATCGCCAGTTTCTGATTTAGTTGTCAGTTGTGGAACATACAACAAGAAAATTGAAAATAATCTTGTGCGAGGGTAGGGACCCAGATGTCGTTTCTAACCCAAATAAACTTTAAGGAGGCTTCTCATCCCAGCCTTCTAGAGTTCATCACAAGTAGCAACCACCTTAACGAATGAAGATCCTTGACACCCAGACACACCCTATCGGCGAACAAACTTTGGATATAATCTTACATGCTCCCGAAGGAATCCCTGGTTTCGTTTATGGTCTTTCTCGAATCTCATCGTCACCATGACCAGCACTTTCACTAGATCACCAGCTCTTTCACTGAAGTCATATCGATTCCATATATCGTCATCGATTCCAGGATTTCGTTTTTGGCGCAATGCCAATAACCGGTTATTATTTAAAAAAATTAAGTATGCAATATTTCCACATTTTCATCATGACGTATATACTATATCATAAAACCAAACTAATGAGACAATTTTCATAGAAAAGATGGGCGATGACAAGAATGACCGACGCCGGCGGAGTACTCTAAGAGTAGAAGCGACTGGAACCTACTACAGTCCAGTCATTCCAGCTGGAAGCCAACGTATAAGCAATGGGGGAGCAATGAGGGAGAGTCGCATTCAAGGCAGCATTCGACCTCGGGGTCGATCTCGGGGCGACACTCTCATTCCAATACACCCACTCTTCAACAAGGGGAAAATACGACAGTTTCTATATGACGTTGTGGAGGATAAGCGGTTCCATTCCTCCATGTTGTTTATTATCCTGACTAACACCGCCTTGATTGGTCTTCAGACCGTCCCTTCAGTTCATAACAAGATTGGGTGGTATCTCAATCAACTGGATGTGTTTTACCTTGCAGTGTATTTTGTCGAGTGTATCCTCAAGCTTGGTGCTATCCATTTCAGTTATTTTAAAGACAGATGGAACGTGTTTGATTTCTTCATCGTTATAACCTCGCTAATTGATTTCGTATGGCCCATGATCATGGAGGACCAAAACTTATCTCTCGACACCGACCTTTTCAAGATTTTCAGACTCCTGAAAAGTTTCAGGGCACTGCGAGCATTGCGGGTAATCCGCACAATTCAGTTCCTGAAAAATCTTCAGATCACGGTGAACGCGATAATCCAATCCATTCCTGCTCTGGGAAGCATCATTATGCTTATTGGACTGGTTCTGTACATATTCGCTATTATCGGGAAAGGACTGTATAAAGACGTCGATCCCATACGTTTTGGAAATATAGGTTAGAGAAATTATAGATTACTAAAATTGTATAATAAAACAATCATTTTACGATTATGTAAATAATTTTATAGTAATAATCAATTAAAATCTGAAGATTGTGAACTTTAAAAAGGTTTCACAACGACCTAAAATCTGCAGGGTTTGCTGCGTTTAGTCTGTTCCAACTGATTACACTAGACGACTGGTTCCTGATGTACTCGGAAGTTCAACAGAAGCACCCTGACTACTGGCACATCCTCATCTATCTTGTTACTTTCATTGTCTTGGAGAACTTTATCTTCATCAACCTCTTCATCGCCGTTATCGTTGATAACCTGGAAAGGTTTGCAGAACACCGTTTTTTACATTTGCCATTCTTATTTGGATAGTTTTGTAAAACCAGAAAAGATGGAGTAGAGAGGAATAATCATATGTACCGCAACAGTTTACAACTGACATGTGTCAAAACTAATAGTGTGACTTTACTTTGAGCGGAGCCGCGACCCCTTACGGGACTACCTGAGCTTTTAAAATATTTTAAGCTTTCTGTGGACTTTCTGGACTTGAAAACTGTAGGGGAGGTTACACAAATGAAACTTCTCCTGATCTGCTGTGCCCAGAAACTATCACCAAACTACTGTTGTTAAATGTTCACCCAATGTTCCTTCACACAGTAGATACATCAATATGTCTTATACAGAGCCATGTGACGTCAATCGTGTTGCATGGTTAAAAATACTGGAACGGATCACTTTTTAAAATCAGGAGGCAAGAGTTGGACCATCGAGCTACATCATACATATCTGTAAATAATGTGTGTGTTTCTCTAATTTCTCTAATATCTACAGACTGCCTTTAATTTCCCTCCGTCGTGAAAAGGACGTATTCACATGTTGCCAGCTGACTTATTGCAAGCTTGTACGTGGGATTGTACTTGGCCTTCTGCTGAATAGTTCACTTGAAATTAGCCTGATTCTTTTCAATTGATTAATTGATTGCTCGAGGCAAGCTGTTTGTTGCATATTTATAATTAGGAGTAGGAGTAGGAGATCTAGGTACATATGTACAAACTTTAGGACCAGCTTGTTTTGTAATTGAGACTCTATTACTAAGCTATAGTACTATAGTACAACATCTTTTAGTCACATACAGACATAAAACCAAGGCAGCTGCACTGTGAAGTAGTATCTTGGCATAATGGCAACTCACTTTGCTTTGTAACGATCATTATATGCATTATTTGCTTTCCTTAAAACTATTTCGATTATAAAGTACGATTAAAATGTAACCGTTTCGATAGCATCGTAATTTTATTTCTATTCAGGATAACTGAACATCTAGCTCTGGCTGTTCCAGCTTCATGTTATAAAGATCGATCATGTGTTCTTAAAACTTTGCAATAGTTGCAAGTCTCATTAATGAAAATGCCTCAATGCTTGTTATCATTCACAGCATTCTTCACACTGTCCACAATTTGACATAATGTCTTGTTACTTTGTTTAGATTTAATGTTGATCATGTCTGAGGGCCGGTAGATTAAGGAATTCTCATTTCTCTCGCCCATGCTTAACAAAAAGGCCCCGTTGTGTTTACTCATACTACTGCTTCAGTACTCGCTGTAAAATATTTCTGTCGACTTTTTATTCTCGAAAAGCATTATCCATTATCAATAGAAACACCACCATGTTTCGACTCGTGTTTCGAAATTGTGTGAATTTCACCTTAATTGAGCCACATTTATGAATGAACGGATGGCGATAATTAAATCATCGGCACATTATCTACCACTTAATTAAGCATTCCTACTCGTTACCTTAACGCATCTACATGCCCTTCAATTATTTAATTTCTCGAATCTAAATTGAATCTGTGGTCCTGGAAACACGGAATAAAACCAGAAGATTGCTAAAACTACCCCTACTCCCTGGTACTCCCTCCCGTACTATCAGCCCGATATCATGTCAGGAGCTCCTTCCCCGTACGTGTAGCTATACGTGTGATAAGTGGGATATACACCACTATATTACCACTATGGTTCCACACAGTGTCCAGCTCTGAGCTTCTAACACCTTGTCCGGTTTAACGTGTGGTTTGTGCTCGGTGTTTTAGTGTTTGTTGGTACCTGGTGGAAACCACCACCTCCTTCACACATTAATTATTATTCAATTTTCGCCTGGTTCTATCCCATACCTGCCAGCTTTCTACTTCGTTCCAAAATCCAATATTCACCTAATCATTTCATCGCAGGGAGTATTCATACTCTAAACTTCTTCATGGTGTGCCACAGTCGACTGTAGCACTTAACCTCTAACTATCGTTGTTGAAGTTCTCTTTGATGGTCTATGATCAAAGACATTTTTTTAATAGTAACCTTTAATGAGATATTGTAACATATCATTACGGTTTAATGAGTTAGAAATTGATTTGTGTTTGTAATTGTTGTCTCCAGATTCTAGAAGGTTAATGAGCTGTCTCTATTTCCTCCCTACTTCTCTCTTGACTTTGACAAAATAGTCTGATTTAAACTTGCGGTTAAACTGCAATCAGAATTTACACTTCATTGAAGCGTTGTAAAGTTAGTCATCTTTTCTGTTTCTAATTTCCACCACACCACACCACACCACACCACACCACACCACACCACACCACACCACACCACACCACACCACACCACACCACACCACACCACACCACACCACACCACACCACACCACACCACACCACACCACACCACACCACACCACACCACACCACACCACACCACACCACACCACACCACACCACACCACACCACACCACACCACACCACACCACACCACACCACACCACACCACACCACACCACACCACACCACACCACACCACACCACACCACACCACACCACACCACACCACACCACACCACACCACACCACACAACACAACACAACACAACACAACACAACACAACACAACACAACACAACACAACACAACACAACACAACACGTCACACTTAACCCCACTGCACCACACCACATTTCAGAGCTCACGCTGCTGCCAGAGAAGAATCGTTGCAGGTGTCGGCTAGTGTAGAGTCGATGGACTCGAACGAGGTGGTCACAGCCATGGCTCTCGATGAGTAAGTTTAAGATATATTTCTGTTGAACAACCGACTCAATTAACTTGATTTGATTTGCAGCTTGTTAGGTAGGTAGGTTGTTGCTTCACTGTTAGAAATATTCAGCTGCTCAGCATATAATGTTTTCTAAAGTACACCAGAATCTCTCTTTCAGTCAAATATTGCACGTTTATTTCACGTCTTATTGATCGAAAGATTGGTTTCATGTTTTTGGTACAATTCATGCAGGATCTGGATGAGTGAATCGAATCAATAACTTTCTCGATGATTCCAATTTCAATTTGAACCAATGTTTTGAAATACAATCTCGCATTTCACTTATTCGGATCGGTTGTGTGTCCGTTGACTAAACATTTTATCGGACTATTTGATGGACGGGTAGTCCGTCCAACTGTCACGTGCACGAGCAGATCAAACGCCACAATTTCAACCTTCATTTTATTTCAGGAACATTCTGTTTTTTCTCAGCAAACTTTTTTTCACGCAAACTTACATTTCACACCAAATCACACGAAACTTTTAGAGATAAGATATTCGACGAAGTGCCCCCCTCGGGTACAGTGGAATTCTACTACGAGGGCCGGAGAGACAACGTTACCAAACATATCGCCCGTTACACTGAACTCATGGCAACCCTCGAATTCTACATAGAGCGCAGTCAGAGTCACACCAGAAACCTTAACAAACTCCTCGAACTAGCTAAACGGTCAAGTCATTGACACTCTATAATATAAAGATCTGTGCGACACAATGCGACACAGTGCGACACAGTGCGACAAAGTGCGACACAGTGTGACACAGTGCGGTCATTGTGTAATTTATGTTATCATGTTATTACTCCTACTGTTCACACACATTTCTAGGTTCATAGGACGGACTATATCGTATTCTATTGCACAAGTGTTAGATTCAAGTTACCGTGTCAAGGTTAGCGCCTGTTTGCCGATCTTATTCAACTTAAATCCCTTAAAAGTTCGGATGGAGTTTTATGGAGTTCGTAACGTTTTTGAAATGATCGCCCTCATGATAACTTACAATTCCATGGTGTTAGGTCACAAATTTATATGTTTGTCATATACATGATGACATTGCGATGTTTTAAATTTTCCCTACTTTTTTGTCAAAACATGGTCAAAATTGTGTGTGAATTTCTCATTTTGTTTATTTGGCACACGATTCACCTCGGAAGAAATAATAATGACATTAACAATACATATGTTATGCAGCTGCTGAAAATGAGTCATTGTTAGACAGATTTGATATTCCCCAAAGTTGGCTATCGTAAATAAATACCTCTGATTTCTCTTTGCTTCAGTCCCTCATTATTATAACTCGGACTTCTTCACAATGAATATCTTAGATATTTATATCAGTCACACTTTTTAGAGAATAATATTACTTTTTGTCAGTGTTCATGTTGCTTGATCCAGAATGTAGCATGTAGTATGGTAGTTTTATAAGAGTTTCAACACATATCAACTTTTAGCGTTCTTCACATGAGTCAGTTCACTTGTACGAATTCACTGTTCTGCTTATAACAAGAGTTACGTTTGATCGAAGCTACAATACTGAACTGTAAATGTTGTCATCAGCAGCCAGATATAATTCTTACAATCATAAGATATTATTTGTGATATGTATTTCTACATTTGTTTTAGTCATGTTCGATATCTGCTCCTTACATTGAACGTAGTCGTATATTGCTTAGTAGCTAGCAAATTATTATTCAGGCTATACTGAGCTGTGTAATATCAAAAGAGTATGAGACAATGAAAATCACCGTTTAATACTCCTAAACTGAATCTATATTTAAGTAACAATGCAGTGGTCAATGGTTATGTATTTTACGATCATCCAATACATTCAATATGAATATCATTGCTCACCTAAATTATGTAAGGTCCTGGTTCTTCCCACTTTTCTAATTTCCTCTCACCTGATAGAGACAATAAAAGCACATTACATGTTAATCGAGGTTTTTTTCATGATCATATAAATAAAATAAATAATATCTTATTTCATATTTTTATAATTCCATAACTTTATATTGTTGCCTCTTGTGTTTTGCAGAGCATTATTCAGTCAACCATATCCATTTATCTGTGTTGAGACTTGAGTGTATGTGGCAGGCTAATTGGGATTGACAGTACGTGACCAGTAATATAATATTATCATTCGAATTATTCTCTTTGGAATTGACTGGCAGAGTTACCGTGCTCATTTTAACATTTGAGAAGTTAGCAGCTTTATTTTGTGAATTTGTATTCAACTTTCAACCACTTTGCTTGAAGAATTTGTATTGAATGTTATGAGAAATATCCGGAATGAATGAGTGGCTCTCTTCTCTGATCTTTTATAATTAATCCGAATTATCCGATATTGTATTCTGTCATCACTTTTTTCAACGGATTCAAATTGACGTAACAGCATGGACAAATGCTCTGCTCACTGTAAATCTCGTTTTTGAATTTCTTCATGGGTGACGTATGTTGTTTAGGCTGACAATTTTATATTTTGTACCGTCAACAAATGGGCTCGTTAATTTTAGCCACGCCCACAACGAAGAATTGTCAATATGTGATAAAATTAAACTGTGATATTTATACTTAATTAGCAATCACTATTAACGCTATCAAGCTACAGCGATCTCTGTTGTTTAAACATAATTAATATCTTGACAAACCTATATTATATTGATGAAGGAGCAAATATGTTGCTCCGTGTAGAGATGACCGTGTAATGAATTCTTGGCTGACTTCTTGAAAAGTTTTGCCCACCCGCTGTGCATATATATCAATTTCTATATGTTAAGATAGAGTGAAGATACATATCTTTGATATCAATTGTGTTGGTTGTATAGTTTATCTGCTTGTATTCGAAGTTTTCTGATATATATAATATGAAGAAGCTGTGTCATTTCGTGAAAATTTCGTGCATATAGTGCTTAATAAAATCCAATTACTTTGACATATACAGTCATAGACTCTATACTATAGAGGAGTTCTTAACAACTTTCAGCGACTCAAAGTTATAACTTATGTACTTATTAGGTTTAAACGCCGCCTTTTGGTCATGGTCAAGGCTTCGCATTGTTCATGTTGCTAGTAAGGGGCTCGACAGTCATGTAATCCACTTTTCCGATCATAATTTAATTGTTATATGGTTTATTGATGTTATCGTTTGTTTAATCTACTTTCGTCTTTATATAGATTTTATGGAATAAAACAGATTTTATCTGATCGCTCGAAGTAGAACTGGATAGAGAGCTGGTCAGGACGCTGATGTTGAGTTATGAGAGCAGACTGAAGCTGTTGCCGTCCTCATGTCTCAAGACAATCCTCCCACGAGTTGCTTCTCCTGCACTCGCTTCACAAATACTCTTTCAAGGTTCGTTTTGTTGCTGTTTCGTTTTCAAATTTACCCGGTTTTCATGCTGCTCTATTGTTTAAGACAAGTTTTCTGTTTAACTTTAAGTTTAACATACGACTAAGTAACTGAAGATGTAGAATCTGCTCCATTAACATTTCGAATCCCGGCAACTTGATAAACATTTCAGATTAGTGCGACGAAATAGTATAAAGCCTTACGAAACTGATACCTCAGATAAGGTAAATAAGTCAATTTAGAATGTCAGTAGTTTGAAGATCGGCAAGTTTCCATAAACGATATTTTATGATCGGCGCCGATAATCGCTTATTGAGCGCTTTCTCGGCGTTTTTTTTAAAAAACCGTTTATAATCGATTTTTTTACGATTATAAACGGTTCAAAAAAAATCGCTTATAATCGACTATAATTGATGTCATAATTCAAAAAAGCGCTTTTTTGAATTTAAAAGCGCTTATAAGCGCTTTTAAGCGCTTATAAGCGTCGCTGAGCGATTTGAAAGCGGTTTTCCAGTAGGATTGGCGCCAAAAACGGGTGGATAAGCGGTTGGCCGGATAAGCGATTCGTAGGCGCTTTTTTGAACCATTTATAAGCGATTATAAGCGCTTATAATTGGGGTGCAATTTAGCTGTTTGTAAAGCGCAAATAAAGCGCTTATAAGCGCTTTTAAAATTGAGTCAGGAAAACGCTATATTACATCTTATAACCGCTTATAATCGATTATAATCGCTTTTTAGAAATCGCTTATAACGGCTAATTCATCGCTATTTTACCGCTTTTACCGCTTTTCCTATCATCCATGGCCAGGTGAGCAGGAATTAAAAAGCGCTTATAAGCGCTTTATTTGCGCTTTACAAACAGCTAAATTGCACCCCAATTATAAGCGCTTATAATCGCTTATAAATGGTTCAAAAAAGCGCCTACGAATCGCTTATCCGGCCAACCGCTTATCCACCTGTTTTTGGCGCCAATCCTACTGGAAAACCGCTTTCAAATCGCTCAGCGACGCTTATAAGCGCTTAAAAGCGCTTATAAGCGCTTTTAAATTAAAAAAAGCGCTTTTTTGAATTATGACATCAATTATAGTCGATTATAAGCGATTTTTTTTGAACCGTTTATAATCGTAAAAAAATCGATTATAAACGGTTTTTAAAAAAAAAGCGCCGAGAAAGCGCTCAATAAGCGATTATCGGCGCCGATCATAAAATATCGTTTATGAAAACTTGCCTGAAGATCTTCTCCAAAAAACAAAAAATATAAAATAGTAATCAACAATCCGGCAAATTATTGACAATTTTAAATAAAAACTTGATTTGAAGTCAACAATTTTTCAGCACAATGTTAATGGAACCACTGTCCTCAAAGTTTACCAAAATGAGGCTGCTCTTAAAATGGAAAAATCTGGTAAGTCTTTGACTTTTAATCGATTTTGTTAACGTCCTGTGCAATTGCAAACCATGGTGTGACTGTGAATGGCAGTGTCTTTAATTAGAGCTGCGAAAATGACACGAGTGCACATGCATGCATAATTTGCATATGCTTAATTGCTTACGGTTGCCATTATGCTGCCGGGGAGTGTGTACCATTGTACCAAAAGGATCCTACCGCCACAAGACACGGAGATCGACACCTCGTCCACTAGTTTGCTATGGTCACCATTTTTTGTGCTATTTCATAATTTACTATCGAAAGTTCCGGTTGGCGATTCAGTTAATCGGTGTTCTAAAGAAGTTTCTGTCACATCCGTGTGCCTTCTTAGTTCAGATTGATAAACGTCTGTTTACGTATGTTTACGTCAGGCCAAAATATTTGGTGTAAATTCTACGAATGGTACAATAGCGAGAGAAAAGCAATTAATTAAGCTGTCATGCCTGATATCATTACTCATTGGATTTATAATCGATTCAACCATCATTCAGTTAAATAGCTTGCGTCCATTCTACATCAAAATGCAGTTCTGTTATTTAATCCTAATTATGCTGGTTCACGCGGCCCGAAATTGACCAGAATCAAAAGTTTGTATTTTCAGTCATTTGGAGCGTACGTAATAATTTATAAATGGTGACAGTGAAACGGTTCAAGTATTTAAGATAAATATAACCACAGTATTATCGATACACTTATAAGCTATAGACGGAGACCCTCTCGTTCTTGGTCTGATTACTGTACAGTTTCTTGAGACCTCCCTTAAGACCACACTCGTACATGAAATATTTATATTGATTTGTGGTCAGGTACTTCGGATCGTGCATATTAATAAAAACTTCCATGTTTTAGTCTTTTCTTGAGAGATCATCTCGTCTTTGAAAACGGCAAAACGGTGTATGATTGATTATAATTTTACATTGTGTGCAATACTGCGTTTCATAAATGAATGGCAGTATTGCTGATTGCAGAATTGCACCCAATAAAAGTCATATTTCTAACTTCAAGTTTCAGTTGAAATGCAGTGAACATTCTGAACTACAGTGTTTCCATGGTCACACTAATTTATAAAAAAATATTAGTTCGATCAATCTGAGCTGCGGTCCTTTGAAAAATGTCAAAGACTGTCCACACTCACAATTTCTTCAAGCTATTCAAAACAAGACCTCAAACTGTAAATCAAAATGTCAACTTTACCGCTGGACTACTCCTTCTGCAATTTAAAGTGGCTCATTTATTTTAATCAAATAATTCACTCGATATTTTATCAAAGCTTTTTGTCCGCTGCGATAAGACTAATCAAAATATCTTAATACAATCACTATCACTTGTTAGTTCAAAACTTGGTTGTCTATGGTTTGTTTTATATGATTATGATGCCTGAATAAATAGTTCTTTTCTTAGCAAATTTAAAGCATCTTATGAAGTATATTGTAGTGATTTGTAAATCTGCTTTTGTCCCTTTATTTGATTTGTCATATTCCTCTGAACGCAAAACCTAATTTTAGCGAAGTGGTGGCCAACACTGAACGGGTGTGTATTTTAGCACTAGCCGGCGTAAAACTATTTAGTCTAATGGTATGTCCATGTCGAGTACTAGAAGCAGACATATGGGTGTCATTCGTATGACAAAGAATTTCGTCGCAGGCTTTTACTAGATCGTTAAGTCTTCTCCCTTCTAAATGTTGTATGTGTAGCTCTGAAGGTTTAAGCTTGGAAAATATGTTTTATGTTGTCCAATATTTTCCTTTTTTTCTTGTAAAAGTTGTTATGTTTATAAACTTTATCGATCAAAACTCCACAATAGTTTCGGAGTTTTAGATTTCCATCCTCGTAAACACCCTTAATATAAGTTCAGGAAGATCTTGTTTTATAATGTTTTGCTGTAAGATTTATTCTGTTTTTTAGTTATACTAGACAGTATTGTTGTTTATTCATAAACTACCTATCGCTTACACTTACAGTACAACCATTTAGAATTGGCGGTAGAGATCTCTGATAATAATAATAGAACTAGAAGGCCTTATTACGGTTATTTTACTCGAAACGCTAGGAACTTAGATCATACTTAACTTCACTAAATGTATTTTTGACCTTAGAATCGATTAAAAAGTGATCCGGTAGAGATTGGATTAATTTCTATGCGTATTTCTATTGTCTGACCTACTACTAAAAAACCGCCAATTCTAAATTAGTGTATAGACCTACTAGTGTAACCCGTGCCTACGGCCGGGACTTTACTATCGCAGTTGAAATGCAAAAGTATAAACCCGCCTATTATATTCTAAAAAACGCTTTACATTTTCGTAGTTAAAACGATGCGAAAGTATGAACTCACTCAGTCCAAACACACCGCAATTTAATTCTGAATGCCCGTCACGTATCTAATGATAATACTTGATAGGCAATCTTGAGGTCCCCTGCCAAATTACCTAATTATATAGCAAATCTGTTATAAGGGGAGAGAGAGCGAGAGTGGGAGAGAGGGAGATTAAGTGAGACACTTTAGTATCACATTTGTGTCACAAAATTATCAACTAAATTTAAACCATTTACCACCGACCGATTTGAAAAACCTTATTCATTTAGCTTCATCAGAGTTTTTTCGGCACTATACCGAAACAGACCCACAGATTTTTTGGGATCATTAGTAGAGATTGTATTTGACAGTTGAGATTGTCATCAACAAGTTTATGAGTGTCGTGTACATTGTGATCGTTTTAAACCTATACCTCGTTTTTATCTGGAACCAGTAAAAGTATTTTGCTTTTATTAGATTCCTCAATCTTGCATCACTTTTTAAAGAAATTTAAGATCAATTTTAAGTCCCTGTTACAACGCTAGACTGATGCCGAGAACTAGGAACATGTCTTCTGAAGGTAAGAGCCCCTCCCCCCTAGCCTCTCGTTTTTATTTAGAACCAGTAAAAGTATTGTGCTTTAAAAAATTGACTCTTAATCACAGTGCTGGCAAGCACGACCGTGGCTTTTATACATTTTATACTATTATACTAGGGTTGCCATTATCGGTACAAAATTTTGTATCGCGATGATCGATAATTTTTTCAAAATTATCGCGATAATATCGGTTATCGGCCATGAATTTGGCAATATAATTGAAGTAATATTTTTGTATGCACTCTGCATACTTGAATTTTGCTCCTATATATTATACTCTACGTTACATTGTAACATCATCATTATATAGTTAGAAAATGACATAACAATGTAGCTATTATCATTAATTGAATTTGATTTTCTAAAATGAAACATTGAGTCAGATTTAATCTAATTTAATAATTTTTTAACAATTGTAATATAACAACTATAACAGCCAAAAAAACAATTGAATCAAAGAGAAGCTTTTCTGCCGTTTCCTCGATATGACCGAAATTTCGCTGTTTGATTCAAACAGCGAAATTTCGGTCATATCAAGGAAACGGCAGAAAAGCTTCTCTTCAAAGATAATCCAAAATATCTTTTTTTATTTTGATAATTTTCTGTTTATCAAAACTTTCTTTGGTATTCAACATGGAAAAAGTCAAAACAGTTTTCAAGTATTAAACTACTAATAGATGACATTTATTTCCACAAGTCATTACTTATTCTCGTACATTTGTGCCTTAATCAGAATAGATAATTTTGTTTAAAATCGCATTCTCCCAAATTGCTGGACTACAATGCCCCCCCCCCCCCCCCCCCCCCCCCCCCCCGGTCCCCCTACCCATGTGGACTGCAAAACATTTTAGCACCATTGACCCAATCGGATGAACATTAGGACGACTGTGCTAAATCAAGCTATTTTAACATGTAGTTCTTAATCTTATACGTAAATCCTCGCCAAGTCCTCCGGTTACACAACTGTTTGCATTGTACTTCACTTTTCACGCGAGATTATGGGCTGTTTTAGTTTGCTGTACGATCTGTTCTGTTGCTATACCAGTTCTGCTTTCACAACGTGGCTAAGATCTTGTGACATAAGCAAAGGTAAGCTGCAGTCTATATTTAACCCGCTAACCGTGATCTGGTGATGAAGTACGCAGTGAGCTAATAGTAATACTAATATATAAAGATGATTAATATGTTGACGGATCATGCAGCGGATCATGACATTACACGTTACACAAGGGCTCGGGACGTGCTCCGAACTGCTGCGGAAGTAATTTAAAGGGCATTACGGAGAGGCATTAGTTTGCAGTGAACTAATACGGGGGATTATATGATTACTGGCTGCTAATGTGGGGTGGCTGCTAATGTCTGATTAGATTGTCTGTCACTTGTTTTGTGGTGTTCTTAGTCAGAGTTGTGCCGCTTCATTTCATGGTTTGACGTGTGCATGGTGAAACTTCTCATGAGTTATGTGGCGCTTGTACGGTGCGTCTCCTTCTTATTATTATTCAATATTGAGGTTGTGAAAACTGAGAGAACTCTCCAGACTTAGTGCTTTAGTGACGCCTTTTTCTGACGATTTACTCGAATAAAATGATTTTGGAGTGCAATCCAATGCAATATTCTGACAGTTGCAGCTACAGGATCATTTAGATTAATCAATAAATTGTCTGCGAATGTAAATATTGACTATATGCGAGTAAACCTTACAAACCTTGTATACTCTGAAAGTTTCTTTGTAAATGAAAACAATTTATCCACCAGATCGGTTTTCAAGATCTTTGCTATTTGGTTTAAACTTCAAAATCGCAAAAAAAACAGCACGATGTTTGGCCTCTCAACGTGTTTAAATCATGATCCGAATGACGTATTGTACAAGGCTGCTTCAATCATTTGCAATAAGATACTACAGTTCTCTGAACTGGAGTTTTCATGATAGTCAATGGTATTCATTTTTTCATTGAGAAGAACACGTCTTGTTAGATATCATATCCCAACATTAATCGACACCTTTGCTAGCAATTAATTTACTTGTTATCTCATATCTGTCCCAATACAAGGTTTCCTTCTCTCCCAGAAATAACATGTTCATTTATCTGTACCACTCAAAAAGTTCGCTGTTTCGTGTGCTTATTAATGAAACTCTTCAGATGAGAAGTTTACATGGTATGAACATTAGATCACGTGGTATGAACATCAAATCAAACACGTTGACCAGGGAGAATAGTGTAGGAACATAATTTGTTAGGTCGACAGTTCATTGTCCTGAATGTGTACGCTCTCGTGTACTCTGTGTAATAGTTATCTATAAATATCATTCTTGACAAGGGTATCATTGACAACATCGCCAATTAGCAGAGATTATTATATACGATATTTGGCTAGGGTCCCCTTATATTGGACGAATAAGAGCCCTGCACAATAAACTACGTCATTCTCCGCGAATAACGGACGAGTCAATTTCCTAATATTAAAATGTAACGCGACGTCATGTTTTTTTGCCAGGAACCATTTCACCGAGTCTAATATTGTCCAATAGCAGTTTCGTAACGTCTCCAACTTGGAATATAGAATTTTATACCTTTTTTTTCTAAAATCCTAGAATTCGGATCATGATTGTACTTGAAGATCGGGAGAGTTTAATGGAGAAAGATTGTGCCGACACTTATATTCATCAAGGTATTCTTGCATATTTTTATGATCGCACCTTAAGTTTTACAAGGCATCATTAGTAACTTGTTAAGATTTATTGATTCTTGCCGTTCAAGAACTCGCTACAAAGATAAATCATCAAATACCACGTGGTCGTCACGATTGGTTAGAAGTTTGACACATCTTAATAACCATATCAATAGTTAATTAATCTTCACGGTGTCCTGGAGTTAATTTATAGTTAATTAGCTTGAATCTAGGGCTGATTTGTCATATTCAGTAGCGTTACGGTAGCGTGATGCTCTGTATTACTAATATCGAATATTATTGGGTAGATCAATTGCTTTATCACAGCTAACGCTCTGTTGAGCTTCAGTACCAAGATCCTCATTCATTTGGCTGTTGTATTAAGGATAATCAGATCGCTACTATCACAACTTGCTCAAAAATTCCAACGGTCCCAAATATTTTGAAATACTTTCTATTGTAAATTACAATAGAAAGTATTTCAAAATTGTAAGGTCATTTGGATTTCACTATTTAGTAGTGTTGTGACACCCGTCGCGTGATCAGCATGGTTGGCTCCTGCAGAAACTTCTTTTCATTAAAAGTGTAAATGAATGCTTGTCATTGGCTTTGTGAACATTAATCCTTGTCTAATCGAAATCCCATAATGAATAATGATAAATGGTAAATTATGTTTGCTTGATTCACTAGTCAGCTAGTCAGCTAGACAGATTTAGATCTAACAGTGAACCGTGATATCATATACGTCACAATTCTCCAGCAATTACTTGTGGGCTTGTCTCGACTTAATTGAGCTGTCTTTGTTCTAGTAATTTAGATACATAATTGCGCTCGAAGATGCAATTATTAACAAGATGTGAACTCAGATTGCCTTGTTTCCTGGATATAATTTCCAGACAAAGCTACATCACACCAGGCTATTATCTCCACTTCTTTTTCTCGACCACTGTGGATTTTTAATATACTTTTCGATTGGCACTCTGACTCTGTTGAATTCCTCCGCACGCAATCGTAATATTTTTTGTATTACATGCATAATGACAGGATATATTCATCCTTCATAAATTTCGCTACCATTTATAAGCATCTAATTCTAGTCATGGCCATAGTAATTACATACAGGCCATATAATAGTAATCACATAAGGGCCAATCTTCGAAATTAAACCATGCTCAAGTCAATACACAATAAGAGTAATGATTTTCTTGAGCCAGTGCAGCAGTTTTCTTATTTACGCAATACGTTGTGGTGGCAGTATAGTGTTAGAAATATGGTCCGACTACTCTGATTGAGTTGTTGGTCACGTTTTCCTCAGAATAAGTACTTTTGGGTATGACGTACAAAACTCCCTCATTACTCTTTTAAAATATTACATTTAACAGATCACTATATCACTGTATACTTATAGTACTATAGTATATATGTCATTACGGAAACTCTTTGTTCCGCTGCAATTGACCGGCTCGAGCTTCAATTTTTATGGCTGCTTTATATAACAAAGCAGGTTTCAATGTTTACGGTCAGCCCAACTGATCAAATGTGACCCTGGTATATAGTTAAGATACTTGGAGCTGAAGTAATACCCTAATGACACTGACGCGCGAAGTCACGTGCCCACTGCCTCCACAACATATGATTGTACTGTCTACTGCAGCAGGGCGTTCTATAAATACTTTCCCCGGTCCCGCCTGCCTCCTCCTCTGTGTGATTATATCTAAATCTGGAAACTGCTCATCACGTGGCTATTTTCTCTTTCCTGATAGGCTCTCGTTTCGCGTGGTGGCTGCTGGTTGGACAGCTGCTACCGTGACTTGGACCTGTAAATCCTTGTGGGACAAACTTGGCACTATTCTGATTCGTAGTAGTAAATATACTTCGTGACTGGTTCTATATTCATAATCAGGCTCTTCAGATGGGCTTACTTAGCCTGTATTTCTCACCGTTTCCAAGTTTACAAATTAATAGTAATTATCTTTGTAGAAAATTAGCAATTTTAACTGGGCAGAACGGTGACAACGTATTTCTCACGCTTTGTTTGCAAGTTTTCCTCTTAACTAACTGAATTGTGAATGTTCTTTTTGTACTCTTTGGAATTCACTTCATACGTTCCATCATGTCACCACCATCTACTGAATATGGTGAGTTCGGATGGTTTATTTGTAATCTTAATTCCAACATACTATAGAGTATAGAGCCTACTTTTGCTCATGGCTTCCTAGTGGTGTTGGGATCCTGAAGTTGTCATCTGGTCGTTAGTATGTACTCCTACAGTAGTAAGTTAGTACATGAATTTAAGAGAGCTTTCGAACACGTTGCATAGTATATATTGTCAGTTAGAGAAATAATTATCAAATTTTTATAACGAATAAATATAAGTATAAAGTGATATTTTGATCAATCCAACCATAATTCTCACGTGTTAGATTACTTTCACATTTTGATTATATCGTGTTATTCATAGCTACATGCTAATATCTTGATTTTGATCTAATGTAAGTGAATTTGAAATCAAGATCTGCATAATACATATTCAATATTTATCTTTAATTAAGTACTGATGTATAATGTTGACCGCTTGATGTTCCGAAATATTTAATGCGCAAAATTTCTCAGGTCATGCTACAAATAGCGTGAAAACGATTTGAAAATACTTCGGTTTGCTTCGCTGACATGAGAAATAATGCCATTAGAGAATGAAGCCCCTCAGTGCTGTAACATTAAATAAAATTTAGCCGCACAGTCACGAACCTTTAGTCCTTACTTTGACTTTCTATAGTTAGTATCTTATTTTCTACTTCCATAGCTTGTCAAAATATCCCAACTCCGAGACTGCTTTGTTGTTACCATATATGGGCATGACAGTGACAGGTGGGTTAAATCGGTGGAGATGTTATCTTTATCAACGTTAAGAATCTTAAGATAGCCCGTGACGTTGATATGAATTGTCTAATTGTGTACTTAGTAGTTTTTTATAACATAGCAGGCCGACTCCTTTAATTGATATTACACGTATCGGTATATTAACATGACAATTTCTCGCATCAAATTTTATTCGGTCATATTTTTAGACATTTTGTGACATTCGTATTTCGTGTGGTACCAACGTCAGTAATCAGTATCTATAAATGATGGATTCTTCTGATATCGGTTACTGTCAATGACAGTGTCATTAATTATTTATATTTAATTTTTAACGGGACTTTTTCTTGAGGAAATATAAATTTGGATACATCGAGATTTTGCCTCGTTCTTCAATGAAGAATGTTTCCGTGTGTTCACTGTTCATGTTAGTTACAACCACATGAGAAATAATCTACAAGATTGCGCAATTCCATTTATAATTTCAGAGTTAGAGGAACAATTTAGGATAGTGGATCTCAACAAAGATGGGTTTATAGACGCCGAAGAGCTGAAGATGGTCATGAAGAACCTGGGGATGAAACACAGCGATGAAGAGATATCGTTAATGATGCAGCATGCCGATATTAACGGTAATGTGCACCCCTGTTAACCCTTAATACTATAAATTAAAGGATTTCCATTTCCAACTTTATAGTTTAGGAATTAGGATTGCAGTGCATAACTGATTAGTCCGTCAACGTAAATTAAGCGTTTATATTTTTATATAAACGATGAATTTCTGAGGCCAGGCTAGGTAACCTTATTTTATGCATGTGCCAAGTATAAGTATAATAATATATCCGCAAACAGTGATCGTCAATTGCTTGATTTTGGGGAGCAATGATTTATAGGCACACTGCACAGTCATAAACCTTACAAAATAGCAAAATCGTTAATCAATTACTCCCACGAAATAAACAGGCAGCGGGAAGATCGAAGAGGACGATTTCATGAAAGTAATGTCCGATTATTTGGACTCAGAAAAAGAAGAGACCCTCGACGTTAGAGATCTATTTGACTTCTTTGACTCAGATAAAGATGGTTTTATTTCCCAACAGGAGCTACAGGTGCTACTTTCCCTACTTTTAACATCAATATTTTTGTGCTATTTGAGTACTCGCCAGTGTAAAGCACTTGGAGACTGGACTGTAGACATAGTATTACTATTAACAAGTGTTAATTTTAATTTTTCAGTTTGCGATAAAAGAAGTGTTACAAGACTCTATCTCAGCGAATGAAAGTTTGTAATTTTTGTTGTATTTTTGCTTTTTAAGTTAGACTTTACTGATTGTAGAATCGCGAATGCAATGTTGCATGCGCAGCTCGCAAGGCATTGGTATTTCTACTATTGTAACTACTTATGTTTCTTCAGTTGAAACGATGATGAAGCTAGCTTGCAAGAAGGCACGCAAATCAAAAGACGCTATGATATCTTTTAGAGGTGCGTTATTGTTCAATTTCATTACCATCTGAACTACTGTGATTCTTAATTCTTTATTGGGTGGAGGTTCATCCCGACAAATCCAGATTTACGGTTGAAAAATTTGATACGTTTTTACCATCGTCGGGAACAATTTGAATAACAAATAATAAATAATCATTAATTAGTTTATACATTTAATTTTATCAGATTTCCAACTGTTACTCGAAGATGTTGGCTTCACTGCTTGAGACTGAGTCAACGAATATGTGACTAAACCAGACGTCAAGTAGCTTTAAGTATATTTGAACATGGATCCGATTTTACCACTGACGAGTCGATTGACGATGCAATGCTACTAATACAATTTCGTCGTGCGAGAAGCTTTATTTCATGTGCGGTGCGGCCAGTAGTGCATCGCGCTACAACTGTAGTAGTGCATCGCGCTACAACTGACGAGTTTAACTTAAAACAAGATATTATAGTAATGTAAATTTCAGCAAGATGCTTGTGATTAGATAATTATTATATACTGGACCACTGAGAGTGAGGACGTTATTTAAGAATCTTGAGACCGTTCTGTTAACATGTTAAAATATTCACGGATAGCTTGACAATTAAAATATCCGAAGAAACCTTTAAAAATGCTATACCACATTTGACTCGCAAACTAATTTAAATGATTTTATTAATTTGCTGTTTTTATCAAAAATTTGCTTACCGAACATTATTTGGTCGGACATTACGTGAGCGCTGGAGACCTCTGCGTTTGCATAGCATAATGTCCGACCAAATTAAAGTCCGGCAACCATGTACGTGCAGAGAAATGTTTGCATCCACCCAAAATAATGTCTGCACTCGATGCCGCCCAAATAACTTGAATTTATCGACCCGTTGCTCAATTTGTATCAGTGCTATAAATGTACATAATGTTTCTCTTTAAATTTGATGTTTGTTCTATAGATGTTTCGAGGGAAGCACACCATATCCATATTTTACTATTTTATAGCGTAGGCCGTGTTTCAGTTTGACTTTAGTCGTGATGATAACATTCATTTATAATATGAGAATTTAAATTATTATTATATTATAATAAATTGACCTTTGCTTGTATTTAGTTTGTTTACATATTTATGTAGAACCAATTTGTTTTCTAAACTAATGAAGCGAGCATTTTAATTTCTCTTAAGTGGAAAATAAAGCACCAAGAAAAACAACCATATAATGTTACATTTGTGAGGAAATTGATAATTTTATTAAGGAAGTAACGAAATACAATTAATAATCATCATGCACTTAAGCAATCAATCAGCTCTGGCAATATTATATCCCTTGAATTCAGGAAACTAATTACTTATTTTAAGTATTGACATCAACAATTTAATTTACTCGTCTGTCATTGCTAGCTTATCTAGCGGCCCTTATCAAGGTTTCACCCTTTACAGTATAAAGGCTCTGGACTATTTAGCGATATCCAGGTTATAACCCTGACCTTCACCTAGTAATTACTTTACAACAAGCCTGAAATACCAAAATAATACCGCATAAATAGTCTCGAAGCTCAGGTTTGACCCATTCGATATAAGTTAGAACGTATTTACATCAAATATAAAAACTATGATCCCCTACTTGAAAACTTCGGACAAGAAGAATGTTTATGAAAATTCACAAAATTCGTTATATCTGTGTCTACTAACTAGTTGCTAAAGCTAAGCTAATTATGCTATCAAATAGGAATAGAATGATAAACGTAAACAAATCTGTTTTCGGAAAATTAAACTTCAGAAAAATAACAATAACTGAATACTGATCACATCGAAATTCTGATTATTTGTGTCTCTGAGTTTTTGGTATTTCGGTAAAAATAACTTATTAACGGAATAAATTCAGATAGATTAATAATGTGTAATCATAAACACATTATGATTACACATGGCAAAAACGTAGATCTTTAGTCAGCCACGGACGCAGGTTCGCCACTGCACTGATAGATACTGATTTTCTTCAGACGTCAGATTAAATGTCAAACAAAAATGTCGTTGATGTCAAGAATATCATCATGTTTCCGTTAAGAAAGCTGAAGCATAATCAGACAAGCTGCTTAAGAACTATCTTGAGAGTAGAAGGAAGGGAGCTACCCAGCGACATCATCTTCGTCTTTACTGTGTGCAGAACTTCATCATAAAGTTGGAGTTGCTCTCGGCACTCTGCTAGGTCCTCTTTTTGTCGATTCAACTGACGGGAACATTATATTAGCGTACATAAAAGTATTTCCAACAAGCTGGCTGGAAATTATCAGCATTCCTGTCAAATGTGTACATCACAGAGAGTCGAGAGAGGATCTTCTAAAAAAGAGGGAAAATATGCTTACCTGGAGGAGGTTTCGCTCGCTGTCGATCTCCAGTTTTTCGTAATTTTTCTTTCCCTCTCTCAGTTGCTCGGTCAGCTCCCCCAGACAGTACTCATTTGACTCTAACTGCTGCGTGTACTCAACTATCGTGTTTGTCAGCAACTTGGCTTGTCTGTCTCTGCTTTTTGCTCTAAATGGAAAATTCTTCATGAAAAAGCTGTACCAATAGCGGTACCGGGTACGGTGTTTTCGTCATTAGAAATCGCATTTTTTTTAACAATTTGACTGCCTATCTTATCTTTCGGATCTAACACCAAAAATTCTTGCATATGGAACCAAACATAAATTTAGCCCATTTTACGTTCTTAGTGAGTTTCTCACCTCTCATTTTGATCTACCAAGGATGCTTTTAACTCAGTGATAGTTCGCTCCAACATAGCCTTGTCATCCCTAAGAGAGGATATTTGTTTCCTCGTTTCCCTGTTGATGGAAACTGAACCAGCCAGATCCTCGAGAATCTCCACTGCAGTAATTATGTAAAGCACATTTCCTGAAAGGTTAGGCGGTCAATAAACTCAGAATTGAATAAGTCATTTGTAAATACCATACACACACATAGACATTGTCAGTGGCATCCATGTAAGGTTTTAATGGAGGGGGCCCTTCCAATTAAAAATAGCGAAAGGTCTATTAGTTTACGGAGAATTATCCCATTAAAATAACGTGTTGTCTCACCAATAAGGGGAGGACAAGAAGGCTGTATTTGATACTCCGTGTAGTCCACATTGTGTTTGTTACATAACGACGGCAGTAAAGGCACCAATTTCTTGCGGAGAAAATCGCACATCTCGGAGGTATCCTGAATCAGTTCGTTACAGGTGTTGTACTGTTTGGCTATAGTCTCACTCTTCTCCAGCAGGGAGGAGTACTTCTCTTGGAGCTCCTCATCTGCTTCTCTCAACGCAGCAAACTCTTTTCTTGTTTCAGTCAGTTGCTTGTAGATTTCGTCAAGGGTAACTTCTCGGCTGTCCCGTTCGTCGATCAGAAATTCCATTTCCGTTCGAATTTTGCTTTTATTGTGCCTCAGCTCTTCGAAGTCTTTTTTTAGTGTCTCTAGATCGGTAGTACTCGAACTGAGTTTTGAGAGTTCTTCTTCAAGTCTGGAGATTTTAGTTTCGTACATGGAGCATCTTTTGTTGGCATCGTCCAGCCGATCTTCTAATTGTATTCTCTGTTCGGTTTGTTCAGTCATTTTGTTGTTCTTTCGGTCGAGGGCTGTGGACAAGTGACATATTTGCATCTCCAATTCCTTGTGTGAGTTCGATAAAATGTCGTAGTTTTGTTTTTCCGACAGCAGATGCTCGCGGGAAGTGCAGTTTTCTCCAGTACAAACTTTAGATTCTCTAGACACAGTCAGCTCTTCCTTCAGCTCTTCGTTCTCTACTTGAAATGTCTCTCTCTCAGCGGCCAGCAGATCAAGAGCTTTCTTTAAATTTCGAGCCGAACATTCGTGTTTGTCCCGGTCGATATTGGATCTCATTAACTTTTTCCTAAGAATTTGAACTTGAGTCTTCTCGCTGAGGCCGTCCAGTTCAATTTGATTTTCCTGGTCAGACGACACCTTGGACCGGAATGATTCTTCCAGTTCATCTTTTTGTTCTTTCCTGAAATGTATACAGATCAGTATTCGTATCAGTTTGATTTAATTATGGAAGACGTAATTTAGTGCATTCCTGACATTTATTTACAGGAATTATTTGGCGGTAAAATTTGAAAGAAGCTTGCGCGAAAATAGCTTTCGTTTGCTCATTTTCAAAACGTTCGGAGTTCGCGCCCGCACAACTTGTTGTTATTGAGCTATATCGATAATATTTATTGAACACATGACACTAGGACAGACATGACCGTCAATTCGGCCCTTCTGAACATTGTTTTGAATAAATTCAATTTATTCAATTACTACTTTTATTCTCCTCGCATTATAATTCTACCAGGATTCTACTTTAATGCTCATTCTCGCATATTTACACTCATCAGCTCGCCGTTTTAGATCTTATTTCTAAAAGGACTCACCCTCTAAAACAATATTTATCTTACAAGCTATGTAATCATTAATTCACCACCTTATAAATACGAGCCGTCAAATATATACTGAAATCCGAACAATAATCGTGCGAAAATTGCTACTAAACATTGTCAATCTTTATAAAGGAGTAGGCCAAATTTTAGTTCCCATAGCAACACAGATGAAGTATACAGTGGCCAGCCTTCATTTGCCACTCATCTTTACTTTGTTTCGTTTATAATAGTTTGTCAAGGTGTATTAGTAAACGTAGTAATGTCTTATTTCGCTTTGGTATGGTTGTTCATCCTAGTAGGGTCCGTATCGGCCACTGACGAGGATATGGCACAGGACAAGAGCCAGGAAACCTTTATAATTTTTGTCTTTTTATCAGTTATTATTCTAATTGTTATCAATCTTGCGGGGATCCTTTTTATTGTGAGCAAACTTCATTTTGTTCAATCTAATTTGTATTTAACTCAGATCAAATTAGAGCAACTTAATCACCATCATGGGTCGGCGTTTGAAGGCCTCGCAAAAAGACTTGGGGATTTTGCCAACGAAATAAGGAAACTTGTGGACGGTACAAAGAACATTCTCATCAAAACAGTGAGCTCCATCAACGAGTTCTCTACAGTTCTACGTCCTATCTTGGCCCTTAAACGTGACGCCAGCACAGATCCCCTGTATTCTGACACCTGGGTGGACCTTGAGTTGGGAAGTTCTGTTCAGACCCCAGTTCAGGGACAATTTATGTGTCAGGATCTGGAGGAGGAGGAACACTTTTACTACTTCTAGGGTTGACGGTCTGGTTAGTAACAATTGCTCCCAATATCAAACTTTCCAAAAATAGATTTTGAAAACTTTATTTTTCGGCACAAATTATGATTGACTGGTCATCACTGGCTAGGAGCTTGAACAAACCTCAAATTTATATTCAGCCCAGTTATTTACCCAAACAAAATATATGAATGGTTGGTTACCACTGCTCAAGGCTAAATTGACATCTAAATTTTCCTAACAACTTTCTACTTTTCGAGATAAATTATGATTGATTGGTCATCACTGGCTAAGAGCTTGAACAAACCTCAAATTTATATTCAGCCCAATTATTTACCCAAACAAAATATCTGAATGGTTGGTTACCACTGCTCCAGGCTAAATTGACATCTAAATTTTCCTAACAACTTTCTACTTTTCGAGATAAATTATGATTGATTGGTCATCACTGGCTAGGAGCTTGAACAAACCTCAAATTTATGTCCAGCCCAATTATTTATTTTTCCTAACAACTTTCTACTTTTCGAGATAAATTATGATTGATTGGTCATCACTGGCTAAGAGCTTAAACAAACCCCAAATTTATGTCCAGCCCAATTATTTACCCAAACAAAATATCTGAATGGTTGGTTACCACTGCTCCAGGCTAAATTGACATCTAAATTTTCTTAACAACTTTCTACTTTTCGAGATAAATTATGATTGATTGGTCATCACTGGCTAGGAGCTTGAACAAACCTCAAATTTATGTCCAGCCCAATTATTTATTTTTCCTAACAACTTTCTACTTTTCGAGATAAATTATGATTGATTGGTCATCACTGGCTAGGAGCTTGAACAAACCTCAAATTTATGTCCAGCCCAATTATTTACCCAAACAAAATATCTGAATGGTTGGTTACCACTGCTCCAGGCTAAATTGACATCTAAATTTTCTTAACAACTTTCTACTTTTCGAGATAAATTATGATTGATTGGTCATCACTGGCTAGGAGCTTGAACAAACCTCAAATTTATGTCCAGCCCAATTATTTATTTTTCCTAACAACTTTCTACTTTTCGAGATAAATTATGATTGATTGGTCATCACTGGCTAGGAGCTTGAACAAACCTCAAATTTATGTCCAGCCCAATTATTTACCCAAACAAAATATCTGAATGGTTGGTTACCACTGCTCCAGGCTAAATTGACATCTAAATTTTCCTAACAACTTTCTACTTTTCGAGATAAATTATGATTGATTGGTCATCACTGGCTAGGAGCTTGAACAAACCTCAAATTTATGTCCAGCCCAATTATTTACCCAAACAAAATATCTGAATGGTTGGTTACCACTGCTCCAGGCTAAATTGACATCTAAATTTTCCTAACAACTTTCTACTTTTCGAGATAAATTATGATTGATTGGTCATCACTGGCTAGGAGCTTGAACAAACCTCAAATTTATGTCCAGCCCAATTATTTACCCAAACAAAATATCTGAATGGTTGGTTACCACTGCTCCAGGCTAAATTGACATCTAAATTTTCCTAACAACTTACTATTTTTCAAGGCAAAACAGTTGACCAAATTTGTAATAACTTTCGATTATTGAGATCTTTTGATACTGCAGGAATTGATTTCAGATAACCTTGAGCGAACATGTAGACTGTAGAGGAGAACAGATGATATAAACTGAATAATAGAATACACTTATCAGATCAGCTGTTTTATTGTGGACAATTATTTTAAATGTCAAGGACTATTGCATCATCAATATTAATATTATCACGTGTGTTGTTGTTTAACTGTGCTTTTGCAGTAGCATTGATTATCGTATCTTATTTTTCTAATCATACATTAGTATATTATACATTGTATATTGTTATTTATTATGTTATTATGAAAAATTCTAAAAAAACTAAAAAATTTTCCAAAAATCTCACTTCAGTGTTTTATTTTCAATGTGCCATATCGCAATGAACTATGTCGTATAAAACTCAACTGGGTATCAAAATTTTAGAAATTGAAAGCACGCTACAAGTTACTCGATTCAATCTGGTGAGGAAGTGTTGCATCGTCAAGAGTTTGAGAAACTGGCCACACTTTCATTTCAGAAATTTCAGTATAAAATTACCCCAAAAACCATACAGGATTGAGTCGATGAGGGTGGCCATTAGCCCGCAGCAAACTAGACAGTTCAACGAAATCCATATCTTGAAGAATGGAAGGCTCGACCCTCCTGATCATTGTGATATTCATCCTCATGCTAGGAAGTGCTGGGCCTGGTCATCATCTTGGTGGGGGCCATGAGAGCGGACAACCGTCTGGCTTGTACCCGGCTCCAACTGACGAACAACAAAATCCGGGAGTTGGAGATTGTGCACGTTCAATTAGTTGAACCACAGCATCTGTGATCTGGGTTCTATTCTATTAAATTTATTTTTCTGTGCAGAAAAATAGCACAGTTCTTTGTATTAATATTATTGAGATGGCGAGTGTGCCATATTGAAATAATTATCAGTTGTCGGCCATCATTATAAGATTAATTTGGTGATACCCAGATCCTTGCTATGAAACACAAGTTGATATGCGTTCAATTTGTATCACTTAATTAGAGTTTATTTGAGACTTGGCCGTACAAAATACTAACGCCACTGAAATGTCTCCATTTTAAAATGATAATAATATGTGTCCAGTATAATTATATATCACATCTATGACCAGAGACGACGCTCCGAGCCTCTATATTACGATTATATTCTAGTAATAGAGTAATAGGATTAATACGAGAGATGATTTGTCAAAAACTCTAATGTTTCAGTGGACAATTTTTCCAGATTTAGATGCTGTGACATTATCTCAATTCTTATGTTTTCAAGTTTTTCTAAGATATATTCGTAACAAAGTATCGTATATACGAATGGCATTATTTGCAAGAGACACGCTAATTATTAATAGTTATGCTCCGTGTTACCATTTGACTGTGACTCAACCTCGCAACCTGCGACTGTAAATGTGAGATGATTTCATTCTGAAATACTATAACATACCTTAATTCTTGTGAGTTTTCTTGAAAAAAAATCACTACACTTTCAGCAGAATTTACGGGCTTTTGAATTCTGCCCAACGTTTGTTCTCGCGAGATGATGAAAGTTACAATCGCCTCATGAAATATCGGGGTCAGTAACTACGATTGAACAGCATCCTTTATAAGCAGCTGAAGAATACTCTACAACTACCAGTTCCTTCGACTAAAGATGCAGAAATCAGTGTTTCTTCAGCTCCTTGCTGTCCTAGCAGTCCTATCGTGGAATCTCGCTGATGCCAAAGCATTTGAAGCAGACAATGAAGTGTTGACGATAGAAAAACGAGATGAGGCTGTTAACGTTGCTCAAGAGGCAAACGATGAAGAAGAGGAAGTCGTGACAAAACGGGAACCAGAAAATCAAGAAGAAGAGGAAGAAGAAATGGAAAAGCGTGATCCAGAAAATCAAGAAGAAGAGGAAGAAGAGGAAGAAGAGATGGAAAAGCGCGATCCAGACAATCAAGACGAAGAAGAAGAAGAAATGGAAAAGCGGGAACCAGAAAATCAAGAAGAAATGGAAGAGCGTGATCCAGAAAATCAAGAAGAGGAAGAAGAAATGGAAAAGCGTGATCCGGAAAACCAAGAAGAGGAAGAAGAAATGGAAAAGCGTGATCCAGAAAATCAAGAAGAAGAGGAAGAAGAAATGGAAAAGCGTGATCCGGAATACCAAGAAGAGGAGGAAAAGGAAGAAAAGCGTGAAACTGAAGATGTTCAGACAGAAAAGACAGTCGAAGAAAAACGTGAGGACACACCGGCTTCTGATAGTGAGGTTTCTGATGTAGAAGATCTTGAGGCAAGAACAGTTCAGGCTCGTTTCACTCTCGTGGATCGCAGAGGTCGAAGGATTAATGGCGAGAGGGAGGGTCTCCTGCTGTTCAATGGTGGAACTGTTTGTGACGACGGCTTCTCAACCAACTCTGCAAATGCGGTCTGCAGGACAATGGGCTACAGGAGTGCAACTCGTTTCAGACATGGCCTCGTCTATGGAACCTTTCAGAGCCGCAAAAGAATTGGTCTAGACGATGTGATCTGTTCTTCTCACCACTGGGCTTCATGCAGGTCGACTACTAGACACAACTGTGTACACAGTGAGGACATCTTGCTGACCTGCCACGGAACCGGCTTCAAGTTGCTCAACAGAGCAGGACATGTTGTGACTGGACAAAGAGAAGGTCTCCTCACCTACCAGCACGGCACTGTCTGCGATGATTACTTCAACTGGAATTCTGCTCACGCCATCTGCAGGGTCATGGGTTACTCCTCTGCCGCCCGTTATAGACACGGTCTGAGATACGGAACCCAGCAGAGCCACAGGGCCATTACCATGGATGATGTGAGGTGCCGATCCAGTTACTGGAACTACTGCTCCTACAGATCTGCCCACAACTGTGTACACAGTGAGGACATCTTCCTGACCTGCAGACCTGGCACCTCACATGCTCACGGCTTCAGACTTGTGGACTGGAGAGGAGCAACTGCTGCACGTGGATGTGAGGGTCTATTGCTATGGAATGGCGGCACTGTCTGCGATGACTACTTCAATATGAACGCAGCTCATGCAATCTGCAGAACCCTGGGATTCAGGTCCGCCACCAGGTACAGGAACGGGCTTGCGTACGGGGCTATGCAGACAAGGAAGACGATCAGGATGGATAACGTGAGATGTACTTCCAGAACCTGGAGCCGATGTCATTACTCTACCACACACAACTGCAATCACGGAGAGGACATCCTGCTCACATGCCATGCTTAGACTGGGGTACAAGAACACGGACACCATGTAACCAAACAGACATATTATCTGGACTACGGACTATCATTATTATTTCATCCAAAAGTTATTTGAATTATTGTGTTAGAAAAAAAGTTATTTTATGAAAAGTATGTGCCCTAATTTGTACTTTATCTAACGTTTTGAATTTTCGAATGGGAAATGAGTATCTATTGAATATTTGTAGTTAATTGATTAAATCCTATCAACCCTCCATTATATAATTAATAATATCAATCTAAGTGTATTTTTGTGTTTGGTGAGGTATTAGAATATATACAAAAAATACAATTTTCGTTGCAGACGTAAAATTTTAAGTGAAAACCTAATCTCACAGTTCATTAGGGACATGTAGATTGAAGTTAATGAAAAAAAGTTTATGATTGATACTTGATAGCAGATTAGATGAAGAAACGCTGCATCATATTTGTATTTCTCGGAAAGTAATTACAAGTTGTTTTTTAAAACCTATCGCTTTTTTAACTTTCCCCGGTTTTAAGAGTGTCAATGGTTGACCACATTGAATCAGCAGCTGGTAAAATTGTTTCAACAAGTATGAGTAGGTACATCATTGTTGCCTGGCAGTATAAATTCTGCAAAAAGCATAATTTGGTTAAATGTAAATATTTTACTTACAGTTGGGCATTGTAGGAGGTGTGCATGTCCTTGATGAAAGTTTTCAACACTTCCACTTCCGCTGGCTTTGAACGTCGTACTTTTATGTTGATGTCCAAGGGTGTTAAAGGCGCCCTAAAATAATGGACTTATTATTGAATAAATTCGATCAGTTAGCATTCATTGCTATGAGCTGAATAAAACGGGAATGGAATTTAGTTGCCAATAATTAACTACTAATCGAACAAAATAGAGTAAGCGTCCAGCAGTGAAAATGTATCCTCCATTTCTGTGGTTATCATTTAGCTCTACTGACCTTGAAAAAGATTTTTTCATTGTCTTCTTGTTTATGATTGGAGTAGAGCACTGAAAATAAATATAAATAAGTATCACTAAATTGATATACCAGCTCTGAGCTCAGTACTTATAATCTATGCAGTAAATCTCAGAAATTTTCAAATTGCATGTTCAAATTTTACAGGATTACTCAAGAAATTGATTTCCTAATTTATCTATTTCCTATCCCTCTAATGGGATTTAACATGCTTAATTTGTTAAAACAAAATCCTGATTGATTGATTGCAAACCACACTCTTCCTTTTCCCAAACTTTGAGTTAAATTGGGGTTTATTGTTCAAGACACATGGATTACAAAAATACTTACCATTGATGGGTCAATGTTCTCCTTCTCTTTAAATCGCATCATCATCTATGAAAGATTATTTTCATCAAAAAATCAGTTCTTACAATAACAAAATAATTCTAGGCTTTTAATAATAATGATTAAAACTTAAATTGAATACTTTGAGGTGTGCCTTATACTAGTCTATTACTGTAATAGAGGCTATTCGCCGATGACTGCATACAATATCACAGCAGAAAGCTAATTAATTTAATTAAATTATTGTAACGTAATAAAGGCAGGATTTCAAATATTACATTGAAGCTAGAACTTACCATGCATATACTAACACACGCCCACATGTTTTACACATTACACACAGGGCCAGGGCCTGTATGTAATGTGTAACAGGCGAAAGCCGAAAACAAACAAAAACTTTTAAAATGACTGAAATAGGACACCACACGTGTATGATCTCAGCCGAGGTGGTGGTTGCCCAAGGGTCCTGATCGTTTAAATTTCCAGTATGTTGATACAATGATGTGCTTTGTAGCATTTGCAAGTAACTGTGTTGATACTGCGCGGCTGAGGCGTCCAGACAAGGATTGGATGCCTCACAACATGATTTCACAAAGATCATGCGTGCGCTTACATTCATACGTTTGAGCAAAATTAGAATTAGAATTAGAATTAGAATCAAATTTACACAGCAATACAATAAGAATAAAAAATAATTTAAGAAGCTTCAATCTGCTGTGCAGGACATTCAAGTCAGTCAAAAACTGTTAGCAGAACACCCTTCTAGGGACATAAGGATATAGCAAGTAAATTGTAAAACAAAATAAGTAATAAATTAATGAGTGGTAAAATAAGATATGATTTAACAGTGAACTGTGGGCATGAAGGTAACAATTAATGTTGAAAATTACATAGATGCCCACTTTGGAATTTCGTAAGTAATATTATTTACAGTTATACACAGAGAAGTATAGAACAACATTAGAATGGCAATGATAACAAATGGGAACGAATAAAGGAGATGTTTAAAGTTCTATACTTCTGAAAATAGGTCATATAACGCAGGGGGCCTTTCCACCCGACAAAAACTCCAGCACCTTAAAAATTGTTTCAGTTGTCACATAGCTAGAGTGTAGAAATAGTCGAAACTATTGTTTATTTCATAGGATGAGACTCCTTGAATTACATCTGACATAAATTTAGATTTCATACATTGTGAGAAATTTACACTACATTCTATAGTCCTTATGTTCTCTGGAATTGTATTCCAACATTTTGCACCTAAATATGTAAAGGTTTTGTGTGTTCTGGATTTGTGAATATAAAGGTTGCACCTCTCAGCATCACGTGATCCTCCGGATACATAAGAAAATTTACCGGTGAATGATGATGGTGCAGCCTCATTAAGAATTTTATACATATACGTTGATAGATGGAGTTGTCGTCTTAAGTGTAAGGGTAACCACTTCATATTTCGATATACATTTACTGATGGTTCCTGCCAATGAACATCCAGTGCAATTTTTGCTACTTTCTTGTATAATATATCAAGAGAATTAAGTCTGGTTTTGGCAGCCCTAGACCATATTATATCCAGGTAGTCAAATTGGGGGAGCATAAGAGCATTTACAAACATTTTTCTATATTTCAGTGGAAGAAGATTTTTCGACCTGTATAATGCCCCTATTCTTTTAGCAATTTTTGATTTCATATAATCAATATGGTCTTGAAAGTTCAATAAATTGTCTATCATGAGACCTAAATATTTTTGAGATTTAGTTTCTTCTATAAAAAGGCATTCTTTTTCCAAATCCAGAGGGATTGACAACGTGTCCAGATTAGGATATCTATCAAATACAATGAATGAAGATTTTGCAGCATTTAGTCTCAGCTTGTTGTTTCTAAGCCATTCATACACAATTTTTATATCCTTAATTACATTTTCATATATGCTTCGGGAAATGTTATCAAAATATAGTGCTCTGTCATCTGCAAATAAGTAAACAGTAGATTGTGTGCAATTTCTACTGAGATCATTTATGAATAAACTAAATAGAATTGGTCCTAATATGCTACCCTGTGGCACACCTGTTTTAACAGGGAGTGATGTGCTTACATTACCACGTATTTTGGTGTGCTGCTTTCTGTCCCCAAGGTAGCTTTTGAACCACTTTATGACAAAGCCATCAACTCCATAATACTTAAGTTTTTTCAATAAAATATTATGGCTTACTGTGTCAAAGGCCTTTTTAATATCTAAGAATACAATTGCAGGTTTCTTCTGTGATTCCTTAGACGTAAATATTTTATCAAATAGATTAAGCATTAGAAAAGTGGTGGAATGATCTTTTCTAAATCCATACTGATTGTTGGTAAGTAGTTTATTTGTTTCAACATACTCTGTGAGCTGTTGGTTAACAAAATATTCTATGCATTTTCCAAGTAGGGGGAGTATGGATATTGGCCGGTAGTTATTTGGATCATTAGGGTCACCAGTTTTAAGAATTGGAGTGACTGATGCAATTTTACATGCCAACGGCATTGTTCCACTTTTCATACTAAGGTTTATAATATGAGCTACTGGATCGATGATTTGGGGAATAATATACTTATATACTTTAATAGGCATGATATCGTTAATAGATTTATCTGATGGTATACTGAGTATATATTCTTTTACTTGTTCAACAGTCACCTCTTCGAATACAGAGAGTTTACACTCTGGTGGAGGCGGCATATATTCTAGAAAGTCGTCTGAATCCTTTTCCTTAATTGATTCTTGTAATATTGTACCAACTTTGGCAAAATGCAGGTTAACTCCGTTAACATTTAAGTTGCTTGGGGAAGAACTACTTATTTTTCCAGGTAAGTTTGAAGCATGTTTGATAGTTTTCCAAATACCTTTCAAATCGTTTTTTGCACTTTTCACAGTAAGGTCCTGAACAATATTTGTACGTCTGTTTTCTTTGGATAATTTTGTCACATAGTTTCTTTGGGGACGATAGTTATCCCACGAAGTAGAGCATTTCTTATGTAGTTCACTTTTTCTGCAGTTACATATTCCATTAATACACTTACACTTGAATTTGTTTAATTGTCCTAAACACTTTTTATACTTTCTGAAAAGCATCTTCTTCTTCCGTATTTCTGCCAACAGTACTTTAGAGGGATTACAAAGAAAGTTACTATTACATTTAATCTGTTTAGGTGGACAGTAATTATCATACGATTCCTGGATGTGATGATTAAGTCCATCTAGCGCATGGTCTACATTAGTACAGCTTAGAATATTACTGTAGTTACTGCAGGATCCCAGAAAATAGCTTAAGGCTTTTAGATTGTTTAAGGAGTGGTCTCTGATAAGGACCTTCTGGAACTTACTAGCTTTATTTACTTTAAAGTCGAGAACACATTTAAGAGCTTGGTGATCTCCTATTCTATCATCAAGTACTTTACACTCTATGAAATTAGAGTAACAGTTAGTCATTACAACATCTATTGTGCTCTGCGTTATTCTACCATCTAAGTTTGCAACTCTAGTAATTCCTGTAACAGTCTGTATCATTCCAAAGAGCTTCATTGTTATATCTAACTTTTTATAATCTAGATCAGATAAAGAGTTTTGGTTAACATTAACATCGCCAATCCATATTACTTTCTTACCTTGAAGTTTCATCATACATTCAGTCATATAATCAAGGAAAGTATCTAGATGACAAAAGTTTTGTGATCTGTAGAAGCAGCAAATGTAAAGATTGGCGTCCTTGAGTTGTATCCATATAGCTTCAATTTTAGAAATATCAGAGTAGGTTATATCTAAATTGAGTAATTTGTGGTTAACATTTTGGTTGATCAATATACCACACCCTCCTCTTCCTCTATCGTTAGGTCAATCACACCTTATAAAATCCAAGTTTAAGGGGAAGGGGGGTGATGCAACGTCAATTAATGTCTATTAATGTCAATTAATGTCAATTAATGTCAATTAATGTCAATTAATGTCAATGTCAGTTTTGCAAAATTTTGGAATACTGACATTAATTGACACGATATTTTTCGACCAGAGATTATGTAGTTCTACCATATTTTTAGCACTTTAGAACGTTTATATCATCAATTTATTCACTACTATCACATATGGAAATGTGAAATGTGAAAAAATTCAGATCATTAAACAATAAAACTAAAATAATGCGGTTTTCCGAAATTTAATTTTCTTAAATGGGCGTGGCCATCCAAAGGCGTGGTTCTCAACATCATCAGAACTTAAAACCCACATTAAACGAAATGCCTTCATGACATTTATATTTGAATAACGAATCTTAAACAGCTTACATTACTCCTTCATACTAAAAAATCCGATTCTAGATATTTTACCTGTATAAGAAACCAATAAAATATGGGCGTGGCCGGTGGAGACCGAAGATGGAAGAGTTGGAAGCTGAAATTTTTTTTGGTGGTCTTTGAACCTAATATAAGGATCAACAGATAAGAACATACTCATAATTATTCAAGGACATTTTGTTTTTTGAACCGGTCTAACTTACATAGACGTGAATATCTTGAATATTTATCGAATAATGATAATCTCAAATTTCAAGACAAATTAATGTCAATTAATGTCAATTAATGTCAAGTAATGTCAATTAATGTCAATTAATGTCAATTAATGTCAATTGATGTCAATGTCAGTTTGGGGTTTTTATGGAATACTGACATTAATTGACGTTGCATCACCCCCAGGGGAAGTTAAGTGTACTAGTGTCTATTATATCAGATTTAAGGTTTGTCTCATTAATTCCAATTATGTCAAGCTTTTCGCGAAATATTAGCTCCTGTAGTTCGAGAGTTTTTGCCAGATTAGTCGAAGGCCACCCTGTATATTACATAGACCAAGAGAGAGATTATCGTTTATTGAGGTACGAATAAGGTTAAACCAAAGCTAATGGGGAACAAATCCACATGCAGTCTCCTCAAGTAGACTAAGTTTCAAATCATGTCATACATATGATTTAAATTGGATTTCGGATCAGCAATCATACTGCAGTTTAAATCATAAAATTTAACAGCATAAAATAGTAACTCACTTCTGTTTGTGATAAATATAGCTTGAGAGATATAAAAACGTTAAGTTATTAGAAATTTGTGCTGATCTAACATTTTAAACCAGATAAAACAGTAATCCTGTTATTATTCATGTTGATACCCTTGGATTATAGAATTTTAATGAAGTTTAACACAAGTGAGTTACATATTTGAGATGCTTACCAAGCCTGGCAATTCCTAACTTATTAAGGTGCACATTGTCATGTTACATACATGATAGGGTGAGAATCCTTGTCACGTTTTTGGTCAATTTCGCCGGAGCTCATGTCCTTCCTCGAGGGAGCATTAGTGTCTACAGAAAAACTGACAAATCCTAGCGAAGTCCAATCCGAACCACATCTTCCATCAGAGGTGGTGCTGGGTCAGCTGGTTACTGAACGGATTGGCCTGGAGAATGGCATAGTCCTATTATTCTCAAGTTAACCATAGAGGGGGTCAGGCACTGTACGCTCACGGCTGGTTCTTGGAGCCAACACCCTCAGCCCCATAGAAGTGGGAGCACTGTCGGTGGTGGCACACCCAGAAAACGGACAGTGTCTCTCCTTCTTTCTTCTTGGACCTGCATTGCTGCTGGTGAGTCAGCCATTAGCAATGCAGCATCTCACTCACTCAATCACATTGAAGCAGTTCAAACACAGAGACTGGCACTCTCTACTCCGCCACGGAAAGTTGACAAAAATAACCCATCCAGTCATGGAAAAATGACATTATTGAACCAGCCGCAAAACCATGTTAAACCACGGAATATCACTAAAACTCCAAAGCGAGCTCTCTACAACAGGAAGAATCTGGAAAGCGCCAAGGCAAACCAGTATAGAAAGGACCAAAATCAGCACTCCACGAGAGCGCGAGACAGCCGCGCGCAGCATAACAAAACAATCTGAAACAAGGGGACGTCAAAAGTTAAATACGTGAAACCAAAGATAAACCAAAGGAACATCACACCAGGGTTCGAGTTTAATATCATCTCAACTCGATCCTCCTAAATACTAAAAGCACGACACAACCTCGAGGATCACCAGGGCAGGCCCGCTAGCATAATGCGGTGGTAGTTCCTCGAAGTAACGCACTACCTTTTCCGGGAGGGTGTTTCGACACCTGACTCCAGACGGGTTCTATGGAGTCTCTCGATGACGGATCATTATGGCAGATAACCTTAGGGTCATCGCCGATCCACCGGGTCATAACTATGTTATGTCTTTTGGACGTACCGGGCTCTGCGAACCCAAAGCCAAGCAGAGCAAAAGGTACAAAGCCTGCAGTCCAAAGGAGCTCCATCAGACGTTAGCCACAAGGCGGACGTAGCCTCCTTGCTAATCCGGGGAGGTAGAGTGAGCGCCCTCGACCAAAAAAAAAAAAAAAAATGTTACATACATGTTACATGGCGAGATCTCCATCCAAAAGGATTAGTCTGCGTTGACTGCGTCATTACTTTGTATTATACAACTTCGGCGGGTAACATTTCTCCATCCCTTTCGGTCTGCAGCTAATCTTCTCATACAATCAATCGTGAGTCCATTACAATCCAATCTCTGCTCAGTATCCTCAATGAATACATCATTTAAGCTCTTCCTAGGCCTGCCTCTTGATCTCTTCCCATGCTTGGGTTTCCATTCAAGTAAATAGTTGGGCAACCGATCTTCAGGCATTCTACTGACATGTCCAAACCAACGCAGCCGTTTTGTTGTTATTATGTCAGCAAGGGCAGTTATTGATGCCCTTCTTAAAACATCCTCATTGTCATGGCCCCTGCCAAAATACTTGTCCTTTCTATTATAATTTAAAGTAAAGAGATTATTTTCATGTTCTGTGTTAATGTATATTAGCCCATCACAGTGGGCTGTGAGTGGGGGTCATGCTAGCATAGGGTATTTTAGACCACCACACATGCCCCTAACTTTGTTTTTAAGGTAATTTGGGTACAAAAATACGATTCCAATCATTTACAGGGCCGAAAATGTCTCAGAAAAAATTTTTGGGCCGATTTTGAGCAATCTTGTAGTCCAAAAATAGGAGGCTGATCCCAGGAAAAGTTTTTTTTAAGAGGTTTAATCAATTTTAAAGCTCTTTTATGAACTGTAAACGAAGGACAGCTATCTTAGGAACTCGAATCTTTTTGAATTATGAAAAAATATTGATCAGAACAAAAGTTGTGCCCATTTATATGACCAAAATTTTCTGAAACACCAAAATTGTTCCTGTTATTTTCAAAAATTTCGTTTAAAATCACGATTTTTTGGATTTTTATCAATTTTAACTATAACAATTGTGATATTTTGATTTTTCATCCATATGCATCTGGTCTAGGATGCAAAAAATGCCACAAACATGGAGAATAACTAAAATATGTCAATTTAATAGCAAAATTGAGCTCATAAATTATCTAAAAATGCAGCAAATTTTACCCAATTTTTGAGTTTCTTAATTTTGTAAACAGAGTTGCCCAAAAGTGCCCAAAGTGATTCTTATTGCATCTGATAGGGAATTGTCTAAGCTTTCTGATGATACCATGCATTATACCGAACTATTGCAAACCAACAACGATTTCTGTCGTTAAATACCCCAAAAATTGCCTAAAATACACGCCATAAAAAAGGCGCGGTCAAAAATCAGGTGAAAATGTTAAAGTCACACAGTTTTTTTTAGATGGCTGAGTATTCTTAAGTACTATACTATATTTCAATTATTAAAAACTGCCTTGATCAGGCATTTTAGCCCGAAATAATAAATATTAGGCAATTTTTGGCTAAAAAAGGCAAAATTTCTTGACAGTGAAAAATGCTATTTTTTCACGCGACGCCATTTTGGCATCTTGCAAAGTTTTTAATTCCGGTTTCTTGCATGAAATCGGGCTAGCGTTTTACAATAAGGAAAGCTTATTTTCAAAGAAATTTAAGAAAGTCGATTTTAGGCCTATGCTAGCATGGTAGCCCACTGTGCCCATGCTTATAACACATATTCTCTAAGTATCGATTAAGTCCCTGCACTATGATGTTCTTACTAGTGACAGCTCTAGGCAGAATATTTAAGATATATATTTTTGCACGATTAAATTCTGCCCACAATTTTTGAACAAATTCTTCCATGTCATTGGTGGCACTGTTGAAGTTCATTGTGTTGAGGTCAATTGGATCAACACAGTTAGTACCAGTTAGTAAAACAACCTTTTTAACCTTTTCTTTGTTGAGAACTTTGAACTGACTGTCGCTAAAGAGTCTTATATTATTATTATTATTAAATCTAAAATAGTTATTAATTTAATTAATTATTAACAGGCCCCTTAACGTGGGCAATAACATACGCTTTGAATTATATAAACAAATTTGAGTATATTTTTCCGAGTTTGCTAATCACACTCCCGGTATCACACTCCCGGTTTTGGACCCCAATGTTAACCTTGCAGCAACTGTGTCAGCCCAATATACTCTAGAAGTATGATCACACTTATTTTAATGAACAAAAGACCCATAATTAATATAATCAGATACTTGTCAACAGCAGCAGTTTCCTTACGTGTGATGTGTTGTCCTTCTCCTTTCTGTGTCCCCGTCGTTTTGTTTTGTGAAATGTATTGTAGTAGTGTTTTAATATTTAAATCGAAAGCAACTCAATAGTTAATAATAACAAACACAAATACTATTTTAAATAATTGATTAATATCGATTTATATACGAACCAAACATTAATTATTCTTTAATAACCTTTTATATATGTGTTAAACGATCCAGGGCATATCTAAAATTCGATAATGAACTTCATATATTATTAGTGCCGCGTGCTGATAAATATTCTGGGAATCAATCCACCCAATCGTGGCGATAACATATTTTTGTGCTTGGCCGGTTTTAGGTTTGAGTTTGTGCTCCAAAAGTGGTAAATCGGGTGCTAGTAAAGCTCTTGCAGGCAACTGGCTCCTTTTGCCAGCTGCTTTTGGTTTAAGCGCTGACTCACATTTGGAAATGGCACTGGTATAATTGTAATATCCTACGAAGTCAGCATGCTATATTATTTTGCAAAACTCGTTTAATATCTTGACAATATTTAAAGTTTATGGTTTTAGGTTTAGGCGCGGCGCACGCACCGCTTATATGTTAAGCTCATTCAGCTTCTGTTTTCAGCGCTGTGTTGCTACACACTGTATAGCATGTGGGTCAAGCGCGGTGCCGCGCCTAAACAGCAAAAGAGTTATTTATTTTAAAATTTATTTTTGTATCTCAAAAATGATGTAAAGTTTTTAATATGACGTAGAATTAAAGCTATTTCCGTACAGCCTAAGTGCTAAGCATGCTCGTTAGAAAAACTATGATCAATGAACATAACATGCTAGCTTTCTTTATTTTTGTAAGTCGCGTCGGCTGACATCTTGGGTTGTACTGGATGTAACAAGTTTATTATCGGATGTCTACTTATATTTATTATGATATCATAATTCATTGTAATGGCAATAAAATTTAAATTTTGTTTTACTTAAAAAATTTTGTTTTACTTAATTGTCTCTTTAGATCTGTTTTGGTCTTTTGTGGGAGTTCCCACATCTGCTGGTTGAGCAAAATAATAAGCCTTATATAGTTATAACGCGATATTTCTGAATACTATTTCGAATACTATTTCCTGATAATACACCCTCAACAGCCACCTCTGTTGCATTAGTACATCTACATAGTAATGTACTGTTTGAATTGGATCGAATTATAAAATTTCACAACACAAATAATAATAAAATAAATACAACATTTATAAACCGCCTTATAGCTAAATCATATAACTCGATATAATTTAATCCTGGAGATAAACTCCAGTGCTTTCTAAAGCGGCTCTTACATTAACTGAGCTTAGTTTAATTGAAAATTAGACATGACAAGTTCATTTTACCTATGTAAATGCAAAATCAATCAAATGCTAGAGAAAAGAAGTATGTTTTAAGTTTGGTCTTGAAAGATGTAACTGACTCAGCTGATCTTATGTCGTATGGCAAGGAATTAAATACTTTAACTGCACAGTGACTAAAAGCTTTCTCTGTGTTTACATAGTTAGGAGAGGGCGGAAAACTAAGGTAAAAATAATCATTATCAAGACGTACATTTTTAAAACTTTGCTGCCTAGGAGATATCAACTCTTTTAAGTAAGGAGGAGCTATATTATTTAAACACTTGTAGGCAAGTAGGGCAATCTTAAAATCTATTCTAAATCTAACTGGTAGAAAATGAACTTTCTTAAGTAGTGGAGTAGTGTGCCTTTCTTCCTCTCCCGAAAATAAATCTTACAGCAGAATTTTGCACCTTCTGTAAACGACTTAAATCATAAGAGCTCAGTCCAAAATATACGCTATTGCAATAATCAATTCTAGAGAGTACTAGAGCATGAACAAGCTGAATCTTAAGGTTAAAAGACAGTTTTGATGCAATAAACCACAAATTTCTGATCTGAATATTACATGCTTGAACCACTGACGTAATCTGATCACTCATTGAAAGATAACTGTCCAAATACAGCCCAAGACTCTTCACAGTTCCACTAACAACATGTGGCTCTTGATCCTTAACAATCTGTAGAGAGGCTGGAATATTTGTTGAGTCAAATTTAGAGGATATAACGATGACTTCAGTCTTAGAAGAATTCAGTTGAAGGAAATTGTTTGTCATCCATTTCTTTATATCAGACATACAGTGTTCCATATTGTGCTCTAGCTGTGATGGGTCATCAGAATCAAGAGTGAAATACAGCTGGGTGTCATCAGCATACAAATGAATACAGCACCCATGCATACTTGCAATGTTCTCAAGATCTTTGGTGTACAATATGAATAGCAGGGGCCAAGGATTGAACCTTGTGGCACACCTATCTCAAGAACAGTTGCTGAGGAAGACGAATCCTTGACTTTGACACAAAATGAACGGTTAGCCAAGTAGGACCTGATCCATGTAAGAGCAATGCCTGTAATGCCATAAGCAGATCTTAGCTTCTTGATTAATCTTGGGTGATTGACAGTATCAAAGGCAGCACTCAAATCTAGAAGTAAAAGAACAACTTTAGTTTTCTTGTCAATAGTTATCAAGATGTCGTTATGGATTCTGGTTGTTGCAGTTTCACAGCTATGAAACTTCCTATAGCGGGACTGAACTTTAGAAAGCAAGTTGTTATCCTCAAGATAACTGGTGAGCTGTATAGATACACACTTCTCAATGATTTTTGACGAGAATGAGAGATTGCTAATAGGCCTATAGTTAGATAGAGATTCACCGTCAAGGCCACGTTTCTTCAAACTTGGACGAATGAGAGCCTCCTTAAGTTTTATAGGAAACTCACCTTTAACTAATGATTCATTGACTATAAATGAGATCAGAGGAAGGAGTTCTGGGAGACACTTGATGAGAATCTTTGTAGGTATGGGGTCAAGATCACAGAATTTGTTAGACATATTCTTTATGATGCTTACTAGTTCTTCATCAGACACATGACGGAATGGATATTCAATACTTTAGATGTAACAAACGGTGGGTGTTATGTGTTGCTGTAAACCATAATCCCAGTGGCAAATAGTCAGGCGTCCAGGAATTTAACACCTAGTCAAAATTTGTTGATAACCGGTAAAAAAAGATTCTTGTGGAAAAAATATTCACATTAATTTAAAATTAAATCAAAATTGGTCGCTCTCAGGGCTAACGCGATGTTACATCATTTTATCGACTCGAAGTTCGAATCGAGCGCATTCCTAGATTCCATGACTATTTCTTACCTATAAGATTGCTTGACTATTTTTTGCGCATTCAGACACCAAAAAACGCGCAGAAAACGCGAGCTATCCATTCCTCCTTCCTCAACAACCCGGAATATGAAAAAATAGTCATGTAAAATAGTCATTTGAAATAGTCATGCAAAATTTCAGCTCTGATACGCTAAAATATCAAGTTAATCTTAAACAATCGACAATCTAATATGAATCCTCCCAATCCTCCCAGCCATATTAACTGGTGAACGGTGTAAATATAGAGCGGTATTTTAAAATGTAGCATTCTAAATTTTATGGATTCAAGTTGGCTCCTTTAGTCTAGATTCATTTAGAAAATTCTCGAAGTTCGAGTAATACAGTATTCTCAGGGTTTGGCGCTTAAGGAAGCTTCACATCCGAGACCGATTTCCACGAATCAATTTAATATTGTAGCTACAAGTCAACAACAGTGCAAGTGGGAAGGAAGTGAATCTAGCCATTGCTACTATATCAGGGGAACTCGTGTGTTCTAGGCTTAAGCAAGTTTCACATCCTAGATCATCTAGAGTACAGTGCAACCCCCTCCATTATACATCCCTATCCCGCTTTAAGTCCGAAGTTTATCATTGTTTATTATCCAATATTGTATCTAACCTGGCAGAAGCAAGCTTCAGATCCAAAGTCAGGCCATAAATATCGACACAAGGTCGAAGCCATTTTCAGAGTAGCGAATCATTCATCATGCTGATGATAGTCCAATCTTAGAATTCAATCTTCCGAATTAGTATGAAGAATAGTATGAAAATGTCTGTGGGCTAGCCTGTAGAGTTCTTTTAAAAAATATTTCCTTGCGTTTCAAATAAATTAAAGAATTCTCAGAAATTTTTTATTTAATTTCAAAATTTGCAATTGCATATTCATCCGGTAATTATTCTAATGGATACGCTAAGCATTTCAAACTAATCTTGACCTGGGAGAAGAGCTGACCAGTGACAAGTCGGCCGCAAAGCGGCCGAAAAATATATAGCCTTTTTTTCTTCCCAAAATGGATTCCTAGTCATATTTAAAATTTATTCCACTGGGACCATAATAGCACCATACTAAACTATACTAACGGTGCTTTTACTAGCATCATGCAACCAGTATTCACACCAGTATTTAAATTTTGTTTTTCTTAACGAATGGCCCCACTGACCTTGCTGTGCGGGAGGGGTGCCATTCGATTAGATTTTACTAGCAAAACTGCACTTTTTAATCTAAAAACACATTTTTAAAAAGATTTTGCCAGCATATCCTCTAAAATCACCTAATTTGTCTAATTTTAGTGAGGGTTGCTGACATAACAGGGAAGCTGAGGGGGAGTTCTTTTGGGGAGAGGGCAACATGCAACGTTACACCACTGAACTGAGACAACTAACAGCAAATAGACCAATGAAGCTCTTGCTTGTGGAAGGTGAATCAACTACCCACAGAAGCGGTGGGTTGGGAGTCCCCCCAGGGATCGTTTCGTAAAAATTACGATTATCTAGAAAGACAGAATGATAAAGAATTGAAAAAGAATAAGGCAGCTGTAATATAAGGTATAAGGTAGAAGCCAGGAGTAAATTCAGTAAACTTAGTAGCAAAAGAAACAGGTAGGTTAAACCTTTATAGGACACGTTCACAGTTATCGTTATTTCAAAAAAGTGTTTTCCAAGCTCAGAGGATTTTTAAAAAAGTAGAGAAGATGAATATTTTTGACACCTGATCAAATTCTAAAGTGAAAAACGTCAAAAAATTGTAACAAAGTTGAAAATGAAACATGAAAGCTCGAAATGCTAGAACAATTAAAAATTTACTTTTTTACTTTATCATTAGAACTAAGGAGTTTATGATAATATCAACATATCGTTTTATATTCACATAGCCATGAGTCTACGCGTACTGCGTGACACGCTTGTTTCACTGCAAGTAAGAAGGCTCTGGTTAGACCAATCTTATATACAGTAAAACGATAACTAAACCATCAACATGTGTGGCAACTGACTTAACAAATTTAAATAATATATATAATGGATATACAATTTAAATTTAGTCTCCTGTTATCAAATTTGACTTCACATAGCCATGTGTCTACGCGTACTGCGTGACACGCGCTACTGCAAGCGAGAGGACTCTGGTTAGAGCAAAAATTTGATTACCTGGGGACCTCAGGCTATTAGGATACAAGGATACAAGGATACAAGGATACAAGGATACAAGGATACAAAAGTGATAATTATTTTATTGAATTCACAATAGTTATAATTCTGAAATAATTTAAGGTTACACAATTCTAGTTATTTACAAATGTGTAGGGATAAAATAGAAATGTTTTATAATACTATTTTTGAGGTCCTATAGCATTATGCATTGGCCAGTATTTGAGTGGAAATCTGGGCTCTTATAGTAGGCTGTAAAATTTTCGTTCACAGAGAGAATTGAATGGATTGCTCTTGCTGTGGCAGTAAATTTTGTAGGGTCTAGTGTTTTATCGGATAGCAAACCGGCTAGGTCAGTAATATTTTTGGGATGGAAGTTAAATTTTTCTCTAACTGAGGAGTAGAGTAAACAGTCAGTTAGAACATGAGAAGATGGTTCAACCCAAGGCGACCCAGCAGCCATGGCTAAATATGCAATATCAATAAGACCATTAATGGATGACATCACCAGAAACCAAGACCATGTGTTACCCTTAGCAAAACAAGCCTGGTTTGCAGATGATGGAACAGCAGGGGGAAAACTTCTTCAGCTTAAGAAGCTCTGGGACACCTTACAACAGTTAGGACCAAAGTATGGTTATTTCCCAAATGCTACAAAGACTGTGTTAATAGTCAAGGACCTAGTAAATCTTCCTGCAGCTAATGCTATCTTCAAAGATTCAGGGGTTCACATAAAGAGGGACGGAGAGAGACACCTTGGGGCTGTTATTGGATCAGAAAACTACAGAGACCTTTATATGAAAAATAAAGTTTCATCCTGGATTGAAGATGTTAAACAACTGGCTGAGATTGCCAAAGAAGAACCTCAAATAGCATATTCTGCTTACACTAAAGGGTTGAGTCATAGATGGTCTTTTGTTCAAAGAACAATTGGAGGGATATCAGAGCTGTTTAGACCCCTTGAAGAATCAATTAGAACAATACTTCTTCCTTCTATATTCAATCGCCCAGTAACAGACCTAGAGAGAGACATGGTCGCACTACCTCTTAGACACGGTGGCTTAGGAATTCAAAATCCTGTTCATACAGCAGACAGAGAATATGAAGCGTCACAGAAAATCACAAAACCTCTGGCTAATCTTATCTATAACCAAGATCATGATCTAGGCAAACTTGACCTCACAGCTATTGCAAACACCAAAGCAGCACTGAAAGCTGAAAAAGAAAAAGATTTTGCAGCAGAGAGACTCAGAATAGAAAACGCAATAAGTTCTCCAGCAAAGAAAAGATCGTTTTCACTGGCTACACAAAAAGGCAGTTCATCTTGGCTGTCAGCCCTCCCAATGCAGTCTTATGGTTACTGCTTGAACAAGTCTTGTACAGACTGTTTTACAAGGACATTGACAGATGATACTCACATTAGGCATTCATTATTGCATCTAAATTATTTCACTTGCATTAGGTTTAGAAATTTATTCTCTGGTTAACAGATTTCAAATGTTTAATCAATTTGTAGTATGACAGTAAGGTATATAAGAAGTTATTTAATTTTGCTTGGGCTATTATATTGACTATTGAGGTTTAATGATGATATGGAATTTGAATTCTATATAAATTTACACTATGTGGTTGGGGCATTTTGCATAGTAAATATGGTTACTACTCCTATACGTATATCATATTATTTGATTGGTATTCGATTTCTGATTATTTCTTAGGAATATGATTATTATATCTCAATTTGGCTTTAGGTAGGGTGCCCCGCTAAAAGAACTGGATTCTTCCAGGAAGCATCCCGTGCACAGACCTTGGTCTACATATATATTAAATTATTAACCATTCATTCTGTATGTGCACGAAAATTTATTTCAATCAAAAAAAAGAAGGACTTTAGAGATGGTATATGTTTACGATATGGCTGGCCTATACAAGATATTGCTAAACACTGTGCGTGTGGAGAAAGAAACTCCGTCGATCATGCCCTTTCTTGTAAAAAAGGAGGGTATGTTTCCTTTAGACATACAGTGCTTGTAGAAACCGAAGCAGATCTACTACGTGAGGCTAAATGTAGAAACGTTTATACTGAGCCAGCTCTCTTACCAACGTCTCCAGAACTTCATCCCAAAGGAACTACTACTGACAGCAGAGCAAGGCTAGATATTGTTGCAACTGGATTATATGGCAGGAATGCCAGGACTTTCATGGATGTAAGAATAACACACCCAAATGCACCATCAAACCTTAATGTTCCCCTGGACAAGTTGTACAAGAGAAATGAGGAAGAAAAAAAAACTAAGTATAACTCACGAGTCATCAACACTGAAAGAGCGTCTTTCATTCCTCTAGTATTTTCTACAGCAGGGACTACAGCACCAGAATGTGACAGATTTCACAAACGTCTTGCTAGATTGATATCAAAGAAGAGAAAGGAGAGCTACACAGATGTTATCAACTACATCAGGACCAAGATATGCTTTGCTATGCTTAAAAGCATAGTGGTATCAGTTCATGGTGTGAGGAGTCAAGAAGAAAAGAAAGTAACAAAAACGGTTGCTGACACAGCATTTGGACTTATACCTAGTATGACCTCTTATGAGTGCCGTTAAATTATTAACAGGAAAATTGTTTTAATTTTGGTTGAGCGAATGTTTTATACAGATGTTGATTTCTTAAAGATAGGTGTATATTTTTGCTATTATTTCTATGAAAGGGGAGGTACAGATAAAGTACCAAACCTTATTGTGTATATTTGGTTGCAACTCCGGTAAATGATGAAACATGTCTCTTATGAGAGTGATACCGTGAGTTGCTTCCTTTTTTTTTTTTTTTTTTTTTTTGTTAGAACATGAATTTCGTCCTCAATAGGCTTAAGCCCCTTGCTGAAGAAGCAAAAAGTGCACCATCGATGTTCTCTTGGTACTAGGGGGGTTTCGTAACGGCCCCTCTCAATGTAAAGATTGTGGCAGCTAATACGAAACCTTGTTAAGCTTTTCCGAGCATCGGGGATCTTAACCACTCCTAAGTATGTTTCTGGTTCAAAATCATGTTTAATTTGATTGTAGAATTCTAATTTAGGTGAGGATGCCTTGGCAGATTTCCAGGTATCCACAAATTCTTCCCTCATGTTGTGACTGATTTGGGTAGAGAGCTTGGATTTTGAAGAGGATGAGTGGGGGAAGTTATATTTGGTGAGAATATTAGAGATGTTGGTGTACCAAGGAAGGCCCAGCATAATCTGCTCGTGAAATGCAGCGGAGAGAAGATCATTTTCAGTGCTTTCAAGGCGACTATAGAAATCTATTGCAAGTTTGCAGGCTTCAAAGAAGAGGGGGTGGCGCCCACTTTCACCCCAGCAGCCTATATTTGATGCTTTTGAATGGACAGACAAGGACCACTTGATAAACTTCAGGTGGAATCTTTCATAGTGGTCTTGTGAGATGTACCTGAGAGTATGCTGGGGGTTGGCTTTGCTATCTGTTTTGGAGAGGTATCTCATGGTTTTTGAGTGAGGACATAAGATTTGGCAGCCATAGAGCAGTATCGGTTTTATTAGAGAGTCAAATAGAATGTTTAGGGAACGGTGAGAGAGGGCATCTTTGACGATATTGCCTTTGAGGCCATAGAGAGCACGGAGAGCCTTGGCCCTCAGTTCAGTATTTGCTGCTGTGAAAGATCCATTTCTGTGGAATATAATGCCAAGATAGCAGTATTTTTCGTTACTGGGCCGCGCTCAGCCTGTCATTCCGCCTAATCTCTATTATGTTGTTTACCAACATTAAAGCCTGGGGTCCTCAGGTAAGTTATTCCAAGGCATGTGTTCATAAACATATAGAGATTCGGCGGAATGACAGGCTGAGTGACGCCCAGTAAAAATTTGACGGACGACACCGCTTTCTTTTCAAAATATTATGGCCGAAGCAAGTGCTACAAAGTTTTAAAATTATCAATCTTTCGTCAATGTTTTGATTAAAAACATATAGTCTTTAAAAAGTTGATTTTTTTAATGAACTTACCCATGACCTGGCGCGCGTTATTTTGCAGTACTTTTTTGTTAGTGTATCGCGTAACGGGTGTTACTCGTATTGAATAATTATTCCAATTATTGCACTGAGACAGTTGACGGCGAGGCGCGCTTCTTAGCTTGGTAACCTATAAGTTTATTGTACCATATTAGTGAAACAAATTTTTAGTGAAACAAATTTAAAATTTTATCCTTTATTTTACAATCATAATATAATAATATTTATAAGCCTTCGTTTTGAAAGTTTTAAATTTTAATATATTCACATTTCTATTTAAAATTCAATTTAATGTATAAGTCAATAACTGGCCGCCAAAGCCGCGCATTCTTGAAAACAGGATTAAATTGTTTATTATGATTATACGACAAATAGAAATAAATTTAAACTATCCGTGGTTTTTTTTTTAATAAATTATAATTTTACCTAAATCCAAAGCCAGCTTTGTAAAATTTACTATTAGATCATAATATATCGTCAATTCTCAATATTTACAATGCAACATTTCATTAATCTACATACAAGCGTACTCCAGCCCCTGCACGCATCCGTTTTTATGCGGCGCGGCCCAAGCCGCGCACGCACGTTTTATTTTACCTGGGGACCTCAGGCTATCATGTTCATTAACATAATAGAATAGAGATTCGGCGGAATGACAGGCTGAGCGCCGCCCAGTAAGTATTATTTTATACTTTTTGCTTTCTAATAAATATCGTGTCAATGTGTACGTCTAAATAAAATGTTCATGTTTTGTGTAAACCGAATCCAATTGAGATTAGTGACAAGGATAATGACCCAAGTGCCTGTACGGCTTTTTCGGACCCCTGTGGACCACTACTCTTGAAATTGTGACCTTCATTATCGTTTCACTAAGTAGTATCGTAGTGAAAGCCACGATACAGCCACTCACACGTGCGCGCAGCAGGTCTACAATGTTTGACAAGTTTGATTTACTGGGCCCCGCTCAGCCTGTCATTCCGCCAAATCTTTATATGTTAATGAACATAATAGCCTGGGGTCCTCAGGTAAAGTTTGATAAGTTTATTGCTCGCTTCTCTCACAAGGAGCTCAAAAACTAATTATTGCAATAATTGTTGTATCACGTGATGACCCCCACTGTCGCTTTACTATAGTGTAGAGTTTCAACGATACAGGGGAGCCGCGCACCCGTGCGCGGCGGGTCATACAACGTATGACAGAATTATTGCACCTTATAAGAAAAGAAATACAAAAATTGTAATTACCACAAAACAATCAATACATAATGTTATGTTCATAAATAAATTCAAATTTGAATTTCAACCATATAGATATATATATATATATATATAGCCCGCCGCGCACACAGCCACACATTGTTGAGAAATCCTTGGGTGCGGCTGTAAGCGCCGCAGGACCTATTCAATTTTATTTTACAATTACATGTCACATTTATTAATTATTTGATTCACGATGTCAATCCTTCGCAGCTCGGTAAAGGCACAGTGGTGCATCTTGCCGATCTACCGAAGTGTTTGCTCTAACCAGAGCCCTCTCACTTGCAGTAGCGCGCGACCGCCGAACTTGTGAAACAAGCGCGTCACGCAGTACGCGTATACACATGGCTATGTGAACCGAAGTGTGGTTGCGAGAAGAATTATTTGATGCGCGGCGCGACCCAGTAGTGCATCGCGCTACAATTAATTACTAAAGCCAACATTTCAGAAACAGAATAATTAAAATTATTTGAAGACAAACCGTATCTTTGAAGGAATTTTTTAAAATTATTAAATGTCTGACAAGGTCCAGCTAGTTAGTAAATTGAATTTGATAAGTATATTGATATTATAAGGCTATTACATTGTTTTTACGTCGCAATACTTAATTTTTGTTCGAAATTGGCATAGAAATCAACATCAAATAGTTGATCGAAATAAAATAACTGATCGCCATTTTCATTGAGACTGGACAGTACTTTCCAACATTGAACATTCCTCTCATAATCAATAATGTACTTTCAGTAGAGTGTATGTACGTACTTGCTTTAGCATATGTTAAGGTACATGACGTGATTTTTATAATATTCTCATGAAAACTCTTGGCATTTTTAAAAAGCTACGCCACGATATGGAAACCAGGTTACTGCTCTCCAGATTTGTCTATCCTGACTGATCAGGTTTAACTACATCACCAGCTTTACATTTAAATGGTTAAAAGCAGATCGTGAAGGTACATCTTATATATATATTATGGAAGTGTATTTGTGGTATTTAGAATTGAAATCTTTATGATATGTCTGATTGTGTTATCCCGCATCACTCCTGGAGTAATGGATATTATATGTTTATTTCAATAAATATGATAATCAATAAATTAGAATAGAATCTAGTCTTCTTTTCAGCTCACTCTTCTGCAACCTCTTCCTCTACATTCTCAACCTCGTCTGATTGTGTTTGTTGTTGCTATCATATCATAGTTTTACAACATATTGGAAACAAATTTTGTGTACTAATATTGGGAAGTTTTGGTCCTCGTATTATTTTGTTGTTTTCTTCAAATTGTTGTTTTCTTTAAGTGTGCTAAATTAAGACCTGTTACAGTATGATCTACAATAGTATGTACTTATTGCAATGTTCAATTCAATTATATAGTGCTGCAACACGGTTAAAAATTCAATAATAAAGATATAGTTACAATGGTATTTGTATTGTGTTGCAGGATTCTTCCTATAAGAATCCTCTTCTCATTTATTATATTATATGGGCATTAGTATAGTTGTTATAGTCAATAGTGTTGTAGGTATAATGTTAAGTTAATCGTTTTATTCGTCATTGGTTTTACAGAGCAAACCAGTAAGATTTTTAAGTAAAATTTATTTGTGCTTTGATGTTGAGTGCTATCTATTTTATCAAGATATAAATAAATGTCTGCACTCTACATGACAAGTTGAACATCTGAAAATCACTTTCTCACCATGTAGTATGTGAACTTGATGTCGATTTCTAAATTCTTCAAACGCTCCAGACTGTTCTATGGGTTTATCAACCTAGCTTTTAATCAGTACGACAATACGCGGGTGAAATCAGTTGGCCCTGACACTGCTGCTGCTGAGTGGATTGTTAAGAATGAAGGTTGGGTTAGAGGTGCAGGGCAAACTGCTTGGGTTAAAGATTATAATGGTCTCTCGTCTTGCTACGGGGGTCGTTTCAAGCTTACCGACATTGAGGCAGTTGATATTGACATTACATCAGGAGGCTGCAAGCACTTTGACGAAATTAAACATCTGAAATACCTTAATCTACGTAATTGTGTCAATATTGATGATAGTGGTTTCAGAGTCATCTGTAGGAATTGTTGGCATTCATTACAGCACCTTGATATTGCAGGAACTTCAATTAGTATTCAAGGCCTGGAATTGATTAATGATTTCAAGACTCTCAAAACCTTAAAGTATGATAAGAAGCTCACTAGAGATGCTCTTAAACATGATGCAATTATTCAAAGGTTAAATGAGATGGGTAGGATTAAAGATATTGAAGTTATTCAACAATAAGGTTGAAATATAATTGTTTATTAGTTAAACAGAAATCGCTTTATAATTAACTTATTGAAATACACTCATTGTTGTACAGGATGAAAGGTGTTTGGCGTGCCTCATCAATATGTTTCATTGTTTGTCTGATCACAAGATTTCTTATGTTAAGATTACAGTCTAGTATCAATTTGTTATGTTCATGTTTGATCCATTAGGATTATTTGAGATCAGATTTTTTCATCTTCCTCATCTTCTAATAATAGAAAAATTATTAAGTTAACATGGATGAATTGGACGATGTGAGGTAATGAACAAAACCACGCCCAGACATGACCACTTTACGCAGAAATCTGTGAGTAATAATAATTTCACATGAATCAACGTGAATTAACTTACTTATATCTACTAGAATATACCTTAATGGCAGAGGGGACTGAAGTAATAGATTCTTACATGGGCTGTTCAAGCGATGTAACACTCCATCTAAAAGTATAAGTTTTTCGATAGTGATAATTGTGTTGTTCATATGATAACATGAATTGTATGTATTTTGTTTTGCTATACAGTTGAGTCAGATGAATGTGATCTTTCTATGGAACTTATTTCAGAAAAAACACAGTAAACAACTATACTGACATACAATGTAAGGTCAGAGAGGCAACCTGTAATGAACCATGGGGTCCTGCCACAACCGTTATGACCGAGATTGCTGATGCTACCTACTCAGTGTAAGTGATTTATTTTCAAACTGTTTTACAATGTATTTAGATATTATTGCAATGGTTCTTTAAGTTGAAAAACTGTGTGTTTAGTTTTTAGTCAATCATAGAATATGGACTGGTTCATACTAGGAGGCGTGATTTTAATTTCATTGGCTTTGTGTTTGTTGTGTATCACCATTGTCTATTCTCGTTTTACCCTTCAGAGTTGAGTTTGCTGAGATTATGACCATTTTATGGAAGAGATTAAACGATCACGGCAAAAATTGGCGGCATGTTTACAAGGTTAGTAATTATATTGAATATCTTCCCTCGTATTTAAATATTTAGAAAACTATCTGAGAATGATCGGATTGAATTGATCATCGGAATATTATTACTAGTAGTAGATTAATTATCACACCTATACAAATAAATTACTAGCCCGGTAAACCGTTGATAAGACGCTCCGAGTTCCACCACTCCTTCAAGGTAACATTAGTATCAACATCTCAGACTTTCCACCCTTCAGAGTGCCTATTCTACTTTCCTTTCTCGGAAAATCATTTAGTTCTACCAATTTACTAAATCATTCCTGATAACATCCTCTCGAGTTTACTTTTGACGTGACCTTTAATTATTTTCTTAAATCATCTCATCTATTAAACAAGTGTGCAAGTTATGTACAACCTCAAGATAGTGTCCGTTGTTTATAGTCTTTAGATTTGAAAAAGTTCTTCTTGGATTATACACAGTCCGGAGATTTGTACAATTTAATATGTATTAAATAAATGTGGCAGCCTCTAAATCTGATTGAGATAATTATTAACTATCCTGGCCTATTCGTGGCCGTCTTGAAAATCTCACATATAAACTTTGGAAAAAAATCTGCATTTTGGTAAGAATGGTAATGCGTGCTAGTTTGAAGAGGTATGTGAGTTATCTGAGCTCCGTTCAGTTTTTTCTCACGTGTGTATTATATGGTTTCATCTCTGAACTAAAGCACTTCTTAAATTTCAAATACTGAGCCTTCTTTTCTGTTTGCTTAGTCTGAGAGTATGTAATAAGAACCTGAAACTTGACAGTAGGTCAGTACATACTTTACTCCTGTTTATTATATGGTGCCCTGTAACATCAATACAGGAAACTTGATATATGTATAACAATTCTACAATATAACATGATCGTATTAATAGACTGAGTTACAATAAGTAATTTCCTGATTTTGAGTGGAAAATGTCCCATATTCCAGCCTACATTACAACTACACATATAAGATCCGAGAACAATGAACTAATTTAATAAATATATGTTTGGTTAATTATCTAATTATATAATTTTGTTCCAGGCACTACTAGTTCTGGACTACATAATAAAGCGTGGGTCGGAGAGAGTTGCCCAACAGTGTAAAGAACAGATTTACTCTCTACTGACTTTGCAGGACTTTAGATTTGTCGATAAGGATGGTAAAGATCAAGGAGCTAGTGGTACGTTCATATAACGTCTGTTTTTGTTTTGCAATTTTCAACGTTCGTCGTCGGTTTTTTAATTGGACGTATTACAAAACAGTTTTAATCAAGTTATGTGTTAACCTTAATTACGTACATGATGAAACACAAAGAACTACACACTACAAGTCACTACAAATTTCCATTTAACCCTAACTGAACCGAAACTAAGTCATATATTATTATACAAAGCTTAACTTGCCTTTCTTTTGTTAAACTCTTATATTCCAACACATATGCTAAGTATGATGAGGTACAATATCTAGGAGGACCACCTGTTCTAGTGTTAAATACACAGTGCGTCATTAATAATGTGTCACTTCTCATTTGCGTCATTAATGAGCGGTACACTGTCACTTCGTTTAGGGACGAGATATTTGATCATACCTACTGGCTACTGCACAGAGTACATAATATTGTCATGTTACATATTATGTACATATTATTATGTATGTATGGAATGTGTGGAATGTACACGGTCTCTGCAGTACCATTTGAACTCGCCTAAATTTCATGTGTTTCTGCCTAGTGCCTATTTGAAATGAAATGTAACGAAATCAGAAATGAGGTATTTATATCCTGCTCATATGATTAACCAACCAAAACAAGAAGGGTGGTCCCTGGTTCACCATGTGAGGGCGGCTGACTGTGAGTGATGTGAGCAAATGTGTAAATTTCAACAAAAGTAAAACAAGCTGTGCCTTAACCGTGCGTTATATGTTCATCGACAGATTACCGAATTGCCGGACCTTCTAGAATTTTCTGTACTACCTAAACGATCACAATATGATTAGAATCGCGAAATTATTAGACTGGTGTCTGGCATGGCTCGTGACTCAGCTTATATTTTCTTACGAAAGATCAATTCTTGAAGATCGTGTTTGTTAATGTCAGTATCTTAATCAAAGAAAGAGGAGACAATGCAATATGCCTCGTATGGGAGTGGAGGAGTATGGCATCCATTAATGCAGGGACAATAGTTCTGTATTGTCATCACAACACACCTCCTAGTCTTACTTGAACTGTTCATTTTGAACATTGTCCAATTCTACTCACGTGAAATCTATTATGCAGCACAATGTTGGCTCTCAACCCGTGATCATGAGTAACTTGGATAGTATAAACTTATTGACTGGGTTCGTTGGAATTTATCTGGCTTTTCAAAATACTATAGCGTATCGAGCGGACCACACAAATGCAAAACAATTTCAGCATTGCATCCTGCATCTGCTTGAAAACAAAATTACATGGTAAATCTAGGGTCTTGGTAAATGAGCCTGGATTCTTTACTCGGTCAATCAAGTAGAAGTATTTGTATATAATAATAAACCCAACATTTATGAGAGTGTAAATTAAAACTCGGCCAAAGGCTAGTCTCATTAAACTATATAAAAAATAAGTATAAAGAATAAGGAAAAGGAACGGGAATGAAGCCAATACCAGAAGTGAAACCCCACCAAAGAATAATTGATCCTTAGGTAGACCTGGTGAAATAAAGTAACTGAACTGTAAGTTTAAGAAAAGACGGAAGGAATAAAGGAGAGAGGAAATAATGTTATGTGAACATCATCAGCAGATGACTTGGCACACCGGTTTCGGGGGTTTAATACCTGTACCGGTTTAATGTGCCAAGACCCCCTAGCAATCACTCGTCAGTGATCACCTGTTCACGTTAAATGTGATGTCAAGGATGTCGCTGACATCAAGTATACTGTATTTGTACAGAATACTAGGTCGGTCTTTCAGAAGCTTTCTGAATTTACTCTTCAGGAGTCTGTCATTATAACATCTTGAAAGAAGTGTCCTATAAAGGGTGTTGGTAGAACACAGAAAAGAATCAAGGTCAGAGATAATGGAAGAGTAACGAAGGACCTGACCGTAAAAAACATTATAACCAACAGAAGAGGAAATATTACTGTTAGGAAAGGTGTACATGACCACAGGAAAGTTGAAGTCATCAAGTTTGTTGTAAAGCTTGGTGGCGACGTGTCCGGAGTTATTCATCGAGATGTTGATGTCGAGATAGTTTACGGACTTATTGTCGTCACCACTCCTCTCCATAAGCAGGTCAGGTGGATAAATGGACCTGATTAGGTTAGAGAAATGCAAATAGTTCATGGTGTTGAGGTCGTCGACATATCTGCAGTTTCTTGAGAGGAGCTTAGCGAGACCGAACTTCTTTTCTTTGATTAGGCGTGTCATGTAGTTGAATTCACACTTCCCTAGCGAAAGATCAGCGAACTGGCTACTAGAATTCCCTCCCATGGGAATGCCTTTCGTTTGTCTTAAAATCTGATCCCCAAAACAAACAAAAGTGTTAAACAGAATAAATGTAATAGCTGTTTTGAGTTTATCAGCAGAAAAACATAAGTATCCGTTATATTCCTTTTTAGAGAAAAAATTGTTGTTCTTATACAGAGAAACACAAATAAATTTATTCGTATTACTAAAGAGGAGATCTATTAGCTCGAAAAGCAGTGACTGTACAACCTGAAGGTCTAGATTGGTATACAGAGTGGTAAAGTCGTATACCTGCATATTAAAAATCTCTAGTCTAGGCAGCCTTTCCAGGAACTGTTTAGAGCTGTTAATGCTCCAGTCGCAGTTAATTCCAGTATTGTTGTAGATAGAGTTGCAGTATTTGGAAAAGTATTCTTTTAAAACTTTTAAAGCTTTGTTGACTACAACTGATATCTGCTTAGTGGTACATTTACTGGCCCCAGCTATAAATCTAGACTTATAAGGATTCTTGTGAAGTTTAGGAATCCAAAAGATTCTCGGTAGACAAAGGTTGTCCTCAGAAACACGAATATTAAAGTTATCTTTAATGAAGTTCACATGTTCCTGAATAATATCATCCTCTACAGAGTTAACCGGATGATAAGTAGAATTGCCACGACACTCTAGAGAAGTGAGATCGTAGCCAAGTTCGTTGAGAAGGGTTAAAAGATAAAACTTCTTGCAGACAAAAACATAATTATTTGAAGCTTTATCTACGGAGCAAATAATAAAAGAAGAAGAAAGACTGTCGAGATAAGATTTAACATCATCCCTTTGTAGAATGGAATTGTAGGGAGTGAAGTTATTAGGGGAGGAGGAGAGGAAGTTAAGGCGATTGGTGAAGATCCGGGAGACCTCATCTTTCCAATCCTGGAATTCCAAACATGAAAGTCCATGTTTCCTAGCCATACGGGTGGCGAAGTTGGCTGAACACTCGTTGAGGCTCTCCAAGATTTGCTCAGGAGGAACAGACACAGGTTCCCTAAATTTGGTACCGTAACTCATGATGCCTCTTAAATCCTCGTGCTCAATGAAAGCAAGGTCACCGGTGATGATGTGGCCTCGAGGCTGATAGCAATAAGGGTTACTGGAACAGGGGCAATCACCTTCCAGGATGGAGGAAATAGTAGTATTATCAAGTGATTTAAGGAATCTATTATAATTAAAAAGCTTACGCCCGACAGGAATATCGTACTTATAGTAAACTTTTAAGGGAAGGAAAGGCGTAAGGTTTGGAGGGAGAAGAGTCAAGATCCTAGAGTCACGAATGACTGATTCTATTCGGAGTTTATCAAATATTTTAGAACAATAGTGAAAAGTGATAAACTCGCTATTAACAGAGGTGATATTAGGAGAAGAAGTGCTGTCTTGGCCAGCAAAAGATTGTATAACAAGGAAAATGGCTCCAGATTTGCAGAGGGAATGAGAGCTAAGTTGCTTGAGCTCGCCTTTTTGAAGGCTACTTATATCTTTATAAAAGCTGTATTTGCTTTCAGGCATTTTTCTTTTTAAACTTTCATATTTATTGTCAATCTCTCTTAAAGTGAGAGTCCTTTTGTATATTCTATCTTCATGGCTTTTGTTTTTCTTTTTTCTGCCATGTCCTCTTTTATATCTTTTTATTTTACTTTTAAAATAAATATCGTTAAAGTTGCTTTTAGAAATATTACCAGAACCTTTTATGTTGTCATTGAGACCTAGAGGGTGAGCAGTGCTCAGGAGATTAATCCAAAGAAGTTCCCTGTCAGCTAAGGCCAGACGAGGGTCTTCAGTAGAGGAAGGGTCAATAAAATCAATAATTTGAATGGAGGCGTCATGAAAATTATGACCGGGAGTATTAAAGTGGTCATGGACAAAGGAGGATTTGCCGGCTTTAACCGAAGCACGGTGTCCATTCATGCGTTCATTAAGGCGCTGTTCTGTGAGCCCAACATATTGAATACCACAAGAACAAGTGAGGAGATAGATAATAGAAGAAGATTTACAAGAAAAGGATTCAGAGTGAGTTAACATGAAAGAATTATTAGTAACGTAACTGGTGAAAATATTACTTGACCTGAATGGTTTACAGGTGAGACATCTTGACTTATTACACGGTGTTATATCAGGGGAAATAATACTGTTGGGATGAATCCAAGTGTTGGATGTGATGTTATATATTTTATTTCCTTTCTTAAGTCAAGAATTTACAGGACAAACTTAACAGCCGACTCCAACTGAAAAAGCCCTGGGAACCATCACCAACCAGATGCCTTGGGGCTGCCAAGGTTAAGCGGGCGTTAGGTGACATGAACTAATGTTCTCCCACTGTCACAGTGCAGCCAAGCAGAGTGCTGTTGTTCCAAGAACACTCTTTATAACCGGATCACACACTGCCGCTGCTTCTCGTACCGTAGCTAGGGCGGGCAGCTCACGCCCCTGTTTGGTCTAAGGAACAGAAAACATGAAGGGAAACACTCCTGAAGAACTGTGTAAAAGGGGGTAATAATATCATAAAAAGGGCCAACTAGCAAAAACTAAGGACGTAAATCATATAATAACAAGCTATCACTTGGCGCATCCGGCAGGGCGGAGGAACCGCCACACACTTTCAACAGTGATACAAGGGTGAGTTATAGATAATGAAAGCTTGGCAGAAAGTTCACCATTCACACCCGGCTGAATGTATACGAATTGTATTATACTGTATGTACAGTGTACAGTGTACAGTGTACAACAAGTACTGATCTCTCTACAACACAATTAATGCCTATTTCCTTGATGATAAAGTCAACAATGGCAATTGTATTGTATGTCAGTGTGATAGGATTGCCTCTAATCATGAATAATGATAGCATCGTGTGTTATTTGTGATGCTAACAAGGCCCTATGTTGGCACTTTGTCCATTTTCATGGTATAAGTTAATCATGCTAAACTTTTCAAAATATTCTCAGAATAAAGCTCATTTAATTTGGCAGTGTTGGTGAGAAATGTGATCATTTGAGTATGTAAACGTAATCAAGACGTGTACACTGCAACATGTATTCTAATACGTAATCTTGTTATAATGTATAATGAATACATGGTCATTCATGTCGAAAACATTAGAATTTATTTGACGCATCAGCTATTGGTTTTTAAAGGAAGTTCCCATTTTACGTGTAGACAGTTACCGTGATTGAACCACAAAAATATTTTGTCATCTTAATAACACATTTCAGACACAAGGAAATATTTTGTGCCGAAAACATACCCTCACTTTGCAGGCCTACAATCATACTTACCTGATGTCGAGGTTAAAACCGATCTTCTTGGGTTTTCCTCCGGGCGGAGTCTTTCCATTGCACAGCGGTTAGATGAAATCTGCAGTTAGGACAAATCGTCCTACTCTGGGCATATAATTTGTGGTAGCGGGTGCTGCGGAAACGCGGCACCCTTCATTTCCTAAACTTGGTAATAGAACATGGGTATCCTAACTTTATCAGACTGTTGTCCTTGAGTATCAGTATAATATTCGGTAGCTCTATAAAAATACTGAGCATCATTAAACTGGTGGCATTTGGAACGATCACATGCTGTAGTTGGATATGTTAATGCTTGATTGCAGTAATTAGTATGCGAGGATTTTTCTAATTGCAACACTATTTGAGGTAAATTAAATTATTTCTTGTAAAAATCTCCTTGTTGTATGTAAAATACTTCACTCGGGATTTCTAATAATCAATTTCAAAAGTGGTCAAAATATTTCGGCCACCACAAACAATTAATACTTTTCTAATATGATAATATATATTATAATATGTCATTTAGCTTTGAGCGACTCTTTTTTGAGTGGCATGGTAGTCACTAGTCAGGTAGTAGTTACCCTTATTATGTTTCTTTAGCTGAACAATGCCCCGCTCTGAACCTGGATACATGGTAAAATTCCAATGTAAGAAAGATAATTTATTCTCATTTTAGGACTCTAAATAATACAAAGAAAGATACTGTGTTTCCTTTAGACCCTTACACATGGATTTACACTTTACAGTTCCCTACTCAAGGTTATTTTTCGTATGAATTAATTAATCAAATCTAGAAATGTATACACATTTAACCCATTTGCGGGCTTAAATTACGTAATCAAAATTACTTTATCGCTGTTAAAGTGCACGGTGTTCGTACATTGAACAAATTGTATCAACCAATCTCTATGATGATGAGATCTTGTATTTACATTCCACATCGTTTAAGGATATAACTCCACTTTTGACCTATTTGACGGCCACTTTTTTTTCATAATCGCACCGGTTTTTTTTTCAGGGAGTGCGATTGCAAAACTTATCGCACTGTTTTGAGAAAGATCGAAAACATATTCAGTGCGATAACAAAACTAATCGCACTGATTTTCTGAAAGATACTGTAATATCGTGTTCCGCAATTTCCTGTCCATACGCTAACATAAATTTACATTATATTAGTTGCATTAGCGTAATCATATGTTAATAATATAGCTGAATAATATGTTAATAATATAGCTGAATAGTGTAATGTAAATAAAGAGCCACACGCTGAGGCTACGAGGGCTGTTATCCGTTGAAATGTTGAAATGTTAGTTCGCGTGACCACCGCGTGCGAGTCACAATAGAAGAACGAATCATCTTGACGTGCCAACGTATTCACTGCTCTGAGATCCTATGAGCCATGAGGCTTAGTGTGACCAACCGCTTTTGCTTTTGTTACAGGGCCGGTATGGCAGTTGATTGTTTTTTGCCATGTTGTGTTGAATGGAAATATCGTCCCAAGAATCAAATCGACCTGATAATGGACGACTGAGCGTTTCACAGCAATTGATAAGAGATAATACATACTAATAGTATTTCTGTATTTTTAAAGATAAGATAAGACAATGCCGTAATACTCATACAAAATATTACGATTAAGTTTATTTGATCTGTAACTTGAAGTTGAAGTTGTCTATGTCAAAGACGTAAATATAATTATAGGTTGTGACTATGATACCATAATTGGTGTCAAGAATATTAATACTGTTTTAGGGGTGTAAATCATGCGACAGTTTTCAGTAAGTTTTGAAACTTGTGACTTGACAGTTGACAGGTAGTGCGATTATAAACTAATTATAAACTAATCGCACTGTTTTTTTCAGTTGATCTCAAAACAGTGTGAATAGTTCACACTCTGGCTCCATAATATGAAGGACTTAATTCTAAACGAAAAGCTCGAATAGTCGGTGCGATTATAAACTAATTGCACTGTTCATAACACCAAAAGCGTGGAGTTATACGCTTATCTGACTGCATGTATAATACGATTACACCAGTTATTTCACTTAGCTGCGCCTCGTGAAATAGCGGCAATGATCGAACTCGGCTTCGCCTCGTGCGATTAAACTGTATCAATTTTCACTCGGCTGCGCCTCGTGCAATTAATAGTGTAATCGAATTGTACGCAGTTAGATTAGCGTATATAATAATAGCATCCCTAGGCTACGATATTATGGAGTTGTCTCTTAATTAATTCAAAAAATTTACATGTTCGAAGATAATTGACGCTTACGAAAGGGAAATATGGAGGAGGGGGCAACCCCGTGAAAATTTATTCCCCAACTTTTCGTCAAATGAGCAAAGATGGGCAAAGCCTTAAAAACAGCTAAAACTTCGAATGGAATTTAAAAAATTCTAAGGCCTATCTTAAAATTCTGATAGAGTGGAATCTTTTAAATGGTCCTTAGAACATATTATTGAAACATATATCCTGAAAGTTTCAAGGTGATTGCTCAAAAAATGTAGGAGAAGATAGATTTTTAGACTCGATTTTCAGGGCGCGCGATTGAAAATCGCTCGTGCAATACAATTACACATGAGTGCTGACCTTTGACCGGCAATAACTTCGGCTAGGAACAATATTTTTTCCATGGGACCAAAAGCAGCAGATAGATATCACTCCCCTTTATCATAAACAACTATAAAATCAATTTCGAGAGAAATTTCATAAAGACCCCCTGCCCCCTTAAACTAGAACCTTCTTTATTGACTCTAGTCCAAGTATTTAATGATCGCGCTGTGGATTAGTAAGACGATTAAGATTTTAAATTTTAAAGAGCACTTGTGATATGTCTGAAAGAATGTTGCAGAAACTAGAAAACACCCTACAAGCCATATTTCTGGGGGACGTTAGTACTACTTAACATGTTAATAATGTACACTTTGACAGTCCTGCTCCGTATAAGGGGTTTAAACCAGTTGTTATATTCGTACATTGTACAATGTACAATATTGGATATAAACATGTGAAGTGAAGCCAAGTTCGTACAACAAGTCACCACGTTATTGACTCATATGACCTTGTTTCTAATGAAACGTAATCGTCATGATGCACGCATGGGGAAAACGTGATTTAAAAAAATGTAACCGTGTGATCAGTCAAATGTTAACATAACTTCTCATTTCCTGTGAGAACGGTTTAGCGGTTTTACGGCGAAAAAACATGGCCATATAGATACAAAACTTCAAACACAAGGAAATATTTTGAATCGAATATATACCACCACATCGCACTCTTATAATCATACTTACCTGATGTCGAGGTTAAAACCGATCTTCTTGGGTTTTCCTCCGGGCGGAGTCTTTCCATTGCACAGCGGTTAGATGAAATCTGCAGTTAGGACAAATCGTCCTACTCTGGGCATATAATTTGTGGTAGCGGGTGCTGCGGAAACGCGGCACCCTTCTTTCGAAATGAATAAGACAAAACGGGTAACCACCTCCCTCGGTTCTTATATATACATATAGAACTCGACTACTAACGATGCATCACTCGCAACCAATTATTACAATTAATTAGGGATTTTGATTGGGAATCGAGCGGTTTACTCGATTAATGTTTACTCAAAATTATAATACAAACAGTAATAGATAGAAAATAGTAATGTTAAAGAATTCTTTTAAAAACAAACCCTCTGGAAAGGGCACTGCACACTGTTATCAAAAAGTACACTGTGATCATGAAGTACTATGAACTACAGATTTAAAAACACGACGCTTCACGCTACACATGATGTTACACATCCATAATATCGATCCTATAGGTTAAGAAGTTTAGACTTGCACTGAACAGCTTGGACTATTGTTTTTAAAATTTTGTGCAAAATTTTACCATCAGTGATTAATGATTCTGGCAGGTAACTCAGCGCTTACAGTAATTATGAGCGCTTTTTTATGAGGGCATTTTTAAGTGACAGCAACTTGTAGTTTTACCACTTTTACTCTCCTTGCCACCCTCTGTCTGCCTTCACTATCAATTACAATTACTAATAAAGTTGTCACTTAAAAGTATTGACGTTATTTCTATTATGTGAAGCAATAAGCTCGGTTCAGTTTATGTTATTTAACATGTAAAGGATTCTTTGGAACTGAAGAGCTTACAATTTCCAATAAAAGAGGTGAAAAGATGGTTCTTGGTCGGTTTGTGGCATCGAACTGATTGTGAATTAAGTTAATCTGAGTTCACTTATTGCTGTGTGTCAAATTCACACCGGTTGCTAAAAGTAACTTTCTGGATCAAGGCGGTGGTATGACTAATGTCAAAATAATTGACCGAATAATACAATTATCTCCTTGCCACACAAGTGCGACAACCGCGAGACTATTGCCCTGAACGCGCATATATATGCGCGCGTCAATTCAATACAGTAACATCGGTGTCCTTTATAGAAATTTTCCCGCTATCGGTAAAAACTACTCAACTGTTAGTCGCCACAATAATTTAATTTATCATATATTTCGATCGATCAAATTGGATATACTCATGCAACTTCTGCAGTGCATGCAGCTGCCTGCAGCATCGACTGAGATCTATCATTTGGTGGATTGATCCATCATTTCTTACAGAAGTGTATTAGTTTTAAATATATCCCGGTAACCTCACAAGCTTGATGTTTGGGCGATGTGTAAACTATACAACGTATAGTTTCACAGTAATTACTCTACTAGCAGAGTGTAGTAGTAGTGGTATGTGATATTTATGACAACATTTTTCAGTGCGTGAGAAAGCGAGACAGCTTGTAACTCTTCTTAAGGACGATGACAGGCTCAAATCAGAGAGGAAGAAGGCCTTACAAGCAAAGGAAAGATTCGCTCAAAACAGTACGGGAATCGGGTCAACTAACAGCAAGATTCCTAAAACTTCAGGCACTTTGGGAGGGTAAGTTTTCTATTCCCTGGATGTGAATCTGCCCAGTGAGCTCATTACTTCCCGATGTTTCCATTGCTCAGTTAGGACTACCTAACGTATAAATTATGATCCTGATGGTGATTATTAAATTTGCAGGTTTATGAGTCGTGGAGGAGGCGACAGCTCTCGATCCTCCAACCCTCCACCAGCTGGAGCTGCAGCTGTAACTGATCCCTCGATCAGCTCCGCATTAGAGCAGGCCAGGCCAAGTGACAGGGACGAAGAAGACTTGCAGCTTGAACTGGCCCTGGCCATTTCAAAGGAGGAAGCGGAGAAGTAAGCAAGCTCGTTTTTAAATCTAAACGTTATTATTGACCCTGTTCTCCAGTATTGCAAAGTAGGCTTTGTTCACTTTTTTGTGTGTAATAAATTATATTGTCCAGGGATAAGGAAGCGGATGATGCTTTGAAAGCTACTTTAGAACGCAGTAAGACAGAGACACGTATAGAGTACACAGCAGCTGCTGCCAGTCCTGAACCCCCGAGACAAACACTCCTCTCAATCTCCAAACAACCGCCCCCAAGACCCCCCTCTACCCCTCTCGACCCCTGGGGTTTGCCACTGATGCCTGGTTCTCCAACAGGAGAATCCTCCCCTCAAATACAGGCTTCATCCCTTCCTGCTAACGATCCTTGGGCTCCAGCACCTCAATCTAGTGGGCAATCATTGCTCGACACTTCGCTGGACGCTCAATTTTCTCAGCCAAGTAACTATGCGATAATAAACACTTCCGTCAAGGCTCCTGAGCCTTCGCCGTCTCACCTTATAGACCCCTGGGGCGGACCGGTAGCAGTAAGCAATTTCAACACTCTGCAGCCGACTAGTAGTGGCATACTCCAACCCCATTCTTCTACCATGCAACCTGCCACCACTAACTTGCTGGGCGACCTTGATCCTTTCGGATCCAGTATGTTGTCCTCCACTCCTCCCATGTCTACCCCTCAGGTGAGATTAACTATAAATGGTTAAAAGAACCTTTTCTTATTATTTTTACCCAAATTATTTATTTTAAAGATTTACAGATCTCCCAAATCTTGACTTTTCAAACAATCTTCAGATCCCACCCCACGTTCCAATGAGTAGCTCAACAACTTTGCAGCCCAGTTCCAAGATGGGCACTATACTAGACAATCGAACCAAACATCTCGTTAATATTGATAACCTCATCTCGACGCAAACACCTAATAGGTAATACTACTGTTTTATTGATTGACTTTTGAATGAAATGTTAATTATCGTAATCCATTTCAAATTAATTGTTCGAGATTCTAAGAGATCTGACTTATCTGGGTATCCCGCAGTGGACAAACCAACCCGTTCGGGACTCCTCGACCGTCACCTGGATCTGTGTTCAGTGGAGAGAGTACCAACCCCTTCCTAGCAAACGTGAACAACTCGCCCAACTTGTCGCTCAATGAGCTTAGAAGTCCGCCTCCTACGGGAACAACTGCCAATACCAACCCTTTTGCCTGAACTTTTTCCTATCTTATCCTCTCTCCTAATACTAAAAGTTTTGCCATTCTGAGAGTGAATGTGAAACCTGATTCTTCGACTTTTGTCAACCCAAAAGTTGGGACACTTGGTGTGGAACTGTTTGTCGTTTGACTCTCTGCAGTGTTTTTATCAAAGCTCTAATTTGAGTTTGACGCCGGTTTGTGAGCTTAATGTCCTCCTCCTGGGATTTCTCAGCCTTTTGTATCGATCCGCCCCTTTTTCCGGCTTTGTATTACTTTCGTCATGTGTTCCTTATTAAACTAGATTTTATACGAAAATAATTGTATAATATTTTGTTTAACTGTGGATTAGTTTATTCTATTCGGGTTAAATTTTATAACTATTGATCTATTGTTATGTTTATGCATAGTACATAGATTTATTGAATTTAAATAGAGGTTAGCATTACGCTATGAGAAATGAAAATTTAGAGTTAAAATACAAATTTAATTTTCTGATTTTACTAGTAGTTGTTAAGGATTCGAGATTAGGATCTATTGAATCGTCGGCCGTGGTATTTATTCTGCAAAATTATGAATTTATTAGAGTCAATATGTTAGCCCTGATCTGTATATATATATATATATATATATATATATATATATCTAATCATTGTAATATTGATGCATAGTACATATAAATACAAAATTGCCTTCAATCTCAGAGAGCAATGCACAATTTTCTAAGCCATATTATTGTAAATATATAGAATCTTGATGAAGAAGTTTTATGTTCCAATTTAGTGGATAGTTAATAGGTGTACAAGGTTAAAATGGCCTCTTTGAATTTGATATGCTTAGAGATGTGACTTTTTTTGTCTACCCAAAATAGCAAGTCTGTCAGTCAATGATGAGAGAACTGTTCTTTACCATTTCAATTCTTACAAATTATTGTATGAATTTGTTAAACCGAATCTTTTTGCGTACTACAAATATCTTTGTATATTGTCAATGTGAGGGTCATTTAAACCATTTACTGGAGTTGTTAACTCGTAAAATATTTGTTTCAAATATCAGACCATCGTCGAGTCCAACTCGGCGCGCGTCTTGGTAGGTTATAAACCTATAACTGAACTGGGGTTGGCGATGCACCACTGACAACTGGGCCGCACCGAGCTGTGAAGGATTCATGACAGCGCGCGTCAATCAACATGATATCATCACATTGCCATGTCCCCAACTATCTCCACCCCTGTCCCTCTTAAGGGTCATTCACATGACATATTATTAATATTATTACGTAACCAGCCGAGGGGAGGGAGGTTTCCAAATCACAAATGATTACACTTGTTTGTTGTTCATATAGTGTCATTTTGATGCAATAGCTATGAGCTATCTGTAAAGACTCTTACTAAATCGCTCGCCCAAAAATTTCACGTGACTTTGGTTTTTTTGGTTTTGCAGCCGTACAAAACGGTTTTACATAAACCCTAATCCCAACCCTAACCATAACCCCGAAGCTATCCATAATCTTAACCACAACCCTAACCCGAGCCCTAAATAATCGAATTCACGTTTTACTAGCCTGTCACGTGACCAAATTGACGGATGTTACTCGTCTAAATTTCTTCGAAGTAGCGCGCGCCGCTTTCTTCTCGAAATGTTAGCGCGCGCCGGGCCAGATCATTAACAATGGTCAATATTATGCATAAACGACCCCTAATATAAACCATCCTGGCCTTCTGATCAACAGGTACCTAGCTAGACGTAGACCTTCGCGGATGATGATTATAAATTAATCACTCTACATTAACACTCGACAGTCACGTAACTTTTTCAACCGGCCGTTCTCTAGCTGGTCCTGAACGACTATTCGAAACTTTAACCCTCTAGGCTCTCTGGCTCTATTCTGCACTGATCCCACCCTAGCCTTGATTCACGATGTCAATCCTTCGCATCTCACCGATCTGCATGTGGTTGCGAGAAGCATTATTGGATGCGCGCGCGCGACCCAGTAGTGCATCGCGCTACAACGAAATAGAAGCTCGTCGATCGTTGCTCTGCTTCGCACAGGGGGGTCTGAAACCAGGTTTTCGATCAAATGCTGCCATTTGTAGTCAAACGTCGCCAACAGTTGCTCTCGTCCAATGAAATCGCTACATTTTGCAAGTTAGTATGCATAATTGAATTACATATATTCATATGCGGAGCTTGGCTTACATAATGCAGCGATTTCATTGGACGAGAGCAACTTTTGGCGACGTTTGACTACACATGGCAGCGTTTGATCGAAAACCTGGTTTCAGCTCCCCCTGTGTTCGCAGAGCAACGTTCTCGATGGATTGACATCGTCAATCAAAACGTATGACAACAATTTCTCGTCAGGGGAGCATTTCAACCCAATGTCATGGGGGTGATTCGGAATCAGCGTCCGAAAATACAACGAATAAAGTTGGTTTAAAGTTGTCGGGGGCCCTTTTTTTGTTGATATCCGTCAAGGGCCAGGGCCCTCTTTAATTTTAAAAATCTTAATCATTAATGTTAACGGGTGATACTCGTAAAATATCTGTTCCACATATTGACAGACCGTCGACGAGTCCAACTCGGCGCGCGTCCCGGTAGGTTGTAAATTAACCTACAATCTTAATGGCTTACCACGCTCGCAGCTATTCATATTTGTGCGCGTCTATTTATTTCCGAATTCCATAATAACGCGAAACATGGAATATCCAAGCAAATCAAATACGACAATGCGCGCGGCGCGTCGAAGCAGCTACGTCTGATCATCCAAACCAGCTAAATAATAAAAAGTTGGTAGTTACAAAAAATGTTGTAAAAAGTATAAATTTTAATTTCGAAATTCCGAATTCTGACAAAAATATTGATTGCATGTTTAATCGGGTAATACTCGTAAAATATTTGTTCCAAATATTATACATTAGAGACCGCGTCGAAAAGTGATTACATAATATGTGAACAACTTCTATATGTATAAACAATAAAATTATTTATGAGTGTGTACCTTCATCATAAGTAAATTTGCTTATGGATCTAGAGACTAACATTGATCATGATGACTTTGTAAATAAATGTTTATATCTGAGATGTCAAAGAAAGCATTTATATAATTTTCGTAACAGTGTAATAGTTACCTTTATATCCACCGTTTTACGTTATCACCCACTTTACCATATTCATTAACGTATTACTTATACATTATAGGGGTCGTTCACATTATATTACGTAATCACTTTTTGGCCCATCTTTAACCCCCTCTGCCTCCGTACTCAGTTTTATACATAGCTATTGTGTCAAAATAACACTAGCTTAATCATTTAGAAACCCTCCTCCCCCTCGGCTGATTATGTAATGTGTGAACGACCCCTTATAACTTTTATAATCAAGTATTCTTGTATGTGTATGTGAGATATGTTTTGAGTTTATGTCAGCTGAGTCAGTGGTGTAACGTTGCCTGTTGGTGCCCCCTCCGCTGAAAATGAGCCCCCATGTTGGCGCCCCTTCCCCTTTTAGCGCCCCTCCCTAAAATTGAACAAATTAGGTGATTTTAGAGGATATGCTGGTGAAATCTCTAAAAAAGTGTGTTTCTAGAGCAAAACGCAGTTTTGCTAGTACCTCAGTTAAGTTTTTTTTACTGGGTGGCGCTCAGCCTGTTATTAGAGATTCGGCGAAATATGTTTATGAACATTATAGCCTGAGCTGGGGTCCCCAGGTAAGTTTTTGTAAATTGTCCCACATTCAAACGACGATTTTGTGCCCCCTAAGATGATGCCCCCTGCACAGTGGGGTCAGCGGGGCCCTTCGTTACGCTACTGTCCTGAGTAGGACATTCTATCAAGCGTTTTTGGATTGATTTGAATGTCTTGTGGAGCAGATTGACGCTTCTTTAAATTATTCAATACATTTTTGTATCGCTGTGTAAATTTGATTCGAAAGTAGAGGATTCTTCTAAAAGTCTATGGATCTCAATTCACCTGGAAGCCGTTCCTTCTGTTAAAAGAAATAACAGATAATAAATAATTCTTAATTAAGTCAATTTTGTATACAGCATTTTATTGGTAAATATTTGTGTGTTAATGTTGTGTTAATTCCAAATAATGCTCTTACAATACTGTGATTTCTCCATCCAATCCCCTTTTTTGGATGCAACTTTTATGCCCTTTTTTGATGTAACTCAATAACTTATACATTAACATTTATTCTGGAAAAAGAATCTCAACAAAGACATGTTTCAGGATTAATGATCTGTCGAAATGGATGAAGAAGGTTATGAAGAAGCACTGAATGACCCTGGTGATGCAACTGAAGAGCCTGATGACATTCCCTTTGAATCATCTCACAGTGAATTCATTGATCCTGACATAATTGCAACAATAGCTGCTTTAGGTTCATATGAGGGCAAACAGTATATCAAAGGAGAAGAATGTGCTATTTGTATCAGTGACCTCATTAAGTTTCTAAGGATTGAGGATAGAAAAACCTGTGATGTAAGACGTCAGCTTGCTCAAACAATGGTTATGGAGAAAGACCTCCTACCTATATTGACAACGTATTTTGAGGATCAGGATATTGTTGAGGTCATGATGCGTCTATTAGTCAACTTAACAATGCCTGTATTACTCTGTTTTGAAAAAGAAGACAAACCTAAAAAGGACAAGCTTATTGAAAAACTTCATTTAGAAGTCAACAACTATCTGAGATCTTATAAAGCTCAGTTTGTTATGTCCAATGCTATGAAGGTTTTTAGCAGCCAGTTAGGTAATTTGTTAGAACTCGGAAAAGCCAACAGAACAGATGATGACGATTTGATGTTGGAAAGACTTTTGATTATTATCAGGAACATTCTTCATGTTCCTGCAGATTCATACGAGGATGAGCAACTTCAAAATTCACTGTCAGTTCACGACAAGCTTGTTTTGTCTATTGTTGAGTATGGTGTAGCAGACCTTCTATTTTATCTCTGTGGAAACAGGGATGAGGAGCAACACTGCCTTCTCTCCATGGAGATAATATCACTAATCTTCCGTGATTTTGATGCAGCCACTTTAGCTAGCCAAAATACCAATTTTGATAGTTTCAAGATTGACAAAGAATTGGAACAACTAAAAATGAAGGAAGACCTACAAAAGCAGAAAAAACTGACTATGAAAAACTCTCGGCATTCTCGTTTTGGTGGTACATTTGTGGTTCAAGGTAAGAAATCGATAACTGAAAAGGACTTGATCTACCACAAGAATATAAAGAAGATCAAAGATTTATCATTTGATGATGAGAAAACTATTAGAAGACACACTCGACTTGATGCTATAGCTGAAGATACTGTAAGTAAAAGACTTTCAACTGCTCAAACTAGAAACTGTTTGAAGGAACTTGCCAAAAAATTCTTGGATGTCTGCTATAATCCTCTGATGAAGAAAGCAAAATCATTCCTCTGTAGAGGCCAGAGCACTGCAGATTGTGATGAATCGTTTTACCTTTGGGCCTGTTGTTTCTTTATGGAGTTCAACAGAATTGTGGGTTTCAAGTTGGAACTGGTGGCAGAAACTTTGAGTTCAGACACCTTTTCCTATATTTTGCAAATCATTTTTAAGTTTCATGAAGAAATAAAAGGTTACAGCTCTAGAATGGCTCATAAAATGAAACTTTGGGCAAAGCGACTTCATTTTGCCGTTAAGGCATACAGGGAAATGCTTGAAAATTTGAGTCTCATGCAAGTGTCTAAAGACTCAAAAATCAAGAACATCTCAGGTGTGATTCAAAACATAATATTCTATCAGCAAGAATATAGGGAATTGCCAACAATGCTATTAAAGCAATTTCAGAGGTCCTTTTTTACTAAATCATATCTCACTGATCTTATTGAATGCACCCATCTCTATATCAGAATGCTTGATGCATACACTAAAAGCAATACACTGATTGTGCAACAAACCAAAAAAGCTGCCAAAAAGAAAAAGAAACCAGCAAAGAAGAAGAAGAATTTACTTTCCGACAGGGAAATGCAAGAAATGTGGGATGGAGACATTGAAAATGAGGTTCTTAAAATCATGTCGTCAGCCAGCATCTCTACCAGCAATGTCCGACCATTTGATGCGTCTTCTGATCACTCTATGGAGCAGCAAAGAGTGTTGTGTAAACACAACATTCAGGACCTCCTGAAGTCAGGTTCATTTGATGAAGCAGTTGCCCTCTATAAAGCAGCTCAAGAAGTTTGGCCAAGTTCTCCTTCCTTTGGGATGCCAGATATGGCCATCATTGATGAGGTTAATGTTGTAAAATCTATCTTTTTGTCTAAAGAGGAAATACCTGAAATGATGTCTGCAGACACATTTTCTAAAGATAATGATGATCCTAAGGAAACTGAAATGCATGCTACTGAGTTACATCATGTGAGTGAACACAAATTTCAGAATAATGATTATTTGATGCTGTATGCACGTCCTCAGATAGTGAAGTGTTACTGTTATTTGCTCCAGTTCTTTGAAACCAACCCACCGTCAGCTAATCATGCCACTGTAAAAATGCTCTATCGTATGGCCAGCAAAATTGCTATGGGCTCTCTAATGTATCAGATTTCGTTTTTCGTTACCCTGAAAAAAATCTTATCTGCACCCAAGATCGACAGCTACAAAGATCTTCAGAAGTTTGCAACTTTTCTAATTCGGAAATATGTGCAAGCTTTGAAGGAGTCTCCATTGATCTGTCTGGATGCAGTATTTTGGAAAACACCAGATGATGTACTTGCCATTGACAGCGGCTACAACCCAGAGAAACTTATGCCACAACAAAAAGTTGTATGGAGCGCACAGGAAGAGGAAGAAGTGAAATCATTATTTGAGAAGTGGCTTGATAAGGCCAGAGCTATTGATCTTTGTGATATGATTGCTCAAGACATGACTACCAGTACAGACAAACAGAGGATGGATGTTAAAAAGAAAATCATCGAATTAGGGTTGGTAGGTGAAGAAAATTCTGACATATTAAAGAAGAAGCCAAAGAATAAGGTAGAATGGTTGCCTGACGAAAAAGAAGCATTGACAAAGTTATACGAAGAATATAAATATGAAAGAGATCCTGTAGCTTTGATTCAAGAAAAGCTGGACACAAAATCTAGGAAAAAGATCATTAAAGAACTAGAATCCTTATTAGGCATCAAGAAATCTAGCCTCGATGTCAATCGCAGCATCTGGACAAAGGATGATGATGAAGAGTTGAAGATCTTGTATGAGCACAAAAGTGAAGGTCATACTGGAGATGCACTTTTGGAAGTTATCCAAGATAACATCCCAAAGCATAGGACAATAAAAGAAATCAAGGATGCGCTTGTCAGATTGAGATTACGAAGAGATGAAAACAGTTCTGATCATTTCTGGACTAAAGCTGAGATTAATGTTCTAACCAAACATGATTCTCTGAGTTCTAAAAAGGATATGATTCTGAAAATCAAATCAGAATTGCCACACATAGATACAAGTTCTATAATTCAACAACTAGTAAGAATGAAGAAAATAGGGACTGTGGAGGGTGCTGATCTTTACATTGAGATCGACGACATGTACTCAGATGAGGAGGGCGAAGAGTCTGAAGAAGAAATAGAAGAGGAGTTTGACTTCTTCGAATTTCCCAGATATGTAAAGAATCTACAACCTGAAATGCCATTAAAGTGGATAGCTGGTATTTGTCAAAGTGTTATGGATAACCGAGAAGACTTGTTGGATTACGATACTGTTTTCATAATCCCAAGAGAGGAAGATCATCATGAGGCAATGAAGAACAATTCCTTCCAAGACATGTTGAAATGTTTGGGGGCTGTACCTCCACTGAGCTCCTATGAAACATACTGGAAGATAACCAGTGATGTCAGTGACAATATATTGAGAAGGGCAGTGTCTTTGTTACAGGGAGATGTTGACTATTCTGACAGTGACCAATCCAATGATAGCCTTCATGAAATCAAGCCACAAAACAAGTCACAGTTGAACTTCTCTCACAAAGATGATAGTTCTGATGAAGATGATATGGATGCATTCTTTAATAAGATGAGGAGTCAAAACCAACCTTCAAAATCTAAAAAAAGGTCGTCTTCTGGTGATGAAATGTCAAGCTCTGCTCCGAAATCCACTAACACGTCCAGGAAATTGAGTGGTTCAGATGATGAGCTTCCAAAGTTTGATGATAATGAAGATAATGACACGAGTGACAAGGAAAACAGCCCCAAGTCTGCAAATTCTTCAGCTAAACGTAAGCAGGGTCTGATCAGTGACTCTGGTTCCGATTCAGATGCTCAGGGGCTGGTTTCGGCTAAGAAGAAGAAGAGTGCTGTTATTAATTTTAGTGACTCAGATGATTGAATAATATACTTGTGGTATTCAGAATCTTTTTAACTCCCTTTTAAATTTTTGTTAAGCGTGATTTGACTATTTAACAATTCCATCTCCTTGACAATGTGTAGTTACGGTATAATATCATTCCTATCATTAAATGATATGAGACCCACTTAGCTGAGAACTCGATCAACCCAGACTCGCTCAGATTTACCAAAATACACTTAATCAAGGACAACCTTCAAGACAAGGTGCCATTTTAAAGACATGATGTTTATACTTTATTTATTTCAATTTATTGTATGAATTGCTTGTAATTATTATCAATTTATGTTTATTTACCAAATCTAATATCTTCTCATTATTTGTGCCACTAAATTATCATATTCCTTAAATTTTATAAAAATGATATATAATTGTATATTGATTACAATTGGTCATGCATTCAATGGAAAGGGGTGTCGAAGGAAATTGTTAGTTACTGATTTAATTTAATCCCGGTAATAATTACAATAACCCTTATATTTTACCCAATAATCACCCTTGTAACGTTATTCCAGTTATGGCGTGGCAAGGAAATGTGGCTGCTATGCCAGTACAGATGCAGATGTATTACACAGGTTACAGACATTTTAGTTATTAAAATTTATCGAAAATTACATATATCTTGCATGATGTACATTTTACATGTGTCATTACTTTCCATACCAGTTATTTTGAATCTATATCAATCTTATCAACTTTGCTTATAATTGAGACTTTTCTATTTTAGGACCTTCATCTCAACAAGGCGAAGTAGCTGAACCTGTGGTTAACTTTCTGAAGTGGTTCTACCATTTTATTGAGAAGAGAGAGATCTACCATGTGGAGAATATGTACGAGGACGGTTACTACAAAATATCAGGTTTACACAAATAGCTCCACAGTTTGCACATTTAAATTTATAGTATTGTATCATGGTTCTACTTTTATGCCAATTCAAGTTTTATGAAGAATTGGTAAATATCAGTATGTTTAAGTTCTCATTAACAGTACCATTTTACTTCATCATGTTTGTTTTACCTCAGGTAGAAGTCTACAATTAAAACATGCCTATTTTCAGATTTCTACTTCAAAGACAAGACATGGCCTGCTCCAGACGTTGTGCAGGGAATTGTCGAGGAAAAGGACGAAGCCTCAATATTCATGATTCTTTACAGAGAGCTTTACTACAGGCACATTTACGCTCGCCTCAAGCCCACTCTCGAACACAGGTTTCCAAACGTTTCTAACTTTTAACTGTTAGAAAATTTAAAAAAATCTTGTATTTTATTTTGAGTCGCTAAATTCATTAATTGAATATCAAATGTTTTTAACAGTGAATATTAAAACATCTTATTTACCTACTACTACCTATTCTTAGATAACATTTACTAATATATAAACATGTAATATTTACATGTTTACATAATATAATAATGCGTTTAACGTTTGACCGGCCCCAGGTTTGACTCGTACGCAAACTACTGTGAACTGTTCTCTTATCTGCTAACAGCTGAAGAGCCCGTAAAGATAGAGCTCCCTAACAAATGGCTGTGGGATATCATTGAAGAGTTTGTTTACCAGTTCCAGAACTTCCAGCAATTTAAAAGCAAGGTTAGGAGACCAATATTGTAGCTGATAAGTTTATAAGTTATAATTTTATTAAACTAAAAGTCGGTTAGAAGTACACCTCAAAATACGAATATATCTTTCAATATGGGATCAATTAATTAATTAAGTAAAGAAGTAATTAATTACTTAATTAATTAAATAATTAATTACTCCCTTTAGGCAGGTAAGATAAATGATGAAGAGAAGAGTATGCTGAGAGATGACGAGGATAATGTCTGGAAAGTTACAGCAGTCCTGAACATCCTACTGCAGCTCACCGAGAAGTGTAATATTAACCAACAGCTTATTGCTATGGAGAAAGGTGAAGCTATCACCGAGGAAATAGTTGGAGAGTTTGGAATGAAACCAATCTATACTATGACTGGTATGTGAATTGTGAAACTTGGGAATGCCCATAAACAAACTGATATTATTTTCGAAGTTGTTGACTTTAATTTTGTTATCACAGAGAAAGTGAATGACTCTTCTATGATATTCTTAACCTTGAAACTGTGAAACATTAACCACCTTTTTTAAACAGCTACTTAGAGGTTAACGGAAACAGTATATATAGTTATTCAAATGCATGATGCAGATGTTAATCTCACATATAAAAATAAAAGAGGGTCACCATAAAAGAGGGTCACCATTTACTGTAAAACTACAAATATTTTCTGTAAAACTACAAATATTTTGTCTAGGTTTCTTCAGCTTGGTAGGATTATTACGTCTGTACGTCCTGCTGGGTGACTACCACATGGCACTCTCATGTATTGAACACGTGCAGTTTAAAGATAAGGACATGATGGCTCTGGTTCCTGCTTGTCAGATAACAGCTAATTATTATGCTGGGTTCGCTTATCTCATGATCAGGAAATACGGAAACACTATTCAGCTGTAAGTTTAGTATTTAGATTTGAGCAATGAAAACTATTGTGTTAAGCTTATGATTTCAAGTTAATCTCTAACATTTCTTTCCGTTTTATAATAGATTTAGAACATAGATCCTCTAGAATGTTCCAACAAATATGTATTTGTACAGGTACCAACACATACTGGGGTACATGCAGAGAACCAAACAATTCTTCCAGAACCGATCTTTCCAAGCAGATGATATTAACAAAAAGAACGAGCAAATGTTGGCTCTTCTCGCTATTGCTAGCACTTTCTGTCCACTCAGATTAGATGAGAGTGTTAATATTCAGGTTAGCAATCTCACATTATTTATTAAATTAAGTTAGAGTGTATGATCAATTTGAGTCTAGAATAGAGTATAATGATAAAATGGCTCGATGCCTACCAAGATGGTACAGTGCAACTAAATCTCTTATCTTTTTCAGATAAAAGAGAAGCAAGGAGATAAGGTGGCACGAATTCAGCACGGTGATATGGCCGTATATGATGATCTCTTTTTCAGTGGATGCCCCAAATTCCTCTCACCTGTTGTTTCTGAAAATCCCACATCACCTTTCGGTAGCAGGTAATGATCAGTGCTGGGACTATTTAATTCATATGACAGATTTTAAATGTATCGTAATTTAGCGATCACAATTCTTCTATTAGCTTTCGCCTTTCTGGGTTAAATTATCAACAAATTGGTAACAAATGTTTCAGTGGACCAAGAGGGTTGCAATTGCAAGTATTCAAGGCTGAAGTTGAGCAACAGAGACTCATTCCTACATTGAGAAGTTTCTTGAAGCTGTATACCTCAATTCCAATCTCAAAACTTGCCAAGTTCTTGGACATGCACGAAAATGAAGTCAGGTGTTGCCTGATGGCCTTCAAACACAAAAAAGAAGTCGTAAGTACTTTTAAAAAGAATGTATCAATAACTTTTTCTTTGGGGTTGATCTCTACAGCGACGTTAGACAGGAAGGCGAAACTTTTCTAGAAAGGTGGACAGTACGGCGGATTCATATGACTCACTAATACCTTTTCTAGTTCCATTCTAATGAAGGAATCGTGTGATTCCAGCATACCGTCCATCGTTTAAGGAAGTTTTCAGGATGCTTAGCCGTTAGCGTCATATGAGGCGACAATTTTAGCTCTCGGCGGTCTTATATTCGGCCAGTCACCCTGAGAATTTGTATATTTGTAGCGCGCGACTAGTTTTTATCATTCAAATATGTGCCACGTGAGTTCGTATTGCGATATGAAAAGTTAAGATCGATATATCAGCACGCGCGGCCGGCTAGGCTGCACGTACGGCTGCTCAATCAGAAGGGCGATTTCTGCGATTTTAATCAGATAGGATTACCCTAAGATTTATCCTAGCGGGTCCAAGATATCTCTGATTTTGTCAATCCTTACGCCGATCGGGCCTAGGATACCTCTGATGAATTCCTATCGCCGAGCGGCGATAGGATATGTCAATTCCGAGAGTCGATAGGATTCGCTCTCGGACCCGATAGGAAATTAAAAACCTATCGGATCCGAGCGCTAATCCTAGCTGATATAGGATTTAACAATTCTGAGTGCCGGTAAGATTTGCTCTTGGACCCTATAGGATACTCAAACCCTATAGGATCTGAGAGCAAATCTGAGAGGCGATACAATTTCAAATATCGGGACCGATATAATTGGAAGTCGACGCATATCTAACGTTAGGTAAACTTCATGCTTTCTGTCAGTTAACTTCAGGATCAGATCAGCTTTATCTTAAGTTGATCCAAGGTTGCCTGCAGGCTACAACAACATGGAGGTTGTTCTAGGTTTAATGAAGTAGATAAAGAATAACTTGAAGTTCTCTTTAAGAGTTAACTTCAGGATACCTTGCAGTACTCTTCAAGTTAACTTCAGGATACCTTGCAGTACTCTTCAAGTTAACTTCAGGATACATTGTAGTACTCTTCAAGTTAACTTCAGGATACCTTGTAGTACTCTTCAAGTTAACTTCAGGATACCTTGTAGTACTCTTCAAGTTAACTTCAGGATACCTTGTAGTACTCTTCTAGTTAACTTCAGGATACCTTGTAGTACTCTTCGAGTTAACTGATCAGATTATACACTGAGCAGCGGGCTCACAGTTCCACATTTCAGGCGAAGGGCGATAGTACCGATCAAACAACGATGGATATAGATTTCTACGTTGATAAGAACATGGTACATATCTCGGATACCAAGATTGCTCGTCATTACGGAGATTACTACGTTCAGCAAGTCTTGAAATTGAAAGAATCCAACAAACTGATCCTGGGTGCCGCGTTGACGCCAGTAGTCCCGGCAAACACTGCCTAACTCTTTTTTAGCTCCACTCTGACTGCTTTTATCTTATAGAAATGTGATATTTATTGGTGGAATTTTGTGTTTATTTTGTCATGATTAGGAAGGAAACGCGGATTTAATAGCAAAATGATACATAACAGGAAGTTTACATTACATGACAAGAAATACTCTTCAAAATAATACATTTACAGTCCATTATTCCTTGTATTGCAAGAAGTCAGTCGGTTTAAAAATGAAACGTCAGAACTCTCCTTTGTAGAAACTGTTCTACTGAATATCGATTAATAGAGACCTGAGTCTACTTTTTATTTAGTGAAGATCTTCACGAATCAAAATGTTATCTACTATCTAGATAATTAAATCCTTGAACTGTCCTTATAGACACAGGTCCCTTCAAATTCATCTCCGTAGGAACATGCTTTCGTGAGTAAAGTTCACTTTTAAATCGCTTAATAATGATAAGATACATATTTACATAGAATAGAGCATGGACTAAAATTGTCATGGACTGTCCATCACAAAATATCTTTTTATCAAAATGTTTAATTTTAGACCCACTGACAAAAATCGTCTTGTATAATACACATCCAATATAAAACAGAATTGTGGACACACGAACTGTGTCTAGTCCATGCCGGGAACAGTCCGTCTTTAGTCAGACCAATCGTCATCACTTTCCTCGCTGTCCTGGTCAGAATCTTGGGCCAGTGCTTTGTTTCTCCCTGCCAGGGCTCTAGCCAAAGCTCCTGCCATTCCTTCTAACTCGTCATTTTGTTCGGGCTCGGCCTCTGGTCTCGCATTTTGTGCCTGTAGTTAAGCTTTATTAATTATACTAGTTAATAGCAGCCGGGTATATTGCTCGCAGACTAGAGAGAACATATAGTTTAACAGCATGCGTGCATTCCACTTCTGCGCGCTGAGATAACTGTACGTACGTACGTACGTACGTACGTACATGATGTGCGTAACTTAACCTACAAATTTTCAATTCGGAGACCGCGCGTTACGTGCTGTAATAGTTCAAGCTCTTCCGGTCAAGCTTTACATCTGTTATTATAACAAAGTGTAAGCTAATTATAGCATGATAATGATCGTCAGATGATCGTGGTCTTACGACCAAAATGGCTTTGTAAACTCAAACCCACACCATTCAGTCTTCACACTAACTTACCCGGCTTCTACCACTTTTCGGAGTGCTAGACTTAGAAGAATCCGCTGAATCACCGACCTTTAACAGGGCATTATTTGGTTGTTTTGGAGATGAATCACAAATTTAAGCGATATGAATCAAAGCTAAATTAAGGATAGCAAACATATTAACATCACTCACCGACTTAAGACCACCAGCAGCACCACCAAAGTTCCTGATTGCTGACAGCAGATCATTTCCACCACCACCATCATCACTACTTTTAGTAGACACCAAGTCCTGACAACACATTTTGGGTAAAAATCATTCACAATAGAGGTGATTTTGACATTATACAACAGGACTTTATAAACAGAGAGATACTCACTGTACTCATATAACGTACCACTGATTTAAGAGCTTTTCCCGATTGAATTTCGGCCAGTAGCCCTCCTCTGCCAGACTGGGGCGGCGGTGCACCAGGAGCCACAGCTCTGACAGAGGGAGCCTGCGGTGCAGCAGGAGCTCTCGGTGCAGCAGGGGCTCTGGGTGCTGGGGGTGCTCTGGGTGCTGGCGGAGCAGCTGAAAATAACATAATCGCTTAATTTGAGTCCACCAATCACAGGGACGGAGTTACTTACCCAGACTAATTTAAAATTTAATAAACCAAATTGTTTTCGTTCCACGGAAACTAATAAAATTATTGCAAGATAAGAATAATCTTCTAGTACAATATTACCCTGGCAATATTTCAAGTAAGAAAGTTCCATTTGTTACCTGGAGCAGGAGGAGCTCTAACAGCAGGAGGGGGCGGGGGTGGTCCCCCTCCTACTCGTGATGGTGGGGGTGGAGCCCCTCGAGACGAGGGTGGAGGGGGTGGTCCCCGTCCTTGTCTTGATACTGGGGGTGGGGGCTGCGCCTGTAAGTAAACTTGTGTTATCAAAATATTCATATTTGAACTTAGGATGGTTTAAAAATCCTGGGGCAAATGGTCTTCCCCTTTTGAAGGAAGGTTTTATGTCGATGCTTGTGGCTATATTTTATGTAGCCTGTGATGTTACCAATTGGAAACCCATCAAAGACTCGATTGGTTCAGGAGTTCAGGGGGTTCAGGGGGCTTCGAAATGTGTTCAGCTTTACTGTATGTTATTGAATATAAATATATCACTCGAAAATAACTAATTTGAATAAAATCAAATGCCGAGTTTCTAATCAAATTTTAGGTCAATCACAGCTGATCAGTGTTAATTTGCAAAGTGTCTATCAGTAGACATTTCCAGGGCTAAGACACATTTACTTTTTTTCTTGATACTGGGGGAGCAGGTGGGGGCTGCGACAGACGCGCCTGTAAGTAACCTCGTGTTATCAAAATATTGGTATTTAAACTGAGGAGGGTTTAAAAATACTTTGATTAATGTACTCATTTTGAAGAAATGTTTTATGTCGATGCTCGGGACTATTACATATTTTATGTAGTATGTGATGTGACCGATTGGTTCAGGGGGCTTGTGTTTAGAGTGTTACTAGATCAACACACATTCCAGGCAGATCACCCATTTACTTTCTAGGAGACAGATCTCAAATATTTCTTTATCCCCCCTTTTGTATATAACATAAACTCGAATATAACTAAATTATAATATAAACTCTAAAGCTTTTGTACGAAAATACTCGCGATGAGAGACGTTTCAGGTCGATAAAGAGATTTGTTATATTCAAAACAGCAACTCAGAAGTTTCTATCAAAAGTCGATAACATTTCACAAAATCAATTTTGTGTATGTAATTATAAAATGAGCAATCACTATTAAAATTTTAACAAAGTGTGTACCTGTCTGCCAGGAGGAGGAGGGGGGCCCCCTCGTGAGGGGGCGTGAGGGGCTCTGGTGTGACCCCCTGAGGGGGGCGGTGGGGGCGGCGCGTTATGTCCTCCCATTGAAGGAGGGGCTGGCGGCGGTCCTCTACCATGACTTTGGGCTGAAACATCTTATTTAAATTTTAGAGTGCGTATCTGTGGTTGATATTGATAATTTGATACGAAATTAGTTCAAAATGTACTTAAAACTACGTAGTGAAACCTACCTCTAATAGTAGCTCGTCTTTGTTTCTCTTTCACCAAGGTGTCCATACCACCATGACTCTCTACGAATGTCTTGATAAACTCAGCCGTTCCCTCATCTTTCAGTGCAGTCGCTTTAATGCCGGCCGTCTCTAACAAGTCTTTTAACGCGGGGTGAATTTGAGATTCCTGGGAAAGACATGACATGAACAATGAACATGCACCACACACTAATGTACTATGTACATTTCTTGTAAATGTTGCACAAGAACAGTGCAGGGAACCACACGATACGATGTTAACAAGCGGACAAATCACTTAAAATCACTTAATTAATTAATCACTTAATTAATTAATTACTTTAGTCATGAACCCCATCTTGTAAAGATGATGACATGTCTTGTGCCAGGTAGGAGTTTTACTAATTCTCCTCGACAAATGCTGCTCAACCTTACAACTCATAGTACAGACAACGGGGCAACCAACGTATTAAATAAGAGTGCAAGATTCTGTATGAATAGATGTATTGATGTAACTTCAGATCAAATCATATTTGTCAAAATTAGCGTTGTTGTATTTAGTCATTACCAAGCAAAGTCCGTACATGAATATAAAGTTCGATACGTGCGAAATGTAGCGTTGAAGACACAATTATGTAGTTTATAGGGTCACTAGAAAGGTTACCATGTATAGTATACGTGTATGATTTCATTTTTCTGAAAAATATTTTGCGATGAAAATTCTTGATTTATCCTAATTTAGATAAGGATAAAATTTGACGACAAAACATGGAATATAAAAGCGTTTAGCAACTTTTACCTGGAAAAACAACCTTTATTCTAAAACCACTTTATTATGCAAATAAACTCATAAATTTAACATAATTCTAAACTCATTAACTTACATCGAATTGGTTTTTGTCCTTGTCCCAACCCAAATGAGACAAGTGTTGAAAGTTGGAAGGACCAGAGATATCAGCCTTGGAGATACCTTTCTTCTTTCCCTTCTTGTCTTTCTTATCCTTCTTTTTATCCTTCTTGTCCTTTTTGCCGGGTTCCGGCGACGGCACTGGAGCAGGAGCCGGCATTGGCGGCGCCAGACTTTGAGGCGACGGACGGGGCCGTGAGGCGGCATCCATCTTCTCTGAAAGTAAAGATGAGTCAGTACCCTACTAAACGACAACAACTAATCTCATCGTTGATGTAACTAGTTACACTCTGCTAAGCCACACCACACTAGAACACGCAGTTACTCCCCCATAATTCAGGTGAACTTCTGACCTACCTACTGCTTGTCTGATCATATAATTAATGAAATGTCATGTTCTATATAGATACCGGGTAACTCATATTTGGGCATTGATATAAGTGTTCATCTCAGTATTACACTAATTGCATACGTTGCTCTTTTCTTACTCTCTTATCTTAGTGCTTATCTCTGTTGATTGTAACGTGCAGCTACAGTGGTTTGTGTATCACCGTGTTACACGACCATGACCATCCCGCCCAGCGAGTATGGTGAAAAGGAGATCAACATGTTAAGGGGTGACTCAGTTGAACTTCTCAACAAGGCTATGAACGAGATGGAGATCACAGCAATTGGGCAACTATCCCCTTCGCGCGTGAAGAAGATGAACAAGGACACTGCGTGTGACTTGTTGTACGATGCATTAATATATTTGGAGGAGTTCACTGGTGTCGTATCCACGGACTACAAGATAGCCTCAAATTCAGTTAAACATCATATGTTCGAGACACAGGAGACCATCATTAAGTTGCAGTCAGAACTACTAGCCTGCAAAAATGAACAGTTGGAATCGTTGCAGACGTCAGTTAAATCGTCAGTCGGAGAGTCTGTCAAGGCTGAATTCCAATCCTTCAGCTCGGTATTACAGGCGAATTGTCCAGAATCTCAGAAGCCTGTCAGTTCTGAAATGATCAAGAAAGCTGTGAAAACTGTGGTACAGGAGGAAGACCGAAACAAAAATCTGATGATTTTTGGTTTATCGGAGCAGGACAATGAGGAGCTCAGCACCGTGGTCAGTGAAGTGTTCTCAGCAATCGGAGAGAAACCCAGAATCGAAGCTAGTAGAGTCGGAAAGCTCAACCCTGGCAAGGCTGTGAGACCAGTTAAAGTGACTGCGGCAAGTGCAACAATTGTTAATCAGATTCTCGCTAAATCGAGAAACCTGCGAGCAACGGAAAAGTTTAAAACTGTTTTTATCAGCCCAGATCGATCTCCAGAACAGAGAGCCAAGCAAAGAGAACTCGTCAGTGACATGAAAAGACTGGTAACTGAGCAGCCTGATAAGCTACACTTTATCAGAAACGGTGCTATAAAGAGTACTGATAAGACTACTAAGACTGCAGAATGAGCTTGAGTGTTTTTAATAATTGATTATTATTAGTGTATTCAAGTTTTTGTTGTGTGGAGGATGTTTTAACTCACTCCTGTGTGCCCAGTTTTGCACTGTCAGTATTTCTCGACACTTCGAGCACACAAAACTGTCAGTTTTCGCGACAATTGTCAGATTTCGTTTTCAGTTCTGTCAATTTCAAGCGCTACTAGCTCTACTACTAGTAGTCTACTTCAGCTCACATTAAAGGGAGTTTTCGTCGTGCGTGTAGCGCCCTTCAAGTTTAACTTGGACGGATAGGATTTATAAAACTTCTGATTATAATATTTATACTATATTGTATTTTGTATTTATGTATTTTAGTAAATGGTCATTAGAACCACCGGCACCGTCCGGGCCCAAACAAAAAAAACAAGCAATAACTTTAAGTTATTAACCCATTTATGGTATTGTATCATGGTTCTTTATCTGGACACATTTTCAACTGGATTCTATTTAGAACCAGAATATGATGGGGGCTGGGGAGTGGGGGGGGGGGAGGGTTTGGTTGATGGGGAATGGGAGGGGAGGGGGTGATGGCATTTGTTCTGCCTAAGAATCTAAACAAATAACGTGCATGGCCTGCATGTTTTCAAAAATATATAAGCGCATGCACTGCATGCGCTTTAAATATATTTTTGAAAACTGTCCTATTTCTTCGGGCCACATGGAATTGTTGTTTAAGATTTCAGCTGTTTACACGTAAGTGTATATAATAATAAAGGACATTAGTTTTTTCAGACAGCATAAATGAACCGGTGAGGGAGGATTAACACGTACTAAATTAAAAGTATCTGATGTATCTTTTTTATTTATTTACATAATTTATAATTACTAAATTAGTAACTAGTTACTAGTTACTGATAGTATCAATCTTCTCAGTTGAACCATATATCTTACCAGAGCTAGAGCGGGAAGGTGGCTTGGTGACATTGATCTGAATAGTACACTCTCCTAAATGGAGAGTTGTTCGAGAGTCCGTTTCAGGTGACCTCCTCCCTCTAGCTCTCATCTGATTACATTTACTGTGAGTCGGCTCCCCTCGCAAAGAGAGTAAATTAGCAATCACTTCTCTATCTTCTCTTATCCTGTCTTCTCTATCATTACTCCACTTTGAGTTGGGATGGAGAGACGCGTTCCTTGGAGGAGCTTGAGGTTGAACGCGAAGCTGGGTGGTGTCACAAGATTGGTCCAGTGTAAAGTGAGAGAATGTCGTGGTAGAAATTGGGCTGGACACATCATCATCCAAAGAGTGGAAACTACTTATTCGACTGAGAGGAGGTTGGAAACTGCTTATTCGACTTGAGGCAGGTTGGAAACTACTCCCTCGATTTAGGGGATTATTCGATGTTGTTCGGATTGGGGCAACAGGAGCAACAGGAGCAACAGGGGTAACGGCAGGGGTTACAGTAGCACCAGCATCTGAATCCAGACTTTGGAAATTAGAATGTAAATCTCCCAGCTGCAGCCCAGACACTAAACGTTCCGAAGGTACTTTGTTACACAGAGACACTGTTCTTATTGGGGCTATAACTCGAGGTTGAGGTCGGGGGAAAGTTACTGCATCCTCAAACTTCTCAACTCTATCTAGCGAGTTCTGGGATAGTCGCTCCAGGGAAGGGATGCTGAGAAGGGAGGATTGTGAAGAAGCGTAGATCTGTTCTAGTGAAGAGTAGGGAGTGCACCAGAGTCTGTCGAAGGAGGAGGAAGAGGAGGAGGTTCTCTGTCGCACATCTATAAGAGTGTTATCTGTGGGAGGGATCTGACCAGATATGCAGATTGAGCGGCTCGAGAGAGGAGGGATTGTTGGTTCTTCTTTCTTCTTGCTCTGCTTTCTGACGCTCATCAGATTATATCAAGATACTGTTCTGTGTTTTCAGATATTTCATCATTTAATTAGATGCTCATTATTCATCGCACAACCCCAGTTCAGGGAAACTTTAATTATCCGTTGGAAATAATGTGACTAAGATAGATCCTACATCACGTCTCTTGTCTGAGAGCCACAATCTATAAAATTAGAAATATTCAGTAAACAGCCGCTCATCAATAATGTGATTCAGCAATGTGGTTCCACAATAGATAACCACTATAATTAACAGTAGTTGAATAACGGTTAACCAATGGACGACTAAACTATTGCAATATAATACTGCTCCGCCAGAAAGATGTGAGAGACATAACAGAACAGCAAGCTATAATATAGAGAGCTAAGTTTAATGGGTTAAGGTAGCAGTGACGTATCTAATATACACACGCCGCCACTTGAGCATGTTAACGGCGGATAATGGCCCTCTATAATGCACTGAGAGAGCTCTCTGTCGAACTTAGAGAGCGTCACACGCGGTGCAGAGTAAAATGTTGTAAAATATGTATTGGAGCAATATATTATAACACTGTAGGATATTATACAAGGTAGGAAATATATTTAGAAGAGTGACAAGAGCTGACAAAATGGTGGGGTCAAGTTCGATCAAGATTGTAATGGATTGGGAGGAAGGGGGTCAAGATAAAGGATATTTTACCGAGATCTTTAAATTAATATAACCACGCTACTAGAGTAATTTAGTTGGAGTGAGGGTAAGAGCTGTAGTAGCTGAGCTACTACAGATCTAACAATTTGTCAAGTGTTCGGAATTAGAAGTGGCTCACGTAGAAGTGGATGACGACTTTAACAGCAGTGACAGGGAAATATTTAAAATAATAATCAGCTGCTTTTTGAGACTAGTACAACAACTTCTAATATTACTATTACTATAATTACTATTACTATAACTACTATTAAAACTACTGTGAAGTCGAAATGTGTAAAATGCCTGTCAAAATATCTGTTTGTCGCCTCGATCCTACTCATCTCCTAGTTACTTGAGATTACTTCACATTACAATATGAATTGTCATCCATAATTCTCTATAATCAGAACCGTCACTCTGGACAGGGTGTAAAATCATGGTATTGGTAATATTGTGACGTTAAAAACGAGTAGGACACATGAGTAGTTAGCCCCCACGTGTAACCGACGTGTAATACACGACACGCGACGTGCAACTCACGTGCTACTCACGTGTAACCCAGGACACGTGCAACTTACGTGTAACCCAGGACACGTGCAACTTACGTGTAACCCAGGACACGTGCAACCAACAAAGTAAAATAACGCACCTTTTCGCTTCCTGTTCCGAAGAATGATTTGCTTGACAGCATCTCCGAATCTCTGAGCTTCTCCGTCGTTACAGTAGTTCAGTCCAACTATACATCTCTGAAATGACGGTTATAAACGGTTGTAAGCTGATACGAGGGTTACATTTACAGGCGATCATAACAATAAATATGGTGTACATTCCACAGTACACTTGGAACTATCGTATAATCAGCTCAATGCTAGCTCAAAACTAATCGTGGCTGCGGCCTGCGGCCAATATTACCTACTGATTTAGCTATGATTCTGAATTTGAACGGGTTTCAATATTCTGACTAACAGTTTCAGATACCTTACATCCAACTTAATAGTTCTGTTTTGCTAACTGTTAATGTTATTTATTTTTACTTGCAACTAAACACTACATTTGGGCTGTTTATAATTGTCAGGAATGTTAAGGAAATGCCCGATCATGTGATCTTATTTAAACTAACAAAACTAACCTAATAATAGTGTTACACTATAATACATTATAAACAGTGTAAGTATTGTATAATAATGTACTGTTGTCATGGCTGTGCACTGTGCACTGTCATTTATTATACTCTATTTAACTATTTTATGTAAAAAGTGGCGTGTATCTCAATATAAATGAATAAATGAAACGATCTTTAGATAACCCCAAAATCGTAATAGTGATATTTAATTAATTCAGTTCATACATTGCGGTAACTAGTTATTGTGTCACTACTACCATCACTATTACATCATGTGGTTAATGTCTCGGTTGATGTCAAATTAGTGGTATTAAGTTTATTATTCTAATAAAATATCGATTTGCCGGAGTTTTGAAGGCTTGAAGTACTGTGCGGGCTATAAATACCTAGTAGCAGCTCAGTACTGCATAGTGTAATAGTGTGTAATCTAATACTGGTCAGTGGTTTACACTTTACAAGCCACATTCCTCTTCTCATTTCACTGGCTAATCTTACAGCACGTGAGAGAATGTGAGTAGAATACTGAGCTGAGCTCTGGAGGAGACTCATACGACAAATAATAAAATTGCAGTCTTCAGATTTGATCAAAATCATGATATAATTGCCTTGCATGAACTTCGTGACTGAAGATTCTTTGCTGATAGTGAAAACTGATCTGATCTAAAATTTAATCAGAATTCTTTCAGAACAAGAGATATGTATGTTAAAGTCACTATTGTGACGGTACGTGTATGTGTGTTTAAACTTACCTCCCCAGCAAAGGTATGAAAGTAAGGGTAAGGAGTTTTATAGTCCATCTCCAAATATAGTTCTTCCGAGTATGTTGCAGTGTGAGTCTGAGGGGTTAGTGAGACGTTAGTGAGGGGTTAGTGAGTCTGAAGGGTAAGTGAGTCTGAGGGGTTAGTGAGGGGTTAGTGAGGACTGAGGGGTTAGTGAGGGGTTAGTGAGACGTTAGTGAGGGGTTAGTGCGGAGTTAGAGAGGGGTTAGTGAGACGTTAGTGCGGAGTTAGTGAGGGGTTAGTGCGGAGTTAGTGAGGGGTTAGTGAGACGTTAGTGAGGGGTTAGTGAGGGGTTAGTGAGACGTTAGTGAGGGGTTAGTGCGGAGTTAGTAAGGGGTTAGTGAGTCTGAGACGTTCGTGAGGGGTAAGTCAGTCTGAGGGGTTAGTGCGGAGTTAGTGAGGGGTTAGTGAGACGTTAGTGAGACGTTAGTGAGGGGTAAGTGAGTCTGATGGGTTAGTGAGGGGTTAGTGAGGGGTTAGTGAGACGTTAGTGCGGAGTTAGTGAGGGGTTAGTGAGACGTTAGTGAGGGGTGGTGAAATAAAAAGATAGTTAAAAATCCGTTGTTAGAAACAAACAATAAAAAATCCGTTAGAAACATCAATAAATACGTTTACTGCTGTTAATGTTGTTCCTACCACTATTTTAGATTTTTCTACACTGTTACTCACATCGATGTTAACGAATTGAAGAAAGTACGATCTCTGATTGTGGTCCTTGATAAGAACGATCACACCAGTCTGCTGCTTAGCCCACGCTCTGGGATTTGGGGCAGCGTGAAATAACTGAGCAACCGAACAAGCCAACACCTGCAAACAGTTTCAGTTTCACTTTCATTTTCATTGCGGATAATTAAAGAAGTAGCCTAAGAATGACAAATCAGTACGTTTATTTTTTCTTCTTAGCTCGAAATTTGAGCTATTTCAATGAAGGAGTGCGCTATTCTGCGGAACGCTCACAACTGTTCGAGCAGACGGTAGTGAAATTCAAGATTATAAATATTCCGTTATTATAAATAATCGATCATGAGCATTGCTAAACATTTTCTATCTTCATTCCAGAAAAGTAATTCAAAATATTTAGAATAAGAATCTGTCAGACAAAGGGATCCGACGAATATGGGACTAATTAGGTGGATACAATCAGCTTCCAGGTCTCAACCAACCAGCTTCCAGCTCATAAGCTCTCAGCCAATCAGCTCTCAATGGCGTAAAATTGCTTAAAGATTGGGAATCATTACTTTACTTTTCACCAAATCGAGCGTGCCCTACCTTCCCACCCTTAACAATATCTAGATCTACAAACCTCTCTCTTTGGGGCGTACATCTGCTCTACAATCCTGTTCTCGTCCGGCGAAAGGAGCTCCGATCTGGCATACGTTCCTTCCGGCTTTGCCATGTTGCAGCTAGAACAGTGGTTTAGAAGTTAGAATGGCTGATAACTTCTTAGGTTGAGTTTAATACGGTTTTATTGTTATTATAATTGTAAAAAGGAGGTAAGTCAGGTAAAGAGAAGAATGAAAGTCAGATACGTGGCAGGTAAGTCTGAAGTCAGGTACGGAAACATTCATTATTTGCAGGAAAATAACGCTTAATCTTATCATTCCAGGAATCGCAGAGGAATTCCTGAAGTCCTGATTGCTAAACAAGATTAAAATATTTCATCATCTGGAAAGGGACTGCTCGCTTGCCGTGATGAAAGGTAACACTAGAGAGTATTATCAGAAGACTGGTGAAAACGCAAATATAGTGTGATAAAAGCCTGAGACAAAGGATTTGTCTAATTAGAACCTAATCGTGAACAGAAGACCGTTTGCAAGAAATGCGATTATCAAAGCGGTAATCAAATACGGGTGACTAAGGCAAGGACCTTGCGTCCTCTACAAATCTCGTTATTCTTTCTGCACCCATACTTTGTTTTGCGACATGGAGAAGTTTTGTTTGCTCACCTTAGCAGTGCTTACTGCTCTTCTGATCCTGCCCTCAGAGGCACAAACTCAGTCAAAGTTCTTCGCCATCGGTAAGTTTCAGGGTTAAATAATTTCCAATCTTTAATCTGTACAGAAAATGGGCACGTTTGTTTGGGTGACACTAATCTGAGATCAGACTTATGAAAATATATCATTGTCGCAGGTACTGATGCCAGTCTTGAGTGCACATGGAACGATCTAGAAAACCCAGAAGACATCCAAGTGGTAAAATGGACTTTCAAAGGGCGACGTCTTCGTGAAGGGTGAGTACCTCTCAAACTTACATAAACTGACGGTAGCTCACTATATAAAACTGACGGTTGCAAACAAATACTGACAATAGTTTGTTTTACTGACGCATGACACTTCAGAAAGAGATACCAATACAGCAGCGAAGGAAACACTCACAATCTTCTGATAAAGAATATCCAGAAGAAAGACAAGGGCTCTTACATCTGCTCCCCCAAAATGAGAACTGACCAACTACTCGGTGTAAGTAGACCCCCGGCCCCCCCCCTCCCCCCCTCCCCCGTTTAGAACGCGAATGTAATTTTAGAGAGTAAAGAATTCGACAGCTAATTATTAATTATTTCATAGGCTCACATGACGAATTTAAATTATTTATCAGGACGGAAAGTTTGTAGTGAGTGTTGACAAGGCACGACTCCCTGAAATGCCTGAACCAAGGGACGTGAGAATGACAGAGGGAGGAACTGGAAACCTCAACTGCAAGTAAGAGAACATTTATTATTCCTAATTCTAAAATCCCACGAAAATTGAAACCAAGAAAAACCTGATGGCAAAAATCAATTCTTTGGAAATAATAAAGCTACCAGTCACTGAGTAACTGAGACATATTATATTTTCAGCTACCATCAAGCTAAGGAACGATATGGCTTGAAGCTTTTCTGGACTTATAACGGCGAGAAGATCGCGGTAAGTTCATCTTGAAATTATGTCTCAAAATCTCGCAAAATATTGAATATTTCATAACAACTCCTCTAACCTCATTTCAAATTATTCGTCGGATTATTCTACAGAAACTTTTAACCCTAATTCAAATAGTAATTTTAATCGAATAACCAGCATTCCAATGTTCCTGCAGGAGGGTGATGTTGTACACAGTGGGACCAATGCTAACTACCGAGCCTACACCGACGAAGAGGGTAGAGATTGGTTGGCTCTGTCTAACTTGGATCTCGAGGCTGCTGGTGCCTACAAGTGCAACTACAAATACCCGGACAAACAAATCTTTTCTATGAAGTTCAATGTTTTGGTAGGTTTTAAGTTTTTTTAAAGTTTTAACTATTCTTTAAAGCTCATCCTTCGTTCTATTATTCTACTTCATCATAATTAGTTTTTTAGTTTAGTTTGATTCAAAATAGGTTCAAGACTCAAACAATGTTATATATTTGTAAACTAGATGCTGATGTGTTAAAGACATTAATTTTTAGTGAGTACAATTAAATGCACTAATTAATTAATCAATTAATTAATTTATTAATTAATTAATTACAATTTAATACACCAGGTAAAAGACCTCACGGGACCTGCAGATCAAATAAGGAATGTTACTGTGAACGAAGACCGCTACACACAGTCTCTTATTTGCGATCTCAGTTCTCTTACCAATGTTCTAAGGTAAGGCATTGAGGAATTTTCATCAGAATATCATGGTCCTGGCCTCGCTTCCATTTAGCGAATTATTTAACAGGTTTTTTCTACCTAAGGTCAATTTGGCAGAAGGTGAGTAAGTCAAATATTAGCTAGTAAATTTGAATTCTGAACACAATTACTTATTCCTTACTGAACTTTTGGCCTTGGCAGAATGGTAAGGACAAAACTTAGCATCATTAAAATTATTGATATTTTTGTAACCTTCTGTAGCTACCGCTGGGAAAAGGATGGAGAAGTAATCAACAATGAAACTGATTCGTCCGGAAAAATGATTTTGTTGGAGGATGACATGGTAAAAACGTTGGAATTTGATGACCTTAACTCTGAGGAACATTCAGGCAAGAATTTTCAGTATTAAACTAAGTTTGCTTATTTTTGTAAGAACTACTTGATTGCCAAGTCACATGTACAGTCAATAACTTTAGAACTTACCAAACGATAACGATTAACAACCATCAGGTGCTTACCGTTGTGTTGCTGAGCTGCAATACTATGAAACTGGATTGACATTCAACTTTGTGGTCGAAGAGTCCACAAAAGAACGTGACTTTGCTCCCTGGTCTCAGTGGAGGTATTATTATATTTTTTATTTTTCAAAAAGTAAAATTAGCTGAGCCTTTAACAAGCCATTACAAGTTTTCAAATTTAAGTTTTATAGCTTCAGTCAGATTTCAGTATAAATTTTATTTTCAGTTCCTGTGACAATGCTGGAAAGAAATACAGATTCCGAACTTGCATCGCTGATGGTTGCTCTGACCTCTACGGTTTTGTCTATGAAGTACAAACTGGTTATTGTGATGAAGATGATGAGATGGAATAAGTTGGGAGAATAATGTCAAGAATACTAATGAAAGAGACAATGTTTTGAATAACTCTACACAAACTCAATTAAATCACTTTTAGAGGAAATATTTTAATACTTTTTGTATAAGATTGATAATCTGTGATGAAGATTCTATTGGATAGAAAGAGAGTAGTTGGTTAATGGCTGATGTATAGCTTGCTAAGCTTGAGTCGTATACAAGTTAACTTACAATGTAGAATGCAGATTCAATATTATTAAGAAATATTAATGACTTTTAAACCTAATCTCAGTGTATTATAATAAAAATTTGAATTGTGAATACTGAAATAAAGAATATTATTTATCATCCCTATGAATATTTAGGTAAATGAATAGAACCAAGTTGTACACAATAAGTAAATATGAATGTTGAGCCTCATTTGCTAGAATGAAATAACCATGGTAAATCTGAGTTTATGGTAAATCAGGGTGCAGTAAATCTGGGTGCAGTAAATCAGGGTTTTACTGCACAATGATATAAAGAGGCTTTTTGCGTGCAGATGCTGTACAGAATAAAAAGTCATTATCCTTTTACGATTATGCTAGTAATCAACCATATATTAATAGATAACTATTTTACAAATCCTGGAGTAGATTAACTTGCTCTGCTTTAATGTTAAGGAGTCTACCCTAACTATTCTCATTTGCATGAACTGTGCCCCAACTGATACTTGATTAGTACCCCGACTCTGCCAACTACCCAACCATGTACCAACTGTACATTAAAATGTGCCTGAAATGTGTACAAACTAATTCTGTCCGAACTGTGCCTTTGGCCAGGACAGTAAAGTGAAGTAAAGTAAATTAAAATTTATGACATCACATCATCAGACATGTGACCTAACAACAAAAAGAATGAATAAATTACATTCAATTTCAGCAATGGCCAATTGGCTGACTATAAGGTCATGGCCTGAACAAACAATTTTTTAAAATAGTCAAGTGATGCTAAAGCAGAGCACAAATGTGTAATAAGTTAATAGATTAAAAACTGATTCATGTGATGCATTACGCAGAGCACAGATAAAAATACTGATTCAATGATTAAAATTAAAGCTGTGAGTGTCAATAAATTACTGTGTCATAAAAAAGGAACGATGTACACGTGATCTGAGATACCAATATCTCAATATCAAAAGGATAGTGTCTAGAAACATTCATAGTCCATGGTGGCAGGTATCAAGTTAAACGAAGTTACACTGACTGGCAATGTATACGATTGCCGTCTCCCTCTCTCACCCCTGACCGCTATCAGGGTGCTCCTGAGGATTGAGAATCTAATCCTGGTGCGCATGTAACACATAATAGCCACATAGTCTTCTCCTCTCTTCTGGGATAGTTTTTCAGCGAGTCTCTTGTGGTATCTTGTGGCTTGTGGACCCCATCCGCCATTTGTTGAGTATATAAGTGGGGTAAAGGTGCCTTTTTCCACCTGGATGATTCTGTTGTTGTACATTTTCATTTTCCTCATTTCATGAGCTTTCTAGATCTGTTCCATATCTTTTTTGTCATATGTGGGTGAGTTAAAGTGGGTAACACAGACATCAAAGAATGTTCCAAACTGTGACCAAACTGAGACTTAGTTGGTGCCCCAACCGCACCCAAACGGTACATAGACATATTATCAAATTTCCGCTCAACAATACTTAAAATGTTCACAACCTAAAACCTTAGTGGCCAGTTCGGGGAAATGTCAGACAAGAAATTTAAAAGTTCTTTTTCATTTGTGCAACCTAACATATTCCATAAGCAATTTTGACTATCTCAGGGTTTACATAAAACCCACAAAACGAGGAAATGTGTAGCGGGAACTATAAAGGTCCTGTCACCCAAAAAAGGTCATTTAATCAATCGAGGTATGTGATTGTGATGAAACAACATAAGAAGTTAGCTCAAACAAAAAATAACGCTGTCCGACCCATCATCTTATCGATTAAAAAAGGATGGCAAAAGGATGGAGAAGTAATCAACAATGACAATTCGTCCGGAAGAATGATTTTGTTGGAGGATGACATGGTAAAAACGTGCTTTTACTTGATTGCCAAGTAACATGTCATGCAGTCAATAACTAAAATAACGCTGCTTGACCCATCATCTTATCGATTAAAAAAGGATGGACGTTGGGGGAAGTATATGCAACGCCGTTACGTGCAAGATAGCACTTAAAAGCAGTTAAAAGATGTTCTAATAAAGCATTCTGTCACGATTATATTATAGCGCTCGATTTTAACGTTACGGTGTAAATCAGGGAAATATGCGCGGCGCGGATAAAATTTAAACTTCGTTCAAATCAAAATTAAATTATTTTTGATTAATATAAATTTTAAAATAGAATGTATTCGAAAATTATTTTATTGTATACAATCAAATGTTTAAAATCGAAATTTAAGGAAAATCAATAATTTTTGTTTCTAAAATGACGAACTTTTGCAGATTTTAAATTTGATGTCAAAGATTACGAATACGTTAATAAAGCTTGTCATGTAGCGCAATGCGTTACTGGGCTGCGCCGCGCACTCAATTATACTTCTCGCTAGATCGGCGAAATGCGCTACTGGGCCTCGCCGAGCTGTGAAGAATTGATATCGTCAATTAAGTTAAAGCTTGCCAGAAAGAACCAATATAGTTAACAAGTGAGCATATATATAACTTTGGAACTATGATCATAAGAGTAACTGCTGAAACGTGTAGAAATGAAAACAAAAACATAAACTAAAACATGCTAATTTATATTTTTCTTTTAAAATTTTTTACTGCAAACTGAATTTCTTATTTTACAGGAAATACAATTATTTATAATAAATTAGATATATGCAGCATGCATTATATACAATTTTAAAATAAAAATATATAAGTTTTTAGAAACTTACCCAAATTGTCTAGAACCTGCCGCAGAAAATGGTTATTTTTATGGCCTGCATTATACTGAAAACTAGTTGGATGAAGATTGCTTTTTCAATATTGAGTACTCTTTGATTGTATTCACGCTTTATTTTTCTAAGTTTTTTTGTTGTTGTTTTTGTGTGCTAGGTAATCTGTCCCCTGTCTAACAGAGACCAGAAATGTCTCATATTAACTTTGGTAACTGAAGTGTTGTATTGGTGGTACACAGAGTAACTGCAGCTCTGTTTTTACATATTTTCACACAGTGCTTGAGAGTTCTGCAACTGCAACTGAGTGAGTTGTGTTTAATCAAAACACAACCTCCACTTTTGCAAGTTAAGGTATGGTTGATATTGATTGGTTTACCACAGACACATATAAGACTTCTGTTCTCAGTCGACAAAGTTAAGTTATATCTGAGTGATAGAGGATCAAATAACTTCTGTTTCTTGAGGACATAGCCATATAATTTTAGGGGGAGTGTGGACAACCATACAGGTGCCAGTGGCGCAACGTTGCCTGTTGGTGCCCCCCCTGCCGGAAACGCGCCCCCCTGTTGGCGCCCCCTCCCCTTTTGGCGCCACTCCCTAAAATTGAACAAATTAGGTGATTTTAGAGGATATGCCGGTAAAATCTCTATAATAATAATAATAATTCTATACTGTTACATAATTTAAAAATTATGGCCCCTTATTGTGGGCAGAGTATGTGTCTTTATTTAAGTGTCCTGATTTAAAAATCATCTGAGTGACTGCATTGAAATAATTTAAGGAGAGTACCATAAAAACGTTAAAACAAAAGGAGTAACAACTAGAACATACTTATATTAATATCAACATTAGAACAAAATACAGTCACCTAATTCTCTTCTCCTACGGTTGAGTATAGAGGAACCATCTTTGGCGTGTATTAGGGACTTAGACCATTACAAATACCCTGCTGTAAGTTTGCAAGGTATGTGGACTAAGTGGGTCGAGAGTACTCGACTTGGAAGTGGGTGTTGAGAATTCTCAACTTAACTAGAAGATAATGATGTCCAGAAGATGAGGCAGTAGATGGAGTAGTAAAGGAGTAGTAGAGGCTGAAGGGGGAGTGATGTCATAAGGAGATGTAGGACATGAAGGGGGATGGAGGTGAAGGAGCACTAATAAGTATAAGTATCAATTCTATGATAGTTCATCGATGGCGATCTGTGCTAAAGATCGGAAGGCAGTGATGCTGCCATCACTACCATCTCTTAAGATAGACCAGCATGGTTGGTCACTAGTGGAGTGCTCTTGAATGGTTTCTCTGTAGGAACAGCGGTACAGTGGACAAGAGAAGATTCGATGGTAATTGTTGTCCAACATCTGACAATTCGGACACTGAGGGTCGCAGTTGTTGGCAACCCTTGCCTTGAACGCTGTGAAGGTGATGTCATGGCCATGCAAGAGAGACATTACTTTAGTGTCTGTGCTCCTGCTTGAGTAGCGAGGAAACAACTTTTTGCTCCTCTCATCGATGTTATCCAGTATCTCACCCGGATTTATTCTAGGGTTCAGTAGGAGATGTTTATTCCAAGTGAAGTCCATAAAGCGGGTTATTTCGTCTTTTGAATAGCTGACAACACCGTTGTGGACACTAGTCAGAAGGTCTATTCTGCTTCTGTTGAGCTCGTTGGACCCCCTTGTCCACGTTAGGAACTTACGTATCTCATCAATATGGTGCTGATATCGATGGGCCTTTGCCTCCTCTAGCTGTAAGATGAGTCCTTGCATAAATGGGTCACTTGTAAGTGTATGTATGTATGTATGTATTTTGACACGGGGCAGCGCTAGACCCCATGTAGTGCCCTCAACCTACTTTTAGATTTGAGGGTCATAAAGGCGACAACAATGCCAAGAGGACAGCGCTGGCCGGTGCACTGTACAATTGACACGCGCGCGTAACAATAGAACTCGGATGGGTAATAGACCCCTCGAGTTTTGTGTCTTCGTGTTTTTGCAGGGAGTAGACAGTCGGCCCTGTGTATGTGTGGAAATTTATGAGATTGTGTTTTAGATGCGAATTAAGTGATTTTTGCGGCGTTTTTTGGTTGCTGCGAATTTTGGGCAGCCCGTTCCAGGGAACCACCTGCTCCGCGTCGCGGGGGGCTGTACCAAAATTCGAGCGTATACGGTGCTAAATCTGTCTACGAGGGTGACGCATCTTGAATAGCAATAGCAGTTTTGTCGGTAATGAGTTTAGGAAGTTTCCGATCCAGGTAGCTTACCTGCTCCGCATCGCGGGGGACTTTCCTATGATCATTCGCCGCGCGTTATTTTCATTATGTAAGCGTCCATTTGGATGTCATGTTTTGTAATGCCCGCTCGCGCGCGTACGATACTGGTTTCCATGGTGATGAAGTCAGTGAGTCATAGTTTGGATTGATTTACAATTCATAATCGCCGATGAAATTTAGTAGCACCGTTAGGTCCTTTTTCTTGGTACGCGAAATGAAGCGCATTAGTTGGTCGATTGTTATTGGGTCTTCTCCGAATTTTTCCATGCGAACCCTGGCGAAGTATACACAGTCGCATATGAGGTGCATAGCTGTTTCATGTATGTCTTCTTCGCAGAAACTACATTGTGGTGCAGTTGTATAATCAATTTTGTTTTGAAAATGGTTGAGGTTGTTGTGACCTGTTATGAGTCTAGTAAAAGGTCTGAGGACGTCAAAACCTAACTTGAAGAGATGTTGACCTTGGAGATTATGGTTCACGATTGCTGAGACCAGCTCTTTAGTGTTTTTACTTATGTTGCAGTTATGCCAGTTCTTGTTCGTCTTGTCTCTGATGTGTTTATGTATCTTGTTTTTGAAGAAAGTGTGAGGAATGTGCGGCTGTTTTGTTGAGAGAGTTGGGTTAGGTTCAACAACTCTAATGTTTGCTAGCTTGTCTGCTAGTTCGTTTCCGTAGTGGTCTTTGTGTCCTGGGACCCACTCTATCATTATATGGTGAGTTGATGCTGTGTCGTTTAAGCTATGGTGAAGATCGATTATGGTCTTATTGATCGAGTATGGGTTCGAGAGTGCTTTGATAAGTGCTTGTGAGTCTGAGTAGATTATGACTCTGTGATCTGAGAGAGAGGGAGATGACAAGATGTCATTTAGTAGGAAGCTTGCCCTTAGGAGAGCGTGAGCTTCGCATTGGAAGACAGTGTGATACCGTTCCATGGTGTAATTTTCGGTCATCCATGTTTCTGAATCCATAAAAATGGCTACCCCGTAACCTGTGGTTTCATCTGCGTGTTTCGATCCATCTGTGTAAGTTGTGATTATGTAGTTTAGTGGCTCGAGAGGAATCATGTCATGTCCATTTATTTCTAGTGTGTAGTTCTTCTGGCTGATGTCTGTTGGTTTGGTTAGGTCATTTTTTTGGTGGTCGTAGTTTGTGAAGATCGTGTTAAGAATGCGGTCAATTATGATATAGCATGGCTCGAGAGATTTCCGCACGGTGTTATCCACTTGAAGGTTCGGCCAGTGATCAAGACTTTTGAGGCGGATCGCTTGGAGAAGAGATGTTTTCTCAAGTTCGAGAGAGGCTGGGAGTTGTGAAAATAATGTGTGTAGAACATTCTTGGACGACGTGCGCCTGGCACCTGTTGCCATTAGTAGTGTTAGGTTCCCTGTACGGTCAAGTCGTTTCATCAGAGATTTGTTATCTAGTAATCTGGGAGCCCATGTAACGCAGGCATATGTCATGATTGGTTTGATGATAGAGTTAAATACCCAGCAAATCTTGTCCGGGCTCAACCCCCACTGTTCGCCGATCATTTTGCGTGTAGCAAAGAGGATGTTAGTGCATTTCCTGGCAGTTTGGTGGACGTGTTCGTGCCAGTTTAAGCGACTGTCTAAGTGAATACCGAGGTATTTTACTGTATTGCAGAATTCAATATCTAGGCCTTTTAATCTTATCTTGGGTGGGAGGGTGATTTTGTATTTTCTGCTGAAGATAATAACTTGTGTTTTTATTGCGTTTAATTTGAGTCCATTATTTTCGCACCACTTATTACATGTTGTGATGTAGTGCTGGCCAAGGTCTCTAAGTGTGTTTAGACAGAACCCTGAGAGAATAATGGCTAGGTCATCTGCGAAGGCTAAGAGGTTCTTCAAGGTGTCTAGAAGAATGATTAGAGAGTTGAGAACTATGTTCCAAAGAAGAGGTGATAGAACTCCTCCTTGGGGTGTACCAGCAAGGATCCATATGATGAGGGCAACCCCTTTGAGGTTAAGTTTCATTTTCCTAGTAGTTATGAAGTGAAGAATCCAGTTACTCACGTTGCCCTTTGCTTTCGTTTTTTCTAATGCTTCTTTGATGGCAGAGAATGGAATATTGTCGAAAGCCCCTTGGATGTCGAGAAAGATACCCAGTGAGTAGTTCCCTACTTTTAACGAGGTTTCTACCAGTGATACTAGTTTCAGAATTGCTGATTCAGTGCTGCAGCCTTTGCGGAAGCCGAATTGTTTGGGGGAGAGTGATACTTCGAGTTTGAGGTCCCTTTGCAGGTGCCAGAGAATGAGACGTTCCATTAGTTTAAGAGTGCAAGATGAGAGTGTGATGACGCGGAAAGATTTTGCTGAGAAGTAATCATCTTTACCTGGTTTAGATAAAATTGCAGAGTTTGAGGTTTGCCAGGCCTCGGGTAGGCGCCCGCAAAATAGCGAGAGTCTAAAGATATATAGAAGGTGTACCCTGATAATCTCGTATGCTTCGCTAAGGATTTCGTTGGTAATACTGTCATGGCCTGGAGCTTTGTTGTTTTTTAGTTCTTTGATAGCATCGTTCATGCGTGAGAGCGAGATAATTGAGTTCAGTTCATCCGGTGATAGGTAGTCCTTACAAGGGTTCAGTTTGGAGCGGTCAGGAGCCGTGTTAGTGAAGAGAGTTGAAGAAAGAAGTTCTAAGGTTTCTTTCGGGCTTTCAGTGTAAGAGCCGTCGTATTTGCGGAGAGAGCTGAGATTTGTCGTTTTATTTCCCATAAGTGATTTGCATATTTTCGCGACGTTTTTGTTTTTCTGTAGACCAGAGCAGAAGGTTTGCCAGTGAGCGTTGGATTCTTTGGTTATGAGCGAGTCCAGTGCTTTGTGTGCTTCTTTGTATGAAGAATGAAGATCCGTGTTCAGGGGGTCATTTTCGTGGTTGTTTCTGGCTAGAACAAGGTTTTGTTCGGCCTCAGTAAGTTCGTTCGACCACCATGATAACTTTTTCTGGTTGCGAATGAACGTTGGTGGGCAGGATTTTCTGAAGCACGAATTAAGTATATCGTTGAGGCGGTATACTATGGTGTTGAGATAATGGTAGTCTTTGTTGTAAATTGAATTGTATGGTTGAGCTTTCAGTCTTGCTAATACAGGGTCAGAATCTGTTTCACTTTTTAGGGTCGATCTGAATTGAGACCAGTCGCATTTCTTTTTATTTAGAGTACGGATAGGGCGCGTCTTAATATTGTTTTTGTCTAGGTTTATGACGAATTCAATGAGCACGTGGTCAGATACGGAAAAGTTTGGGTTGGTATCCCAGAATTCGACTGGTGGGGCGAAGTCGTTTCGGAGCGTGAGATCAATGGCTGTTTCTTGGTTGTTTCGCTTGAAAGTGAATTTGCCGTTGTTGAGCCAAAGTAGTCCGGTTTGGGCCAGACAATCAAGGAGTTTAATACCGCGCGTGTTGGTGGTTTTGTTGCCCCACAATGTGTGGTGCGCATTGCTGTCCGTACCGATTATAAGGCCATGTTTGTGTGTGAGACAGTGCTCAGCTAGTTTGATAAATTTCTCGGGGGGTTCACTAGATGAGTTGGTCTCCATGTAGACGCTGGATAGATATAATTTTGATGTGGGAAGTTCAATAGAACATGTTGATATGTCCCGCCCGGAGAATTGTTTTTGGAAGAAAAATTGATTTGCAAGGTTGTTAGAAATTGTCAGCGTTGCTCTGGGATTTGCAAGATCAGGGGCTGAGTGGTAGAATGTAACGCCGTTTCCAGGGGTGTGTTTTGGTTTACCTTTATAGCAGTATGGTTCCTGCACAAACGTGATGAAGGGAAGATCGTCATTCTGTTCTATGCTTTGATAAAAATGAGCCGTAGGGATCGCGGAGTGGTGAAGGTTGATCTGTGAGCATGGTATATAGTTCACGGTTGATTCGGGGATTCGGTTAGTGTTTGTTCGTTTTTTGGGATTTAAAGAATTAGGACCACTAACCTGAAGCTGGCTGTGTACCACCATCACTACCTTAACTAAGCAAGGTAGGTTGAGAATAAGTGTTATACGGGAGATGTAAATAGATTGTGCTAGTTTAAATATGTATAAATGCATTGATGGAGACTGAACTGAATTGAGGTAAGGAGTGAAGAGGAGACAGAGAATAATACAACTTGTTGATCGATAAAGTCGATAAGTTAAGATTGAATTGTAACGAAAATTTTACAAGAGAACTTGTAAAAAGTCCAATTATCACATAACAGTTTATTATATTTTTATGTAAAAACAAGTAACAGTGAAATATATCCATCACTTGATGGGGGGATGCACACATAAATAAGTTTCATTCATTCCAGTTTGAGGGCGAGTAATTATTGCAGGGATGATGTTGATAGTGAATTTACAAGATCTTGAGGAGAGTTGTCTGTAGTAAGTGTTGGTGTGGTGTCCCTTCGTTCGCCGTATTCCTGTAACTTCAGGGTGCATCCCAGAAGGGATATGTTCCATCCAAAGTATAAGAAATAGCACTGGGCTTTATAGGATAAGAATATGTAGCAAAGGTGATTCCTAGTTTCCTTAATTTTCTTCGGGGGTAACGCAGTTCGGACATCGTTTGGTTCTAAGAACCACCCGGTGTGCGCACGAATCAACTCGTTCAGTGAGTTGTCTTCAACGAATTCGTGGCACACCGAGGGAACAAACACCCAGAAAGTTTTGCCTTCCTGTGTGTTCAGGTCCTCCGTGGTCAAGACCTTCCAAAAAGGCATGTTAGATAAGACCCGCTTAATGGCCTCTGCAGCCTCAGGCACTTCTGATGTTAGTTTCATCTTACCGGACTTAAGGTCCGAGAATTTCGAGGTGAATCGAAAATCAATTGTGAGGTCGCCATTTCTCGCAAGAGTCAGAAAGTTCTTCATCATGTCAGATTTCAAGGCGTCGCTTTCATTCTGAGAGATTGGGCGGTAATCCGATTTGTGGATCCATATAGGATATAGTTTCTTGTCAGTATTACTTTCCAATTTCTCTAGTTCTTGCTGTTGTTGAGGTATAGATTCAGCAAGCATGTCTTGTATCAGCTGGTCTGAGAGCTCTATCTCGTTCGGATGATTCGTGGTTGAAGGTCCCGCATCAGGAGGTGTTTCCGTGAGTGGGGCAGCCCCCATGAGATCTGCAGTCGTCGAGGTGGTGGGTGCTTGTTCTAGGTTGTCTTCCTGAACGCAGGGGGATGCAGGAATGTCTGCAGGAGTTACTTGTTCAGATCCCTTGGTTTCTGAGGATAAAAATGCGTTGGTGTGTGTTTAACCATCAGGACTAATTTTGATTTGTATGGGAGGTTAGGCTGCCTTGATTACAACATTTTCGGCTGTGTTTTGGTCGGCTTGAGATTAAAAATTATAAGAAAAAAGAATAACATGAGTTGTAATTTTAAGAGAGAAGGTCACTGGCGTGTGAAGTTAATGACTTAGTGGACATACCTGGTTCGGGGATAATTTCTGCTTGGGTATGTGTCTCAGTCGCGTGAAAAGTTTCAACTACCTCGACATCTGGCGGACCTTTAGACTCGTGTGACTTGTGTTTAAAGCGTGGCAGTTTAGTTGGATCTGAATTGAGGGAGATTATTTTAGCTTGAATAATATAGTTAGGAATCAAGTTTTAGTAGTGGTGGATAAAAAGAGTAAGGTAAGGGGTGTAGAGTACTAACCGAAGTGGTCAAGCAGATTTGCCGGGGATTTCGGTCTCCTTGCTTTCACAGTTTTCGGTGACGGGGTCAGTCCGGATTTTTTGGCAGAGACACTGAGTCTCCGTTTGGAACTAGTGTTAACCATCCTAATTGAGGTTTATAGGTTAGCGTATGTATAAGTGAACTTGTGGGGACTGACAATAAAAGAACGCTAGGATAATTTTGGGAATGTAGCGTAGGCAGTGATAAATTCAAGTTTGATGGAGATAATTAAAACAACGAGAGAGCTGCAATTGCAGAAAGTGATATCATAGTAAATATTTGTAAGGAATCTCGATTGTTTGTGAATCCTCTTTTTCGACACTAGGCAGAGTATGATGCTGAGGCGAAGTTCGGGACTGATCTGGTATCATCTTCCTTGAGTTTTCTAATCTTGATTAACCTGGAGTGATGGAACGTTTAGTTATGTGGATTAGTCGACGTTAAGTTAAGCGCAATCTCAAGCGCGCGGCGCGCGCGGTAAATTTTCTATGAGAAAGATGACTACAGTTGGGACACTACGCCCTTGAATTGTATGGCGTTCGCGCGTTACGTTTAATGCGGGAAATTTGAAGGATGGATTAGACCGGTTTGATAAAGTGGATTTGATTGTGGTTGTGTTCGGTGGAGCAAGGCGATAGGTTCGTTTTGTTTTTTTTAAAAGGGGTGATTAGTGAGAGTGTTCTAACCTGGTGGTGGTGGAGGAACTGCTAGTTCCGGATGAAGGGGTACCGTGGAGGCAGTGGTTGGATCACTACTGGTTTGGAGAGTGGGAGTCCCTTGTTTGGGTTGTCTGCTGAAGATCTGTGTCAAGTCGGCAATTTGTAGTTAATCATCTCATGTGATGGTAAGCGAAGATTTCTGGATCGGAGTAGTATGATGCAGATATCAGATTTCATAGTGTCGATCTGGTCGTGAGTAGACTCTTTCTTGTGTCGAGGAAATGTGGTGATATAGATCCATTACTGGGTTCGGAAAGTGACGAAGGATGTTAACATCCTGTAAATGTTGATGTACTGCTGCTTAAACTTGTTTCCACGTATGTATGTCACAAGGGTAGCCGGGGTACTCGAATCCTAATTAGATCTCTAGCTTTTTGTTCGCTGTAGAGTGGAGAGTGGATATCCATAGTGCTGTGTACCTGTGTAGGGTTCAAATTCCAAGGTTGCTGAAATGGTGATGGTGTTAGAGAGAGACGCAAGGTGTAACATGCGTTACACCGTGGTAAGAAAGGCAATATGATAGCAGAGAATGAGCGAAAGTAATGCAAGTGAAAAAGGGACCGAGCTGCTGAGGTGATTGAGTGAGTGAGATGCTGCATTGGTACTGGCTGACTCGCCAGCAACAATACAAGTCCAAGAAGAAAGAAGGAGAGACACTGTCCGTTATCTGGGTGAGCCACCACCGACAGTGCTCCCACTACTGTGGGGCTGAGGGTGTTGGCTCCAAGAACCAGCCGTGAGCGAACAGCGCCTGTCCCCCTCTATGGTTAACTTGAGAGTAACAGGACAATGCCATTCTCCAGGCCAATCCGTTCAGTAACCAGCTGACCCAGCACCACCTCTGATGGAAGATGTGGTTCGGATTGGACTTCGCTAGGATTTGTCAGTTTTTCTGTAGACACTAATGCTCCCTCGAGGGAAGACATGAGCCCCGGCGAAACTGACCAAAAACGTGACAAGGATTCTCACCCTGATCACTTGTAAGTGCTTTTATTATGAATTTTATAGTGATCATCTTGTAGGATATCTCAAGGGGTGGAATTCCAAGCGCGACAGATGTCAAATCTTTGGGAGGATGGTGAGTGGATCCACTTATTTTCAAGAGGACCCTGGCATAGAAGTCTTTGAAAGTGTCTAGGTTATCTTTTAGCCATATTGGAGCAGCATATAGAAGTTTTGTGAGTACTACTGTTTTGAAGAGCATTTTGAGTGAGCTTGCATTCAGGCCTCTGTGGCGGGTGGAGTTTTGAGTGATCCTGTACCAGGCAAACCAGCATTGTTTCAATTTAAATTTTGCGTGACTCTTGAACGTAAGTTTGTCGTCTATCCTCAGTCCAAGAACAGTTGATTGACATGTATATGTTATGGGTCTACTGCCGATAATGAGTGGTCCAAAGGCTGTGACATCAGGTGCAGATGAGGATGTTGGTGTGATCATAATACACTCGGTCTTGTTTTTGTCGCAGTTTGGGATAAGTTTCCACTTACTGCACCAGACATGAAGGTACTTGCACATCAACTGCATAATTCGATGAGCACATATAGGATCTATGTGAGAGACTGCTATGCTTCCATCATCAGCATATTTGAAGAGGCTTGAGTTAGAGCTACATTCCAGTGGGAGCTGGTCCTTGCATAACATATCCGAGATGTAGAGGATAAATAGCAGGGGTGCAAGGACAGAGCCTTAGGGAAGCCCAAACCATCCACATGAGCGTTGAAATCCGAGACTGTTGTTAACCCTCAGCCGTACTTTGCGGGATAACAGGAAGTTATTTATTATCCGCAAAATGTTCCCTTGTATTTGGTATTTGCTGAGCTTGAAAATCAGGCCTTTCACCCATACACTATCAAATGCTTTGCTAAAATCGATGCATAGTAGGAAAGTAGTGAGTTTTTTCCTCTTGCGTTCATCTAGAGTAGCTACTAATTTATAAAGATACCTTGCAGTATTTCTTTGAGGTCTAAAGCCTTCTTGCTCTTCGTCGAGTAAGCCCTCTAGTTCGCAATGGAGCTTTATTCTTCGTTCCAAGATCTTTTCTAGCAGCTTTCCAACATATGATGATATCGATATTGGTCTATAAGCAGAGGGGTTCATGTAGTTATCCTTCCCATCCTTTTTGATGAAAGTGACATTGGATACCTCCCAGACCCATACACCAGTCTCAAGGACAAGGTCATATAGTTTTGTTAGAATCTGAAGAGCTGACACAGGCAGATGTTTCAGGATTTTTGGGTGAAGATTATCAGTGTCAAAACTTTTGGCATTGCTATTTTGAGCCTTCAGTGCTAAAGTAACTTCCTCTAGACCTATTTTCCCATTCAGATGATCATTAATGATTGGATCTAATTGGTCGGTAGGGAACTGAGTTGATATAATGTTGTCATAGCAGCTATTGATTTCTTGTTCGAAGACATGATCAAAACTGCATCCATTCATGTGTTCACCCGAGAAGAATGATTTGTACAAGATGTTTTCTTTCTGAGTTCTGTCAGAGTGGAGGATACCACCATCCATAAGATTTCCCATGTACTCGTTAGGCTTATTGGTCAATGTCTTCTTATAATTTTTCCAGAATATTTGAGACTGAGCAACATTGAGATTTTCCAGTTGCTGATGAATCCATTTGTTTTTTTCGGATATCAAGGTATTAGAAAACTCCTCCTTTGCTTGTTTGTGGAGGGAGATGTTATACGGTGTGTAGCTGGTTTTCATGGTTTCCTGCGCAGCTTGAAGAGTTCGTGAAAGGTCTGTAAGGAGAGAGTTCCAGAAAGGTTTTGAGTGGGTACTGACTTTCTTGAGAGGAATCCATTCATTACCAATCGCAGATAAAATGTTTTTAAAGTCTTGCCACAGCTTTAGAGGGTCTATGTAAGAGTTGATCCTGCCAGTTATGCCAAGGAGAAGGGCCCTGTTAAGTGATCCACACCAAGCATTCCAGTCTGTTTTATCAATGTCCCAGTAGAGAAGAGGAGATGCAGATTGAGCAGTTTGTGCGTGACAGAATTGGTGGATGATTGGTAAGTGACCTCTATTTGGAGCACCTGTGAAGAGTTCACTTTCACTGTCAATGCTGGACGATTGGTATAGCCTACATACTTTACCCTTCAACAAAGCAAGGTCAATGATACTCCCACCATTATGGGAGACGAATGTATTGGTGTTCGGAGTGATGCATGTCAGATTATGCTGAGCGATGAATGAATCCAGCTGTCTTCCACGGTCGGTTGTGATGATATCTCCCCAGGAGATGTGCCTACTGTTGAAGTCACCAATTATTATTACATCTTTGATTTTGAACTTGGAGCAGTATTGGAGAGCTTTCGTGATGTTGGTAAGTGCTGAGCTCAGGTTGTTTGTAGAAGTTAGGGAGTGGTTTACATATACATTACCAATCATTACTACCGTTGAATTGTACCTAACAGTGACCCAGAGTGCATCAGTGGTTGTATCTTGAAGTTCACTGATTTGTTGTGGGACAAGCCTGGGGGAAACACTGGTGGACACTCCTCTGCTATTGTTTACCGAAAATGTATCCAGATTATGAAAGGTATTTAAGTGGGGTCTGGAGTTATCCAGTAGAGTTTCTTGTAGAGCCACAATGTCATTTTTGAACTTAAAGTTGAATCTATCAATTGCTGTAATAGACCTGTTTGATAGCCCACTGACATTTATTTGACAGATATGAAGACTTCCTTTGTTTTTAGTAATCATGGTGGTTACTTTGTTTAATCAGATTCATTTTTTCTATGAAATGTGGGCATTGGTTTGAGAAGGCTGTATGATTTCCTCTGCAGTTGCGGCAGCAGTAATTTGATGGATGGGTTCTCTCCGGGCATTCTTTATCAGTGTGGTTTTCTGAGGAACAGAATCCACATGCTGCTTTGCTGCGGCACCATTTCACAGGGTGTCCAAATCTTTTGCAGCCATGACATTGCATTGGTTTTTTGGTGAACTTGAATTGAGCAACTTCTAGCCATAAGTGTTCAAGACCGAATCCCTTGCTTATTGCTTGTGTAAGATCCTCATGTGACTTAAAGATGACTTTAACAGAGTTTGATGATTTGCCCAAGCGAGTTACGTGAGTGCTATTCAAATTGGCATTATTAAGTCCATCAGAGATAGAGCCCATATCAATGTTTATGGGGACATGCCTTATGATGCCTACATGCTTTGTCAGATGCTGGTCAGTCATTCTGAATATCGCTGTGCCCATTTTTGCGCTGGTGTCTTTAAAATAGTGGGATTGCCATCCATTTAGTACTTGTTTGATATCATCCTCAGAGTTTAGTTGAAGAATGATGTTGCCATATCTTGTCTTTTTAATGTACTTTATCTTCATTTGCTTAAACAGTTTGTTAAACTCTGATTTAAGTGAGGTATCATTTGACACCACCTTTTTGTTTGTGACTTGCTTTATGATAACAGACATCTTGGGATCAACTAAATAGTCGGTTCTCACTGCACTAGCTGATTTTTTTGTAGACTCTTTGACCACTGGGGGTTCTATGAAAGTGTTGGTGCTCAAATGAGAGTGAGGTGGTCTTGCCTTTTCAGAATATGATGCAGGTGGTTTGTATACATTTTCTGCAGACATTGTAAAGGGCTTGCTCTGAGCTGGATTATGGGATAGTGTTATGGCGGAGATTAACGTTTTTACTTCTTCTTTTAGTGCAGCTCTTAGTTCCATTGTGATGGAGTCTTTGAGTTGCTGAATATTGGTAATCTCATGTTCTGATTGCTGTGACTTCGTATCTTGGTAGTCAGGGAGTGAAAATTGGGAGATATCAAAATCTCCTTCAAGGGAACTTGAGGTAGTATCATTCACCAGTTTAACTTTTTTCTCAGCAGCATCTATGAATTTCTCCTGAGTATGTAGAGATATCTTTTCCAGGATATCATCAAAGGAAATAGAGTTGCAGCCATTGCAAAACCATTTGTTGTTCTGGGAGATTCCAAGTGCTGTGAAATTTGTGTGGCTCAGGGTACGCATCTTTTGTTTGTGAGCTGTTACTTGTTTCACCTTGTAACAGGTGTAATGAACTGAAAGTTTGCATAGATAGCATGTAAGAAGCTGATCAGCGCTAACATCTTGGTTACAGATTGTACATGAGCCACCAGTATCATTGATACCCTCCTCAGCTCTAGATTCAATTCTGTAGTCAAAATTGTTGTTAAATGTTATGTTGGGAGGTGTGAATGCATCCCCATCTTCTTGATCCGTCTCGTTGATGTCAGGTGTACTGCCTTCAAGTACAAGTGAGCTAGATGATGTTGATGATAGAGTGCCCCTTTCACTTGATTCCATCCTGTATCTTTGTGGAGGTTCTTTCGATTCTGGTTCAACAGAGTTATTTTTGCCAGACTCTAGCATATCATGCTTAGGTGTTAAGCTTTGAGTCTTAGCAGATTCAACTTTTTCAGTGACGAAGCTAGTTGTAAGTTTAGTTTTGTAGGTGTAGTCCTCCTTTGGGAAGGAGCTAGTGGACAAACAGATCAAAGGTTCTCTAAAGGTAAAACCAAATAGTGCCACCTTATCCTCAGCACCGTGACTGCTACGAAAGGATTGCTTTCCATATAATCTGCGTCTTAGATCCTGATCAGTATCTTGATTATTAGGAGTGATACCATGGTCAGAAAGGACACTTAACATCTGTGGTCTGATCAGTTCTATCCACTCCAGTTCAGCAATTTCGTTGCTTTGAGGGTCTTTGAAGTAAGTTAGCTGAGAAAGTAGTTTGACCCTTTCAGCAGGAGAGAGATATGTTGCATCAGACTTCAGTTCTGCTGGTAGTAACAATTTATAGGTATTCTCATCGAAAGATAAAAGGGTACATAACATTTGCCCACTGGCATTAAAGCAGCAGATAGTGTCAGAGGTTATTTCAGAATCCGAAGAACCAGAGCCACTAAGATTTTTAGCAGCTCCTAAAATACCTGTGACACTTTCAGTACAAGATGCACCACTTCCAGTACTATCTGCCTCCATTGCAAAGTAACTTTGGACAGCTTTCAGCAGGTTGGTGTCTAGTTGTCGTAGCATTCCAGCAGCAACTATTGTTGGGGTCTTAGCTTTTTTCTGGGGGGTAGAGGAAGTGTTAGCATTATTGACGTTTTGTTTTGGGATTGTTTCAACCATGATGAAGTTATTTAGGTATGTAGTACCAAAAACGAAGGCTGGAACACGTCTGGAACAGGTTTGTTTCTATCAAAAAATCAAACTTAATCACCAACCGGAAAGGTTCAGAACTTGTGGGTCTGACTCCCTTAATAGATTTGTGAAGAGGGGAAGGAGAAGCAGGACTTCTCGGGTCTGGAGAGGAGAAGCAGGACTTCTCGGGTCTGTGCTATGTCACTATGTCACTTGTCACGTTATCGTTCAACATTACACATACCTCAAATTATTTGTTATATAGTAGTGTTGAAAGTATTAAAATCTCTAAAAAAGCATGTTTCTAGAGTAAAACGTGCAATTTTGCTAGTACCTCCGTTAAGTTTTTCAAAATTGTCCCACATTCAAACGACGATTTTGCGCCCCCCTAAGATGCACCCCCCCCCCCCCCCCCCCGCACAGCAGGGTCAGCGGGGCCCTTCGTTACGCCACTGACAGGTGCTAATTTTTTTACTAAGGCGCTTAATAATTGTCTCTTTGTAGATGAAGACACACTATCCAAGATCATGATTGTACTGTGTTGGTGTACAATCATTGTACATGATAAAGAGCTCTTCCTTACAATGTTTCACATCACTGATGATATTTTGCTGCTGTTCTTCTTTAAGTTGGAAAATAGTATACCGATAAAATACTGCCTCTGCTGTCAACTGTTATTTTAATAATATTGACAGAGTTGAAGTTCTCCATCTCTGCTGTAGTATCAAGTATGGAATGCTTGGACCGCCCATTCTAGCAGGAAGTGAATCTATCTCCCTTATTTTTTAAGAGAAATTGGATTGGGACATGATTTTAAGCTCTTGGTTTCTCAAAAGTTTAGTCATTCATGCCAATAATGTCTTCAGATGACACACCAGAGATATAACCATTTTATTTTTAAAGATGTATTTCTTTTTAGATATTTCAAAATTATCTCTTTCTAATATGAACATATCTTTATGACAAAAGATTATAAACCGGAATAAAACTCGAGACTGAGAATTTAGATTCTTTAGAACACAAAATTAGTTATTTTTACATGGTACCATGCATTTCTTTCTTTGATTTTTTGATCATGTCGAAGAAATGCCCAGCAGTGATATTTTATAATTTGTCAAATTTCCAAGGTACTTTGTATGACTGTGAGACAATGGTGGGCTGACATCAGTACAAAAAAAGCGTAAGTCATATGTTATCTACAAGATATGTTTTGAAATATGCTATAGTGACGTAACATATATAATGCAAAGAATTAGTAACTTGCTAGATGTGATTTAAGTGCAATTGTAAATTGCAAAATGTTAACGTCGATTATTACTAACATTTATCTGAATTTAATACAAGTACATGACACATATAAATTGGGTAGCTGAATGAAACTCGTGCCTCAGAATTTTCCGTTATTAGCATTGCAGTGTCCACGCCCTGTACTGCGTTAACGACCGAAATTTCCCAATATGCAATAATTATTTTGCTTCTAAAATTCTCTGATAATTAATAATAATAATATATCGTGACATGTAATTGTAAGATAACAAACCTCGCGCGCGCGGCGCTTACATATGCACCTGAGAATCTCTCAGCAATGTATGGCTGTCTGCGCGGCGGTCTGTGTATTGTGTATATAGCTGAATTTAAATTTAAATTTATTTATAAATGTATAATAATATTAAATATGTATTGATTGTTTTGTGGTAAATAAAAATTTTGTTTTTACTAAAAAAATAAGATATTCAGTTGAAACTTGCAATTACAACAAACATTATCATTAGAAATGAAAAATTAACTTACATTCTCCAAGATTGTTTTTAATAGCAAAGAGTTAACACAATTGAACCAACAGATGGGATACGACTTGGGCAGATTTGAGGGTGATATTGATGAGGAGCTGATCTGCTGCATCTGTCGGGAAGTGTTAAGAGATCCAGTACAGGCAGCTGAATGTGAGCATGCCTTTTGTATTGAGTGCATTCAGGGATGGCTGAACGAGCACCAAACCTGTCCGGTTGATAGAACAGCTCTTACTCAGTCTGACCTCAAACCACCATCTCGGATATTAAGAAACATACACAAGAAGCTCATCATCAAATGTGACAATGTGGATTTTGGCTGCTCTACTTCCATAAAACTAGAATTACTCCACAACCATTTGAATGATTGTCCATATAACCCAAAACGACCGGTAGGTTTAGAATTGTAAAATTGCACTTACTCTAGTTTGATTCTAGTTAGTCAAGAAAGTAGAGGAGGTTTTATGAAACAAATTTCTGTGATTCACCATGCCAAGACAGCCCTGCGCCCCATTAATTAGCAACATACCCAACATAATATAATTTAAAGCAAGCATGGTTTTGATTTGATGAGAATAATGTGACCTCCAGGTAGCCTGCAGTCAAGGATGTGGAATGGAAGTTCCGTTAGATGAAATGCAAAACCACAATTGTATTCAGCAGCTTCGTAACACTTTGATGGCCCACATATACACTTTGGAAAGTAAGCTGAGTGCTTGTGAGGCGGAGATAGAGCGTCTGAGAGAAGCTAGAAATCAGACACCAATAACTGGGGACAGTCAGGCTGGACCGAGTAGTGCGCGGGAGAGTGGTGCTAAACCTCACAATCTCAGCGATGAGGAGATCAGGTCAGCTTGAAGCTGCATTTTTTGGTAAACCCTTAAACCGTTAGTTTCATTAACAATTAAGTTATATTCATACTATTTAAGAAGTTAATTAACACCCATCACATGAGCTAGTACATAAAGATAAGAACTAATTTTTTGACGCCCAATGCAACTAGAATTGCTATTTGTGTCAGACAAACCGACATGATTCTTTGTCGTGGTCTGATTAACTTTGTATCTGTCATTGATCTGATCACGTGTTAGATGGTGTCAGAGTCTAGACGAAGGGAGAGTTAGGAGATGGGGAGGTATGATAAGTACTCCTGATAACGTATTGCAGGGTCACATTCGCAGATCACTTCAGGTACTTCTTACTTTCAATAGGCTTTTTAAGCAGACCAGTTGTTGATTGAATGGTCATTCATTCTGTGGGCAACCACAGCACTCAATATAATTCATTAAAGTGCAAGTCTATAAATATTTCCTTTTCTTAAAATCGATAAGAAACAATCTCCAGGACTCAGGCTGCCCTGCTAGATTACTCAATGAGCTGATGAATTATTCCCACGAAAGGAAGTGGCCCGGAGGTCTCAATAGTCTCGAGATGAGACAGGTAATATTTCATTAACAGGAACATTGAATTGAACGTAATAAGTTTTTGCCAAGGGGCTAGGTGGTTAGAGCATCTGTCTTATGAGCAGAAGGTTCAGGGTTTGAATCCAAGCAAGAATTTTAGGAGCAATGTTCAGCCCTCAATTATGAGATGCAGGGAATTAGCTCATATTGTCCATAACTGACCACACTAACTATCAAGTCATTCTTTTCTCAAGACCTGTGAGAAATAGCAATGCTTTGTCAATGTAACCTGTTGTTTGTTCAGGTGAACAGAGTTTGCTACGAGCAGTACGTAACAAGGCGAGTCCCCGGAAGACAAGCAGTAGTAGTATTGTATCTGGAGAATCAGCACATGGACTCCCCCTTCATACGCAATCCAGGCATGGTCCTCATCTTCGCTCACGGCATCGACTAAACTCTCCTCTTTTCATGACAAATTATTTAGCACTGTGAGACAAGTTTACTATAAATGTTGCTGTAATTTTATCAGAGTTCGTCTGGTTAATACAGTCGGTTGGATTTCAGTGGAGATAAGATCTTATGTTTATCTTCTTTAAAGAAAAGTGACTGTGTGCTTTATGTATAGTTGTATGTCTTGGAACAGTTCTATGAAGAAAAAAAAGGTGATGTCCGGGTGTTCTTGAGCTTGTTTATTGAAAATGTGGTGGTGAAAAATATGCATATGATTGATTGAAATTGACTGAAGTAACCTCCACATGAAATGTTTGTAATGTTGGCGACAATTGGGAAACCATTGGGACATCGTATTCAAGTAATACAATCTGTATACTGTTGCCATCATAAAATATAACAATTTACTTTTGACCACATTGTCTGTTTGGAACTGTACAAGTCCAGCTGTGTACTTACTTATTTCTCAATCTTGTCTCAGCCGACTTGTTCAAAAGATTTTGGACTGGTATATTAGCTAGGTACTTTAGAAACTTGTTTGTTTATTACAAATTCAAAACGGAAATTATTGATCAGTAAAATAGCCCATATTGTACTAATTTTTAGTATACATAACATTGCTCTCAAGTCCCAAATTATTTATGTCTGAATAAATAGTATTCAATGAATTGGTTTAAATACATTAACCAACCAATAATTTTAATTGATCTCTCCATTGTATAATATTTTAAATTCTAGATAGTTGATAAGTTTAAAGAATTTGTTAACATTTATTTTTGATCACACAGGATGGAATGGTTTCAGGGCTCCATAGAACAGGCTATAAAGCAAGTCAGGGAAGCAAGTTCTCTCTTGTGCGTTTTTATCAAAGGTACTTACTAATATTTGATAAATATGAATAATTATTAATTACATATCGATCAGTTGACCAATAAATATCATGGATTCGAGTTAAATTAGCAATTTACCAATTTACATTTCAACTTATAAATTTACATGAATTGTACAAAATTTCAACAGATGATAAAGAAGCCAGTACTGAGATGACGGATGCTATCTCAGCAGTCTCCCACGTGTTCCAAGGTCACACTTCTATACAGCTAGTGTATGACACGTGAGTAAATCTTATTATGATTATGAGTGCCAGTGTGTCAGGCACTAAGGGATAATTAATGCGGGGATTAGTTAGCTCTGTAATAAATAGTTGCTAACCTAGGATGCCATGAGGAGGGGGAGGGGGGGGCCGGGGGGGGGGGGGCTATCCTACATTTAGTCCTTATTCTCCGTCCTGTCCGAATGGTCAGCATCATTTCTCTCTTCTCTCAAGTCAGCCACTCTTGAAACTTGTCCGGAATGTGACTGGTACTTTCCCCAATACATCCTAGCATTCCATTGCTGATTGTTGCTCGGTTGTTGCCCTGAACTTGATTGGTTCGACGAATTCTCAAAACCTGAATGATGTTCGGAATTTGCGTGGTTATTTCCCTGCACGTGGCCAGGAATCTGATGATTGCTTCCAGGCTGATGTCCTGAACTATTTGAGTTGGTTGGCAACATGCCAGAAGTAGACTGGTTACTATGGTACTGAGAGTGAGGTGTAATAGTGAGCACTTCCTTCTCCTCGTCAGTACTCTCTTCCTCGTATACCGTGTGCCACATTGAGTAGGACGTGTAAACCATCAGAGATATCCCCAAAAACACCGCTTCAGTCTGCCGAGAGATCATGTGACTCACAGAGATCATTTGTCAAATTATTACAATAAAGTACATGGTCAGCTTAATTTATGTTAATTTGCCATTTTAGGTAAATAAATGTACTTTACCTCCCAAAAGAAAGCAGGCGATTCCTGGAAGATAACAAAAGCTGTTAGATAGATAGATACCATAGGTAGCCAAGGTACCTGTAACGGTTAGGGGTAATTTACAATTTAGTAGATTGCAAATCTTACGAGATTAGAAATATAAACTTTGTCTATCGTAATCCTATATTTTTGTATTTTATCATTATTTAGTATTACTGAGTTGACCTAGATTAACAAATAAAAGAGTGTCTCTAACTGACCCAAGGTGTTAAGTACTCGCAGTCTTTAGGGTTCTGAGGGAGGAGAGACAAAGCAAATACCTGAAGGAGCATGAGAATGATAAAAGATAGACAGAGACACACATACCCTGTCTCTCCCAGCCACGAGTGTATTAGCTTTTCAACATAGTTAACACTCAATATCAGGCCTGATAACCACACTAATGACAAGCCAATACACCACTTTGCTTTTATCTCCGACTGAAGTGACACTGGGTATTTGACACAACACTCTCTCGGCTTTGCCTCATCTCCTTCTTGCCCGTCTTCTTGCCCCTCTTCTTGACTCCCCGTAGTAGTCTCTGGTTGAAGTGAAGCTGTAGGTGATTCAAGTTCTGGTTTGAAGCTGTATCTGAGAATGAGAATGCCGAGATTGGCCATTATACAGTTGAACATGTACCCAGTCTCTGCTAGTCTGATCAGGTAGGTCGGGTCGAAAAAGAGAGGGATGATTGCTCCAGCAAAGCCACACCACATCACCGAGTTGAAGGGAATCTGTTCGAAGTGAGACGTTATTGTAAGGAATAATCTTCTAATTAGAAAATGAGCTAACACTATGGATAGAAAACACTTTTGGTTTTGGGTTTATGTCATTTACCTTGCTCCTCTGTTGAAGAAGACCAAAACAAGGTAATATGACTCCATCTTTACCCATACAGAACGCTAGCCGGGAGGCAGCTTGCAATACACACATAGCTGTTGAGAATAGAGCTGCTATTGAGCCTGCAGATGTTTCAATGTTATCTTAACTGAAGAATAAATTTAAGGAATCCTTACTTGGAAAATAATATTTGGATTGAAAATATTGGACACAATAAAAGAGAGCTGTGTTATCCTACCTATCCCACCTATCCTATCTGTGTTATCCTACCTATTTCAACTGAGTACTTCATCCAATCAACACCGATGTCGATGAAGACATTAGCCATAGCAAAGTTGGTTTTAACAGAGTCGTAGGGGACCAGTAAGCTGACCACAGTGCTCACAGAGATGTAGATACACAGAACGAAAAAGAAACTGGAGTGAGCAGCTTTACCTACATCCTGTACTGGGTTTATAGCCTCGTCTGATACGCAGGGTAATTCAACAAATCCTGGGGGATACAGTGGAGAAACATTAATAAAATTATAATACTGTAAACTGTTGGGGTCATCTATTGTTTATGTGGCCTATTTGCCTATTTGCTCATTTGGTTAAATGTGAAAGTGTTACCTAGGTAAGTAGAGAGGATGACAGTAGCTCCTCTAAAGATTGAAGTGTAACCGTACGGTACAAACCCTCCCTCCACACTGAACCAATTATCAAAGTCAATGTAGAAGGCCCCTACAAACACAATTAGCAGGACCATGAAGAAGGACACGTAGTTTGCACAACTTCCTATCAAGTTGTTGTATTTTGATTTTGTTGTCAGTATTGCTGATATCAGTACGATAATAAGTGAGGCGAAGAAGCGCGGGTACGCAGCAAACACCACTGAGCTGTCCTCTGAGTACGCAAACTCCCGCTCCTCAAAATCTTCTAAACTCCTGAAATTACAGTATAAATTAGGAAAATTAATTGCCATCATCGTAGGAACAGTTTCCAGTTGTGTTTTTATCAGGTCCAATGGATCCAATGAAAAGTAATCATTTTCTTATTTAATTTATTAATCCTATATAATATTAATAACACGGCTCTGAGCACATACCTCTTAAATATGAAATAGTCGATATGTTCAGATAGAGAAATGCACATATCAGCTGCAATAATAAGATGATGGAACAGCAGACTGATCCCCATAACACTCGCCACAAACTCCCCGAATATGGCGTAGTTGTAAACGTACGTCCCACCACAGTATGGGTATCGTGAGGAGAGTTCTGCAAAGCTGAATACGCAAGTGTATACAATGGCACCCCCTACTATGTAGGATAGCACTGTGCTGGGACCGGCTATGTACCTGTGGGGGTTAGAGATGTTAGAATCTTGGTAGAAATTTAAGGTGGGAAATGTAAAGTTGTTTAATTGTTCAGAAAAAGATCTGAGGAGATTGTAAGATATATTCAGATAAGAACTGTTGGGATTATAAGATAAAACAGAAATTAAGTAGGAAGATAATAGATGTGGATACTGGTGGGGAGGTGAAACACATTTGTTTACTTTAATAGTAAGCACATGTTCAGCGGGTTGAGGAGGTGAAACACATTTGTTTACATTTTTAGGGTAAGCACATGTTCAGCGGGTTGAAGAGATGATACACATTTTGTATTATAGAAGGCTTGTAACACTTGTAACGCTTTCTTGTTACCCCCCTTTGAAGGCCCCGAATTATTTTCTGAACGAAAGCTCAAAAATAACCGAGAAATCGACCTTCTTATTAACTCATTTTGATGACTGTTTCTGACCTAAAATTGCACGAAAAATCGATTTAGCTAGGTTTCAGAACCTATAAACACTTCCTTATCCCTCAAAATTGATGTTTTATAGTTGATACGAGCAACAAGCAACATATGTTTTGATCCTTCGGTTCTACTCATGACCTAGGCAGTTAAGCTGAACCCGACAGATCGAGGGCCGAGGCAATCCTCACCTTAACTGATCAAACTGGTACTAACACAATTTTCAGATATAAATGTTCTTTGCGATACGTTTATTGCAGCTTTGCAACTTGAGTGAAGACCAGAGTACGAAAACACACAGCAGGTAAGCAACTCACTTTTGGTGACTGTTCCTCACGAACATTCTGATCCTGCAACATATGAACAGCTAGGGAGATCGTCTCCTTAACAAATCGGACAGGTACTATCACAATTTCCAGAGCACAGCATGATAACAAAGTCAAAAGAAACACAACGAAGGTAGGTTACCAACACCACAATATAACAAATACAATTATACTAACAACTGAATTAAATTCATTCTGACGACGGGCAGCCCTGATGTGCTCCGTCATCCTCAACGAGCGACCACTTGTAATAGAGGTGTTATGTCATGTGACACCGATCCGTCCAATCACAAACAGAACGAGTCAGCAGATCGATATCGTGTGTTTACTTTCCTTATCTTTATTTGACCCTCTGTTCACATTGTTATCTCTACCACATCTTGGCTCGGCAAGGTCCGCGTGCAATATCTGCACCGCGGTAAACACGCCATGATTACGTCATGAACTTAAAATAGTGTGATTGTTGTACTTATATAACCGTGCCCATTGCCCACGTACAATACAAACTGTTGGGGGGGGGGGTTTAGACTAAGATAAACAACCGATCTTGATAGTGTGTTGGTCGCTCCTCCAACTGATTGTGATGCTAACTGTTCAATCAGGAACGGAACAATAACATTGTTTAGTTATAGCATGTTTCGGTTTAGTTGTCCAATTGCGTATTCAGCATATTACGTGTTGAAACGTCACGTAACAGTTGAGTGTAGAGTGATGAATCAACGTCCGGTTAGTCAGCGGGGATGTGGGGCAAGACTCAGTTCACGCCGGAAGAAGTAGCAGCCAGCAGAAAAGTCAGCATCGCCCGCATCCACGTGGAACGCTCAATTGGCTATCTGAAGCGGTACAAGATTTTGGGAAACAAAGTTGTGGCGAAGATGTTGCCTTATCTGAGCGACATCGCATTCGTGTGTGCCCAACTTGTTAATTTGAACCCTGTTTTTTTGAGGGAAGTGGACAGTGATTTTTTTAAATGACCAGGTCTGCTTAAAAAACTAAAAAATTATGTTAATATTCTGTTCATGACTGGACGATAAGTTCCTACAATCCCCCCCCAACAGTTTGTATTGTACGTGGGCAATGGGCACGGTTATATAAGTACAACAATCACACTATTTCAAGTTCATGACGTAATCATGGCGTGTTTACCTGCGGTGCAGATATTGCACGTGGACCTTGCCGAGCCGAGATGTGGTAGAGATAACAATGTGAACAGAGGGTCAAATAAAGATAAGGAAAGTAAACACACGGTATCGATCTGCTGACTCGTCCTGTTTGTGATTGGACGGATCGGTGTCACATGACATAACACCTCTATTACAAGTGGTCGCTCGTTGAGGATGACGGAGCACATCAGGGCTGCCCGTCGTCAGAATAAATTTAATTCAGTTGTTAGTATAATTGTTATATTGTGGTGTTGGTAACCTACCTTCGTTGTGTTTCTTTTGACTTTGTTATCATGCTGTGCTCTGGAAATTGTGATAGTACCTGTCCGATTTGTTAAGGAGACGATCTCCCTAGCTGTTCATATGTTGCAGGATCAGAATGTTCGTGAGGAACAGTCACCAAAAGTGAGTTGCTTACCTGCTGTGTGTTTTCGAACTCTGGTCTTCACTCAAGTTGCAAAGCTGCAATAAACAATGAAACAAGAAATTTTTTATGCTCTGGAAATTGTGAAAATTACGCTCTGGAAATTGTGATAGTACCTGCTCTGGAAATTGTGATAGTACCTGTTCGATTTGTTAAGGAGACGATCTCCCTGTTCATATGTTTGTTATATATGGTAAATTATTATGTAACTTATTTATGTATATTATTCCTTAGTCTCGTATGACCATAGTTGGTACTACAATAAGTGGGTTTCACTTCTAAGCTACCGTATACTAAATTGTTACAGGATCAGAATGTTCGTGAGGAACAGTCACCAAAAGTGAGTTGCTTACCTGCTGTGTGTTTTCGTACTCTGGTCTTCACTCAAGTTGCAAAGCTGCAATAAACGTATCGCAAAGAACATTTATATCTGAAAATTGTGTTAGTACCAGTTTGATCAGTTAAGGTGAGGATTACCTCGGCCCTCGATCTGTCGGGTTCAGCTTAACTGCCTAGGTCATGAGTAGAACCAAAGGATCAAAACATATGTTGCTTGTTGCTCGTATCAACTATAAAACATCAATTTTGAGGGATAAGGAAGTGTTTATAGGTTCTGAAACCTAGCTAAATCGATTTTTCGTGCAATTTTAGGTCAGAAACAGTCATCAAAATGAGTTAATAAGAAGGTCGATTTCTCGGTTATTTTTGAGCTTTCGTTCAGAAAATAATTCGGGGCCTTCAAAGGGGGGTAACAAGAAAGCGTTACAAGTGTTACAAGCCTTCTATAATACAAAATGTGTATCATCTCTTCAACCCGCTGAACATGTGCTTACCCTAAAAATGTAAACAAATGTGTTTCACCTCCTCAACCCGCTGAACATGTGCTTACTATTAAAGTAAACAAATGTGTTTCACCTCCCCACCAGTATCCACATCTATAATATACTTGATGATGATAGGGAGGTACATGAAGACTCCCGCTCCCATCATGATACCAGTCCCCCAACTACAACAATCCAGGAATTCATACACCTGCTCAAACACTGGCCTATCATAACTTAGGAATGTAGGTTTTCGGACCCTCGTCAGATGGCCCCACAGCCGCCCAATACATCCTGACATAACACGCTGTTGGAAGGGTGGCAATAATTTATATTTCTGATTATATAAAGATATGTCAGCTTTATGCTACTAAAATTTGAGGAGCTCTGAGAGAATATCCATGTTAATCCGGTGTTTTATTTTCAGGGCAACGTGCAAGCAGTTCTCGGTGTACTATCCTATCTTAATAGTTCCCTCAATTTATATTGTGGACGGCAGTGGAGTCAACCTTGCAGTTATCGCTGACAAGAACAAGATTGTCAACATCCTTAGTGAAGTTACTCAAGTAAGAATTAATTTACAGCTGCCAATAAGCTGATTTAACAGTCCTACATAATAAATGTAGAGTAAAACATGCGAGCAATGTTACAAGAACAAGAGGCAAATATACAATAGGCATTAGGCTTGTAGTTGGAAGTTGAACATGTAAGCGTATTTCACAAATCATTTTGGGTATTGATAATTATGCGTTTTAGTGATCTAAAATTGGACCACTTCAATTTCTTTCAAGGCTATTCTTTGGTGAGTCACTTATTGCGGACTAATACTATAAAACGAATGAGCTTCCTTAAATAGATCACATGAAAATATGAAAATGTGCCCCCGTTTTCGGGGTAGTGTTTGTAACGCGCAGCGACAATTTTATTGAGAGGGATGAAGCCCTCATGGTTGTAATTGCGCGGCGTATCTAGCTAGCTAGCTGCTGCGCGCATATTTTCAGTAAACTGTGTCGATAAAAAACGTGTACCTAGTCACGTCACCAAACACTGCACTAATTCCTTAATGATGACTTAATGCCTTAATAATAAGGCGGCTTCATAGTCTGGGTTTCAGTTTAGGCTTGCTACACTGTCCTTCACAAGCTCACCATATCTTCCTTAATTAATGTTAAATAATTATCGCCTATTGGAAAGTTATACATTTCATTTCGTTTCAGAGCAGATCTCTTCAACCAGCTCCAGCAGTCGCCCCACAAGCCGCCCCCTCAGTGGTACCTACAACAACACCACAGACCTCCCCAGCCGATCACGACATCTCCACCACTGTTACTCCTGAATCTATCGGAGCTTTGATCGATAGGTTAGGAAGTTAAATTATGAGACTTGTTTGATGCAACAATCTCATGTCGCAAAATTTGTACCATTATTAAACCAAACCCTGAATTGCTTCATTTCTTGACAACCAAAATTATGTGTTCCGTTTTATCCTGAATATTTCGCAGGAGTAGTGGTAATGTCCCCACTGTGGTTAATGGTAGTGTTCCTAGTACCTCCAGCGGGATCACTGATGCTCAGAAGTCTCTCGAAGAACAAAAAGAGAGGTACTGACAATCTTCCTTTGATTCAAGAGTTGGCGGTATGATTTCTCTGAAGATTTATTTTTTCATAATATCGACTGTTAAGCATGATAAAGAGCACGTCATAACACGAAGTCTTTTTCCGATTCAGGGCTCGTCAGATATTAGAAGAGAAGCAAATGAAGGACCAAGCTGCTGCTGCAGAAGTTAGTAAAAGGAATTATTTTGTTTCCGGAACCACGTACACATTTCATTACGTAAAACCATATTTTTTCTAAAATCCACAAAAATTAAATTTTGAGAGGAATGTATCATTTCACAGGAGTTGAAGGAAAAAGAACGAAAACGAAGATTGGAGGGTCAGGCGATCGCCGAACAGAAGAAAAGAAAGGAATCCGAAGAAATGAAGCGACATTCCGAGTCTATCAGACGAGATAAGGCTTCGCAAAAAGCTGAAATGGAGGAGATTCGGTAAATTGTCTTCTTATATGATTGTGCTTTAGGTCTCCTAGATTGAGGTCAGTACTTGATTTATTGGTAATAGTTTAAATAGCAGAATTGTAACTGGTTGTTATTACAGAGCACAAATTGCACGTGACAAAGCCGAGAGGAGGGGAGAGAAGTACACGCCTCCTGTTGCAGCGCCCTCAACTGCTCCTTCAACTCCCTCCCTCCCGTTAGTACTCGCCTCTTTTCCACATTTGTCCATTTCCTTTCCATATTGTTTGGCTTACGTAATATGCGAAAGATCCCTAGCTTAAAACAGAAAAGGTTTTAAACTGACGTAATTATTTGTACATTATTCCAGGGAAGGTAAGGTCAGGGTACAGATCAAATTCCCAGCAACTGACAGCACTTTGGCAAAGACATTTGATGAAACTGATTCTCTCGTAACTGTTGTTGAATATGCAAAAGAGGTATATTATCATCAAACACCCGTAGTTATTCAGATTGATAGGTTATTATTTGAAATCAGGAGACAGGAGTTATCTCCCTGGTTGAACTTGTTTTATAATCCCCAAATCTCATATTATAAATTTCAGCAACTTAAAAAGGACAACTTTACTCTCTGGAACACCTTCCCACGGAAACAGTTCAAATCAGCAGACCTCAACCAAAGTCTAGAGAGTCTGGGACTGAAAGGGAGCGTTTCTCTATTGGGAATGAGCGGCAAGGGATACACTCCCGCCCCCACTCCAGTAAGTTAGGGAATATATTTTAAGGGGTGGAAAACGTAATTAGTTACAGATGGGTAGGTAAACAATGTACCACTCTAAACTCTAAAGGAGAACAGACAAGAGTTTGTGCGTCTTAGTAACCTCGCATTTCATCCAGGTACCAGAGGAACAACCCTGCTCTTCCACTGCTGGAAACTTTTCTAGCAACTCCAATGACAAACCCTTGTCCCAAACAAGAATACAGTTTAAGAAATCTGACGGAACTTCTCTGTTACATATATTTGATAAAGATACTCTACTTGTTGATGTTGTCAAACACTTTCAGAATGAATGCGAAGGTATAAAATTAGTAGAGATTTGTACGCATTTTAGAAACTATTTTATACAGATACTAGAAAACCCGTGGTCACAGGGAGGAACCTAATAGTATTCTTTGGAAGTCAGTTTTAATCGTGTCAAAAAGTATTCATTCCCACCGAAGATACAGCCAAATAAAATGTAGCTCGCACTGAACACAACGTAATTACCACAAAACCGATCAAAATGACGTTAAAACAATCCTCGTTACTATGGTTATTATGCAACTACCTATTTCTTATCTATTTGCACGTGGGCGGTCGTACAGTGTACGTACAAAAATAATTCTCTGAATTATAAGTAAGATTGTTCGATATTTGAAAATATTAACTCAACTAAAGATTCAAATCACACGTGATTCCATTGGGTGCAACTGTTAAATAATACTGTGGAATTCAAATAATATGACAATAACTCCTTAGATTTGGGTGATAGTGTATTGTGGAGCTTGTATCCTAGATACGAGATAACACACGACCACGTGCAGCAAACCCTCGCGCAACTCAACATGTGCCCTTCTGCAGTGATATTCGTGCTACCACCTAGCAACCAAACATCTACTAACCAGGTTACTGAGTCTTCTCTTCCCCACCTTAGATATTTAAACTAACCTCAACCTATTCAAATAGATGACGACCCCCTCCCACCTCCCTCCCTCCTCTCATAACTTCATGATCAGGTGGGGACAGGTAGTACCGGAATGTTCTACGAGCTACTTTTGACCCTGATACAGCTGCCGATCAACATTCTGCAGTATTTAAAGAACATCCTGTTTCCAGCCAGACCCTCAGCACGGCCCCGGCCCCCTCCCCTCACCCCCACACCGTCAGAGACTGACGGGGGCTCCGGGGGCTCCACCCCTCTCGACACTAATTCTTTGCCAGACAGGTGCGTTTAGAAAACGAATCGTAATGGTGTAATTTTATTCAAGGTCCACATTTTCTAAGGGTTCGTATCTTATGACATATCGGCGATAACTAATATTATTATTAAAACACCTATATGGGGTAAATTGTTCTCTCTGAACATGCTGGACGCCTAATTTTTTAGAGACGGTAGATTATTAAATGTTGCATCTGATCTGAAAAAATGAGGCAAAACGAATTAGAAATGACGAAGTTATCAAGCATTTTGTGTATCTCGTTAACAAAATTGATTGGATGACTACTGATTATGTGACACCGTGACACAACACCTTAATTGGGCAGCCTTAACGATTCCCGTAATGTTTAACGGGGTGGTTAACGGGGTCACCTAATCACGTGATTAGGTAAACCAATCACCTGATCACACGTAATGAATAAACTCGTTAATGCTTCGTATCCGGTCGCCTGAGAAGCTACAACTCTAATTTTTTCAGGACAAACGTAATTCCAATGGCCAAATACAATTCAATAAAATTTAGCTCGATCCGACTATCCAAACTATGCAAAAATGAACCTTCATTTGAAAAAAATGAACGCGAATATTTTTCGATTTGACAAGTTCCTCGAACCAGTGGTCATACCGGAAAGAATTATTTCAATTGGATACTCATTACTCAGTGACTGAGCTATTAAGGCCAACGTTTGCACACTGACTTTTGGCCCACCCTGTATAAAATAATATTATTAGGTAATATTAAGTAAAATATTATTAGGTATTACAAAATTGAAGTTGGTTTATTTGAAACCCAGATGTAGATTATAATTAACATGTTTGAGTTATTTCCGATAAGATACGAACTATTAATTATATCAATATTTTCCACAGTAATTCTGATGGACTAAGAAAGCGAACTAAACTTGACGGAAATGTGACCAGACTAAGTAATAATAGTGCAAACGGTGAGGACGATACCAACACGTGGAATGGCAACAGTACGCAGCTCCAATAACGTAACTACGGAAACAGTACGCAGCTCCAGTAACGTAACTATGGCAACAGTACGCAACTCCAGATGTGTTTACTACCTAGTACCTATGTAGTGACTGGAATGTAAACGTGGTTTAAAAATGTGTAGATAAGGGTATACTATCGCATAATTAATATTAAATAATTATATAACATACTTATGTGAAATGTTCTTGAAATAAATTTACTTGGGACTTGATATCTTTTGGGTCTTTGTTTCAGAATTAAAAGTCACGTTTTAGTTTAGCCTTCTTAAAAAATAAAGTAACTTTATTTTCATAGTACTGTTAATGTTTATCAGATTTCAGTTTCAATTACAGTCAGTCAATTTTAAGTTGCTGATATTTCAGTTATACAGTTTTCGTTTAGTATTAAGAACTCAACTTTGAACACTTTGTTATGAAGACTATTTGTCCACAAAAATATAAATTTCCATAATAAATGAATTCTAATTTGTTAGCTGTATCCAAAGAGATTTTGCAAAGTAATGACTGTCAGTATATTTTCGGCTCAGATTGGTGTAAAATGTAATTTCAAGGGGGTTCGTAATTTGATCACCTACATTACCCATCTTGAAGTTAAAGTAGGTTTTATCAGGTTTATGAGCAAGCAGAAAGCATTTATGGTTTATCTGTAGAGTTTTCATTGCAATCAGCAAAAGTGGCGAAGTTTTGTGAAGTTGTTAAAATTAAAATTTCGTGTTTTTCCCATCTCAAATAAACTTTGGTAAGGAGTGGTTAGATATTCCGTGTAGTTTACTTGAGTCCGTGCATTTGTAATTAATCTATTTAATGAACTTCAGACTTGATTTATTAATCCAAATTGTTTAGCGTCTCACTCCGAGTTTTCCAGAGAGAATTCATCTTTGTAACAAATCATATTCGAAACTGCAAATCTTGCTGGCATATTCGATTTGATTTATAAAAATGGAATATTCTAGACTTCGAATCACGTTTAATGTAATCATCCCATAGTTTCATGTTATAGAAAACAAATTGATAATAAAATATGTTTAATTGAACTTTTCAACAAGAAAATGTATCTATTCTAACATTTCTAAGAAAATGTCCAAATTAGGACATAGATGACTAAAGATGACCGGGTAGTGTGAGGTATTTATGCTCGATGAGACAGGAGCTGAGGGCGTGTCTGTTCAGATTGTAAAACTACCGTTATCAGTTCGGTTTGATAATCCCAGGTACTTTATTAATACTTACAATTTACTTAATTGTTTTAAAAATTGGTCTGATGCTAAATCGTTTGTGACTTCAATGTGATCTGGGCATTATCCGAGAAGCGCGGACCAGTTTGTGCACCTGGCACCAGTTCGTGCACCAGCTCGTGCACCAGCCCACGGACTACTTATGACATGATGATAAACAGAAACTCTATCCTATTCAATGTTATCATGTTTGGTTATCTGTATTCTGAGCTAATTGTTTTCACGAGCGTCACTGTCTGTCCTCTGCTTATCAGAGAAACGATGTGAAACTTTCACAGCGAGACCGTAACCAGATTAGACACCAGATGGCACTTGGCAGTTGCGTCATGCGTCCTAGGTTACCCCTCACCATGCATCCTAAACTCAGCTATTCTCTCTCTGTTGCGTCATCTGTTCTTGGCTACCCCCTCGCCTTGCGTCATAGGCTACCATCTCGTTCCCCAACTCAGCCATTCTCTCACTTGTGCCTTCCCGTTCTTCTGTTCTCATCTTAATTTGATTTGAATTTCTCATTAATATCATTTCTATTTAGGTCATATTTGTTGTAAAAAAAGTCACCGTAGATTTAAATTAAATATTTTACTTTGTTTTATATTATGTTATGTATGATCTAATTATGTTTATCTTATATTATGTTGTGTATGCTCTAATCATGTTTATCTTATAACTTTAGAATTGTGTACATTGTCATAGATATTTTGCACAGTGTCCCCTAAGCCTCTTATTATAGACCTTCGTTACGTGTCCAGTCTTTCTAAATGTGCTGAAACACTCTGTAACACTGTAACACTCAGTAACACTGTAGAACCGCATTTTAATATACTTTAATATGGTCAGCCTCCCCTCCCCCCACACTCAGTAACACTGAATATTGTATGTTCTCTTACTCCCTGCTGATAAGTTTTATCATATACTTTAAACCAGTATCTTGATACCACTTCTCCTCGTTATCTCACTTCTTGTTCCATTTGCATGGCCTCATTTTGCCGATGTCAGCTGATACCCCTGCTGGTGTATCAAGCATTATCTTATCAACATGAAGACTTGTAATCCAATACTTTTTTGCTTGTCAGCTAATTTAGTTAACAGTTTGCGTCCATTACTTCCTCAAATGCTGCCATTATATCCGGCATTTTAGCTTATAAGCTCCATTCTTGGAAGTAGTTTCTAGGCAAAAACCGTTCAACAAATTCTGGCGATCGTATTTCGTATTTCCCCCTTACCTCTAGTGAATCATGAAATTGTTACTAAGTTAATAGATTCTTGAGTTTCAAGTGTCAAATAGTTGACTGTCTGGCATCCTATTACAAATAAGTTTCTTGAGTACATTTGATACAATTCTCATTGTTACCTTCCGGGTCTTTCTTTTTTCTTCAGAATATCGGTATTATCGGTATAGCAGGATTAACTCCTGTTTTTTAATGATCGCCTATCAGAATCATGATGATTTCTTTGTCTTGTTGTGTGTACGAACTACGAGTATTGCTGATTCCACGACCCTTTTGACATATCTCAACTTTCTCAAGTAACTCTGTAAATCTCAGTGAAGGAGACATGTCTCAAAGCCCCGAAGAAGGGAATTCTGAGGGATCAGAAAGACTTGAAGAAGATGATCAACTGCTATACGTTAGTCCCTATCTTCTTAACCTTTTAGTTACGATTTATCTTAATCTGATTACCAAGACTCAAAAATAATTTGGTCGAGTCGGTGATCTCTTTATCGTGAGATTACCAGACAGTTGACAATTTTGTTGCGGGTTTTCACTGAGCGGGTTCATACCTGTGCACCTTTTTAACAGCGCAAGTTTTTTTAAAACTAGTATATAATATACCTAATTCCGACTTATTGATACAGGATAACAATAAATTATACAACTCCTCAATGAGAGTGGAGGAGGAAGATCAGAAAATCCTCGTTCATTTCGACGAAAATGAGTCTACGAACTTCAGCTGGAAGAAACTTGCCGTTTTTATGGGTCCGGGATTTCTCATGAGCATCGCTTATCTTGATCCAGGTAGGAATTTGGGTATTATTGTATCTTTACCAGCACCATGGGATATGTTTCATTTATCGTTGAAATCTTTAACTAACTCTGAAACTAAATGCTCAGACAGAAAGACAGACCACTCGGCCATTGTGAGGTGTGTAAGCCTGTCTTTCCAATAGAACCAGCTCAATGGTTGTCAGATTCAAAATAAAGCTAGGTTTAAAGTTTACTTCTCTCTTCAGGCAACATAGAGTCAGACCTTCAGGCCGGTGTTGTTTCTGGGTTTGATCTGTTATGGTTATTATTATTAGCTCACGTAATGGGGTTCCTTCTCCAGTGCCTTGCTATCAGGTTCGTTTTTTAATTATTTTATATATTTTTCTAGAAGTTATGTTTTTTAAACTGATAATAATGTATTTAATAAATGAGTTCATTTAGAGACACTCTTAATATACCAATTATTATTGCTATCAAGCTGCTCCATCAGATTCACACCCCTCCCAAGTATCTGACTGCTATTCCACCAGGTTGGGGGTGGTTACTGGGAACCACTTGGCGGAGGTGGCTCACGCTCAGTACCACGTGGTACCACGTGTCATTCTCTGGATCATGGTAGAGATTGCAATTATTGGCAGTGATATGCAGGAAGTAATAGGTAAAGATGATGACTAACCCTTAACATTAGCTGCGTACAAATATACGATAAAATTGAAACTCTGTTGTTTTCTTATAAAAGAGTGATTAATGTTCAGTTATTTAAGTTATTAAGTTGTTTAATTTGATACTGACTGACTGTGTACAGGTACTGCAATAGCACTGTATATCATATCCAGTAAGAAGATCCCTATCTGGGGTGGGGTTCTGCTCACCATCATAGACACTTTCACTTTCCTTTTCCTCGACAAATATGGACTACGGTTCGTTAAATACACTTATATGGAATATCATTCCTCTAGTTTTTTTCTCAGTTACATTTAAATCCTGTTTTCAATTATATTTGATACTGTGTACTATGTACTTATGACCAAGTTACATAATTTTTACAGAATCGTAATCAGCTTGGTAAGACGAATCTTTTAGTACCAAATTTATAATAGTTAAAGACACAAAATTTGTAAAAAAATGTGTACAATTTGTACAAAATTTATACAAGGGGGGACCCTTGTGTTCGAGCTAGAAAATTATTTAAGACAATTTGTCTTCTAAAATCACCTATTTGGTACTAAAAGATTCGTCTGATCAAGCTGATTACGATCCTGTAAAAATTATTTCAAAAAAACTGATACTTTTTGAGTAATAAGCATTTTAATCTGCCATGTTTGGCCCTTTTTTACGATGAATTTTACTAAGTCGTTTAGGCCACATTTCATAGCTTAAAACTCAAAATTGAGAGAAATCCTGTTCCAAAAAGCTTTCCATGATCATCAACTACACTCACAAGAAGTTTTGAAGCGATATCTGATGACCTGGGCGAGTGGTAAAATGTACAACTTTGGTGGTAGGCAAAAATCCCAATTTTTCTGTACTGTGTAATTAATGTACTGTGTACTTAATGTACTGTGTACTTAATGTAATATAATGTATACTTAATGTACTGTGTAATTAATGTACTAAGTACTAACATATCTCGCCTGGCAGGAAGTTGGAAGCGTTCTTCTGTTTCCTGATTGGAGTAATGGCGGTTATGTTTGGTATGGAGTACTTCTGGCACCTCCCCGACCAGGTGGAGATCGTTAAAGGGTTCGTCCCGGGCTGGGGTTCAGGACATTGGGACACCACAGTTACTATTCAAGCTGTGGGAATGATCGGCGCTGTTATCATGCCACATAACTTCTACCTTCACTCTGCCCTCGTGCGATCTCGTGAGGTTTGTCATTTTCATCACATGTCAATTGTTAATACAATAATCTCACTCAATAATACTTCATTTAATGTATTTGATGGAAGGGTTCTCCGTTCTAGTTACCTTACTTGGCATATCTTCAGATCGACAGAACGAACAAGGGAGCAGTTAGAGAAGCTAACAAATATAACTCTATTGAGTCAGGACTGGCCCTTGTCAGCTCATTTGTAATAAACTTCTTTGTGGTGTGCGTGTTTGCTAACGCGTGGTACTTCAACAACGGTCCTAATATGGACTGTAAAACTACTCTCAATCTCACAGGTAACAATCCCCGCCCATCCTTCCAACATAGTGAACATCCCGTCTTCTTCATTGTATTACACCAATCATTAATTTTAAACTAACCACCAGAAGGTATTGACTATTGACTACTAGTAAATAGCACTAATATCACCATAACTGTGCAGATGATTCAGTGGACCTCTATAGCGCCGGAGAGTATCTAGAATGTAAGTTTGGATCTGCTCTAAAATACATCTGGGCTATTGGTATCTTGGCTGCTGGCCAGAGTTCTACTATGACTGGCACTTACTCAGGTAATGGCGGTTTCTTTATCCATTTTCCCGATCTATGGCTTTTGAGGCAACGCTTCAAAAAATCATTATCGAGGGTTAGAAATCGAGATTATTTCATGATATTATATAACGACCGAATTCGCATCCGTCCGCTCGACTATTATAGCTAGTGCATGCGCCATCTCTGAAGATGCTATGGTAATATTCGCAAAGTTATTTTATATTACGTAACTTCCGGGATGAAGCACTGTCGTAGATGCGCGGCGCTAAACAGAACCAAAAATCGATAATTAGAACTTGCATACAGGACTGAGTGATTTAAATGAGTTGGAATAAGTTATATGAAAGGATGTAGATCGGGACATTGAGCGGCCGCCCTCAAAAGAACTGCATTTCTTGTCGTCAGCGTAATCTGGCTAACGACAATTTATGGAGCTTAAATTAGAACCTGATCGTAGTTTCTCTCCAGCATTCTTTGTGTTATTGGTGAAAGGAGCGTGACTTATATTACTTATTTCAGGTCAGTTTGTGATGGAAGGTTTCATAAAACTGAAACTCCCTCGCTGGAAAAGGGTTCTGATCACTCGGAGTATTGCTATCTGTCCGACAGTCATCCTAGCAGTTGTCTCCAACAACAACATCGGCGAGCTCTCCAACTTGAACGACATCCTGAACATTCTCCAGAGCATGATGCTCCCTTTTGCTCTGCTCCCCATCCTCCAGTTCTCCAGCGACAAGGCCATCATGGGCTGGTGCAAGTCACCAAAGAGCATTCTGGCTGTCATCTGGATTCTAGCTTTCCTGATATTTGGTATCAACGTTTACCTGGTTGTTGCTTCTGTGATAGGATTCAAGCTGAGTCATGGCTACATAGCCCTAGTGGTGCTGATCTATGTTATCTACAGTGTAATTGTGGCCTACTTTCTCCTGCAAGCACTGAAGATAAGGGTTCCTCTGCTAGAAAAGTGGTTCCCGTCACCCGCTAATAGGGCTGATAATAAGAGAAATGTGGCCGATGCAGGACCTCATCAGTTTTCTGAGAGTGATAGAATTATTGAGAATGAAGTGTTTGGAGGGTAGAAAGAGAATTGAAAATATTTAGGTTTATTTGAACACGATTTACTGATTTGGCTCTAGCATACATCGATGAGGTTATGTTTCGGTTGAACAACGATCTTTATTTTGACTGTTTTAAATTAAAATGATGCCTGTAATACCGCTGAAATTATTTAAAAAACGATTCATTTTTCTGTCGGTTATGATTTTAGTGAATTTTTTACTAAACTCAGATTATTTTTTGATTATGATCAGTTTGCTCACAGGGAAGTGCTCTGCTTGCCAGTGCTTTTAAGCTGCAATTTCCGTCCCATTTTTACTTTTATGTTTTAATTTTATATTATTTAATCTTCTGTAAATTTGAGTTATAAAATGTAATGAAGCAACGTTAACCCCTGATTTTTGGTAAAATTGTATGTTTGAAGTCGAACTCTAAACTCACACATGATCGCATATAATATATGATATATATAATATGATACAAAAGAATTGTCTATCAATAAAATATCCGTGATTGGTGATACAACAACTGGGTCATCTCACCCAATTTTGATTGTTGATAGGGTCAGATGACTCATGACTGATGTAGTGTGAAAAGTAATATTTTTTCTTTTCAATTATATTGACAAATTCGTCGTGACCTGTCCCACTCCCAGTTTAGAAATTAAGCATTTTATTTTGTTATCAAGGATTTGCGAGGGGCATTGTTATCGGTTTTTATTACGATGTGTTAATCAGTGCGAGCTACATTTCAATGGGCTATCTTCGGTTCGCGGTTGGGATGGATATCTTTGTATGCGATTAACACTTTATTTCAAAGAATACCACTAGCTTCTTCCCTGTTAAGTGTTACCACGGGCTTTCTAGTATATAGTAATAATATGATGGCATAAATTGAATTCTGTACTGCAAAATTACTCGTTCCTGTCACAACTTGACGGATGTTACTCGTCTAAATTTCTTCGAAGTAGCGCGCGCCGCTTTCTTCTCGAAATGGCCCGACGGCATGAGCTACGAAGTAGCGCGCGCCGGGCCAGATCATTAACAATGGTCAATGATTGGGTGACTGTAATCAATTAAATTTGATGAAACTTTCAGGAAATCTAAGTTTGATCAATATCTATAATCTCTGAAATTTCTGTGAATGTTTATGAACATTATAGCCTGGGGTCCCCAGGTAAACATTTGATTGGACCTAGTTTATAGTTCATAGTTGTGGATAAGTCAGCCACCTTAATGTTCAGGTTTCGTAGCACATAGCAGGGCAATGAACATAATTGTTTATTCCGCATCGTTATCAGTTATGCTTACCTGGGGACCCCAGGCTATAATGTTCATAAACATGTAGACACCGAATAGAGATTAGGTGGAATGACAGACTGAGCGCTGCCCAGTAATTCGTTACTATGTATGCAGAGCTTCGTTGCTATAATGGAAGGGATGGTATCATCAATCAACTTAGTATAATGCTTTTTGGTGTCCCTTAACTATTTAAAACACATATGTTGACTGTTGAGTCTCTAGTCGGATTTTATTGTAGTTCAGGCGATTCAGGGTTATGCAAAAGCCAGGCCCAAATTCATTTTAAAGTCATAGCAGCCACAGTACCAGGTTGCAGAGTTGGTTCATTACTCAAAGCACACTTATCAAAAACGCAATCTATTAAGGCGTTTGATCAGTCAATTTAGTCATTACGATGACGTCCTTATATGGAGTAAAAATTTCCCCACACTGATAAAAAAGATTCCCAATTAAGAATGAGATTAGTTTACATCCAATTAAAGACATCAGTGATTTCTCTCCGTGGAGACAGAGGTGCGAGAAAAAACATTGTTGATATTAACAGTCTAGATCTTAACTTGGAGCCACAAGGCCAAGGGTAAAAAATTTTTGATTGTTACGGGAATTTTTTGAATTCTTAAAGGGTTGATTTTATATAGGGTCATTGCTATATTATGTGTATATTGTTTGAATAATTTATATATTAAAGACATCTGACAGAAAAATGTTCTCCAAGTTACGTAAATATCAATGGAAATGGACTTTGATGGATAAAACTAATTAGATTTGATCGAAGCCCAAACAATGGTTGGGATGTGATTCACACAATCAGCGTAAGAGTTAGCACTAATATCATTTAGGTCCGCATCAAACTAGCTCTGATGTAGTTCATGTTTTGTAATGTGAAAGGTTCCATTAATTTAAGGAGTAAAGTAGATTTCCATTAGCCAATAGTAACCAGTGTCAAGCACTGGTCGTCCTAAGATAAGAGGGACTCTTCATTGCTTGGCTAAGGCCACATATACCAATGAGCATTAACTGCATAGTTTAGGAACTAGACTTCCCAGCTAGGCATACACATATACATGTGTGCATGTGAGTGAAGCTGTGCCGCAAAACCAAAATTACTGCAGAGGGAGTGGTGTGTGCTGAATTAAATTGTATATTGAAAATATATACGAGTATATGCCTCACAGAATGGCTAGCCTCACAGAATGGCCAAATTTGTAAATGTTTTTGTAACTAATTTTTTATATAAGACTGGTAGGTTTTGTGGATACCATATGAAACAAAAGTCTTCTGGCAACACTTCCTGTGGTGAAATCATTAACTAGGACCACATTTTCTGGCATAAATATGACTGTTTATGTAGAAATTTTTGAACTAAGTTTGCATTTTGGTGAGAACTTCTGGCACCAGTATGACAGAAGATGTTTAAAGAATAGTATTCATCAAACAAAACGAACATTGTTCAATATAGGAAGAAAAAAATGCTAAAATGGTTACACGCCTCACAAAATGGCCAAAATATGCCTCACAAAATGGCAAAAATTTAAAACTCCTTTTATTGATGTAGACATGTTAGTTTTGATGGTCTAAAGTATTCACAAGCTATTTATCATACAATAACACCCCAATCTAGCCGAATGAAGGTTATAAATCATGAAATCAGGGAATATGAACAACGCCTCATAAAAAAATGCTAAAATGGCTACACGCCTAGCCTCACAAAATGGCCAAAATATGCCTCACATAATGGCCAAAATTTAAAACTCCTTTTATTGATGTAGACATGTTAGTTTTGATAGTCTAAAGTATTCACAAGCTATTTATCATACAATAACACCCCAGATGAAGGTTATAAATCATGAAATCAGGGAATATGAACAACTCCTCACAAAATGGCCATTTTTGGTGTAGGAAATTATGCCCTTTTTATTCAGTTCTAAGAAATTTCACCTATATGGGGGTGTTAATGAGGCATATTTATACCAGCAGAATGCCTGAAACAAGAGCCAAAGGTTTTAGAAAAATAAAATTTTCTCGTTTTCATTTTTTTTGGCCATTTTTTTAAATTTGTGAAATAATTTTTCACAGCTCAGTTTTTTCGTGAGTTTTAGGTTATTACCCCATTCCTTAATAGGTTTTCTTACAACGTGTGGTGATAGAAATTTAAAAAGTATCTCCATCAAAAAATTATATTAGAAATTCAGATTTGGCCATTCTGTGGGGCATGTTTTTTTGGAGGAAGATTTTCCGGCCAATTTTTCTCAAAGAAAAAATGATTATGAGATTAAATCAACCCCCGGGAAGAAAAATATGAGTGTCAACTTAGCTTCTTATGAGATAAAAACTGGAATAAAGTGTGTTTTGTGATTTTGAGAGACCTTCCTTTTTTGGCCATTCTGTGAGGCATATACCCGTAGTAATGATAAATGATTTAAACATATGCCTGCTCAAATTTAGATATTTACAATCCACCTGATAGAACATAGATTTGTTGTAGCATTTAAAAAGATAATCCATAAACCATTCGTTAATGATAATTTTTTAAAAGGTGCGGTTCAAGTCGCAAATGGTGTAATATAACAAGAATTATGAAATAGGAATTAAATTTTGATAATTTTTCTTTAAAAACAACTATTGCAAGATGGGGGCTTATAATTTGTATTTTTTTATTTGATTTTAAATAAAGGATACAATTTAGAAGTTGCTGCACCAAGATCATAAATAGGTAGCAACCAAAATATCAGATTAAAGAGGTGAGGAATATGCTCACGTGATAGGTTTCATAAGAATGAGACTTCGCTTCTCTCTACTCCAGAGCGTCCTCACAGCTGTTCAAGGGGGGGGGGGGGGGGGGGATGCAACGACCATTAATGTCAGTAGATGGAATTTTGTCAAAACTGACATTGTCATTAATGGTCATTAATGGTCATTAATGGTCATTAATGGTCATTAATGGTCATTAATGGTCATTAAATAATTGAAATTCTGAACTATCTTGGAAGCAACATGTCCAAGAAATTTACAATTATGATCACTTTGTATCACTTCTATAAAGTTTCTCACAGCCCCCTACATAGATTGCCAGAGTCTCGTTTGAGAAAACGAATTAATATTCGCCTAATAGAGGCTCGGACCTCGGTTTCGGAATGAGTGCCAAGCACCATTCTGTTATACGTTGGTAACTTGTCTTGTCTGTTTGCTTGTTTGCATTTGACTTAGTATAAATGCTTGTTTGCAGTTGACTTAGTATTTAAATGCTTGTTTACAGTTGACTTAGTATAAATGCTTGTTTGCAGTTGACTTAGTATACATGCTTGTTTGCAGTTTGCGTGGATTTGAATTGTATTGATTTATTTGTGTTGATTGCTTTTGATAATTTGGATTTTCAATACCTCCTCACAGTACCTTCTATGCCATCGTCGAACATTGCCATGGCAAGTATTTCTCAACTCTGGTATAGGGCTGCTTTTAATCTAATGGTTTGATGTTACGATTTACTTTAATAGTAATTAGAATATTTTAAGCGAATGCTGAATCAGTTTCTTTTACTTATTTGTATACGTCGACGTCGAACAATTCGAAAGGGCGACTCATTAAGTGCTACCTTTGTTCCAAAAAAGGCTAAACGTCCCCTTCGTTGCCTCGGTACCATCTTATCAATGAGTGTCTCTGCTTCAAAAAAGGGCAACTGCAGATCTAGACGAATTCCTGCCGCATCAATTTGTCCCTATCATGATGACAGTGCTCGATTTTGGGTCAAAACTGCCGAAGGCAGAGTATTGAACTGTAAACGAATTGTTCTATCTAATCCTAGGAAAAGATCAGCTTTTTTGTTGTCCGATTCAGACTGATGACGATGTATTTCATGAAGTGCTAAAGTTGAATAAGTTCATCTACTGTGTAATTACTATATAATCGACAAGCATAATGATTTGGCTAAAATATAAATCTTGATATGATATAAGAACGGGAACGAAGTATTTAATTTTAATACCCGTGTTATTATTATTTTATTATTGATTGTTATTTTACTATTGATACGATCTGATACTCCTAAATTGCCCTTTGAATTATTATTATTGATAACTATAAGTCACCAACTGTTATCTGGTTTAAATCCCGTGGCCGCAAAATTTGTTCTTCATTACATTCGAACTTAATAAATGTAATCCCTAACTCACTCTGGAATCCACTCAAGTGATATTCTGGAAGGTCTGCCTAACCACGGAAGATTCTATTCTAAGTTTTCTCTTTCGAATCTCTAATTGTAAATGTAAAATAATAACATATACTTGTAGTTAGTTAACTTAAGGTAGGGTCTAAGTGATGCAGGCGTCCGTCCTTTTCGCTCTAAGAAGTGCCGGAAAAAACATGACCATTAATGTCAGTAGATGAAATTTTGACAAAACTGACATTGTCATTAATGGTCATTAATGGTCATTAATGGTCATTAATGGTCATTAATGGTCATTAATGGTCATTAATGGTCGTTGCATCCCCCCCTGTTCAAGAGGTCAGGGGAAAAGCTGTCAAAGAAGTCCATGATGGATTCCTATTTCACTGTGTTTAATCTCCTTCTATATTGTGAATCATAGTATGACTGTTGGTATGACACCCAGCTTGGATAATCTGGCTGTTTTGAGTTAAGGCCAGAGGGGGGGGTAAATGGCACTTTTCTAGTTTTCACATATTTGATAATAGCTGCTGGAGACGAACAAGAAGAAAAAAACCGGATCAAAATCTGACCTTGCGTTCCTGAGATATCGCGCGCTAAATTTTGAGGTTTACCTGTAATTACATGTTAAACTGGATCTTTAAACGGCTGTAACTTTTTTGACCTTTCGATTCCTTAGTTGAGAAAACCGGCCACTCCCTGATCTTGAGGTTTGGTACAGTGGTTCCGTAGACAATTATCCTCATTTATTATGTGAGCGATTTTTTTTATTTGACTCGGTTCTCGAATTATGAGGTTAACCATGTCAAAAATTCGGAAAATTTAGCTGGTTAACCTCATAATTCGAGAACCGAGTCAAATTTAAAAAATCGCTCACATAATAAATGAGGACAATTGTCTAAGGAACCACTGTACCAAACCTCAAGATCAGGGAGTGGCCGGTTTTCTCAACTAAGGAATCGAAAGGTCAAAAAATGTGTTTTGAGGTAGATGCAATTTAGTGTTTTCAAAATTTTGAATATTCACTGGAATGTATCACAGTTCGTTAGTTAGGACTTTTTATACACTTAATAACGTTTGCTTGATCAGACCTGGCCGTCCCCTAAATGATTTTAGCCACTTTCAGTAGTTAATGTCCTTGTATTGTAAAAAATGAGGTTAACCAAGACTTCCTGTAAACACTAACTGCTTAAAATTTGGTTGTTAACCTCGCTTTAGACCATATAACACTGGGATTGGTTTATCAATATGTTATTATATATGTAGTAAAACATTTGCACAGTATAACGATTAAGGTTTTGAGGTTAACATGTAATTAACTGGTCAGATATTCAAAAAATGAGAGGTTAACCTCATTTTTTAGCCATTTACGGGTAAAATCTTCTACTAAAATATGGTCAGTTCAAATCACCTTTGTCACGTGATTATAGTTGTAGGCATTGTGATACCAATAGATACCTCACTTCGATATTGTGGTACATTACATAAGTAAGAATCGTATGTATATTCCCTACGGTACCAAAATGTGATGGTTAACCTCATTTTTTTCATTTTCTCAAGATAAAAGTAAAGTCAATCAACACGTCATCTATTTAGAAATTTGTATACCGTAAACTTACCACGAAAATAATAACTCTATCATTTGATCTATTCTCGCTATATCTAAAAGAAGAGGTTAACCTCATTTAATCACGTTTGGATATTACTTTTTCTGATAATTATGAACCTAAAATTTAGAGTTTACATTTGCTGACCGAAATAACAAAAAATTATGGCGTGTAATAAAATATGAACCTCAATTTTATTAACCTCAATGTTGTATAGTCAATTTTGTGAAAATCGGTTAACCTCAATTATAAAATAAAGTTAATCAGCTACAAATATGTGAATAGCAGCAATGTTTTTGTCATCAAAAATTAAATCGATTTAGAAAATAATATTTTGGTAGAATTTTTTGACCCCTTACCCCCCCTCTGGCCTTAAGGAGATTGATAGAACCCTTGGTGTAATGACAGGCATTTCTAGTTTATTCCTTTCCAGCCTGCACTGGTACCTCAAACTTTTTGTCACAGAATTATTAAACACTTTGCAGCTTATAGGAATGACATTAAAAGATGCGAGGACAACGTCACCAGGATGAATCACAACCCAAGGAAGTTCGAGGAGAAGATCGCACTAAACAAGCAGAAACAAGCGGAACAAGACAAACAGTTTGAGGATATCATTCGAGATGTCAGCAACATCCGGGACAATGAGGTTGGAATATTTATACACAGTATACAATAAATACAATATACATGTGTACATATTATAAACAATAAACATAAACTCTTCCACCTCCTTACTAGTGGCAAGGAGGTGGTCATCTTTAATTCCACAACAAAACTAATACCTCCTTAACTTGGGATTTTAGAGCATATTTTTGCTACAAATATATCTAAAATATATACATAATATGAAAGTGGCTATCACGTTTTGCATCACTATTGAGTTCTAATTCTGGAGTGCTCTACTTAACTTGGATTGTTTTTGTCAAATTTGGAAATAATTGTCATACTTTAAATGGGCATGAACAGTAAGGTATTTCGTGATGTAACAATATATTTCTTCAGTGCATCTCTAATCAGTTCCGTTCACTGCCCAACATTCATGGACCTCCTCCCGGGATGTACCAGTATGTAAGTATACAATCTCCTCACGTCATATCCATTCTAGTCTACTTTAGAAGTCACTTTAGAGCAAGCGAGTGCTGTATGTTCTGTATTGAGAACTGCACATGTACAAAGCTGTAATTTAGAGAATTTGATCGTGTAGAATTGTCCATAATAATCTGAATTCCCGATTTTAAAACCAAGGCTATCATCACTATGTAAGTCACATTCTGCAACTAGAATGGGTAGAATGTAGACCCTGACTAACTAACTGATCATTGCATTGAATATATTTCTCATTAACATGCATACCTCCTGCTTGGTAACCAGCCGCCCTGCTCAGTCCTGCTTTATCATGCAGGACATGCTGTAACATGCTTTAACATGTACTCTTCTTCAGAACATGGCCGCCTTCAATGCTCCTGTAAACCACCAAGACGGGTTCTGGAACGCAGGTAATTAAACTAAATGTATTTAAACTTCATAACCAGTTGTCAAACTGGAGATAGTGTATGAACTACTGAGTATGTTACTAGTTTCTACTGTCGGCTTGTAGTTCATTTCTTATTTATCTCTTATTTTATGTCTACATATCCGTGTCTATTGTTTAAATACTAGTACTCAAGTACTCAGATATTGTTTGTGATCATGTTGCCGTGGTGTTTGTCCCGGATGTTAGTTAATTAGTAATGAGTAATAGTCTGGCTGACAGTTAATTACTGAAGCTTCAATACAGACTAAGTTCAAAAGGTCACACAAAGTTAGCAGATTACCGACACCAACAAGCCGCCAAAACACGTGGCTTACTTTAATCCTGATAACACAAGTGCTATCATACACATTTTGATATTAACTTCCGGTATCCGGAGCTTCGAATTGATAAATTGACAGGTGCTTTAAGATCCCCCCTTCTATTTCAGTATACTGAGGTATTGCAAAACATAACGTCATAACCTCTCACGTCACTGATATGTTTTGCATTTTTAAGATTACCCTCTCACTAGTACTAGTTCGGGTGTATTTCGTGAGCTTATTTCGTTAAGTAAATCGTCTCTAGTCAAGTTCAGGCCTTGTCGTTAACCCATGAGGTCACCCTTGTAATATTTGAGGTATTCATAATCTAATTTTCAGATATTCATCACGGATTGAACCTTCAACTACCTGAATCGCATCAAAGGAGGTTTTTATGCGAATCATTTTTGCACTCAATTCACGGAACATGTGAATGGTATTAATTAATAAATTTAAGTAATATTACATCATAATTTTAACAAATCTAAGTAATATTACATCGTAATTCTTTCGAATTAAATAGAAACTCACGATTTAATCCCCTAAACCAACTTCTCATGACTTGGTAATTATACTCACTAATTAAGCATTTTACTTACTTACTTACTGAACATTCAGATCATTTAAAACAAACAATCTTTCTCAGGGTGCTGTCAGATTCTCAACTTCATAAAACAGGAGTTAAAGGTAATATTTGTATTTCTTACAGCATATTGCCAATTTATTACACTTTGTAATTTGTATTGATGTATACATTTTTAGGCGTGTGATTAAGTGCTTAGGTTTTCCAGTGTAAAACAAGAAAATGTATGTGTAAAATATTTACTTTTTAGTTTGCATATAATAGTACATTCCTTTACACATGCTTATTTAAATAAACCAACCATAGACTTTAAGTAATCAAGGAAATAATCTGTTGTTGGAATGTTGTTGTGGTAGGAACGATACCGCATAATACTGCGTCAAGTATGTTTCTCTACATTACAAGGGCAAAACTTGGTGTTTTGCAGAAGTAGCATTATATAATCAAGAGGCTTGCATATGAACATATTGACATGGGTGTAGAGTTGAGCCTGTAGTCTGTACGGAACCTAGTAGTTTCAGTTCCTTGTTTAACTTGCCGTACAGCAAGGACATTCACTACTTGTGCCAACCAGCCATTAAAATATCCCGTATACCTTTATCATTATAGAACTACTTGTCGTTTTAGTAACTTTATTTCCGCGATGAACTCCAAGAGTAACCACCTAAAATTGACGTTGCAAAGTTTGACGCAGAATTGTAGCACTGTTTTATCGATAACAATATTGAGGCAGTGATTCGATTATTAAATAAAATTCAAAACGATAATTTAATCGTGCACGTTCAAAATAGAGGAATGGCCATGCAGGCATGAAATTAAGAATATGTTCCCCAGGATATTCAGTATGTTCATTGTTCATTCCTAACCTCAATTAGTTGAGGAACATTAATTAATGACTATTATTTTCTACAAATGATGAAACACAAATTGGGAGGGCGGCCCTGAATGAATATTAAAAATTAATTTAGCGTACATAAACCTGAAAACTGGTGGGGAAATAAACCACACGTTTATACACGTGACAGGGGTTGCGGGAAGCTGGTTGGTTGTGGACAGTCCCTAATCAGTAATCAGTTCACCTTTTCACCAGTATCCAAATCCGCAGCCCCCACCCCTCCCTTTTTGAAGAGTAATAAGGCAAACCCTAAATTCTCTTCAAACTGTGTAAAACTTGTCATGATATTTACACATGTCTCATCACTGCAATATCGACCACCTCATACTGCAACTATTATATAATAATATTGGAATGTGCAGGCAAATGTAGCATTATATATAAAACCTCAGTCGCAAGAAGACAATTCGGGATCAGTTGAATATGTACGAGTCCAGTGTTGCCTTATATGGTGCTAGATAAAGTTAGCTCTAATATACCCGGCGCTGTAGTTCCCAGAGAGTTCACCTTTTAAATTGACAATGTTTTTTCTTACAGGAGAATCAGAAGGATGGAACAACCACTCGGTAAGTGTTTAATTTACCGTGTAAACGTGCGTTTTACTTGACACCTTAATCACATCTACCTCCAGTGTTTAATGGAACGATTAATTAAATGAAACGACATTATATATGGATATGGTTATATTAAAAAGACTATTATAATCGTGTTCGCATTTTTTAGATAATGTCATGTTTGAATTGAAACTAATAAGACCTTCTTTATTTCGTTGGCGGTAAAATTGTAAAATAAAATGGTAAAGTAGGGCTTTTCTCGAGATATTTAATCAATATTTGGGCTTCTCTCGTGTTACAATGTATAGTACTTGATAGAATTTCAAGGAAATAAAGCTGTTGTGTTTCAGTTACCGAGGCCCAAGTCAGCGTTAAGCGTCAAGTAAGTATTTAGAGGTATTTACTAATTTAATCGTAAATTTAAATAATTAATTAAATACGAGTGAGTGATTAATATTGGTTCAAACCACACAATCCTTCCCTCACCCTAATGAAACCAGTTGAAACCAATCTCTCATTCGATGCTTGCAACTTTTCTTGATTCCGCTCTATTTAAAGCACAAAAAGGATGGCAGCATTTCTGTAGAATCCAATGTAGAGACCAGAGCTAATCATTGTCAGAACGCTTCTTCACAATTTTCTCTTCATTGGCATTACAATTATTTTTATAAATGTTTACTGACCACAGCTGCACTGTGTAGTATCACGTAAACTGCCACCGACTTGATCAAATCATGCCATATCAAGTATCAAACTCTACCGATACTATTAAAATGAGACTGCATCAAATTGAGCTGGCGCAGACAGACTTCTGTTTCTAGAGAAGCCTGCTGCTGTATATTACTATATTTGTGGAGGGAGTTAACATATGTTACAGCAAGCTTCTCTGATATAGCAATATATAGAGCCTATGTTATACACTGTACAGCGAGCCTCTATATATTTCTAGTATATAATATATATTGCTATATATTGCTACAACGCAGCTAAATTGTAACTACAGCTGTTTAGTGTGGAATTAATGTATGTTTTTTGTTAATGTATTGTCTTTTGTTTCCAGGTCGTATGAGAACAGCATATCTACCAAGACTAGTTCCTTGCCAGATCTGTCGCAGAATTACATTCCTGTTCAGGACGAGAGCTATAGTCAAAATGTTAGTGTAAACTTTTATAGATTTATACTTATATGCGTTATATTTTATTAATACTGAGTGTATTGGTCTTGAGGCGCCTTTCTAAACTTCACTAGATGGATTATCATTTGTTTATGACAGCTCCACTAAGTCTATACAGTTAGGCTCGTTTTATTGCTTAACAACACGCTCAATAGATTATATCATATATAATATTACAATAATATTACAATATAGTATGTATAATATACATGTAAAGTTGTTCATAACATATAAGCTTGACTGTGGTTAATAATAAAACAATTGTCAAGTAACTTGACCAGTTATTTAATGTATTTATAGAAATATAACAACTTTACAACTCTCATTTTCAGATCCTACATCAGCATTATCTGGACGGAATTCCGGGTGAGTTTAGATAAGTAACCTAGTACACTAGTACACTAACCTAGTAGTATATAAGTAACTACTAGTAGTGTATAGTAGTGTTTACTAAAGAGCTTTCTTATTAGTACAGTCAAATCCGTCCTTATTTGAGCCTTTGTCGGACAAAATTCGCAACAAAGCGATTTTAACGGGATATGGTCGGGACAGGTCCCAGGAATCATTCCAGAAAAGTCCCAAAAAATCTGACTTGAGCAAAATCCACAATTACCACTTTTTTACCACCTTTTTACCACTTTGGTTTTCCGCAAATAAGTCACGTTCTGAATATCTTAGAAGATTCTAGTTTAAAGCAGTGTGTTTAGGAAACAAAGGAGAACAACTTTTTCTTCAACAACTTTTTCAAAAATAAATTATTTAATTAATTAATTAAATAATTAATAAATTTTCAAATATTTAAAAAATATATTTTCATAAAAAATGTTCACAATCAAATTCCACGTATATTGAACTAATTCTTATAAAAAATTTGAAAATTTTCACTTTCAATATTTTGGACTTGTAAAATTTGTAAAGAATAACTAAACCACTATTTACCACTTTTTACCACATTGGATCTCCGCTAATAAAACGACTTCTGAATGTCGTAGAAGGTTTTAGATTGAACCGATGTGTTCAAAATATAAAAGAGAACAACTTTTATTCGCCAACCTTTGGATTAGATAATTAATCGATTAATTAATTAGATGATAAGTAAATTTTTAAAAATTTCATAATTTTTACCAAAAATCTTTGCCGTGACGTAAAACGTAAAATGAATTTACTTGAATAATAGAACAAACACCGTCACATAGATTAGATAACAGATAAAAAGAGATGCAGATAAATGGAATAAACGGTAAAATATCCAAATTTGTACGATACTATTATATTATAGATAATAACTATTTACACATCATCTCTCGACTTAGTGTTGTGCTTTTAAACTAGATTGTTAAACTGGTTCGTTTGGAAGCGTAAGCTTCAATATTTAATTTAAGGAATGAATCCTGGCATCACCAACCAGCGATGGAAAGTGAAAGCCCTCCAAGAGTCTATCAGCTCCAACCCGATCCACACTCCTTTCTTCACCTTGACGGAAACCCACCTCAAGTCGTATCACTTAGATGCAGAGGTTCACATCCCAGGTTATACCGGCTACTGAGCGGAGCGTACCAGTCGAGCTTGTAGCGGAGCCGCTACCTATCTCCACAACTCCATCACAGCAGAAGAAACAAAGTCCTTCTCAAACTCCTACTGTGAACTTGTCGCCATCTACAGTAAAGAAGCTAACAGTAACATCGTGATAGCGGGCATTTACCGGCCCCCTTCAGCTCCTTTTGACAAGTTTGATGAATGCCTCTCTACCCTCCAACAGTTCATCAACGGAATTCAACACACCCCTGTACTGCACATTACAGGAGACTTCAACCTACCCTTTATCAACTGGACGAATTCTTCTATCGACTCAGGATGCAGTATTTCCCTTTCAGACCGACAATCAGCCCTAGCACTTCTGAACTTCAATGAAGAATGCCTGCTCCAACAAGAAGTCCTCGAGCCAACTCGCAAGAACAACATCTTAGATCTCGTTTTCTCAAACGACTCTGACTCTATCCATAGTATCTCTGTTACCAAGACAGAGTTATCAGATCATGACATTGTGAGCTGCACTCTCCTCAATCCTGAACTCCTCCTCCCCTCGCAGACTCCGGAACGGCCAGTCTTCACCCCCTCCTGCCTCCTTGATGACATTAACTTCAACACAGCAGACTGGGATGCCATTAATGCAGAACTGGTAGAAGTAGACTGGGCTTCTATCACTGACCCAAGCAAGATGTAGCGACCATGATGCTCCTGTACAAGTCCTACGTACGATCTCATCTGGAATACTGCTGTCCTCTGTGGTCTCCTCACATGCAGTGCGAAATTATTAAACTCGAAGCAGTTCAACGATCCTTCACTGCTAAAATCCAGGGTCTTGGAAATCTCAACTACTGGGAACGCCTCCGTCGCCTGTCTATGTACTCCCTTCAAAGGCGTCGTGAGAGATACACTATCATCCTAGTTTGGAAGATCTATAACAATCTTACTCCAAACAGTATGAACATCAACTTCCGCGAGACCTCACGATACGGAACTACGTGTATACGACCACTAGGGTCCTCCAAGTACACTAGTGTCAATAACCTGAGGTTCAACTCCTTTGCCTCTAGAGCCTCTGCAGTCTGCACTGTACAACGTGGTCCCTCCTAGCATCAAGTCCCTCCTAACCTTGACCGATTTCAAACCTGCTCTTGATGCTTTCATCAATGAATTCCCTGACACTCCACCATTCAACACCTGGGTACACTGGACAGAAGAGGAACTCAATGCTGGAGTGGGCCGGTGGCACGTGTCTCTGACGCGCTACTACTTGGCGGTGGATATGCAAGACATTCTTGGCCTGGTAGCACTTTAGCTCGGAACCCAACCAAAGTAAGTAAGTAATAATAAAGGGCCTTTAGAAGGAGTGCATACGCTAGGGTATTGTTTCTCCGTAGCTTAGTGCACTAGATTCCCACTATAGGGATCGTGCACAAAGCCCAATTACGGTATCGTAGCACCCTGTCGCATGATTAGCGATTAGGTAATCATTGATTACCCAATCAATTTCGCTAACGAGATAAACGAATTGCTTGATGACTTCGTCATTTTCAGTCTGTTTCGCGCCAATATCTTTTCAGAATTCAGATCATATTCCGAATGTAATGGCCTATTGCAATGTGCAGTTAACAGCATGTTCGCAAACACGATTATGTTGATTACAAGACTCAACGTATGTTTATTATTAATTGTTAATTATTCGTGTTATGCAATTTTAAAATATTTTGATCGAAAATAATTTTTGAATATTTGTTAAATAATTGATTAACTGATTAATTAATTATCTAATCCAAAGGTTGACGAATAAAAGTTGTTCTCTCTTATGTTATTAACACATCGGTTCAATCTACAACCTTCTACGACAGTCAGAAGTCGTTTTATTAGCGGACATCCAATGTGGTAAAAAGTGGTTATTCTTTACAAATTTCGAAAATTTTATAAGTCCAAAATATTGAAAGTGAAAATTTTCAAAAGTTTTATGAAAATTAGTTCATTGTACGTGTAATGTAATTGTGAACATTTTTTATGAAAATATATTTTTTAAATATTTGAAAATTTATTAATTGTTTAATTAATTAATTAAATAATTTATTTTTGAAAAAGTTGTTAAAGAAAAAGTTGTTCTCCTTTGTTTCCTAAACACACTGCTTTAAACTAGAATCTTCTAAGATATTCAGAACATGACTTATTTGCGGAAAACCAAAGTGGTAAAAAGGTGGTAAAAAAGTGGTAATTGTGGATTTTGCTCAAGTCAGATTTTTTGGGACTTTTCTGGAATGATTCCTGGGACCTGTCCCGACCATATCCCGTTAAAATCGCTTTGTTGCGAATTTTGTCCGACAAAAAGACGGATTTGACTGTACTATATTTGCTAATCTGGTATATTATAATCCTGTATACTTGATTATTAGTTCAGAGTTGCTAAGTAAACTGAGCTGTTGACAATAATAACTGTTACTTATTGTAACTTTGTACGCACTAATTCCAATACTATGCTTCACCAAGTCTGGACCTGGTGCATCTGGCTGCTGGCAACAAACCCTTACCAAAAGGAAAACTTGTATTCACTGATTGATCATTGTGATCATTTCCAAGATTTAGTAACTGAATTCTCAATGAATATTTATTCAGCCTAACCTGCAGTAATAGTCTCATTTCGTCTCGGTAGACGATAACAAGTACTAGCCTCACTGCACAGCCCTCGTTGTTGCAAAATAGCGCACAATCGTCTAGAACAGATCACGTAATAATTGTAACCAATGTAGTAGCTATCAGTAGCCGGTAAAAAATGTGCTCAAGTATTTTACATGACCTGTAAAACCTCATGTTACGTAACGGCGACGTGCACAGGGCGTACTCCGGACAGGTCACGTGCCATGCTCGTATTGGTCACGTGACTACCCACCGTGCTGATCTTTGTTTGTTTACATGCAGATTCGGTGGAATTTAAACAAGTCTAAAAAATTGTGGTCGATAAGCTAAATGGAATTTGAACGATTCGGGTCGGTGTGGCAGAGGATTTTAACTAAAGTTTAAAAGTCACACATGCAAGATTACGTATCCTGTGTACTGGGATTATGTAACATAATATTTATATGTTGCTCATTATACACTGTTATCTGGTGATAAGGACCTCCCTGCAATACCTAATGTCTGGTGTACATATTAATTGTACATTATTTCCCCTCCAACTCACAATCCTTTTTATACTGCTCCTGTGAAAATGTGCGGAGTTTTTAAAAACAGCATGCTATTACACACGTTGGTGTATTGTTAAGCTTTAATTATTGAAGCTCAATGAATGACGGAGTAATCATTGTCTAAATATGTTTTCAAGCTCAAGTCTACGTTACGAATTAGCCAATATTTGAACTATCTAATGTGTATATTATGTATTATATATTATATTATATGGTTAAGTTAGCCATATATAATATATAGATATGCATAATCAAAGTAAGTAATAGCTATATAATATGTCATATTATATATTATGTAATGGGACCTGAACATCACATTCAGTTGCGACTCGCGTCTCTTCTTCTATCCATTGACAATCTACCTTCAACTGGAGCTATCTTGGGTTAAGAGATCAATAGATTTGAATACTGGTTGGAAAGTGTACCATGTTTGTTTGACACTGATCATGATTAGATTTTTGATTAGTTAATACCATGCTGAATGGTTGGAACTCATTAGTTTATCGCCACCGCCTACATTAGATATGGTATGATTCTTCAACAATATGCAGTTCATGAAACGTCTGTAAATTAAACATCAGATGAGACCACTAAGTTTAATTTATGCAACTTAAAATGTATTTATTATCTCTACTAATAGTTAATTCTAAACTGTGGTTATTGTAAAGACGCTTTACAAAAGACGGAGAATGGGGATTGGGACCCATTCTTGTAACCTTACATCCCTTACTCAAATTATTTGTTATGAATATGTTATATAATATTTGTAGTGTTGAAAGTGTTAAATTAGAGGTGTCATATCTCCCGGAAATCAAATAATCTTCTCACATTCGAGAGAAACGACAAATCATTTTGAGCACTCATCCGCGGATTTTATTTAAAACCCTTCGAATTGAATTTAGAAATTAATTTTATTTAATAAATATATATGACATGAGTCTCCTGTAATAACTATACATTTTCTTTAATACCTCTGTAGTAGTAGTAGAAGTAACAATACTAGTAGCGTAGTGGTACATTATTAATTACAGTTTGATATCGAAAAGGAGGCTAGAACAGCGTCCCTTCTATTTCTATTTCTAATTCCCCACATTGCTGTGTACAACAAGAGTACCATGTTATATTATTGTAGTTCACAACACTCCGTTAATGTAGACAATGTTCCTATACAGCTGTTTATTACTTCTACTTTTATGTTTTAATTGTTAGATAATTTACAGACTACACTATATAATGCCCTATTTTGTTGTGAATATGACTACACTACCATACACTGTGAAGCAATGCTGATCTTTATATTATCCTGCTCTCAAAGTGGACCGCCTCCCTTACTATATTATTCCACACAACCTCCCCTACACACTACACAGCCTCCCCTACACAACCTCCCCTACACAACCTCCCCTACACAACCTCCCCTACACAGCCTTCCCTACACAACCTCCCCTACACAACCTCCCCTACACAACCTCCCCTACACAACGTCCCCAACACAACGTCCCCTACACAACCTCCCCTACACACTACACAGCCTCCCCTACACAACCTCCCCTACACAGCCTCCCCTACACAACCTCCCCTACACAACCTCCCCTACACAACCTCCCCTACACAGCCTCCCTACACAACCTCCCCTACACAACCTCCCCTACACAACGTCCCCTACACAACCTCCCCTACACAACGTCCCCTACACAACCTCCCCTAAACAACGTCCCCTACACAACCTCCCCTACACAACGTCCCCTACACAACCTCCCCTACACAACCTCCCCTACACAACCTCCCCTACACAACCTCCCCTACACAACCTCCCCTACACAACCTCCCCTACACAACCTCCCCTACACAACCTCCCCTACACAACCTCCCCTACACAACATCCCCTACGCTACATCCAATTATTACCGTATTTAGTTTATAATACATTAGCTTTTATTGAACGGTTATTGTATAATAAGCAGGTAGGATCGAAGTAGCAGTATCTATTTTAGTACTACAGAATCTACAGTTAAATGTACCTCTTGTGGCACCGCGCACTGTACATGATAAATAGGAGGATTTCTCTAAATTACATATAAATAGTCAGTAACCACTTACAGGCCTGGGTTTACAATATTCACTATCGCCGCCAACGATACAGTGCTAATATGCGTTACAACGATACAGTGCTAATATGCGTTACAACGATACAGTGCTAACATGCGTTACAACAATACAGTGCTAACATGCGTTACAACAATACAGTGCTAACATGCGTTACAACGATACAGTGCTAACATGCGTTACAACGATACAGTGCTAACATGCGTTACAACGATACAGTGCTAACATGCGTTACAACGATACAGTGCTAACATGCGTTACAACGATACAGTGCTAACATGCGTTACAACGATACAGTGCTAACATGCGTTACAACGATACAGTGCTAACATGCGTTACAACGATACAGTGCTAACATGCGTTACAACGATACAGTGCTAACATGCGTTACAACGATACAGTGCTAACATGCGTTACAACGATACAGTGCTAACATGCGTTACAACGATACAGTGCTAACATGCGTTACAACGATACAGTGCTAACATGCGTTACAACGATACAGTGCTAACATGCGTTACAACGATACAGTGCTAACATGCGTTACAACGATACAGTGCTAACATGCGTTACAACGATACAGTGCTAACATGCGTTACAACGATACAGTGCTAACATGCGTTACAACGATACAGTGCTAACATGCGTTACAACGATACAGTGCTAACATGCGTTACAACGATACAGTGCTAACATGCGTTACAACGATACAGTGCTAACATGCGTTACAACGATACAGTGCTAACATGCGTTACAACGATACAGTGCTAATATGCGTTACAACGATACAGTGCTTACATGCGTTACAACGATACAGTGCTAATATGCGTTACAACGATACAGTGCTAATATGCGTTACAACGATACAGTGCTAATATGCGTTACAACGATACAGTGCAGTGCTTACTTGCGTTACAACGATACAGTGCTAACATGCGTTACAACGATACAGTGCTTACATGCGTTACAACGATACAGTGCTAATATGCGTTACAACGATACAGTGCTAATATGCGTTACAACGATACAGTGCTAACATGCGTTACAACGATACAGTGCTAACATGCGTTACAACGATACAGTGCTTACATGCGTTACAACGATACAGTGCTAACATGCGTTACAACGATATAGTGCTTACATGCGTTACAACGATACAGTGCTAACATGCGTTACAACGATACAGTGCTAATATGCGTTACAACGATACAGTGCTAATATGCGTTACAACGATACAGTGCTAACATGCGTTACAACGATACAGTGCTAACATGCGTTACAACGATACAGTGCTAACATGCGTTACAACGATACAGTGCTAACATGCGTTACAACGATACAGTGCTTACATGCGTTACAACGATACAGTGCTAACATGCGTTACAACGATACAGTGCTTACATGCGTTACAACGATACAGTGCTAACATGCGTTACAACGATACAGTGTAACATGCGTTTGACGGAGAATATAGACAACAAAAGAGATGGAATAATATATGCCATATTTATGTGGTGAATATGACATTTCTTAATAATTTGTTGCACACAATGATGTGTGATTATATTTGTTGTATAAGTTCGTGTATAAATTATATTATGAAGGAGCACACAGGCTCTACTCAACTCACACAGTTGGAGAAGAGACTACAAATACAGCTGATATTTCACTAATATGTACAGGACTGGTCTCTGATTGGCTGGCCAGCAATTATACCTACTTTTAAACACTACACACACACATGACATGTCAAACGGTTTACCCAAAGTGCAGGGCTATTGGGAAGGAGAAGACCCAGGTTAAGTAGAAAGTGAATATTAGTCACTTTAGATAATCAGCAGATAATGAGCTTGTCAGTATGCCTGTTATTGGGTCTATATGTACAGGACACGCTCTATGTTCTGAAAATGTTACAATCAGACGTGGGATTGTGCAATAACATCATGTAGTCGGTCATAAACATTTACAAGTGTATAATGCAATGGTTGGTATTTACTTCAACTCATTCAGGGCAAGAGAGTAATGTTGCAACTTGTTTCTGTCCTGAACAAGTAGTGTTCTATTTTTATTATATCAGATTCACAAATCCCACAAAATACGCCCCACAAGATCTAAGTGGGATTATAATGTTTGAGATGTACAGAGAAGTTAAAAGTAGAGAACTTACAATTTGTCAAAAACCTTATTAGGCCAATTGTGGTCAAGAATTCCGATGCTATTTAATGCCAATTTGCTTTCCCCGAACCGTAACCACAAGCTTTTAAAAATCACGACACATTTACTCCAAATTCCAGTTCGCTTTTTGGAAGTCTGTTAAAATTGGGAGCCTGTATTGAAACACTCCATTATCATAGATATTGAAGTTTTACGGTTCCAAATTATCGTCATGTTAATGGTCACGTACAATCCCCATCACATACAGCACTTTAAAATAGTCTCCTGTATTCCCGGCCCTGTTCAGTCTTTACAGCCCACTTTATAGTCTCTATACTGACCTACTTTACAGCCCACTTTATAGTCTCTATACTGACCTACTCTATAGTCCACCATATATTCCATTGTATAATATACTTTATAGTCCACCGCACAGTTTACAGTACATTATACCCCACAGTCTACAGAACACACGCGCTACACAGTGTGTTGCAGTCTGTAGTTTGGCAGGAATTACAGACATACCAGGGTTAGAGTAGTTAGGAGAGGTAAGCAGTGTGTTACACTAGAGCTCTAGTAGACTATTAAATACTAGGCTTCCACTTACTCTAATGTAATAACCTTCTCACATTTTAGACAGTATTTAAATACCTCATAGTCACGTGACCAATGTAGCTCTAGTGCATTACAACTGAAATCATTTTAAAGAGGGGGTGAGAATGTGGCTTGATTGAAAGTGCGTCGTCTCCCTACTACTAGCGTAGTAGTTTAATTATTGTGCTCGAGACGGCTGCGGGCTGAGTGCCATTTTAAACGTTGCGACGGCTGAGAGTGCCACTTTAAGGTTGCATGTCACAACCTCTTAAATACACGCTTTATGATGTGAAATAACATGGTTGAGTAAACGTTTCGGTTCTTCTGTTATTTATTCCTAACTGTAGGAAATTAGCGTGGAGTGAAAACACCCGCCACCCGCTTAAATCTCACCAATTGAGCTCGAAAACAGAGTTCAAAGGATGTTTAGCGAGATTGTAAAACAATAATGTAAATAGATCATTATCATTTTGGAATTTTGATCTTGGTATTTTGTAAAGTCACGTCGAAACTCGAAAGGAGAGAAATATTGACGTTATAAAAATACTACAAAGTTAGTGAAGATTAACTTGGACGATTCAAACTGCGTACTGTTAAAACAGTGTAGAGGTGCTAAATGATGAAGTAAGGAAGAAGTTCCATTTTTAATCCGTGGAGTTCGTGAACAAATAATCAGTTGACCTCTATCTCTAGTTAAATTCAAGACACAATACTATAAGTTATGAATTTACTTGTTGTTTATAACCAATAATATTCTATTCACATCATTTACTTAAACTGTTGTGTGGATCAAATATTAAGGTTAACGTGGCGTAATCAGAAAAATAAAATTGTTCTTTTTTTAATTGCCTTTTCACACTGGGTTTGAAATGTTGTGTGTCTGTGATTCGGTGTGGAATCAAATATAGAAGAGGGAGTGGCTGCCCGATTTGGCTGATATTTAAAGTTAACTTTGACTTGAAAAGTCAATCTTACAGCACATGTCAGATGTTTCACATGCGCTAGCTTTTATTTATTCGCTTTTTAGACACAAAAAACGTCCAGGGTGCTGTTTGAAGTCTAGATTAAGAATAAACTCTAGACCTCGGTGAAATAATTTTTTCCCGATTTGCCGAAAGAACACAATACTTTTGTACCATACCATTTTCGGAATAGAGATTATGCAGTATACGACAGCTTGATGCCAGTGTTTACACAGTTAGATAAGTGTCCACGTTATTAATTTACAAGTCGGCTGGAAGCAGAAGTAGGCAGTAGTTCTGTACGGGACTATGATTTTATGTACGGGCTATGATTTTGAATTTACGGCAGACACTATGTAGCGCGCAACTTACGCAGCGCGCGAAAATACTTTGTCATAACAGGGTATACCGTAGTTAGCAATCTCTTGTTATTTTTGGAAAATTTCCCATAAATAAATACAAATCCAAGTAATCTTGATTTGCCCCTCCCCCCATTTTATAGCCAGATTTGAATATGAACCAGTCCCTGGACCCACTAACCAATGCATGATATACGGAGAACATTGCAATGTACTTATACTCCAAATCTTGTGCATATCTAATGCACAACGTCACTTTATAGGCTTCAAAGAAATGGCGATCCAGTAACCAGTTTTATTCGTTCAGCCCGAAAGTAACTGTCTTCTGACTTCTAGGAAACGTTAGTTTGACAATTAACTTTTCAGACAACTTGCGGATGGGAGGACAACACCAGTACCAAGTTCCGCCCCATCAAGGGGGTGGTTACTTCATGTCAATAGACGAAGCTACAGGGACAGATTTAAAGCACCGAGTGAGGCAGTACAGCCCCACTCCCTCCCCTCCCGCCACTCCTCAGAGCATGTCTTACAATGTAAGTAGTGAGCGATGTGTTGTACTATGTTGTACTATGTGATCTATCACATTGTGTGACAGACTGGGCTAACTGTAGTTAGAAGTGTTGTAAAATATTCGCCTTCCTTTCATCTATCCGACATCGCTATGTTGCGAACAATTAATTCTTCCAACAGCGACCATCTGATGAAGTAAGTGTCAGCGAATATCTCCGTTTCCCACAGTTCAGATTCTTTTCTATATCCTTCCTTCGTCCTACACTGTTTCAGCGTGGGCGTAGGACCTGTGGTCCACCAAATATTTCCTAACCAGACAGACACTATTTCATTCCATCCACCTAACGGCTAATTTCCCCTCAGTTTGGTTCCCCGAACACCAATTACCAGCGAATGACAGCTCAGATGCAAGAATTCAACCTTCACTCGCCTACCGGTCAAATACTGCACAGTGGAAACTGTTCGCCACACAGTCGGAGCGGCCAAGCCTCCCCTGATGTGAGTCGCTATTCCTTTTTTGCAGATATCTGGTGCGTTTTTTACTCTAATGGTGTGTCGATAGCCAATAAATATTCTAGCTAGTGTATTAAAGTTAGTGCTGATGAATATGGTGACAGGTGTACGACATTAAGCCCAGTATCGACGACTCGGTAGCAGCACACCAACAATACATAAACTATTACCCGAGCCAGCCTCCCACTCCTCATGAGCAGCAGAGTTACAGCAATCCCCCCTCCATACCTAAGATACAGGTAATAATATGCCACTTCATTCTTTTATTAGGACAGCTGTTTTATTATGATTGCAACTTAATGAACTCCAGTATGGCAGTTGATTTTGAGAATATATGTTAAGAATGAGATGAATATAATGTAGAAGCTGACTGTGCTCCCACAGGTACAAGCACCAGAGGAAGCCATGTCGCCGCAGTACTACCCTCCAGACGACGAGATGAGCGGTGCGGGCATGGACCTCAACGAGTACTTCGTGAACTTCGAGCACGACTCAATTCTCCAGGGGGAGGACGTCCAGGGCTCTCTGGACATGTATCCTAGCACTAGCTACCAAAACTATCCCTACTCCTGATAATCGGTCCTCGGTCTACTCGGGCAGGTCCACTCCCTACATATATATAAAATATATGCGTTAATATGGTCAATGTGTGTAGGTAGGATAGATATAGATATCATATCATATAGAAACATCCCGTGAAACAGTATTGGTTCAGGGTCAGGGTCTCCGTGATATGTATATATTAATTATATATATATACTACCTTAAACACGGGTTCAAAATAGAAGTCACGATGAAAATTTTAAAATGCTTTTTGATTGGACAATTGGTTTGATTCGGGGCTTCTGATTGGCCGATTACACGCCTGCTCGGGGCTGCTATTTTGAAACCCACGCATAAACCCTTCATTCCCCTGATTTGATGTTTTATAACTTACGATTCAAAATATTCATATACTCTGCCTTATTATGTTCGTTTATCTAAAAGTGAGGGAGCTAATAAAAGGTTTAACTTATGAGATCAGATGTGTTAGCAGTATGTAATGACATTCCACGCGTATTATAATTGTACATACACGCATTTTTGTTGGGTAGTTTGTGAAGCTGAGGTCTGTCAAGAATATGACAGATATTTCGCGGTTTTTTTACCGCTTGTCTGGATATCCTGAAAGCTATGTGATAGTCGTCCTTTGATGCTTCAAAGGAATTCTTAATTTTTCTAAAGAAGATTGATTTTAAGAAACCGGTGGGTACCCTCCACTAAACGCATTTGCAAGAATTAGCAGGGAAATTTTAATTTTGCATATGCATACGTTGTGAAGCTTGGTTTTGCGAAGCCTTTAATATTTTGATGTCAAAAGGTTGATTTTGAAGTGTGTTACTTACCAAATGAGAATTTGCTCTATTTGAGATTTCATATTCTTGTGAGCTGCCGGACAATTTAGTTATTCTGTTTTCTATCGATAGAATTTGAAGCAAATCCCGACCAAAGTAAGGTCCGGCAAGGTATCAAACATTAAAAGTATGTTCGATAGGTTCAAAGATTTACAGTAAATCGCACCAATTAATAAAATTAGTTTTATTAATTAGTAAAATTAATTATCGACTTGAACCTATCTTTTAGTGGACTAACTCGTAATATTTTTGTACTGTAAGCAACTTCTACCGCATGTTTTAACTATCGTAGGATGTACGCAAGTTGGTCGAATGAACAAGTTTTTAGGCCGAGTTTTATAATATTGACTGTATAGTGCTGCATATGGCGAAGGAAAGCTCACACGTGTTAAATACGTGGCTCGGATATTAGCCAGATTTGTTATCAAGGCTATTGACCGTGTTGTGACCCGTGATATTCTGCCAAAATAAGCTCACTTTGTGACCCCCTTCAATTTTCTTTGTTGGGCGATCAGATTTGCCCTACTATTCGGTTGGGCTCCTTTGTCAAATTTATCAATCCAAATCGCCTGCCGTACAGTGTTTGAAAATTGATTAAAACATCAACAAGTTTATTCTTGGCGGCGCTTTAAAAATTTTAGACGCTTCCATGACACGATTTAATTAAAATAGCTATTTTTGGTTAAATCACGGTCACAAATTACTGCATTTTCGATAATTATGTCGGCTGAAAAGATAAACGTTTTTCCGTAATTTAGCGTATGAATACTTAAAATTAAGTTAAATTATTGTAGCCTCAAAGAGTCCAGCCAACTTATCAACTATTTTGTACCAACTTCTAACTCCGACCCCTTTATAATGGTTGATCATTGTGGGTATGCAATTGTTTGATCATTGTACCACAAAAATCTACAAAAACTCTCACCGTATCTTCGTATATTAAAAAACAGTAATATAATTTAAACGGTGTTTCCATCTCAGCTCATTGACTGTTGAGTGTTGATCCGTAGATTGCTGATTAAATATAACATTGACCATATCAATGATCAAATCTTTGCTTGTTACACATTTTAATGTTATTAAAATATATCAGTAGCAAGTTGGTTGGACCGACTTTGATTAAATCCGGTATTTATCCTGTAGTAGTGGAGGAATGTGTAACTAAATGTTTATTTTCTTATAATACAATTCTTTTACCCTTATCATGCGTTATTTCTGCTGAAATCGAGAAAAAACAAGAAAATATTACCTAGCTTGTTAGTTTATTGCTCGCTTCTCTCTGTTCAGGAAGCTTGAAAAGAGCGCCGCGCACAGGGACTGGCGTTCCAGGTAAAAAATCCTGAATACGGTGCACGCACTGGCTGTTGATTACGTGACCATTGTTAATGATCTGGCCCGGCGCGCGCTACTTCGTAGCACGTGCCATCGAGGAAAAAACTTCGAAGAAATTTAGACGAGTAACATCCGTCAATTGATTACGTAATCAACATTTTCTTTTTTACCCTCTAGAATTATAACAATTTGACAATATTTTAATTCAAATTCCACTCAATTTAACTCTGATATTGATAAAATTTAGCATTTAGGAACAAGGAACGGGTCGGGTATGCGGCTGCTATAAACTATTTGATCCACGATGTCAACCATTCGTAGCTCGGCGAGGCCCAGTGGTGCATCTCTCCGATCTACCGAAGTGGTTGCGAGTAGATGCGCGGCGCGGCCCAGTTAGTAGTGCATCGCGCTACAAATAAACTATGTGGTAAAGTCAAAAGTAAGTAGTTGGGAAGGTGCTTGGCCGGCCGATATCATAACAATGATTTTGGCTCGTAATGATCAGGGTATAAGTATGTAGCATGAAACGTAGAGACAGGGAAAAAAGTCGGAGGGGGGGGGGGGGTAATACAGGGTGTACCATAGAAAGTGTGACTTATTTGAGAAATGATACAAAATATTATGAAGGAGCAGTTGCTAAAAACTCTTCATCACATTGTGTCACTAGGTGTCGAATTTATGCATTCCAAATTTCAAGTCCCCATCAATTTTTGATTTCTCACAAATTGCTATTTTGTTATGATGCTAATTTAGGAACTTAAGCTTGCTGTAATTTAGGGGTCTCAAGAAAAAAATGTTCGAAATCAATATTTTAGCTATTTTTGACAGTAAAGGCAAAAGGGTAATGTCTATCATTTGCTTTTGTTCCTATCAAAAAATTTTGTTCCTAGCCGAAGTTATCGCTGGTCAAAGGTCAGCGCTCATAAGTAATTGTATTGTGCGAGCGATTTTCTATCACGCGTAGTGAAAATCGAGTTTATCTGGCGTAGTGAAAATCGAGTCTAAAAATATTTTTTTTACATACGTTGCATGCCACTTTTCGCGCGCGAAACATGTTGTAGGTTTACAACCTACCAGGCCGACGCGCGCCGAGTTGGACTCGTCGACGGTCCTGTATATATGGAACAGATATTTTACAAGTATCACCCGTTAAGAAACATGTATCAAATATTTTTTCTCCGACTGTTTTTGATTAATCACCCTGAAACTTTCAAAATATGTGTTAGGGATCATTTAGAAGAGATTGTCCAGGCAGAATTTTGAGGAAGGTCTTTAAAACGTTTTTATTATATTTTGAAAATCTTGGACCTCAGCCATGAATAATGTCAATTTCAGACTCAAATATTTAATTTTTGGGAAGGGTGGCTTTTTTTGGAAGGTGCTTCACTATTAACCATATTTTTTATTATTGTTATTAATTCAACTATATTTCTGACAAAATTTAGTTAAAAATAACCGTGAAGTTTAATTCTGTCAAAAACTATCAAAGTGGAAAAAAGTCACACTTTATACGGTACACCCTGTAGTTGATTCACGATGTCAATCCTTCGCATCTCGCCGATCTGCATACGGTTGCATGTGGTTGCGAGAAGCATTATTGGATGCGCGCGCGCGACCCAGTAGTGCATCGCGCTACAAACCCTGTAGGTTTACAAACTACCAGGACGCGCGCCGAGTTGGACTCGTCGACGGTCCAATATATGGAACAGATATTTTACGAGTATCACCCGTTAAGGGGGGGGGGTCAGGCCATGATTACGTAATTTTGCTGTCAGGAGAGGGAGGGGGGTCTTGATTATGGTTGATTACGAAGGGGGTAAAAATTGCTAACATATTTATTAGTGATTACGTTAAATATGACAAAAACCCACTTAAAATTTAAATCATTACAATTGTAATAGTGAATAGATTATATTAAGAAGAACTACCAGTACCCGAAGGCAGCTGTAAGTGTACTCGGCAATAAAGATTCAATAAACATCGGCTAATTGGACACTAACTACCACCCTTATTCCGAAATACTAGGTTCGCGACCCTAAATTGCTCGCCCAGGCCAAGTTTTAAGAAAATTCTTATGTGAAAAGGCCCTAATATGTAATATCAATATGTAATAGTCGCATGGTCGTGTCATGCAATTGGTTGCTCTAACCAGAGCCCTCTCGCTTGCAGTAGCGCGCGATCCTACTTGTGAAACAAGCGCGTCACGCAGTACGCGTAGGCACATGGCTATGTGAATGCAATTGGCAATGTGTAATATATAATTAAGTGTATGTTAATATGTAAAGAGGTGCTTACCTAGCCACTAGCATTACTTTACTTGCTAGTCTATTGCTCGCTATACGAGAATTGCTTGAATATTGAAAAAAGCGCCTGATCAGCGCTGCGCATTACACATTTAAGGATTGGCGTGCCAGGTAAAATGTAAAATTAAATAGGGAGCAAAGAAATTTTTTGATGTTAACAAATTTCATGTAAGTTTATAACCTACCAAGACGGGCGCTGAGTTCAAAGTTGGACTGATCGTCGATGATCGGCCTGATATTTGAAACAAATATTTGACGAGTATCACCCGTTAACTTAATTGACGATGTCAATTCTTCGCAGCTCGGCGAGGCCCAGTACACAGTACATGGTATATTCACCTAACCATGTGCTTTCGCGCGCGCTTGATTCACAAGTCAAGAAAACAGAAAACAGAAAAGCACCTATCCACGAACCCCGATTGGAAGGTTCGTGCGCGCGCGCAGTGCTGACAACAGCGTCTATGTAGCGCAGGTAGTCTTGGTACTTCTCCCTCCAGTATATGCAGTAACCACTTTTCAGGTTTCTATAGTGCATAGTGACATTACCTGGGGACCCCAGGCTATTATGTTCATAAAGATTTGGCGGAATGACAGGCTGAGCGCGGCCCAGTAGATAGTGACAGTGTATAGGGGTTAATTAGGTATAAACTACATGACAGTACAGCTGTACTTACACCTACATTCACAAGCATGCAAGCTCACCTGGTCCAATAGGCGGGCGCGCGCTACTGCAAGCGCTAGGGCTCTGGATAGAGCAATACATGGTACATGACAGTAGCGCATTTCACCGATCTATATGGTTGTTGTCAACCCGCCGCGCACGAGTGTCAAGTGTGCGGCTCCCCCTGTATTGTGAAACGACCGTGGGGGTTACGACGTGATACAATGTGGTTGCGAGAAGCACAATTGAGTGCGCGGCCCAGTAACGCATATCATCACGCTATGCGCTACAATTAACCGTTAACGCGCAATTAAACTTTTATTCTTACTTCGCATCTGTTAATTCGCAGAGCAACGATCTGGAAGGGTGACATCGTCAATCAAATAATTATTATTCACTGTGCAGCACTGTTAACTCAGCTTTTATCAGAATCGTTAATTTAACGCCGCGCACTCGCGCGTCGTCCTCCGGCCGCATGAAAATTGATTCCACGATAGAAATCGAGCACCAATTGTTATTGGTTCCGTCAATGATGCACATGATGCTGTAAAGACTATTTATAGCTGGACAATTTAAAATGCTTAGATTGCTTTTGAATTCATGCAGTTTTGTGCAATAACATGATGACGATGAAAATATTAAAATAACTGCAAACTGGCTAAGCATCGTAGGTTTCAACGAATATGACACGGCCGATGTTACTGGGCCGCGCTCAGCCTGTCATTCCGCCTAATCTCTATTCGTTGTTTACCAACATTAAAGCCTGGGGTCCTCAGGTAACACGGATGATGATGAAATGGGTGCGGTGAACAAAAAAGCTAAGCCGTTATTGTAGGTTTATAACCTACCAGGATGCGCGCCGAGTTTGACTCGTCGACGGTCCCAGGTCCGGGAACAAAATATTCGGAACAAATATTTTACGAGTATCACCCGTTAATGGTCAAATAATTTAACGATCCAAAAATTACAAAAATGAAATATTGAGCCTTCTAACGAACGGAAAAAAGAAGACAAATATCACATAGACACTGTACTGATATGAGAGGGAACAACATCCCAAACTAGGAACATTTTGCGTGCAGCGAGAAATTTAGTGTGCGTGATATCTCTATTTATGTGTAAGCTAGAAATTCCGTTCTTTGATCATATTAGAGTATACAAGGCCTAGGTTAACGTAATATGCACAAAAATATTTGCCAAAAGTGAAAAACTCATTTACGTCATTTTACGTCATTCTTTTACGTCATCTATTTAAAAACACTTACCACTGTTAATACTAATTAGCATTTACGATGTTGTTCTACCAATTTTCCGTAATTTCTTAATCTTATTGCATACATTCTTTCATGAATTCATGTACCGTAGACTCTATAAGAAAAAAAAAGAAAGAAAAAAGGGGGGACCCCAACCCATGTAGCTGAGACACCTCACAGCAAGTAGACCAAAGTGGCTCTTGCTTGTGAAAGGTGCGTCAACTACCCGCCGAAGCAGTGGGTTGGGAGTCCCCCCTGGGATCATTTCGTCCGTAAAATTATATTTTTTTTTATTTGAAAATTCAATTAATTATTATATATATATAAATCAAGCGTTACATTTCAGCCATGCAAAATTACAATGACATATTTTGATATACTAATTGATAAATGGAACTGCAATATAAGTTGCTTAATGTTTGGCCGGATGACAACTAACTAAAAGAGAAAAATAAACTTGATTACATAATAATTAATTCGGCTGAACCAACACATAGCAAGAGCCACATTAACGTTGGGGCACATACAACATAGAATAGTACAAATATCTTGAAATTTACATAAACAAATCTAGGAGACCTCAAAGCTCGTCTGATGTTTGATAGTTGCCAAATTCCGGTAATAAATTAAGACTTAATTTGAGTTTACTGCACGCGCGATGAATAATTTGTGTTTAAAGAGATCTGCGGCGCGATATCAGGTTAACCAATGAAATCGCAGCGTTTTCGTCACGTGACAGTCGACTGTAGAGTGATTAATTATCATTCACTACAATGAGCATTTTATTAACAATAAATAGAAGAGATCAAAAACTTTAAATTCCCACAGACTAATTTTAAATACCCACATAACAAATTATACCCGCTATTAAACGTTATAAAACCTCAATAATTTAGTATAAAATTAAAGATCTTAACAACTACTACACTTCAAAATACTTGAATAGAACATAATATTTGACTTTACCAGTCGATCACTTGATGTTTCAAAATGAAACTGAGGTTGAAGATGCAGTTACCAAAGAGTACTGGTTCTCAATGTTTACTGAAACAAACTGTTTCCAAAATATCTATTTAAATCAGCCTACTATATTTGCTTCTCTGTGAACTAAACAGCTCAAATAGAAAAGCTATTGCCATGAGATTACAACAATATCAATAATAGTGCAATAACATACTGTGTTAAATGTAAATTTGTCAACAATGGAACAATAATATTATCAGTAATTACGCATGATCTCAATCAACAGTTTGTATAAGCTTCATGACAAGTAGGGCTGTAAATCTGCAATTTAGCCAAGTTGACTACAAATTCAGCATCTTGAAGGAGGGAAAAAAGCTCCTTGATGATATTTTGAGGTTATACAGGGATGGCCTTTTATTTTTAAACATCATAATAAATGTCACCTAGTAGTAAGATAGTAGTAAGAAGTAAGATATAGTAAGGGATATATCAAACTTCTTAAACTTTCACTTACTGGTGACAAAATAGGCCACAAAAGTTCTATTGTGTCGATCTTGGCCGATTAGGGCAAATTGTCCACCCCATTTATATTGCTGTCTTTGATATTTATTATCAATGGTTATTGTTACTATCCTACAGTACTACTAACTGTTTTTTTGTAGTACATGCCCTGCTTCCTTCCATTCCTAAACTACCTTACAAGCTCTTCCTCTTTTACACCCTTTTCAATCACTTCATTTCACTCATTCACTTCATATCTTATTACCACAGTATCTGCTAAAACCAACATGGCCCATGTGGAAGGGGGCCTTGACGTTGTTGACCACTTGGCCCTGCATCCCAAGCTGACGGTCGGCCTCCACTCTCTAAAAACATACCTTCAGTGAAGGCAGATGGTCAGCAAATAGCGATGCTAGGGCTTGGTGTGAACAAATCTTGACCTACTTTCACACCTTAGGGACGACTCTCGCAAATGCGAGAGTAATGACCCCGGGGAGGGCCCCATTGGTTTTAGTAGGTTGCATTTTATTTAAAAAAAAAAAAAAAAAAAAAAAAAAAAAAAAAAAAAAAAAAAAAAAAAAGAAGTAAGATATTGAATAATTACAATTTAGAATGATATACTTTGCTGTTATTTAACTAGTTGCAAATGTGAATTTTTTACTCCTGTTTAGCCATTGTGATGATATGTCCCTCATTGGAAGACTTGCTGTGAAGGCATTTAATGCTCACTTTCGAAAATTAAGCCAACTCGTCATCGACCCATCTACAGTTCAGCAACTTAAAAGTATTGGTAAGTATTACATGCAAGACATACTATTATTTATTTTTATCGTAATAATGTGATTATTACCGATAACACAGAGAACTGTTGCCAATGTGCCTAGCCATGAGAACCAACTTTAACAGAATGCTTTATAAAGTATTATGATATTCTAAACAGCATTATATATAGAAAGCTTTTTAAAGCAACTGCATGTATAATACACATCATACATACAAGTTTTTGTCTCTAAAGTTTACATGTCTGAGCTATTCATTAAGGTTGTACTCTACTGCACTGGCTGTTATGGGATACTTTTTAATTCTATTCCATCATACTATGAAGGTCACCAAAACAAGTGAATATCTCAGAGGAGAGGAGTCTACGAGTAACAGTTGATGGAGGAGGATGTAGCGGGTTTCAGTACAAGTTTGAAATAAATGACGCTGTAGGGGATGAGGATGTTGTACTCGAAAAGGATGGTATTCGGATAATAACCGACAAGATTTCCCTCGACTTTATGACAGGTTCCATTTAGCTTACCTATTTTATGTATTTGAACTAGATGATATGTGATTTTTGTATTGAAATGAAATGAAATGAGGTATTTATATCCCGCTCATATGATTAACCAACAACACAAGGAAGGTGGTTAACCATGTCAGAGCGGCTGACTGTGAGTGATGTGAGCAAATGTGTAAAAATGAACAAGAGTATAACTCAATATAAGGCTAAGACAAAATTAAAACATCTTTTATTTTAAACCACACTAAACTAAAAAGAAGCAGAGACCATTCCAAAGAGATAATTTTAAATTTACAGTTTTTTAACTTCCATAATTTACAGGATCAACTATTGAGTATCATGAAGAGCTGATCAGGGCTGCATTTAGAGTTGTTGATAATCCCCAAGCAGAAGAAGGTTGTTCTTGTGGGGTCTCATTTAGTGTTAAAATTGACTGATACAAAACATGACCTGTGGCCGCAGATATATGTACAGGAGTGTTATGATTTTCTGAATATTTGAAATAAATTGAGAATAATAAGCTAGTAAGTAAGGTAATTTTACTTCACTCTGTGATATTGTTAGCTAGGTATTAAAATTGAAACTAGTGAAACACTTTTGAAGTTTATCAATGTAATGACAGTTTTGATTTGGTGACTGTAGATGTCCTGTGACCTTTAAAACGATATCTATCTATCTTACACCTCAAATGTTTATTTACGAAAGACCTTAGTATATGAAAATTCGATGTAGTTCTAGTAAGGTACTACAATATATTATCGTGATTTTGTGTTTTGTACATTTATAACTTCCTAATTTATTTGCTGCATCAAAGACAGAAGAACATTGTTTTTAGGATCCACTTGATCAAATGCATCCAAACTGTTGTTTTAATCTAGTTTGTGATTAATTCATCTAGACGAGATTTCCAGAATTATTAGATATTTCAGAATAGATAGTAATAATGTGTCAAAATAAAAAGTATAGGTTTCATATTTTGTTTATTTGCGGATATTTTGTCAATTAAATAAGCTAAAAACTAGCTTACATCTTCTGCTATTCAAAAATCGTCTAAAACAATTGTTCAGCTAGCACAATGGGCAGATCTTAAAAATGTTTGCTAGGAAAATATCAGACTTCCGGACAAATAAGTGCATGAGCAAATTTAGATCTTACGAAGAAATTGCCAAAAAATACCATTTACAGCCATTTTTAATGGTGGTCATTACTCATTAGCGCCAAATAGGAGGCATTTAAGATTTATCCTCCATCATTTATCTCTCTTTGAATGTAGCCATGTCACGAAGTGAAGATGACAGTTGCTCCTCAAGTGAAGATGAAGAGGTATCTGTAGACGAAACCAAAGTACAAGAATTGGAAAACAAGGTAATTAAGTTTTATAGTCTTCATTATAGTGCCTATGTGATTGTATGATTGTTTTGTGGTATAAATGATTGAGATACCTGTTATTATAATTTTTAATTTATGTTTTAAAAGGCAGTAAAACAATCCTTGATAATTTCTAATATAATTCAGCTGTCTACATTATTTACAAGTCGGAAATGCTAAAAGTCTGGTTATGATTACTGTTATGAATAACAATACAGCTATCTGTAAAGATCATTAAAATCGTATTCAGATAGTGTCCAAAGTGGTCTTTCCAACTAGGAGGACTCTTTGATCCAGTGTGACTGACATAGTGAACACTGGAAATATACTCAATTCCAAGTTTCATAAACGCGACGAAACTTTTTACTAAATACAGTGGAAAAAAATAAAAGTTTAACCTCTATATTTCCACATTAATAAATAAATGTGGCTAAAAACTAATCTGAGTTTTAATATTCCTAAGTATGCAATCATAGTTTCTAAATATCTGAGAAAGCAGCTACTAACGTTGATGAACGGTAAAATAACTTTCTCATTAAAATAAACCGGGCATATAGGTGTCTAGAAGATTGTTCAAATTTACAAGTGTTGTAAGTAACAGGGCCAGCATTAATGAGATCGGATGATTTGTCAGCGGCAAGACAAGGCCTAACTATAAATACTGAACAATTGCCAAATAAATCATCGAGTTCAATTACAGTATCTACCTCGCAACAACAATGAATCAACATAAAAGAGTTTTTGCAAGAACATTACTGAACATGTATGTTCAGTAATGTTTAATATCACGTAACGCGTTACGTGCTATGCCGTCTAGCTAGGATCTCAGACCGGATCACGTACTGCAGTCTGTCCGCAGCACCTGCCGTTTAGCTAGATGTCAGAAGACTCCATCTCGTAATCGATAACGTGGAGTCTAGCTGGGGAGCTTTTCCGTTCCTACAGCTACTGAATAAATTTCCCTTGTATTGTTGATCACTGAAATAGTGTGATTATCTTAAGATAACTAACATAGAAAACAAATTGCACTTTTTATAACCCTGAGAGCAGTTACTTTTCAACAATTAACACTGTAACTGTAAGAAATATTACATTTCACGAGGTCTCATTGAGTCACAATAGGAGAACTATTTAGAGAACTATGCTATGTTCACTATTTTATTGTACTCACTTCCAAGGAGGGTATTAGAAAGCAGGGTCATGTACCACCAACCAGTCTCCCGAACACTTCACTTATGGTACTTTCAGCTGCCACTGTTGGCTCCTTCACAGCGTTACCTTCTTCAAGTGCACTGCGGTTTCCGTAAGTCTTGAAATCTTTCTTATCTGCATCATTCTCTGGCGTCTGTGCTTCTATCTCAGTATTCACTGTTCCGCTCGTCGCTTTTTCTTGATGAGCTATATTTCTTCTTGCTTGGATCCTCCGTATCAATCCTGCAATAGCAATCTCTATGAGCTGGGCTACTGTGAAGAAAGAGAATCCTATGAAGATATCAACTGTTCCCCCAAATTCTGCTATGAAACTAGATTCATCATAAGCCTTCATCTGTGACAGTTTGTCCACTTTTAGATCTTTGTAGAAAATGTGGATTCTTGCCATATTTTCTCGGGCATAGCTGAAATCAGCTTCATCTCTGAGATGAGCATCGAATTTGACAAAATGCTCAAAATATTCCTTGGTCGGTGGGAAAACAGTTGTGTCCATCTCAACATCCCACTCGTTGTACGTGCATGGCTCATGACATTCTTCCATTTGCAGAATTCCTTCCTTTATCTCGTTACTTATCAGACCGTTGCACAGATTTTGTTGTACAAAGGTGCAGATATACTCTGTGTAGTTAGAGTGAAATACTGGGGAGTCTTTAGCTTTACCTACAACACGATGGTTGATGTGTGGACTGTGTGGAATGTTGTTCTCAGTTTTATCGTGATTATCAGTTTCAGTATCAGTTTCAGTTTCATTTTCAGTTTCAGTTTCAGTACCAGTTTCAGTATGAGTTTCGTGCTCGGCTTCACTTGAAGTACTACGTTTTTTACCAGACTGGGCCTTCTTAACCTCCGCAACTGCATCATCTAGTACATTTAACCTTTTTTCGGTGTACATTCTTTCTGCAAAATACCAGGGGATACAATGACAGTGATTAATCATAGCTTCTATCTGCTGTCGTTCCTGACATTCTCTTACTCCCTCAAACCGCTTCCCATACTTGGAATACTTGCTCAACTTATTCTGGCATGTACCATGCGGTTTTCCCAGCCGGGTTACGTTTTTAGCAGAGAGTTTGAGAAAGGTCTCTGTACCCGGTGCTACGAGGTACCCACCCTGGTTAAGCATAACTGTCTCGTCGTAGTCTCTAATAAACACCACGAAACCTTTGCTGGATGTCGTGAAGAGATAGTCATTAACCTTGGCATCTACATCGATAGTTAACCTGCCGTTCTTTCCCAACACGTCCTGTACCAGCTCGCCTTTATCATTAATCTCCAGACACATACCTAGCTCGGTTGGGTTTGTCATCTCCGCTCTGTTTTCTTCTGTGATGTGGTAGCCTACTCCTCTGAACAGAAACTCAAAGTGCCCTACAACCATGTCTAGAATATCGTTTCTAAACCTAACCGCAATGGAGCCCTTCTTATCCTCCCAATGCTTCAAATCTTCAGCTCTTTCCAAATCCTCTGCAGTCAAGTTGACACCGTAACTCTCATACTTTCTGAAATCAGTTACGAGAGCATCAAACTCCTCTTGAAGAGTCTCCCCTTCTCTGTGCTCCTCTGATTCATTGTCAGCTGCCAATGCTGTCTTGAGTTTGGAGTAGTTGAGGTAGTTGGTTCCACACACTGAGATAGCTGGTAGCACTACACCAGACCTCCACTCAATTACACTCTTGTTAAAAGAGTCGTACTTGAAGTAGTTGGTCAGGAGACGGTAGGATAGATAGCAGGTGAAACCAGCTAGTGTAAAAATCAGGATGGCCCATATGATTCGGCAAAATCTTGGTCTGCTTTTCTGTTGTAGTACCTGCCGGGAGATGCATTAGATTATCAATAATAATAAGAAATTAAAAATAAAGAAATCTATGGTACGGTCAGACAGTTAAATATCTTTAATTTTGATAAGCAATAAAATTGGACCATACCTCACCTAAAATTTAGAATTAATCTCATACCTGAAAATAGTCGCTGGCGAGATCTTGGAACCCAAAAAGTAGCTGAGCAGGTTGAGATGCGGTGACGGAGACAGTGTCAACATTCTTCTCCCCCTCCAGCTCCCAGGGTTCAACAGTTAACACTACCATATATCACCTACACGAGTTAATTGTGGTTTAATTCTCGGCCTCAAAAATTCATATTCGTTGAATAAATTAAATGTATTACAGATTTTATCTCTAAGAATTACTGGTCCTCTGTTTTAACTGGAGCACGTTTTAATTTAAGTTTCAAATACATTTCATATTCTGAAAGTTTTGATAACAATTCTATATGAGATTATGATATGATATTTATTTCAGATTGTAGCAAACCCGTACGACTATGGAACACATGTTGAACTACTGAACCTTCTCAATAAGGGTGGCGATGTGGACCGATGTAGAGAGGTTAGACACTTTCTTAGTCTTAAGTTTAATAAAATATTGCTCTTCAAAATGCTCTACAAATGAGGGAGTACATTTGAGTTACAATTTTGTTATGTTAGAATTCATACTTAATCTGCATTGAACATGTCCAAAGAGTGGCAACAAGGTTACTGAAAATATATTCCCCATTCACAAACTGGCACAGTCCGAGAGGCAAAATCTTAACCGCGAACTCCAAACAGATTTATAGAAGTAACGTACGGTCTTTTGCGCGCATTTGTGCAATTTGACAATTCCACGAGCAGCAACATAACAATCGAGAAGCAGCCTTGCTCTTGGACGGTCAAAAGATCTGATGAGTGCCTTGACAAACAATCAGCTTAGTTCGCATAGATAGGAAGTTTGCGGGTTCCCTTGTCAGAACGTGCAGATCCTCTCTTGATTGTAGATTTGGCAAGATGGTTGCTAAAAGCCTGGTTACCAGGCTTAGATTCATGAAACAACTTTATGGGAGTCAAAGGCTGATCCCCACTAATACCGCAGTTATGTGAAATGTTGGCTTATAATTGTAAGCGATGACAACGGAATCTTGCAATGATACTGGCAAAATAAAGCTCTTGTTAGACCAATATGTTAGATTATTGGTGATAATAAGAAATGTGAGAGGGAATGCTTGAGTAAGAATAAGAGGACGCAAACGTTATAATATACGATTTAATTAGTGGTTTTTGTATTCTCAGTTGTATGCAAGGCTCCAGCCATATTCAAAGAAAACGATTAGACACCAACGATCACAGATCAAAGCGATTAATTATCTGTGCACAGATAGGGGGCTTGTCTGGAAGGGTGTCCAGGAAGTTTTGGAGAAATGTCTTGATGCTTGCCAGAGTATTGAAAATTTTTGGGAGAACATTCCAGAGTCTTCCAGCTCTCTGAAAATGAGTTGCGTGCAGCAGCTGATGCTTTTTTGTGAGCGAAGGGAGTATTGTCAATTTCCACATTCCTGAGTCCTTGTTACAAGTACTTCACTATAACGTTTGGGCTATTTTTTCCCGATCCATGACTCAAAGTGCCGAAGGCACAAAAGAGTCAAGGACAAGGGTTAGCGATCGAGGTTTTTTTTAATATGGTAGCTTTGCGACCGTGTGTGCGACCGTACGTGCCTGCGAGCACTGTTATCGCCCACGTGACTACCTGCGCAAAGTTATTTTGCGTGACAATCTGAATTATATAATTGTTGGCGCGCGGCGCTGAACCAACCAAGTACATTATTAATTTTATCATGTACGTATCCCACTAGGCACTAATTAATAGCATATTATTATTATTTTGAGTTAGTATTACTATTTTGCACAGATCCGTGTCAGGTACAGGTTGCATAAACAATAAACATATGGTTACATAGAAGTATACACGATTTTCAAATTCAATATAGAATTATATTAACTGGGCGGCAGTCGGCATGTCACTTCGCCATATTTGCATGTTTATATAAACAGTAAAGACTGGGCCGTCCCCAGGTTGTATGGAATATGATAAATACGCCATCACAGATCGGGAAATTGAGCGGCCATCCACAAAAGAAAAGCGGCCGCATTTCTTGTTAATTAATCAACTTTCAAATTGTTACACAAATTTACAACATTTTATCAGAAATAAAATAAAAATTTCTCCGGAAGACCCATAAAAATGCCTTGACAAGTGTGAAGTGACCAAGTGTAATCAAAATAAGGGACACTAGCTGATGACGAGTAAACTGGTCATTACATCGGGCCATAGGTGCAACTATGAGTGGAGCCATTGCTGTGACCTGTGAAGGTAAGCAAAGTATATATTTTTATTTATACATTTGTAATAAATAAATAAGTGAAATAGAATAGATAACATGCTTTGAAACAGGCGGTATTTACAAAAGAAATTGTAGCTGGTTGACTGATGAGCAGCCCTTAGTGCGTGCTAATATCATAAACAGTAGTATAGAGTAGAAAGTTATAATGACCACAGTGGTTATGCCTTGATAACTTCGTGGTGAGAGTGATAGCTTTACTGCTTAAAGTGTCTATACTGGAATCAACAGCAAGCCATCTAAACAACCCTGGCCAACAAGGGTAGAAACATTGATGTTGTCAACATTCCACGTCGCCACGGTTGTCGCGTGACCCTTTTAAATAGAGTTGTACTAAGCACCTACATGGTCATTGTTTATATTTGGTGGATGCTGTATTCCTGTAGACCCCCTATTGTTCTACAACTTCATAGCAAGGTACCGATTTGACCGTTATCTCTAACGATTAGGCACTGTAGACTTGGGTTGTAAAGACTAATGGAGGGCACCACAAGATGAGCTAGATCTGGTATCTATCAAATATAAACCGGCAAATAACTATTGAACTGGGCGCGGCTTTGTAGGCCCCAATTTGTGTCTGGTTCCCCGACTGTAACTGGGTAATGACGAGAAACTGTTTACTTGAAACAGAAGATGATATTTGAGGGAAAAACAACTTACCATACTACACAGTACAGTGCAACTATATAAATAAGTGACCCACTACGTGATTTGATTTGAATCTTCTATTAAATAATACAGAATGATACAGGGATAAAATTAAATCAAACAATGGCAACAAAGAATGTTTAAGCTGGGAAAATGCTGAGACTGGTTTAAGGGCTGGCACAAGTAAACAGAAATTGACAGTACCTACTATATGACCAGTAACTTCTGATTCATGTTGGAGCACACGTGACCAGAAGAAGACAGCATACAAAAATGCTGTAAATTTGGCCGGATATCTGTTGAAAATACATCTGAAAAAAGATTTTATCGGATTACCGAGGTGGAGCTATTCTGCTTCAAATTGATTTAGACACATTGCATGAAGCCACACAAGACTAATTGAGAACTATTTGATACTATCAATTCAATGTTCAACCATTTCATTGGTTGACGATTTTACAAAATTTCCATGACTATTCAAACTGGAACCAAATAATGGCGGGTTTATATCCGATCAAGCTCTAGCAGGTGACCAGGCACAAAATAAAATAATTTCAAATAAAATTAATCGTCACTGATTGGATGACATGATCCGATCTCTCTGGGGGCCGGATTAGTTTGGTTCCCCCAAGTCTGCTACTGAATAAAACAATAGTAATTAGCACTGCCAGTTATCATCACGTCATACCAGGTGATTGTTAATTGGAAAACAGTTAGCACCCGATTTATATCTCTATCCAATTGCACCCTGATAATCATATTGATTTAATATCTTTGATTTATTGTTGGAAAAGTGTGAGCTGTTGTTATGGCTTGCAGAACACTTCTTGAGATAGGTATAGGTACAGTAAATCTAGTTCATGAGGTAATGGCTTCCGTATCATTAAGAATATTTTGTAAAACTTCATGACAAGATGGGAAATAACCAACAAATTATGGCACTTTGCCAAACTTTTACGAAACCACTGGTGCCTAATCTATGCCAATTTTGTTCGAAAATTTGTTCCGTTTATTGACACAAGTGTGAAATATGATACACCAGACAGGTCCTGTAAGAGTATTTAATATTTTGTCGCCTTTGTATTAACATTGTGATGCAAAGTAATTAATTACAAAGTAATTAATATAATTAATTACAATTAAAATAATTAATTAATTAATTACATTTAACAATTTCATGATTAGCTTCAGTCGTAGTATCCTCCGCAGAATGTCTGTCTTGCAACGTTCACTACATGTAGCATGGCACCTGGCAAACTGAGCATTTCCAAAATCTCAATCAGACTCTTGTGACAGACCGTGTCCTTTCCTGGTTGTTGGAAATTAGAATAGAGCTATATTCATCTCATAGTGAATTTGTCTCGCAAATGAATTTTAAATTGTATGTTTACTATTCTTTGAAAACGCTACAGGATGATTGCAGCGCTAGTTTGTAATACTGAGAACCTCTTACCTAACTCGTAGAACTTAGAGATAATATCCCAGAAGTAGCCCAGATCTCGCTCTATCAGGATAACATCCCGTTTAGTCATGGGTAGCTGCAGGGACAACGCCACCAATAGAGAACATACTACTAGCAAACCTCGCATCATTCTGGAACTCTGGAGCTTAGCTCAAAATTGAGAAAGTTAGAAAATAAATGATTTGTCGCGAAACTTGGTTTTTATGACAGGTGCAGGTGGTGCTGGTAATTATTTTAAAATTAATTCCACATCTGTCTCTCTTTTTCAAAACAATAACCTTTCTAACTCCTGGCCTGATGTTGATTAGACTGCTAGGGGCCTTTGTGTCTGATCGTATAACTTGGCGTATAACCAGCAAAAACAGATGGTCAAAATTCGTTCTCAATAAATTTAGGAAAATTTGGTTCTAACTAATTTTTAAAACGTTTAGTTACAACAAATTATCGATCCCGTTCAAAGTACTAAGTTGCGCAAGAGGGACAATTACTGTTCAAACCGCTCTCTCTCGCTCTCTCTCTCTCTGTTTTAGAAGTAAAGTGTTGTAAATATCGGATATAAAATCAAATTCAGAGACCCTGGAAAAACGTTTCTGTGCAATACAAATCACTGATAATCTCATTTCTCAGGTCCGAGAGCGGATGAGTGGTATTTTCCCCCTCACTCCGGAGATGTGGCTAGCCTGGATCAAGCAGGAACGCCTCTTTCTCCCTCTGGATCCGACCCGAGTCAGGGACACCCTCAGGAACCTCTACTCCAGGGCTGTCAACGACTACTCATGTGAGTCTTTTTAGTTTCTTTTACTTTCAATTTACAGTTTCTTTGTGATGATTATGAACAAAATTGAAGTTATTTAGTGATACCAAATCGACAATTCCCAAACAGATTAACTTATGAAGAATTTATAGACATTTAGAAATAATTCACTACCACTAATTTGATCAAAACAAAAATATAAATTTAGAATTCAAAACATAAATATCTATCTGACACGGGCAAAGGGCCACGTAAAAAAAGGTTCAATATTACCAACTGCACTTTAAAATCAGTATTTTCAAATAATATCGTCCTTTTTGGGTGCAACTTGGCTTAGTGTAACATGACTGTCTGTGCACCAAGTTATCCTTCTAGCAAGTTTGAACTTGTTCCCACATTTGATCAATCATTGAACAAGACGGTGCCCTGCAAAACCTTGTCAACTGTCCCTGTGGTGTCCACTGAATGCCTTACTCGCCGACATTTTGGTGTTTTAGGAGGTAATCGGACTGAGTTTGGTGTTTTAGGAGGTAATCCGAGCGAGCTTCTCTTGTCGGTTGCAGCTCCACCAATCGGCACTTCTTTTCTACCCCGAGTTTTCAGAGATTCTTCTATCGATCTTATTCTTTCCTGAATTGACCCAGTTTTTGTACGACCACAAGATTTAGAACTCTGACATTCTTTTCCAGTCTGGGGAGCTGTCTTACCTTGTTTTCTAGAAGTTTGAGGAGTGTTATCTCCTCCTTTTTTAGAAGTCTGAGGAGTGCTGTCTCTTTCTTTTTTAGAAGTCTGAGGAGTTTTCTCTCGCCCTTTTTTTGGATTGCTCTCTCCGCTTGATTCTTTTCTAGAAGTCTGAGGATTGTTCTCTCCGCTTGATTCTTTTCTTGAAGTCTGAGGAGTGTTTTCTCTGCTTGATTTACTATGTTTCCGAGGCTTGTTTCTCTCTGGTGAGTTACTGTCTATGGGACAGGGTTTTATTGTAATGGGCTTATAAAGTTTCAACTTCAACCTCTTTTGTGTATTCGGACTAGGAGTAGCCGGACTAGGAGTAGCCGGACTAGGAGTAGAACTGCAAGGTTTTGGAATATTTGAAGTTCTCTTGACTGGTGGTGTGGTGAACCCCTTTTTACTTTCTTCATCTTTTTCAACATGCGGGTCAGAAGGAGACATCTCTTCCTTTGGTTGATCTATAATTAAATTAGCTGGTGGTGTTTTGATCTGACTGTTTCTCCGATCCAATACTTTCTCCTTGAGCAGCGAGTTCTGTTTTAACTGTCGCTCTCTGACGTTGTGGAAAAGTTTCTTGGCTGGTACAACTTGAGCACACAAAGTTGAGTTTATCCCAGAGTTGATAAATAGACCATGAGATTTGGGGCTGTTTAAAGAAGTGTGTCTCTGATTTGAAGGGGAGATGTCCTCGCTGGTTGACGAATCTTCCTCACTATCTGAACCTGCATTGATCACTGCAACGAATGATTGTAGGGAATAGTCCTTACTATTTCTCTCCTCACTGTTGAAACCGGATTCTGATTCAGTCTCTGATTCATTATAGGAGATCTTCGCTACAAAATAATTGTCCCTAATATCCTTATTAAAATTTTGACAACCGTTCTCATCACCGCTATCGCTCGAATCACCAGACAAACTCAACGGTTTCCTCTCAAAACCATTCCCGAATGGCCGATGAGAAGTAGTTGATTTCCACTTCTCATAGGACGACTGGAACGAAGTTGTTCCACGAACCCCGGTAGCACCTGTCACGTGTTTCTGACAAATCTTAGGCTCCGTTATGTTTTTGTAAGACTGTCTAAATGATTTGTAGCTTTTTGAGTGAACTGTTATCTTCTTCTCTGATAGTGGTACCTCTTCCAATAGTTCTGAATTATAGTCGGTTAAGAGTTCGGAGATTCTTAGAGGTCTCTTTTTAGTGGAAGGGCAACTTTTAACGGTGGACATTGAAACAGTCCGACATAATAGGGACCCGTTAGATTTTGGTTCATCAATTGAAATATACTCAGGAATGTGTTCTGTGTTCAATGACTTCTGGGGTTTATTACGGGACTTGGAATGTTTTTCTGAGGCCTTGGATTCCACAGATTCTTTCCTCGTTTCGTTCAGCTCAGCTGCAGTAAATTTGGGTATTTTGTTAGACAGAAGGTATTCTCCTGATAAACTCCCGGATCTCGAACTGTCATCTTTTCTGAGCGTGTTGAAAATAGGTGTCCCGCTGTCCTGGAATTAAAAAAGAGTTTATTGAAAAGTTCCTCGTGGATAAAGAAACAGAAAGTCAGGATAAGAAATAAGAATCTCGGGGCTCTACTTAGAGCTTATTTCATAATACTTACAACAGTTGATGGGGGTGAAGTATTTCCACTGGATGGTGTCAAGATATCATATGAGCTCTGTGATGTGATACTCAAACTGTTGCTAGAGTAGGATCCTGTCTTACTTGACCGCTTACGCAGGACATCTACAAAAGAATTTACGTAGGGTATCATTTCAACAAACAGGCAACAAACAACACTCATGCCAATTGCCAAAGGAAGCGTCAAAAATAATCTAGTGACTAAATTAATGTGCCACCAAAGCCGTAATTGCAAATTAAGAGTGTGAATTTTTAGATCGACATCCGTTTTGACAGTTTATATAAGCATTGGATGAACTAGAAATGAATATTGATTATTGATCTCAACAATTGTCGTCTATTATTAGTATCAGATAATCGAATGTCAATAAATTTGGATACGTTTAATTATGTATAATGTATATGGATTATGGTGTCCATGTGATAATTAAGTTTACCTCTAATACTAAGATTATTCTCTAATTCCGTTGAAAGGGGCGCAGTTTTATCAGATAGGTTGTTATTTCTATCATTATTTCCAGATTTCGACCTGCAGAATAATGCAGAGTTAGTTTATAATTGCACGTGAAATGAATAAGGAAGAAGATTTAAACTGTACTCGGTTATCTACACTTTATTCATACTGTTATACGGTATGAAGATTCTATAAATTAACATGTTAAATTAAAAGAAAACTGTTTTGTATTTCCTTTGTCATCAGATAAAGAAGCTAACCTCATATCCCCTGATATCCGTATAAAGAAGCTTAAACAATATATTTAAAGAGATACTATCCGCTACTAACTTGAGTGCAAAGTAGAAACTGCAAATAGGGCGATCTCCTGCTCACCATTTACACACCCTAATTATCTCACTAGTTACTAAAGTAAGTGTTCAATTATTCGCCCCGGATACAAACTAATTTGATCGGCTTATTTCTTGGTTTGTAATCATGCTGTGACTGGTCAGCAAATCATGATCAGTAAAATATGGGATGTCAAACCATCGGTCAAATTAGTATCAGAGAAATGAATTCTTATCGGATAATTTTAGCTAGAAAGCAACCAAAGTTTACGATCTATCCAAATATACCAAAATACGCGAGCAAAATAAAGCTAAAGGGGTTTGTTAATGTTTTCTGACCTCTCCTCTCTCCCAGCGGTGAGGTTGTGGTGTCAGTACTGTTCTGATGCAACTAGTGTCCTGGACTATGAAGAGACCAGGATTAGAGAGATATTTGAGCAAGCTCTATCTGCCATTGGGCTTCACGTGACAAAGGTTTGTGTGGAATCATTATACAGTCCTCTTCCCTCTTAACCCCCTCCTCCCCTCTTTACCCCCTCTTCCCTCTTAACCCCCTCCTACCCCTGGCCCCCTACCCCCCTCTTAACCCCCTCCTCCCCTCTTAACCCCCCCCTTCCCTCTTAACCCCCTCCTACCCCTGGCCTCCTACTACATATTGTCTTGGATAGATGATTTATTTAGCTAATACATAAAGAAACATAACCTACTTACTGGTGTTACCAGGGTAGCGAGCTGTGGGATCAGTACAGGCAGTATGAGGACACACTCCTACAAACTATAAAAGAGAAGCTTGCGGAGGACAACTGTACTGAGAAGGAGTTCCTACAGGACCTATATAACAAACAGAGAAGCAGGGTGGACAACTTATTTCAAAGACAACTTGCTGTTCCTCTCAACGGTTCGTTTCAAATACATTGTCTGTTGTAGCAGTTAAAGGTGTGTGTTGACCGAATGATGATAGGTGTTACAAGTGCAGGCCTCATATTTTAATCTACTACTGGGCTACTTTGTGTAAGGACGTGTTAGCAATTACAACTGATAGAAACTAGTGTTCTCTACTCTTCAGGTTTGGAGTATGCAATGTCAGAGTATAAGACTTGGTTAGGAGGGGCTCATGCTGACATTCCTATTGCCCTTCAAAACAGATACGAAACAGCCCTCAAGAAACTTCAAGCTGTCACCTCTTACGAACAAGCGCTGGTAAGATCTTTCATTTGTTTATAGAATTACAATCAAGAAATGTATAAACTTATCTGCAACTTAGCTAAGTTTTCATTGTTGACATTTACTATTGCACTTTGCATCTTCAAGGACCGTTGCGTTGATTGTTTGCCTATATTCAGTGTTATACTCGTGCTACAGTGTTACAATTGTGTAACAGTGTTGTACAGTGTTGCACAGTGTTACAGTGTCTTCTTCTCAGGATAACACTGCGCCTCCACACGAGGAGGAGTATTTCTACTATATCGAGCATGAGAGAAAACACGGTGACCCTGCTAGAGTCATCTGTTTAATGGAGAGAGCTATTACAGACAATCCTCTCAACTCCAACAGATGGGTCGACTACCTCAGATACTTGGTGAGTTTGGGGACGCTGGGCCCTACCTCCAGGGATCGGAACAGCCATTACAATTCATTGTTTTATTTTTGGTTTTACTTGATATTTTGAAAGCTTGGAACAATTCAAAATCTTTGACGGACGAAAATAATAAAAACAAGCAAAGAGATCATAAAACTGATCCCTTTAAATGTTTCAGGACCAAATCCTAAAAGTGAAAAGTGTGGTGTTATTAGCGTACAGTAGAGCAGTAAGGAATGTTCCCTGGATAGTAGAAGTGTGGACTCAATACATGCTAGCTCAGCAACGCTACCAGCTTCACTTCTCCCACATTGACGGTTAGTACAATTAAATAATCTCATAGTCTCAGTGGTTTAAGTGCTCCTGGAAAAAGAAGATTCTGGAACTTCATCCGGAGGAACAAAAGCACTGTGACTGTAGTTTCAGTTGCCGTTGTTTTCATAATTAGTATTGTTCCGGTATTTCTAGTTCATCTTTTTTAGTATCTTGGTGTTTGTTTGCACCCAAAATTGGCACTTTTTGAGGAGATATTTGAGATGTTAAACGTCGTTATTAATCCTTTTATTTATTCTTCAACAAATCCAACCTTTCTTCAGTTTTATAGAAATCGCTGGAAGTTTTGATGATTTGATTTGATTTTATTGATTTCATATTATTATTAATGTAATAATTATCAACTGATTTTCAGAATTGTTTGTTCCTCAAATATAACGGTCTAGAGTTCCATCGTGGCAACAATGTGTATTTATGCGATTTTAAGACCTTTGTATGACAAATAGAATGTACCACAATCAGCAAAAAGTCAAATAATGAAAATAGAATAGCTAAAACTATGAAAGCAATGATACTCTTTATACCCAGAGACGTTGGAAGAAGCACTGAAGAACGGTTTCCAGGACTCAGCCAGCCACTTATCCCTCTGGAGGTGTTATCTGTCGTGTCACTGGAGACAGGAACGGTTCCAGCCTCTCAATACAAACGGATCCGAGAAGCATCTAGATAACAACCCTCTGAACGCAGCTTTTCAGCGGGGTATTAATTTCATCAACCAGACCTTTGGAGAAGAAGGAGACCCTCAAGGTATGTTCAGTAATTGTCTCAAATGTAAATACTTCGCTCTTTTAAACTATGGGTTTGATGTTTTCTTGGGTTGATTTTATAACGACGTGAATTTAGGTGAGTTAACGTTCTTCATGGCTGAATGCGAGGATTGAGAGATGACGTACAAAGCTTTCGAGTTTTGATGTCGGGACTTTTTGAATCCAAGATTTACAAAGAACAAACCAGTGAGTTGATAATTGTACATCACAAAATTACAAGTTTATTACCTTACAATTTTACATTTCTCTCACAAAATAATACAAAAAATACGAACAAGCAAATTCGTGCATTTTTTTATCGACTCTACTCGATTGCTTTCAAGGTTACATCCTATGCTTGTCAGGTTTGTGGCTGAAGTATATCGCACTGGAGCTACGGTTTGGTGATATCACAGAGGCTAGGAGGATATACCAGAAAGCAGTTCAATGTAACACAGACAATCCTCAGATGATTATTCAGAGATTCCTGAACTTTGAGAGTGTTCATGGTATGGGTCCAACTTAACCATAAAATCTGTTATTTTGTCGCAAGTTGTTTTTGGTTCACACAATATAAATATAATATTTTTATTAGCGTTATAGAAAAAGCAAGTTCATTAACCTGTTCCTCAACTTCTTTCCGTTTTATGTAGTATTTTTGACAGGTACGCTAGAAACGTTCGATAACACAGCAGTGAAGTGTCGGAGACAGCAGAAGAAAATTGACGAAAAATCAGCGAAGGTTGGTTTATTTCACTATTTTAGTGAATATAGTCAGTTCTTTAAAGGTGTCGTTTGTACAGTGTACACTTTCGACCATAATCGTCAATTTAGATAACTTTCAGGAAGCCGAAAAGTTGGCTCTTCAAAACAAGAGATCATCGGAAAACAAAGGAAAGAGCAGGCCGAACGCTAAAGAAGGTTTTGGTAAAAGTAAAAACGATCAAAAGAACAAACACGACAATAAACCAGCCTCGTCAAAGAAAAGAAAAATCTCATCAGAACCCGAGAATCAGAAGGACACTAAAGTTATGAAACAAAACACCAAAAGTCAGAGAAAACGTCTTTCCCTAAAAAGCCCGCCACAGACTCAACAGAAATTGACAAGAGCAAATACCCTCTGACTATATTCGTCAGTAACTTGTCGTACGATGCGACAGAGGATGATCTGAACAACACGTTTAAGCACGTGGGCAGTATCGTGGACATCAGACTGGTGAAGAGCGTCAACAACAAGTCTAGAGGGTTCGGATACGTTGAGTTCCACAGAAGAGAAGAGGTGATGGCTGCTCTGGAGATGGACCGAGTGCCTGTGCTGAACAGACCTTGTTACGTTAACGAGTGCAAAGAAAAGACTGCTGACGATAAAACGGAGTTCAAGTATAAGATGGGTATGGAAAGTCACAAACTGTTTATCAATAACCTTCCCTACGAAACAACTGAATCTCAGTTGAGAGACATGTTCGGTAAAATCTCCGATATCAAAAGTCTTAGAATGGTAACTACCAAGAGTGGAAAGTTCAAGGGATTTGCTTACGTTGAGTACTCGGACAGCGAATCCGCTAAGAAAGCAATTCTTGAACTAAACGATAATATGATAGGAGATAGGAAAATGAGCGTTGCTATTTCAAACCCTCCGGGAAAATCAGCTGCACCAAAACACTCTGATTCCTCTTTGATTTCTGAGAAAGCTGAAGACGGCACTAAGAGGAAAATGAAGATGAACTTCATGATTCCGCGAGCTATCAGCAAACCTAAGACTAAACAATCAGACGAAGTAAAGACCGAAAATAAAGCGGCTGCTTCTAATTCCCTGACTGATAGTAATAGCACACTCGGTAACCTCTCAGAAAGCAGGTCTAAAGCTATAAGTCGTGATGAAGCACCTAAACAAATGTTATCGAACTCTCAGTTCAGTAAACTCTTTTACAAGTAATTTATAATAATATTAATATTACCTGGCTAATGATTACTGCATTGGAAAATTAGTAATGTTCCCAATAAAGGCGATATTTCCGATTTAAGTCTGAAGACTTATTGTCATTGACACTCATCGATTGATTTTGCAATATATTTATCAGTTAGCGGGGTCTTTTAACTTATTAATAACGATAAGGTAAGCCAAAATTAACTGCTTCATGACTGAGAAGTGAAATTCTTTCTTAAGCTTAAACTTGCAGACTTTGAACTTGCAGAGTTACAGATTTTTAGTTTCTATTGAATATTACGTCTCACGTCAACGGTTAATTGTTTTACTAAATACGACCGGTGACTTGTGACATCTTAATAATAATACATAATATTTTTATTGTTGTTGATGAATAATTCATCTTCCTAAATTTCGGGTTTTATTTTTGAAAAAATGGACAATGAACATTTTAGTTTTACTATGCGACAAGTCAAAAATTATAGGCAAAATCGCGGCGAAAGATAATGTATTTCAATTTGCTGTAACACAATCAATAATTAAGCTAATGAGCATCATGAGAATATGTGGATCATGCGGAGAAGAGTATGCTTAGAGCAACACTACCCTGCTACCCAGTAGGGTAGTACCCATTCAATCATCTCAAACACAACTTAATTGCTACACGTTGTAATTGTGTACCAATTTTTTCCTACTTTCATGTCTCCATTCCAGCATCTCTGTTGTCTGTCAAAACTGTTCCCCTTCTTTACTTGACTCAATTATAGTAGGGCGGGGGGTACCAATGGTATAAATGGCATAATGGAGAATTGGCCAAAAAAATTTCCATTAATGCCATGAAATTTTATGCCATCTTATGCCATTCGAAATATGAAATTTTAAAACTTTGAACTGAGAATTTAATAACGAATTGTCTGCACCCCACTAGTACTGTCCACCTTTATCTTTATTTATTGTACCACAACATCTATTTTCACCCATTAATTTCCTCAAAATACCCTAGCAATGGGCATTATTGATTATAATGACGTTCAATGTATATATCAATATGATATGAGAATTTGGTTGATAGTGGACAAGTGACCGGGCAGTATGGCATAGTACACGCTATACACCGTATAACAGAGAGGACAGTCGACTGAATGCTCCCAGTCAATCGGATATCCAAATTAACAGTGGACAACTGTAACATTACCAACTCGATTAAAATATTATTTGTTAATGATGTGTACAGATGTATCGTGTCGGGACCGTGTTCATGTTGAAGGTTTTGAAATTTGAACATTTTCATAAGATTGATAATGATCTGTAAACATGTTTCGAATGGGTAGCCTCTTAAAAATAATATTCATTGATCATATCTCGATGAACCTGTATATTAGTATTACATAACCCATCACCAAATGACCTGAAAGACTTGCTTCCTATTATAAAAAAATGATGATGACATAATATATTGCTTAAATATCTTCATATTCACTGCTGCATAGCAACATAGCACTCCTTAATTAGTTAACGATAATCTAGTATAATCATTGTAGGATAAACATGTCAAGACATACTCATGCAACAAGTGGAAATGCGGCAGATGTAAGGTGGTGGTTCGCGAAGATGTTGGGAAATGACCGAAGTGTTGTTTGCATTTATTCGGGTTTCTTTTTCATCTGGTTGCTCAAGAAATATGGATGCGATAACTATGGCCCATAGAATGGAGAGAAAGAATGTGTACAGTGCTTTATGATTATCATTACATGAAGACACATCTGCAATTGCACATGCACGTGGAAGTACAGTTTTGCATCCTACAGTTCACCTCAAAAAGGTTAAATCTACAGGCCAGAAAGCAGAACGAGTGAAATGGACTGGTGGTATGATAAGCCTAGGCAAGTTGGCAAAAACGCTGGTCAGGGCATCGAGGGACTGCATTCGAGAAGGGAAAAGATTAAGAAACAATTTCCCTGTGTTCGCCGCAGTCGCTGATCCTGAAGAACAGAGTGGGAAGCCAATCGTCCATGGCCAAGTACTTCCTTGGGAAGCTGTAGATGATGAAGCTGGATGCCTCGAGGATGAGGACGAACCTGGAGTTGATGATTGTGATGATGGAGAAACGATATCAACAGATAAATATGGAACACTTTCCTTCCGGTCTTTTGAGACACTCACGCTCAATGGAGGAAGAAGCACTTTATCAACAAAATCTTCAAGGGGGACGCGTTTGGAGTGTCTTCTGATGTTCGCATATACAATCAACCTGAATGCGGATGTTCAACAGTTTTGAAAGCTGGCAGTACAGAAACTCTTAAAGTCTTCAAATCTCAGCAGGACTTTGCAACAGGAGTGGTTAGATTTATTTCTTATAAGTCATGCCCGATGAAGTACTACTGCCAGGAGCATAGCCTAATTAATGGATCTCCTAATGTTTGGCTATTCGTCGAAGACAAATACATCAGATGCATTGTTCTTTGATGACATTCAAAATCGTTGTGTTGTCAATGTTTGTATTCTGTACATTTTGAACATCTCACAATTTGCTTTTCTTGAATAGTCAAATGTTTGGTATATGTTTGATATAATTATAATACATTTCTATTTTCTTTATTTGTCATATGAATCTTTAACGATCATTCCAAGCGTTATAAAGCATGAAACATGTCTCTTATTCAAGTACTAATAATAATTTGCGAATTTAAAGTCATCCTAAAGGTCAAATATGAAGACCTAAATTCATGGCATAAATTGGCATAATGGAGAATTGGCCAATAAAAATTTCCATTTATGCCATAAAAATGTATGCCATTTGATGCAATTTTATGCCAATGGTACCCCCTGCCACCCCAATGATAGCACATATGAATTGTCCTCGAAGGCTGGACAATTCAACAGTAAATATACTTCTAATACTAAACATAAACACACAATATTTAATCAAATATTTATGAATTCACGACAGAGATGTATTTAAGAAATTCAAGATATATTCAAAATGTATTATCCTTTTGCCACACAAACTCAGTAAAGCATTGAACCTAAAAAACACATGCTGTTTAAAAATTCTATTGTTATTACCCAATTAAACATATAAACAGAACCCCACGTAATGTTTCACTTCCCCACTACGTAATTTTAATACGATACTAGTGATAGAATTATAACATTTACATAGTAGTTATGGCTATGCTATCCTAACTAAAAGTAAAGAGTTTGTCCATGCTATCATTACAAGTTAAATTGAGCATAGAACAGGATTCCACAGCACGTTTTCCAGCACGTGTTCCATCACGTGTTCCAGGAATCGCAAGAAGCATTGTACTATTCACGCGTATCATTATCAAGAAATCCTAGCCCAATGTTACCAATGCTTGCAACAACAGAGGCAACTACACACGCGTATCCGAAATAGAATGTCGCACTGATGCTGGGGTTGCTTTTGCGGCTATTGTATTTCGCTATTTCAACAGTCAACCAGATGAAGGCAACAAAGGCACACAAACCTGAAATGATACTCCTTAAAAATTACAATGTCTATTGAATGAGCAGAAATTAGTATTAGTAATTAGTAATTGATAATTAGTAATTTAAATACTAATAATTAGTAATTGTGAAAAAGAAAACAGAAGGTATGTGGTTCAATTCTAAGATATTTGGTTGGGGAGGCGGATTATCGTTGTGAAGTACTGTACTACTCACGAAGTACTTTACACGATGTTTTCAACCCACGAGTCAGAGAGCAAGCTCAACTGACGGCTCCCAGATGACTTAACGGGTGATACTCGTAAAATATCTGTTCCATATATTGTCATTGACGAGTCCAACTCGGCGCGCGTCCTGGTAGGTTGTAAACCTACAACCAGATGACGTATGCACATGTAGCTAGGTGAATCGGTCTGATCAAGTAGTTGGTTAAACTTCAATTCTTGTTTTTTCATTTTTACCTTAAACTTTTACACTGTTTAGTCAGGTTAACTTACCAGAAATTGCCGCGATTGCAACGACGAGCATGTTAACCATCTTCTTATCTGAAATAACAAACATGCAACAAATATGTATTATTATTAATATTAATAACAATAATTTATTAATTTATTTTCATTCATCGTATATTTGAACAACGTGAGCTGTAGTCTATTGGAATTAGTATGACTAGAACGGTTCCACTCCTGGCTGAGCTATATTTTAGTTCTAATCATTATAATATTATAAAAGTTCTCACTGTCATTGATGACTCCTAGTCCTATCTCCGTTCCTGACAGGAAATAAGCATTGCAATTTACTTAGTTAAAAGTTGTTAATTTATTAGGTTAACACTAACAGTTCGTAATTAGTATGTAAACTTAAAGCTATACTTTAAATATAGAAAGACATGTCTAAATCTATCTTATACTTGATGTTATAAAAGAGTACTTGCCATTTGCGTTGAGTACGACGAGAAGCCTAATGATAGAACACAGCCCAACAGCCAGGAATGCTAAAAGGACCTTAGAAATTAGGAAATTCATTATCTTTTAACAATGAACACGCTCTTCTTAGGGCATCAAAAAATGGTTTAGTACAATGTGACGTGGAGGAAATTCAAAACTCAATTTGATTTTTGCTTTTTTTAATAACTCACAAGGACGACAGATTCTTTAACATTCCACAGACATAGAGGGATAAGGAGAAGGATAGTCGCAACAACTGATAAAATCAATCCGGGCACGCTTTTTTCAGCCATCTTACGTTTCTATATTGATTTTGGGGTTAATATCGTTAATGCGCCTTCCAAAGTTGGATGACTGATGCCCCTCATGATGTTCGACCACCTTTAATAAATCAAAATGTGAAATTAACTTTATTGGGTGCAGTGCGGAGGTGGAACTAATTAACACGTGCACACTGCACATGTTGACACGTGTCAGCGATTAAGGAGTTTTATTATACCCCCTATAATCAGCCGCTGATTTCCTTACTACTGTCACGTGCACTAATATAGATTATAGGTACTTAATCCGTTCTCGTTGGTAAACAAACAAAATTGTAGCTATCACGAAAGTATTTTTAACAAGCAGCTCAACTCGAGTTAGATAATCATTGGAATTCATGTAAAAAACATAAACATATTAGAGACTAGATTAATATGAAATATCACTATCTTAGGGTCGTTAAACCAACCAACAACATGCGAAAAATCAAATTAGAAAAAATGAAAACGGGCAAGTAGAGAAAGTAAATTCCTCCCGTATTTACACTCAGTATTAAGTTGAGTCATTTTCAATACGAGTTTGGGGACGGGTTTATGGAAAGAGTAAAGTATGGCGTAGGCCCAATGATAAGGCGGTATTTTGTACGTCTCCTGCAGAAATCTAGCATTCCAGCATTCCATAATTATGAAATTAAATAGAACTATGGTTAGGGTTTTTTCCATAGAAAGATCTGTGCGTCTTACACTTAAAATTATAATATGTCGACAAATTGAGAATTTTCTCCATAAACCAATAAGTATTAGTAATACTAATACTTATTGGTTTATGGAGAAAATTCTCAATACTATTACTATTACATAATCATGATACATGATAGGTTAAGTCATAAATAGATGCCAATGGGTCACAAAATTAAGATCTTGAAGAAATTCTTAAGAATTTTTAGTTTTCTAAATGCACCACAGCGAGCATGCAAACCTGGCTATCAGCATTCCACATCTTATCTGGTATCTACTGCAACTGTACTAAGTATAGTTGCTTGGCACTGCTAACCAAGTTGGCACTGCTAACCAAGTTGGCACTGCTAACCAAGTTGGCACTGCTAACCAAGTTGGCACTGCTAACCAAGTTGGCACTGCTAACCAAGTTGGCACTGTTTACCAAGTTGGCACTGCTTACCAAGTTGGCACTGCTTACCAAGTTGGCACTGCTAACCAAGTTGGCACTGCTAACCAAGTTGGCACTGTTTACCAAGTTGGCACTGTTTACCAAGTTGGCACTGCTTACCAAGTTGGCACTGCTTACCAAGTTGTCACTGCTAACCAAGTTGTCACTGCTAACCAAGTTGGCACTGCTTACCAAGTTGGCACTGTTTACCAAGTTGGCACTGTTTACCAAGTTGGCACTGCTTACCAAGTTGGCACTGCTTACCAAGTTGTCACTGCTAACCAAGTTGTCACTGCTAACCAAGTTGGCACTGCTTACCAAGTTGGCACTGTTTACCAAGTTGGCACTGTTTACCAAGTTGGCACTGCTTACCAAGTTGGCACTGCTAACCAAGTTAACCTCATTTTAAAGTTTTAACGGAAGCTATGTTGAAAGTGATTGAATTATGATAAATGTTAAAATACTAAAGAACTTGGCGAGGAATTTTTAAATTGTTTTAGACAGACTTGTCAGTGAAGAAAATGAGGGTAAATGATATGTTTTCCAAAGCTTGTTTTCTAAATAACGAGTGGAATGTGACCTCTAAGACATGAAGGCTATAAAAAATAGACTATATTGTTGAGCAACATTAAACATGTGCGGTGGATACGGAATCGCACTATTGACATTTGACCGCACTTTTTCGCACCATCGGCCGATATTCGTTCCATTATGTTTGTGTAATTGGTACCGTTGTTTATAATGTCAATGTGATAAGATCGAAATGCCTACAACTATGGTTAGGGTCAAACGATTTTCATGACGTAACATCGGAAATAAGGATTACTTTTACAAATCAGATGACAAGTTAATAATAAATGTTGGATTCCGCAGCCACCGTAATTAATGCAACTTTTAATATTATCGATATTTGATAAAGAAACAAAAAGAGGAAAGAATGCAAAGAGGGCGAATGATCTTATATAATAATTTAATTATATTTGTAGTTAGAAAATATTATAGTTTTCCGGACTTAGTTTTAGCTTCTACACACAATGTGTTACACTATTGAATACTCTGCATAAATTATGCTCGTCAATTAGCCCCATTTATCCATCTAAATGTAAAACCTTCTGTGATGGTAATTCTAGAATTAAATTAAATATTAATATATTAAATTAAATAAAATCGTAAATCTAAAATTATAAATCTTAAATTTTCAGAAATGTACCCCTAGTTCAACACGTATTGTAAAAAACCCTTAAGTTCGACTTTACAGGGGGATCATGCACTTAGTACTGGACGTGACGTTGGGGTGGTGGGTCATATTTTCTTCCAACACAGTTAGTACGTTTGTACTAAGTGGTGGGTCTGCTGCTCATTTCCCAGAAAAACAGTTAGTACATGGTACTTAGGGGATATCTTATTTTATATACCAAGACACAGTTAGTACCGTGATTTCTGAACACTTAGTTAAGGGGGTGGGTGTCTAAATTATTATCTGAAAAATACAGTTGGTACTGCAAAGGGGATGGGTGGGTCTTTTGAAAAATTCTAAAATTACACTTAGTGATAGTCGACCTAAAGGTTGCAAATTTGACGAATTGGTCTGCTCAATTGCGGTGTTTTTGTCTCAAAATTTGCCGCACATAAAAACATTTAGAGTTTAGACAGATGCGGATTCGCACTATTTGCAAAATATTACCGCACCTAAAATGTTGCGTCCGAACTGTCACGTGTCAAAAATATGCTTCGCCAAAGTCCACATCAGTGATGTAATCACAGTGCTGGCAAGCACGACCGGTGCATTTATTGTGGGTATACTATGTACCCCCTTTACTATTATACCCCCTTTACTATTATACCCCCTTTGGTACACGTTACAAGCCTCTTTCGTGCACGCGAAGCGTGCACTCCGGCCGGAGGAGGCGGCCGAAGGCCGCCGCCTCCGGCAGGAGTTTTTCAGGCATTAAGACTCATCGGAAGTCGTTCAGCAGATTTAATTTTAGTTCAAAACATTCTAATTTGATGTCAAAGATGACAGGAATAAAAAATAGTTATGTTGAGATTTTTAAGAAATTTGCATAAAATACTCGCCAGCACTGTTATACGAAATTCGGTAAAAAACCCAAAATCGCCATATTCAGGAGCCTTAATAACCATGTTAAAATCGAGTTAGAGATCTGAAATTTTTCAGAGCGTCTAGACGTTGACCAAATCGACTGCAAAAAAAGTTTCAGGTCTCAGGATCATCGGGAAATGGGTTTTCTAGAACCCCTGTTTTACGATAGATTGTCGTGATACATACATACATACATATATTCAGGGATAGACGCTTTGCCAGTCAAATGTAGCCTGTTTTTAATTGTCCATAGATTCAAAAGTATAAAAGATACAGCAATTTCCGACCACAGGTCTTGAAAATAATTGTTTACACTTTAGTTTACATTGTATAAACAAATTATTTGACGTCATGAACACCCCTTGATGACGTCATCAAGTTAACCGTTTTTAAAACTTGATTTTTGACAAAGTAATAACTTTTAAAAATGATTTTACACCATTAAAAAGTAATTGAATTCAAAATCTGAGGAATTTTTCATCTTAGATAATTGTTCAAGCATTCTGAAAATCTACCGGAAAGTTTTTCTAGCTTGCTCCTTCATAAAGATATTCGTGATTGAAGTTTGTGCTTTTTTGAAGAATTATTTTATAAAAACGTCAATTTTGCGATTTAGTATTCTCTGATGTTGGGCCATGCCTTGGGTTGTGGAGCTCAGTTCTGCTTCCTATAGGTATAAATTGTGCATTAGGCTAGTTTTAAAGTTGAAAATCGAAAAGTTGCACACGTGGGGACACGCCCAAATTGATGGAAAATTGCTAAAATCACTGAAAATTGCTGTTTTCGTCATTTTCTGTCAACTTTAGAGTGCCGTTGTGATTACTGTTCTTCTTGAAATACTTTGAAACTTTGCATGCTTATCAAGCTATATATAAAACAATTACACGCAAAAATTTACGGCGATTCAATATTGGATGCGCACGCAACGTCCGCTCAAAGTTTGCACGTGCGAAAAGTGAGAATTTTGCTCATTCGTGATTTCCAACAAATTCTGCTTTTTAATGTCATTATATATGAATTTAATGCCAACTTGAATGAGTATAAAGTGGCATATTCAGTCAGTGATCGACCGATATGCTTACCTAAACACAAGGAAATGTTTTTAAAGGAAAAATTTCTAAATCGTGGAAACTTCCTCCTTATTAATATTAATGAAGATATCAGTTTATATTTCGACGTTATAAAGTACCCTGACATTATAATCAAAAAGAGATGATATTTTACCAAAACCCATAATCATGGGTAGAGTGGACCGCTGCCAGTGTCTCTCTTTCCCAAACAAAAGGAAATGATATTAATTTGATTGACCGTTCTCAAATGCAAAATGATACCGAGAATGAAATCGGTCCCTCGCTTTTCCCATTCATTTACAATTGTAATAGATTAAGAAGAACTACCCAAAGGCATCTGTGGGGGAAAAGCGAGCGACCGATTTCATTCTCGGTATCATTTTGCATTTGAGAACGGTCAATCAAATTAATATCATTTCCTTTTGTTTGGGAAAGAGAGACACTGGCAGCGGTCCACTCTACCCATGATTATGGGTTTTGGTAAAATATGAAGATATAAAAACTATTGGTAAATGTGTACTGATTGGAATAATATGTTAAACCTTACCTGGGGACACCAGGCTATTATGTTCATTAACATAATAGAATAGAGATTAGGCGGAATGACAGGCTGAGCGCGGCCCAGTAAGTTAAACCCAGAACAGTATTATCAACTCACTCTGTTGTTGTTAAATGCTTAATACAACTCCTCTGACATATCGAACTGTTATGTTAATTATCTCAAGAGATCATTTTTGGGACCTACATATTCAATATTTAAACATTATTAAGATTATTGCAATTTAAGATTTAAGCAATTTCATGTTGACTGTCTACTACTAGTACTACTACTACTACTATTGTGTCCGAGCTAAGTCCGAGCTACGCCAGATAACCCCCTCCATATATCCCTGTCCCGCATTAGGGTTCGTAGTTCCTCTTTAGAGTTTGTCCCAACTTCCTTCAGTAACATAGACAAGTAGCTTTGTCTTGGTCGGCCTTGCTGTGCTCTACCTTTCGTAGGTTCCCATAAAACTAAATCACTGGCAAGTAGCTCAGGATGTCGGATGCAGTGTCCCGCAATTTTTAATCTCCTGCTTCGTAACTTGTTTGACAGCCTTGGTAGGCTACCATACAAAGTTATATTGCTGACCTTGTCCTTCCATGAGATACCCAGCACCATACGGAACATCTTTGTGTATGTCCTGTCCAAACTTTTCTCTTGAGCCTTTGTCAGTGTCCAGGTTTCTGTTCCGTAGAGCAGTATGAGCAATCTAATCTTGAGGCTCTTTGAAAGTTTGGATTTCCAGATATCCTTCAGTCTATGTAGGGCACCCCACGCTTTTCCCTGTCTAACCCTTATCTCCCTATCTGTGCTCTCAATCCAGGAGCCTAAGTAGATGAAATCATCCCCATTTTCTATGGCTTCCCCGGATCGACTTTGTAGGTCGCTAGATCGATCCTCCATATTCAGTGTCATGACCTTGGTCTTGCCTTCGTTTATGTGTAGTCCCACGCTTGCTGCCGCCGATTCTACTCTGAGCAGGAACTCGTTAGCCTTGTCCATGTCCTCAGATAAAAGTGCTATATCATCTGCAAAGTCCACATCGGTGATGATCTTGGGCCCAACTCTTCTGCTTTTTCTACATTCGAGAGTGAGTTCAAGTCGCTCCGCATCATCGCCTATGGCTTGCCAGCTCATACAGTAGTCGATAACTATTGCAAAGAGATAAGGTGCTAAGGTATCACCCTGTAACACACCTGCAAGTATCTCGAACAATTCCGTTTCTCCGTCTGGAGTTATAGGACTTTGGCCATTGTCTTCTCGTACATGAGCCGTATAAGCTGTACGATTTTGACTGGAATGCCGTAAGCTTCTAGAATCTTGTTGACTGTCACTCTGCCTATATTAATGTTTTACGAAACGAGGAATGCAAAAAGAATTATGTTTAATTCCTGTTTTAAAGTTTAATTCCTCCACGTGTCATGTCTATCAGACAAATTCAAAAAATTCCATACTAACAAAGTAACAATGGGGCTTATATACACAGTACAACACATAACTTGACCACATGAGAAATATGGAGCAGTGGCGAGACTGCCTAATGACTCTTCGACGTCTCGTTTAACGAGTTGTGGTCAAGATATTCAGCATAATATGAGGATAATTATACATTTTGTTTAGTGGTGGATGCGGTGTAGGTTTATAACGCACCGAGCCGCGTTGGATAGACTTCGCCGCTTCGACGCGCCGCGCAAAATAGCATTCTTGCTTCGCAGAGCAACGATCTGGAAGGGTTGACATCGTCAATCAACGAGCCGCGCACTGAGCTGTGTGGAAACGGATATTTACGGATATCATCTGTAATTGTAAATGGATGCAGATCTATGGAGACAAAATGTGGTTACAAGTTTACAAGTTTACAAGTTTACAAGTTACAAGTTTAAAAGTTTTACATGAAATGCTGACTAAAATCTAAAACAAAACACGCACTGTGGAGGAGGCTGGACTGAGCTGGCCTCGTGTGGGATTGGCACACTTGCGCAGGCTTCACAGCCTTGCTGCGATGGTGCTGGTTCCTATCGGGGCTGTGCTCGTTCAGTTAATTGACGATGTCAATTCATGGCAGCTCGGCGCGGCACAGTAGCGCATCTCGCCGATCTAGCCAGGAATTGATGAATTCCAGCAAAATACGCGCCAAAAGACGCGCAGTTGCGGAGTGATGTCAACGATTACTTTACACACTGATATCACTATAATTTGGCGTGACACACGTGTAATAGTAGAAATTACTAAGCAAGAAGTATACTTTCACAGGATTGACTTCGTGCAGTGATGTCAATGATTTCTTTGAGCACACCGATGTCATTATAATTTGGCGTAACCTGTGATATATATATAATAGTCTGAAAAGGAAAAACACATGGAGATTGTAGAAATTACTTAATTACTAGACAAGGAGTATACATTTACAGGATCGACTTCGTGCAAACTTTCAAGACGGTAATCACATTCGACCGAAAGAAACAACTAATATAATAGATTCGTTCAGACCCATGATATGCTTTTTCCTCAGCAAGGGTGTACACTTAAGACAACAGGACCATTAACCTTGCGCAAGTTTGTACAATACATTATAATAATAACAAATTATTAATCTCATCTCGGTAACTTTTTAAACGTTCATGAAGGCAGTTTTTGACAGAATGGCAACTTTACTTGTTATCAGTGTTCATTGTCATGTTAAAGGTTTCCTTTATACAAGTGGTAGCTTAGGCCAACTTAATTATACTGTGTCATGTGTCTTAACAGAGTATTTACTATTATTGTGCGGCAAGTATCAGTATTCATGCGGCAATGCAAGGAATAAAAGCAAAAGAATCACGATGTTAATTGTTCACTCTCCGATCTAGCGCACCCTGACAGAACAGACTGTCCTTGCATGGTTTTACCATTACAACATGATGAATTAGGTAAAACTATAGCCGAGCACTCCCCAGCAAAAACGTGACCAATGCAATTCAATGTAATTCCACCATATCTATCAATCGTGTTAATGATTACAAAAGCCCGAGGTCCACCGGTAAATATAATCAAGTGGAAAAAGGTTGTAGACATATCACAAAATCTATGTTAACTTAGATATTCTAATAATTGGGAATAATTTGATTACATACTTTAAAGAGAACAGTAACCCTGGTCATTAGAAACACCCCTAAAAGTTCGTTTTTTGACAAAAAATTTAAAACTTCTGTAATTTCATTTCTGTTTTAGTTACGCATTTGATTTTTGGTATGCGTATAGAAAATCGATACGGCTTTAAAATGAGATGTCCGGCGACCTCTTAGCTTACTCACTAGACTCAGTAAGAGTGATTTAACTGCGAGGGACAATTGAGGCTAACGAATTAGGGGGGGGGGGGGGGGGTCCAAGGGGAACTTTGGGGAGTTTTGGGGAACTTTTTTTTGGGGAACTTCAGGAAACCTGGGGGACTTTCCCAAAGTTCCCCAAAAAATTATCAATGAAACAAATAATTTTGGGGAATTTTGGGGAACTTTTTTTTGGGGAACTTCAGAAAGTTCCCCAAAATTCCCCAAAGTTCCCCAAAGTTCCCCAAAAAAATTATCATGCCAAAAAAATGATCATGCTGCAAGTATCAACAAGTAAGTTAAGATTATACCTTATAATAACATACATGTTAACATTAATGGGTATTAATGTATATTAGAGAAATTTTGAATAATTTTGAATAATTTTGAATAATTTTGGGGAGTTTTGGGGAACTTTTTTTAGGGGAACTTCAGAAATCTTGGGGGACTTTCCCAAAGTTCCCCAAAGTTCCCCTTGGACCCCCCCCCCCCCCGAATTAGCCTCATCACTTTCAAAAAATAATTTTCTCGTGTAACGTCCATGATATCCAAGTTGCAAGTATAATCCATTGTGATTATACTTGATCGAGATCTATTCGAGGTGAAAATGAGGCTAACCACCTTTTGAGAGGGTGAAATGAGGCTAACAAGTATACTTTTGTGTATATTTTCGAGTAGGTTCGGTATTGTGACTATCTTAAATATGTCAACAACAAAGATTGATTTATCCTCTTCAAGCTCAACATTTCAGAAATCGCAGAGTCTACTTGTAGGATGCCGAAATGAGGCTAATAAAGAATTCGACCGCATTTTAACTTTAATTACGGAAACAGGTTAACAGCTCACAAGTTACTTGATATCAAGGTTGCACATGAAATTCCTTGGGATTATACTTAATCGGTATCTAAGCTTCAAATATTCGAGGTGAAAATGAGGCTTTAACCACCTTTTGAGAGGGTGAAATGAGGCTAACAAGTATATTTTTGTGTATATTTTTGAGTAGGTTCGGTATTGTGACTATCTAATATGTCAACAATAAAGATTGATTCATCCTCTTCAAGCTCAACATTTCATATTTTTGTGTATATTTTTGAGTAGGTTCGGTATTGTGACTATCTAATATGTCAACAATAAAGATTGATTCATCCTCTTCAAGCTCAACATTTCAGAAATTAAATATTATAATAAGAGTGTCATGAGTTAGCCTCAATCTCACCTCTCAAAACTCATGTCAGGTAAGTATATGATTATCAACTAATCATGAATACAGGTTAGACAGAAACAATTTGAAGGGCTAGTCCGAAGAAGCAGTAGAACAAGAAATGAACAAAACCTTGATAGTTAGCCTTATTTTACCCTCCATCAAAAGACAGAAAGGGTAGGTGGAGTCTACCATCGACCTAAAGTATCCATATAATGTATACCAGGGCAAAGGATAGTTTAAAGGACGTTATTGCTCAAACATAATTCAAAAATTAGAAAAGATTTGTCAGCCTCACTTTACCCTCCATTAGAACTAGAAGGAAAAAAGGGGTCGGCTGGGCCAGCCTTCGACCTAGAGCATCCATCTCATGAATTTTAGTTCAGAGGATACTCTGATAGACGTTATAATTCAAATATAATTCATAACTTAGTAATGACTTGTTAGCCTCATTTTCCTCTCAATTAGCGAAAAATTTCCCTCTTCACTTCGGATTCTGAAAGAGTTCGATCTGACGAATCGATTGAACACGTTTAAACTTTTATTACATACTTGAAAGCTGTCATTAGAATACAAAATGTAAAATAACTCGTTAGCCTCAATTTGCCCTCGACTAAATGCTTCACAAATTTTATTAATCGAAGCTCAATTAGTTGAAATATAGACTTGTGAAATATCATATGCCTATCTTAAAAGTTGTTGCTGTGACAATCTTCTAAAGTTAAATTGGAAAAAACGTGGTCCATCTCGTGCGAACTTTCCTAATGACCAGGGTCCAGAACATGATCAATGATGGAGACATTCGTAAACTATTGACAAATAGATTTACGAGAGTGCTATGGCCAGTACCAAATACACAAATCACTAATCATGATTCCTAGCTTTGAATTTACCCGGGAACCCCGGGCTTTGTGTTCTCAAACAGTCGTTATATTAATATGAGACTTAAGTTAATTTTAATAATATTCTTGATTGATACGTGTATGAAAACCTAAAAAACAGGGTCCCCAGGTAATAATACTAGATTAGATATTTCAAAGATTTCGATACGAGAGGTTATCATACCTCATGCTACTGCTAGCTATGCATTTTTCGTATAATACAGAATGACATTAACTGCGGAGCACCGTACTAAGAGTAAGTTTCTACAACAAGGTCTATTATATACTGAACATGCGAAGATGATTAATCACTCAACACTCGACTAACGCATAATATACTTTAACAGTTAACACGTACTTCAAGTAGTCCTTATTGACTATTTAAAATCCAAACCCAAACTAGAGCGCAGAGCATATGTTGAAAACCCTAATCCGTACGAGAAATTATACCAACATCCCTATTTGGTCATACCACCTGGTCATTATAAAGAGGTTCATAAAACCAAAACATATCTAAATAATTTTTGATCAATTAGACTTAATTGACGTTCATAACGCTCAATAACAATCAAACAAATTTTCAAGTTTCAACTTGAATTGCTCCAAGAGTTTTTTGGCCTATTCTTGCTGCAAGGAGACTTCTTAGCTCTAGAGGTAGGTCTTTATCAAACAAGGATAGTGGGATTTGCTCTTCAGTTAGGTACCATGTGTGCCTGTTGAGGACTGTCGTGGTGATGGCTGATACTCTGTCTACACTCTTGTACTTCTGAAGACTATGTAACAAACGGATGTCGTCGGAGGCTGCAGATTCAAGGAAAGAAGCGCTGAACCAAGCTCTCAAGTAAACGAAGACAACAAAGTGAACACGTTTCTCTTCTTCGTCCAGTGAAATGGTAGCTAATGAAGAAGAGCCGTCTTCATAATGTATATGGCATGGTGGATGGTGGTCAGCTCCAGGTCATTGTATCTGGAGGAATCCTTTCTTCATCTCTATGCTTTCTCACTCGATTAGTTTAGCAAGCTCTAGGAATTCATTGTAATCTCCTGGGCTGGTTGTTGAGTTGGCGGATGTGATTAATGAAGGATAGAAGGTCTCCTAATCCTACGTCGTTCCTGTAGCAAGTAAGGATATCGGGAAGGACGATGTTCTGCAGATCGAGATCTTCCCAGGAGGTCTTCTTGATCTTGAAAAGGGTTATTTCGAGTGATGTTGTGTCACCGAACAGTTGCTTGGAGGCAGATCCTCTTACAAGCTCCGCCTCCAGGACGTGATGTCTCCAGGCGGGTAGGCCATCCTGAGTATCTGTCGATTGTCGATTGAGGAGCTGCTGAAGAATAGTACATGCCCTTTTGTGAACTCCGCCAGTATTGGATGATGTCGTATCAAATCCAACGGCTATCATTTTATCTGCTAGGCTCCGGTCGTCGAGAGTCTTCTTCACTTTGTCTGCTTCGTCATAGTCCTTGTAGAGTCACTCGTCTTACAGATTGCGAGTATCTTGTTCTCCTCATCTTGTACTAGGACCACAGCCAGTCTGTTTACTTTCCTAAATCCTCCGAGGTCTGCCAGGAGTTTTCCGTCGAAATTTTTCTGTCTGACATTGGACGTTAAGTCTCTTTTGATCTTTGCTGCTTGCTCTGATCGGATTGAGGCTCTGTGACGACGTGCAGTGGACTTTGAGAGAGAGATAACAGCCTCATATCCCCGTATCTTCACCGAGCATTGCGATGCAGTGTCTCCTCGAACCGTCACTGAGGGAAAGAAATGTTCACAAATCTGATTTATTTTTCAATAAATAATGAACATGCAATATACATGAAGGTTTTAACAAACAGGGTTCAAGCCAGGCAGCATGGTTGAATAGTGAATAGTAATACCTGATAGTGAGAGAAACAACTGCACCAAGACTGAAGACGAATGAACTCCGTAAATTTCTGGCCGAAAATAAATCGTCTTTGCAAATTGTAGATCCCCTCCTAAAAATATAATCTATATTTAAGAGATGTAAAAAATTACCCCATACGTTTGGTCTTATGGCATAGCCATTCTTTATTAGTTTATATAATATGTTTAGCGTAAAAACATCGATTAGATCAGGTACTAAGTTCTGTACGTGACATCGACTAAGTGTAATTTTGGAATTTAGTCAAAAACCCACCCACCGACCCTTCTGTGGTATTAAATGTTGAGAAATCACGGTACTAACTGTGTCTTAGTATATAAACAGCTTTAAACAGCTCATTAAACAGTGGGAAAATTAATTTTATTAGATGAAATAAAAAGTTACAAAAACAGGAATAAACTCAAAATCCCAAAAATACTCAAAATTGAAATTAGAGGTGAAATGGGTTTTTTGGGCTTAGTACCATGTGCCTGTTTTTCTAGGAAATGTGCCATGTAATAACTGTGTTTTGGAAGAAAATATGACCCACCCCAATGTCACCTACGGTACTAAGTGTATGATCCCCCTCCCCCCCCCCCCCCCCCCCGATTACAATCTAGCGATTGTACCAATACAAGTGTATGGCTATATTGATTGATCCATGTCACGTGTCATTTGTATATATAATATGATCTCTTAAAACTATTAATACTACATTCGAAGTGTTCTAAACGGTAAACATCCTTCATTCGTGTTTATTAAATTTTCGGCGAAATAACCACCGAAAAACAGTTCACTTTACCGCCTGTACTTGAAAATTCACGGGACGAACTTATGAATATATCGAAGTTCCAGTGTTCCCTGTCAAAAATATCATCTTGCAGCCAGATCTTGCTGCAAGCTCATATGAGCTGGTGACCAGCTCTTATGATCTCGCTGCAAGCTCACACAACCTCCAAATACCTACCTACGCGCCGCACCGTGGATTTGTTAACGTACACTTAAAACACCTCGCGCCCTACGCGTACAAAACATGTCCACGAGGAATTTTATTTATCTCGAGGTGATAAAATTTCCCGCCTAAAGAATGAAAATTTCCCGCCTAGAATGATGGATTTCCGCGCATTTGCTAAACAGACGAGAAGCGAAATGCACCAGAATATTCGATTGTTATAAGAACCAAAATCAATTGTTTAAAGTAACGAACAAATCTTACTTACAAAATCACCACCGAGAGAGGAATCTTGCCATCACGATCACAACAGAGATTGTCACACGGCTGTTCATGTTCAGAAGGGTGATTTCTGCGATTTTAATCAGATAGGATTACCCTAGGGTCTATGATTTATCCTAGCGCCTCCGAGATATCTTGGATTTTATCAATCCTTACCCCAATCCGGTTCCCCTAGAATACCTCCGATGAATTCCTATCGCTCAGCGATAGGATGTGTAAGTTCCGAGAGGCGATAGGATTTGCTCTCGGACCCGATAAGATACTCAAATCCTAAAGGATCCGAGAGCAAATCCGAGAGGCGATACAATTTCAAATATCAGGACCGATATAATTGGAAGACGACACATATCTTACTGTAGGTTGGAACTTCATGCTTTCTGTCAGTTAACTTCAGGATCAGATCATGGCTTTATCTCAAGTTGATCCACGGTTGCCTGCAGGCTACAACAACAACAACAACATGGAGGTTGTTTGGGTTAAATTAAGTAGATACATGATAACTTGTAGTTCTCTTTAAGAGTTAACTTCATGATACCTTGTAGTACTCTTAAAGTTAACTTACATTGTTGATTGTAGTACTCTTAAAGTTAACTTCAGGGTACATTGTAGTACTCTTCAAGTTAACTTCAGGGTACATTGAGGTAATCTTCAAGTTAACTTCAGGGTACCTTGTAGTACTCTTCAAGTTAACTTCAAGGTACATTGTAGTACTCTTCAAGCCGCCACTACCTCTGACTACCATTTATCAGGTTATCTGCCACTACCAATAACTACTACATGTCGAGCTAAGACCGATCTACGCCAGAAAACCCCCTCCATAAACCCTGTCCCGCATCAGGGTTCGCGAGTTCCTCTTTAGATTTTTTCCCATACTTCCTTCAGTATCATAGACAAGTAGCTTTGACTTGTGTCGGCCTGCTGGTGCACTACCGTGCGTAGGTTCCCATCATAAAGACTAAATCACTAGGCAAGTACTCAGATGTCCTGATGCAGTGTCCCCCATTTTTTAATCTCCTGCTTCGTAACTTGTCTATTGACAGCCTTGGGAGGCTACCATAACAATAGTTATATGGCAGACCCTTGTCCTTCCATGAATACCCAGCACCAATACGCAACATCTTGTGTATGACCCGTCCAACCTTTCTCTGACTTTGTCAGTGAGTCCAGGTTTCTGATCCTGAGAAGCTACTGATTCCCAGCCGCTATGACAATCTAAACTTATGCTCTTTGAAGAATTGGATTTCCAGATATCCTTGCAGTCCTATGTAGGGCACCCCAAACGCATGTCCCTTTCTAACCCTTATCTCCCTAATCTTGCTCTCAATCCAGAGCCTAGTAGATGAAATCATCTACTTTTCTTGGCTCCCCGATCGACTTTGTAGTCGCTGAGATCGATCCTCCATATTCCTGTGTCATGACCTTGTCTTGCCTTCGATTTATGTGTAGTCCCACGCTTGCTTGACCCCCCCCCCCGCCGGATTCTACTCTGAGCAGGAACTCGTAGCCTTGACCATGTCCCTCAGATATAAGTGCTAAATCATCTCAAAGTCCACATCGGTGATGAACTTGGGCCCACTCTCTGCTTTTTCTACGTTCGACGAGGGTGAGTCCAAGTCGCCTCCGCATCATCGCCCTATGGCTGCCTCATACAGTAGTCGAATGACTATTGCAAAGAGGTAAGGTGCTAAGGAATCCACCCTGTAACACCCCTGCAAGTAATCTCGAACAATCAGTTTCTCCCGTCTGAGTTAGGAACTTAGGCCATTGTCTTCTCGTACATGATCCGTATAAGCTGACGATTTTGACTGGAATGCCGTAATCTTCTTAGAATCTTTAGCATTTTCCCACGATGTACACTGTCCGAACGCCTTCTAATCTATAAATGTCAGAACAGCTGGCAGTTTCCGACTCTTGTGACACCCACTATAGACGTCTCAGTACCAATAATCTGTTGAGTTGTTGACCTTCCTGGTCTGAAACCATTCTGTTACTAACGCAGAAATGTCTCGATTTCTGGCTTCAACCGGTTTAGGAACCATCTTGTTTAGAGGACTTGCAACTAGGTGGATGACAAGCTTATCCCCGATAGTCATTGGTATCGCTAAGGACGCCCCTTCTTTTGGCAATTGGAATGATGTGGCAGTTGACCATTGGTCTTGGTTTCTCACCTTCAATAGAGCATTGTTACAGAATTCAAAGACATTTGATCAAGGTCGCATCGTTTAAAGACTTCTGGAGGCTATGTTGTCGTCACCCCATGCTTTCCCTTCCTTTTGCTGGTCTTTGCCTTTCGTACTCATCCAACGTAAACGGTTCTGTTCCGATATTCCAGATGTTTGGAGGACAGGATCAATATCTCTTCCGCTTCTCTAACCGTCGTGGTGACCGAGAAGAGTAGGCAAAATATCCTTCCATTTTCAGAACCCTTTCCGATGGTGAGTTTTCCCTAGAATTATTGCCAGTAATGAAGTAGCCTTTACTGTGATCTTGTTATCCATGGTCGCATCTTTTAGCAGTCTGCCCAGGCCAACTTGCTTCCCTCCAGTTCCCGGACCTTGCCCCACCAGCAGGTAGACTCTTTGGTCTGCTTGATAAGCATCGCCAAGCTTCTGATTGCCCTCTTGTGATCAGCTATTCGTTGTCTTCTGCAACTGAGTGGTATTTTTATGCTACATTTCCCTCAGCTTCAGCCTGGCAATCTCAACACTTGGAGTCGCGAGATTTTACATCTGTTCTTTTTCTCCTTTTCAGGTAGTAAAAGACGAGAAGTTGTCCTACACCCTACTGAAACTAACATTTTATCAGGTTATGCGCCACTACCACGAACTAACTTTTATCATGTTATCTACGCGCCCTACCACTGAACTACCAATGTTATCAGTTACACGCCACTACACTGAACTACCATTTATCAGGTTACAAACGCCAAAACCACTGAACTAACATTTATCAGGTTATGCGCCACTACACTGAACTACACATTTAATCAGGTTATTGCGCCACTACCACAGACAACATTATCAGGTATTCGCGCCACACCAGGCCCATCTAACCACTGAACTAAACATTTATCCGGTTATGCGCCCACTACCACTGAACTAACATTTTATCAGTAATGCTCCACTACCACTGAACAAACATAATCAGGTTATGCCCACTACCACTGGAACTAAACATTTATCAGGTTACGGCGCCATACCACTGAACTACATTAATCAGGTACGCGCCACTCACCACTGAACTAACATTTATCAGGTTTTATGCGTCCCCACAAACCACTGAACTAACATTTATCAGTCCACCACTACCACTGAACTAACATTTATCAGGTGTAGCGCCACTACCACAGAACTAACATTTATCAGGTAATGCCACTACACTGAACTAACAATTATCAGGTTACCGCCACTACCCACTGAACAAACATTTATCAGGTTAACGGCGCCACTACCCACTGAACTAACATTATCAGGTATGCGCCACTACCCTGAACTAACATATATCAGGTTAGACGCCACTAACCACAGAAACTAAATTTATCATTTACAGCGCCACTACCACTGAACTAACCATTTATACAGTTATGCGACACTACCACTGAACTAACATTTATCAGGTTTTAAGCGTCACTCCACTGAACTACCATTTTATCAGGTTATGCCCACTACCTCTGAACTACCAATTATCAGGATATCTGCACTACCACAACTACTACTATGTCGGAGCTATTCCGAACTACGCCCGAAAAAACCCACCTCCTATCCCTGTCCCGCTCAGGGTCGCAGTTCCCTCTATAGAGTTTGATCCCCAACTTCTTCATAACATGACAAGTAGCTTGGCTTGGTCGGCCTTGCTGTGCACTCCGTGCGTAGGTTTCCCTTAAGACTAAAAACACTGGCAAGTAGCTCAGATGTCGGATGCAGTGTCCCGCCCTTTTTAATCTCCTGCTTCGTACTTGTTTGACACCTTGGGAGGCTACCATAACAAAGTTATATTGCTGACCTGTCCTAGCCATGAGTACCCAGCACCATACGCAACATCTATGTGTATGTCCCTCCAAACTTTTTCTCTTGAGCCTTTGGACATGTGTCCAGGTTTCAGATCCGAGAGCATACTGATTCACAAGCCGCTATTAACAATCTAATCTTTAGGCTCTTTGAGATTTGGATTTCCAGATATCCTTCAGCTATGTAGGCACCCCACGCATTTCCCTTTCTAACCCTTATCTCCCTAATCTGCTGTGGCTCTCATCCAGGAGCCTAAGAGATGAAATCATCTAACAATTTCTATGGCTTCCCCGGGATCAGACTTTGTAGTCCGCTAGTACGATCCTCACATAACAGTGTCATGACCTTGGTCTTGCCTTCGTTAATGTGTAGTCCCCACGCTTGCTGCCGCCGAATCTACTCGATCAGAACTCGATAGCCTTGTCCATGTCCTCAATCATAAGTGTCTGATATCATCTGCAAAGTCCACATCGGTGATATCTTGGCCCACACTCTTCTGCTTTTCTCTACGTTTCGAGGTGAGTCCAAGTTCGCTCCGCGCTTCATCGCCTATGGCATGCCTCATACAGTAGTCGATGACATATTGCAAAGATAAGGTGCTAAGGTATCACCCTGTAACACACCTGGCACGTATCTCGAACAATTCAGTTCTTCCGTCTGGAGTTAGGACTTTGAGCCATTCGTCTTCTCGTACATGACGTAAAAGCAGCACGATTTTGACTTGGAATGCCGTAAGCTTCTAGAATCTATAACATTTTCCCACGATTTACACTGTCGAAAAGCTTCTAAAGTCCATAATGACAGAACAGCTGGCAGATTTCCGACTCTTGACACCCTCTATAAGAACGTCTCAGTACCATATCTGAATGAGTTGTTGACCTTCCTGGTCCTGACTCCATTCTGTTTCTAAGCAAATTTGTCTCGCTTTCTGGCTTCAACCCGTTTAGAACATCTTGTTAGAGACTTGCAACTAGGATGACAAGCTTAATTCCCCGACTAGTTCAATGGTCGCTAAGGTCCGCCCTTCTTTGGAATTGGTAATGAGTTGGCAGTTGACCATTGTCTGTTTCTCACCTTTCAATAGCAGCATTGGTTACAGAAGTCTAAGACAATTTGATCAAGTCGCATCGTTTTTTAAAGACTTCTGGGGCTTATTAGTCGTCACCCCAGTGCTTTCCCTTCCTTTATGCTGCACTTTCTTTTCCTGTACGTCATCCAGCGTAAACGGTTTCTGTTCCGATATACAGATGTGGGTGGACGGATCAATATCCTCTCGCGTTTCTCCTAGCCGTCGGTGGTGAGCCGAGAAGAGTGCAAATAGCTTCCATTACTGACCCTTTCCGTGGTAGTTTCCTTGATTTTGCCAGTATATAGTATGGAGCTTTACTGTGGACTGTTGATGATGGTCAGCTTTTAGATGTCGCCCTCCAACTTGCTTCCACCAGTTTCCGGACCTCCCCTCCATCAGGTGCTCATTGCATGCTATGATAAGCATCGCCTAGCTTCTGTTGCCCTCTTGAACAGCTATTCGGTTGTCTTCTGTAGCATCTGAGTGGTATTTTATGCTAACATTCCCTCGCTTCAAGCCGGCAATCTCAACACTTGAGTCAGCTGAATTTTACATCATTTCTTTTTCTCCTTTTCAGGTAGATAAAAAGTCGAGAAGTTGTCCAACTAGACCACGAACTAAACATTTAACATTATCAGTTATGCGCCACTACCACTGAACTAACATTTATCAGGTTAACGCGCCCACAACCACTGAACTACCATTCATCAGGTTACACACTCCACTACCACCGAACTACCATTTATCAGGGTTACACGCCACTACCACTGAGAATTCAAATTATCAGGTTAAGCCCGCTACCACTGAACTAACATTTATCAGGTTATGCGCCACAACCACTGAACACCATATATCAGGTACGGCGCCACACTGGCCACTACCACCTGAACTAACCATTTATCAGGTTATCGCCACTACCACTGAACTTAACATTTATCAGGTTATGCGCCACGACCACTGAACTAACATTTATCAGGTTCGTTAAGCGCCACTACCACAGAACTAACATTTATCAGTTACCGCCACTCCCACTGAACTAACATTAATCAGGTTTACGCGCCACTACCACTGACAAACATTTATCAGTTATGCGCCACTAACTACCACTGAATAACCTTTATCAGGTTACGCACCACTACCACTGAACCTAACTATTATCAAGGTTTATGAGCCACTACCACTGAACCAACATTTAACAAGGTTCTCGCCACTACCACTGAACTAAACCATTTATCAGGAGTTTAACGCGCCTACCACTGCGAACTAAAAAACCATTTATAGGTTACGCGCCACTACCACTGAACTAACATTTATCATGTTATATGGCGCCACGTACCACCTGAACTATACATTTATCAGGTTTATGCGCCACTACACTGAATCTAATCATTTATCGAGGTACGCGCCACTACCACTGAAACTAACATTATCGAGGTTATGCGACACTACCTACTGAACTAACATTTAACAGGTTATGCGTCACTACACTGAGCGAACCATTATCAGGTTATGCGCCACTACCTCGAACTACCATTTATCAGTTATCTGCCACTACACTACTCAACTACTAATGACGGAGCTAATCCCGAACTAACGCCCAGAAAACCCCCTCCCATATATCCCTGTCCGCATCAGGTTCGCAGTTCCACATTAGAGTTTGTCCCAACTTCCTTCAGTAACTAACAGTAGCCTTGGTCTTGGTCGGCCTTGCTGGTGCTCTACCGTGCTAGGTTCCCATAAGACTAAATCACTGGCAAGTAGCTTCCAGGATTCGATGCAGTGTCCCGCCATTTAATCTCCTGCTTCGTAACTGTTTTGACAGCATGGGAGCTACCATCACAAAGTTATATTGCTGCTCTGTCCTTCCATGAAATACCCAGCAACATACCAACATCTTTGTGTATGGTACCGTCCAAACTTTTCTCTTGAGCCCTTTGTCAGTAGTCCCAGGTTTCTGAACCGAAGACAGTACTGATTCACAAGCGCTATGAACAATCATAATCTTTAGGCTCTTTGAGAGTTTTGGATTTCCAGTATCCTTCAGTCCTATGTAGGCACCCACGCTTTCCTTTCTATCCCTTATCTCCCTATCTGTGCTCTCAACCAGGAGCCCTAAAGTAGATGAAATCATCTACATTTTCATATGGCTTTCCCCCGGATCGACTTTGTAGGTCGCTAGATCGTATCCTCCATATATCAGTGTCATGACCTTGGTCTTGCCTTCGTTTTATGTGTAGTCCCACGCTTGCTTCCAGCCGATCTACTCTGAGCAGAACTCGTTAGCCTTGTCCATGGTCCTCAGATATAAGTGCGAATACACGCAAAGTCCACATCGTGATAGCTTGGGCCCACTCTCCTCTTTTTCTACGTTCGAGGTGAGTCCAAGTCGCTCCGCATCATCGCCTAAGCATGCCTCATACATGTAGTCGATGACTATTGCAAAATAGGAAAGGTGCTAAGGTATCACCCTGTTACACACCTGCAAGATCACGAACAATTCAGTTCGCCGTCCGGGAGTTAGGACTTTGGCATTGTCTACTCGACATGACCTATAAGCTGCACGATTTTGACTGGTAATGCCGTAATCTTCTAGAATCTTTAGCATAATTTCCCACGATGTACACTGTCGAAAGCCTTCTTAAAGACTATAAAATGTCAAACAGCTGGCAGTTTCCGACGCTTGACACCCCTCTATAAGACGTCTCAGTACCAATATCTGTTGAGTTGTGACCTACCTGGTCTGAATCCATTCTGTAATCTACGCAATTGTCTCGAATTCGTGCTATCAACCTGTTTAGAACCATTCTTGTTTAGAGAACTTGGCAACTAGGGATGACAAGCTTATTCCCCGATAGTTTCATTGGTTCGCTAAGGTCGCCCTTCTTTGGAAATGGTAAGATGTTGGCAGTTTACCAATGGTCTGGTATTCACACCTATCAATAGAGCATTTTACAGAGTCTAAGACAATTGATCAAGGTCGCATCGTTTTAAGCGCTTCTGGGGTCTATGTTGTCGTCACCCATGGCATTTTCCCTTCCTTTATGCCTGGACTTTTGCTTTCCTGTACTCATCCAACGAAACGGTCCCAGATTTTCAGAGGTGTGTGGACTGGATCACTTCCTCTTCCGCTTTCTCTAACCGTCGGTGGTGAGCCGAGAAGAGTAGCAAAATAGTCCTTCCATTTCTGAACCCTTTCCGTTGGTGAGTTTCCCTTGATTTTGCCAGTATATGATGGAGCTTTACTGTGATCTTGTTGAATCATGTCCAGCTTTTAGCATGTCTGCCCTGCCAACTTGCTTCCTCCATTTTCCCGGACCTGCCCTCCAGCATTGCTCTTTGGCTGCTTGATAACATTGCCTATCTTCTGTTTGCCCTCTTGAACAGCTATTTTCGGTATTCTTCTGTAGCATCTGAGTGATTTTAATGCAACATTCCCTCATCTTCACTGGCAATCTCCAACACATTGGAGTCGCTGAGATTTTACATCTTTTCTATTTTCTCATTTTCAGGTAGTAAAAGTCGAAATTTTCCTACTACCACTGAACGAACATTTATCAGGTTATGCGCCACTACCACTGAACTAACATTTAACAGGTAACGCGCCATCTACCCACGAACTACCATAAATCAGGTTACCACGCCACGACCAATGAACTACCATTATCAGGTTACACGCCCACTACCACTGAACTAACAATTATCATGTTATGCTCCACAACCACAGAACTAACATTTAACAGTTTTATGGCCCACTACCACTGACTACCATTTATCAGGTTACGCCCACAGGCCACTACACTGAACTAAGCATAAACAGGTAATGCGCCACTAACCACTGAACTAACATTTATCAGGTTATGCGCCACCTAACACTGAACTAACAATTAAATCAGGTAATGCGCCACATTACCACTGAACTAACATCTATCAGGAAACGCGCCACTACCATGAAACTAACATTAATCAGGTTACGCGCCACTACCACTGAACTTACAACTTATCAGGTTATCGCCACTACCACTGAACTAACATTTAATACAGGTACGCACCACTACCACTGAACTACATTTATACAGTTATTCTCCACGACCACTGAACTAACATTTATCAGGTTATGCGCCACTACCCACTGAACAACATTTATCAGGTTACGCGCCACCTACACTGAACAAAACCAGTATCCGGTTACGCCGCCACTTAACCACAGAACTAACATATATCAGGTTATGCGCCACTACCACTAGAACTACAATTATCAGGATATGCGCCACTAACCACAGAACTAACAATTTATCAGGTTACGCGCCCACTACCACTGAACTAACATTTCATCAGGTTATCGACACTACCACAGAACTAACATTTATCAGGGTTATGCTCACTACCACAGAACTACCATTAATCAGGTTATGCGTCCGACTACCTCTGAAACCATTTATCAGGTTATCTGCCACGTACCACTACTACTACTATGTCCGAGCTAAGTCCGATCTACGCCAGAAAAACCCCCTCCAATATATTCCTGGTCCCGCATCAGGGATCGCAGCTTCCTCTATAGAGTTGCCCAACTTCCTCAGTAACATAGACAAGTACTTTGGTCTTGGTCGGCCTTGCTGTGCTCTAACCGTGCTAGGTTCCCGATAAGACTATAAACACTGCAATGTAGCTCAGGATGTCGGATGCAGTGGCCGCCATTTTAATCTCCGGCTTCGTAACTTTTATGACAGGCTTGGGAGCTAACCAAACAAAGTTATATTGAGCTGACTGGTCTTCATGAGAACCCACACCATACGGCAAATCTTTTGTGTAATGTCCCTTCCAACTTTTCTCTTGAGCCTTTGTCAGTGTCCAGGTTTCTGATCCTAGAGCAGTACTGATTCAAAGCGCGCTATGAACAATCTAATCTTTAGCTCTTTGAGAGTTTGGATTTCCAAGATATCCTTCAGTCTATGTAGGGTCACCCCACCTTTCCCTTCTAACCCTTAATCTCCTATCTGTGCTCTCATCCGTGAGCCTAAGTAGAAGAATCATCAACATTTTTCTATGGCTTCCCCGGATCGACATTGTTAGGACGCTAGACGCTCCTCCTATACATTTGGTCAAGACCTTGGGTCCTTAGCCTTCGGTTTATGTGTAGTCCACGCTTGCTGCCGCCGATTCTACTCATGACAGGAACTCGTAGCCTTGTCCCATGTCCTCAGATAAAAGCCTATATCATCTGCAAAGTCCACCATCGGTGATGATCTTTGGGCGCCCACTCTTCTGCCTTTTTTCTACGTTCGAGGGTGATCCAAGTCGCTCCGCATCAAACGCCTATGGCTTGCCTCTAACATAGGTCCGATGACTATGGCAAAGAGGTAAGGTCTAAGTATCACCCTGTACACACCTGCAAGTACTCGAACAATTCAGATTCTATCTCCGTCTGGGAGTTAGGACTTTGCATTGTCTTCTTCTCGTACATGAGCCGTATAAGCTGCACGATTTTGACAGGAAAGCCGGAAAGCTTTCTAGAATCTTTAGCATTTATCCCACGATGTACACATGACGAAAGCCTTCTTAAAGTCTATAAATGGTCAAACAGCTGGCAGTATCCGACTCTATATGACACCCTCCACTAAGACGTCTTCGATACCATATCTGTGAGATGTTTGACCTTCTGTTCTAATCCTACTGGTTCTACGCAAATTGTCTCGTTTCTGGCTTCAACCGTTTTAGTAGGAACCATCTGTTTGTGACTTTGCAACTAGGGATGACAAGCTTATTCCCATATTTCATGGTTCGCTAAGTCGGCCCTTCTTTGGAATTGGTATAGTTGGCTAGTTGCCCATTGTCTGGGTTTCTCACCTTTCAATAGAGCATTGTTACAAGAAGTCTAAGTACAATTTGAATCAAGGTCGCTCGGTTTTTAGACCTCTGGGCTATGGTTGTCGTCACCCATGCTTTCCCTTCCTTATGCTGGACTTGTCATTCCCTGTACTCAGTCCAACGTAAAACGGTCTGTTCCGAGATTCAAAGGTGGGTGGACTGGATCAATATCCTCATCCCGTTTCTCTATACCGTCGGTGGTGAGCGATAAGAGAATGCAAAATAGTCTCTCCATTTCTGAACCCCTTTCCCGTTGGGAGTTCCCTTGAATTTTGCCAGTATATGATGAGCTTTACCTGTGATCTTTTGATCATGTCCAGCTTTAGCATGTCTGCCTGCAACTTGCTTCCCTCAGTTCTCCCGGACCTGCCCCTCCAGCAGTGTGCTCATGTGGCTGCTTGATAATCATCGCCTAGCTTTTCTGTTTGCCCTCTTGAACAGCTATTCGTGTTGTCTTCTGTAGCATCTGAGTGGTATATTTTATGCAACATTCCCTTCACTTCAGCCATGCATCTCAACACGTTTGAGACGCAGAAGATTTTACATCTTTCTTTTCTCCTTTTCAGGTAGAAAAAGTCGAGAAGTTTCCTACTACTACCACGAACTAACATTTATCAGGTTATGCGCCACAACCACTGAACTAACATTTTTAATCAGGTTACGCGCCACTACCAACTGAACTACCATTTATCAGGTACCGCCACTACCACTGTCTACCATTTATCAGGTTTACACGCCACTACACTGAACTAACATTTAACAGGATATGCGCCACTACCACTGAACTAAGCATGTTATCAGTTATGCGCCACTACCACTGAAACTACCTTTTCAGTGTTACCGCCACAGGCCACTACACTGAACTAACATTTATCAGTTATGTCCCACTACCACTAGAAGCTACCAATTATCAGGTTATTCGCCACTACCACTGAACTAACATTTACAAGGTTATGCGTCCCCAACCACTACCATCTGAACTAACATTTAATCAGTTACGCGGCACACTACCACTTACTAACCTTAATCAGGTACTCGCCACTACCACTGAACTAACATTTATCAGTTATGCGCACCTTTCCCACACTGAACTAACATTATCATGTGTTTACGGACGCACCACTACCACTAGAACTAACAATTATCATGGTTATGCGCCACTACACTGAACTACATTTATCAGGTTATGCGCCACTACCACTGAACTAACATTTATCCGTTTCGCGCCACTACCACTGAACTACATTTATCATGTTACGCGCCACTACCAACTGTAACTAACATTTATCAGTGTTATGCCCACCACCACTGAACTAACATTTATCAGGTTATGCCCACTACCCCTGACCGAACATTTAATCAAGGTTTCGCGCCCACTACCACTGAACTAACATTAATCAGGTTAAGCGACACTACAAACTGAACTACATTTTTCAGGTTATGCTCACTAACCACTGAAACTACCATTTATCAGGTATATGCGCACTACCACTGAACTACCATTTATCAGGTTATCTGCCACTACCACTACTACTACTATGTCGGAGCTAAGTCCGATCTACGCCATAAAACCCCTCTCATATATCCCTGACCCGCATCAGGTGTTCGCAGTTTCCTCTTAGAGTTTGTCCCCAACATTTCCTTCAGTAACATTAACAAGTAGCTTTGTCTTGGTCGGCCTGCTGTGCTCTAAACGTGCTAGGTTCCCATAAGACTAAATCACTGAAATTAGCTCAGGATGTCGGATGCCAGTGTCCCCGCCTTTTTAATCTCCTGCATCCGTAACTTGTTTGACAGCCTTGGAGGCTACCATACAAGTTATATTGCTACCTATGTCCTTCCATGAGATACCCAGCACCATAACTGCAGAAACATCTTTGTGTATGGTCCCGTCCAAACTTTTCTCTTGAGCCTTGTCATGTCCATGTTTCTGATCCATAAGCAGTACTGATTCACAAGCGCTATGAACAATCTAGATCTTTAGGCTCCTTTAGAGTTGGATTCAGATATCCTTCATCGTATGTAGGGCACCCCACGCTTTTCCCTTCTATCTAACCCTATCTCCCTAACTGTGCTCTCATCCAGGAGCCTAAAGTCGATGAAATCATCTACATTTTCTATCATATCTCTCTCTCTCTCAATCGACTTTGTAGGTCGCTAGAATCGATCCTCCAATATTCAGTTCAAGACCTTGGTCTTGCCTTCGTTTATGGTAGTCCCACGCTTGCTGGCTTGCCCGATTCAACATTCTCTGAGCATGACACGTTAGCCTTGTCCATGTCCTCAGATATAAGTGCTATATCATCTGCAAAGTCACATCGTTGATAGATCTTGGGCCCCACATCTTCTGCTTTATCTACGTTCGAGGGTGAGTCCAAGTACGCTCCGCATCATCGCCTAGTGGCTTGCCCTCATACAGTATCGATTGACTATTGAAAAAAAAAAAAACAAAGAGGTATGTGCTAGTATCACCCTGTAACACACCAGAGCAATATCTCGAACAATTCCGTTTCTCCGTCTGGAGTTAGGACTTTGGCCATTGTCTTCTCTGTACAAGAGCCGTAAAAGCTGCAAATTTTTGACTGGAATGCCGTAACTTCCTAGAATCTTATGGCATTTTCCCAACTATGTACACTGTCGAAAGCCTTCTTAAAGTCTATAAATGTCAAACAGCAGCAGATTCCGACTCTTGTTGACACCCTGCTATAGAGACGTCTCAGTACCAATATCGTGAGTTGTTGAGACTACCTGGTCTGAATCCATTCTGGATTCCTACGCAGAAATGTCTCGATTTTCTGGCTATCACTCAACCGGCTTAGAACCATCTTGTTTAGAGACTTGGCAACTAGGGATGACAAGCTTATTCCCCGATAGTTCATTGTTCGCTAAGGCGCCCTTCTTGAGAATTGGTATGATGTTGGCAGTTGACCATTAGGTCTGGTTCTCACCTTTCATCGAGCATTGTTACAGAAGCTAAGACATTTTGATCAAGGTCGCAATCGTTTTTAAGACTTCCTGGGGCTATGTAGTTCGAGTCACCCCATGCTTTCCCTTCCTTTATGCTGGACTTTAGCTTTCCAGTACTCATCCAACGAAAACGTTCTGATCCGATATTCAAGGTGGGTGACTGGATCAATATCTCATTCCGCGTTCTCTACGTCGGTGGTGAGAGCCGAGATGAGTACAAAATAGTCCTTCCATTTTCTGAACCCTTTCCGATTGTGTGAGTTTCCCTTGATTTTGCCAGTATATGATGGAGCTTTACTGTGAATTCCTGTTGATCCTGGTCCCACTTTTAGTGCAATGTTCTGCCCTGCCAACTTGCTTCTCCATTCCCGGACCTGCCCCTCCAGCAGGTGCTCTTTGGCTGCTTGATAAGCATCGCCTAGCTTCTGGTTTGCCCTCTGGTTGAACAGCTATTCGGTGATGTCTTCTGTAGCCATCTGAGTGTATTTTAATGCTACATTCCCTCAGCTTCAGCCTGGCAATCCTCAACACTTGAGTCGCTGAATTTTACATCTTTCTATTTTCTCCTTTCAGGTAGTAAAAGTCGAGGAAGTTGTCCTACTACCACTGAACTAATCATTTATCAGTTATGCGCCACTACCGACTGACTAACATTTATTCAGGTTACGCGCCACTACCACTGAACCCCCCATTTATCAAGGTTACACGCCACTACCACTGAACTAAGACCATTAATCAGGTTTACACGGCCACTACACTGAACGTAACATTGATCATGTTATGCGCCACAACCACTGAACTAACATTTATCAGGTTATGCGCACTACCACTGAACTACCATTTATCAGGTTACGCCGCCACAGGCCACTACACTGAACTAACTTTATCAGGTTATGCGCCACTACACCACTGAACTAACTTTATCAGGGGGTTATGCGCACTACCACTGAACTAACAATTATCAGGTTATGCGCCACTACCACTGAACTAACATTTTATCAGGTTACGCGCCACTACCACTAACTAACATTAATCAGGTACGATGGCTCGGCGCCACTAAGTGCCACTGAACTAACATTATTTATCAGTTATCGCCATACCAATGAACAGACATTTATCAGGTTACGCACCCTACACTGACTAACATATATCAGTGTATGCGCCACTTTACCACTGAACTAACATCTCATCAGTTTATGCGCCACTACCACTGACTAACATATATCAGGTTACGCGCCACTACCCACTGAACTAACATTTAATCAGTTACGCGCCACTACCACTGAACTAACATTTTATCTGGTTATGCGCCACTACCACTACTAACATTTATCATTTATCGGCCACTACCACTGAACTAACATTTTATCAGGTACGCGCCACTACCACTGAAACAAAACATTTATCAGGTTTATGCGACACTACCACTGAACTAACATTTACATATTTATGCGCACTACACTGACTACCATTTATCCAGGTTATGCGCCACTACTCGAACAACCATTACAGTTATCTGCCACATACCACTACTACACTCTGACGGAGCTAGGTCCATCTACGCCATAAAACCCCCTCCATATACCCTGTCCCCGCATCATGTTTCGCAGTTCCTCTTTAAGAGTTTGTCCCAACTTCCTTCAGTAACAAACAAGTAGCTATTGTCTTAGGTCTGCCGTTAGCTGTGCTCACCGTGCGTAGTTCCCATAAGACTAAATTCACTGCAAGTACTCAGGATGACGGATTGCAAGTGTCCCGCCATTTTAATCTCCTGCTTCGTAACTTGTTAGACAGCCTGGGAGCTATACTATACAAATTTATATTGCGACCTTGTCCATCCAATGAGATACCCACCCATAACTCAACATCTTTTGTGAATGTCCCGTCCAAACGTTTTATCTTGAGTCCTTTGTCAGTGTCCCAGTTTCAGATCCGAAGAGCAGTACTGATTCACAACCGCTTTGAACAATCTAATCTTTTATGGCACCTTTGAGAGTTTGGATTTTCCAAAATTCCTTACAGTCTGATGTAGGCACCCCACGCTTTTTCCCTTTCACCCTTATCTCCCTATCTGTGCTCTCAATCCAAGGACCTAAGTAGATGAAATCATCTACATTTTCTATGGCTTCCCCGGATCGACTTTGTAGGTCCGCTAGATCGATCCTCCTTATTCAGTGTCATGACCTTGGTTCTTGCCTTCGCTTAATGTGTAGTCCCACGCTTGCCTGCCGCCGATTCTACTCTGAGCATGAACACGTAACCTTTCCATTAGTCCTCAGAAATAAGTGCTATATCATCCTGCAAGTCCACCTCGGTGATGATCTTGTGGAGCCCCACTCTTCTGCTTTTTCTACGTTCGAGGGTGAGTCCAAGTCGCTCCGCATCATCGCCTATGGCTTATGCTCATACATGTAGTCGATGACTATTTGCAAGAAGTAAGGTGTAAGGGTATCACCCTGTAACACACCTGCAGACTTCTCGAACAATTTCAGTTATCTCCGTCTGGAGTTAGGACTTTGGCCATAGTCTTTCTCCGTACATGAGCCGTATAAGCTGCACGATTTTGACTGGAAGCCGTAAGCCTTCTCAGAATCATAAGCATTTTCCCACGATGATACAACTGTCGAAAGCTTCTTACAGTCTATAAATGTCCAGAACAGCTGGCAGATTCCCCGATACACTAGACAACCCTCTATAAACGTCTCATTACCAATATCTGTTGAGTTGTTGAACTTCCTGGTCTGAATCCATTCTGGTTTCCTACGCAGAATTGTCACGATTTCTGGCTTCAAAACCGGTTAGAACCATCTTGTTTAGAGACTTGGCAAACTAGGGATACAAGCTTATTCCCCGATAGTTTCATTGTTCGCTAAAGGTCGCCCTTCTTGGAATTGGTAAGATGTTGCATTCGACCATTTGGTCTGGTTTCTCACCTTTCATAGAGCATTGTTACAGAAGTCTTAAGACAATTTGATCAAGGGTGTCGCATCGTTATTAAGACATTCTGGGTCTATGTTGTCGTCCACCCTCCCCATGCTTTCCCTTCCTTTATGCTGGACTTTGCTTTCCTGAACCCTCCAACGTAAACGTTTCTGTTCCGAATATTCAGAGGTGGCGGTGGAGACTGAATCAATATCCTCTTCCAGCGTTCTCTACCGCGTGGTGACCGAGAAGAGTAGCAAAATAGTCGCCTTCCATTCTGAACCCTTTCCGTTGTGATTACCTTGATTTTGCCAGTATATGATGGAGCGTACCCTGTGATCATGTTTATCATGGTCCAGCTTTTAGCATGTCTGCCTGCCCAACTTGCTTCCTCCAGTTCCCGGACCTGCCCCTCCAGCGTGCTCTTGTCTCTTGATAAGCATCGCCTACATCTGTTTTGCCCTCTTTGAACAGCTCTTCGGTTGTTCTTCTGTAGCATCTGAGTGGTATTATATGCTACATTCCCTCATCTTCATCCTGGCAATCTCAAACACTTTGAGGCGCTAATTTTGCAATCTTTTCTTTTTCCCTCCTTTTTTCAGTAATAAAAGTCGAGAAGTTGTCCCTAACTAGCCACTGAACTAACATTTATCAGGTTTATGCGCACACTACCACTGAACTAACATTATCAGTTTACGCGCCACTACCACTGAACTACTACCATTTATCAGGTTACACGCCACTACCACTGAACTACCATTTATCAGGTACACGCCACAACCACTGAACTAACATTTACAGGTTTGCCCACGTAACCACTGAAACTAAACATGTATCAGTTATCGCCACTACCATCTGAACTACCATATTATCAGTTACGCGCCACAGGCCACTACACTGAACTAACATTTATCAGGTTATGGCGACCACTACCACTGAACTAACATTTTATCAGGTTATTCGCCACTACCACTGAGAACTAAACTATTTATCAGTAATGCGCCACAACTACCACTGAACTAACATTTACAGGTTTAACGCGCCACTACCACTGAACTAACAATAATCAGGTTACGCGCCACTACCAATGGAACTAACATTTATCAGGTTACGCGCCACTACCCTGAACTAACATTTATCAGGTTACTCCCCACTACCACTACCTAGAACTAACATTTATCAGGGTTATGCCCACTAACCAGCTGAACTAACATTTATCAGTGTTATGCGCCACTACCACTGACTAACATTTATCAAGGTATACGCGCCACTACACTGAACTACATTTATACAGTTACGCGCCACTACCACAGAACTAACATTATCAGGAGTTTATGCGCCACTACGCAAGAACGAACTTTTATCAGGTTAAGCGCCACTACCACTGAAACAACATTATACAGTTACGCGCCACTACCACTGAACTAACATTATCAGTGTTATGCGAACACTACCACTGTACTAACATTATCATGATATGCGTCAATAACCACTGAACTACATTTTATCAGGTAGCGCCACGTACCTCTGAACTACCATTTATCAGGTTTATCTGCCACTACCACTACAACTACAATGTCGGAGCTAAAGTCCGATCTAACGTGCCATAAAACCCCTCCATATATCCCGGTCCCGCAATCAGTGTTTCGCATTCCTCTTTAGAAGTTTGTCCCCCAACTTCCTTCATAACATAGACAATTAGCTTGTCTATGGTCGGCCTTGCTGTACTCTACCGTGCGTAGGTACCCATAAGAACTAAATCAACTTGGCAGTACTCAGGAATGTCGGATGCCTTCCCGCCATTTATAATCTCCAGCCTTCGTAACTTGTTTGACAGCCTTGGGAGGCTAACCATACAAAGTAAAATTGCGACCTTGTCCTTCCATGAGATACCCACACCATACGCAACATCTTGTGTATGTCCCGTCCCAAACTTTTCTCTTGACCTTTTGTCAGTGTCCAGGTTTCTGATTCCGGAGAGCAGTACTGATTCACAAGCCGCTATGACAATCAAATCTTTAGGCTCTTTGAAGAGTTTTGATTTCCAGAATATCCTTCATCTAAGAGGGCCACCCACGCTTTTCCCATTTCTTAACCCTTATCTCCCTATCTGTGCTCTCAATCCAGGAGCCTAGTAGATGAAATCATCTACATTTTCCTATGGCTCCCCGGATCCGACTTTGTAGTCCTAGATCGATCCTCCATATTCTGTGTCATGACATTGGTCTGCTTCGTTTTATGTGTAGTCCCACGCTTGCTGCCGCGAGAGATTCTACTCTTATCAGGACTCGTTAGCCTTGTCCATGTCCTCAGAGATATAATGCTATATCATCTGCACAGTTCCACATCGTGATGATCATTGCCCCACTCTCTGCTTTTTCTACGATCGAGTGACGTCCAAGTCGCTCGCATCACCGCCTATGCTTGCCTCATACAGTGAGTCGATGACTATTGCAAGAGGAAAGGGTGCTAAAGGTATCACCTGTAGACACACCTGCAAGAATCTCGAACAAATTCAGTTTCTCCGTCTGGAGTTAGTGACTTTGGCCATTGTCTTCTCGTACATGAGCCGTATAAAGCTGCACGATTTTGACTGAATGCGTAAGCATCTAGAATCTTTAGCAAATTTTCCCACGATGTACACTTGTCGAAAGCCATCTTAAAGTCTATAAATGTCAGAACTGCTGCAGTTTATCCGACTCTTGCAACCCTCTAAAAGACGCATCAGTACCAATTTCTGTTGAGTTGTTGACCTTCCTTCTTAATCCAATTCTGGTTTCTAAACTCAGAATTTCTCGATTTCTGCTCAACCGTTTAGAACAATCCTGTTTTAGAGACTTGGCACTAGGGATGACAAGCTTATTTCCCCCGATAGTTTCATTGTTTCGCTAAGGTCGCCCTTCTTTGGAATGTATGATAGTTTGAGTTGACCATTGTCTGGTTTCCACCTTCAAATAGAGCATTGTTACAGAAGTCCTAAGACAATTTGAACAAGGTCGCATTCGTTTTAATACTACCTGGGCTATGTTACGTCACCTCACCACCATGCTTTCATCTTCCTATGCTGGACTTGCTTTCCTGTAACTCATCCAACGTAAAACGTTCTTGTACCGATAATTCAGAGTTGGGTGGACAGGATCATACCTCTTCCGCGTCTCCTACCGTCGGGGTGAGCCGAGAAGAGTAGCAAAATATCCTCCATTTCTGAACCCTTCCGTTGGTGAGTTTTCCCTTGATTTGCAGTATATTGATGGAGCTTTACCTGGATCTTGTTGATCAGTCCAGCTTTTAGCATGTCCTGCTCCTGCAACATGCTTCCTCCAGTTTCCGCGGACCTGCCCCTCCAGCAGTGGCTCTTTGGCACATGATAAGCATCGCCTATCTTCTGTTTTGCCTCTGGACAGCTATTCGGTTGTCTTCTGTACATCTGAGTGGTATTTATGCTACATTCCCTCACTTCAGCCTGGCAATCTCAACACTTGGAGTCGCTGAATTTTACAATCTTTTCTTATCTCCTTTCCAGTAGTAAAAGTCGAGAAGTTGTCCTACTACCACTGAACAAACATTTTATCAGACTATTTCGCCACTACCACTGAACAAACATTTATCATGTTTTACGACGCGCCACTACACGTGAACTACCATTTATCAGGTTACACGCCACTACCACTGAACAACTATTTATCAGGTTACACGCCACTACCACCGAAACTAACATTATCAGGTTATAGCGCCACTACCACTGAACCTAACATTTATTCAGGTTATGCCCACTACCAACTGAACTACCATTTATCAGGTTAACGCGCCACCAGGCCACTACCACTGAACTAACAATTTATCAGGTTTATGCGCCACTACACTGAACAACATTTATCAGGTTATGCGCCACTACCAAGAACTAACATTTATCAGGTATTCGCACTACCACTTGAACTAACATTTATCAGGTTACGCGCCACATAACCACGAACAAACTTAATCAGGTTACGCGCCACTACCACTGAACTAACATTTAATCAGTTATGAGCGCCACTACCACTGAACTAACAATTTACAGGTAACCACCACTACCACTGAACTAACCCATTTATCAGGTTATCGCCACTACCACTGAACTAACAATATCAGGTTAAGCGCCACTACCACTGACTAACAAATTATCAGGTTACGGGCGCCACTACCACTGAACTAACATTTATCAGGTAACGCGCCACTACACTACTAACATTTATCAGGTTATGCGCCACTACCACTGAACTAACATTTATCAGGTTTATGGCCGCCACTACCACAGAACTAACATTTTATCAGGTTACGCGCCACAACCACTGAACTAACAATTATCATGTTTATGCGACACTACCACTGAACTAACAAATCATCGAGAGTTATGCGTCACTACCACTGAACTACCAATTATGATCAGTTATGCGCCACCTACCTCAGACCTAACCATTTATCAGGAAATCTGCACTATACCACTACTACAACTATGTCGTAGCGAAAGTCCGATCTAAACGCCAGAAAAACCCCTCCATAAATCCCTGACCCGCATCAGGGTTCGCAGTTTCCTCTTTAGATTTGTCCCAACTACTGTCCTTCAGTAACATAGACAAGAAGCTTTGTCTTGGTCGGGCCTTGTGCTGTGCTCTACCGCTGCGTAAGGTTCCCGATAAGACTAAATCACTGCAAGTAGCTCAGGAAGTCGATGCAGTCTGTCCCCCGCCATTTTAATCTCCTGCTTCGTAACTTCTGTTTGAACAGCCTTGGGTAGAGCTACCATACAAAGTTATAATTGCTGACCCATGTCCTTCCATGAGATACCCGCACCAAACGCAACATCTTGTGTATGTCCCGTCAAACTTATCTCTTACCTTTGTCAGTGTCCAGTTCTGATCCTGAGAGCATACTTGATTCCACTAAGCGCTATTAACAATCAAATCTTCAGAGGCTCTTTGAGAGTTTGTAATTCCAGATATCCCTTCAGTCTATGTAGAGGCACCCCACGCTTTTTCCCTCTCTAACAAACCCCTTATCTCCCTATCAAGCCCTCAATCCAGGAGTCCCTAAGTAGATGAAATCATCTACATTTTCTAAGGCTTCCCGGACGACTTGTAGGTCGCTAGATCGATCCACCATATTTCAGTGTCATGACCATGGTCTTAGCCTTCGTTATGTGTAGTCCACGCTTTGCTGCCAGCCGATTCAACTCTGAGCAGGAACTCGTTCGCCTTGTCCATGCCTCAGATATAAAGTCTATATCAGCTGCAAAGTCCCCATCGTGTGACTTGGGCCCCACTCTCTCTGCTTTTTCTACTTCAGGGTGAGTCCAAGTCGTCTCCGCATCATCGCTATGCTTTGCCTCATACAGTAGCCGATGACTATTGTCAAAGAGGTAAGGTGTAAGGTATCACACCTGTAACCCCCTGCAAGTATCTCGAACAATTCAGTTTTCTCAGTTCTGGAGTTCGGGACATTTGGCCATTGTCTCTCGTACTGAAGCCGTATAAGCTCACGATTATAGACTAGGAATGCCGTAAGCTACTAGAATCTTAAGCATTTTTCCCACGAAGTACACAGTCGAAAGCCTATCTTAAAGTCTATAAATGTCAGACAGCTGGCAGTTTCCGATACTCTTTGACACCCACTATAAGACGTCCATTACCAAAATCTGTTTGAGTTGATGAACCTTCCTTGGTCTGAATCCATTCTGGTTTCTCTACGCAAATTTGTCTCGATATTCTGGCTTCAACCGGTTTTAGAACCATCTTGTTTAGAGACTTGGCAACTAGGATGACAAGCTAAATTCCCCCGAAAGTTCATTGGTTCGCTTAAGGTCGCCTTCTTTTGGAATGGCTATGCTGTTTGGCAGTTGACCTTTGGGCTGGTTTCTCACCTTTCAATAGAGTCATTGTTACAGAAGTCTAAGACATATGATCAAGGTCGTCATCGTATAAAGACTTCTGGGCTATGTTTGATCGTCACCCCATGCTTTCCCTTCCTTTATGCTGGACTTTGCTTACCCGTACTCATCCACGTAAACGGTTCTGTCCGATATTCAGAGGTGGTGGACTGGATCAATATCCTCTCCCGCGTTCTCTACCGCGTGGTGAGCCGAGAAGAGTAGCAAAATAGCCCTTTCCATTTCTGAACCCTTTCCGTTGGTGAGTTTCCCCTTGACTTTTGCCATATATTGATGGAGCTTTACTAGTGATCTGTTGATTTTCATGTTCCCAGCTTTTAGCATGTCTGCCCTGCAACTTGCTACCTTCCAGTCCCGGACTCTGCCCCTCCACAGGTGCTCTTTGGCTGCTTGATAAGCATCGTGGCCTAGCTTCAGTTTGCCCTCTTGAACAGCTATTCGAGTTGTCTTCTTGTAGCATCTGAGTGGTATTTTACTACTTCCCTCAGCTTCAGCCTGGCAATCTCACACTTTGGAGTCGACTATATTTACATCTATTCTTTTTCTCCTTTCAGGATAGTAAAAGTCCGAGAAGTTTGTCCTACTACCACTGAACAAACATTATATCAAGTTATGCCCCCTACCACTGAACTAACATTTTATCAGGTTAAGCTCCACTACCAACTGAACAACCATTATCAGGTACACGCCACTACACTGAACTTCCATTTATCAGTTACACGCCACTACCACTGAAACTAACATTTATCAGTTAATGCCCACTAACCACTGAACCTAACATTTATCAGGTTATGCGCCACTACCAATGAACTACCATTTATCGGTTTACGCGCCACAGCACTACCCACTGAACGAACATTTAATCAGGTTATGCGCCACTACCACTGAACTACATTATCAGGTTATGCGCCACAACCACTGAACTACATTTAATCAGTTACTGCTCCACTACCACTGAACTAACCTTTACATGTAACCGCCCCACTAACCACTGAACTAACACTAATCAGTTCTACGCGCCACTACCCACTGAAACTAACATTTAAACAGGTATGCGCCACTACCACTGAACTAACATTTATCAGGTCTTACGCCACCACTACCACTGAAGCAAACATTTATCAGGTTATGCCCACTACCACACTGAACTAACATTTATCATTATGGCGCCCACACCACTGACTAACATTTAACAGTTACTCGCCACTACCACTGAAACTAACATTATCAGGTTACGCGCCACATACCACTGAACTAACATTTATCAGGTTATCGCGCCAGCTACCACTGAACAAACATTTATCAATGGTTATGCGCCACTACCACTGAACACACATTTATCAGGTTACGCGCCACTACCACTGAACTACTAACATTTTAACAGTTAATGCGACACTACCACTGAACTATCCATTTATCATGGTTAATGTTCACTACCACTGTACTACCCTATATCAGTATGCGCCACTACCTCTATGAACTACCATTTATCGGTATCTGCCACTAAGACCACTACTACTACTAAGTCGTGAGCTAAGTCCGATCGTACGCCAAGAAAACCCCCTCCATATATCCCTGTCCCGCATCAGGTTCTGCATTCCTTCTTTAGAATTGTCCCAACTCCTTCAGTAACATATACATAGCTTTGTCTTGTCGGCCTTGCTGTGCTCACCGTGCGTAGTTCCCATCAAGACTAAATCACGGCAAGTACTTCAGATGTTCGGATGCATGTCCCCCATTTTTAAGCTCCTGCTTCGTAACTTGTTTGACAGCCTTGGGAGGCTACCATACAGTTTATATTGCTGACCTTGTCCTTCCCCCTCCCATGAGGGAATTTTTTACCCAGCACCATACGCAACATTCTTGTGTATTCCCGTTCCAACCTTTTCTCATTGAGCCTTTGTCATGTCCAGGATTTCTGATCCGTAGAGCAGTACTGATTCACAAGCCGCAAGACAATCTAATCTTAGGCTCTTGAGAGTTTGGATCTTTCCAGATATCCTTCAGTCTATGTAGCCCCCACGCTTTTCCTTTCTAACCCTTATCTCCCTATCTGTTCTCTCAATCCAGAGCCTAAGTAGAATGAAATCATCTACATTTTCTATGGCTTCTCCCCGGAAGCGACTTTGTAGGGTCGCTTAGATCGATTCCTCCCAGATTCAGTGTCATGACCTTGGTCTTGCCTTCGTTTATATGGTATCCCACGCTGCTGCCGTGCCGATTCTTACACTGAGCAGGAACTCGTAGCTTGTCCATGTCCTCAGAAAAAGTGCTATATCATCCTGCAAAGTCCACATCGAGGGATAGATCTTGGGACCCCACTCTTTCTGCTTTTTCTAACTTCGAGGTGAGTCCAAGTCGCTCCGCATCATACGCTATGGCTTTGCCTCATACAGTAGTCCGAAGACTATTGCAAAGAGGTGAAGGTGCTAAGTATCACCCTTAACACACCGCAAGCTATCTCCGAACAATCAGTTTCTCCTCTAGTTAGGACTTTGGCCATTGTCTTTCTCGTACAGGAGCCGTATAAGCTGCACGAATTGATCTGGAAACCGTAAGCTTCTAGACATCTTAGCATTTTCCCCACATGTTACACCGTCGAAAGCCTTCTAAAGTCTATAAAGTCAGAACAGCTGGCATTTCACGACTCTGACACCCTCTATAAGACGTCTCAGTACCAATATCTGTTGAGTTTGTTGCCTCTGTCCTGAACTCCCATTCTGTTTCTTCTACGTCATAATGTCTCATTTCCTGCTCACCGGTTTAGAACCACTTTGTTAGAGACTTGGCAACTAGGGATACAAGCTTATCCCCGATAGTTCATTGGATCCACGGTCCCGCCCTTCTTTGGAATGGAGTATGATGGTTGGCAGTGACCATTGGTCCCTGGATTCACACCTTATCAATAGAGCATTGTTACATAAGACTAAGACGAATTTGAGTCAAGTCGCATCGAGTTGTTAAGAACTTCTGGGCTATATGTTGTCGTCACCCCCACTCTTTCCCCTTCTTTATGCTGGACTTTGCTTTCCCTCTACTCTACACAACGTAAAACCGTTCTGATCGAATATTCAAGGTGGTGGGACGATCAATATCCACTTCCCCGCGTTCTCTACCGTCGCGGTGGTGAGCCGAGAAGATTAAACAAAATGTCCGTTTCTCCATATCTGAACCCTTTCCGTTGGTGAGATTTTCCCTTGAGTTTGCCAGTATATAGATGGACTTTACCTGTGATCTTGTTGATCATGGTCCCAGCAATTAGCATGTTCAGGGCCCTGCCAACTTGCTTCCTCCCAGTTTCCCGGACCTGCCCCTCCCAGCAGGTGCTCCTTTGGCTGCTTGATAAGCATCGCCTACATTCAGTTAGGCCCTCATGGAACAAGCTATTCGGTTGTCGTTCTGTAGCTATCTGAGTGTAATTTTATGCACATTCCCTCACTTCAGCCTGGCAATCTCACACTTGGAGTCGCTGAGATTTTACATCTTCTTCTTTTCTCCTTTTTCAGCGTAGTAAAAGTCGAGAAGTTTTCCTACTACCACTGAACAAACATTTATCAGGTTATGCACCAACTACCACTGAACGAAACATTTATCAGGTTACGCGCCACTACCACTGAACTACCATTATCAGGTTAACCCACTACCACTGAACTACCCTTTATCAGGTTTACACGCCACTACCCACTGAACCAAACATTTATCAGGTTATGCGCCACTACACTGAACTAAACATTTATCAGGTTTATGCGCCACAACCACTGAACTACCATTTATCAGGTTAACGACGCCACTCAGGCCACTACCCACAAAGAACTAAACAATTATCAGTCTAAGCGCACTACCACTGAACTAACATTTATCAGTTATGCGCCACAACCACGAGAAACAACAGTTATAATCCAAGTAATGCCCACTAACCCCTAGAACTAACATTATATCAGGTTTACGCTGCACAACTTCACCACTGATCTAGACAAATTAATCAGGTAACCGCGCCACTACCACTGAACTAACATTTTAACAGGTTATGCGCCACTACCCACTGAACAAACATTTATCAGGTTACGCACCACTACCACTGAACTAACATTTATCAGGTTATCGCCACTACCCCTGAACAAACATTTATCATTTATGCCGCCACTACCACTGAACAAGACAGTTATATAGCCAGTTACGCGCCACTAACCAATGAACTAACATTAAATCAGTTACGCGCCACTATCACTGAACTAACATTTATCAGGTTATGCGCCACTACACAGAACTAACATTTATCAGGTATGCGCCACTACCCTGAACTAACATTTACATGTTACGCGCCACTAACACTGAACAACATTAATCAGGTTATGTCGACACTTACACTGAACTAAACATTTATCAGGGTTATGCCGTCACTACCACTGAACTACACCATTTATCAGGTATATGCGCCACTAACTCGAACTACCATTTATCAGTTATCTGCACTACCACTACTACAAACTATCGAGCTAAGTCCGATCTACCCAGAAAACCCCCTCCATAATCCCGTCCCGCATCGGTTCGCAGTTCCTCTTTTAGAGTTTGTCCCAACTCCTTTCAGTAACATAAGCAAGAAGCTTTGTCTGGTCGGCCTTGCTGTGTCTCTACCGTGCGTAGGTTCCCATAAGACTAAATCACTGGCAAGTAGCTCAGATGTCGGATGCAGTGTCCCGCCATTTTTAATCTCCTGCTTCGAGAAACTTGTTTGACAGCCTTGGGAGCACCAACAAAGTTATATTGCGGACCTTGTCCTCCATGAGATTTCCCTAGCACATACGCAACACTTTGTGTATTTCCGTCCAAACTTTTCTCTTGCGCCTTTGTCAGTGTCCAGTTTCCTGATCCGTAGAGCAGTACGATTCACAAGCCGCTATGAACAATCTAATCTTTAGGCTCTTTTGAGATTTGGAATTCCAGATATCCTTCAGTCTATGTAGGGGCCACCCCAGCGCTTTTCCTTTCTAACCTTTCTCCCTATCTTGTGCACTCAATCCAGGAGCCCAAGTAGATGAAATCATCCTACATGTTCTATGGCTTTCCCGGATCGACTTTGTAGGTCGCTAGATCGACCTCCATTTCAGTGTCAAGACCTTGGTCTCTTCCTTCGTTTATGAGTAGTCCCACGTCTTGCTGCCGCCGATTCATACACTGAGCAGGACTCGTTAGCCTTGGTCCATGTCCATCAATATAAGTGCTATATCATCTGCAAAGCCACATCGTGATGATCTTGGCCCCACTCTTCTGCTTTTTCAACGTTCGAAGGGTGAGTCCACAGACGCCCGCATCATCGCCTAATTGCATGCCTCATAACAGTAGTCATGACTATTGCAAAGAGTAAGTGCTAAGGTATCACCCTGTAACACACCTGCAAGTAATCTCGAACACTTCCGTATCTCCCGTCTGAGAGTTAGGACTTTGGCCATTGTCCATCTCGTACAATGACCGTTAAGCTGCACGATTTTGACATGGAATGACCGTAAGCTATCTAGAATCTATAGCATTTATCCACGATGTACACTGTCGAAAGCCTTCCTTAAAGTCTATAAATGTCCAGAACAGCTGCAGTTTCCGACTCTTGACACCCTCTATAATACGACTCAGTACCAATATCTGTTGAGGGTTGTTGACCTTCCTGGTCTGAATCCTTGCTGGATATCTACCAAGAATTGTCTCGATTTCTGCTCAAAAACCGTTAGAACCATCTTGTTTAGGAGACTTGCAACTAGGATGACAAGCTTTTCCCGATAGTTTTAATTGTTCGCTAAGTCGTCCCTTCTTGGAAATGGTATGATTTGCAGAAGACCATTGTCTGGTTTCTCACCTTTCAATAGAGCATAGTTTACAGAAGTCTAAACAATTTTGATCAAGGTCGACATCGTGTTTAAGACATCTGGTCTATGTTTGTCGTCACTCCCATGCTTTCCTTCCTATACTGGACTTTGCTTTCCTGAACTCCATCCAACGTAAACGGTTCAGTTCCGATATTCAAGGTGGGTGACTGACTGACAATATCCTCTTACCGCGTTCTCTAAACCAGTCGTGAGAGCCGACGAAAGTAGCAAATATCCATCCATTTCTGAACCCTTTCCGTTGTGAGTTTCCCTTGATTTTGCCCATATATGATGGAGCTATTACCAGTGATCTGTTGATCATGTCCAGCATTTATCATGGCCCTGACCTGCCAACTAGCTACCATCCAGTTCCCGACCTGCCCCTCCAAGCAGGTTTGCTCTTTGCTGCTTGAAAAGCATCGCCTAGCTTTTCTGTTTCCCTCTGAACACTGATTCGGTTGTCTTCGTAGCACTGAGTGGTATTTTATGCTAACAATTCCCTCACTTCAGCCTGGCAATGTCAACAACTTGGAGTCGCTGAGATTTTTAACATCTTTTCTGTTTTCTCCTATTCAGGTAGTAAAGTCGAGAAAGTTGTCCTACACCACGAACTACCATTTATCAGGTTATGCGCCACTACCACTGAACTAACCTTTTAACAGGTTACGCCCACACCACTGAACTACATTTTCAGGTTACACGCCACTACCACTGAACTACCATTATCAGGTTACACGCCACTACCCCACTGAACTAACATTATCAGGTTATTCCGCCACTCCACTGAACTAACATTTACAGGTTATTGCGGCGCCACTAGCCACTGAACTACCATTTAAAGGTTACGGCGCCACAGGCCTCTACCACCTGAAACTAACATTTATCAGTTTATGGCGCCACCTACCACTGAACTAACATTTAACAGGTTTATGCGCCACTAACCACGGAAACTCAAACATTATCAGGTTATGCGCCACTACCACTGAACTAACAATTATCAGGTTACGCGCTCACTACCACTGAACTAACATTAATCAGTTACGCGCCATTTTTTCTACCCACATGAACAAACATTTATCAGGTTTATGGCGCCACTACCACTGTACTAACATTTACAGTTACGCACCACTAACCACTGAAACTAACATTTATCAGATATATGCGCCACTACCACTGAACAACATTTATCAGGATATGCGCCACTCCACTGAACAAAACATTTATTCAGTACAGCGCCACTACCACTGAACTGAACATTTATCAGGTTACTCGCCACTACCGCTGAACAACAATTATCAGGTATGCCACTTCCATGAACTAACATTTACAGGTTATCGCCACTACCACTGAACTAACTTAATCAGGTTACGGCGCCACTACCACTGCACTACACATTTATCAGTTATGCGACACTACCCACTGAACTAACATTATCAGTTTATGCCACTCACCACTGGAACTAACCATATTTATCAGGTTATGCGCCACTACCACTGAACTACAATATCAGGTTATCTGCCCTACCGCTACAACTACTATTTCGGAGCTAGGAGAAAAGTCCGCGAATCTACGCCAGAACACAGAAACCCCCTCCATTATCCCGTCCCCGCAACAGGTTCGCAGTTCCTCTTTTAGAGTTTGTCCCCACTTCCTTCAGTAAACATAGACAAGTTAGCTATATGTCTTGGTCGCCAGTGCTGTGCTCTCCGTGCGTAGGTTCCCATAAACTAAGAACTCACTGGCAATAGCTCAGGATGTCGAGGATGCAGTGGTCCCCCCATTTTTAATACACCTGCTCTCGTAACTTTGTTTGACAGCCTTGGGAGGGCTACATATTCTACAAAGTATATATTGACTGACCTTGCTCCTTCATGAGATACCCAGCACATACGCAACCACTTTATGTGTATGTCCCGTTCAAACTTTTCTCTTGAGCATTGTCAGTGTCATCCAGCTTTTCTGGATCCGTAGAGGCAGTACTGATCACAAGCCCGCTATAGAACAATCTAATCATTAGGGCTCTATGAGAGTTTTGGATTTCCAGATTATCCTTCATCCTTTGTAGGGGCAACCCAACCTTACCCTTTCTAACCTACTCCCTATTGTGGCCTCAAACAGGAGCTAAATAAATGGAAAATCATCTACATTTTCTATGGCTTCCCCGGATGCGACTTTTGTAGGTCGCTAGAATCGATCCTTCCATATTCAGTGTCATGACCTTGTTCCTTGCCTTCTTATGTGTAGTCCACCGCTGCACGCCGCCGATTTCTACTCTGAGCAGGAACTCGTTTAGCCTAAGTCCATGTCCCTCAGAAATAAGTGCTATAATCTACTGCAAAGTCCACCTCGGTGATGATCTTGGGCCCCACTCGTCTGCTTTTCTACTTCGAGGTAGTCCAAGTCGCACGCCGCATCATCGCCTATGGCTTGCCTCAACATTAACATGACTAATGCAAAGTAGGTAAGGAGGCTAATGTATCACCCTGTAACACAAAGTCCTGCAAGTATCTCGAACAATTCAGTTTCTCCGTCTGGAGTTAGGGACTAGTTTGCCATGTTTATTTTTCCCCCTCCCCCCCCTTCTCGTACAAGAGCCGTATAAGCTGCACGATTTTTGACTGGATATAGCCAGTAAGCTTCTAGAATCTTTATGCATATTCCCACGATTACACGTGTCGAAACCATCATAAAAAGTCTATAAATGCAAGAACAGCTGCGTTTTCCGACTCTTGACACCCTCTATAAAAAGTCTCAGTAACAATAATCTAGTTGAGTTGTTGTACCTTCCTGGTCTGAATCCATTCTGGTTACCTAACGCAAATTGTTCTCGAATTCTGGCTTCAAACCGTATAGAACCATTTTGGTTAAGACTTGGCAACCTAGGGATGACAAGACTTAATTCCCGATAGTTCATAGGATCGCTAAGGTCGCCCCTTCTTATGGAATTGTATGGATGTTTCATTGCCCATTGGTCTGGTTTCTCACGTTTCAATAGAGCATTGTTACAACAGTCTTAGACAATTTGATCAAGGTCGCATCGTTTTAAAACATCTGGGCTATGTTTGTCGACACCCCATGCTTTCCTCTATCCTTATGCTGGACGTGCTTTCCTGTGCTCATCCAACGTAAACGTATTCTGTTTTCCGATATTCAAGGTGGGTGGACTGTATCAATTATCCTCTCCCTTCTCTACCGACGGTGGTGACCGAGAAGAGTAGCAAATAGTCCTTCCATTTCTGAACCCTTTCCCGTTGTGAGTTTCCCTTTATTTGCCAGGTATATGATGGAGCTTTTACTGTGATCATGTTGGATCATGGTCCACTTTTAGCATTCTGCCCCTGCCAACTTGCTTCCCCATACCCGACCTGCCCCTCCAGCAGTGCTCTTTGGCTGCTTGATAAGCATCGCCTAGTCTTCTAGTTTGCCCTCCTTGAACAGCTATTCGTCGCGTTTTGTCTTCTGTACATCTGAGTGGTATTTTTTATGCTACATTCCCCCCAGCTTTCAGCCTGGCAATCTCAACACTTGGATGCGCTGAGAGATTTTACATCTTTTATCTTTCTTTCTCCTTTTCAGGTATAAAAGTCGAGAAGTTGTCCCTACTAACCACTGAACAACATTTCTCAGGTTATGCGCCACTACCCACTGAAACTAACATTTAATATCATGTACGCGCCCTACCACTGAACTACCAAATTATCCAGGTTACACTGCCAATCACCACTGAACTACCAATTATCAGTTACACTCCACTACACTGAACTAACATTATCAGTTTATCCCACTACACTGGGAACTAACATTTATCCAGGTTTATGGCCCACTACCACTGAACTAAACTAACCATTTATCAGTTACGCGCCACAGGCCACTACCAATAACTAACATTTATCAGGTTATATGCGCCACTACGCACTGAACTAACATATTATCTGTTATTCGCCACTAACCACTGTGAAAAACTAACATTTATCAGGTTATCGCCACCTACCACTGAACTAACATTATCAGGTTACGCGCCACTAAACCACTGAACTAACATTAATCAGGTATACGCGCTCACTAACACTGAACTAACATTAACAGGTTATGCGCCACTACCACTGAACTAACATTTATCAGGTTACGCACCACTACCACTGGAACTAACCTTTCAGGTATGCGCCATTAACCACTGAACAACATTTATCAGGTTAATGCGCCACTACCAACACCCTTTTAGAACTAACATTATATCAGGTTACGCGCCTCCTCCCCTGAAACTAACCTTTACAGGTTACCGCCACTACCATACTGAACTAACAGTAACAGTTACTGCGCCACTAACCACTGAACTACATTTACAGGTTATGCGCCACTACACACGAACGACTGAACTAACATTTATCAGTACATGACGCGCCAACTACCACTGACCAACAATTTACATCAGGATATGCACACGAACCACTGAACCAAACATTTATCAGCTTTATGCGTCACCACCACTGAACTACCATTTATCAGGTTATGACCGCCACTACCTCTGAACTACCATTTATCATGTTTCTGCCACTACCACTACACAACTATGTCGAGCCAAGTCCGATCTACGCCAGAAAACCCGCCTCCCATATATTCCCAGTCCGCCATCAGGGTTCGCAGTCCTCCTTTAGAGTTTGAGTCCCAACTTCCTTCGTAACATAGACAAGAAGCAATATTGGTCTTGACTGCTTCGCTGTGCACTACCGGCGTAGTTTCCCATTAAGACAAATCACTGCAATGTAGCTTCAGGATGTCGGATGCAGTGTCCCGCCATTTTTACTCTCCTGCTTCGTAACTTGTTTGACAACCATGCGAGTAGGCTACCAGACAAAGATATATTGCTGTGACCTTGCCATCCATAAGATACCCCAGCACCATACGCAACATCATTTGTATGTTCCTCCATCCAAAACTTTTCCTCTTGACCCTTAGTTGTCCAGTGTCCAGGTTTCTGATCGCCGTCGATAGAGCAGTACTGATTATCACAAGCCGCTATGAAAACAATCTAATCTTTACTCTTTTGCGAGATGGAATTTCACAGTCTCCTTCATTCTATGTAGGGCACCCCACGTTTCCCTTTTCTAACCTTATCTCCCTATCTGGCTCCAATCCAGGAGCCTAATACAATGAAATCATCTACATCTTATTCTATGGCTTCCCGGATCGACTTTGTAGGTCGCCAGATCGATCCTCATATTCAGTGTCATGACATGGACTTGCTTCGATAATGTGTAGTCCCACCCACGCTTTCAGCCGCGATTCTAGCTCTGTAGTCAGGAACTCCGATAGCCTTGTCCATGTCCCTTCAGATAAAAGTGCTAATATCATCAGCAAAGTCCACAATCGGTGATGATCTTGGGCCCCTCTCTTCTGCTTTTTTCTACACGTTCGGAAGGTGAGTCCAAGATCGCTCCGCATCATCGCCTATGGCTTGGCTCATACAGTAAGTCTGATGACTATTGAAAGAGGTAAGTGTGCTAAGGTATCCACCCTTAACACACCTGCAAGTATCATCGAACAATTCAGTTTTATCTCTCCGTCTGGAGTTAGGACTTGGCCATTTCATCTCGTACATGAGCCGTATAAGCTGCACGATTTCTTGACTGAGCGCGAATCCACGCCGAGTAAGCTACTAAAATCGATTAGCATTTCCACGATGTCAACTGTCCGAAAGCCATCTTAAGTCTATAAATGTCAGAACAAGCTGGCAGTTTCCGACTCTGACACCCTCTATAAGACGTCCAGTACCAATATGCCTGTTGAGTTGTTGACCTCCTAGGTCTGATCATTTCCGCTGGTTTCACGCAGAATTGTCTCGATTCTGCTTCCTAGCAACCCACGATTGTAAATTCGAACCTCTTGTTTTAGGAGACTTCGGCACACTAGGGAAGACAAGCTTCTACTTCCCCGATAGTTCATTGAGTTCGCTAAGGTCGCCCCCTTCTTTGGAATTGGTATGATGCTGGGCAGTTGACCATTGGACTGGTTTCCACCTTTCAATAAGCATTGATACAGAAGTCTAAGTACCAATATTATCAATGTCGCATCGTTTTTTAAGACTTCTGGGGCTATGTTGTCGTCCACCCCATGCTTTCCCTTCTTTATGCTGACTTTGGCCATTTCCTGTACTCAACCAACGTAAACGGTTCTGATTCCGATATT